>NC_090991.1:18175000-19425000 GCF_041146395.1 Eulemur rufifrons
ATATTGTAAGTGATGAAGTAAAATTATAAATCTGTTTTCTAAATTGAGGTTCCAGAATAAGATTTTATTTGAAAAAAGCTTTTGGCAGCTTTAAAAAAAAGTCTGAAAACCATTGTTTTAAAGAAAACAAAATTTACCCCAATTTTTGGCAATGCTCCTTTCTGACTTAAATCTACCATGTCTGGTCACGTCAAATGAATTTATATGTATATGTGGGAATAAATCAGTATGAAGCCAACATCTTTAAAACTTAAAAATGGAGGAAAAATTTTCAGACCACACAGAAAAACAATGTAACAATAAAACAAAAGTCTGAGTTCATCAAATCCTCCCAAAGGCTAGTGTTCAAATAACATTTTAAAAACTCTATTTCTTGGCTATGACTCTTCAGGATATCTTTTAAAGCAAAACAAAATCAAAGGAAAGAACTTAGATTCTTTTTGCATTTATATGAAGAAAACTAACCACCCATCCAACAAAAAAGGTCTTCTGTTATAAAGCAAATCTGTTGTTAAAAACATCAGTCTGATCTGAAGTTGTTTTTAGCAACTTATCCGGAATATAATCTGAACCCAAAGTAAAAAGCTTACATAATCAGATAACTAAAAAGATTCCAGCAAAATTATATATCTTGTGCTAATAGAAAATATATTCACAATATGAATGAATACTAATTTAAAAAATGTTTTATTATAATTATCATCAATGAATTTGTACATTTGAGAAGAGAGAATTAGTGTCTGTAGCCTAGCTGTCTATTCTGGCTTTTCAAAAGCAGGTCTCTGAGTCAAAGGAGCAAAGCAAAATTTCAATTTGTTCTGATTTGTGTGTTGTGTATTCATAAATGACATTTTCTTTTAGTTGCCCATTTGTGTAGCCAGAGGTGATAATACCATAATAGACAATTTGGAAAATGAACTACAGTGGTTAATGGCATCAAGCATGACAGGTTCTGTACAAAAGTCCTTTGTGAAGTCTTCCAACCAAAAATCAAAATAAGAAAAATTGGCTTAAATTGACGCAAGATTGATTTGGTATGAACAGGACAAAAAATTACTAACTATAAGGTTTTAAAATTTATGTTTTAAAAACTAAAATGGGTTTTGGGGATAGGTTGTAAGTTCTCCTTAAAAAGTGAAAACGAAGCAGAAGGATGCACTCAATGACCTATAGAAGGAATATTTACTAGACTTTGGGGACAGTTAACTTCTCTGTGGAAACAAAAGACTGAATTACAATATCAGCTATTTTCAGGGAAAATAAGAAAAATAGGTGTTTATCCTTCTACAGTTACAACAGGGTGAAGGCTCTTCAAAGCTATATAATGAAGGGAGAATTTTCATTCATAAATGGTATAATCCACCAGCTTTTAAAGAGAATTGGCCCACAGTTCAAAGAAAGCATTTAAAATAAAATATGGATATACTTGGCTTTAATGTTTAGTTTAACTGCCAGCAACCTAAGTAATAATGACAGTCGTGATTACTTTTAAAGTAGGTAACATTTAAAAAACAGTTTTTTCTTTCCAAATATATGGGTTGGAATGTTTACTGTAGACTGAAGCTCTATATAATATAGCAGCCGCTCATGAAATAAGAGGAATTTTTATTTGCTTACACATTGATGACCCAGCTCTGGGAAAGCTCTTATCTCTTATGTCTACCATGAGGAAAAACACAGTAGATCTCCCACTATTCAGAAGTTCTGCCAATATGTATCTGTGTTAGAGGTGAGAAAATGCACACGTGGATTTTGCTGTGTGTGAGCCACTCTAGCAAAAGACAATGGGGGTGGTACAAGGGAAAGAAGTAAAACTGAAACTGGTAACTTGAGATTTTGGAACTACTAAATATAAGTAATCCTGTAATCAATTCGTCTTCAGAGGAATAACTGAGGATTGGCTACTATATATTGTGGAAATACATTTGATAGGTGCATATATCCTATTCTGGCTTAGCATTTTCATTTTTAAGTAGGTTTTTGCTTTCTACTTTGCTACCTCAGTCAAACAGTATATAGAAATATTAACTGTGGGCTGGGTGCAGTGGCTCATGCGTGTAGTACTAGCACACTGGGAGGCTGAGGCGGGAGGATCGCTTGAACTCAGGAGTTTGAGACCAGCCTGAGCAAGAGTGAGACCCGATCTATACTAAAAAAAAAAAAAAAAAGAAAGAAATATTAACTGTGCAAAAATGTAGACAGTCTTCCTAAAAGCCATGCTTCATTCTCATGGAAGCTTCCTGATTTAATATTTTTTCTGATATACACTTCCTTTAATAATGGAACAATCTGAAAAGAAGTCACTTTCTCCATTCTACTTTCTAGTTATAATGTAACTAGAAATTCAGTGTTTCCAAAACATAGGCAAAATATCATGAAAAGAGCATGAGGCAGGACTACAAATTAGTTACTATGGCCATGACTAGTGATATTGCTAGTGAAAACTGGGTACTTTATTTATTTTTTTTTTAAATGAAGGAACGACACTGTAGAAACTGAGTACTTTAACTTTTAGTAAAGTAATGAAAATAAACAACTGTTTCTTCCACAAAAATATGTTGTTCTTAAGCCTGCCCTGACATTCTTATTTCTCTCTGAAATTTAAATAAACTGAAAAGCTACCTTTAGAACACAGTTGCTGTTCACAAGGAGATTCCCTGGCTTAATGTCTCGATGTAAAATGCCAGCTGAATGGAGATATTTCAAACCTGAAATAACAGAGAGATTAATTGCAGATATTTAATTCCTTTTACTCAACCAATGATTTGGGAAAAACCTTAGAAGAAAATAGAGGATTTAAAATTCTTTCCTAAATAACTGCATAATAGACATTATTAAAAACTTGACTTATACCTCAAAAATCTGTAATTTTGCTACAGTAAAATAAAATGTCATCAAAGGTTTGCAGTCTAGAGATAACATCTATAATTCAAAAGATTATATAGGTTTAAGTACAGATAAGCCTCCTAGGCACTGGAGTTAAGACTGACCACACTGATATCCTTAGATTGCTCATCAGCGTGGCTACTAGAATTCTGCTTCTGATACTCTTAACCTGCAACTCTGAACCTGCTCAAACAAAACAGTTCCCATTAACCAACAGGGAGCCTTTCCAAGTTCAGATTTTTCACCAATATGACAAAACTCGGGAACTTGCCCAGGTTTGTCAGTAGTACTCAATACTGAGAGTCAAGAGGGTAATTCACCACTTTTTAAATATTTCTGACATATTAAAAGACTAATGGCTTTAGCACTGCTAAAAGTAGCAGCCTTAGGGTTGAATTTTTTTTGGAATAAAATGTAGCAAATCACATTTTTCACAATTATAGACAGTATCTTCCCCATTTCTCCCTACCACAGAATATCAACAAATTTACTGGATGGAGGTGAACTTTCTAGTTTTAATATTGTTTGGATGTTTTAATCCCTGGGGCAGATGTTTTTCAAACTCTATAAAGAATCTGTTAATTCTATAAATTCTGTGGGAAAAAAGAATTTTACTAGGTAAGAAAGCTGTTTCCCCTTTAAACAATTCTCCATTTGTAATGGCCAAGTTCTGAAGGACACACCTGATGGCCAGAAGAAGCATCAATAACGTTGGCCCCAATCCTTTCTCAGTCAAGTCCATGCTCTTTAATGAGCCAGTCTGAAGTTATTTAGCTGGTTGTTTCTATCGGTCTTTCTCAACTGCTTTGGTTTAAGGGTCATTTTGTTTCTCTAAAGTTGTACTCAGGAATGCCAGCTAACATTCTGAGAGGCCCACCTACCGCTGGCTTACAGGATGGATGTCATTCATAGGTGATACAGTTACTTTTCACTTTAGTCATCTGATGCGACATACTCCTACTCTGTGGAGAACTAAGACTGTTTAGTGGATTTGTGACAAAAAACCCTGCTTATTTACCTCCCTAGATTAACTCACTCAATTACTTAATTTGACAGGGCCTTCTCTTCTATCACTAAAAATAAAAATTATTTGGCCTCCCTTAAAAGCCTCTTATTTAACATCAAATATAGAAATTATAAAATATGCCTTGTTCAAAAGAAAAAAGTGTTTAGGGAAGAAGAAAGCCTTGAAAGGTGAGATTAAAGTCCAAAGGAGAAGTAAAACATTTTATTTATATGGTGACAATGCCTTTTTCTTCATAAAGAAAATCTTACCTCGCAAAATCTGATAAAGAAAAACTTTGACATGATCTGAGCTGAGTGGTTGAGGAGAGACAATAATTTTATGTAGGTCACTCTGCATCAATTCTGTGACAACATATCTTGAAGTTTTAAGTTAAGGAGAGTTCAAAGAATTCAGCCCCCAACTCCTTCAAAGTAGTTACCAAATCTAAAGAATAACATCCATTCTCAAGGCTGGAAAAGTTTAGGGAAAGAAAGCTCCTAGACAGCATTATAAAGGTGGGAATTCCAGCCCTCACGAGATAAAACATTGCTAAAACTAAAAGAATTTATACATTTAAAAGTCAGCAGAAGTAAACAACCAAATAATTTTCTTACAATCAGCATTATAAAAGAGAAAACCAAAGTCAAACATTTTAAATAACAGCCCAGCCACAAAAAGTGTGAGGACCAAATAGTCCCAAGGCCTACTCAGACATGTTACTGGAGTGTCCTATGAGTTCAAATACAAGGGGGTTGGTGATCTCGTTGTAGGCCATCAAGGCACCAATGGAAAAAATCATAAGCTATCCCACAACTGTGACTTAAGTTACTTTCTAAAATATGTTATTCCTAAAAGCATGTAAAATGATAAATTCAAATCCAAGTCTCTCTACAATCTTAACAATTATTTACCTTTGTATACATTTATTAAATCCCTTACTAGGTTTTAAGATTACTATGCTTTGTACTCTTTTGTATCCTCAGAGTTTTGTTCAATCAACACATGGCAAATGATCAAAGGCTGGAGCCTGGGGAGCCATGGAGATGTGGAATTCAGAACTCTTGCAAAGCACATAAGTGTTAGAAACGTTAAGGAATCAAAAGTTTGGGTGAATTTTATGATTTAAATATAACTTTCCTTATGACAATTTCTAATTTAATGTTTCAGCAAAAACAAGTAGGAAAGGGGACAATTTAGGAGTAGGGAGGAGAATTAATAACAATAGCATTTCACATAAACAATTGAAAACTCCCTCGAGATTTTTTTTTACAAATGGCTTTAGGGTACTAAACTATAGGCTTTCCTTCTCCCTCATTAGTTGTTCTTTCTTAGTCTCCTGGTTTTCCTCTTTTCTTCAACCACTTAACGTTGAAATGACCCAAGGTTTTGTCCTCAGTCCTCTTCTCTATCCATACTTACTCTCTTGGGTATTTGGATCCAGTTCTATGCCTTTAAACAACACCCATGCTGATGACTCTCAAATTTGTAATCTCTAATCTTTCCTCAAGTGCAGCCTTGTATATCAAACTGCCTACTTATCATCTCCATTCGATGCCTGATTGATGTTTCAAACTAACATGTCCCAAACTGTATTTTTGCTCTTTTCCACCACTTTTTTAGCTGCAAGCTTTCCCATAGCAAACCTACTTTTCCAGCAAGTTGCTCACACCACAAAACACATCAAGGAGTTATTAATTCTTCTCTTTCTCTCTCACCATGCCTCCAATTCATCATAAAATCCTGTGAGTTCTGCCTTCAAAATTTAGTCAAATTAGGCCACTTCTTATGCCCACTGTTACCATGCTGGCCCAAGACTGCTAGATTTCTAAAACACAGCAACCAGGATAAACTTTTTACCGTTATTATTTTTGTTTTACTTATATATTGAGATTTATTCTATTATATAGAAAATATAATTTTTAAGTTTTTTACACTCTTAGATACTTTAATCTTAGGTTTTATCATCCAGATCCTTCCCAAAGAAATATAATCTACTTCATAATGAAAGTTAGTGAGAAAATGAGATTTGGCATGTACAATTTCCTTATAGGACAGTTTTCAGTGATGTGTTAGAATTATTCTATAAAATGATAAACAGTTAAATTATGATATTCCCAGGGTTATATTTAGTTTTTCCTAATAGTTTTTTTTTTTTTGAGACAGAGTCTCACTCTGTTGCCCGGGCTAGAGTGCTGTGGCATCAGCCTAGCTCACAGCAACCTCAAACTCCTGGGCTCAAGCAATCCTTCTGCCTCAGCCTCCCGAGTAGCTGGGACTACAGGCATGCGCCACCATGCCCGGCTAATTTTTTTCTATATATATTTTAGTTGTTCATATAATTTCTCTCTATTTTTAGTAGAGACGGGGTCTCGCTTTTGATCAGGCTGGTCTCGAACTCCTGAGCTCAAACGATCCACTGGCCTCGGCCTCCCAGAGTGCTAGGATTATAGGAGTGAGCCACCACGCCCGGCCCCTTAATAGTTTTTATTAAACTTTTTTAAATAAAAATTTTCAAACACACAGAAAATTTGAAAGAATTCCTCAGAGACTACACACACACACATATATATATATATATATATATATATACCTACCACCTAGATTCTATACTTAACATTCTGCCGTATTTGCTTTGTCACACATCTATCCATTACTTTTTCCATCCATTAGTTCATCTAAATTGGATGTATTTCACAGAATCATCTTTTAGGATGAAGGCCAAATTATGTCACTTTTCTGCAAAGGCTTTCCGTTTCATTTAAGAGTAAAACCCAAAATCCTTAAAATGGCTTATAAGGTCATAAGTCATCTGGTCTTCTTACTTCTCTAACCTCCTCTTCTATCACTTTCCTCCTGGCTATTCTCTGAACATGCCAGATACACTCCAATCTTAGGTTTTTGTTCTAGCTATTCTCTCTGCATGGACTGCACTTCCTGACATCTATTTGGCTAACTCTTTCAGCTCCTTTGTGGTTTTGCTCAAATCTTATCTTTCAAATGAGGTGTACCTTGACTCTAATACTAGTTATGTGCCACATAATGACTTTTAAGTCAACAGTCGACTGCATGGACAAAGGTGGTCCCGTAAGATTATAATGTAGCTGAAAAATTCCTCTGCCTACTGATGTCTTGATAATCCTGACCCTGTGTAGGCCTGGGCTGATGCATATGTTTATGTCTTAGTTTTCAATAAAAAAGTTTTTAAAAAAATAAAAAAAAATTTAAATAGAAAAAAACTGGCCGGGCGTAGTGGCTCACGCCTGTAATGCTAGCACTCTGGGAGGCCGAGGCAGGTGGATTGCTCAAGGTCAGAAGTTCGAGACCAGCCTGACCAACAGCGAGACCCCGTCTCTACTAAAAATAGAAAGAAATTATCTGGCCAACTAAAATATATATAGAAAAAAAATTAGCTGGGCATGGTGGCACATGCCTGTAGTCCCAGCTGCCCGGGAGGCTGAGGCAGTAGGATTGCTTAAGCCCAGGAGTTTGAGGTTGCTGTGAGCTAGGCTGACGCCACGGCACTCACTATAGCCCGGGCAACAAAGCGAGACTCTGTCTCAAAAAAAAAAAAAAAAATAGAAAAAAACTTATAGAATAAGGACATTAAGAAAATATTTTTGTATAACTGTACGATGTGTTTTAAGGTAAGTGTTATTATAAAAGTTTAAAAATTAAAAGTAAAAAAGTTACAGTAAGCTAATTTATTTAAGAAAAAAAATTTTAAATAAATTTAGTGTATCCTAAGTGTATGGTGTTTATATAGTCCACCGTGGTGTACACCTAGGCCTTCACATTCACTCCCCACACACTCACTGACTCACCCAGAGCAACTTCTAGTCCTGCAAGCTCCATTCATGGGCAAGTGCCCTACACAGATGTACCATTTTTTTTTTTTTTTTGAGACAGAGTCTCACTCTGTTGCCCGAGCTAGAGTGCCATGGTGTCTGCCTAGCTCACAGCAACCTCATACTCCTGGGCTCAAGTGATCCTACTGCCTCAGCCTAGCTGGGACTACAGGCATGAGCCACCATGCCCGGCTAAATTTTTTCTCTCTACATATTTTTTAGCTGTCCAAATCATTTCTTTCTATTTTTAGTAGAGACGGGTCTCGCTCTTGCTCAGGCTGGTCTCGAATTCCTGACCTCGAGCGATCCTTCCACCTCGGCCTCCCAGAGTGCTGGGATTACAGGCGTGAGCCACCATGCCCGGCCCCATTTTTATCTTTTATATCATATTATTGGTATTAAAAAAACTTCATTGTAGAAAATGGGAAATACAAAGAAGCAAAAGAATATAAAAACTATCCAGATTCTACTTTTTTTTTTTTTTGAGACAGCATCTCCCTCTATCACCCAGTCCAGTGGCCTGATCATGGCTCACTGCAGCCTCAAACTCCTGGGCTCAAGTGATCCTCCTGGCTCAGCCTCCCAGGCAGCTGGGACTCCAGGTACAAGCCACCATGCCCACCTAATTTTTTTTATTTTTTGTAGAGATGGGGTCTTGCTCTGTTGCTCAGGCTGGTCTTGAACTCCTGGGCTCAAGCTATCCTCCTGCCTCTGCTTCCCAAAGTGCTAGGATACAGACATGAGCCACTGCACCTGGCCCAGATTCTACCTCTTTGAATTAATTTATAACATTTTGATGAAAATGTGTATGCCTACATATATGCATATTTAAAATAAAACTGGGATTATAATATACATGTGTCTTTGCTGCCTCTTCCCTTAATTTAATAAAATATAAGCATGTAAAAGAAAACAAGCATAGAAACTGTCATTTAATGGTTTAATAAAGCAGGATTTTAATGACTACATAGTGCTCTAATGTGTAGATATATTATAATTCACATACACACACACACACACACACACACATACACACGTATATATATTTTTTGAGACAGAGTCTTACTCTGTTGCCTGGGCTAGAGTACCGTGGTGTCAGCCTAGCTCACAGCAACCTCAAACTCCTGGGCTCAAGCAATTCTTTTGCCTCTGCCTCCCAAGTGGCTGGGACTACAGGCATGCATTACCATGCCTGGCTAATTTTTTCTCTCTATATATATTTTTAGTTGTCCAGCTAATTTCTTTCTATTTTCAGTAGAGATGGGGTCTTGCTCTTGCTCAGGCTGGTCTCAAACTCCTGAGCTCAAATGATCTGCCCGCCTAGGTCTCCCAGAGTGCTAGGATTACAGGTGTGAGCCACCATGCCCGGCCACATATATATATATACATATATATATATATACACACATATATATATATAATAATTCATCATTGTTGAAAATCTAAGGTATTTCTAATTGGTTTTTTTTTTACTATTTTAAATAATCTTGAGATAAACATCCTATACATACAGCTTTATGTGACTCTGATTATTTCCTAATGATAGATTCTTTGAAGTAGAATTATGGTGTCAAAGTAGGATATTATATACAGGTGGCCCCAGGTTACAGATGAAATATGAGATACATTCCTCAGAACATCTTTAGGTTCGATTTATATGTAACTCGGATACCTGATGAACAGTGCAAAAATGGTAATAATAACAATAATGGCGCATGTGCTAATGATAATACAGTGTAATACTATAATAATACCACACCTGTATTGTAATAGTAAGTTATAGAAACTATTGTACTCTTTAATTCAAACAGAATATAAAAACAAAATCACCCGAAAGTTTAGACAGGAGACAGGAGAAATTTCAAAAAAAGAATATTGAAGGTTAACACTCACCTTATGTTGCATAAACACTAGGCTAATAGGAATGTTACACTTATTATGATCTTCTAACCAAATCAATAACAACTATTCCATTTCAATAATTAATCCACTATGGTGTTTAGTAAAAATTGAATGCCTTTCATACGTTCCATTATTCTTACTTTATCCTTATAATTCTTTGACAGTTGAGCAACCGAAGCCTAATGCTTTCCCAAAGAACAATACTGTCTGCCTTGCTCCCAATGTTTATTTCTATAACTGTGTCTACTGTAGAACCTTTCTCTTCACTGCAGGCTCACCTGGACTTGCGGTGGACTTTCACTTTGGAGGCGTGGTCATGGGGGTAAACACAGACTCACAAAATCGAATAAAAAAGTTAAGACAAAAATGATGCTGTGCATAAGTGACCATGTAAAGAATGCGACTGGCCTAGCACAAAGATGCTGCGCCAACTAATCGCTTACGCCATGTGGGCTTGTTTACATGCGCAGAAGCTGGTTCACAACTGACCGCTTATATGTCATGTGGGATAGTTTATATGCACAGAAGCTAGTTGCTAATTTGTTAATTATTTAATTATAAATTATTCTTATGGGAAGCCATGGAGCCTGTTCCTAAGTATGGAATGCTGTAAGTCGGGCCATCCATTACCCAGGGACTGCCTGTATTCTTTTTTTAAAATTTAAAATACTGTGCACTCTTTCCATAGTATTATATTTATTTTTAATATCATTTCAAGTGCTTAAATAGTATTCCATTTTATGTAAGATGTCACGAGTTAAGCAATCCCCTAACACTGTATGTTTAAAATATTATTATAGCTTTAGGGTATTGTTTCATGAGGGACCCTTGATTACATACAGATCCTCCTTCTTTGGTTAATTCATTTCTTCAGAAAAGAGTCCTTTAATCTTCTGTCTTAAGAGGTATAGGCCAGGCTGCCAGGAATCTGTGTGAGTGAGACTAGGAGCCAGAGATACCACAGCTCTCAGCATGCTGCCTCCAGGGAATAAACCTTTAGCCTTCTGGAGGGTAGGGGAAGATGTGAGCATCTTAATACTTCTTAACAGGCTTGCAACCAATACTATGTTTAGGCCCACCTGCATCCCTACTTTCTGAGATACTTGATGCCTCTAATTCCTGAGTGTTTCTCATGTTCTACAGCAAGAACCACCCTGTTTCTGGGTTCTCATTATTGCCACCTTAGGTTTCTGCCTCTTCTAGTCTGAATTTTTAACTTTTTAATGACATTTTAAGGGGACCGCAGGAAGGAGTAGTAGTAAAGATTTGCATTCTATCAACTGTGTTTTCAGGTTGAAACTGTTTATATGTTTACTAATCACACATGGGTGAGCATGAGAGACAGAAAAAGAGGAAAAGCAAGACCAAATTGTTCCCATTGTTTGCTCAATTTCCTACTGGGGTGATAATTTTTATTTGTAAGACTGCTTCACATATTAAGGATATTAACCCTCTTGTATACATTAAAAATTTTTTTCCACTAGGAAATCTTAATCACAGGATACAGACAGGAAAAACCTGCTATTTGCCCCTTTAAGTTTTAATTAGAAGTCCCAATATTCTTGAGTTGTATTGGTTCCAGAAATCTCAAGGGACAAAAACAGAGGAACATTACACAGAAACAAAACAAAACCCAAAACACTTTACAACTGACATCCTTGCATTAAGTGTTCTGCTATGGTTGGAATATTTGGGTCCCCTCCCCCCAATTCATATGTTGAAATGTCCCAAGAAGATGCATTAGGGTCTTTGGGAGGTGATTAGGTCATTAGGGCAGAGCCCTGATGAACATGATTAGTACCTTTGTTCCATTCATAAGAGGCCTAAGGGAGTTCACTGGTCCCTTCCACCATGTTAGGTTATAGTGAAAAGACTATGAACTAGGAAGTGGGCAGTCAGCAGAAACCAGATTTGCTGGTGCCTTGATTTTGGCATTCATAGCCTCCATAACTGTGAGAAATAAATTTCTTCTATAAGCTACCTAGTTTATGGTATTTTGTTATAGCAGCCTGAATGGTCTAAGACAGTTGTCAACTTGAGGTTTTGTTCAGGGGGAAAAAAAATCCTAAGGAAAAAAAGTATAAGGCACTTATCTACATGGATGTCAGTCATATCTGCTGAATTTATTGACAATTTTTTGCTCCTGCCAGGATTGAAAAGTTTTTGCATGGATGTGAAGAGCAGGTTATATTCTATTCTGCCTCATATATCTACAAAATTGGCAGCTAAGTTGTGATGCCAGAATCTTTATTGTTAGTAGTGACAGTTAGTATGGATGCAAGCAACAGAGAGAAAACATCTTAATTTTCAAGTTATCAGGTTGAATTCATAGTGCTGGCACTTGGAAAATCTTGCTTTGACTTATAAAAGGAATAAATTGATACAAAATGCAAAAACAGAGAATAAGTATGAAATAATGTCATATGCTTTCTTCCAACAGTGACTACATTTTCAAAGAAAGGAGAAAAAAGGAAAACATTGTCTGTCTGGAATGAGTACTGTTCTAACCAGATATTTCACAGTTACTCATTTCAGGAAAAAAAAGTCTGACATTTCATTTCAGGTCAGGGTTCACCCTAACCTATTGGTTTTGAACAGACAAACCTGACTATTTTTGACCAACAAAAATAACAGTTTCATATGGTTAACACAAAGTATTACCAGATATCAAAAAACTGAAAAGCCTTTCAAAATGAATATAGAACATGATTTCAAATGGTAAGTCAATTTCTCCACATTACGACCACATATACAAGTGCATTATTTTTCACAAAATATAAACCAGTGGGTATTCCCTCTGCTAAGCACAAATGACTACATCACCATGTCACTATCTTTAGGATCCGTGAACTTGAAAAACCTTTCATTCAACCTTCTATTATAATATTTAAGAAAGGAGACTTTAAAAGAATGCTACTTTCACATCTCTGCTTCTTGAGAAGATGACAGGTTTGGTTAAAAAAGAATAGGTACAGGTTAATTAACTCTAATTATCCAGAACATTCAGGGCAAAATATATAAAGCTCCTATCTTTACCATTTTCTGTTTACCTTTGTGTAGAAATGCTTTCTCTTCCTTTAATATCTTTTAAACATAAAAGACTGAAAAATTTAAACTATAGGATTTTTACAAAGTGATTAAAACAGTCACTTTTCAGAGAATAAGTTTTGTCAAGCTTTAGTTTAGTAAAGTAAATTCTTAGGGGAAATACATTTTTCACTCCATGAATAAAGTTTTTTCTTCACAGAAAACAATGCAAAAACCAGGCCAACCTTTTAAAATTTTCTTTGGAAAATATAATTCCTGAATTTGAAGATTTAAAAATATAGCTGCAAAAATTTAGAAGCAACACACATCACCTTATGATAAGGTTTCTGCTTTGCTCTAGCAGAAATCCTCTGAAGTCTCAATCCCCAGCATAATGTCTCCCAGATGTCTCAACTAGTTGCCATGCCAACTAAAGCAGCTTAAATTAAATGAAGGCCTGAAAAGGCACCTGCATCACTCCAGGTCTGTTGCACATTAAACAAAGCTCTCTTGACAGGGACTCAGAGGTGCCATTAACTTGAACAGCATCTATCTGATTATTGTTTCTGAGTAATTTAATGAGGGTCTCCAAACCAGAGTAAAAACAGGGTGCTCTTTCCCTCTCCTGGTCTTTCTAAATGGGACAGCCTCTCCAACAGCTGGTGCACCCACTGCGTCAACGACTTTGCTATGGCCTTTTAAGTTACCGTTGGGTGAAGATAAACTATAAGACCAAAGTTAAGGCTTTCAGGAGAATATTAGCAGATTAACCATTTCCCCTATTAAAACTTGCCATTAAAAATATGATTGTTAAAAACACACTGTGCATAGTATGCCAACTTCAAGGTAATTTGAATAGCCTGCTATAAAATAAATTGCTGCTGATTGCAGCAATTAGTTAAGTAGTTCCATGAAATATGGATTTCAAATGTACTGATTTGCTTCAGAAAAATGAATGATGCAAATGCACAATTATAAATGTATTGGGGGAGAGGTGGCTCTGATGTCTCAAGTGCCCAAGAGAAATAATAGTGTCTCTGTGTTGTTGCAAAAAGTTATTATTTTTTTTTAATATTAACATTTCAAGCTTCTGGGGCCAGGTGCAGTGGCTCACGACTGTAATCCTAGCACTCTGGGAGGCCGAGGCAGGAGGATCACTTGAGCTCAGGAGTTCAAGACCAGCCTGAGCAACAGCAAGATCCCATCTCTACTAAAAAAAAAACAAAAACAAAAACCAAAAAAACAAAAAAACAGAAATTAGCTGGACAACTAAAAATATATATAGAAAAAATTAGCCGGGCATGGTGGTGCATGCCTGTAGTCTCAGCTACTCAGGAGGCTGAGGCAGGAGGATTGCTTGAGCCCAGGAGTTTGAGGTTGCTATGAGCTAGGCTGATGCCACAGCACTCTAGCCCGGGCAACAGCGTGAGACCCTGTCTCAAAACAACAACAACAACATTTCAAGCTTCTTCACTGCTTTTTCAAGCATTAGTCACTGGAGAACCCTATTTACTAGAAACACAAACTTGGGCAAGAGTTTATCTGATTTACCCAAGGTCACATTCCAGTCAGTAAAAAGCTAAGACTAGCTTAGGTTTCCTGACTCCTAGTCTAGTGCTCTCTCCAACCTACCAAGCTGTTTCTCATAGGAACTTGCCTTTGTAAGTCTACTATTCCAATTTCTTAACCAAATATTACTGTATGCAGATTACTATGGAATAAAAAATAGCTGAGTTACTTTTAATCATGGGTTATGAGGGGAAGAAAACGAGAAAGGACATTAACATTTTTTGAAGCTGCCATGTGCCATTTTATATGTCCTCTCATTTAATTCTCATGATACCTAATTTATGACTACTGTATTTCTATTTAAGAGACAAGCACACCAAGGCTGGGAGGGGTTAAGCTATCTGACATAGAGCTTGAATTCAAACCTAGGTTGTAATGATTCTGAAGTCTGACCCTTTCCATGAAATTATATTGCCTCAATCTGTTTACTATTAAGAGAGAAAACAAAATACATGAAACCGGCATTACTCAAAATGTTGCAAAAACCAGGCTTCAAGCAAAATCAGAAATTCAATATTACATTACATGAAGTAGCTTTTAGAATTGTTCCATTGCCATGTGTTTTCAAATGGGAAGTTATTCTTCATTCCTCAACAAATTCTGAATAGCAGGAGGTACAAGACACCATCCTAGGTAATAGAAATGCAATGGGGTACAAGACAGCCTACTGCCCTCACTGAGTAACTCAACAGCCTAACCAGGGAGACAGACAAACAAGCACCATTGTTTCACTTAAACAATTCACTCAAGATTACACCAGTGTTATGGCTGTTAATCTCATAAAAGCCCTTAAGCACTGTTTTGGAATTGAATACACCACACTTGCCATCAGCCACCATAGAGCCAACAGGAATAAGAGAAACTAAGTAGCACAACCAAGATATATTCTTCTAAAGAGACAGATCTCTAAATTATTAGAATTGCTAAATTCCAATAACCACAGAAATTTACACATGTGAGAAATCATCAAGAAAAAAGCTTTCTTCAGCTCCTACAAATTTCTAATTTAGACGTGCACAATAACTGGTAATTTATCTACACTGTATCTGTACAACACACTCATATACACACCCATTTTGTTTCCTAAAATGGTTCACCTTAAAAAAATTTTTTTGAAACCACATATGAAGTGATAAAAACAAAAGCAATGAACATTTATTGAGTGCTCACTATGTATCAGACATTTCTCTAAGTACTGTATGTGAATTATTAATATTGAAATGAATCCTCATAACACAAGCAGGTTATGCTAAAGAACTAATTTTTCTTTTTGAGTTTTAGTCTTTCTTTTTAGAAGGAACTGAATCCTAAGACATCTGAAGTAACTGCTCAAATCCATGTCAGTATTCTTATTCCTTTCTCCCTAACATGTGAATTTTAGTCTTAGTTGTATCACTGGTAAAACACAACTGTAAATAAGAAATAATCCCACAGTTTGTAGAGGGATTATCTCAGCTTGCTGAAAAGTACTTTTGTGCATAGCTTTTTTTTTTTTTTAAAGAGACAGGGTCTTGCTCTGTTGCCTGGATTAGAGTACAGTGGCATGGTCACTGTTTCCTGTAACCTCAAACTCCGGGGCTCAAGTGATCCTCCTGCCTCAACCTCGCAAGTAGCAAGGAATACAGGCGCACACTGCCACATCCGTCTAATTTTTTTAACATTTTTTGTACAGTCGGTGACTTGCTATGTTGCCCAGGCTGGTTTTGAACTCTCAGTCTAAGTGATCCTTCCGCTTCAGCCCCCCCAAAGCACTCAGGCATGAACCACTGTGCCTAGACAGCTTTTCCTTTAAAAAATTTTTTTTAGGCCAGGCGCGGTGGCTCACGCCTGTAATCCTAGCACTCTGGGAGGCCGAGGCGGGTGGATCGCTCGAGGTCAGGAGTTCGAGACCAGCCTGAGCAAGAGTGAGACCCCGTCTCTACTAAAAATAGAAAGAAATTATATGGACAACTAAAATATATATATACAAAAAAAAAAAAAAAATGAGCCGGGCATGGTGGCACATGCCTGTAGTCCCAGCTACTCGGGAGGCTGAGGCAGTAGGATCGCTTAAGCCCAGGAGTTTGAGGTTGCTGTGAGCTAGACTGACGCCACGGCACTCACTCTAGCCCGGGCAACAGAGTGAGACTCTGTCTCAAAAAAAAAAAAAAAAAAAAAAATTTTTTTTAAATTTCTTTCCTTTTTTTATTAAAAAAAATCTGGATACTAAAATTATAGAAGTCCATCACTATTAATGGGTTATAATTTCAACCTTCATGACATTTTTTAGAATAATGCACACCAGTGTCAACAGCTGAATTGTTAGTGTATAGTGCCCAAATATTAATATAGTAAGCCAGAAATCCTGCTAGACTCCCATAAAGTTTGCTGAGGAAGAAAATGTTTTCATGGAGAAGAAAATTTGAGGTAGGAAAAATCAAAAAATAAAGAATCTTCTGAGGATCAAAGAAATAAGGTAGGAACATATTAAAGATACCAAAAAGGCAGAGAACAAAGCAGGGTGCTTATAATTAAAAACAGATTTGTAAAATTTTTTTCTGATGCAAAAATGATTATAGCAAGAAGATGAGGAAACTAATCTAGAGCCTGGCAGCCAACTACACCTCAATGACATGATTTCCCTGACCTCTTGCTCCAATTAAAACAAATCTGTACTATGTTCAACATTTGTTTAACCCACCTCTATGATGCCGCATCTATTTTAGGAAGTAATTTAAGAACACATGGTAATCAGGCTCATGCCAGAAATCCTGACTATCCCAACTGTCAAAGGTAATTCTGCAGAAAAAGCTACATAATCACCCCAGAAAACAAACGCTGACATCAAATTCTGACCTTCAATTATGAATAAGATGATTGAGTACTTTTCTGTTTTTAGGAAGACATGATTACTCAAGCAGTCTCACAGGCTGCAGGACTGGTGCCAACAGCATCTTGGTTTAACCACCATCATTAGCATCAATAAATACTGACTGGGTATTAAGTGGGTGTAGAGAGCATGCTAACTCAATGACAAGACAGAGAAAAAAGATGGATGAAAGCAAGGCAACAGTCAAGAGGTCAGGAAAAGACTGACATTAACATGTAAAAATCAAGCAGACAGGACAAAAAGGAAGCAAAAAGAGTTTAATAATGTACATGAACACAGAAGCTTGACCAAAAAAGAAAAATAGCTGATATTTACTACAATTTTCTATATGTTAGAAATCCAGCTTTAAATTTGTTTTGCCTTATCTACTTTTTTTTTTTTTTTTTTTTTTTTGAGACAGGGTCTCCCTCTGCCACCCAGGTGCAGTGGTGTCATCAGCCCACTGCAACCTCAAATTCCTGGGCTCAGGTGATTCTCTTGGCTCAGCCTCCGCAGTAGCTGGGACTATAGGTGTGCACCTCCATATCCAGCTAATTTTTCTATTTTTTGCAGAGATGGGGTCTTGCTCTTGCTCAGGCTGGTCTCAAACTCCTGGCCTCAAGTTACCCTCCCATCTTGGCCTCCAGAAGTGCTAGGATTACAGGCATGAGTCACTGTGCCCAGCCTTTCACCTAGTCTTCATTACTCTAAGAAGTGAGTCTTATTATGATTCTACTATATTAATACACAAATGAGCAAAGAGGTTTAGAGAGGTGAAAGAACTAGTCAAAGGTCATAGCTAGTATGCAGCAGAGGTGGTGCTATATCCCAGCCCTTTTTTTTTTTTTTTTCATCTTATTGTTATGGGGGATACAGAATTGCAGGTTACATACTCCCAGCCCTTGTTCTAAACTTGTACTCTGTTCTTCAAAAGATGCAGTAAATCTCAAAGACATAAAACCACAGAAAAAGTTAAGAATAAAATAATTCCACTTCAGAAGAGAGAAGGCCTGGAAACTGATTTTAAAATGAGTTAAACAGATTTAGCAGTGGAAGGAAGTGTGTTGTAGGCTTTGGAACCAAAATGACCAGAGTTAGGATCTTGATTCTGCCGCTTATTAGCTTGATAACATTAGGCAAGTTAAATAACTTCTCTGAGTCTGTTTCTGTATTTATAAAATAGGCACAATGACACCGACTACACAGGGTTACTGCCAGGATAGAATCACATATAAATGCCTGGCACATAGCGAACAAGGATTAGGTGGTAGCTGCTATTGCTGTTGTCATTGTTATAGGCGGGAAAGAAGCGTACTGAGTTAAACATCAACATGCCATATCCTGTGCCAAATGTCCTATATACATATATTCATTTATTCCTTGTAATAACCCTGTAAGGAAGAATATTATCTCCATTATCATTGAGGAAACAGGTTCAGGGAGGAACAGCAAATAAATTTTTCAAGGTCAAAAAGCTAGTAATGGGGGGAAAAATAGGAATTTGAACTCAGGACTACCTGATATCAAAGTCCATGGCCTTTTGCAAAATGTATGACTGTGCTCTTATTTCTTCCCGATGTTCCTCCCCAAGGAAAAAAGCAAAAGAATAAAAGTAAAAAACAAACCGGCAACCACTCAAAAAAGCTCCTTTAAGCCACTGTGATCTCAAAAGGATATCACCACTGAAGAGAAAAATTTTATTCACTTTTTATTAATGTGGTCTCGTGGGTTTTTTGGCACCAAAAAAAAAAAAAAAGTGTATCTATGACAGTCATATTCCTTCAGAGTCCATTCATATGAGGACAAAAGGCCCTTTCTTAGATCAAGGTAAGTTTTCTGGCTGAGCGCAGTGGCTCACGCCTGTAGTCCTAGCTTCCTGGGAGGCTGAGGTGGGAGGATAGCTGCAGCTCAGGGGTTTGACACCAGCCTGAGCACAGTGAGACCCTGTCTCAATAAAAAAAAGAAAAAAAAAAAGGAAAAGTTTTCCATAGGGCATATTACTTTTGAGAAATACCTATGATTGATTTTGGACATATGGGAAACACAAGGGAGCAATTAAAAGTGCTAACCTCTGTGAGACCTCTGAGAACCCCCACACAGGGGACTCCTGGTTTTGGTAAAGGGTTTCTAGTAGCCGGAAGAGTTTCTTTCTTAGTCTTGAGCTCAGCATGGTAAAAATTAGCTATCAGATTAATATTCTGTAACTGACTAATATTCCACATATCCCCCAAAAGCAAAAGCACACACAAAACCCAAAACTTTGCTTACTCATGCAAATCATATTTCCTTTGGGGAAAAAATGCCACTTCAGTCTGATCCTATTTTCTACCATCTGCTTCCCTTGCCAACTCTAAGTGATGTGTTAAAAAGAGGAAAAGACTGTCAATTAAACATGTAATTATTAAACCCATTGTCCATTGTGAAATTCAGGGCTCTTGATTAATATTTAATAATGACATGCATAGGGTATGTAGAGAAGAAAGTAATACAAGTAGTACATAAATAAACTAGTCTGGCTAAAATTCAGATTTGTGCTAGTGTGCTATATAAGTCTATTAAGTTTCCGGAGGTATTGCTCTCAAATAAATTGAGTTGATAGCAGGAGACTCAGCTGGTCTATGTAGTGGCTAAAAGCCCCACTAATTCCCCATATCCTCTAATTAAGGTAGGTCTGATATATTTAGTGGCTTCTGAAACCTCTAGGTCTCTGCATAACACATGCCTCCTGGTGTCTAGCAACCTTAAAAAATAGAAATAAAGTCAGAACAGTGGGATATGACAAAAAAGTTCAAATAAATACCATCCCATGGGCGTCCCTAAACTCTCACACCTGAATTAAATGTCAAGAGGCTAATAATCAGAAGGTTAAGCAGTTCAGGAGAATGATAATGGGGTTATGGAGGCTTTTCAGAAGCTCAAATTAAGTGTGGCTTTGTTGTTATTCAATATTACCCTCTAATAGTTAGGAGCCCTGGCAGCATTTCATTCCCACCAGCTGGGAAGTTTTAGAGATATATTTACTTTTTAATGGAGATGTGAAAAGACTCGATTCAAGCTTTAGAATTTTTTTTTTTTGGCTTCACCTGGAACACAGGTGTTTCAAAGAGCTAGCATGAATAAGTTGTTCCATCTATAGTGACTCTCTTCAAAGCAAAGGGTAAAAAATTCCAACTGTGAATTGGAACTTTAAACAGTTCTTTAAAACAATCTTAGGATTTGCTATACACTAAAGTCTAGGTAATCTTTATGCAGACAAGAAGGGCTTTTAAAGGAACGAAAAAAGGGGATATGACTATTATTACAGGGCATAGGAACAGGGGTGTTCCTGTGATCTCAAACTGAAGGAGGAAATTATGTCACAATGGGATGAAGGTCAATTTTCCACATTCCCATGTTCAGCCATGCCAACCCAGTCTATGACTTAGATTTTTCCCACCTCTCAGACAAAAGAGAAAGAATAAAACTGATTCATTACACAGTATTTAGAGAGTCAATAAGAACTGGAGGAATTTATAAAGTATTATAAATAAATGCTTACTATCTACAAGGTGTTGCACAAATATGTCATAATAAAGCACTGCTAAATAAGCACTTTAATAATAGCTAATCCTTCTGGACAACTCAAGTTGTGCATCTATGTGATCCTTTTTTTTTTTTTTTTTTTTTGTAGAGACGGGGGTCTTGCCATGTTGTCCAGGCTGGTCTCGAACTCCTGGTCTCAAACAATCCCCCTGCTTAGGCCTCCCAAAGTGCTGGGATTACAGGCGTGAGCTACCATGCCTGGCCCTGTGATACTACCTTATGTGAAAAACTATCAGGTTCAAAAACTCTTGCCATCTTGAGTTCAGAATTATAGTAAGCTGGTTTACCTGCTCAACTGAACTGAAGTCTGAGAATGCATTTAATGTTCTATGTGCAATGAGCTACTGATGTATGAAAAAGTTTTTATGATATGTTAAAAGCTTTC
The DNA here is from genome assembly GCF_041146395.1 of Eulemur rufifrons. NCBI lineage: Eukaryota > Metazoa > Chordata > Mammalia > Primates > Lemuridae > Eulemur > Eulemur rufifrons. Next base: position 18,196,051 of record NC_090991.1, read on the forward strand.
AGATAACAAAATAAGGGTATTTAACTGGTTTAGCTAGGTTGGGATGAGAAGAAAATGGGGAACCTGTTGTATCAAATTATTTCCTACAGAATGAATATGGACAGAAAGATTTGAAAACCTAATTTTAATCCCTAAACACGCTTTACTTATTTCAGATAATGGAACCTTGATCATTCTTTTTTAAATTTCATATTGACAGAAACTAATGCTAAGGCAGATTATAAAAAGGAAATCTTATAGTATTAAATATTTATCAAGTAGGGCCAATATTGGTCAACAGTTCTACAATCTTTTTTTTTTTTTTTAAGAGTCTTCATCTTCATGAGATAGTTGTGGAACAAATATGAGAATCAGGTGACTTTCCAAAGGACACAGTAAATTTTTGATTTAATAAACCATAGGATGCAGATACCCAAGCCTGGCCCCTAGAGCCATGGAATCTCTGATATGACAAGTACGACAGTTAAAACATGTTTAAGCACTAACATGCTTAAGCACTAATTCTGAAATCCTTCATTCCTGTTTGAAAGAAGAAAATTCCAAAACCATAAATATGTGAGACTTCATGAAATCTTTCCTGACATTTTTTTCTTCCAAAATCAGGTTGAAGGAAATTTCAACCTAGATTTCAGGTATGAAACTGTCTGCTCTGAAATAAATTTGAGGGCACTAAATAATACGGATAACGATAATGTTGATTTCAAACAATGCTTTCCACATGAAAGAAAAACAGCAATGTGTCACAGAGAGAATTGTGTTCTCTTGTAACAAATGGTCGGCCCTAAATCTCATCATCTTCTCTGTAACAAAAAGCATGGGCACCTTTGCAACCAGAAAAAAAAATCAGTGTGCTTCAATTAGAATCACTGACCTTTTCTGAAGCATGCCCGTGCTTCTCTATAGAAATCAATGGAATAAAAGGTCATGTTGTTAAAATGTTTGAATATGACAATCTCTTTCCCAGGCAAAGGCAAATTCCTTTTCTTTTAAAAGTAACTAATTTGTTGTATAGAATGTCAAAAATTAAAACTACTTCAACTGTAATTTAAAACTGACTCAAAAAGAAAAATCAATTCGACCACCAGAAAATAAAAGGAAAAATGCTAGAGAGCTGTCATTCTACCTACTGTTATATCCCAGAAGGTTCTGTCAGAGGAGTCATTGTCTCTTAAGCTACAACCATGAACATAATAAAACAAGAAGAGCATGCTAGAGAAAATAACGTTATTTCAAACCTCAGCTCTCTTCTTCACAAAGTGTTCTGAAGAAGGCAAAGACAAGCTCTGTGCCTGTCAAATGTAGATGATAGAGCCTGCTGATTAATCTTCTGCCATCCTAACCCTCCAAAGCAAGTATACATACACATAAATCCAGAGATTAAGAGCCAAGGAATAGAAGCTGAAATGATTGGAACAGTCATCATTTTTCCAAATATAAAAAAAGACATTTGAAAGAGATTGGGAACATTATTCTACTGCTTGAATTTTTTCATTCATGAAGAGAAAGGACAAATTCTTTAATTACCTCTTAATGCATTCAGAAGGTAAAGAATGTACGTATCAGTCATATAAAGTGCATCATGGTTCCTACTGCCAATGCAAGAATATTAAGACCACGAGCCCTCAAATCAGACCTGTTGAACCTTTCCTTAACAGGTCTGAAAAATTTAACTTTCATGTCCAGACAATTCAGTTTCAAACATCCTTCTGCCCAATAGGATTTGAGAGCATTTACTCCATTCTGATCTACTGTAAATATGCATGAATGATGTCATCAAAACAGAGCAGACTGCTATAAGTGGTATAAACAACCGCAACAGCATTGTGAAGGGAGGGCAAGTTTCCCAACATACCAATCTACAGATGCTTCCTTATCTATCCAGTGCTACCCATCACCAGTGCAGCTCATTTTTGGCTGGAAAGTTTAAAAGACAAAATTATTAAAAGGAACAGTTCTAAAGGGCAGAGAAGATTCAAAATAAAGAGAGAATAAAAATCTACAAGAAGAAGGAATCTCGGAGAGGTATACCAGAGAAGTCTGTGTCTGAGTACTTTTTAGGGCAGTTGAGAAGAGATGATATAAATGCTGGTCCATTTAAAAGGATCTGCCTCCTCTGTCTAGATACGTGATCCAACATAGTGCCTAATGCGTTTGTTCACAGTACCCACTTTCCAATGTTTACAGAATATTCTATTATGCACTTAGATGTAACAATAGATTAGCATTATTTTACATAGCTATTTAATTAGAATAGCTATGCAAAAAGGGTTACATGGACCCATGAATAGGAATCAGATAAAGCTTAAAATTTTGTGGAAAAATAAGAATACAACTAGAAATATTAAAAATATACTTATCCTACAAATATGGAACTGCTCTCGTACTGGCTCATATAAGAAAGACTACTGAACACTGAAATATAAGTTGCAGACAAGTCCTCCAAGCTCTATTTCTATTTCTGGGAGTGGGGTGGGAAAGGAGAGGAGGAGGACAGGGCACATTTTATCCATAAGAGAATGTGGTTAATATCTCTATTGTAAAACTGATTACTCTAGGATTATAATCATTTAAAAACTGTCTATCATCTCTACTAAACTATGAGCTCCTTAAAGGTAATGGCAATGGCCATTATATTTTATATTACTAGTACATCTTTGCTAAGGGTAAAGTTTGAAAGTTAGGGCATAAAGTGAACATTAAGTATCATGAAAAGCCATCTGGGAAGATGCCAAGCATCATTCTGTTCTCTTTTCACAACAGTCTATGCACAACAGTCACTGCCTCTTAGCCCCAAGAGTGAGGTCCTTATTACAGTGTTTTTTTTTTTTTAATTGTGGCAAAATATAAATAACATAAAATTTACCATTTTAACCTTTTTTTTTTTTTGGAGACAGAGTCTTGCTCTGTTGCCCGGGCTAGAGTGTCGTGGCGTCAGCCTAGCTCACAGCAGCCTCAAACTCCTGAGCTCAAGCAATCCTTCTGCCTCAGCCTCCCGAGTAGCTGGGACTACAGGCATGTGCCACTATGCCCAGCTAATTTTTTTCTATATATATTTTTAGCTGTCCAGATCTTTCTATTTTTAGTACAGATGGGGTCTCGCTCTTGCTCAGGCTGGTCTCAAACTCCTGACCTCGAGCGATCCTCCCACCTCGGCCTCCCAGAGTGCTAGGATTACAGGCGTCATTTTAATCATTTTTAAGTGTACAATTCAGTGGCATAAGTACATTCACAGTGTTGTGCAACCATCACCACTATCTACTTCCGTAACTTTTTCATTATCCCAAACTGAACTCCATGTTAAGTTTTTCAAGTATACTTCTGATGCTGTTACTCCTCATCACAAAAATCTTTTATTGTACCTCCAATGCCTACCGAATGAAGACCAATTTCCTTAGTTTAACATTTAAAGCACTCCATGATTTTGCCCCAACTAGCATAATTTCTCATTATCTGTGCATGCTAAACTCTAGCCAACTGCAGGATTTACCACTCCCTAATTATGCTCCCAATACTTACTCCTTCCCTCTGGAATATCCGTCCTCTTCAATGCCACCTGTCCTCATCCATCAATGATCATATGAAATGTCTTTTCCTCCACAAAGTCTCCTAATTGTTTTTCTGCCTGAAGTAACCTCTCCTTTTAAAGTCCCACACTACCTGTCTATATTCTTTTGGTATATTTTACCATATATGACAGTTATTTCTTTACATCTCATCTCTCCCCCAGACTATATTCCCCTTGAGGGAAAGCATTAAGAAGCAACAGAGCATATTGGGTTAAGAGCACTCCTGGCCAACTGGGCTATACAACGTGGGTTTAAATCACAGCTCTGTCATTTCTAAGTGACCTTGGACAAGTTATTTACCTCTCTGAGCTACATTTCTTCCTCTGTAAAATGGAGATATGAGTAAAGTATTTAGGACAGTGCCTGACACATTAAATTAAAAAAAAAAACTAAATAAATGAATAATTCATCTTTGTAGCCACCACAGAGATTAGTACAGTGTCATACACATAGTAGTGCTAAAGGTTTGGCTGAACGGATAAACAAGGCTGACGAGGTATTAACAAAGTGGTGGTGAAGTCAGGAATTAGCTGTTCTAGATTATTCTGGTTTTGCCTTTCTCTTCATTTCTATCCTAGGCTTCAGAGGTCTGGAGCCAGGATTGGTGACAGTGAGTAAGTAAAAATTTTTGTTTTAAATCATCAAGTGTCTTTCAAGTAATTCAGCTTGCAAACTAAAATGGTAAAGAGTAAAAATCAGACCTCCAGTGTTCCCATGGTTCTTTTCTATTATCATACTTCCAACCTATATTATAGCTATTATTTATGTGATTGTATCCTACACTAGATTATAAACCTGGAGGCAGAGACAATCTTATTTGTCTTATTTGAGAAGGACAAAACATTTATTTTGTCCCTACTCTACGTCAGGCACTGTTCGTGCTGGTAATACAATGGTAAACAAAATAGACAAAAAATCCTGGTTCTGGGAATACAGTTGATGCTAATGTTTACAGAATAAACGAATAGGAAATTCTTATAACATGTAAATCTTCAAAGCTCCCAGATTTCTGGTCCTTGCTGGTACTATTGTTGCATAACAAGTACACATACATATCCATATATGCATTACATTTGTATTGTTCTTCACTCTTTACTGACTCCTAAGATTCTCTGAGGGTTACAGAGCTGTTTCAAGCACTGGAGACTCTAAATGGCTAATTCTGACACATAGGTTTCCTCACTGTCATTATAACAAGAGATTTCTGTTTAAACATTGCCTGCACAAGCCAAACCTTTCATCCAAAGAGGGACACTTTTGAGAGTGAAAGAAGGAACTTAATAATAATTATGCCAGAACATCAGGTAAAATCCAAGGCTGTCTCAACAAATCAGGATGCATGGTCACTCCATTAGACTTCTCATTTCCACTGGGTTTAGAATGTAATTGCTTCTAGCACAGAAGACCTATATCACCCATATTCTTGTCCATAAAATGCTAATATTATGCTTCAAGTTAAAAATAAGCTTTTTCCAAAACAAACCAAATTTTTATTTCCAATCCAGTAGGCATCCAGTGCTTTCTGGGAAGGGGCCTGTTTATGTGCATTGTACAGCATTCAGAATCCTGACTGAAGCATAATAAATATTGTTTTCTAATCAAACAATTAGAACTGGTTTTTCTTGGACTAAATTTCAGTAGGCTCCAAGTAATTAAGTACCAAATTGTTTTCATACAGATTTCCAAATAGACAAGTATAAAATGAAAATGTAATCCTTTAAAAGCTAAAACATTAGCTCAGAAAAATATATAATCTTTAAAATTATTAAAGAATATATTTCCTAGGTTGACGTATTAGATTAAAAACTATGAAAACAAAAAGCCAGAAGAAACAGAGGTCATGGTAGAATTTATTGCTCCTTCCATACCTGACTTATGCTACATCTGTTGTACCCTGTAGGCAGATTTGTGAACAGTTACAATCTAGATATTATCTCTGTTTTTAGTTGCTGGAAGGAATTATCTAATCTGTTTTTTAGTTGCTTGAAGGAGTTTATATATAAAGATGCACGGTGTTTCAAAACTCAAGCTAAACTTTTGGTGGGCACCAATACAATCATTTTATTGCAGTTTAAGTTTCTTGGGGGATACGTATGATTAACCTCATGATACTAGATGATGATATTCTTACTGTACACTTGATTACATAAAAATGCTCATAGAACTCAGATTTTCTAAAATGATATTAACTATTCAATTGGATTTTAAGGCATCTGTTGCTTAAAATGTCTATTAAACCTTGAATATGTAACACAACATTCTAATTTTTCTGATTTTAGAAAACAGTGTAATGACATGGTACTATAATATACAGTGGATGACTACTTAAGATTATTTCTTTTCCCTAACAACTTAAGTAACGTAAATATATATTTTTGATTCTATGTACTGATCCCTTCAACTAAATATTAATACTAAAACATCCATTAGATGCACAGCAACATGCTCAGAACTTGCCTAAAAGAGAGCCTCATACAGACCTCAAAGAGTTTCTGAAAAGCATAATGCCATGTCCATATATTTAAAATTCAAAATATTACCCACTCTAAAATCTACAGACACAATAATCCTCCAAATTAAAAAAAAATTGTCTAAAACCATGCATACTGTGTGTGCATATTTTTTAGATACTACAGAGGGAGCTGCTGATGTAGATAATATATTATGTTGAATTCATATTGTAACTTGAGGTCCTATTAATCTTTAATATTTTTGTGTTTTAGGTAATAAGGGTTTTTTTTTTTTTTTAATTTTTCAGAGAAAATGAGGAATAAGGAAAATGAGGAAATTTGGTTTTTTGCTCTGGCTACAACAAATTTATTTGTGTTAAAAACACAGGACACAGAAAACTTCCCATTCAGGATAGTAAAACAATCAGCAGCAAAGGCAAAGCATGTTTATAACTAAGGTATTTCTTAAATTTTCCTTTAATAGCTGTCCTATAACACAACTTTTTAGTATCCTGTACGCCAAGCTAAATCATTCCTTCTTAAGAGTCTTTATAATCCTGTGGCAGCTCTAAACATGATTCCTTTTTATTTAATACATTAAAAGGATTCAGTTTTTTTCCAAATGACACCACTATTGGAAAACATTTATCTTTTTTCTGTGCATGATTCCACATATAGCTAAAAATTATAAGACAGAAAACATAAGAATATTAAGTTTGAAAGATTTTTCCATCTGTAGCCAGCTAATTATTGTGAGTGACATGTCAATTTTTTAACCTGCAGCTAAAAAATTAAGTGATATAATGAGATGAAATAAAGTAAAATATTTAAGTAAATGGTACACCAGAGGGTTTCATGAATATTTTATGACAAAGGCTCTTTATTTGAACATTTGTGAACAATTTTGGGGAAGGCAATTTCATAGAAACATTCTAACTAATGAAATGGGCTGAAATTAGCTACCAATAACTACTAAACCACCTATGCCACTCATGGTGTTTTTTCGTTTTTGGAGACAGGGTCTCGGCTCTGTTGCCTGGGCTAGAGTGCAGTGGTACTATCATAGCTCACTGCCACCTCAAACTTTTGGGCTCAAGTGATTCTTCTGCCTTGGTCTCCCAAGTAGCTGGGACTCCAGGCGTGCACCACCACGCCCAGCTACTTTTTCTATTTTTTGTAGAGGCAAAGTCTCACTTTGTTGCTCAGGCTGGTCTCGGAACTCCTGGCTCCAAGCGATCCTCCCACCTTGGCCTCCCAACAGTGCTGAGATTACAGGTGTGAGATACTGCACAGCCCATTCATGGTTTTAAACCATAACTATGCTAACTTTTCCTCTGTTCTATAAGTATTTGAAATAATATAAATCATAGATCTCCCAGACTCAAATTATGCTCAATAACAGTAAGTGATTGAGAACTCCTATGTTATTGAAACACATACAAGGTTTTTAAAGGAATGACAAATCCAAGTACACAAAATAAATGCCTGATATAAACAATTTATGCTTGAACTATAAGACAGAAAATGGATATGATGAATTAGCTAAGTATTCAATGAAGAGAACCTAAATATATTTGGCATTTATTTAATATACCCATATTCACCCTTATCTTACATGAAAACATTCTTTCCCCACAGATGGCCTATGTGCAGTAAAGGGTTAACTCAGCAGATCTGGGCTGCCCAAACCCTGCAGATTACAAAAGTCTTCAGGACTGGCCTCTGGCAGGCTCCTGGGAAATAACCTTTGAACCACTGCAATGTCCACCTGATAACAGTGTCTTAGTATAGTTGGCACTTTGGCCAAGCCAGATAGTTTATGCTAACAATATGATTTACAGTAAATACCTGTTTTTGTTTGCTATTGCCTTGGGCTATGCTATATTAGTTTGACCACTAGGGGTAAAAGAGGAAAAGAGGGCTGGAGACCGAATAGCTAAGGTCAGTCACATGGGTACTCCATGCCTATGTGACTGATCCACAATAAAAATCCTGAACGTCAAGGCTCAGATGAGCTTCCCTGATTGGCAACACTTGCCCATGTTGTCATACGTCATTGCTGGGATAATTAAGGTCTGCCCATGGGACTCCATTAGAAAGGACAACTGGAACATCATGCCAATCACTATGAGTCATTTTCCTGTGTTGATCTTAATCTGTATCTTTTTGCTATAATAAACTGTAACCATGAGAATGACAGCTTTTCTGGGTCCTGTGAGTCCTTCTAGGAAATCATTGAACCTGAGGGTGGTATTGGGAACCTCCAACACAACTTATAATGCAGCAAAATTCATATTTAATAAAGGGAATGTCTTCTAATTTCAAGGTGTGGTTTCAGTAACTTCATTTCCAAAGAGGCAGAAATATTACATAGTACCACATACTGATAGGAATGCCTTCTAATACATGGATTTCCTTCCCACTAACTAAAAGGATAAAGAGGGTGGTTCCTGGCCAGGTATAGGAAGAGGTACTTCTGCTAAATGAAATAATTGCTGCCCAACTCCTACCAGCTCCCTCCTTTTCTTCAGTGAGGACCCAGATAATCTTCAGAAGTCCATAAAATGAAATCATTAATGCCTCCTCCTTAGTTGCCACTACTGACCTACAGTTGAGGAGAAAAGAACTTTCTTGATTCTTCTACCTTTAGGTTAATTTTGTACTTTAAAAAAAAAAAAGTGTGTCAGAACTATCTGACCTGGCTTAAGGTCTCATCTATACACTCTTATCAGCCAGAAACTGGTCAAGGGACAGTTCTTACTTTAGAATATGCAGGACTGGAGCACCCCAAGTCCACTGAATTCATTCCTTACTTCAGAGGTCCCAATCCTTTTTGGCACCAGGGACCGGTTTCATGGAAGACAATTTTTCCATGGATGGAGCAGGTGGGAAGAAGAATGGTTTCGCGATGATTTAAGTGCATTACATTTATCGTGGAGTCAAACTTCTCTGCTAATAATAATCTGTATGCACAGCTGCTTGCCAGCACTAGCATCACTGCCTCAGTTCCACCTCAGATCATCAGGCTTTAGATTCTCAAAAGGAGTGAGCAACTTAGCTCCCTCGCATGCACAGTTTACAAAAGGGTTCTTGCTGCTATGAGAATCTAATGCCACTGCTGATCTGACAGGAGGTGGAGCTTATAGGTGATGCCAGCGATGGGGAGCAGCTATAAATACAGATGAAGCTTCACTCACTCACCTGCCACTCACCTCCTGCTGTGCGACCTGGTTCCTAACAGGCTATGGACCAAGATTGGGGACTGTAGCTTTATTGCACAAAAAGATTAATTCCATAAAGGATCTGTGGATTAAAATATCACCAACTATTATAGCAGTCCCTTGGTATCCGAGAGGGATTGGTTCCAAGACAGATACCAAAATCCAAGGATGTTCCCTTATATAAAATGGCATAGTATTTGTATATTTTAAATCATCTCTAGATTATTTATAATACCTAATAAAATGTAAATGCTATATAAATAGTTGTTATACTGTATTGTTTTTTATTTGTATTATTTTTTATTTTTTTCCAAATATTTTTGATCCATGATGTAGAACAGGCAGATTTGGAGGGCAGATAGTATAGAATTCAACAGCTTTTGGTTTACCAGATCAAAGATCAAAACATCCCAGCAGCATTGATCAGTGATAATTCTATCACCTTATATGGTTTCCCAACTCCCTAACAAGCTTAGTTTTTTCTTTCTTTTTGGGAAGCTCTTAATTGTTCCCAGTTTCTAAGGAAATCATCAAAGATAATTGTCTAGTATGGAATTACTTACCACCTGTGTAAGAATGAGATTTTCATTTGTCTCACTGCTGAATCAGAAAAAGTATCTCACTATTATATTAGTTTCCATTCTGAGTCACACACCTGAAGTGTTAATAAAAAGCCTAAAGTTTGAATAAACTGCACTATCATGAGCTCACCAAATTCAATGATTTAGGATTCCCTGTCTTTTAAAGTTTTTACCAAGTCAAATACAGAAAGGAAACTGGTGACACTTTGCCTAAGAATGTCAGATGGGCTAACCTATGTCTCAATTTTTTTCATGCACACAGTCCCAGAAGCTATTACCATGCATTATTTTATAGTTCATTATTAATCACAATACCTAACACACTACTGTTAGACATCAACAGTAGTAATAGAATGTTAAAGCCTCTATCCTGAGACAATCATATAAATAGGGGTTGAAAGCAAAACTATACAGTCAGACTGCCTGGAATCAAATCTCAATTCCAACAGATACTAGCTCAGTGATCTTGGTCAAGTTTCTTACCTTTTGTGCCTCAATTTCATCTTCTATAAAATGGGAATAACCACAATACCTTCCCCAGAGGGTTGTTATAGGGATTAAATAAACTCATATGGGTAAAGAATTTAGAACTGTGCCTGGCATCGGATAAAAAACCACAACCACCACCACCATTATTCTAAGGGACACAAGACATTTAACTTATATTTACTTTTCATCTTACTCCAAGTATTGTAAGAAAGGACAGTATTATTCTCTTAACCGATAGGTAGCTGTTATATAGTGACAAGAACACTTTACTGGGTTCTACTACAACATGGCTACTTCACTGGTTTCATTGTAAAATGGGAATGGTAATAATTTATCTTGTAGGGCTGTGTGGGGATTAAATAGGACATCTGTTCAGGTGTCCTGTTCTGTGGCAACATCGCACAATGTACGTAGATAATACTGAGCTCTGCCGGATACTTAGGATTTCAAAATTACCTGGTTCCAGTACTCAATCACTTCTGTAAGGGTGAGACTTAATATACTTCAAGGCATGAACCCCAAAAGGTGCTAGAAGAACAAATTAATAAAAAAATTGTCCCCTTCTTTTCACATTAGGATACATTTCTTCAAAATAGTCAATGTGTGGAGGCTGGAGTATGTCAAGGGCAGAGAGTACCTAAGGAAAGGAAAAATAAGTTAAGTTTAGAGAACTAAAAAGGAAACAAAATTTGACATAAATGCAAGTAAATACCATTAACTCTTTAATTATTTAAAGCTTAGTTACAGTTGTCCACCGAAATTAAATTTGTCAGTCAAGAAACATAGTCCTAAACATTAAGATGGGTTTGTAAATTTACAACCCAACAGACAATTCTACTTAAACCAAAATGAGAGAGGCAATTGGGTCATATAACATGCTTCCAAAATCCCTGCACAGAAGAGAATGTTGGACAGAAATGCCCAGTCAGTGTTGCTCTAAGAGCAGGAGCCATTATCATTCATTCCCTTATTCCTCTGTTCAACAAATATTTACTATTTGCATTCTACCTGGCAGGCACTGTGGTAAGAGTTATACTGATGAACAAAATAGTACCATCCCTGCTCTTATGACAGACGATGGGAGAGGCAAGCATTAAACAAATAAACAAATAGTTACACAGATATATAATTATAACATCTATTACTGTGAAGAAAAAATGTAAAGAAGGGTGGGGAGAAAAAGCTTCTCTGAAGTAACACTACTTTTAAGATTTGAAGGCTGAATGGGAGTTGGTCAATAATGGGTAGCCAGTGTCAAGACATTGAGGCAGATTCTAGAAACAGAGAAGCCAGTGCTTACGGAAAATAGTGGGTAAGAAAAAAATAGACTAATATTATATAAGGTAGAAGAGGAAGGCAGGAAATATATCACACAAAATGTCTTTAAATTGTATTAAGCATTTTGGATTTTATTCCAAGTACAAGAAAAGAAGTCACTAGGATGAGGAAAAAAGACTTTAAAACTTCAAGACCTTTATAAAAGCAGCATACTGCCAATGTAGCTTCTGCCATCAAAACATAACAAATAGGCCTACTTCCCCTAACAGTTTTCTAGCTATTCTTTTAAGTCCCATCTATGATGTCATATCTAAGAATTTGAACCTACCTTGCTAAGCTAATGAGAAATACTAGACTCAACGCACATGGAAGAAACTATTTGAATAAGAGATGAAGTGTGTGGTACACGTTCAAATTTTATGATCTGTGGCTTAGTTTTTTAAGAAAAATACTTTTTAATATAGAGATTTTCAAACATATAAAAAAAGTGGCAGCATAGTATAAAGAATACCCATGTAATCAATACCTGGGCTTAGTTATTCACACACATAGACATTCTTGTTTCATCTCTACCCTTTACTATCTCTATATAATTTTGAAGTATATATCAGACTTCTTTTAGCCATACATCAGTTATCTCTAATGAAAAAAAACTTTAAAAGCTACAATGATCAAATTTTTAAAATGTTTTTAATATTGTCAAATACCCAACGCTCAAATTTTCAATTTTCCTATTTATTACAATTTTGTTAGTCTAAATCAGGAGCTAAATAAGATTTACATATTATGATTAATTTATGGCTTTTACCTTTTATCCTAAAGATTTCTCCTCCATCTTTTTCTTTTCCTCTTGCAATTTACTTGTGGAAGAAACGTTGTTCATTTTAAAGGTTATTCTTTTTTCAGCCATGTATTTCTCAATTTAAAATTTTAAGTAAAGATTTATCTTATTACATTAAAACTTCCTGTGATGAAAAAGCCCACACTTACTTTAAAGCCAGTTAGAGGTTTCTAAATAATTTAGATGTTTTCATAAGGAATATCTATCCTTCCTTTTTGAATTAAAATATTTACATTTAGAATTTTAGTATAAACAGAAAACAAAAGATTTTCATTTCTTCAAAGAATAATTTTTATCATATGAAAGATAAATTTTTCATTTCTATATTTCCATAACCTATAATTAGCCAGCTATATTTTTAAACCTATAAATTTATTTCTCATTATGTGCTAGAATAATTTTTAACATGAATATTTGATGCTTGAGGAAGGCAGTTAGAAATTAGTGTTTTACTTGACATCTTTCGGACTCTACACTCTGTTTCTGAGCAACATACATCCTGTCTAAGGGGGAAACAGAATGCAATGTGTGACAGCGTCCATTAGACAAAACTATTTTACACTTCAAATCTATCTGCTATAATTAGAGGTTATCTAGAGGAAAGTGACAACCATACATTACTAAACCTCGATAGAAAAGAATGAGGCTTTCTTACTCCATATTTGATGAGGATTTTTGTAGAAAAGCCATCTAAAACAAGGTTAGACATTTGTACTACAGCATTTAGCTGTGATTGTTAGCTTTGAAGGTGCAATGTTTTAAACTCTGCCTGGAATTTTTTAAATGCCTGTTGTTTTTATCCTCTTCTTTTTTCCACTCCAAAATGTTTATTGAAGTATGGCATTCCACAGTGTTTCTAGGTGGCAAAAACAGTACTTAAACCAGTAGAAATGATCCAGAAATCTCAGAAGTAATGCAAATGAGTAAATGAGAAGGAATGGTAGCAGAGTTTCAAACTCCAGATCTCATGCCTGACTCCCCCATTTAAATAGCTGGAGTTCCTCTATAAAACTCGCTATTATTCGAGGGAATAAAGTATAGGAGATTAGCCTTAAGATGTAAATAGCAGGATGCCTGAAAAGACTTTGGCTTGTAAAGAGTCAAAGTATCCCAAATTACCACCAACTCTTTAAAGGATTTCAAATACAAAAAACATAAGCAGACTTGTCTAATTAAAAACTGAATTAGGCCGGGCGCGGTGGCTCACGCCTGTAATCCTAGCACTCTGGGAGGCCGAGGTGGGCGGATCGTTTGAGCTCAGGAGTTCGAGACCAGCCTGAGCAAGAGCGAGACCCCATCTCTACTAAAAATAGAAAGAAATTATATGGACAGCTAAAAATATATATAGAAAAAATTAGCCGGGCATGGTGGTGCATGCCTGTAGTCCCAGCTACTCGGGAGGCTGAGACAGGAGGATCGCTTGAGCCCAGGAGTTTGAGGTTGCTGTGAGCTAGGCTGACGCCACGGCACTCACTCTAGCCTGGGCAACAGAGTGAGACTCTGTCTCAAAAAAAAAAAAAAAACTGAATTAAAGTTACATCTTTAAATGATAGTCATTACCAAACAATGTCTCAGCACATTTCACAAACCCTTTAGGAAACAGAAGCTCATTATGTTTGCTGCTTTTTAGGATTTTAACCTCCATGATATTAGAAGATTCACTATAAACTGGTTATATTATAAGCTCAGTATCAGTCAGCCCTTTATCAATAAAATAAGTGCTGTGAACAATCTCAGTGCTAACTTATAAAGACAAGAAATTTATCTGTTCATTCATAGAATAAACATTTACTGAGTTTCTACTCTGCCAAAGACTCAAAGACAAGAATAAGACACTTAAAAGGAACCCAATTAAATCCCATGTTTAGTAAAGGAATAACTCCTTCCCCACTCTCTTACCCTCAATGGATTCTAAATGCTTTAAAGTAGGGACTATGTTATTACTATTATTTTTTATACAGTTGTAACATAAAGTATACAAATCCTAAGAGTATAATTTGATGAATTTTTACACCCACACCCACACATATCTCAAAGTAAGCACCATGCAGATCAAGAAGTTAAGCCTTTTCAACACCTAGAAAGCTCCCTTGCCATGTTTTCAGTCAAAACTCATCCTGGCACTATTCTTACTTCTGTCACCATAGATTCATTTTGCCTATTCTTAAACTTTACACAAATTGCATCATAAAGTGTGGAGTCTTTTGTGTATGGATTATTTCATTTACTGTTATGCCAGCGAGTTTCATTCATGTTGTGTAGGTCAGTGGTTCACTCTTTTTACTGATGTGTAGTATGCCATTATATGACTGGACTATACCACAAAGAACTTGACCAGAGTACTGTTGGCAGACATTTGTGTCTAATTTCTAGCTATTATGTATAAAGCTGGTATGAGCATTCTTATACATGTCTTTTGGTGGATATATGCACTCATTTGAGTATATGTATACCAAGGAGTAGAGCTGCTGAGTTGTTGGGTAGGCATATATTTAGTTTTAGTAGAAATTGTCAGTTTTCTGACAATAAAGAGTTTTAGTTGATTCATGTCCTTGTCAACAGTTGGTATTGGCAGTCTTTTTAATTTCAGCCATTCTGGTGGGTATATAGTGGTATCTCATTGCAGTTTTAATTTACATTTCTCTGATGACTAACGACTTTGAACACTTTTTCATATATTATCCTCTTTTGTAAAATGCTTAAGTCTTTTATTAACGGTCAAAATATTTTGATTTATAGAAGCTATTTATATTATTATGATATTTAGACATAGAATTTACAGTCTAAAAAATATCAAGTAAAACACTGGTTTCTAATTGTCTTCGTTAAACACTACTTATTTTAAAAATTGTTCTAGCTCATAGTATATTCTAGAAACAAGTATGTTGTTGGATAAACATCTGAAGTTTATGTTTTCATTCTCCTAACTTTTGATTAATATTAGTTCTTAATGTTAATGGTGTCCAATTTAACATCTTTTTTTTATGGCTAACGCTTTACTTGTCCAGTTAAGACATCTTTGCTTATCTCAGTCATAAAGATATTTGCCTATGTTTTCTTCTAGAAGTTTTATTAGTTTATCTTTCACATTTAAGTTTATGAGCCATTTTGAATTAATTTATGGGTATGGTTTGAAGTAGGGGTTAAGATTCACTTTTTTCCCCATATGGATATCTAATTGATTTAGAACTGTTTATTGAAATGACCACCCAGTCCCCCACTGAACTGCAGTGGCATCTCTCTTGTTAATCAGATGAACATGTATGCGTATGCCAGTTTATAGACTTTCTATTCTGTTCCATTAATCTATTTATCTGTCCTTGTTCTGCCTCGATACCTTGTGCTTGGTGTCTTCTGTTGTTCAATACCTAAGATTGAGTCTGAATACCTGATAGCAGTCTAAATACCTGGTAGTATGAATTTCCTACTTTATTCAACTTCTTTAAGATTGGCTGGGCTATTTTAGATCTCTTGCATTTCCACACATTTTACAATAAGTTTGTCAATTTCCACATACATATACTCTCAAAACCCTGCTGAGATTTTGATTAGGATTACACTTCATATATAGCTCAATTTGAGAATAAAAGGCCTATCAACTACATTGAGTCTTCCAATGCATAAACATGGGAGATGGCACTATTTTAAATTTGTCAATAATCTGCCCAATACCACAAATTTTAGGCACACAACAAACAAAACCAAATCACCTGAAAAGTAACCCATGTCTACAGCATCCTTTGTTTTTTCACACTCCTTAGCAGAACAACTAATATTACTTAGAAGTTAGAATTACTAATGCCTGTAGCTGAATAGCATGTCTGAATTCAGAGAAGGGTCCTATCTATGTTTTTCATATTGGTATGACTCTCTAACCTACTTAAGAACCCAAAGAGGCCTTGTTTGAGTTAGGCCAGACTACACACACACATACACACAAATGAATGACGCTTCTTTGCCTTGTTCTACCCCTCCCTAGGGTACTCCAGAGCTAAGATTGGGGAAAAGTAACCCTGAGAGAGATCACTAGAGTGATCATCATTCCAAACCCTGGAATTTTTTTCTGTCACTTTCATTCACTTATTCAATTTTCAAATAGACTGCCTGCCTAATGTGTGCTTAGCGCTATGCCTAAAGAGAAGAAAATGCCCAACACTTGCATTACGGGGGCTTTTAGCAGGAATCAATGGACCCTCAAGGGGGCTCTAAAAGGGCTGTAGAGGACAAGTGAAAGCCTAAAATGACATAAAAATTCTGTGTATGTGCTTTTTTTGAGAGGGTTCATAGCTTTCATCAGATTCTCAAAGGAGTACAAGATTAAAAAAAACTCAATCATCACTTCCCATGCTGATCATATGACAAACTATGCATGTGTGTGCACACATGCACAAGAGCATAGATGGGTATAGAGATTGTGCCAGATTTTATAATAGCTTTTGACTAGACATCAGTGATAGGCCTAAACAACACCAGTCTTTAGAAAGTTAAACCCATTTCTGTTTCCCTAAATTACTACAGCAAGGTGAACTTATCCTTTAAGATGGTGAAGTAGCTACTCAGATATGTGTAAAAATTCAGTCAGATCACCTGAAATCAATGAATTTGATATAGTGACTTTGAAGGTTCCTTTCAAAAGAAAATCCAAAGCCTCCCAGGGCTTTATAGCTATTCTTCAACACATAAAAAGCAATCCAAATTAAAATCCAACCTTCCTACAATGACCAGGTTAATCTTTCTAAATGTCATTTTTATCATGACATTCCTTTCTTCTTCAATCAAATCTTATTCTCAAAAGGCTCATCTTAAGGTTTTCTTTCTCTGTGTTTGATGCATCTTTGAGTTTCTAAGTCCACAACAACTTCCCATTTTTCCTTAATATTATGGTACTTGGCTGCCACCATTCATCTGAGAAGCTTTAAAAATTACAGCTACTTGGGCCTTAATCCTAGAGATTTCAATTTAGTAGGTCTGAGGTAAGACCCATGAATCTGTGTTTTAAGGCTCCCCTCTCCAGGGAGCCTTCTAATACACTACTAGGTTTGGTTGTCCGGCTCTTTGCTATGCACACAACATAGACTGTCCTGCATTAATGTTTAACCATGCAGGCAATCTTCCCATAAGCACCTCTATTACAGTATTTATCATATTATGAAAATCATTTAAACTAATTAAAGGTAAAGACCCCAGAAGCTAATGTAGTTTAGGCATATAGGATGTGCATAATAAATGCTTACTGAATTAATGAATATGTGCCCTGGAGCCAAAGAGATTTACAGTCTAATCTCCACCATCCTGACTTTGGGCAAGTTACTTAACCCTAAGCCTCTGGTTCCTCCTCCATAAAGTAGGGTTAATAAGCCCTGACAAGATTTTTAAGGAATAAATGAATTAATATATGGAAAGCATCTAGCATACTTCCTGACACACAACAACATGTGTTAAACACAATCCTTCAAAAAGGACAGTATTTTAAGCTTTTTTTGAATCTGCGGTCCCCAACCCCCAGTCCACCCCGCCTCCCACTGTCCATACCCCTGCCACGAAATTTAGGACGGGGGATGTGCACAGCAGGAGGTGAACAGCGGGCTAGAGAGCAAGGGAAGCTTTATCCATATTCACAGTAACTCCCCATCGCTGGCATCACAGCCTGGGCTCTGCCCATTCCCCCATCCAATGGAAAAATTGTCTTCCATGAAACGTGTCCCTGGTGCCAAAAAGGCTGGGGACCAATGCTTGACCTACCTAGCACTGCACTCCTTACACAGGACACAATTAATAAATAATTGTTGCCTTAACTACATCAAATACCATTTGCCTCTTAGACTGGCATTCCACACATACCAGGTACGTTGGCCCCAAGATGCATTTGGAAATAGATCTCAGAGCATAGCAGAAATTCATTACATATAAAATAATGGTGCCATGCCATCTTCATCTCCAACTATCTGCCTCACTTTTGAACACTCCCACAGACATCAGAGGCATTCTTCTTTTTTTTAAATTTTTTATTTTCTAATTTTTTTAGAGACAGGGTTTCACTCTTTCTCTAAAGGCTGGAGTGTAATGGTGCCAGCACAGTTCACTGTAACCTCCAACTCCTGGGTTCAAGCCATTCTCCTTCCTCAGTCTCCCAAGTAGCTGGGACTACAGGTGTGCACCACCACACCAGGCTAATTTTTTAAACAGATTTTTTTGTAGAGAGATGGGGTAGGTCTCAAATTCCCAGCCTCAAGCATTCTTCCAGCCTTGGCCTCCCAAAGTGCTGGGATTACAGGTGTGAGCCACCAAACCCAGCCTATTATTTTAATGATAGAGACCAGGAGTTTCAAACAGTGATGTTGGGTGTGTGTGTTTTAACAGATTTATATGCATTTTCAAAATTTAATTTCTGTTATAATCATATACAGTTATTTCTGCTTTTACCATGCCCACTTTGCAAATGAGAAATTTAGAGTTTAGAGAAGGTCTAAGACACACCAGTAGAAAAGAGTAGAACCCAGTTCTGACTCTAAAGCCCAGCTCTTATAAACTACATTAGGATTGGCTGTGTGTTTTAATTGGTATGATTTTCAAGAATTCAGTTTCTTGGGGGATGGACACACTTGAAGCTCTGACTCAGGTGGGGCAAAGGCAATATTTGTAACCTAAACATTTGTGCCTACATAAAATGCTGAAATAAAAGAAAAAAGGAAAAAAAGCATTGTTTCTTTCTTTTCTTACACTACTTACTCTGACACAGTTTTTGTAACTTAATTAGTTATTCCATAGGAATGAGCCATGAGCAAAGGTACCAACTAGATAAATAGCAGCTTATTATATCACTCCTCCTTTATAAAAGAGGCCAAGACTGGTCGGAATATAATAAACCATTGAAATCTTTAGTAAGCAAATTTCTGATGCCACCTTTGAAATATTTCTTCACCATGGATACCTTTACTTGAGTCTCTGACAATGTACACAAGGTCTGTACTCTTTGATGCTGGAGTGGGTACACTAAGGCAAATTCAAGAAATAAGTAAGCAAGTGCTAGACATTCTAAATTACTTCTAAAATCTGAGGAACCATTTATAAAATAGCAACTCAAGTGGTATTTTGAAACTTATTAAAATAAACCAACACATTGCTAGGCAGTTCCAATTGACTAAAAGACAGAAATCTTTTTTTTAAAAGTTTAAGGAAAAGAGATTTCAAGAGGGATAATGAATAAAATGAAATAGTCAAACCAAGGAGCTCCAAGTGAACCACATTATAAATTTAATTTACCAAATACCTCAAGCTTTTGCAGATTTCTTCCTTAAAGTCAGACCCAAACTTTGGCCAAAGTTCTAAATATTTCTGTGCAAATAAGCACTCAGATTTACAAGAAATCATTATTTTTCTGATAAAGTTTTTATTACAGCAATTAAAATAGCATAGGTTCTACATAAAGAATTTAAGGCAGTTTTTCTTTTCACATGAAATTCAAAACGGATTCTAATGCTAACAACCTTCAGGCAAATTTTACAAGTATTAAATTTTTAATTAAGGATTAGTTGAGGAGAAGCTATCTCTCAAAGCACAATGAGTTTATTTGTCCATGAGTCTTCACATTTCTAAACACAGCCACAAATAAGCTAACCTACGTTACCTTAAGGGCTGTACTGTTTTTATAGGAGAAACTGTTTTCCACACCTCTAACAACCTCTGATTAAAAATATTAAAGGATAAAAATAAAGCACTTACAATCAGGGGCCAATTATTCACACTTAAATCACTCACCAAATATTACACTCTATTTTTGTGTTGAATATTAGCATTATTCCTCAGCTAAATATCAACACTTCCTTTGCATCAATTAACATTTATCTGTCAATCAATAAATCTTAGAATTCACTTTAATTTGTTCATTGTTCAGTCACAAAAAGGGCTTTAATATGTCTCAGGTTTCCAGGCCACTTATTAAAATCCTTGGCTGTGGTTTCTTACTAACCTATTTTCTCTACAAATACATACTCCTTTTCCATGGGCTTTAAACTTACTTAATAGCTTATAGTCTTAGAATTTAAAAAGACATTCAAACTGACAAACGCAGACTGCAAAACACCACAGTTTAGAAGCCAACCTGAAACTTACTGGGTTCAATGTTTTCTAATTTGGAGGTTAGGCCTTGTACAAGTCATACAATTCATAATGTAATTTTCAAACCTTCAAATAAAATGTTGATAAAATGGACTCCCCAGGTGATTCTAATATGCTGCCAAGGTTGAAAACCACTGATCTTGATAGTGAAAATTTAAGAAAGTCATAAAGATATAAAGAGTATAAATAAAAGGAAAAGCAAAGGACCGAAAGAATACAGCTTAGAAAACTTGCGTGTGTGTGTGTGTGTGTGTGTGTGTGTGTATGTCCCTTTCAATAAGAATGTGTGACCCGAAAACCTATCAATAGGTATTCCATAACCTTGCTGGTGTGCTTACTGCTTTTCACAGAGTTTGGCATAAAACTGTAGCCAATTTCCAAATTTTACTTGCACATATCCTTTTAAACTCTCATTTGCTCTTCACCAATTCAGTGAAGTAGGTTTAGGAAATAGTTTCCCCCAAACACCAATTTCACTTACATTATCATGTTTAAAAAAACACAACATCTTCAATTCTCGGAAGACCCTTTTGCAAGAGACCAGATTCTGGAAGACGTTGGGCATCTTTTTGAGTGCTACTCTCTTTCCATCTCTTGGATCTGTTACTGACCTGAAGAATTTGGGAGGAGAGGAAAAAAAGACAGAAATCAATTCCAAACCTTGTTCTCCAAAGTTTCAGATCATGACAAATATCTTTATCTTAAAACACTCAATATTAAGTACACTTAATAATGCTTAAGGTATCAGTGGGAAAGATAAAAGAATACACACATACAAATAAAGAGAATGTTTAGCCACTCAACTCATCTACCATGCTTTACAAAAAAAAAAAAAAAAAAAAAAATCCCTGTCTAAATTTCTATAAACACCCTTTCTGAGAGGTTATTTAATACATCTGAGGTAGGAGGGGTATTACTAGTAAAGCCATTTCAAAGATGGGGGGGAACCCAAACAAACAGAAACAGCATAGAACACTGACATGATCAAGGTCACATTAGTCTTATGCTTTATTTTCAGAAACATATTCAAACTGGAAGGGATGTTTAAACACAATTTAAATATTTTGGGTTTATTAATATATACATGAACATCTTTCAGTAGTATAGACTTCAGTATCAACAGTAGCTGAATAATGTCCCCTACTCAGAAATCTGAGTGTCAGCCTAGGGATCCCTTTAGTTTCTAAGTAATGATTCCTTTTGTTTCCCAGCTCTCAGTGTAGTACTTGCTTCCTGTACTTACTATCTTTTTAATAGCTCAGTGTCCCTTTTTTCGCTCTTTTGCCCTTCTAACATCTGTACAACCAATTTCCTGTATTACATTTCCCCATGTTTGAAATACTAGTGCTGTTTCCATTTTTCTGACTGGACCCAATTGATACATATTAAACCAAATAGTTAAGAAACAAATCAATAAATTGGGTACATATGGTCAAACTTCCATGAATTAACTTAGAGGTTTTTCATCCTCCTACCCATCATATTAAGACTAGTTTTTTTATTCCTGTAGAATTTATTCTTAGATTTATTTAGCTAGATTTCTGCTTAACATTCTCAGCCCAGCATTACTGTTCAGTTCCTGTTCTATTCATCTTATGTTCTAGATATCTCTCCTAAATTTTTGTCATTTTAAAATTCAATCCATGTGTCATCAATGCCTTTATCCAAGTTATTAATTAAAGTTTAGAACAAGACTGAGAATAGATAACACACTTGTTAGAAAAATAGCACTAGAAACCATCTATGAGACTGACATCTAATCATTAATCTTGGATATGGTTATTCAATTAATTATTCATTCAGTTAAGTACAGTCACTCAATTTCTTCATCTTGTCCACAAGGAAATCAGACACCCATCAAAATGCCTTCCCCAAAATAAAGCATTCCTTTTAGCTACCTATCTAAAAATCATACCAAACTTCTTTATGAATTCATCTTAGTGATCACTACTTCCTTTCTTAAATGCTCATGAAACTCTAGTATTTTCCTAATTTTTTCTATATTCTAGTATTTTTAAACAATATGAGGCCTCCACTTTCTTCCACTGATTGAAAATTTGGCAAACCAATGAAGTATTATCAGTTTTGAGTTTTCAATGGCTTGATATGTAACTTAGACCAGGAAACCAAACATTCGTGACTGTTGCTTAAAAATACCAACCCAAACCTGCAACACTGCTTAAAATCCACATAAACTAGAAAAGGAAAATATGGGGGAAACTGAGTATAATATTATATTCGGACTCTTAATGATCCAAGTGGTGCAACTGGTTAGCATGCAGTACTTATAGAGACTCGTAAAGTACCTTCTTTTTTTTTTGTTTAAACACTCCACTTCTGTATCTAGCTAACTAGAAGAGAAAAATGTCAATGAAATAAAAAGGAAAGAAAATTTGGATCACACATTGTATTCAAGTGACATGTATCTTTAGTCTTCTTTAATCAAGAACAGTTATTTAACATGCCTTTCATGACACTGCCATTTTTGAGTATAGGCCAGTTACTTTATAGACTGTCCCTCAATTTGGGTTTGTCTAGTGTTTTCCCGTAACTAGATTCAGGTTATGCATATTTGACAGGAATAACCCAGAAGTAATGTCTTCTCAGGATATCGTATCATGATGTCAGTATGTCCCATTACTCGTGATAACTTCAGTCATTTGGATGAGGTATCTGCCAGGTTTTCCCTTTATAAAGTTACTGTTTTTTCCCTTTATAACTGTGTAAATATCCTATTCCTCACCAAACTCTGACCCATTACCTTTAATACCACTGATGATTTTTGCCTGAATCAATTATGATGATAGTTGCCAAACAGCATTTTAATAATTTTAATATCTTTAACAACCTAGCACAATAAATATTAGTTTCTAAAAATGAGTAAATAGATTTAATGCAATCGATTTAAGGTCCTTTCCAAAGGTCTCACACAATACCTCTTCCCAACTTCTCAGTACTACTTACTGGTCACCCTACTGTGGTGAGGAAAGTTACTCTAACACAAACCCACTCCTGAAAATATGTGATACAGGCTCAAGGTTAGTACTGTGCCTTGTAATGTTTTAAGGTAAATTCACAAAGCAGCATTTTGTTTTATTATTCATGCAAAAGCCAGTCATGCCTGTGGCTGGTAACAATATAACTCTAATGAATGTGAACGGCGGTGCAGCAATTTCACACCATGTTGAGTTTGTTCTCTCTTAACTTGAGGTAGCAGATGCTTTAGCACAAACAGTACCGCAAAACACAGATAAGTGTGGAAGCATGTTATATAGGGATTCTTTTATTTTCTTTGTTACTCTAAGGCTTGCTGTGCTTAGTTTCTCTGCTGCTGCAATACCCTGGTTATTCCAACTGCACTTGCTAATGAAGCTCCAGTTGTAGAGATAATGAACATTTAGGACACCTTTCCTCATTTCACAAAAAAGGAGCCATCCTTAGACTTACAATTCACTTGCAGGGCAGTTACTTTCCCTGCTAACACTGGATGCCCTAAATAAAACAGTGTTATCTGTCATTTTGGCTGATTACTGTCGTAAGCATTCAAGTTATACTAATAGGAGTTTACTTCTTAAGTTTTAAATTAATATTTGATTCTTCAAACAATATGTTAAAAATAAATTTTTAAGGGTTGTGAGAAAGAATCCTCTCTTACATCTGTCCAAAGTGCATCAATCAATCCTTCTTTACACTTAGAACACAGATTCAACTGTTTTTCAAAAAGCCAGGAGAATCTACAAGCCATTTTTCAGGGAGGTATACACAGAGTTGGTCAAAAGAGTACAACAACAAAACAGGAAGCATTTCAGATCTGTTGTGGTCATTTTGTTGTAGAGTTTTCTTAATTCCAGAAAACTGTGACCACTGCCACAAATCTGCTTAAATTACTGACAAGCAGAAAATGTGGAATGAAACAAAAGTGAAAATTATTGGGGATACTTCCCCAGGCACTAAAATGTCACTTAAAACATCTATTAGTCACCAAAGATCTCCAGGAAATTACATGTTCCTCATTCATTTTTATGTGAAGAATCTTTCCCCACATATTTTTTTTTTAATGTAGTTTTAAAGTTCATGTTTCTGATACAGGTTTTTAGCTATTCAAAGCAAATAAATAATTTATAATAAGAATGCTTCACTCTAGATTAAGAAAATCAGGTTTTTCTAATTCTATTCACGTACAGCTGTAATCAGTAATCCTCTATTTTTTGCTATACATACTACAATTACTATGTCAACTAAACCAATACAATATACATCTCAGTAATAGAACCTCCCAACTAGACTCTAAATATTTAGATTATTGCCTAACATTCATTTTGGAATTCATTTTCTTAGAAGTTATTTTTACTTTTATATAGATTGCCTGCTTGAGAAAACAAAAGCAAACTATGAGGCAAATTTTAGGACAACAAATAAGTCTAGGAAATGTATCCTATTTGTACCTTAGTCCTTGTTATATGTTCAAGGACACACAAGAAATTTATGGAATAAATTAAGGAATAAGGAATTTATTTTTGTCTCACTAGTCTTTCTAGCCAGAATTTTAACAGGCTATAGGTTGTGTGCACTCTGTCATATTTACAGACTTACACACTATTTAAAAGAAATCCTTCTAGACCTCCCTGCTCCCACCCAAAACCACACAAATAAAAAAGGATTCTCATCTTCCATACCTAGATAATTTGTTCCATCAGGTGAACTTTTTCTAATTTTTTGCGTGTTTATCCAAGTCTAGTACTTGTTGAGTTGGCTGTATGCATTAGAAAGAGACTATTTTCTCCTTTTTTTCAAGACGCATAAAATGATTCCCAAATTTGCTAATTAATATTATAAGGGAAAAGGGCCTTAAACAATAGCTAAACCAAAGCAGTGAAATAGTTTTGTTTTTTCATGTCCTTTTAACAATCTTCATCATAAGATACAAAACACCTACATTTAACTGAAAGAGTTAAATATGAACTTAAATGTCCTCTAACTCTGTGTTTAAATAAGTATAAACAGCAACAATCTCAGCAGATGAAACAGTACTAGGCCATTCTGATCTGCAGTGAGACACCTAAGGGTGCTGATAAGAGAAGAGGGATAGGGAACAGGCAAACCATCCAATATCAGGCTGTCGTGTTTATTTTCAAATACTTATTACTAGTGAGTAAGACCTAACTTTTAAGGCCCCCTTCAGTTTCCCACCAATAATATTGCACAAGTTAACATGTAGCTGAAAATCATTTTATGCTAATTCCTGTGGTCTTGGCAATATTTAATTGTTCTTTAGACAATGAATTAATTAGTTCCATCCATACTGCAGATGCTGGAAAGATACAGAGACTCTTCCTCCTTAGTCACTGTCAAATATCTCTGTGAAGAATCTGACCTGCCTGAAGGAAAGTTGCCACACTGTCTTTTCAATGGGGATTTTCTCATGTTAGAGGCTGAACATGATACAGCCCAGTCTGCCAAGTCTAGGAAGTTTTCATGGCCCACTAGACACAGTCCTCTCTTAGAAATAGACCTATGAATATTGTATAGGGAGGAAAACCAGTTGAAGGAATGAAGGAAAGGTTTCTGTGCAAAGCCACAAAAGAAAATAATTCACAACTACATCTCCTTGCATTTTAACAACTTTGGGCAAGAAGAGGTCACAAAGGGCAAGTAAAACTAAAACTATGTCATACAAAAATGCACTTGCTTTTATTCTGGCTGATGACTTCCCAAAAGACTTATGTTCAGTAACAGAAACACTGAGGAATACAAAATTATTTTTAAAATTTAACAAATGGCAATATTTTTTGCACATTAGATTTATAAAGATAGAAGACACCTCATGAAAGAAAAAAACAATTTTATTCGCATGGTAGGTTTACAACAGTGTGGCTTTGCAAACAACAGAAATCTTAATGAATTTAGAAGGAAAGTTCACATCAGACAAAAAAAGTTATGAATTGTCACAGAGCATACTTTATTATTTAATATTTTAATGGCTAATATTTACTTAATATAAAATGTAATCCCCAATATGCTGGTACTTAAAAGCAAACTGAACACACCAACAGCAGTAAACAGACAGTGTTGAAATAAAAGGGGAAATTTGAATATGGCTTAGAATTGTGGTTAAAAATAAAATGTCCATATTTTCTATAGACGCATACCTAAGTATAAATAGGTGAAATGACATGAAATCTAGACTTTGGTATTTTTTTTATCGCTGATTATGCAGAGCAATAGGATTTGTTTTAAAATACTTCCACATCAAAAATAAAAAAGGATAGTTGAAACAAAGGAAGCAAATCTTGACAACTATTAAATTTCTGTGGTAGGGATAGCAGGGTCTAATTATACAAAAGTAAAGAAAATAATGTATGTTTGAAAATTATCAAAATAAAATAACTGAAATGAAATTTATAAAAATACTATTTACAATACTATAAAATACAACAATGTAGAAAATATCCCATATCTGAGATTAAAGCTAATAGACACTATGCAAGACTTTGATAGAAAATGACTAAAAAACATTATTGAGTGAAATTAAAGAATAAATGGATATATCATACTCATGGATTGGAAGGCTCAATATTGTAAACATTTCAATTCTTCCCAAATTGATTTATAGATTGAGCAAAATCCAATCCAAACTTCACAAAGTTTTCTTTTTGTGAAACAAGATGAATTCATTCTCAAGTTTTTATAGAAATCCAAGTGTGGTAAGGATAGCTAAAACACTCTTCAAGAAGAACAAGGTAATTTTAAAAAATTGTTCTACCAGATATAAAGGCTTATTAAAAGCTACAGTAATTTATATAGTGTAATTGTGGTATAAGCATAGACCAATGAAATAGAAATATGATCTAGAAATAGATTCTGGCATATATGGACACTTGGCTTATCAAAAAGGTGGCTCTGCAGAGCAGTGGAGACAGAATATCTACAGAACTCTTCTACAAGTCAATTTCTTAAAAGTCTTACAATAGCAAATGTTTTGTTAAGATGTGGTGCAATGGCAATTCTTACAGACTGCTAGTAGGACTGTAAATTGGTACAATAACTTTGGAAAACAAACTGGCATTATCTACTAAATCAAAAATATATATACCCTATGACTCAGCAATTTGACTCCTAGGTTTATATCCAAAAGCAGTGTGCACATCTATTCATTAAAACACATACAAGCATGTTCATAGCAGGAATATTTGGAATATCCTTAAAACTGAAAATAACCCAATTATCCAGGAACAGTAGAATATACTGTAGAATATACAGTATACAGAATAATATACAAACATATGATATATAAATTGTAGTATATTCATACAATGGAATACTCTACAGCAATTACAATGAACTACTGCCATGTACAACACAGATGAATCTTATAAACATAACTCTGAACAAAAAAACCCAGTCACAATGAATATATACTGCGAGATATCATTTCCATAATATTAAAAATATAGGTAAAGAAAGATAAACTCTAATATTTAGGGATGTACACTTAGGAGATAGAAATTATTAAGAAAATAAGTGGTGGCCAGACGCAGTGGCCCATGCCTGTAATCTTAGCATGCTGGGAGGCCAAGGTGGGAGGATCACTTGAACTCAGGAGTTTGAGACCAGCCTGCACAAGAGCAAGACCCCATCTCTAATACAAATACAAAAAATTAGCTGGGCTTGGTCATGTGCACCTGTGTCTCAGCTACTTGGGAGGCTGAGGCAGGAGGATTGCTTGAGCCCAGGAGTCTGAGGTTGCAGTGAGCTACAACAAAGCCACTGCACTCTAGCCAGAGTGACAGAGCAAGACTCTGTCTCAAATAAAAGAAAAAAAAGGGGGGGGGGAAGTGCTTAGCATAAAAATTAGGATAGTGGTTATCTTTAGGAGGAGAGGGTTATGGTGGGAGAGAGCATAGGGGACTTCTGGGCGCTGATGTCCTATTTTTCACTAGAATGGTGGTTATACAGGTGTGCACTTTGTGATACATCACTGAGCCATACATCTTATTTTGTGTAACGTGTTATTAAATAACCAAAAAGGGTTTTTAAAAAGGCATACTGCCCAGCTTAATTTTCTGGCATAAAAAAGCATTTTAGCTTGAAATCTGGATAATGAGAGTAATTTTTAAAGAAGATGATTCTTTCTATTATTTTTCACATAGATATACATCTATATCTATGTGAAATCCAGGCCAATGGATTTTGTCACTTTTTCCCCTGTGTCACAGGTTCATTCTGTAGAGAGGAGTATACTACAAAATCTTTTTTATGTTTTGGTAGAATTCCAAAGGAATTTGCTTGCTTAAAAAAATAAACATTTTCTTCATCATTACACAAGAATACCCTATTAAGAAGCATACCACAGGAAAGTGCTGTCAGCAAATTTAGGACTACAGCCCCACCCCTAATCTAATCACAATCTCCTAACTTCTTCCATTGTGAAGCAAAATGCTGAAGCAGCTACAACATATAGATGTGCTTCAGGTTTTTAATTAGTTAGGCTGTTAAAAATAACCAAAACCAAAAATATTGCAAAATCAAAACAGGAGGCAGGACTTCCAGCTGTGGCAAACTGAAGAGGTCAGCAAATCCTCTCCCGGCAAAACAACTATAAAACTAGACAAAGGTGTCAAAAACAAACATTTCAGCACTCCAGAAATTGGCCAAAGTCAAATGACAAATTTAAAAGTGTTTATTTATGAAAAACTGCTGAAATTTGAGTAAGAAAAGTGTGAGTTAGTGGCATTGCTGCTTGAGACTGCTCCTTACCAGCTCCCCCATGCCCTACCCAAGCACCAATCCATGTAATAGGTTTTCCTAGGCAAGGCGGGCCACTAAAACCAGCAGCTTCACTGTCTGAGGCAGTTTACATGATTTGAAGGGCAGGGCAAAAAACCCACACTCATAGCTAGGACAGTAAAAGCATCAAACTCAATTGGAAAAGAACAAAGAAAGGGTATAGCTCTGCTAGCCAGAGGCTGCTTGTCCCAATTGGGAAGCGGAGCAGGCTAACAGAAATCCAAAAATTTAACAAGGAAATTCTGGCAATGAGAGAGCCATAGAGAGACTAGATCAATTCTCCACACATCCCTGGCTGACTGGTGGTTGAATACATGCCCAGAGACCAGGCTCTCCCCATATCCCTGGCTGACTGGGAGGCTTACTGCATGTGAGAACTGAGAGGGCTTAAAAGCTGGGGCTTACTTGAAAACTGGATGTGCTCCCCAAAATACACACACACACCAGCAAAAGGTGGAAGCCTTACTGGCTTAAGATGTTTGAGCACAACCTTTAACCAGTTCGTGGATAACTATTAAGCTATGCAGACACAAGGGGACTCCAAGGTGGCCAGGCTAAAAATTAAAATAACAATTAAAAAACCTAAGCAGAGACCTGAGTGGCTGTACCCCACAAAGGAGAGAAGTTCTGTATACTAATTCTAGACAAATTACTTAAAAATAAGCAAATATACATAATAACAATAATGACAACGCTCAGGGGAAGGTGGAAACAAGACCCAGAATTGTTATAGTATATTATCTAATATGTCCAGTTTTTAGCAAAAAACATTCCAAGACATGTAAAGAAACAGGAAAATGTGACTCATACTCAGGGGAAAAAGCAACAAACAGAAACTGTTTCTGAGCGGGCCCAGATGCTACATTCAGAAAAAGACTTCAAAACCTGCTATTATAAGTATGTTCAAAGAATTAAAGGAGACCATGTTCAAGAAATTAAAGAAAAATATGGCAATAATGACTTAACAAATAGGGAATATCAATATAGAAATAGATATTACCAAAAAAAGAGAGAACCATATCAAATTCTAGATTTGAAAAGTAAAATATTAGAAATGAAATATACACTAAATTGACACAATAGCAGATTTGAAAACACAGAAGAATCAGTGAACTCGAAGATTAATAGAAATTATATTAATATAATCTCAAAAACAGAAAAAAGTTTGAAAAAATAAACAGAGCCTCAGAGACCTATGCAATAACACTGAGTGTACCAACATGCATATAATGGGAGTATCAGGAAAAAAGGAACAGAAAATATTCAAAGAAATAATAGTTGAAATCTTTCCAAATTTGATGAAAAATAATCTATAGATCCCAAAAGCTCAAAAAACCCCAAGTAGGATAGACACAAAGAGATATACACCTAGACTCTTCACAGTCAAAAATACATCAAAGTCAACAACAAATTCCTGAAATAACAATAGAAAAATAATACAATAAATGACTCACTTCTTATCAGAAATAATGGCGGTCAGAAGGCAGTGGAATGCCATATTTCAGCGGGGAAGGCAAAAATTCTATAAAATGAAAATATTCCAAGATATATATACTAGCAGCAAATAATATGAAGATGAAATTAAGAAAACAATTCCATTCACAACAAAATAAAAAAGAATAAAATACTTAGGGAATAAATTTAACAAAAGAAGTACAAGATACAACACATTACTCAGATAAATTAGAGAAGATTTAAATAAAGAGGAAACATTTCATATTCATGGATTAGAAAACTCAATGTTGTTAAAATGGTATTTCTCCCCACAGTGACTCATAGATTCAATGCAATCCCAATCAAAATTAGAACCCTCATACATTACTGGTGAGAATGTAAAATAGGACATCTACTTTAGAAAACAGTGTGGCCAAGTCTTAAAAAGTTAAACATAAACTTACCATGACCCAGTAACTCCACTCTTAGGTGTCTACACAAGGAAAATGAAAACATATGTCCACACAAAGACTTACATGTGAATATCCATAGCAGCATTATTCGTAATAGCCAAAAACTGGAATGAGTTAAATCAACTAGTGAATGCAAACATAGTGTGACACATCTATACAATGGAACAAACTACTACCTACGAACACATGGATAAACCTCAAAAATATTAAGCTAAGTGAAAGAAGCCAGACACAAAAGGCCACATAATGTATGACACCACTTATATGAAATTTTTGGAAAAACAAATAGACAAAGCATTTCAGTGGTTGTCTGGGGTTGAGGGTGGGAACTACTAATGTGCAAGTTTTGGGGGTGACGAAAATATTCTAAAATTGCATTACAGTGATGGTTGCATAACTATACACTTACTAAAAATCACTGAATTACTTATGGTGGGCAAATTTTATGGTATGTAAATTATGCTTCAATAAAGCTATTACAACAAAAACAAATCATCACCACAGAGTAGCAACTGTTCATAGTATTCTAGGCCATTCTGATTTTATTCTGCACAGTTTCCTCCCTTCTCCTTTGATATAGCTCTTCCATTTATCCAAATAGGTCACATACTAATCACTTAAATACAGAAAAATTTTCATTCTTTCTCTCCTTTTTTTGTTTTCATATCAGTGTTTTGTTTAATTCACTTGGAAATTCTTATATGGAATGAAGTATTAGTTTATAACAATATATACTATGGATCAATTTTTGGAACTGCTATTTTGTTTTTAGGTTTGCTAGTTTATTTTTCAACCCATACTCACCCAATCATAAGTGATAACCAATAATTATCACTTTATATGTCTTCCACCTGTACTTTTTCATATATACTTTACTGCCATTTTATCAAAGTCTTTAAGGCAGCTGCTACTAATTTAGCACATCAGAACCTATACAAAAAGGTGGGCTTTAGCAAAAGAAACACAAAAACCATTAACTCTTTTTTACTTCATTAAGCTTATAGCAGGGTCTAAGAATTTGTATTTTTAAAAACTCCCAGACGACTCTGAATTTTAACCAGATTCAACAACCATACCTTTCAACTCAACGCTTCTCTAATTTCCAGGAATCACCTGGAAATCTTAAAAAAAAAAATCTATAAATGTAGACTGGTTCCCCCATCTGGGGTGAGGAATGGAGATTCTATATTTATAACAAGCTCTCAGGTGATGCTGCTGCTGCTGCTGCTGCTGGTGGTGGTGGTGTCAAGGCTTTAACATACTATGTTGGTAATCTTGGTTAAATATTAAATCTAGTAATTAATATAGTAAGCATGGAATTTTAATACACTTAGCCTTCCCATTAGCCAGTACAACCTTCCATTTATTTAAACTTCTTTTATACTTGCTATCAAAGTTTTATTGTTCACTTACATATACATTATGTTAAAGTATTTAATGTGTACCATTGTAAAGAGGTGTACATTTGTTGCTATATTATCTATTGTTAAAATACAGTAACATATTTTCTTTAACTTAAAATTTGCAACTTTTCTAAATTCAATTATTATGCTGTTGAATTCTTTATTAATAGATTTTCTAGATATATAACAATCATTTGCTTTGTGGTAGTTTAATATCCTTCTTGAATATATCTGAACCTCATTTTTAAAAAATGTTTATATGATGGCTGACATTTGATAACAGCATTATTTCATTTATTTTTTAATAGAAGACTCCTTTGTTTTTTCATTTATCTAATGTTGACTTTTAGTTACAAATATATAGAGAAACCCCTTATATTTCCTTTATACTTTTTAGGGTTGCCAGGAATGGGTATTGGTTTTTCTAAGATATTTTCAAATATTTGAGGACATCGTGATTTTCATGAACCTCCTTCTTTAATCTACTAGATTATAAACACCGGAGCACAAGGATTCTATTAAGTATCTTTGTATCCTCCCAGTTCGTAGAACAGTATCCCATCCCAGGGTCAATGAACATTGGTTTAACTGATTTTACTATTTCTCTTGGTAATGGAATGAATTATGTTAACAGTTTGATTTACACTGAATCAATCTTGAAGTTCTATACTAAATCCCACTTGGTTATGGTGAATATTGTTTTAAAATGCTGAATGTCTTTTAATATGTGTCCTATTTACATTATCCTTAGAGTTTTTTCATTCCAATCTATGTTCATCAACAAGATTGGTTTCAATTTTATGGTCTGGCCTTACCAGGCACCATATCTGTCTGCCTCACAAAATAAAAAGAGTAGCCTTCAATGTACTTCAGTGTTTAGTAGCTATTTCTATGATATAGGTATTACATATTTAAAAATATTCACCAATGATTCCATCAAATGTTCTTGTGTTTCCTACTACAACTAGTTTATTCAAAATATCTAGTTGTGTGGGGTTTTTAAATTGTTATATTCTAGTTTCTAAATTTTTATTAAGAAATTATCCATTTCAGTAGTTTTCATCTTAATTTTACCTACCTTACTCTGTTTCTTTTCTTAGGTCCTTT
Source organism: Eulemur rufifrons (assembly GCF_041146395.1). Lineage (NCBI taxonomy): Eukaryota > Metazoa > Chordata > Mammalia > Primates > Lemuridae > Eulemur > Eulemur rufifrons. The sequence goes on from NC_090991.1 coordinate 18,229,799, forward strand.
TGAGATTAACTAGTCCATTACATATACTCTGCTTTTTAACTTGTTGAAATAGGTATGTAGAGTTGAATAAAATTGTAAGTTCAGCTTTGCCAGCCTTATGAGCTGGACAATTGGTGATCAGAGTTTTCTTGTCTTTTAAATAGTTTTTGGTAGTATGTATTTCCCTTTTTTATCTGGTTGAAAACCTGCTATGTTTTGTTACTCATTTCTAATTTTATTCCACCACAATCTGAGGATGCTGTATGTAAAATTACATTGAAAGTATTTACTAAGAAATTGTGTATACTCAAATATGTGCACTTAAAGTGCGTATGTCTACCACTTACATTTCCTTCTCTCAAAAATGTATATTACTGAGAGGCAATTGATTTTTAGTTTATTTGAATGGAAATTCTCATAATGAGACAGTCTCCTACTCTAGTATTCTGGTATATAGCTCTTACATTTGTCAGTTTTTGTTTCCCCTGTTTTCCTGTTATGTTATTTGCAATACATCTGCTGGCATATAAGAAGCACGGCTGCATAAGACATATCCAAATTTTACAAAGGAAGTTTGGGGATAAATATTTTAAATATTTTCATTATATATGAATTGCAAATGATTTTAAAATGGTAATATACAGGAAAACACAATTTTGTTCATATAAATAAACACTGTATAATAGAATTTAGTTGAGGACAATAAGTTCTGAATAGGCAAAAATATTCTAAAAGGTAAAAAAAAAAAATCGATGTTGTTTGAAGTATGTTTTCAATAAAATAGGTGCAGTAACGTGTACAAATCATTATTCTATATACTTCATGCCAGGTTCTCCAACCATAATATGGGTGTTTTAGATGCAGGGTAAGTTTTTGGAAAACATATTTGGAAAAAATGCAGTGGGGTAAATATTGTAATTTACTCTTGATTTTTAATTATGGTAAATAGAGCAATAGAGGAAATTAAATAAATCACCCACAATAGGAACATCAAACATTGCAGCAAACAATTTTTTTCATATGTTGGTGTTCTGACACAGGGTTGCAGGCTTGGCTCTAGGCACTGAAGCCTGCTGGCATGATGCAGGGAGCAGAATGGCTCTAAATGAGCAGGGTGATCATAATTAACTAACGATGTCTACTCCAGACCCACCTGGGGAAATCGGGATGGGCTCAAAAGCTGCTAGCAAGAGATAACAAGGGCTTTCTTCAGTGGCCAACCTATGGGTGAATCACCAGGTCTTTTTTATAGCTCACTTAAGAAGTGGGAGGGGTGAGGGATAGAGAGGTTGAGGGTGGGTGGAGAAACTGGCTGCCCTAACACCTGGCAGGGGTTTATTTGATGACTGAATCTTGCTTTTTTCCTAAATCCACTTTTACCAGCAAATGACATCTGCATCTCTTTGATGAAGAACCCATATTTTCTCCCATTTGAAAAGCCAGTTAACTGGAAGAAGGAGATGAAAACTATTTCAGGTTTAGATTTGAAGCATACCAGCCTTTGGATCAAATAATTTAAAAAAAATTTACATTACCAATTAAAATATATATATTTAGATTAATATAATTACAAAGCACAAAATCTCCCGTAAAGAGGGATGCATTTTCTTCAGCCACAGTTCATTAGCCCTGTTAGAGAAGCTACCTGTTATACCACAGGTAGAATTTCAGGTGTATATTACATGGCAGGAGGATTTTTTAATCCCCCTTTGGGATATGAATTTAAAAGACAGAGTTGGTTGAAAGGAGGTGCCTGTTTCCTTTCCCTTCAGCTATAATAGAAATCTTGAATCAAGGTGAAGATTTAAGGTTGCAATCAGAGACAGTCATGCAGGATGTGGCTGAATGCAGAAAAGTGGTCTGCAGCCTGTCATCATACTGAAGAATTGAACACTTAACAGAAAAACTACCTGAAGAATGGAAGGCTACTAAGTTAAGTAGAACTAAAATGAGATTCAATGGTGCAACAGTTTTAGTAGTGGGAGATGGGGAAAGTGGACATAAGAAAACCATAAAATGGATTTAGGAATGGCATCAATTTGTTCTTAGTTTCTTTCTTTTGCTATTTATATCCAAAATACCATGCCAAGGTGGAAAAAGGCTTTCCCTGAACCTACAGGGTTCCATGTAGAAACATTTCCATACTATTACTAACCTCTCCTATGAAATAACTGCAAGTAACTTCCAAATGGATCCTGATTTCTGAATCTCTTCTTGAAAGACTTGCTCTGCTTGTCATCAGTTTCACCTTGGGAAGAAGGATGAAACTAACCATCGTTAGTGATGAGGACAAAATATGTCAAGTATGCTTGCCAAAAAAACCCTATCTGAAAACTACCACTTACAACATCCAATAAAAATAGCTAAAACCTAGCCACTTCTATGGACTGGCCCCACTTCGATAAAGCAATAATGATTGTTTATATATAGCAATTTTTATCTGGTCACAAATCCCCAGGAGAAACAAACCAGAGAATGAGAAACAGCCAAGATCTATTTGAGAAAGAGGTTAGAAAAGCAGCTTTACATACTTATATTCCAAAATCCCAACTCAAAATCCCTGCTCTGCTCTTGGAGAATATACTAGTTTTAGTGAATAATGTAATAAAATAAACATCAGGCAGGAAACATATTTATCAGTAAACAAAGGGTCAATAGATTTCTTTCAAGTTGAAAAGGAATTCTGGAATGTGTCATTTATTATACAGCAATTACAACCAATAATAGAAATAGAGTAAATGTATACAACAAAATGATACAGGTATGAGTCAAAAAATTAGCAGGAAAAGTGGTCAGATTAAATTTTTCAAAGAGCTTATCAATCTTAAAACTATTTCTCTTGGAACTTTAGTCTAAATGGACACTATTTTTTACATTTTCAAAATATAAACCTTAATCAGATCTGAAGTTATATATAGATATATATATATCTTCTTAAACCTGCTAAGTTTAAGAAGATATTAGATTTTGCCTGTTTTCAAAAGTATTTACTCAAAACTTGGTTTCTAAAGTTCATCACTGATGTATTAATCTCCTACCATTGGGATAACCAGATAAAATTTAAAGTCTATGCATATTTCCAAATTCATTATCTCATCTATAAAAACACACATAAGAAAAAAATCCTTCAATTGAATCTTTAAATATGTAGTGACTATCTGAAGCAGCTGTTTGTAAATTTATACACACACATTTATGTATTAACACTTTAATTGCCATGTGAGTTGTATTTAACTCATGCTGGTTTTGAGTCCGGGGCCTCGTGAAGCATATGTAATTCACATATCTCTTCACCTTGGGAGCTGTGTGAACTATTTTTCAAGTTGCATATTACTCATGCACAGAAAACAACAAAAAATAGCAAATTTTTCATTAAATTAGAAAGGACTGTTTTGTTTTGGAAGTTTTTATTCTATTTTTCATAATAAAACACTGTGGCCCCAAGGAAAAAATTTTTTTCTAGTGTGGCAACCAATGTGTTAATAGCTATATCTACATATATGGTTGAATACACAACTTTCAAACAAAAATTTTCATGTTGCGAAAGTTCCCAAGTTCAGAAAAAAGGGTAAAACTTAAACTCACCCTTGTTTCTCTCAGACATTTTAAACACTATATTATATACAAAGTTGCAAGAAACAGAGTAAGAAACACATATAACAAAATACCCCCCCCCCATTTCACCATCCTTGAATTTTTTTGGGGGGGGCATCTTTCCCCCTTAGAGAGATGGGAGGGAATATATAGAAAGACAATACTACTACCAAAAGGTTGTTAGAGGCCGGGTGCGGTGGCTCACGCCTGTAATCCTAGCACTCTGGGAGGCCGAGGTGGGCGGATCGTTTGAGCTCAGAAGTTCGAGACCAGCCTGAGCAAGAGCGAGACCCCATCTCTAATAAAAATAGAAAGAAATTATATGGACAGCTAAAAATATATATAGAAAAAAAAAATTAGCCGGGCATGGTGGTGCATGCCTGTAGTCCCAGCTACTCGGGAGGCTGAGACAGGAGGATCGCTTGAGCTCAGGAGTTTGAGGTTGCTGTGAGCTAGGCTAACGCCACGGCACTCACTCTAGCCTGGGCAACAGAGTGAGACTCTGTCTCAAAAAAAAAAAAAAGGTTGTTAGAAATTGCAAAATTGCTCCCCATAGATACTGGAATTTTCTTTATGGCAGAAAGACAGAAATTAGAGCCACCTGCAAATCATTTATTCTTTCTGCAAACTTTTACTGAGCTATACCTATGAGCTAGTCATGGGTAGATGCTACACGATATAAAGAAGAATAAGACAAAGCTGATGCTTTTAAGGAGACTTGTGTCTCACGAAAGCAACCACAGAGAGAAAATGCAGGTCAGACTCTAATAAGAAATGAACTGTTATTCAACAGGCTTTCTAAATCTGCTAAACTTATTTTGCAACCTCATCACATCCCTTAGAAACCAGAAATATTCCAAATATCCATTGGCTGAAGGGGAAAAGTTTTTTTTCTACTTAAGTATAAGTCAATAATATCCAGACATGTTTGATCAAAGCAATTGCTGTCACCAGACATCTAGAGATCATTTTTAAAAATTAGTTAATATAAAATTTTCCATTTTGATAAAAATATAGTTCAAATAATCCCAAAGTGAGGGGGAGAAAAAGAGGAACATAAAAACAAAAGCAGGAGACAATAGAAAACAAAATAGTAAACCTAAACCTCACTGTATCACTAATTACATTAAAGATTGATGAACTAAAACCTTCAGGCTGGGTGTGGTATAATCCTAGCACTCTGGGAGGCTGAGGCAGGAGGATCCCTTGAGGTCAGGATTTCGAGACCAGCCTGAGCAAGAGTGAGACCCGCATCTCTACAAACACACAAAAATAGAAAAATTAGCCAGGCATGGTGGCACACATCTGTAGTCCCAGCTACTCAGGAGGCTGAGGCAGAAGGATCACTGGAGCCCTGGAGTTTTGAGGTTGCAGTGAGCTATGAAGTTGCCATGGCACTCTAGCCAGGGCAAGAGATCAAGACTCTTGTCTCCACCAAAAAAAAAAAAAAAAAAAAAAAAAAGTAAATGAATGAAAAGAATATACAATGTACAATGTAAGCATAAGAAGGCCTTATGATGGTTACATTGACATCAGATAAAATAGATTTCAAGACAAAATTTATGCAAGAAATACAGACAGTTTATATACATAGAAGGGCAATTCATCAGGAAGACACAGCAATCATAAAAGTGCCTATGGACTGGAGTACCTAGCCAACGCAACAGGGAAATTAATTAATTAATTTAAAGACGACATACGGATGGGAAAGGAAAAACTTAAAATGTCCTGAAATGACAGATGATAAAATCATGCATGTAGTAAATCTTAAGAAACCTGTAAAACAGCTACTATAATAAATGAATACAGTAAAGTTCCAGGATATGAGGTAGATATACAAAAATTAGAAGATAAATTTTTAAAAAACAACTCCTATTACATAAAATAGCATAAAAATAATATACTTAAGAATAAATTTAACTGAAGATATGCAAGGCTTATACTTTGAGAACTGTAAAACATTACAAAGAAAAGTTAGAGACAATTTCAATAAAGAAAAATATATACCATAACCATGGATTCATGTCCATGGCTTCAAAGACTTAATACTGTTCAAATGGCCAACCTCCCAAAATTGATCTTTAGATTCAATGCAATTCCAATCAAAATCCTGCAGGCTTTTTTAAGGCAATCAATAGCTGATTTTAAAATTTATATGGAAAGGCAAAGGACCTAGAATAGGCAACACAATTTTGAAGAACAAAGTTGAATGACTCATACTACTTGGTTTAAAGAGTTATTATAAAGCTACAGAAATCAAGAAGGTATGGTATTTGCATAATGAAATACAGGTCAATAAAACAGAATAGACAGTCCAAAAATAGACTCACACTTACATGTCAAATGATTTTCAAGAAAAGGGCCAAAGTAATTCAATGAAAGATAGTTTTTTCAAATAATGATGGAACAATGGGATATCTGCATGGAGAAAAATGAATCATGACTCCTACTCTCACACTATACACAAAACTAATTCAAAGTTGATTATAGACTTAAATGTAAGAGCTAAACCTATTAAGCTTTCAGGAAAACAAAATAGGGATAAAACTTTTGCGAGTTTGGGTTAGGCAATGACTTCTTAGGACAGAAAGAAGCAGAAGCTATAAAAGAAAAAAAATTGATGAAATGGACATCCTAAAATTAAAAACATTTGCTCTTCCAAAGACACTTAAGAAAATGAAAAGGCAAATCACCAAATGAGAGACAATATTTTAAAGCATCTAACTGACAAGGGGCTTGTATCCAGAATAAGTAAATAACAATCCAATTAACAATGTGCAAAAAGATATGTAGATGACCAATAAGCTCATAACAGGATATTCAACATCATTTGTCAGAGCAATGCAAATTAAAACCATGGTAACATTCCACTGCACACCCACTAGAATGACAGAAGTTAAAAAAGACTGACATACATAGCACTAATCACACTATATTATAATTATGGGCATGTTTCTCTATTCCAATAGAATGTGAGGTTATGATTAAAAAAAAGAAAAACTGAAAATAAGTGGTATGGAGGATTTAGAGCAACTTTAACTCACATGTTGCAGGCAGAAATGCAAAGCGTACAGACACTTTGGAAAATGGCATGACAGCATCTTATAAACTTAAGCATATACTTATCACATGACCTAGCAATTCCACTCCTAGGTATTTACCCAAGAGCAATAAAAATATACACTCACATGAAAACTTGTACATAAACATTCATAGCCAAAAATTCGGCACAATCCAGATACCCATGAAAGTGATGAATAGATTAACAAATTTTAGTATATCCATATTATAGAAAACTCAGTAATACAAACAAATGAAATAGTAATACATAAAACAACATGGATGAATCTCAAAACATGCTAGGTAAAAGTCAAACACAAATGATTATGTACTATACAATTCCATTTATTTGAAAAGACAAATAAATGTGTAGAAAATTACTTGTCTAGATAAGGCAAAACTGTAGTGACAGAAACTAGATCAATGGTTGCCTGGGGCTGCAGGTGGGAGAGGAGACAAGCTGCAAAGGAGTAGGAAGAAACTTTTTAGGGTGCGAGATCTGTTCTATGTCTTGATTGTGGTGGTAGTTCTATGATCATATATAATTAACAAAATTTGTCAAACTGTATACTTAAAATGAGTAAATTCTATTATATGTAAATAAAACCTTAATTTAAAAAAGAACAAAAAACCAGAAAACAACATAAATTATACTCTGCTGTAATGATAAAAGAAACTGAAACCATGAGATTTTATTTTTTTTCTAATAGACTTGGCAAAAATTATACTAGTGATGAAAGGTGTTAATTTAATTAGTGTATGTCTGGAGAGTAATTTGGCATACCTAATGCCTTGAAAAGTAAGTGGACCTTGTGACTCAGCAATTCTATTTCTGGGAATTTTCACTATAGAAACAGACAAATTAAATAAGACAATGTATAAGAATGGTATTGGAAAACTTTTCATAATTGGAAAAAAAAACTTGTATGCCCAACAGTAAGTGATTGGTTAAATAATGAAACATGCATCCAATTAAAGTGATGTGGCCAATAATATACATGTGTCCTTACTGATGAATAAAGATATACTCTATGTCAGTTTTCTTCCCTTTTCCTACATTTTATGCTGGTACCTTTCACAAGAATGTTTATCTTCTTGTGGGAGTTAACAGTATAAACATTGACTAATAACCATCATAAGAGTCAGATTTCTATTAGAAGAAAAATAATTCATCATTTCCTACCCTCTTTTACCCCACCTTGGGCATATGAGGCTACACTTTCTGCCTAATTCTTAAGACAATTAATGGGGGGAAAATCACCCTTTGCACTTAATTCAGTATTATCACAAAAAATCTGACATGAACAATTATATCATTTCAAGAGTGTTTTGACCCACAAATTGAATTAGTTATTTTAATAATTTACTTACAGTTTGCCTTGTGGTAGACAAAGGAGTAATAAAGGGTTCTACTGTGTACTTTTTTAAGTTTTTCATTATCTGGGGCTCAGTTCCCTTATCCATAAAAGGAAAATGGAACAGTGCTAGAGCCAATCATTTCTAATTCTAAGGAAGATTAATCTATTAATCATCAGTCAACACCTTCAATAATCATAGAACCGCAAGTGCAAAGTGCTAAGACACAAACTTTTGCCAACCAGTATGGTATACTTTGTAAATATTCACTTAAAGAAAAAAAAAAAAAAGGAATAGGATCCTTATTAAATCTTGGTAAATTGAAACCCAAGGAACATTCACCATAATGTAACATGAAAATTCAATCTGTCAAGACTAACAAAAGCAGAAATCACAACTGAAAGTGATACAGCCTCAATGGTTTCTGAGTTGATAAAATTTGAAGTCAATCATCTTACTCAAGACACTGAAAATGTGCGAGTATCTATCATTATAACCATATCGGCATCAGGTAAGATGCTTCATACTCCTACAACTACTGTAATTTCAAACAGAAAAAAGAAATATGCTTCCAGTTATCTAAGGTAAATAATTTATTGTGCCTGCTTTAAAATAATTATGTTTCCCAATCCAACTAGGTTCAGATATTCAAATCAAGTAAGGGTAATTCATTTATAAAACCAAAATACAACATGGGTTCACAAGTCCCACATATTGCCAATTTTTCCTGCAACTCAGCATTACTTAATTCAAAGAAGAGAGTAAATAACCTGTGCAGAATGTAAGTTTGACCGTAGAAAAAGGAGATTTGAGTTTTACTTGTTTAATGTCAAGTAAAAAAACCCAACTTAAATAAACATATGCATAGGCAAGAAATAAAATTCATTTATTAAACTTTTTGAATAAAGGAAACAATTACATTTAGAAGTATGACCATTATAAACAACAGCATAATTTAAAAATTTCTATAATCAAAAAGTAAATATTTTGCTATATTTAGATAGAATGAACAATATTTGATAGCACAACAAAGTGACTATAATCAACAATAAGTTAGTGTATACTTTAAAATAACTAAAAGAGTAGAAGTGGAATGTTCCTAACACAAATAAATGATAAATGCATGAGGTGATGGAAACCCCAATTACCCTGATTTGATTAATTCACATTGTATGCCTTTATCAAAACATCACATGTACCCTATAAAGATATACAACTATTATGTACCCACAAAAATTGAAAATAAAAATGTAAATATTTTACTATCCGAACATTTTTTTGTGCAGTTGTCTTCCTTCATAGGTTATACAATAAAAATAACTTGTAATATGGACCCTGTACTTTGGTGTCTTACTTTTCAGTTAAGTTATATTCCAAACCAAATTGAAATACAAGCAATTGGCTCAAGCAAAGTTCCATTAGATGGAAGAACACTAAAACTTACTATCGTTAAGTCAGGCTGGAGATGGTGGTGACGGCATGTGGTACTGCAACATAAATGACACAGCCAGATAACACAATGCATGAAAACAAGGGAAAGGCTCCATCCTGTCACTGTTTAGACCCCACAGTGTCTCACATATTCTACAAGGCAACTGCTAGGAGAAGAATGTACCTCTTATTTTCTAACAGAAAGGAAATGATTCTTTATCTGCCAATAATAAGGGTTTTTCTTCTTGAACTATTTTCCTGACACCAGTGATTTGTAAAAGGAGATTTTTATTAGGGCCTCATTTCCTTATTGAGGAAAATTAAGATGTTTCAAAATTCACTCTTTTTCCTTTTGCTCTTTATTGTTTGGAAATAATAGATGTGGGGACGGGGAACTAGAAGTGTCTTCAAGATCTCCATGGGCTCCAGCACTCTGGGAGGCCAAGGTGGGAGGATGGCTTTAGCTCAGGAGTTCCAAACCAGCCGAGCAAGAGTGAGACCACTGTCCCCCCCCACCCCCCGCCCCCACCGCCCCGTCTCTACCAAAAAGAAAAAAATCAGCCAGGCATAGTGGTATGCGCCTGTAGTCCCAGCTACTCAGGAGTCTGAGGCAGAAGGATTGCTTGAGCCCAGGACTTGGAGGTTGCAGTGAGCTACAATGATGCCACTGCACTTTACTCAGTGGCAACAGAGTGAAACTGTCTCAAGAACAACAAAAAATCAAGGAAACTGAACCATCCTTCTCACAAGTACCCCCTTACAAAAACAAACAAACAAATAAAACCCAAGATCTACATGGGCTTTGACTGATTTATATCAATGACCCATTAAAAGTTTCTCTTTTGATGCCAAGGTATCAGGATTCCATTATTTAAGTTCCTATAATCTCAGTCCAAATGCAAATGGTTGACAGACATTTTCTCCTCCTTCAACATTCCTTTGATTATATCCCCTTAGGTCTAGAGATCTGAGGCAATACTGTAGGAGGATTTTTTAAAAATACAAGAACATTTCATTTTCAAAAACTCAAGTCTGTACCAACTGATTCACAATAATAAGAGTTCTGAGAGGTTTTGGTCAGGCTATATTTTTCTTGGCTTAATTATGGTAAACTAGGCTAAAAGCAAACTATATTGTACTTTTTTCTCATGTAAAATTATAATTTTACATAGTAGAATCAAGGACTTATGAATTTTGTTATCCTCTTCAAAAATTAATCTCTATTTTTAGTGAGTCAGTATAAAGTCCAGAATGCTGCTTAAACTAGATTCTTCTGAAATCAGTTGTTACCATTCTCTTCCAATTTTTTCAAAATAGTATATCCTTGACCTATAAAAGAATGCCTGTGCTGACAATTTCTTGAATGTCACTATTGAATAAATAAGGCATCATCATCATGAATGTACAATTATACTTCATTTGTGAGAGGGGGTCCTTACGTTAAGAAGTGAGACTTAGATACAGAAATGCATGAGAAATTTTGAAATAGTTATTCTCTATTCTGGTTTTATGATTTTAATGTAAGTGCAACAGTTGGAATACACAACCAAGAGGAAAGGACAGGAACATACTTGGGAAAAAGATGACTTTTCTATCTGAGCCAGCTATTTCAGAAAAATCCTAGAATACTTACAGTGTCAGAATGCCATCTGGCTGTACTGCTGATGTAAATTTCAAAATGTAACTTTAAGGATTGATGCAGATTTTTTTTTGTAAACTCAGAACATTAAAAGTTACATCACGCTGGGCACAGTGGCTCATGACTGTAATCCCAGCACCTTGGGAGGCTGAGGTAGGAGGATAGCTTGAGCCTAGGAGTTTGAGGTTGCAGTGAGCTACGATGATGCCACTGCACTCTAGCCCCCGTGACAGAGTGAAACCCTGTCTTAAAAAAAAAAAAATTATATCAAAGCAATAGTCACCTGGAATCAGGAATAGGGGAGTAGGAGAAGTGGGTTGTCTAATGGAATAATCACTTCAACTATATTTACTGTAATTGCAGAAATTTGGAATCATAAGATACTCTACATCCTAGGATGCTCTGATCAAGAAGTGACTTTTGGCCGGGCGCGGTGGCTCACGCCTGTAATCCTAGCACTCTGGGAGGCCGAGGCGGGTGGATTGCTCAAGGTCAGGAGTTCGAGACCAGCCTGAGCGAGACCCCGTCTCTACTAAAAATAGAAAGACATTATATGGACACCTAAAAATCTATACAGAAAAAATTAGCCGGGCATAGTGGCGCATGCCTGTAGTCCCAGCTACTCGGGAGGCTGAGGCAGTAGGATCGCTTGAGCCCAGGAGTTTGAGGTTGCTGTGAGCTAAGCTGATGCCACGGCACTCACTCTAGCCTGGGCAACAAAGTGAGACTCTGTCTCAACAACAACAAAAAAAAAAAAAAAAAAAAAAAAAAAAAAGAAGTGACTTTTACTGGCACCTTGCTTTATATGAAGACTCTGAAGATTAAAGCATACAATTACACTACAATCCTGAGCAACAGGATCCTTTCCTCAAGAAGTGAGACTTGGATAGAGACTTGTGGCACGCGCCTGTAGTCCCAGCTGCATCTTTCCCCATGAGCTCTAAATTTCTTCCAAAACTATGTGAGTTACAGTCTGAAATTTTTTTTTTTAAAGTAATACAATTCTATCACATGTAGAAGCTGTTAATCTGAGTAAAGAATGGAATGAATCTGACAAGGCTTCCAGGTAGACTTTCCAACAAACTCTTCCCTAGGGTCTAGGCCACTGTCCAAGTTGACTACTCTCCCAGTTTGAGAGGTATTGCACTATTTAGGAGAAAGATGGAGATAAAACAAGAGGACCAGGACAGGGATGCAGCAACATTCCTGATGTAACGTTTGCTAGTACCATGTATAACTCACAGTCACTTCTCCTGTGATGACAAACCTTTTCTAGCACTCACAATAACAACTTCCACTTAAGGTGGCTATTATTTGTGCTTTCCCAATTTTCCTTCCCATCTTATTTTGGTAAGCAGATAACATCCCCCATCGCCCAAAAAGACTTAGAAATTTTGAAAACTGGAGCTGGGGGAGGTCCTCTTTCCTTTTTAGTTAAAGAAGAGCTCTAAGGATATGGACTGAGAGCTGCCTCTGCCATGTGGAGAAAACAATTCAAAAAATAAACACAATTTGCAGAGAAAGAAAAAGGAGACAAGTGTCTTGATAATATTCAAGACTTTTTTTTTTTTTTTTGAGACAGAGTCTCACTCTGTTGCCCGAGCTAGAGTGCTGGGCGTCAGCCTAGCTCACAGCAACCTCAAACTCCTGGGCTCAAGCGATCCTCCTGCCTCAGCCTCCTGAGTAGCTGGGATCACAGGCACGTGCCATCATGCCCGACTAATTTTTATATATATATATTTTTAGTTGTCCATATAATTTCTTTCTATTTTTTTTAGTAGAGATGGAGTCTTGCTCTTACTCAGGCTGGTCTCGAAGTCCTGAGCTGAAACGATTCACCCGCCTCGGCCTCCAGAGTACTAGGATTACAGGCATGAGCTACAGCTCCTGGCCAATATTCAAGTCTTGCATTTCAGATACATTAAAGGTTAGTACTACTTCTGTCCATCTTGAAGTCTGGTTGTGTGAGCCAACAAATCCTCTTTTTAGTGAGTACAAACTGAACTTTTGTACTCCAAGAATCCCAACTCTTACACCTACCTTTACTATATGCTTATCTTCACCTGTATAAAAACATTAGCTTTTGTCTCTCCTTCCCTTCCCCTCAAAGACTATAAACAATATGATTTGCTCCTATAGCAAACCCCTAGGGATGGCACCATTTAAAATAATCCTTTTCAGATACTTAAATCTTTTGATGGCTGGCTTTTCATTACATATTACCATGGAAGCAAATCAATAGCTCCTCTGTCAAGAACTCTTTTCCAATATCACTTCCTTTTCTGGTATGTAAGCCTTGAACTCAGTCAACTAAAGGCAAGTGGCTACAGCTGGGTTAATAATGCACTACCTATAAATATATCCATAACAGTAATTTCAAAGGTACAAAAGAGATAGGCAGCCTTATAGAAATGTGTTCTTGCTTTTAGGTTCCCAGAACAGAAAAAATATGATATAAACTCTCAAACTACTTGGGTATTTTGGTTTTGTTTTGGGGTGTTTTGCTTAGAAATCTACAGAAAAAAATCTAGCCATTCCCTAATAGTAAATCCTAGAAGTTCTGAAAAATTATAGCCTTTTTAGAGCTTAATTTCACCTTACATAAATAAAAAAAATCATTATATTTGTTCAGAAATTATTAACTATCATCTGATGAGACTATAACTACTATTGGAAAAACCTGTGAATCAATCATATTCTAGTAAAAATATTACAGCTTCTTTATGCTACCCTTACTATTAAGCAATAGTCATTTTTTGCAATCTTTTGTCATTTTCTTTTTACAGATGTTGGATAAACATCTAATGTATTATAATGCAGATCATATCCTGACTTAGGCAGTTTGACAGCAGAATAAGGCCTAACACAATGTTTGTCAATTATTAACACTAGTAGAAACCATTAAAGAGTCCAGTACAACACCAATAAGTTAGTTGCACAAATAAAATAAATGAATAGTGAGGGTCTCCGACGTGCAATTTTCATGGCAAGGATTGTTACCTTCATTTTTCAAACAGGAAAACTGATGCACAGAGAAGTTAACAAACTTGCCCTGGGTCACAGGGAATAAATGGCAGAACTGGGATTGGATTAAAGTCTGTCAGACTCTACAGTTGGACTCTTTTACTATATCAGACTGCTCCCTCTCAACTCTGAAGTTCTATGAAGCAGCAATTACAAAGCTTTCCCTCCATACCATTCAAGGACCCCTTTGACCACAATTATATTTCACAGAATTTTTCTTTTTATTATAAATTGTCCCTCTGGATATGCCTATGGAGCAAGTTAGGGGGAATATATAGTGAGGATATGGAGGGAGAGTTAATAGGGATCGCACACAAAAGCTCTACTTTTGGAAATACTATTATATATAGATCAGCCTACTTTAGGAGCACTTAATTTTGGTTTCATTATGTACATATGTATGTATTTCAGAACCAGAACTATATTTAAGAAACCCATTGTATATTTTTCCAGCATCTGGTCACACGAATATTTCAAAGAAACCAAAGCCCTTTGTTTCATTAATATATATCCACTTCTCCCAACTCTCCGAAACTTGGCTTAGAAAAACTTTAAAAATACAACAAAAAGTAAGCCACTTAGTTTCTTAGCTGTTTCTGCATGACGGCAGGACACAGTCTGTTTTGTTTCACTACAGGGTGTCCCAAAAGTCATCATACATAGGGAAAATGGGAAATTGTAGCTAAATGTACCATCATTTACAAAATATTCACTAAAAATTTTACAAACTTTATCCTTTATATGAAGACTTTTGGGACACCCTGTTTTATTTCCCTGTGCTTGTTACACAATATGTGTTTGTTGAAAGGGAGGGCTTTACTAACTTAAAAAACAAGGTTAGAAAACAAGGAGTTTATAAAATACAATTGACTGAGTTTAAGGATGGAATAGCCTTAATAAGGGAAAGAGAAATCCTAAAATACCACGCCAAAATATTTACATAGTTAATGAGAACAAGAAAATTCCCTCTCAAACTATGGCTTTCTCCAAAAAGAAAAATAAGTATTACTGAAAGGGAAGAATTACCACATATTGTGAAAATGTTCTAGATCTATTTTTATTTATTATAAAGAATTGTGTATATCCACAAGTTTTCTGAAACTGCTAACATATTAAATGTTACATTTTAATGATCTAAATTCTTTTTGGAAGACGAACAAAAATGTTGACTATCTTTTCCTTACCCTTCCTTCTCCCCATTTCCTTTTTTTTTTTTTTAAGTTATAAGCAACACACTAATCTTAATGCATTAAGACTAGAACCATAAGACCAAAGGCAAGTTGGGCTTGACAAAGGGATATTTTACTTATTACTATTAGAAATGGGGGGGAAAAAGCTGCTGTGCAAGTGCTACATGTTACCAATCCAAAGAGGTTATGCCCTTTGGCAGCACATTTAAGAAAAATCTGTATGTTGTTAGTTAGCTCTGATGATTTCTAGGTCTTTCTTGTTCAACAAGGGATGCTTACCTGGCAACATATCAAAAGATGATAAGATGTAATTGAGGACATAGAAGACAGGCTGGTTGTCAAAACAAACAAACAAACAAAATCAGATGCCAGCATGACAAAGGCTTTTTATTTTGGAAGATACATAATAAGGACATTAATAAAAAGAAAGCGTAAGAAAAGAACATTATCCAGTATGATCTGTTTTACTTGGATTAAATGCCATGTAACCTGCAATGTGTCTTCTGGGTCCCAGAATCTGGGATACCTCCAAGTGAAATTAAGGAGGGCCTCTTAACAAGACAGGGAATGGCTGTACAGATCAGACAGTCTTACTGGAGTCTCATTTTAGAGAGTACTATGAAAATTTTGGAAATAGGTTTAAGGAAATAGGTCCATATCTGTGAGAATAACTTTTATTTGGTAGATTACTGAAATGTAACTAATTATGTGGATGGGATTTATATAGGAGGGGTTAATTTATATCTAATAAAATGAAGCAATAGAAAGCTACTGACCTTTCTCAAATCAGTGATATATATATATATACCACTATATGAAATATATTGTAGATACATATGTAAACATAGACATTAAACACTCAAGTACTCATTGCCTAGATAAAATGTTTGCTATGTCTGCTTCAGATACATTTTATTAAGACATTAAATGCTTCAGACTCATTTGAAGATTGCATCTTTATCTGAATCTCTCCCTCCCCAGAGTTTACCATTAACCTGGCCCTGGCATGAATTCCTAATACTCACACTCTAAATTTTGATACATATGACTGCATCCATAAAAACATAATTTTTTTTTTGTTTTAAAAATTTACATCAATGGCTCACACTGGCCTGGGCTTTTACATATAACTTGCTTTCTCCCAAATCAGCCTTGTTTTTAAAATTTATTCACGTTGATACATCTAGATCTAGTTCACTCAATTTATGTATATAGTATAGGATTCTACTGTATGAATACATTATAAACCCACAGATCCAAGAAACTCATTGAATCCCAAGAAGAAGAAATACGAAGAAAATGACACCAAGACACATCATAATCAAACTGCTCAAAACCACCAATAAAGAGAAAATCTTAAAAGCAGCCAGAGAAAAAAAGACATGACAGCATATCTGTCATTGAAAACAATGTGATCTGAAGATAATAGAGCAACATCTTAAAAGTACTTACAAGAAAAAAACTGTTGCCCTAGAATTGCATACCCAGCAAAAATAACTTTAAAAAATGAAGATGATTTAAAGATTTTTTCAGATATACAAAAGCTAAAAGAGGCCGGGCGCGGTGGCTCACGCCTGTAATCCTAGCACTCTGGGAGGCCGAGGCGGGTGGATCGCTCGAGGTCAGGAGTTCGAGACCAGCCTGAGCAAGAGTGAGACCCCGTCTCTACTAAAAATAGAAAGAAATTATATGGACAACTAAAATATATATATATACAAAAAATTAGCCGGGCATGGTGGCGCATGCCTGTAGTCCCAGCTACTCGGGAGGCTGAGGCAGTAGGATCGCTTGAGCCCAGGAGTTTGAGGTTGCTGTGACCTAGGCTGACGCCACGGCACTCACTCTAGCCCGGGCAACAGAGTGAGACTCTGTCTAAAAAAAAAAAAAAAAAAACAAAAGCTAAAAGAATTAATCACCACCAGCAGACTTGCACTCTCTAAGAAGTTAAGTGGTAAAGGAAGTCCTGTGAGCAGAAGGAAAATGATACCAGATGAAAACCCAGATCTACACAAAGGAATGAAGAGCATGGAAAATAGTAATAAGCACAGGAAACAACAACATAGGTAAATATAAAGATTTTTGGTATTAATTAAATCTCCTTAAAAGATAATCAGCTGTTTAAAGCAAAATAACAATATAGAATTTGGCTCAAAACATATGTAAAATGTATGACAATAATAGCACAAAGGCTAGAAGATGAGAAAATAGGTATAGACTATTGAAAGTTTATTATGCTCTGCATACAGTAGTATAATATCAACTGAAAGTACATTGATAAAGATGTATACTATAAATCCTAAGGTAATCACTAAAACAAAATAGCAAAAAGTTATAAATAAAAAGCTAATAAGAAAGATAAATGGAGTCATGACACTCATGATCCATAAGAAAAATTTTGATAAATTGGAAGTCATCAAAATTAAGAACTTCTGTTCTTCAAAGGACACTGTTAAGAGAACGAGGACACAAGTCACAAACTGGGAGAACTTATTTGCAAATTATATATTAATAGCTGATAAAGGATTTGCATTCAGAATAAGAAAAACTCTCAAAGCTCAATAAAAAGAAAACAAGCACAGTTTTTTAGAAGTTGGGAGGAGACCTGAACAGACACTTCAATAAAAAAGATGCAATGTCAGATCACAATCATTGGCAAAATGCAAATTAAAGCCACAGTAAGATACACATATTAAAATGCCTAAAATTTAAAAGACTAACCATACTAAGTATCAGCAACGATGTAGAGGAACTGGCACTCACACGCTGTTGGTAGAAATGCAAAGTGGTAAAATCACTTGGAAAAACACTAAAAAATTATACATACACCTACCATATTATCCAGCCATTCCACTCCTAGGTGAAATGAAAGCATATGCCAATGCAAAGGTGTATACATGAATGTCCACAGCAGCTTTATGCATAATAGCCCCAAACTAGAAATAATCCAAATGCCCATCAATAAGTGAATGAATAAAGAAAACTATGACATATTCCTACAATAGATTACTACTAAGCAGTAAAAAGGAATGAACTATTGATTCATGCAACAACATGGATGAATCTCAAAATAATTAGGCTGAGTAAAAGAAGCCAGATGAAAAAGAGTCCATTCTATATGATTTCATTTACATAAAATTCCAGAAAGAACAGACTAATCTACAGTGGGAAAAAACCTGAATGTGGCGGTGGGATAGGGGAGGCGCGCGGAAGGAAAAGATTAGAAAGGGGTAGAGGAATTTTTTTGTGGTGATGAATTATGTTCAGAATCTTGATTGTGGCAATGGTTTCATGTGTATACATATATCAAACTTATCAAATTGTACAATTTTAGTGTGCAGTTTGCTGTAAGTCAAATATATTTTAATAAAGTTGTCTAAATAATTTTAACCTGTTTTCATTAACCAGATTGTTAGTGTTGGTATTCTGAGTGCTGTGTGTGCACTGTGGGATGAAACAAATAAGTACTTATGTGAAGTTCTAATTCTATAATTTCTGGCACCACTGAAAACCAGGATTATCAATACCCTGTATGGGAAGAAGAAAATTCAAGCATAAGATCAGAATTTTAATAATTAGTTTGAATTTTAAGTATCAGTATGAAATCCTGATGTCATTTTATCTTAAAAGGATCTGCCCACTGAAAAGGCCTAGAAGCAATGACCAACCCAAAAGCAATGAGTACCCCTAGTGCCAAGGAGACCGTGGAGAAATGGTTGATTCTAGGTCTGAGACAGGAAATGTACAAGATGCCTAAAACATACTGTTAAATCTAGACTACTAGGGTTATGTCAAAAAGACTCAGGAGCCCAGTGGCCAAGACAGTATAAGTTGCACACCAATGAAGACACTAATTTCAGTGAAATGAAAATACCCAATATGCTTAAGTCTATAAATTAATATTAACTAGTCACTGTTGGAGGATGCTAGTGAGCCAATTCATTATTTTGAAAATGGATAAAGCAAACAAGTCATGCATTTTTCCTATCTTTTTCTTTTTAGAGGTAGTGTCTCACTATGTTGCCCAGGCTGGTCTTGAACTCCTGGCCTCAACCAGTCCTCCCACCACTGCCTCCAGAGTCACTGGGACTATAGGTACAAGCCACCACACCAGGCCTTATCTTTTATACAAACTATACCTACCAACAAGTAATCAAACAGAAGATAAAGTTTTACTTTATAGAAATATTTCAGCTAGTAGCACATAATAAATGAGAAAATAAAGGAGAAATAATAGGATTAGAATATCATATTGCAAACCTTAACAAATTAATGAATCTAGGCATTAATTACCAATGTCTACTAATATTAAAAAAGGAGAGATGACCCAGTATCATGTGCCTCCTGATTTAAGAACAGACCACTGCATAGTGAAGTAGTCATGTCTACCCACCAAAAACCAAAACAAAACAAAACCACAAAAAGGAAAAAAAAAAAAAAAAATCAAACATGAATATGATGAAGCCTTTGGATCCAACTACCAATGAACAGAAGAGAGAACAGAATAACGTGCTATACCACATGGATATAACCAGTAAAATCCAGACTGTGATAAACTCTAAGACAAGACCACCTGGATTCCTCAAAATTAAATTCCAAGGAGAATAAAAGGAGATATGTGGAGAGGGAACCACTCCCTAGATGTAGGCATTCTCAAAGTTCAGCCTTCTTTTTATTTCTCTAACGTTTCCTCCTTGGTGACCTCAGTCACTGTATAAACTATAAACCTTATGACTGATTAGCACATCTCTCAAGCTGACACCAGAGAGGTGACATGTCTAAAGCCCAACCTCATCATCCAATCTAACCACCTACTTAAGGTACTTATCTAATGCAAACCAGGTCACTTTCTTCTTCAAAAACTTTGGATAAAACAAAATTGAATAAAATCCAAATTTCCTCTCCTAACAATTCAAAGTCCAATTTTGTTTCTAGTTTTAACTCCCTTGTTTTCCTCTACACATATTCTAGTCCATTGCCAAACTAGACAACAGCTATTCCTCAAATAGGTCTACATGCCCTTACCTAATCTGTTTCCATACCATAGCTCAATTTATTACTTCCATTAGGTGAAATATTCCCATAGATGAGATCATGAATGATTTTCTTTTCTAATTTATATTCCTTTATACAACAAAAATGGTGAATGATTAGCATTTCTGCAGTATCTCTGATATTGATAGAGCATAAACACTCAAAGAACCAAATAAATCTATCTCTACAAATTCAATTAAAACACTATTTGTTAATACCTACATAGCTGTAACTCATCTCTGACCTACATTTCCTAAATTCTCTCTCATTTGGTACATATAGGCAGCCTATATAAAGGTTAAAAAATTAAATCAGATAATTTTTAAAGTTATAAGCTCTAGGCATGCTAGAAATGGGATAGTAACTCTCATGTAAATGTAATGTGGTTAACTTTTCTGTCTCTAAAAACTCATTTATTTTGCCTACCTAAGAGCAAAAGGCTCACTCATAATCTTTATAAAAATTATTTTGCTTGCAGTATACTCAGCATTGACTTCCATTTTTAAATGAGATATAAGTGATTCATTAGAGTCACACTTTATGCTAGAGTAAGATACTAATATGTTAGGGCAAAAGACATAAGATCTTTAATGTATACAAATTCAATTATGCATGCTTGGTAAAAAGTAACAAAACAATAATACCATAAAATTGTATTTTCATACAACAATTGTTGGTGAGTATAAACAAAACAATTGTAGGCAAAGACCTCTAGTTGCCATCATCTAATAGCACATTCTCCCCTTTTCCTCAGAAACAGAACTTCAATTTTTTTCAAAGCAGTAAAGCACTAAGCTTAAAAGACTATATTTTCCTTCTTTTCTGCAACTAGGGTAGCCATGTTATTCAATTTTGGCCAATGAAATATACATGAATTATGTGTGATTTCCAGCAAGGATTCTTAAAAGGAAAACTAGTAACATGTTTTTCTTTGCCTCTAAGAGGTGTAATTGGGTGACTGGGGAGACAAATGAAGAAAACTTTCTCAACTTTGTACAGAACTATAGTTACTTTTTAAAACCATTACAGGTTTAGTGAAGAAAAATGGCAACTTTGGTATGGTCATGCGTCTCTTAACAACGGGGATACATTTGGAGAAATGCATTACTAGGTGATTTCATTGTTGTAGGAACACCACAGAGTGTACATACACAAACCTAGATGGATGGTATGGTAACACACCTAGGCTATATGGTATAGCCTATTGCTCCTAGGCTACAAATTTGTACAGCATGTTACTGTACTGAATTTGTGTATTTAACATATCTAAACACAGAAAAGGTAATGGCATTGTACTACAACTTTGGGTATGATGTCACTGGGCAATAGAAATTTTTCTGCTACATTATAATCTTATAGGACCTCGTCTTATCTGCAGTCTGCCACTATTTAGGTACTTGACTGTATGGTACCTGCCCCTTGTTTAAGTTTAAATTTAATTATTTACTTGTGAAAAATACCCCTGGGGGGGGCGGTTATAATGGAAATTGCCTTTTTGCAGGTTGAGGTAAACTTTATTTACTCTATGTATATCAATCAGAAAAATGTGCTAACAGAACTGTATCAATGGGGGGAGAAAAAGGCATAAAATGTGATAATTTTTAACTAATCAGTTAAATTACAAATCTAGGGCACTAGAAATAAAGCAATTTTCCCAGTGACATTTTTTCTGATTAATCACATACTGAACTTTGATGTACTGAAATTGATTTGTGCAACATAGAACAATACTGCAAAACATACAAAAGGCAATGGTACAGAGGGTATAACCCTCTTGACAAGTCACAACCTAGGCAATTCAGAAGCCTGAAAAACTTTACCCTCTTACTGCCTCTTTTTGGATTGGCACTTAGGAGATCGGGTTCTTTCTATTCCTGTCTCTGTAACTCACTAACTTTCAGACTTTGGGTTAGACACTTAACAAAACAGTATTTTCTAACTCAAGAAACATATTTCATTCTTATAAGCCAGTGAAGTTTATCAGTAAGTGTGTGCTACATTTTTTTGACTACCTACCATGTGTTAAACCTTTTTATACAAAAGGTTATGTCATTTAATCCTTATGATAACAATGTAAGGTGGGTTCTTTTACTTTCACTTTACAGATGAAAAAACAAATACTCAAAGGTGTTAAAGAAGGTGCTCATAGTCACACAACTACTAAATGCAGAATTCAGGTGACGAGCTAGGCTGCTGCCTCTGCGTCCAGCATTAAACCCACTACACTTAATTCCAGTGAGCCTTAGCCTTCCTGAATCCTGGGCTAATGGTTCTTCTGCACAGTCCTAACTAGCTGTATTATGATATGGCTCATTTCTTCCACAACTGTTTTGTGCTAGGCACAAGCAGTTCTCAGGGGAAGTTTGCTATCTAGTCGGGCAGGAGGATGGGGGGCGGGATCTGAAGACCATTCAACATATCTTAAACTTCCCCTCTGTGGCTACTTCTGTATATTCTCTTCATATTTGTATGTTACTTAATAGTTACACAAAAAATTTTCATGGAAATATGAAAATCCCACCTTTAAAAGAAAGAGAAAACAGTATCTATTGAATGGCCAGTGAGATTTAAAACAATCAATGTGCACAAGACTTGTGTTCAAAACTCCAAATGTTTTAAAATCCATGTTGCACAAAGAATGATTAATTGCTACAAAACTATCACAAAATGTACCCTCAAGCACATTAGAGTTACTGGTGGCGTTTTTAAAAAACGGATGTTTCTACCTCCTGAGATTTGGATTTAGCAGTTCTGGGCTGGGAACTGGACATCTAATGTACATCCCTGGTTAGCATTCACTACAAAGGCTTAGACTCTATATTTTAAACTTATGTAATTATCTAGTACAGGAAGCTTTTCCTTTCTCAACATGATATAAAGTAACATCCTGTCAATATCATGAAAAATAATATTCTTCTCTACTCCAAAAACATATATGGTCAAAAAGTAATCAAAATCTCCATATACAAATTCATTTATTGTCCAAAGAAGGGTGATAAATGTTTATTTATTCAGCAAATATTTATCCATCACCTACAAGGGGCTATGTTAGGCATTGTTAATACACAAAGGTGACAGACACCCATCCTGACATCTATAACTTTTCAATCTAATAATTAAATAAAATTAGATTCTAGAGATCAGGCTGCTTCACTGGCGCACATAATTCTGAAAACAAATGGAAGACTCAACACAAGCCAATTTTCTACATGTCAAGCAGCAGAAGGAATGGTATAGTAATGACAGTGTGGGAAAAGGAAGATTTAATAAAAACATAAGGGTGGACTTTTCCTCTGCTTATTTCTAAAGGATGTGACTATTATTTCAAATAGACAGTCTTCTCCATGCAGTTTTTATGATCAAACAAAACACTTTTTAGGAAGTGCCACAGTAGAAACCTTTGCATTAAACTACACAGTATAACCAATTCTAATGGCTAAAAATTCCCTACTAAATGACTACTTTGGTATAACTTTTAGGATAAATGAGAAAATTCTAAGATGTGCACCTGCATATGTTATATTACCTAGACATTATAAACATGTTATTTCCTCAATGTTTACATTTCAAAGCTTTTACAGCCAAAAGCACTCTACTCAATTCAAAAACTGACAGGCTTTAGTGAAGACAAATAAACCCTCTTGGACCATCAACTTTAGAGGTCAACATTAAATTCCGCTTTTCAATTTCAGCTCACAATCCAAACTAATCCTGCAATAAGAAGAGCTGCTGGAAACACAGGGGATCATGCTTCCCTTTTAACCCCACCTACCCTTTTTCCCAGCTTCCTATTCACAAGGGCCTAAAGGCATCCTGATTTCAGACAAAGGGAACAGATAAAATGGGAACGACCATATTAGCTGAAATTCATACTTAAGCATCTGGGACTTGCAAAGATGCATTTTGCCAAGACATTTTCTTATAATTCAGGTAACTCAAGTGTATTTTACATGTTATGCTAGCACACACATCCCTTTCCCCCCTCTTTTGATAGCTGATAATGTTTTTTAAAACACAAGATTACATAGAAAACTATTTTTTTTTTTTGGCCAGACCTGTCAGAAGAAGCCAGTCTTAATACGTTGCAGATGCAACATTTCTATTTAAAGAGTTACTTAAAAAACAGCATGAATGGGAGGGGGAGAGGGGAGCTTCCTTTTATGCAATTGATAAGCTTTCAGTGATTAGGGGTAGAAAAGCATTGCCAACACATGCTCCTGCAGGCTGATTTGCTTAGGGACTTAGAATTTGCTTGGAGATGTCACTATCAATTGCAAACCTGATAATGGGTAACATTGAAATCAACATAAAACCTGACTACCTTTGCTACCCAGTATACACACTATCAGCCCATGTGAACGGTTAACAACAGAGGCTTCAGGATAAAGCTCAAAGGTGAGCTGTTAATCAATCTTGCCCCACAATGGAAGAGACTTTCCTCTAGTTCTTTCTGGTTTATATTCGTTGTTATTTTTTCTTAAGAGGTGGTGGGGGATGGGGAGCATTATAATTTCTAAAATTCATTCAAAGTTGTATTATCATTACCACCTTCTACCTTAAGAATATATAACCATTATCACTTATTCATTACAAACCCAGGCCTAAAAGCAAAACTGATTACCTCAAGGAACCAAGCTCCTTGAATAAAAGGAACACAATTAAAAACATTAATTTACAACAGAGAAATCTTTAGAAGCAACTAGTTCTAACATTTTGGGTGTTTGGTTTTCTGTTTTCAACAAACTTTCAAAATATTTGACAAGATTATGCACTATGCTGATCTGCCAACTTCATCTATGAGAAACTGCAAATAAATTGAAGCACTAAAAAGCCTGCAAATGCTATACTTGATCCTGGTCCCATCCTGCTTCTCAGTTAGGTTCTCACTTCATTAGCAGCATGAACTTATCCTTCATTCATAAGTGTGCTAGGTCCCAATCATAAGCACAATTTCCCCTGCCTAGA
The DNA here is from genome assembly GCF_041146395.1 of Eulemur rufifrons. Lineage (NCBI taxonomy): Eukaryota > Metazoa > Chordata > Mammalia > Primates > Lemuridae > Eulemur > Eulemur rufifrons. Next base: position 18,255,068 of record NC_090991.1, read on the forward strand.
CATAATAATAAATTTAAATTTAAAGGATTACTTCTTTTAGATTGTTATAGTCCTAGCCTTTGGCCAGGGGCTAGGGGTGGGGTTAGTAATCACTTTCAGGATCTCAGGAAAGTTAATGGATCCCCTTCTTAAAAAGTGACATTTATACAAACATTCCCAAAATACTGTGTAGAATTTCAGCAATTTGCAGATCTGAAGCTGCTGACCTGCAGGTTAAGAATCTATAATACTGGGGAAACTGGATAGCTACATGCAAAAGAATGAAATTGGATCCTTACCTTACACCATATCCAAAAATCAACTCAAAAATGACAAGGACCGGTAAAAATGCGGAGAAAACTGGAACCCTTGTGCACTGTTAGTAGGAATGTAAAATGGTCTAGTTGTGGTGGAAAAAGTATGGAGGCTCCTCAAAAAATTTAAACTAGAATTACCATACAATCCAGCAATTCTACTTCTTGGTGTACACCCATAAGAATAGAAAACGGGATCTCAAAGAGATATTTGTATACCCATCTTCACTGCAGCATTATTCACAATAGCCAAGATGTGGAAGCATCTGTTCATCAATGGATAAATGAATTTTTTAAATGTGGTATACATTATACATTCAATGAAATATTATTCAACCTTAAAAAAGAAGGAAATCCTATCATATGCTACATCATGGATGAACCTGGAGGACATATTAAGTGAAATATTCTAGTCACAAAAAGACAAATACTGCATGATTCCACTTATACAAGGTATTTAACGTAGTTCAACATACAGAAACAGAAAGTATGTGATTACCAGGGACTGACAAGAAGGGGGAAATGGAGAGTTATTGTGCAATGGGCAAAGTTTTAGTGAAAAAACTCTAGAAATCTGTTGTACAACAGTGTACATTTAGTTAACACTACTATACTATACATTTAAAAATGGTTAAAATGGTAAATTTTGCTATTTTTATAAGGATATATATATGTGTGTGTATGCGTGTGTATATATATATTCATAGTCCATTCCATAGAATCCATAAGAATACAATAAATCTGGGAAGGGAGGCTGAAGTCTTCTTTTTGGCCTGCAAATGAATACAAAATAAAATGGAAAGTGGGTGAAACTGGCTATAAGGAGACCAACTATGAGAACACTGCAGTAATCCTGCCACAAGATAATAGTGATAAAATTCACTGGTGTCAAGTCTTCAACACTTTCCTGGATCAAGTTCAATTTTCCTAACAAAAGAAGATTTTGCAGGTTTTGGTTTGCTCTATATAATTTCTTTTTTTAAAATGGTAACATGATCATACAATCCAGCAATCACACTCCTTGGTATTTACTTAAATGAGCTAAAAATGTATGTCCACACAAAAATCTGCATATGAACATTTACAGTAGCTTCATTCATAATTACCAAAACTTGGAAGCAACTGATGTCCTTCAATAGGCAAAGAGAAAAACTGTGGTACATCCATAAAATGGAATATTACTCACTGCTAAAAAGAAATGAGCAACCAAGCCACTAAAAGTAGAGGAATCTTAAATGTATATTACTAAGTGAAAGAAGCCAATATGAAAAGGCTACATACTGGCCGGGTGTGGTGGCTCACGCCTGTGATCCTAGCACTCTGGGAGGCCGAGGCGGGTGGATCGCTCGAGGTCAGGAGTTCGAGACCAGCCTGAGCAAGAGCAAGACCCCCGTCTCTACTAAAAATAGAAAGAAATTATCTGGCCAACTAAAAATATATATAGAAAAAATTAGCCGGGCATGGTGGCGCTACTCGGGAGGCTGAGGCAGAAGGATCGCTTGAGCCCAGGAGTTTGAGGTTGCTGTGAGCTAGGCTGACGCCACGGCACTCACTCTAGCCTGGGCAACAGAGTGAGTCTGTCTCAAAAATAAATAAATAAATAAATAAAAATTAAAAATAAATAAATAAATAAATGAAAAGGCTACATATTATATAATTCCAACTATATGACATTTGGAAAAGGCAAAACTATGGAAGCAATAAAATCAGCGGTTTCCAGGTATTTGAAAGGAGGGAAGGATGAACAGGTGGGGCACAGAGGATTTCTAGGCTAGTAAAAGGATTCTGTATGATACTTTAAGGGTAGATGTATGTCATGTTTGTCAAAACCCATAGAATGTACAACACAGAGTGAATCCTAATGTAAACTATAGACTTTGGGTGATAATGATGTGTCTATGTTGGTTCGTTGACTGTAACAAATGTACCACTCTGGTGGGGGATGCTGTTGGTGGGAAAGGAGTGGGGAAGGTGGTGGTGGTGTTTGTATCAGAGGGAAAATGGGTGGGAACTCTGTACTTTCTGAATTTTGCTGTAAACTAAAACTGATCTAAAAAATAAAGTCTGTTATTAACTTTTTAAAATTGGTAACAAGATCTATTTTATAATATAATCAAAGGAGATTTTATAGTCATTTTAATTTCAATTCTTGAAAAAAGGAATGTTATTTCAGGAAATCTTATAATAACTAAATTTTAATTTCCTTCTATTGGATATGCAACTCCCCTTCAGCTACCATTACCAAAATAATCACATATGCTTTCTGGGAGGAAAAAAAAATGTACAGTACTTCCTGGACTGAAGCAGTACCTCATCTCATGATCTTAGCTGATTGAATGAATACAGACATGTATAAGCTTCATTCAATGCCACTTTAATAAATATATACTTTAAGGTAGAAGACCCTTATAAGAACTCTGTTTCATAAATTCCAACTATAACATGCTTGAGAAGTGGAACTTTCTGTAAATCTGTATTTGTTAAAAAGAATTAATCTTCTTTCAAAGCTTATGAGAGACCTGTGATAGTAATAAAATATAAGGTTAATGTTATAAAAACATGAAAATCTAGAGTTAGTTTATCATCTCCAGTATGAATGAATTATAACACATCATTGGCAAAAAGAAGGTGAAGTTTCCAAACATTTTCTTATTAATTCCCTCCATATTAATGTGAGGTTTAATATAAATAGCATTCTCTGTATTAAATTGATCAAGATGCCTAATTTTATCTCTAGATTAATGTTTTAGATTAACTGATAGTGCCAAATGCCTAATAGATTTTGAAATACTCAAGTATTCCAAGACAATTAATTCTCAGGAATAACTTATCCCCAAGGGCTGGCAAACAAGGGAAGAGGAAGGCAGGGAAAGGAGATTTGTACCTAGTATAAGAAAGAGAAGTACAAAGCAAAGAAAGGGAAAAAATAAAGGAGACACAGGTACTAACAAAAGAAAGCACCAAGAAGAGGAAATAATAAAAAAGGACCTGGTATGACCCATAGCATTAAATTAGCATAAGTTCATTTATATCTCTGACTGAATATAATTCTCAGTCTTTCATGCTACAGTGTTACTTCAGACAGAGGCAGAAGAAATAGGGAGAGAAAAAAATATGGTCAGATGAATCCAATTACCACTGTGGACCTGATTTGGTTAGAGGACGGGTGTTCGAATATAATGCACATACCATTGACAGCTAACCCTCTCTACACCCCATTTCTTTCCTTCCACTGTTTTATAAACCATAGATTCTCTTTTATTCACATAATTAACTTCCAATTTAACACACAAAGAGATGCACAGAAATACAGGTAGCAAAATACAGGAGAAACGCACCTTTTCTGATAGAAAAGAATACAGCTCTCTTAAATTACTTCAACTATTCTACAGTAACTGCTATGGACTTCATGTTTGTGCCCCCCCCTTGCAAAATTCACATGTTGAAATCCTAATTGCCATGTGATGACATTAGGAAGTAGGGCCTTGGGGAGGTGATTAGATCATGAGGGCGAGGCTCTCTTGAATGGGATTAGTGCCCTTATAAAAAGAGGCCTCAGAGAGCTGCCTTTCCTGTTCCACCATGTGCAGACACAGTGAGAAGGCACCATCTATGAACCAGGAAACAGGCCCTCACCAGACAGGAAATCTGCCAGAACCTTGATCTTAAATTTCCCAGCCTCCAGTACTGTGAGAAATTCCTGTTATTTTATAAGCTACCCAGTCTATGGTATTTTGTTATAGCAGCCCAAATGGATTAAGACAGTCACTAACTTTCAAAGTTATCCAAATTTTTAATTATCATTTTCTTTAAAAAACCCTATGTCTCTAAATTAGAAATAACTTGAAAGAGATCAATCGATTTTAGCCCCCAAACACTAAAACCATCACAAATGTCAGCAAAACAAAATTATCCTTTCCTCAAAACAACTCACTTCATTTAAGACACATAAAAAAACAAAACTGGACTTTCACTTTACCAGTTTCAATTTGCTGTTTTCGCTATATGGGAAAATGTTTTTAAAAGATAGATTTTATTTGTTGATGTTTTTAGCTTTTATTTATATCCTCCCATTCCAAAACAGATGGGTGGTAGCTAAGGGAGCATCCAGTATAAGATTTAAAGGCGGGCAGGGGGAGAATAAGCATCTGGGCAAGGGACAGAACGGGTAGGAAAGTTATGAAGCAGGGATGAGGGGCTAGAAGGTGGTCTGTACCCAAAACATAAGCTAAAAAAATTCTATATTCCTTAACTGAGGAGGCTGCACATTTGGCTCTGAGCAGCAGCCAAAGCAAAAGAGGAAAACAAGAATAGTTTTTAAGTTGAGGCATTTTTCATTCAAAGGCCCAATTTTGTAAAACAAGACAAGCAAGTCTGAGAGCTCAACAGTTATGTCAAAAATCTAAAGAGATTAAAAAATATAAAACAGAGATGAACTTGAGGCACAAATTGTATAGAGTGGTTGTCCAAGCAATGCTATGAAGTTGCCATACAGGTTGTTCTTGACTAATAAATAATTCTTACATACTTCAGGGAAATAGCCCCTCAAATAATGGAGGTGGAGAAAGGTTACTTTCATTTTTGCCTAGTGATTACTTGCATTTGATTTAGAATTCCTGGCAACTACAAACACAGCCTGTTCAGTGGCAGACCTATTCAGTGTAAAACTAGCAACTACTTTTACAAAAAGTAATTGCTAGTTTTACATAAATTACCGAGAAAAGGTGTCTACTGAAATATATCAGAATCAGTTGTCCTGATCACTTGAATGCTGAGAGTCTGTTTCTGAATGTTTTTAAAAATTGATTCGTCTGCCAGGTCACACAATGTAAGCTAATAGGATAATACAGCTAATACTCTTTATGAATAATGTAAAATTATACCATATTTCATTAATTTTAAGATGCCACCAACGGTAAATGTACCATTATTTTATGCACCACCAAAAAGGAAAAACAAACTCTATTTATTAAGCTATGGGATGTGAATAATTGTAAGAAACATCCTGATTTGGGAGATGTTAAAATGAGAAGTACACATTAGAAAAATGTTTATAAGTGCAACATGCCGGCTTGTTTCACCATGAGCCAGCTTGGTGTCCATCTCCCAGCCTCTGGTGTTGGTACCTCCTCTTGCCTTCCTCTCTGACCTATGCCTTCTCCATTATAAGTCATCCTGTTTTTGCTTTCTACCAGGAATTCTTCTCACCTTCCTTTTTCATCTTACTGCTTAACTCTTTTCCCCATCTGTACATCTTCAAATATGTGAAAGGATGCTAGGCAAAAGAAAATCAGCTTCTCCAATGGACAACCCAAAGCCCTTTAAACCTTTTTTTTTTTTTTTTGTACACGGTCTAGCTCTGTCACCCTGGCTAGACTGCAGTGGCAGCCTGTTTTTTTAATTGGAGGATAAGTGTATAATAACCATAAAATAATGATATAATTCACCGCTAATCATAAAATAATGATATAATTCACCGCTAACCATAAAATAATGATATAATTCACCGCAGAAAGAAGGACTTAAATTCAGGCAAGAGGAAACAACACTCCCCTCCCCCACACAAAGTAATCAAGGTCATTTAAGGAACTTCTCCATTTTTTATTTTTATGCTCTTATCACCCTATGGTTTTATTTTTTAAAGATAGTAACCCAAAGGCAAAAATTCCCCTCGATGTTCCAGACACAAAGTGCATAATTTTAAAGTGAGCTCACATTTAGAACAGGGATGTAAATCTCCATTTGCTCCAAAATTATACCACTGCAGCCTCTCTGGAGATTGTAAGACAGATAACACTTTAATCATATCTTAATCCCCCCTTAAATATGACCAGCCCAAGCAATTCGCCAAATAACAAATAAAATTATTTTACATTCAACATGGTGAATACACGTTAATTGCTTTAGAAGTTATTGTCTGAAAACAACAAGTTTCAGTCCTAGCTAGAAGCTTAAAATTTCAAGATTTGGTTGTAAAGATTTTGAAAGCTGAATTCAACAAACTTTGGCGAATGCCTATTACATGCTAGGGACAAAGAAATAAATGAAATCCAGTCTCTATCTTTGTGGTTATAGGGATATCCCTCCTTTAAGATACACACACACACACACACACACACACACAAAGAAGTATGGAAACAAACATAAGAGAGTAATTCAACCTGTCTGGGTGTATACATGGGGGTGACAGTTGAGCCAGAAGGAAAGAATACCTAAAGAGGAGAAGCATATCTGAAGTAAGCAAAGAAGAGGATGCATTTACTATAGCTAAAGTAGAGAAAGACTGGAGATAGGACTAAATATGGACTTTTTTTAAAAATCATTTTTCCCCTTATATCTTGTCACATTTCATAAGCAACTAGAGGTAACTCCCAAAGATACAGTGAGTATAGAATAAAAGTAAATTAGGTTGAAAAATATATCTAAAGATGCTGGATAAAATATATGGTTAACCTTAAGGGGGAAGCAAAGGAATTCCTAGAGAGTAGAAAATATAAATTCACAAGGGTAAGTAGCATTATAGTCAGAATTTTCCCTGGAGTTATTGGCCAATTCTTGGTAGATGAAAGTCCAGGCTTTAATGGGCTACTTACAGAGGTGACAGGAAGCCAGGTGGGGCTTCACCAGGGATATAGGTCAGATTAACAACACCTTTATAAATATGCCAGGACTACCCACAACCTCTCACAAAGGCTGTACCCTTAATGGGTGAAATATGAAAAAACTCATTCTGCAGAAGGAGATAATGGGAATAGGGGTCTTTTATTGGCTTGGTTCTTGGTAGAAGAGTAAAACCTAAACATGTGAACTCTTAATAAGTCTGCACCTGTGTAGGGCTAGAATTCAAACTAGTTGTGTGGCCAGAAAAACTCAAGTCAAAATCTACTTAAAAGTAGGCAGTACCCCCAGACACTCAAATAATCCCCAAACAAAAAAATTCCCAGCCTCAAGAAATTACAACAAATAAAGTACCAATGAGATGAGCTCACAATTTAAAAAATCACCAGAGAAAAAAACAAGCACCTATGAGTCAGAGATAATGAACAACAAACTATAGAATTAGACCAACAAAGACTGCAGATAAGAGTATTATGAGTTAAAAACAACAAATAAGTATTTTTCATATACTTGACAAAATATAATAGGGGGGAAAAGTATGATGGTATAGGAGACTACTAAAATTGACCAAGCAGGCTTGAAAAGAAACAGTATTTATTACTTTCAGACTTTACGTATGTATGTTAAAATTTCTAGGGCAACTGAAAGAACAAAATAAGGTGTGAGACTCACAAGGAGAAAAATATGAAAAGCAGGACATATGTAATATATAAATAAGATGGTAGGGATAAATTTTAAAAGATCAGTACCATGATTGATGTAAATGGATTAAATGTTTCACTTACAAGTTTTTACATTACAACTAGATAAAAGTTTAATTTAAGTATATGTTGTTTACCAGAGACATATAAAATATAAGAACAGAAATGTTGAAAGTAAAAGGACAATGAAAGAGAGGTTAAAAGATATACCAAAACACTGAACAAAGAAAATTGGTTAGCTATTTTCAGTTAGAACGTAGAAACAAACAAGAGACTTTTCCTTAACAAAGAAAAAAAAGGTTAGATAAGTAATGAAATCAGTTTTTATTTGTTGGTTGGTTAGTTGGCTGGTTGTATACAAGAAAATTCAGAACTGGAAGAATGTAAATGAACTAAATTCCAGAAAGAGAGAAGCCCTTGCTAGGAGAGAAAATACCCTAAGCCCCTTTCATCCCTGAGGCACCGTGGGAAGAAGAGCAAACTGACCACTGGAAGAGGGGAGGAGAAACCAAAAGAATTTTTTAATAAATTTTCATTGGCAGAAAATGATTGATTTAATTAATTAGAAAGCTGAGGTATAGACCCAGAGTCTATACTTATTCTGCCAATTCTTTCTCATGGGGCCTTCATGTAAGATACAGCAGGACTACTGAGAGAGATCCCCCTCAAGTAACATGGTGCCTTAATTGAGCATAAGGTTGGGGGCAGAACAGGAGGGCCTAGAACTAGTCACTGGACAGTGAAATTAACAATAAAAATACCACTTCCGATAGCCTTGAAAAATATTAAGTGCTTAGCGATAAACTTAACAAAATGTGTGCAAGACCTCTAAAATGTAAACTCCCAAAAACTGCTAAGAGAAATTAAAGACATAAATTAGTGGAGAGACATACCATGTTCATGAACTGGAAGACTCAAGTTTGTTAAGAGGTCAATTCTCCTCTGTTTGATGTATAGATTTAACACCTTCCTGATAAATATTCCAACAGATTTTTTTGCAGAAATTGACACACTAATTCTATCATGTTATAGAAATGCAGATCTACTGGAATAGCCAAAATAATCTTTTTTTTTTTTTTTTTTTTGAGACAGAGTCTCACTCTGTTGCCCGGGCTAGAGTGAGTGCCGTGGCATCAGTCCAGCTCACAGCAACCTCAAACTCCTGGGCTTAAGCGATCCTACTGCCTCAGCCTCCCGAGTAGCTGGGACTACAGGCATGCGCCACCATGCCCGGCTAATTTTTTGTATATATATATTTTAGTTGTCCATATAATTTCTTTCTATTTTTAGTAGAGACGGGGTCTCACTCTTGCTCAGGCTGGTCTCGAACTCCTGACCTCGAGCGATCCACCCGCCTCGGCCTCCCAGAGTGCTAGGATTACAGGCGTGAGCCACCGCGCCCGGCCCAAAATAATCTTGAATAAGAACAAGGTCGGAGGACTTGCAGTATCTGATTTCAAAAGTTACTTTAAAGCCATGGTACTCAACCAAGGGTGATTTTGTCCCCTGGGGGCATTTGGTATTGTCTGTAGACATTTTTTGGTTGTCACAACTGGGAACATGCTACTAGAATTTAGTGGGTAGAGGCTAGGGATGCTGCTAAACATCCCATAATACACAAGATAGCCTCCCACAACAAAGAATTATGAGGCCTAAAATGTCAACAGTACTGAGACTGAGAACCTCTGCTCTAAAGCTACAATAATCAGGACAGTATGATTATTATGGCATTAACATTAGATGAATGACCAATGAAACAGAATAAAAGTCCAGAATTACACTGTATTTATACAGTCAATTGATTTTCCACAGAAGAGCAAGGCAATTCAATATGGAAAATAAAGTCTTTTTTAACAAAAAGTGTTGAGAGAATAGGTTATCAGTATTTTAAAAAAACCAAAACAAGAAAAACCCCTCAAGCCCTTATCCTACTCCATATACAAAAATCAGTTTGAGATGGAAAACTAAACATGAAAATGAAAATTATAAAACTATAAAACTACCTTGAGGTAGACAAAGATTTTTTACATTGGACCAAAAGTGTACTAACAATAAAAGAGAAAATTGATAAATTTAAATTCTCCAAAGTAAAATTTTCTGTTCATCAAAAGATACCATTGGAAGCTGAGATAGGACAGTCACTTGAGGCCAAGAGTTCAAGGCCAGCCTGAGCAACATAGTGAGACCCCATCTCTACAAGAAATAAAAAAAAAAAAAAAAAATAGCCAGGCCTGGTAGTACATTCCTGTAGTCCCAGCTACATGGGAGGCTGAGACAGAAGGATCACTTGAGCCCAGGTTTGAGGCTGCAGTGAGCTCAGTGAGCTATGACAATACCACTGCACTCTAGCCTGGGCAACAGAGTAAGATCTTGTCCCTTGTCTCAAAAAAAAAAACAAAAAACAAAAAAAAAAAAAACCACACCACAAAGCAAGATAGCAAAATACCATTAACAAAATGAAGAGCAAGTTACAGAGTAGGAGAAAATATTCACAATATATTTATCTGTCAAAAGACTGGTATTCAGAAAAAACCATGACTCCTACAGTGTAATAATAATAATGACAAACCAATTCTTTAAATGGACAGAGAACTTGAATAGACATTTCAGAGAAAAAAAGATAGACCAACAACCAAAAAATAGATGAAAACGTGCCAAACATCATCAGTCATCATGGAAATGCAAATTAAAACTAAAATGGGATACCATTTCACATCCACTTAAATGGCTATATTCAAAGACCATCAAATGTTGCAAGGACACGCAGCAGATTGGAACTCTCATCTTTACTGGTAATAGTACAAAATGGTAAAACCACTTTAGAAAACTGTTTGGCACTTTTAGTAAAGTTAAAGATATATCTGCTTTATAACCCAGCAATTCCACACCTAGGTATTTATCCCTGGAGAAATGAAAACATATATCCACAAATAGACTTACATAAGAATACCTAAAACTAGAAATAACAGAAGAATGGATAAACAAATTATGCTATATTCATACACTGAAATGATTCAGTAATAAAAAGAGAAAAACACACTGATATGTGCCAGAAACATGGATGAACTGCAAAAACATTATATGTAGAGTGAAAGAAGCCTGGCACATAAGAATACATATATTGTATGATTCTATCTATATAAAACCTAAGAACAAGCAAAATTAATCAAAGATGACAGAAACCAAAAAAGTAGTTTGCCTAGGGCAGAGGGAAGGGGACGCATGGTGGAATTCACTGGAGTGAACTTCCTGGGGTGATAAAATGTTCTGAAATTTTGATTGAAATAGGATTGAAATCTGATGAAAATGTTCTGTATCCTGATTGGGACGGTGCTTACTATTGTCAAAAATGTTAAAAAGGGATACGTAAGAGCTCCACATTCTGCTGCATGTAAATTATAACCGCAATTTAAAAATTAATTTAAAAAAAGGAAAAGTGGCAGGTGCATTAGTAAGAGAAGTAAAAGAAAAAACAAACTGTAGGAAAAGTGTTTTTAGAGAGAAGAGTTAGTACACATTCAGAAGGCTCAATATAATAGAAAGATATAAATTCTAAACTTCTATGTACCTAGTAAAAGCTTCAAAATAAAGCAAAAATTGACAGAACTAAGAGGAGAAATAATACAAATTCACCAGAGTAAGAGATTTTAACATACTTCTCAAAAGAAAGATTATGCATATAAAAATATATTTAATTACATAAAGTATATAATATTTAGATAACACAATTAGCAAACTTTATCTAGTAGACAGATACAAAACATTACACTAAACATTACACATATTTATAAAAAATGATCACATACAAGGCCACACAGTAAATCTCAACAAATTCCAAGAAAATGACATAAACCATGCAGACCACATATTCTAATCACAATAAGATTATATCACAAGATAGCAACTTGAATGATAGCATAATATCATTTTTGAAAATCAAAATACTTCTAAATAATCTACAGATTAAAGAAGAAATGAGACACACAAATATGGCCAACCGATTTTTTGAGAAAGGTACAAAGGCAAAAATCAATGGAGAAAGGACAGATTTTTCAACAAATAGTATTGGAATAATTGGACATCTGTATGTTAAAAAAAAAAGCTCTACCTAAACATCACAGCTAATACGAATATTAACTCAAACATGAAATACAGATCTCAACATAATTCCTTAAGCTATAAAACTTTTAGAACATAAGAAAAAAGATTCATGACCTGGGTCAGGCAAAGAGTTTCTTGATATGACACCAAAAGTATGAACCATAACAGAAAAAACTCATCAACTGGATGTCACCAAAATTTAAATGTTTGCATTGCAAGAGACACTATTAACATAATTTTTAAAAAAAGAACTACAGATGGAAGAAAATATTTGCAAATCGCACAAATGTGAAAGAGGATTTATATCCAGAATATATAAAGATCACTCAAAACCTAATATTGAGAAAACAAAAAACCCAACTAAACAATGGGCAAAGGCTTGAACAGATACTTTACCAAAAAGGATATAGAGATGGCTAGTAAGCACTTGAAAAGATGCTGAATATCTTTAGTCATTAAGGAAATGCCAAACCATAATGAAACAGCACTATACACCTATTAAAATGGCTATAATTGGGGGAAAAAACATGGGCATTACCAAATGCTCACAAGCAACTGGAACTATATATACTTTGCTGGTGGGAATGCAAACTGCAATCACTTTGGAAAACAGTTTGGCAGTTCTTATAAATTTGAACATATAATTTGACCTAGACATTTCACTCATAGGTATTTACTCAAGAGAAATGAAAGCCCATGCCCACACAAATATCTGTAAATGAAAGTTCATTCCAATTTGATTTGTAATAGCCAAAAACTAGAAACAATCCAAATGTCCATCAACAGGGGAAAAGATTTAAAAAGTTGTGATATATGAACATACAATGGAAAGGAACAAACTATTGATACATGTGACACAAATCGTAAGGACTGAAATGTGCCCATTGGATTGCATACCTAACTGCTAGTTACTAACAGGTCACTGGTTATTTATTTGTCAGAGTAGTTTGAACCATATGGTATGTGTAAAAATGATTGTACATTGGATTGTGAATAAATGAGAGGTGAAGGAGTAGAGACAGGGATTGACAACCACTCTCTTTCAAGGAGTTTGGCTATGAAAAGAAAGACAGAAATCAGGCTTTATAATACAGAGGATGATGAGGGCTGAATTTAGGTGTAAGCCTTGAGCATTTATAGACTAAAGTGAAAGGTACTATAGAGAGGTACAGGGTAAAAACCTGAGAGAAGATAATAGATGGAGCAAAGCTTCTGGAAAAACTGGAAAAGAACAGGATCCAGAGACAGAAAAGTAGAGGAAAGTTAACTGTGCAGATATAACTTTGTCTGTGGGTATAACAGGAAGTTATACAGTTCCTGCATCCTTTGGCTTTATTTTCTCTGTGAAATAAGGGATGAAGTCATCTGTAAAAAGTGGGGAAGAGGTGGAGTAAGAAGTTGAGTGGTAAAGGTTTGAAATTGCTGTGTGAGCAGTGGAGAAAAGAATTCACTTGAGACAAAAATGTAAGATGTGGTAAAGAATAATACTGAAGGCCCAGCAAAGGTTATAAACCATGAACCATGTCAAACTGCCATAGAAGTTTCTAAATGTGTAGGGATGAGCCTCAAGCAAGTTATGGGATAAGGGGAAATGTATTTGTTCATCACTGCCAGCCTATAATATAGTTTGGGTCCATACTAGGAGTAGCATTGACCTAGACTACTACAGCTACCTTCTTCCAGCTTCTAGACCGGTTCCTACTCCAAGTCATTCTTCTTAGTACTGCCTGAGCTACCTTTTAAAAATAAATCATGGCCGGGCGCGGTGGCTCACGCCTGTAATCCTAGCACTCTGGGAGGCCGAGGCGGGTGGATTGCTCAAGTCAGGAGTTCGAGACCAGCCTGAGCGAGACCCCGTCTCTACTAAAAATAGAAAGACATTATATGGACAACTAAAAAAATCTATATAGAAAAAATTAGCCGGGCATAGTGGCGCATGCCTGTAGTCCCAGCTACTCGGGAGGCTGAGGCAGTAGGATCGCTTAAGCCGAGGAGTCTGAGGTTGCTGTGAGCTAAGCTGATGCCACGGCACTCACTCTAGCCTGGGCAACAAAGTGAGACTCTGTCTCAACAAAAAAAATAAATAAATAAATAAATAAATCAGACAATTTTAATCATTTGTTTAATTCATTTAATAGCTTCCTAGATTCAGATAAATGTGAACGTATTAATATAGTCAACAAGGTCCTTCATTATCCAACCTCTTATTCTTATCTCTTAGCAATCACGCTCTCATCCTATACTCTATAGCTATAATGAACTATTTCCAAGTCCTCAAACATACCATGATCTCGTGTCCCCATGCCTTTGTACATGGAATTCTCTCTGCTTGAGGCATCCTTCTCCCTCATCTCCTGACCTTTTCATCATCAAAATTTAACCCAAATATCCCTAATTAAGCCTACTAGAAAAAACTGCACTGCCTAACTGCATGGGGCTACCATTCACAACATAATGATGTGAAAAGCATCCCCTTAGAAATTGCACCAACTGAGGCTCTGGGTATCCCATCTACATCTTCCCACAGTAAGCATCCTGTGCATATCTATATGTATATCTTAACTGTAATTTGTTTACAGATATTTAAGTACAAGTTTCTTCCAGGTAGGGATTGTGTCAGGGAAGCTTTCTTTGTCTCACAAATTACACTAGGTTTTTTCTGATTAATCACTCTGATTTTCTCCAAAAAACAAAGATGATAAATGCTAATAGATAACAGCTAATATTTATTGAGTGTTTACTATAGGCAAGGCATTGTAGCATTGTTCATACAGTATCACATTTAATTTTCCCAAGAACCTGAAATAGGTACCATTAATAATCTCTATTTTATAGAAGGGGAAACTGAGACACAAAGCAGTAAAGCAACTTGCCTAAAGTCACATGGCCAATAATAATGGAATGTGAATCTGGGTAGACTATCTCAAGAGACCGTAAACTTAAAATAATTTGTTTAAGCCGGGCACAATGGCATGCACCTGTAGTCTTAGCTACATGGGAGGCTGAGGTGGGAAGATTGCTTGAGCCCAGGACTTTTAGGCCAGCCTGGGCAACATAGCAACACTTTGTCTCTAAAAAATATTTTTTTAATTAAATAATAATAATAATAATTTGTTTAATGTCTGCCTTCCCTGCTTAATACCATACTAATTTTGTTCCCAGTGTACCCTCAAGGCCTAGTACATAGGTCTTCAATAAATATGTTTGCTAACTTAAAGATCACTCTAAATTCAGACCCTTACATTTATCCCTACCAAATTTCTGCTTGTCAGTTTCTGCCCATTATTCTCTTGGAATACCTGTCATTTACCATGTTAGCCATCTTTCCTGCTTCCCACTGTTCTGCAAATTTGTAAGCCTTCTATGTCATCAAATAACCAGTAAAAAATGTTGCTAACTCCTATATTCAGGTTCAGAAAATTATTTTGACATCTTAAATATGGACATTTACTCACATACTTAGCAGAAATCACAGATATTTTAAAGGGCTAAAGAATAGACATGTTACTTTGGTAGGGTTTCCCATAAAACTCATTTTACCTTAACTTTTCTCAAGGCTTGCAGTTTTCCAACAGGTAAATCAACATTCTTTCCTCATTTCATTCAGTTTAATTATTTCTTAGTTTCCGAATGCACTTCTCCGGGTTTCTCATTTTGTCACAATTCCTTTCTGTTAACCCCCGATTTGTCACAAAACTCCAGAGAAGAAAGAGTAGGGAACAAGATGTTTTATATTAATAATTGAACTTTTGTGAGGGTGAGGGAATAAAACTTCTACAAGTTTGACTCTACAATGTAACAAACAAAAAAAGGGATGACTTCTTAAAAATAGAACAGTTGTCAACCTGTCTTAATGTAATGATTTTTGATAAAAGTTATTTATCCTGGTTTACTGTGCGAATTATACTACAATACACACAGCTTTAATATTAAACTTTTCCTCATTATCTAAACCACATCATTTTAGTAAATTTTAAAATTTTTACTTAAAACATGGCACATTCCAAGTTCTGATTTTAAAAAGAATTTAAAAAAAAAATCCATACATTCATTTTAAGAATCCTCAGTCATTCTCAGCAACTTTCTAAGTGTTATAGGAAACTCAATAACGGTATTTACATTCAATAAAAGAGAACTAAATGAAAGGAAATTGGCAAAAAGTTAGTATTACACACAGAACTGTTTTGACCATGAGGGCACAGAATTAAGCCACTAAATGAAGACTATGGAGTCATCATTCTAGGAATTCTAAGAAAATGCTAACAACCTGCTCCATATATAATTGCTTCTCTTTCTCTCTTTTTGTTTTTTTTTTGGAGTTTTAATATCTTATTCTTATTTATGCAGTTTTAATAGGCATCACTTTCCAAACCTTCTCCACTAAAGTACATGTCATTGTTTCCTAAAAAAAAATAACTTTATGATTTAAGAAGTCTAATATTAATATATCCCCTGTATTGCAAAATGGAAGGTAAGACTCCTAAGTTATTAGGGCATTAATCTAGTGCACTGGATGAAATGGTCTCTGTGTCTCCTCTATTTTACAAACATAAAATAAAGCTTTTAAGGAAATAAAATTGCATTTCTAGTTTTTAGGAACAATGAACCTTCATTAAACACTTTCATATTCAGTGGTATTGAGGATACAAGCAGATATGAAGTATGTCTTACAGCTGAGACCTCCACAAACCATGTGATAATTTATATTACTCTAAAATTCAAGTTAGAAACTCAAGTGATATTGAAATATCACACAAATTAGCTGGTGCTACTTTCGTCACTAACACTGCTGAATCATAACTAAGGTAGCAGAAAAATAATCTCTGGGTTAGTTCCAGAACTTTTTTTAAAAAATGTCTTTTCAATTTGCTTCTAACTATAAGATTATAAACACCTTTTAAAAATACCTCATAGAATTACAGAATGATAAAACATTGAAACTGGAAAAACTAGTACTTCAACCTCCAACTCTTGGCAACTTGAATCAACAGGGAAGTCTATTTAAAACTAACTGGTCATACCATCATTTCTTATATACCATGTTCCTACAGCATTGTGCTAAGAATTAGTTATCTGAGGATGCAGCTTTTTTTTTTTTTTTTTAAGAGATCAGGTCTTGCTATGTTGCCCAGGCTGGTCTTGAACTCCTAAGCTCAAGTGATCCTCCTACCTCAGCCTCCCAAATAGCTGGGACTACAGGTATGTGCTAGTATGCCTAGCTTAGAATGCATCTTTATATAATGACAAGTGCTCAATATTAAAATTCAGAAATTATTCAACTCCCAATTTCCCTAAAATTTCCCAAAACTCAGATTCAAAAAATAATATAATCATTAGTTTATGTGAAGAGAAATATAATTACCTTTATTATTTTTTAATAATACCTTTATTAATTAAATAATACCTTATTAATAAAAAATTATTTTTATTTGGTAGAGTAAACAAAGTGGTAAACTTATGCAACTATCTTTGACACTATAATGGACACCATAAAAAGTTAGCTAGAGAGAAATTTAAAAGGTATATCTCAAAGAAGCATTTATATATAATATTTACCTAGTTTGGTCTTTCCTCTGGTTTGAGGAGCCACAGACTGGACAAAATATGTGCAAAAGATACATCTGATGAAGACTTGTTACCCAAAATATACAAAGAACTCTTAAAACTTAATGATAAGGGCCGGGCGTGGTGGCTCACGCCTGTAATCCTAGCACTCTGGGAGGCCGAGGCGGGTGGATTGCTCGAAATCAGGAGTTCGAGACCAGCCTGAGCAAGAGTGAGATCCCGTCTCTACTAAAAATAGAAAGAAATTATCTGGCCAACTAAAATATATAAATACAAAAAATTAGCCGGGCATGGTGGCACATGCCTGTAGTCCCAGCTACTCAGGAGGCTGAGGCAGTAGGATCGCTTAAGTCCAGGAGTTTGAGGTTGCTGTGAGCTAGGCTGACGCCATGGCACTCACTCTAGCCCGGGCAACAAAGCAAGACTCTGTCTCAAAAAAAAAAAAAACAAAAACAAAAAACAAAACTTAACGATAAGAAAATGAACAGCTCAATTTAAAAATGGGCAAAAGATCTAAACAAATACCTTACCAGTGAAGGTATACAGATAGCAAATAAACATGGAAAGATACTCAACATCATGTGGCATTAGGGAATTGAAAATAAAAATGAGATACTATGATACAGCTAAAAATCCAAACACTAACAACACTAAATGTTGGAGAGGATGTAGAGCAACAGGAATTCTCATTCATTGCTGGTGGGAATGCAAAATAGTATAGACAGTTTGGCAGTTTCTTGTAAAACTAAACATACTCTAACATATGATCCAGCAATTGTGTTCCTTGATATTTACCCAAATGAACCAAAAACTTATGTCCACACAAAAATTTGCACATGGATGTTTACGGCAGCTTTATTCATAATTGCAAAAACCTGGAAGCAACAACAAGTCCTTCAGTAGGTAAATGTTTACACTGGTATAATACAATGAAATATTACTCAGTGCCAAAAAGAAATGAGCTACCAAGCCACTAAAAGAAATGGAAGAACCTTAAATGCATATTACTAACTGAAAGAAGCCAATCTGAAGGGCTACACACCATATGATTCCAACTATGCAACATTCCAGAAAAGACAAAACTATGGAAGCAGTAAAAAGATCAGTGGTTGCCAGAGGTTAAGGGGGAAGAAGGGATTAATAGGCAAAAGCACAGAGGATTTTTAAGACAGTGAAACTATTCTGTATGATACTACAATGATGGACAATTGTCATTATACATTACATTTGTCAAAACCCACAGAATGTACAATACAGAGTAAGCACTAAAGTAAATTATGGACTTTGGGTGATAATGATTTGTCAATGTTGGTTCACGGATTGCAACAAATATGCAGGTGACGGAGGCTGTATATGTGGGATCAGGGGGTATATGGGTACTCTTTGTACTTTCTGCTCAATTTTGCTGTGAACCTAAAATTGCTCTAAAAAATAAAGTCTATTTTTTAAAAAACTAAAATAAGATAAAATAAAGCAGATTATATCTATGATCAAGTGGGAAATATCTCAAGAATGTAAGGTTGGTTCAATATCCAAAAATTAATTAATATTCGATACCCTTTCATGATAAAAACACTCAACAAACTATAATGGGAGAGAACTTTATAACCTGATAAAGGGTATCTGCCACAGCTAACAACATACTTAATAGTGAAAGACTGAATGCCTCCTCCTTAATTAAGATAAGGAACAAACACAAATATCTGCTCTTGCCTCCTGTATTCAACACTGTACTGGAGGCCCTTAGGGAAATTCAGCAAGAAAATGAAATAAAAAGCATCTATATTGGAAAGGACAAAGTAAAACTATTTCTCAAATCTTAAAGAATACATTAGAAAACTATTACAATAAAATTAGGTTGCAGGGTACAAGATCAATATACAAAAATACATTGTGTACACAAGCAATGAACAATGCAAAAATGAAATTAAGGAAATAATTCCAATTATAATATCATTAATAACAAAATACTTATGAATAAATTTAATAGGAAATATAAAATATAATCAGAAAACTACAAAATTGTTTAAAGAAATTAAAGATCTAAATAAATGGAAAAACATTCCATGTTCATGGGATGGAAGACTTAATATTGTTAAGATCATAATATTCTCCAAATTGATTTAGAGATTCAATGTAATCCCTATCAAAATCCCATCTGGCTTTTTTGCAGTAATTGATAAGCTGATCCTAAAATTCATATGGAAAACAAAGGGACCCAGAATAGCCAAAACAATCTTTAAAAAGAACAAAATTAGAAAGTCACATTTCCCTATTTCATAACTTACTACAAAGTTATGGTAATCAACAGTGTGGTACTGGCAAAAGGACAGATTAATAGATTAATGGGACAGAACTGAGAGTCCAAAAATAAACCCTTATATTTATGGTCAACTGATTTTCAACAAGGGTGCCAAGGCCATTCAATTGGGAGAGAACAGTCTTCAGCAAATGGTAATGGGACAACTGGATATCCACATACAAAAGAATGCAGCTGGACCCCTATCTCACACCATGCACACACAAGAAAATTCAAAATGGATGACAGACCTAATTATAAGAGCTAAAACTATTAATATAAAACTCTTAGAAGAAAATGTAGAGGTAAATTTTCATGACCCTGAGTTAGGCAAAGACTTCTTAGATACGACACCAAAAGCATGAGCAACCAAAGAATAGATAAAATGCACTTCATCAAAATTAAAAACTTTTGTGCTCCAAAGGACACCATCAAGAAAGTGAAAAGATGATCTTTCCGCCATCTTTTCGTGCTGCCATAATGGTGCACATGAATGTCCTGGATAATGTTCTCAAGAGCATCAACAGTGTCAAAAAGAGAAGCAAACATCAGGTTCTTATTAGGCCATGCTCCAAAGTCATTGTCCAGTTTCTAACAGTGATAACGAAACACGGTTACATTGGCAAACTTGAAATCACTGATGATCACGATGGGAAAATTGTTATGAACCTCACAGGCAGCTTAAACAAGTGTGATCTGCCCCAGATTTAATGTACAACTCAAAGATCTAGAAAAATGGCAGCATAATCTGCTCCCATCCTATCAGTTTGATGTCATTGTACTGACAACCTCAACTGGCATCATGAACCACAAAGAAGCAGGTCAAAAACACACAGGACAGAAAATCCTTGCACTCTTTTTCTAGGAATGCAACACATACGTGTACAAATAAAGTGCCACAATGAGGGGTGGGAGGGAATGAAAAGACAACCCACAGAATGGGAGAATATATTTGCAAATCACATTATCTGATAAAGGACTGGTATCTAGAATACACAAAGAACTCTTACAATTAAATAACAAAAAGACCACCTAATTTAACAATGGGCCAAGGCTTTGAACTGACACGGCTCCAAAGAAATCCAAATGGCCAATAAGTACAGAAAAAGATGTTCAACATCATTAGATATTAATTATCAGGGAAGTGGAAATCAAAATCACAACAAGGTGCCACTTACACACTAGTATAGTTATAATAAAAGAGATAACAAGTTTGTCAAGGGTGTAGAGAAATTAGAACACTCATACACTGCTGGTAGGAATGTAAAATGGTACTGCTCCTTTGGAAAACACTCTGGCAGAAGTTAAACATAGAATTACCAGATGACCCAGCAATTCTAGGTATATACTCAAGAAAAATAAAAACATATGTCCATACAAAACTTGTACACGAATGTTCACAAAGACCATTATTCATAATAGCCAAAAGTACAAACAATCCAAATGTTCAACAACTGATGAAGGGAGAAACAAAATGGTATATTCATACAATGTAATATTATTCACTATAAAAAGTGATAAAGTACTTATACATATTACAACGTGTACGAACCCTGAAAACATGCTAAGTGAAAGAGGGCTGTCACAAAACACCATATATTATATGATTCCATTTATATGAAATGCCAAGAAAGGTCAAATCTACAGAGACTAAAAGCAGATTAGTGGTTGCCTCGGGCTGGGGGAATTGCAGAGAATGTGGAGTAACTTGCTAATGGGTATGATGTTTCTTTTCAGTGTGATGAAAATGTTCTAAAATTAAAATGAAAATTTACTCCGGGAATATACTAAAAATCATTGAATTGTACACTCTAAATGGGCAAATTGTTAATATGTGAATTATATCTTTAAAAATCCACTTTTTAAAAAAGCAAGTAATAAACACAAAATTCAACATAGTGATTTCCTCTTGGCAGGGGAGGTAAGACAGAGAGATGGGACAGGGAGGTGCTTAAGGGCAGCTTCAACAGTGTTGGTTATGATCTATTTCTTAGGGTGGGAAGTATGTTCATGGATATTCTTTTTTATTATTCTTCATAACCTCCATCACATATCTTTAATATGTATCAATATTACATTTGTTTATTTAAAGAGCAGAGGCCTTGGTCGAAGCCCTATTCTGCTACTTATTAGCTGTGCAGCCTTGGGCAAGTTATTTAGACCTCTTTGAGCTGTAGCTTCCTCCTCTAAAAATAGGGACATTATCATGTATCTCTTAGGGTTATTCTTTATTATAAAGAAACTCTCAATGGCTTCTTTAAAGTAGAGTTTTTTATTATAAAAGTCAAAGCGAAAATCCACTGTAATTCCACCTCACCAAAATAACCATTATTAGTAGATATCCCAGACTTTTCTAAAACATGAATAATAATTTTTTATACTTTAAGGGGACACTGATTTTCACTTAATAAATTATGGGCATCTTTTAAAGATAACCACTCCATTATTCATAGATATTTAGGTTGCTTTCAGTCTGGGAGGAATATAAATAACATTAAATGAACATTTTTATAAATATACCTTTGTATCCAAGCTCAATGATTTCTTTAAAAGGTCTGTGCATTCAATTTTGAGAAACTGCTCTCCCATCAAGCTTCCATCAATCTACAAAAATCTGAGAGTGTGTTTCACCACATCTACAACCGTAGGGGGGTTATCACTTATTTTAAAATGTTGACCTAGCAGGTTAAAAGTGTCACTTTATTTCTGCATTTCTTTATTAATGAAAGTGAGAATCCTTTAATGGTTTTTACCAATTTGTATTTCTTCTATGAACAGCCCATTCTCTAGCTTTTGCACATTTTCTTTTGGGTTATTCACCTTTATTTCTTATTGACTTTAAGAGCTCTTTAAACATTAAAGATATTAACTTTTGTTTTTCATATATGTTGCCAATATTTTCCCCTAGTTTCTGGTTTCTCTTGCAGGCTTTTATAATGGTATATTTTACCAAACACATAACTTAAATTTCTTCGTAGACAAATCTGATGCTCTTTTCTTGTTTTGATGTCAAGATAACAGGCTCTTTCCCTCCAAGATTATAAAAAGATTATAAAAATAATAAACATAGTTATCGATATTTTATTTTTTGGCTTTGTTTATTTAAATCTTTAATCCACTTGGACTTTATTTTTGTACATGATGAACACAGATCTAACTTCATTCCTACCCACTGTCAGTTAAATATTTCAACAAAGGTACAAAATAAACCAGTGGTGTGCTGGAACTGGTTCATACTGCTCATGAGGGACTATATTTTCTGGAATTTTGCAAGCTCATTGTTAAACATAGCCATAAAAAACTATATTATAGGCCGGGCGCGGTGGCTCACGCCTGTAATCCTAGCACTCTGGGAGGCCGAGGTGGGCGGATCGTTTGAGCTCAGGAGTTCGAGACCAGCCTGAGCAAGAGCGAGACCCCACCTCTACTAAAAATAGAAAGAAACTATATGGACAGCTAAAAATATATATAGAAAAAATTAGCCGGGCATGGTGGCGCATGCCTGTAGTCCCAGCTACTCGGGAGGCTGAGACAGGAGGATCGCTTGAGCTCAGGAGTCTGAGGTTGCTGTGAGCTAAGCTGACGCCACGGCACTCACTCTAGCCTGGGCAACAGAGTGAGACTCTGTCTCAAAAAAAAAAAAAACAAAACTATATTATATAAACTTACAATAAAATAAATCATATTTAAAACACAGGTAATAAATATCAGAAATCATCACTCCCTAATTATCTTATTATGATTTATGCTCTTCAAGTTATTTAACACCTACTTTATCTGTATAGTAAAAATACTACATAATGGTGTGCTACTGCATATCTTTTTCCAATTCAACATTTAGTGATTTCACATTAGTGGCTTGAAATTGGACATTATAGGAACATTTACACCAGAGAAATCAGCAAATCCTACAAACTACAGCTTTTTTATTTTTTCAGAGAGTCTGTTGATAAACATTATACCAGCATACTAGTAGAATAAGCCATTCTTTCCTCACTGATTTTAGAGAGAGCTCTAGCACATACTAAACTGCCATTTACTCATAAATTTATAAAACAGAATAAGGAGTTTAGAATTTTACTTTTTTCTTCTGCGCTAGCATCACAGACTGCTTTGGTATGTTTTGATGTATCAGATGAGACTTTGAACAGTTTCTATTAACTGGATCTCTCACTATTTTTCTTTTCTTTTTTTTTTTTTTTTGCATTTCAATTAATTTTATTGAAAGGTATATCCTTTAGTACCAAAACATAATGGTAGTTGGTTAGGTTACCTTTGCCAACTCAAAATTAACACTGACATATTCAAAAGATTGAACTATATCAGCCTTTTGGGAAAAATGAAACATCCATAAAACATGATTCACAAAAGTTAAGAATAAGATATACTATGATTCTTTGGTTTATTTTTCAGTGTTTATGTATCTATAACATGGTTTCAAAAATTGGTTACAGCCATTCTGGTTGGACTCGGCTACACACTCTCACTATTTTTCTAACATGAGATCACAGCATTGCATTGAAAAGGGTATTTTCCCTAAACAATTCAACAGCATTCTTAACTTTATGCAGATTATAGAAAGCAGTATAAATAAAGGACTATTTCTTTTCAAAATAAAGGACTACTTCTGGACATAGTTAGATACCATATACTATTTTTAGATTACGGCTCTTACTCTTAAAAAAAAATCTGAACACAAGAAAATAAAATCACTACCACGCAGTTGTCTAAATCTCTCTATTAAGTATTCGCTCATAAAAATTCCTCCTTTGCAGGAGGAAGTAGGGATCTTGAAATATACAGTCGCAAGAGTCAGTGATGGTACTCTTCTTTGAGAGTAGCCACCACATACAAACTTAGCATTAGATCTTTCTTTCCTTTCTTTTTTGTTTTTTAGAGACAGGGTCTTGCTGTGTTGCCCAGATTGGAGTGCAGTGGCTATGTGCAGGCACAATCATACTACAGCCCCAAACTCCTGGGCTCAAGCAATCTTCCTGCCTCACCCTCACTAGTAGCTGAACCTACAGGCACACATCACTACACCCAGACTACAAACTTGCAATTCAACAAAAAGCTCCCAACCTGGACCGAGTTAGGCTCTGGAGAAGCAAATGAAACATGACCTCAGCCTTTGAAGCTCTAGTCATTTTTAGTGGATCAGTGGGTAGAGAATGAGCGCAAGTGGTTATAAGTATTTGTTTTCACTAGCATTAAGAGAGAGACAGAAACAAAGAGACTGTCTTCTAAGAATGGGCATCTACTTTAAGAGGAAAAGAAAATCAAGGTATGAAAACTAGTTAAACTTTGCCCACTTACAGAGACAAGCTGGTATATGTTGGTAACTAGACCCTCAGCACCTAACACCAGTTAAACATTCTAGTGTCCCTATTTTAATGTCTTTCCTGCTCAGGTATTGTAAGAAGTCAGTGATTCATTCACAGATACTGATACCAACTGCATCAAGTAAACCAGCAACTGCTGCCTATATATTTCTTTACCTGACACAAGCCATTTAGAACTCCAGCTACCTCATTCTAGGTGTCGAAACTATTTAATAGCTGGGTTGACTCAGTAGAACCGCCCTTTTTGCATCTAAACCAAAAAAATCTCACTTTTAAAGGCTTGCTGTCATGTGATTTCTAGTAAACATAATATCTCATACTGTAGCCTAGGGAGCAAACACAGCAGCTGTCCTTTTTATACATACAATTGTGGCTTAATATACACAGAGCAATGATTTCACCATTTCCAATCATTAACTAATACTTTAGACGCAAAAATCTATTTCTTGGGGCTTTGTACTATATATAGAAATAATCATTACCCTTTGAGAAACAATGGCTCATTTACTGAAAATGAGTTTAACAAAGGAATTATTTGGTAGTGAAAAATACAGAGCAGTGAATTGGGTGACACAAATCACAGCATCATCAGCTCATGTGACTGCATCAGGGTGATTTACTTAAAAAAGAAAAAAACCATAACTATAGTAACTTAAAATTTTGCTTCCATAATGTAACAGCCTTAATCATGTCCTCTGTCACAGAACTGTAGAACCAGATCTTAGGATTCTTATTTTGAAAATGTTCCCTTAAGTCCCAACCTGCGATAAATACCACAAAAAAGAAAAACTTTGCAGAATGGAATATTTCTATTCTGCCTGAAGCTTAGTTTTGAGACTGGTACATGTTTCAGTTACACATTTGATTCACACTGAATTTTGTTTTAAGTGTTAAGAGAACAAAGAGCATTCCAAAATAGTCACAAGTTTTAAAACTTTCAGCTCCTTCTCTAGTTGGAGAACATACAAAACTTATTACATGCAACAGTGAGTTGATGCAGTGACCATAAATTTCTTAACACTGTATGTATAAATTCATTTGAAATCCAATCTCAGCAAGTTCTGTAGAAATAGCCTCAAAGTTGATAATGCAGAAGTCACAAAATGTTAATCTAGAAGAGAGGTTTAGAGGTATACTGTACAATTCTTTCCAATTTTTCAAATTAAGGTTTAAAGTTTTTCAAAAAATAAGGGGGATGATATGCTTAAAATAGATACACAACACAGTTACATATAACATGAAAACACTGAGTTGTTCCTTCACCAAAAACCTTGTAGCTTGCATTAAACCAGAAAACTTGGAGTCACTGGCACAAACAAAACCAGCAAAAGAATACTCTATATAACCTATGGGTTTTTTTTCAGATGTATTGTTCCTGGTTTCATTTACAAAGTTTTTGTTTTTTATTTGTTTCGCTTTTATATGAACACTTCCTCCATTTTCAATAGACATTAAGTTGGACAGGTATTACTGATAAAGCAGCAAAAGAGCAAAGGTTCTGGCTCAGCTCCCAACCAGCTGTGTGACCTTGAACAAATCTCATAGTTTCTCTGGGTTTCAATTTTCCCATTTATAAAATAAAGCAGTTAAACTAGGTACATTCTAAAGTATCTTCCAACTGTATAAACAGAAGTGGAGCTCTAGGCTTGTGGGAATGAAAAAGCCCTTAAATCAAATGACCAAAATCTACCTTTGCAATATTAATGAAACAAACAAGATATAAAATTGTAAATATACAGTGTGCTCATGATCCCAACTCTAATAATATTATAAACACACCCACAATTCCAGGTAGACAACTTGTAAACCAATACACCAAAATGCTATTAATGGTTATCACCGAGTTGTAGGTTACAAGCAACTGCTTTTCCTTTCAGCTTTTCTCTATTTTTCAAGTGTCTTACAATAAACACATTATTTACTTTGATAACGGGGAGGAGAGAATAAAACAGAAAGGAGAAACCTTCCTTGTATGTGCTAAAGGAAATTTTACATTTGGAGAGCATTCTAGAATTTGAACGAATTTTTCAAAAACAGTTGGAGTTAATCAGAAATGAAATCTCTAGTGAAGTCACATACCTGATAGCTGTCAATTATCATACAAAAGCTGTTAACTATTTTCCCTAAATTAGTGAGTTTTCAGGAGGTACTATTTTTTTTCACTTATATTGAAACTGGTAATAATAATTAAGATAGCTAACAATTATACAGTGCCAGGCACAGTTCTAAGACTTTACATATATAATAATTTGTTTAATCCTCACAACAACCCTATTATTTCTAGATATACTATTACTATCCCCACTGTACACATGAAGACTATGAGGCATACAGCAGCAAAATAATTTGCTCACAGCTAATGAGAGGCAGAGCCAGGATTTAGAGTTAGTCTGTCATCACAGTACAGACTCTTAACTACTAAACTACAATGTCCCTTTAAAATGTTAAATGTTGTCCTCCTCAGGTCATTCTTTAAATGCTTTTATTTTGAATGTTCTTCTAAACTATTTTTCTTTAAACTGAAAAATGGCCAAACTTTTATTAGCTTAAAATTATGATTCTTTTCCAAGTCATTACTTCAAAGCTACCGGGAATATAATTTAATCTCCATACATATCACTAAGTGTATACTATTATAACATCTGAGGAATCAGACAGCATTAATTAATAAGTTTAATATTGGAATGTTTAAATAAAGAAAGGTGCTTTATTGATTGACATTATTTGTTCTCATGAATCTTCTGGAAAGAGTCCTTATAACCTTTCTAAAATTTCTACTTTATTGAAATGATGTTTTAAACCGGGTTATAATTAATAAGTTTGGGTTTTTAAAAGAATACACATCAATGTTTACTCTGAACACTAACTATAATACACAGCCAGTTAACTTCACAATAAGCCCAATTACTGTAACATGCAGAACCTGGGAAAACGAACACAGAGGAAGCCAATCAATTAAACATGGTTGAAGGTTCTCACATAATTCTCTGAGTCAGTTCAAACCCAAGCCAAGTATACATGTGTCCCCTTTCCTACATAATACCCACAATACTTACCATTTTTTATGGCTTCTAGATTACTTTTAATAAAACTCAAATTTCCCTCACATCTGTATTACTAAATTTCCAGCCCTGCTGAGATAAATATAGAAATCAATAATTTTCTATTTTAAAAAATTACAAAAGAGAGGAAAGTGGAGAAGAAAGTGGGAAAAAAACCCTTCGCACCAGGCTGTGTTAGATGTGCAATGAGACAATCACCCGATAATTACACCCTTTGGGTACTTCTGCACTGGTAAGATAATACAGTGAAATAGAGTCACCTGGCTTATTTCAATTTACTTACACAATTTGCAAATCTGCAACCCTCTGCCATGGCACATTAAGAAAATTAGCATGTAAGAAAAATCACCTGCTTATGTAAATTGGAAGATGATTTTTATCCATGCAGACAGGAAAAAAAAAAAAAAGCTGCAATCTGGGTCAAATGACTAATTTTATCTATTTGTTCAAATGTCTCTCCTCACCTTTTCTCTGTAGCTTAGAACAAGAATTTTAGGTCAAGGAATGGATAAACAAAAAGTTTCTGTGTTGTCCATTCCCCTGTAAGAAGTTTGCTGCCTGACACTACTGAACACTAAACTAAAACTGAAAACAAGACTGAGAAGCTTATATGGATAACAAAAACCACAACATTGAGATGGGGGAAAAAAGAAATCAATGGGAAATGATCTGCTCTAATTGCGAAGAAAAGCAAACATGGCAAGGATCAGATACCAATTTTGCCTTTGCTACTTTCGGCAAACAAAGCTTCAGAAAAGAAAAGGAAAATACCCCAAATAACTCAGGGCCAGCAGGACAACTTCTCTACAGAGAACATTATTGCAGTTAGCTCTATAAGCACATCCAGTCAAGTTCTGAGTGTCTGACATAAGTTAGATAAATGCATTATCTTGGTCATTAATGACTGTTTTCCTAGCATCCACTGCTGGTATTCATCCCTCCTATTTATAACTGACTAAATCTCCAGGTCCAGGGATGGGCCTGATTGCTACAAAAGTAATCCCATCTCCATGGGCAGCAACTGGTTCAGAAATGACTATATAATCCAATAAAAGCGAAAGAGACTCTAGAACTGTGCTAGTCAATAAGGTAGTCAGTAGCCACATGTGGCTACTGAGCACCTAAAATGTGGCTAGACCAAACTGAGACGTGGTGTAAGCATTAAGACACTCTAGATTTTGTAGACTTAGTATGGAAAAAAAAAAATCTCATTAATAATTTTATAGTGATTACATGTTAAAATGACAATATTCTAGACATAGTGAGTTAAATAAACTATATTACTAAAATTAATTTCAACTGTTTCTTTTTACATGTTTTACTGTGGCTACTAGAAAATTTAAAATTACATACATGGCTTTCATTAAGTATCTATTGGATAACCCTGCTGCTTTTTGTAAAAGTGCTCCCTTTCTCTTATACAAAAGCTTTAGGAAGTTAGTCACCTCTAAACTATGCCTTAAACTGCTACAGCCTTAAAGATGTGTCAAAGCTCATTTTCTGGGAGGCTCATATGCAAACCAGTAAGTCTCCTACCCAAATTCTGAATTTAAAAGAGACTCCTGGGAAAAAAACGTGTTAAAGCAACTTGTAAATTAATGTAAGCACTAGCCCCCACATCATCTTACCTGATTACTAACCAAAAAAAAAAGACAAAATATTGAATAGAACATTAGATTTCATTTTAAAATTTTAAAATCACTCAAAATATTTAAGAAAGCAAGTAAGTCTAAAACACCAAAAAGGTAAAGTACTATCAGAAAAATAATAGTATCAAATTGAAATGTAGGAAGAAATTGATTGCTCATTTACAATTAGGCAGGCTCTCTTCCACAACTGAACCATATGTATAATCCTCCTCATCAATAAGTCAATAACAGGACAAAACAAGTCTCTTGAACAAACTGCACATTTAAAATCTGATCCCAAATTTGAAAACTCTATAAAAATCATCACACTGAAACAAAGTGACGTTTATCTCACTCTTCCTTTAAACAATTTAGTAGTCCTGAAGACAGAAAGTTGTCTTGTCTCACTAGTAGACTCTACTACCCAGAAATATTGCCACTATGTCTTACAAATATTAATGCCATTTTATAATAGAATCTTAGGAAACACAAGAGTTTACAAATGAGGAAACCAAGGCTCAGAAGTTTAAATAATTTTACCAAGGTCATAGAGTTGTTGGCAGGAAGGCTAGGACCAGAACCTCATCTCCTAACAAATTTAGTTTAGTACCCTATTACTGTATCATTAAAAAAAAAACTCTTCCCAAGGAAATACCACCTTGAACATCAAATTCTCTGGTTTATTAAACTAGAAATAAAAACTCAGGATTTGGAAGAATTTTATTGACAATTTGAAAATAATAAAAAGTGCTGCTAATACTTAAGATGTTCTTTAGAATCAAACATACATATATATTAGAGAGGGAAAAAAAACCAAACACAATCATTCCCTCAAATGCCATCAGTGATCTACTTGCTAAATGCAATGGCCTTTTCTCCACCTTAATTTTCTTTGACTGTTTATCTGTACCAAAGATCACTCCCTAACAATCTTCTGCCATACTTAGGTTGTCAATCACTGTGACCACATTTTCCTGACTGCCCTTTAGTTCCACTTCCAGCAACTTCTTCCACATACAACTGCAAACATTCCCTAAGGCTCAGACAGACCTCAGCTAACCCTACTCTTCTATTTACATATTCCCCCCCACCCCGCCAATATGCTGTATAACTGTTTATGTGCTGTATGTACATATGCGCTTTATTCATAAAAGAGTAAGTTTTGCCCCCCCCATTAGTAATAGTTCCTCAACTCTTCAGCATGACATTCCAACTTCTTCATGATCTAGCTCTAGCTCACACCTCTACCACCTCCATTACTGCATGTTTAACAACTCCTGTCCTGAGGTCTCCTAGATATGGGCCCATCCCCCTAGAATGCCCTTCCCCATTGGTTCACTCTCTCTCATTCTTAAAACTCAATTGAGGCATTACCTATTCTAGGAAGCATCCATACCTTCCACAGAAATCCCTCCTCTATGCTCCCATAATATCCAGGGACTATCCTATTACTGCATTTATGGCACTGAATTATAATTATCCATTTACAAATCTATCTCCCCCACTAGGTCATAATTGCCTTTAATCCCTATCATGCAACACAGTGCCTGGCAAATAGCCAACACACAATAAATGAGTATTGTAAGAACAAGTGAAAGTAACATATCCTTAAGTTTTTATTTAATGTTTTCAAATTTAGTTTCAACTCTCCACCAACGCTGTGGACTCTCTGAGAGTAGGGATGTGTTATTTTTCATACTTTTACTTGACTATAAACTCCTTCAAAGCAAGATCATGACTTCAATACCAAGCACAATACAAATAACAGCATAACTTTGATGGAGGCTTGCAAAATGATTTCTAGAACTAAATATCTTCATTCAGAGCCTACAAAAGTGCTGGTCCATAGCAGGTTGACAATAAAAATATGACAACTAGTGAATTCCAAAAGTGTCAAAAGCATTCATTGTCTGATAGTAAATATGATTCAATTAGCCAACCTAATTCAAAACACAGATACAAAACTGGGTTTAGGTAAAGAATACCAATCATTATGTGTACAGATACCCCTGTACACACTCTACCCACACCATTACAACTAATTATTACAGTACAATCTCAGCATAATTGCCTTAGAAGTCACCTTTTCATAATGCCAGAGTGTCAGAATTTTTTCTAATGCTTCTTAGCTAGGTACCTTAGAACTACAGACTTGTCACATGCTCATTGACAGAGTTACAACTGTTGCCTTGGGCACTTTCTGTTACCCCTAAGCAACAACAGGATCAAACTGACAAGCTATTTTAGTAAGGAAATCATTGTTGATCTGCATTAGATTACCCTATTAACAATTCACTGGAGTATCATGGACACACACGGACTCATAACTAAAACCCAAATACAATCATATAATGAAAGAATTTCCACCCAACAGCTTCTTTCCATTTATTGGTTGGATGACAAATGAAAAAGTTTCTTTGGCCTTGACAAATCAGCATATTAAGAAACATCCAGGCCGGGCGCGGTGGCTCACGCCTGTAATCCTAGCACTCTGGGAGGCCGAGGCGGGTGGATTGCTCAAGGTCAGGAGTTCGAGACCAGCCTGAGCGAGACCCCGTCTCTACTAAAAATAGAAAGACATTATATGGACACCTAAAAATCTATATAGAAAAAATTAGCCGGGCATAGTGGCGCATGCCTGTAGTCCCAGCTACTCGGGAGGCTGAGGCAGTAGGATCGCTTAAGCCCAGGAGTTTGAGGTTGCTGTGAGCTAAGCTGACGCCACGGCACTCACTCTAGCCTGGGCAACAGAGTGAGACTCTGTCTCAACAAAAAAAAAAAAGAAACATCCAGTATATGAACAACTGATTTTTGAATTGCTAGGACATCAACAAATCTAGTAATAACCACCAAGAATAGCCACTCAATTATACAATATAGAAGACAGGGAAAACTCTGACACTCCAAGTTGTGAAGATAATGAAACAGTCCAGTATTCCATTAGAGGACTTTTTATATCAAGGAACGTTTCTACAGCTGCCTATGGTGTGAGGATAAAAACCCAGAATTTAGACTCAAATATATATTCAGTTAATGTATTTTGCAAATATTTATTCTTCTGGCATAGCACATGAAAGGCAACTGTATCTGCCCCCATTTCTCTCTCAGGATGCACACCCAGAGGTACTAACTGGTGGCTAAAAAAATGGCATTTAATTTTGAGGGATGATGTTGTTTTAGCTTATGTGAAAAGGCAATGTTTCTGAAATGACTTCTTTTAATAAAAAACATTTGTCTTCTTTTTTTCTAAGTTGATATTCAATTGTACAACATAAAATTTCTCCCCAAGAATAAAACAAATTTGTTGTGCTGTGGTTTTGCTTTATTTTTTCTTAATTTTTCTTTTTAAACATATTTGGATAATCTTGTCAGGAGCCTAAGTACAAAGTAACTTTCAATGTTACAGGCTATGGAGTTTCAATCACCAAAAAACTGGTACAATATCATTAGATTGTGTTACTTTTATTCTCTAGCTCTTTGCTTTCTCTACTTTATGATCCCGAACCTGCAGTTTCTAAAAGTAAGTTCATTTGTAGTTAAAATTAACAGTATAGATTTCCACATTTCTAGTTTCACACGGATGCTTTGTTATGTCTAGAAGAGCAACCGTTTCCTTTTTATGGTGCAGGCTCTGCTTCTTCAAAGCTCTTTTCACAAAGCAGACCCCCCAAAGAATCCAGCTGTGGCTGTTAATCTTGGCTGATAGTGAAGAAACTTCTCAATACTACAGATTCTTAACCTGTAAAACACAGTTAATAATAAAATACACTTTAGTATACTACTCTTTCTGATGCAACTTAATCCAGGATTTTCCACAAACATATTTCAAAAGCATTCTCCATTTTTCCCAATTATAGTTTGCCACTTGTGGAGTAAGAGGACCAGAGAAAACATAAGAAAAAAAGATGCCTCTAATTTTCACAAGATGAACAGCTAGACAATCTTCGCCATGCATGAGAGTTTCAACTGAATAATTTTCCATTAAATCACACACATTTCCTCCACCTCTCTGGGATCTTCCCTAGCAATTCACATTTTTTCACAAGTAAAATTAATTTCCACTAAAGCTGAACTTTGACAATAAGGATGTCCTTTATTTGTTACATTCTGCAAAGAAAAAATTAGTTTCCTTCCAAGCGTATAAAAATCCATAATATTTTCCAAAACAGTGTAGATGATCCGACTAGAACACCTACCAAGTCCATACAAACATGTGTATTACTTTCTGTTATTAATTAATTGAGAAAACAGGACAGAATATTTTCCTCTTGGCTCTAAATTCAACCTTTTTTTTTTTTTAATCTCCATAGCATTATTTAAAGTTATGCCTCCAAAAATAGTCTGCATGTTGATTTCATCTGATAAATCTGACAATCTATGAAGATACTTCCATGCACATTAACACAACACTTAATTTTTCCACCAACAATAACTACAATAAAACAGCTAACATTTATTGAATGCTTACTGTGTGCTAGACAGTGTACTCATTGATTTGCAAGAATTACCTCATTTAATACACCGATCCGGAGATAAGTACTATTATTAGTCCTATTTTATAGATGAGGAACAAAGAGGTCAAATAATTTATCAAGATCACAAGAGCTAGTAATATCACTATAGTGATGCTCAAGTTTTGAAAGACATAAGTAACCTGCTGAAGGTATCAGAATAATAACATTCAAAGCCCTCCAACTTTAGTTGGAGTACAAAGGCAACGGACCAAATGAATGCCAGATTTTTGATCTTTAAATTAATCAGACAAGTCCCAAAGCAAAACACTAATTTTAGAAAGCAGATGCTTTTCCCAGACTCACTTTTATCAAGGTGCCAATATGCATCATTAATTCAATCTATGATATTTTAAGGTTGTCAATTGTCAAAAACTGCCTGGGTTTAGTGGTCCTCAAACCACTCTCATGTGGTCAGCTTCCTTCAACTCTCAAAATTATATATTTCATAAGCCCTCGCTCTTTGCCCAAAGTTGTCATATCCTTAAGCACAGCATTTTCCTCTGGCAAAGGTGAACTACAGACAAAAAAAATATTAATAGATTGATATTGCCCTCACCAAATGACTGAGGTTACTGTTCGTGGGTTGTTTTGTGTTTTGTTTTTGCATTATGAAATTGTCCATTTGGGATTTTGGAAGCTACGACATCTGACAAAGAAAGTCAAATTATACATGATGTCTTGATAACCCATGAACAATATCCTATCAATGGAAATGAATGTATCTCAGGCTACCCCACAATCACATTACCAGGCAAACTGGAACACTTACGTTGAGATAAAACACAGCAGACAGTTGTTAATGAAACCTTAATTGAACTGTCAAAGCACCATCTTTACCAACAAGCTAATGGGTGATTCACTAGTCTTACACAACTGTCCGATACTGATAAGTTATTCCACTAGTTAAATTCAGCAAAAAGATAAGTCAGGTAGAGACTACTAAACTGTTCAGTGATAAATCTAGTAAAATGCTGCATCACTTCTACAAATATCTCTCCTTGTCTATGTGGAGGAACAACAGTATCTCTCAAAATTACATACTGCTTTTTTAGCTATCAGTTAGTACGACTGGATGCATGTCCAGAAAAAGAAGTGGAGGCAGATATTGTCCTTGTCATATGCTATGCCAGAAAAATACTTGCAAAATGCTTTAAATGAATATATGTTTGAATCTAAGTGAATCTTATATTATCCAGGTAGTTATATGGTACTTTGAATCAAATGATGTATCACTGGAAGAATATTTTTATGTTCCATTTTAATCATTTTTAGAATATAGTAGTTTCAGATTCATAAGGTGCTTTCTAAATTACAAAGAAAAATTTGTTTCAGTTCGTTAAAAAGTAAAAAACCTAACTAATATCTTTAACTTGGGTATCAGAATACTAGTGCAATTCAGTCTGGTTTTCAGATCTCTAGTTTTAACAATCTTACTTAGATCACATAGCAGATAAATTTCAAATATAATAAGCAATTCAGACAGCAAGTCATCAATATGTAAATATAAAAATAGAAAAGTATTTGCATACTAAAACATACACCTGGAACTCTTCCCTTTTTTTAATACCAAATTATATTTCACCTGTAACAGCTGATAAAAATACTCAATGCAGCTAACTAGAAAACTTGGTTAAAGAAACAAAGGAGAACTGAACCACTCGAAGACACAGTGAGAGGGTGACCATCTATAAGCCAAGGAAGAGACCTCAGAAGAAATCAAACCTGCACCTTGATCTTGGATTTCTAGCCTCCAGAACTGTGAGAAGTAACTTTCTGTTGTTTAAGGAAAAACAAAGAAAGATCTGTTTATGAGATCAATTAACCAAGCAGTAAAGATGCTACCGCACTGTGCTAGGTACTAGGGAGAAAAAGAAGTACTACAGAAGACAGTCCTTACCCTCAAGGGGCTTACAAATGTAGTCAGTGAGACAAGGCAAACATGAAATAAGATGATGCACAAAGGAGTACTGCAAGTACATGGTACAAACTTCACAGGTAGTAGACTCTAGAATGGATTCAAATCAAACATATTTGGATTTTCAGATAGCAGTGATCCATAGTACCCACTAGCAGAATATTTGCTTTGTGAGATGTTTCAGCACTTCAGTTCCTTACTGCCCCTCCCTTTTAAAAAAATCTTTTCCCTTACCACCAACTTGAAGTTAAAACTTCTAGAAGACAGACATATCACCTTTTGATAGAAATGCAAGTAAATAATGCCTTTATAATATATTCAAGAATGCTGCAACTCATTTCCCTTTAAGTATCCCTAGTTCTTTGCATGGTATGCAAAACGTTGAAAAGAAAGCAAGCATCCAGATCTAAGAAAATCCAAATTCTAAAAGTTATTATAGTAAATCAATGACAAAATGTAAAGGAACAACCTTTTCCCTGTCTGCCTCTGCCACTGCTGCACCCCCTACCCCCAGTCCCCAACAGAAACTTGGAAATTCTCAAGGGTTAGGCAAGGATTGGAAGTTAACAGTGAAATCTCTAAGGATAGCCTATGAAAAGAGAAGAAAGGAAGGCAGGAACCAGCAGGTCCCTGAGCAGAGCGACTGAGCGGTACCATTACCAGCTACTCTTTCCCACCAGGAATCCCACCTTGGAGAAGGGACCGCTACAGCAGCAACCTCCTTGGAGACTAGCAAGAAAACACAGGACTTTATTAGTTTTTTTTTAAAAGGATCAGATCACTTAGTAGCCTAGATTATAAAATCTGAAATATAAATAAAGGCGACCAGTTATAATGTGAAAATGATACTCATATCAATTTTAGCCTCAAAAACAATGAAGAAAGGAGATATTTACCAGGCTAGCTGCAAGAGTTCATTTTCCTGTGGTAATGAGGGCTTTTCTAGACATTAACAAGAATCTATTTTGGGATACACTGAAAATATCAATTCATCTATCCACACTGGAATTCTTAATCCTTGGGAAAAAAAAAACAACTCATTTCACTCTAGTTTTGATAGGAATAAATATATTCTATTATAAACTACTAATCTTCCTAAAAAGGGTAAATAAACCAAAATGTTACATTTAAAAAACCCTTAGACTTTTTAAAATATCCTAGCAAAAGTAAAGCAGTTTCATTTGTTTAAAAAGTATATTTCCCACTACAGCAACTGACCAAGGGATAACGGTAACTTAAGAGGCACTAAATGACACTAAAACATTACACCGAATGTGGGCCATTGCATAGCTAGTCTACTAACCTCATTTGTGGTACTCATGTGTGATGCTATATTTAATGCATTCTTATCAAAAGGCTAAAGCTACATACTTCCCAACTGTAGCTTTACAGTTTAAAATAAACCA
Organism: Eulemur rufifrons; assembly: GCF_041146395.1. Taxonomy (NCBI): domain Eukaryota; kingdom Metazoa; phylum Chordata; class Mammalia; order Primates; family Lemuridae; genus Eulemur; species Eulemur rufifrons. The sequence goes on from NC_090991.1 coordinate 18,292,512, forward strand.
CTCAAGCAATGAGCCCTGCCATTCTTCTGAGGATCAAGATCACGAAATAAGGAGTAGAAAGACAGAAAGGATAGGCAAGTAGTTATGTAAAGTATATCCTAATGACAAGACTACTTACTATAAAGCAATCCAGGTTGGGTCGGTCGTTGACATTTAATGCAACCGAGCAAATGATCAAAACACATGTGAGACGACCAAGGTCTTTGCAGGAGATGAGTATTTCATACATTCATCTATTGATCCTACATTCAGTGTCTTGCTTAGGTTCTCAAAGGAAAGTTTGGTAGACAGCAAACTTATGTGTGTTACTCGTGAGAAGGTGCTTTATCAAGCCTAGACAGCCAACGCATTAGGCCTCTTCACCAATTAAGTGAGGGTGGCTTCCTACAGTTGAGCTCCACTTTGGTCAACATGGAGAAAACCATAACAGTTGACTCACCCAATCACAACCATGAGGAGAAACCATGAGAAGTTGTGTTTTTCCTTTGATACTCACCAGACAACACCAAAGGCGCCATATCCAATAGGTCTATCCGGCTCAATATCCAGCTGCTGTTGTGGATGATGCGAGTGCTGATGATGGTGCGCCTTAACTGTAGCAGCTGCGGCAGCCTGTACCTGAGCTGGGGCTGCTGCAGCTGGTCCAGGAGCCTGACCCGGTGCCGGTGATGGGAAATATGGCTGTTGTTGCCCAGGGTTTAACATGGCTGCAGCTGCAGCCGCTGCTGCGGCTGCGGCAGCTGCCGAAGAGGTATGCTGCTGTACAGGGTGTACAGCAGCAGCCGACCCCGGATGAAGATGGTGTTGAGGGTGGTGGTGGTGGTGAAGGTGAGGAGGAGGGAGGTGTGGAAGGTGGTGGTGATGGTGGTGGTGGTGACCTGCTGCTGCTGCAGATGTACCGCCATTGTAAGCCGCCATCATTTTTGCATTGGCTCTTGCGCCACAAAGAGACATTCAAAAAAATGCCCTTTGATTGGAAAGCAAACTGGGTCAAGCTGTCATTTGGCCATTTAAAAATGAAGCAAAACCACTCACTCCACCTCGAAAAACATAGAGCGTAACTGGCTTTATGTCTTCATCAGTCAATCCAAACAACTTAGAGGATCTTGGTGTTTAATTTTGGGGTGAGCGTGTGTGGAAGGGTGTAGGTTGCCAAAAAAGGGAAAAAAAAAAAAGAAAAACGAAAAAGAAAAGAAAAAGGAAAAAAGGACCCCTTCCCCCCAGGATTCCTGCCACAAGTGGGTACTAAAACTCCATTCTTAATTTGGGGGAGGTTCCAACTTTGAATGTGGGAATAAAGGCCAAACCTCCCGACCCCCTGAACTCCACACACGAAAAGGATCAGGCAACACACCACCCTTGGAATCTTGTAAGAGGGTTGACTCATCTACCCCTTCCATTCCCACATCCTTTTCTAAACACCTACCACCTCCTCAAAAACACAATTTTTAAAAATTCCAACCACCCTAAATTGAAAAGATGGGGGGAAATTTTCAGGGAAACCAGCTTCCAGCTGCCCCCCCCTCCAACTCTCAGGCCTTCCTACATCTCCCCCTACTCCTAGTCAGGTTGACCTGATTTGGAGGGCGGGGCGGGGGGTACTAAACTTTCCTGGGCGGAATAAGCCAGCGGAGGAGGCTGGAGTGAGGAGAGGAGGCGACAGCCAGGACAGAGAGGAGAAAGATAACCGGGGCAAAAGTGACGGTAAGGAGGTGCAGGGAGGAATGAAAGAGGGGTGGGCAGCACTCGGACGCCCAGACAGAGGGAACCGCCCCGGGAGAAGGTTAGGGTCCCGGGGCCAAGGAATAGGAGCCCCGGGAGGCGGGCGGGTTACGGTCGGAAGCGGGCTGACTCCTGCCCCCGCCGCCGGCTGCTTCTGCTGAGGAGGGTTGGGGGGGAGAGCGGGTGGGTCCCCCCGTGCGACGGCCCCCGCAGGGCTCAAGGCTGCTCCGTCTCCCCCCCTCCCCCCCACCCGGCTTCAGTCCCCGCGGCCGCTTTCTCCTCAGCCGCTGCGGCCGCTTTCTCCTCAGCCGCCGCCTCCTCAGCCGCCGGTGCCGCCGCGGCCGGACTCACCTCCCCTAGCAAAGCCGGATAGAGCGGAGCCAGCGGCGGACACGCGCAACCAGCCGCCGAGGCCCCGCCCCCGCCTCACACTGACCGGCTGCCCTAGCCAATCCACGCCCACCTGTCCGCGTCCGCCTCCAATCCTGGGCCGGGAGCTTCAGACAGGCGCACTGTTCGGCCAGTGGCAACCAGGTGAGGGTCTCCTGGGGAAATCCCGCCCCCTAACCGGGATGGGCAGATAGAAAAACCAATCAAAAGGGAGAGTTCGGCCTGACCGACAAGTCTGAAAGCCAATTAAAACCCAAAGATCTTCGTGACATTTTTCTTTCGCCTCTCTCCTCTTTTCTTTTTCTTCTTTTATTTTTTTTGGCAGGAGCAGGAAGCTGCGTGCTAATCCCGCCTGCAAAGGCTGGAAGAGAGGGGCGGAATGAAAGAACCAATCATGAGCCGGAAACAAAGAACAGCGCAACCAATCCTTGGGTTGAAGATAAAGTGGGCGGAACTGGAGCCAGATAGACACTTGATTTAACAAATGGAAAAAAAGATTGATCTAGGTCCCGCCCTTCAGATGTCCTATAGGGCAGGATTATGGAGAATTCGCTGTCATATCGGAGACGACCTCTTCAAGGGGCGGGGCCAAACGAAAGGGGTGTGGTCTTAAAGTGGGCGGGACCGAGATAAAGAAGGCGGAGTCCAAATCATCTGTGGTTCGTTGATAGGAGCCATGTACTACCGCTTTTAAGGCGTGAAGTGTGGCAAGATAAGGGGAGAAAAAAGGAATGTCGAGGTTCAGAAACTGAAGGTCCAAGGTTACCCACCAAGAAGACAGTCACAGAAGAAACTCAGTAGACTGACATTTCATAGCCTATGGCTGGTTCTACATGGTTAATCCTGGTCTTGGCAAAAAGAGGAGTAATTTCCAACATTCAGAACTCCACTCTCAACAGATGATAAAGCTGTTGGGGCACATTAAAACAAAAAAAAAGTAAACTTAACCACAGAAATAGTAATTGTCTTCCATGTTTTCTAATTAAGTTTCAGTCATTGAAATCTTACTAAAATGTCTTTCTTGGGAGGAGGAGCGGGAGAGAAAAAAAAAATAAAATAAAAATAAAATGTCTTTCTTTCGCATGACTTCACTTATCTGATTTAACTCCTCTTTTAAAATGTGAAAAAATAAACTTACAGAACCTTATCCCTACTAAACCTGTATACTGTCATCTTTGATTCCTCCTTTGCCTGTCCACTCTTCCCCTTCCAATCATCAAGTCTTAAACACTTTTAAACACCCTCCACCCCCACTTCTCCCCAGTCACCACAGCATTACCCAAATTTACACAACTAGCATCTTTAATGAATCTCCCTGCCTATAGGCTAGCTCTCCTTTAATCTATTCTCTGCTGAGGGCATAGTAAACTTTTACAAAAACAAGTCTGACCATGCCCCTACCCTTGAATAAAGTCAATAAGCCTAAATAGCCTCTCAGATCTCGTTCCCGCCTACCTCAAGGAGTTTATCTCTCATCTCCATCCTCTACACTTCAGGCACTCTCAACTTATTGCAATTCCTTGAATACTTTGTTACTTCTAAGCCTTCATGCATATCTTCAGCCCCAAACGCTTCTCGCCCACCTTCACTCCTCTAGTTCATTCTTCAGGTCTTCCATGCACCAACTCTGTTCTACAGTATGTGTTTCTGTTATATATCTTCATGGCACTGCCTTCTTCATAACACTGAGAACTCTATATTTTAATTGCTTATTAAATTTGAGCAAGACAGTGAGCTTGCTAATGATGTTACATCTGGATAAATCCATCATTAATTGAAAATGCATTTAATATATCTAACCTACTGAATAGCATTGCTTAGCCTACCTTAACATTCTAAGAACATTTACATTAGCTTACAGTTGGGAAAAATCATCTAACACAAAGTCTATTTTATAATAAAGTGTTGAATATCTCATGTAATTTGTTGAATATTGTACTAAAAGTAAAAAACAGAATGGTTGCATGGGTACTCAAGGTAATTTCTACTGAATATGTATCACTTTTGCCTCATCATAAAGTTGAAAAATCATAACCCAAAGTTGAGGACCCTCTGTATTCAAGTCTCTGCAACCAGGAGTTCTAAGCCTGTCTGGAGCAGGAATTTCCAAAATGTTGTGTGACCCATTAGGCTCCTGGAAGAAATTAGTTAATACAACTCTTTCTATTTTTTTATTTTATCTTTTTAAAATATTCATTTTGTCGGTGTTTTATAATGTACACAATATTACAAAGTAGTATACATGTATGGAGTTTATAAATAAATAAAAATTCACAAATTGAGGAGTTGTGCTCAAAAAATTTATCAAAAATATTGGGAAGTCATTGGTCTAGTGACCATGTAATGTTCATGGTTTAGATTAGTGCTGTCCTAGAGAAATACGACAGCTATATATGAAATTTTGTGCTCTAGTAGTCACATTAAAAAGTTGAAAGAAATGGGTAGAATTATTTTGATATATTTTATTTAACTCAATATATATAAATTGTTTTAACATGTAATCAATATAAAAAGATATTTTATGTATATATGGTTTTTGATATATATATCTGAAATATATATATCAAAATATATACGCACCATTGAAATCTGGTGTGTATTTTGTATTTACATACAGCACATCTCAATTGAATTAAAAATTCAATTTCCTCAGTCACTAGCCACATTTCAATGCTCCTTAGCCACATGTGGCTAGTAGTTTCATATTAAATAGCACAGATCTGGATCGTGGGTTTGAATCCTAGCTCTGCCCCTTACTAGCTGTGTGGCCTCTGGCAAGTTTCTTAACCTATCTTAATGTGAATTTCCTTGTCTGTAAAATAGAAAGCATCCCTGACTTCTGCAGTTGTGAGGATTCAAAGAGACAATCCATGGAAAGCACATAGCCTGGGGCCTGCTAGCTCCCCATTAGTGGCAGTTAACTGGGATGGTTATTATTAGTACAGGTATTACAATCCAAGGCAAAGTGTCTCAGGAGTCAGCTGAGAAACACATTTTGGGCACAGCTCAGTTCGTGTCCCCAGCATTTCATCCACGTGGGGTGGCTGTCCCCTTAAACACAGCACCAGACAGTACAATTTCCGGCTTTTTCCATTCCGTTCCATTTTCAGGAGCTGAGCATGATGAACGAGAAGTCGGAAGTGAGTCAGCAGGATAGCACTTAGAGCCTAAAAAAGCAAGCAGGACATCAGAATGCATAAGCAGGAATATAATATGCAGGAAGTGGGAGGTGATCTTCCCTTTCTTCCAAGAACTGGCTCACCCCATGAGTTGCCTGCAGAGACTCTGGAGAACTTGGGCCAGGCCCAGGGGGATTAAAGGACTACAAAGGGAGCAACTCACATTCAAGAGTGCTGGGTGCTCAACACATGTCCTCTCGTGTAATAAATCATCAGTATGTCCCCCTGAGAAACAGACTCAGGAAGGCAAGGTAACTTATCAAACCTCATACAGCTAGTGAGTGACAAAGCCAGGACTGGCCAGCTCCACAGTGCCTATTCTTCCCGTTGCACCTCGCATCCTTGGAAGAAATGGCCAAGGAAATGATGCTATGGGCACTTAATGTTTTTGAGCTTCAGTATCCTCATCTGTGTAATGGGAGTTGTAACACCTATTTTGAAATAGAAAGTAATTTTTTTTTTTTTTTTTTTTTTGAGACAGAGTCTCACTCTGTTGCCCAGGCTAGAGTGAGTGCCGTGACGTCAGCCTAGCTCACAGCAACCTCAAACTCCTGAACTCAAGGGATCCTCCTGTCTCAGCCTCCCGAGTAGCTGAGACTACAGGCATGTGCCACCATGCCCGGCTAATTTTTTCTATATATATATTTTTTAGCTGTCTACATAATTTCTTTCTATTTTTAGTAGAGATGGGGTCTCGCTCTTGCTCAGGCTGGTCTCAAACTCCTGAGCTCAAACGATCCGCCCACCTCGGCCTCCCAGAGTGCTAGGATTACAGGCCTAGCCACCGCGCCTGGCCTAGAAAGTAATATTGAGGGAATTAAATAAAGTCACGCATTACTATATGAAACATCTAGCACGATGCCTGAGACGGAGTAGTCACTCAGGATAGGTAGTTTCCTTCCTCGCTTCTATGCATTGCTTACTTGTTACTATTTTCCTGGTATCTCCATTGCCAGCGCTCTTCTGTTTGGGGAGTTGGTTGGAGAGATGAGATGTGATGCTTACATCCTAGTAAATTGTAAAACGCTTCTCCTAGTTCCCCTCATCCATGTTCCTAAGCCCCTTCAGGCCCTCCCTCAGCCTTGTGACAGGACGTAAAGCTGTCAATGCCAAAGTAAAGCCAGAGGCTTGATACGAGAGAGTGTGAGCAAGGCTGCAAAGCTTGGAGGCATCTGGTAGTGCTGTAGCACAAAGGGCATGTCCAGGATCAGCTACAGGAAGGCATGGCAAGAGAAGCCTGACAAGGCAGTAGAAGAATCAGTCGGGGAGTCAATAGCAATTAAGATAGAGACAGGACAACAATCTCGGGACTGAGTGAGGCCAGACAAATTTAAGTTCATGCACTGCCCAGGCCTTCTTCCCCGACAGCTGATCCTCCACCTATCTCAACAACACAGCCTCGAGCCCCACGAGAGTTCCCTTTGCATATATCTAGGACCTTGGCCTCATCTTACTCCTCTCCATTTTTCAGCTGCTGAGTGGGATATTCATCCCAGCTCCAAACTCCAGGACCAAACCTTAGTTTTGATCTACATCTTTGGCCATGTGAGTCAGGTAATGCCTAAAACTTTCCTTCTTCCCTGGTAAATGAGTGATGAACATTTTATCTTAAAGTTAGTAAAAAAAGTTTTAAAATATATTCCAAAATCATGATGCTTACTATTTGTAGGTACCCTTTATTACTTTGACTTCATAAGGCTCAATAAATGAAAGTATAACTCACATGCATTGGACATAGCAACAAAATGAGGGCATTTCAAAATGTTATACAGGCCTTGGATCTATTTTCAGCTTGGACTTCAAATACACTATACTTTTCATCAAAACGGCAATAATGAGCCATACACAAAACTTCCACCTATCCACCCCGATACACCAAGTTACAGAGCTCAGCTTCACAACAGGATAAAGGTTGCCTTCTCGGAAAGTCCTCAAAGACAGTGGTCCCAGGTTTAAAAGAAAGCTGCAGCCTTTAATAGCTATTCCTAGAGTAAGCAGGTGAAACCAAGTTCTCCAAGACTACACTGAGTACTGTGTAGGCAAAACTAAGGCAGTGGTGGTTCCCAGACCTTGATGCACATTGGAATCACCTGGGGATCTTTAAAATATACTCATGCCTGGCTTTAATGGTATGCTGGTAAATGTTTAACAATTGGCTGTCTAGAGAGAATTAAAAAGTCCTGATTTGTAGCCAATATCCATGGTGCAAAAACTTCCACCATGGTTGATTTCAATCTACCAGTATGACATCACTGAAGGCAGAGTTGGGAAGAGATGCACACAGCAGGCTTGCCAGAGCAGCTGGCTTCAGTGCACTAGTGCGTGGCATCCCCTCCCCTGCCAACTTAATAGGTATGGAGTGTGACCTGAGCATCAGGATCTTTAAAAGCTCCCCAGTAGACTTTATTGTGCAGCAAAGTTGGGAACCATGGGCTAAGGGGCCACATAATAGGGTCCCAGAAGCAAAAAACAGGCCACTTGTTTGCCTTCCAGTGACAGCTGGGTTGTAATACTTGTCTCCTCGAGTGGTACATTTTCTCTCCCTAGCAAGCCTCCATGGAAAACTAGATCATCAGCGGAAGGTTGCTTGATGGGCGTGGTCTCAGGGCATGGAGGGGGGTGGGGGGCAGACAGGGGTGTGGAGGGGAGGCTGGTGGGAGATCCAAAGAGCCAGGGTCATTGTGTCAATGTAATTGTCCACTAGAAATTCTTGGGCGTGCTGGAAACACTGATACATTCCTGCTCCAGGACATCTCTCTGGGGATGTCATTATCCTTCCATTAAAACTGTCTTTATTCTGCCTGGGTGGCAAGCGCTTGATTTGCTTAATTCTTAATCGTTATACCTTCAGCTCTGCTGACTGCGCTCTAGTCATTTTGGGTGAAGTATACCCAAAACCCTGCAGGGCAGGTGAGGGAGGAATGACTTTCTTTTATAGATGGCTGGCTGGGCCCCACCTCTGGGTTCCCACAGCCCCTCTGCTTACTTCTGTCACCTGGTATTTGTCACCTGGACTTACAGATGTTTACTCTCTGTTGCCTTTGGTGCTCTGGGATCTCCCCAAGGGCAGGGACTGGGCTCCTATTTTTCTCTGCTTCCCCAGTGCCCAGTGTTGGTTCTTAAGCTGAAGTAAACTGAGCTCTTCCATCCCATTATAAAGTACCTTAAACTTGCTTTTAAAAACGCAAGTAATTCACAAAGAAATTCTTGTTTTTAAAAAATTCAAAGTTCACTATTTAAGCAAAACTTGCCCTTCACCCTTTCATTTCCTCTCCTCAGAGCCAACCACTATGATCGGTGAAGCGTGTGTCCCAACTAGACCATTTGACATGCATTTGCACACACAGGCACACGTTTAGAAATGTATGGTTTTATTTTTTGTGGTTTTTAAATACATGCTATTATATAAAACTATACATATAGTTCTATAAAATGCTTTTTCACTTAACAGTATGTTATGGCGATCTTTTCATAATAACCTATTTTTTGATCTGCTTTGTTCTTTCAAAATGCTGAATTTAAAAGGGGACCTTGAGACTGGATTTCAGTGCAATTACTTTCTGTGGGAGGTGATCCCAGAAAACAGGGGGATGGGGAAGTGAGACAAGGAAGGAAAGGAAGCCAATAAAGGGTGTTTATCAAGTAAGTCATCACTGTAAGTAAAACCAGAGCTCAATTCTACGGGGAGATTCTAGGAGCCGATGTACTGCACAATTGTAACACATTTCTACCTAAAGAGACCTGGAGTATTTATCTGTTGACTCCCATCTGCAGTTGATTGAGGGCTGCTTCAGAGGGGCATTGACTCCCCAGTACTTTTGGTTTTCCATGCACCTGGGCAGAGAGGGCTCTGGTGGCCACAAAAAGCCTTCCGCAAAGGAGCTGCAGGTGCTCCCATTTGGAAGTCTGTCGGCACACGTAGACATAGCAAGTCCGGGTCCTGTGGGTGGGCACTGAGAGGCTCGCTAGGGAACAGATGTGCCTTGCTTCATTAAATCCCTTCCCGGCCAGGCGCGGTGGCTCACGCCTGTAATCCTAGCACTCTAGTGAGGCCGAGATGGGTGGATTGTTTGAGCTCCGGAGTTCGAGACCAGCCTGAGCAACAGCAAGACCCCCGTCTCTACTAAAAAAATAGAAAGAAATTAGCTGGACAACTTAAAAAAAAAAAAAAAATATATATATATATATATATATATAAAAATTAGCCGGGCATGGTGGCACATGCCTGTAGTCCCAGCTACTTGGGAGGCTGAGGCAGGAGGATTGCTTGAGCCTAGGAGTTTGAGGTTGCTGTGAGCTAGGCTGATGCCATGGCACTCTAGCCTGGGCAACAGAGTAAGACTCTGTCTCAAAAAAAAAAAAAAAAAAAAATCCCTTCCCATTTAAGTTGCTGACATGGCTTACACACAAGGCTTCAAGAAGTGGTCCCATCCATGTTTCCTTATGCACACATGAAAATATTTCTTTAGGATAGATACCTGCAATGGATCCATCCATTATGCAATGTTTCTCTCTAATTTTACTCTCCTGGGTTGGATACCTTACCGTGACCTCTGAATTCCCAGCTGCCAGACTGAGCACATCCCCGATCCTTCAATATTGCCCTTTCAGGAATTCTTTCAAGATTGAAGAGATAAGAGCATCTAATGACTGCTACTGCCCTGTCTGGGATTCCCATGGCCTCATCTATTCTCTCCAGAAGCCATCCCTATGACTTTACCCTTGTCTTCTGCCTTCAAAATCTGTTGCTGCTGGTACATTCAGATTGCAAGCAGTACTCTAGTAATACAAATAATTTTGGAGCAGTGGGCCTCTTCTACTTGGTCAGATATTTCACCTCTATTCACCTGCCTAGGCCATCATTTTCAGATAAAGAGCGTCGGTTCACAACAACCTGATATTGGATCTGTGCAATCCTTTTTATACAGTTGTTAACAGAACTAAGAATTTACAAAGATTTTTACTTTTAAAATCAACTTTATTGAGCTGGAATTTACATCCAATAAATATTTTAAGTTCAATGAGCTTTGACAAACATACATACCCATGTGATCATTACCCCACAGAAGAGAGAGTGTTACTATCCTTGTCCCAGTTCATCCCACCACTTGTTTTCTTTCCATCACTATAGACTAGTTTTGTCTGTTCTAGAATTTTATATAAATGGGATTATACTGTATAATTCCATTTATATAAAATTTTTCTTTCACTCAAAATGTTTTTGGGATTCACCTGTGTTGTTGCATGGATCAGTAAATCTTTTTTTTTTTATAGCTCAGTAGTATTCCCTAGTATAGAGGAATTTGTTTACTCGTCCACCAGTTGATGGACGTTGGGTTTATTTCCAGCCTGTGATAATTATGAATAAAGCTTGTAAGCGTGAGTATACAGGTTTTGTGTGGACATGTGTTTTCATTTCTCTTGACCTCGAAACAAGATGGCTGCATCATAATATAAGTATGTTTAACTTTATAAGACATAGCCAAACTATTTTTCAAAGTGATTGTGTCATTTTACATTCCCACCAGCAATATATGACAGTTTCAGTTCTCATCCTCACCAACATTCGGGACTAAGTCTTTTTAACTTTAGCCATTCTAAAATTCAAAAATATATTCTGAAATATATTCTAGTGGATATGGAGTGGCATCACTTTGTGGTTTTAATTTATATTTCTCTTATTACTAATGAAGGTGAAGGTAAATATATTTTCATGTTCTCCTTGGTCATTTGTATATCATCTGTGAAGTGTCCATTCAAATCTTTTGCCCATTTGTTAAATTGAGTGTAGGTGTTTGTTATATTGTCTGTACATACGTCCTTTGTCATGTGTATATATATGTATATATAATATATATGTATATAATACATATATAGACGTACATATAATATATATGGTGAATATTTTCTCCAAGTCTATGACTTGCCTTTTCATCTTTTTAGCTATTGCTTTTGAAGAATAGTAGTTTTAAATTTTGATAAAGTGCAACTTACCAATTTTTTCTTTTTTGGCTAATGCTTTTGTGTCCTAAGAAATCTTCGCCTACTCTAAGGCTGTAATAATTCTTTTCTTATATTTTCAGCTTTTACATTTGAGTCTATGATTCATTTAGAGTTTATTTTTGTGTGTGATGTGACATAAAGGTCCAGGTTCCTCCCACCCTCCACTCCAATTTGGATATACAGTTGTTCCAGCATCATTGGTTGAAAAGATTATCTTTACTCCATTGGATTATCATAGCACCTTTGTTGAAAAATAATTTGACCAAATATGTGTAGGTCTATTTATGGACACTCTATTCTGTTCCATTGAACTATATGTCTGTCCTTATGCCAATACCACATTGTCTTGATTAATATAGCTTTATAGTACATCTTGAAATCAGGTTATTTAAGTATTCTAACTTTGGTTTTTTTTTTCAAAATTATTGTGATTATTCTAGATCATTTGCACTTCCATACATATTTTAGAATTACCTTGTCAATTTCCACCACAAAAAAGGCCTTCTGGGATTTTGATTTGTATTTCCTTGAGTTTATAGATCAATTTGAGGAGAATTGACATCTCAACAATATTGGGTCTTTTGGATCATGAACACAGTATATCTCTCTATTTGTTTAGGTTTTCTTTAATTTTCCTGAGCAATATTTTGTACTTTTCAGTATATAGGTCTTGAACATGTGTTACATTTCTGGAAGTGTTCAAGATTTTCGATGTCATTGTAAGTGGTATTGTTTTTCAAATTTCATCTTCCAGTGGTTCATTAAAAATACACTTGATATTTTTATATTGACTTTTCCTTTTATAGCCTTGCTAAGTTCATTTATCAGTTGTAGTACCTTTTTTCTAGATTCTTAAGGATTCTCTAATCATACTAATCTGTAAATAAAAACCATTTTATTTTTCCTTTTCCAATGTTTAGGCTTTTTATTTATTTTTCTTGACTTATTACAGTGGCTAGGACCTCTAATGAACAGTTAAATAGAGAGCACAACTTCCTTGCCTTCCTTGCCTTATTCCTGGTCTTAGGAAACAGTCTTCAACCATTCTGTCTTTCAGTATTAAGAATTGGCTTGAGACCAGGAGTTCAAAGATAGCCTGGGCAACATAGAAAGACCCCATCTCTACCAAAAAAAATTAGCTGGGTGTGGTGATGCATGCCTGTAGTCCCAGCTACTTGGGAGTCTGATGTGGGAGGATCCCTTGAGTCTAAGAGTTCAAGGTTACAGTGAACTATGATCACACCACTGCACTCCAGCCTGAGCAACAGAGCTGGACCCTGTTTCTATAAAAAAAAAAAAAAAAAAAAAAAAAGAATAATGCTATTGGTAGGTAGGTTTTTCGTAGACAAAAATCTTTATCAAGTTTAAGAAATTCCCCTTTAGGTTTTTTTTTTTTTGAAACATGGTTTTGCTCTGTTGCCAAGGCTAGAGTGCAGCTGCATCATTGTAGCTCACTGCAACCTCAAACTCCTGGGCTCAAGCAATCCTCCTGCCTGAGCCTCCCAAGTAGCTAGACTGTAGGCCACCACACCTGGCTAATTTTTAAAATTTTTTGTAGAGTCAGGGTCTCACCCTGTGCCCAGGCTGGTCTTGAACTCTTGGGCTCAAGGATCCTTCTGCCTCAGCCTCCCAAAGTGCTGGGGTTACAGGTGTGAGCCACCACACCTGGCCTTCCCTTTAGTTTTAAACTACAAGTATTTTTAGTTCCAATTGTTTATATTTTACTATGCTAAAAGATGTTGGGACTAGGTCTTGATTCTCTTTTCTCTAGTAATAGTGTGTAGAGAGCATGGTTTTGGAATCAAGTAGACTTGAACTCTGCCACTTTTCAGCTATGTGACCTTGTTCAAGTGTTCAAATTTTCTTTTTCTTTTTTTAGAGATGGGGTCTTGCTATGTTGCCCAGGCTGTTCTTAAACTCCTGGAGTCAAGTGATCCTCCTGCCTCAGCTTCCTGAGTAGCTAGGATTACAGGTGTGAGTTACCACTCATGGCTAATTTCTCAATCTTTGACCTCAATTTTCTCACTTGTAAAATAAGGATAATTGCTTTATTTTTCAAGGTTATGGTGAATGGTACTGGGTTTGCTTACATATGTCTGACACTCATAGCAGACACTCAAAAAATGTTATTACCCCTCTCCATCTCTTGCCTTCTCTTAGTTACTATGCTTTTGACTTATAGTGACATTTATAATGTCTGCCCAAATGTTCACAGTAGGGTTTTTAAAAATTTGTATTGATCATATACAAAGATCAAGATCTCATCTGTAGATGACAACTTCTCCATGGGTCACAGTCACAAGTAATATCCAATCAGGTGCTTCCCTCTGCTGACTGCAGATTCCATAAGTATTCCCAGTCTAAGACTTCCTGGGATTAACATGTCATCCCAAACACTACAAAAACAAATGCACTGTTCCAAATGGTACCTAATTATATCATGTTCACTGCTTTTAATAGTATATCCAGAAAGAATGATTCACAAGTCTTGGCTCCAACTCAGATGTTCAGAGAACCTTTGTTGTTAGTCCATACATGTTTCTTCTCAGGCCTGGAATTCTCTAGCTCTGCACACATCAGGAATTAAGGATGCCAAGCCAAAAAGTGTGAAAATGATGTTATAACTCCCAGGGCAGTGATTCCAAATGCCAGCCCCAGAGCAAGTGCCTGATGAAGTGTTTCACACAGACCTCTGTAGAACGAGAAATATAAAGGTGATTTGTGAGTTCTTCATAAAGCTAAATGTATTGTCCCTTATTCTGAGATTCTATCTCTCCTGCCTTCTTGGTGTGAAAATGTCCTTATATTGTTGTTTTATGATGGTAATGATTTACTATTCTTACTTGGTATACTGAGTTAGCAAACTTATCTTAATCTACCACACACTACCAATTTAAAAAAAGTTACTAGACTGAGAAACAGTAGAGTATATTTTCCAGGGGACATCAGTATGCCTAGATTTGTGTCTTGGTAATAGATTGTCTACCACCATTATTACTCAGGGCAACTACGGACCTGTTTGGAGTCACTTCAGAGTTCCAGCTTCCATCCTACAGCTAGGGGGTTTGTTGGCCCCCGTGACAGAGAACTGCAAGGGACTGAGTGCTGAAGGCCCGTGCTACTCTAATGGATTGAGGTCAGCCTCACCAAACATGAAAAAAGTATAATTATCAATTTGTGGCTCTAAACACTGGGAAGTTTCGGACAAGTTGAAAAAATCATAAAGCTGGATAAATATCAAGGTAAGGGGCCTACATCAACATGTTGAATATTTTGAGGGAGCCCAGGAATTGTGGGAAGCCTGGTGTAGGGCACAGCGATGGAATCAGGAGTGAGAAGAAGTTCAGCCCACTTGGCTGAAGCTTAACCACATGAGCCTCCGTTTTCATAGCTGTTAAGTGCAAATGATTGCCCTGCCTTGCCTCTCTGGAGTGTTTACTTGGAGATTGAAGGATAATGGATGGGAAAGTGCTTTGCAAACCACAGCATCCCAGACAAATTTAAGAAATGACTCTCTTTTACTTTGTTGACAATCAAGAAGGCAATATTTCTAGACACATGACATCGCTCCAGGCAATCCCTTTGCTGAGAAGAGATGATGAAAATGTACATGGCCCATAGGCTAAATACTGTCAGAACATGTTATCACCAAATAAATCTGGACAATCCTATTTTTAACGCCATGTTCCCAAACCTAGTAAGGAGGCAGAGGGACTCCATTCTGGTGAGATGCTGGATGCAAAGTGGGGTCTGAGGGTCACAAAGGACAGCCAAGGGGCTGTGTCAGCTGCTTATGCCTTTATATTCTGGGTGAACACCTTAGACCGTAGTTGGACCGCATGATACACTGGTGTAAATTCAAAAGATGGCTCATCTGAAGACTTGCCCTAGCACAGCACATTTTCCAATCAACAATAAATTATTGTCATTGCCCTAAGATCCATGTCGTTAGGATGTATTCAGATCATAGTCTGTTATTCAATAACAGCAGTTGTCATTTATTAAATGCTACCTGTGTGGGTGGGCTTTTTAAAGTGCTTTAGTATACTATCTCATTTAATCCTCCCAGCAATCCTATAAGGAAGGTATATCATTGTCTTCATTTTTAAGATGAGAAAGCTGAAGCATAGAGAACTAACCACCTTTCCCAAGGTCATGATTTCATGAATAGCAGAGATTGGATGTTTCAATCAATTATGAAATGATGAATCATTCAGAAAATGCTTGAAACAAATTGGATAAGATGTGGGGTGAGAAGAAAACCTAAATCCCTATATTACACCATGTACCTGAATAAATAAAAATGAATGCAATAATCACTCCTGTTACTGTTTACTATGTGCCAGACCCAATGCCAAGCATGCCATAAGCATTAACTAATCTGAGCATCAGGACAATTCTAGAAAGTTGGTACTGTTAATTTTATTTCTGGTTTTCAGATGAGTGAACTGAAGTTCAAAAAATTTAAGTTGATCAAGGTCTCTCAGTTACTAAATTGGGGGAGCTGGTATTCAAATCCAGGGCCAACTAACCTTATATCTTTTACTCTCTTTTTTGTATGTATTTTATTCTTTCTTTTAAAATGTATTTTTTAATTTTTAATTGATAAATTATAATTATATAAATTTATAGGGTATGATGTGTTTTGCTTTATGTATACAATGTGGAATGATTAAATCAAGCTAATTAACATACCCATCACCTTGTGTACTTTTCTTTTTTTTCTTTTTGTTTTGAGACAGGGTCTCACTCTGTCACCCCAGCTAGAGTGCAGTGACATTATAGGTCCTAGGCTCCTAGGCTCAAGCAATCCTCCTGACTCAGCCTCCTGAGTAGCTGGGACTACAAGGGAGTGACACCACGCCCAGCTAATTTTTTAATTTTTGCAGAGACCGGGTCTCGCTCTTGCTCAGGCTGATCTTGAGCTCCTGACCTCAAGCAATCCTCCTGCCTCGGCCTCCCAGAGTGTTAGGATTACAGGTGTGAGCCACCATGCCGGGCCTCATCTTTTTCTTTTTTTTGTGGTGAGAACATTTGAAATTGACTCTTTTAGTCATCTTGAAATATACAATACATTATTATTACCTATAATCACTGTGCTGTGCAATAGATCTCAAAAACTTATTCCTCCTAACTGAAACTTTGTATCCTACAGCTTTTACTCTTAACTACTACACTACAGTAATTATCATTAAAGAAGTGTTAACTAACACTCATACCACAGAAGGATTACCACTAAACGAAAATATCTGGCATAGGGAAGGCATTTCTAAACACAATACAAAAAGGCACAAACTATGAAGGAAAGAAAAGATTAGTAGATTTGAACGTATAAATATTTTAAAATTATATGATAAATTAAAAGACAAATTTTACACTAAAAATATTTGTACTTATATGATAAAGAGTTAATAGTCTTAATTTTTGAAGAAACTTTACTACACAAAAAAACACACATCCAAATTTTTAAAAATGGGCAAAGAACACAAATGAAGATACTTGACTAGCAAATAAAATTCAACCCAAAAGTTTAGCCCTAGTAGTAATCAAAGACATAAAAATTTGAACAATACTTAGATCCCATTTTTCTTGTATCAGATTGGCCAAATGAAAAATAATGCTAAAATCTAGTTTTGATTATCTTATAGGGAAATAGGCTACTCATGAATATTTCTGCTAGGATTGTGAATTCTTATAACCATTTTGGAGAGTGATTTGTTAATATGTTTTAAAAGCATTAAAATACCTTTTGATCCAAAACTTCCATATCATAATAAAATAGTCAGAAATAGGTGCAAAGATGAATGTTCCTTGTAGCATTCTTCATAAAAATGAAAAGTTGAAACAAATGAAATGTCTAGCAATAGATTGGTTATGTAAATTATGGAATAATCCCATGCTGGAATAACATGCAGCCTTAAAGTGAGTTGTGGGAGCGTAGATTTAAACTCTGCTCCCAAGGATTCCATAGGGACCCTATTGGAAGGTAGTAAAAGGGTGTATGTATGGATAGAGCTTCAGTTTCTAGCCTTTTCCCAGCCAGATCAGCTCACTTCCTATCTGTTCTCTATATATTAGGGTTCTGAGTCAGAATCCATTAAAAAAAAAACGGGGAGGTGTAGTCCATTAACATTGAAAAAACTACCATTACACATAAATATGTCTGAAGCCACTGGCCTTTAAACAAGTTACTCAATTTTACTGAGCCCCAGTTTCTTGATCTACAAAAATGAGAAAAACAGCTAAGGCTCTTGCCAAATGACAACTCTAGGAGACTAAACTTCCACTCCAGGTTTCAAGCAGCTGTACTTGGAGACACCCCCATGTCTGCTTCCTTCCCAGAGGTGTCTTCCTGGATAGCACCGTAGCAGCACATTTCCTCCAGAACCATTATGGAGACCTGGACGTCCAGGGCCTTACAGAGGGCAAGCACGGCGTGGATATGCCTTCTAAGGGATGAATGGACTGGCAGGGAGGCCACACAGACAAATCCAGCCAGGGTGGCTGTGTGGGGATGACAAGGCTGAAATGTGTCATCTCTGCTCTGGCTCCAATCTCTGCACCCTTTTATATTCATAAGCTTTTTATTTTAGAATAGTTTTAGATTTTAAAAAAAGCTGCAAAGATAATACAGAGTTCCCATATACCTGTCACCCAGTTTCATCTATTGTTAACATCTGACATTACTATGGTACTTTTTCTTTTCTTTTTCTTTTCTTTTTTTTTGAGACAGGGTCTCATTCTGTCACCCAGGCTAGAGTGCAGTGGTGTCATCACAACTCACTGCAACCTTGAACTCCTGGGCTCAAGTGATCCTCCTGCCTCAGCATCATGAGTAGCTGGGACTACAGGCACGTACCACTGCACCCTGGTACATTAATATTAACTAAACTCCACACTCCATCAGATTTCACTATTTATGTTCCTTTTTTGTTCCAGGACTCCAGCCAGGATACCATATTACATTCAGTTGTCATATCACCGTAGCCTCCTGTGACAGTTGCTCAGACTTTTCTTGTCCTTAATGACCTTAAACGTTTTTGAGTGGTACTGGTATGGTATTTTGTCTCTCAATTAGGGTTTATCTGAAATTTTTCTCATGGTTAGACTGGGGCTGTGGGTTTTTGGTAGGAAGGCCACAGAGCTAAAGTGCCATGCTCATCACATCATATCAAGGGCACATGCTATCAAGACGATGCATCTCTGTTGATGTTGATTGCAGGGCTGAGATAGTGTTTTCCAGTTTCTGCATTGTAAAGTTACTCCCTTTCCCCTCTTCCATACTGTACCCTTTGGGAGCAAGTCACTAAGCACATCCCACACTCAGGACAGGAAGGGACTGCCTGTGTCCTTTCTGCCTTAGCAAGGTGCCCTCATCTAAGAACAGCATTCACTTCTGGAGCCTCCACACTCTGAGACAGATCACTGTGAGTTTGCTATTGGGATTTATTTTAAGAGGGTGCTTTTTAGAAACATCAACCATATTTACATATAGAGGGCCTTGAGGGGCCTTCCTAAGGTTAATAGTGCAGTTGGGGAGAGAGGCCACCAATGGGCAGATTTCCAGGGCTTGTCTGATGGCCCTTCCCCATTATGGATCCCCCTCTCCCCAAACCCCTGAAGAAGGAATGGCCTGGGAGTAGATCATTGCCTTTTCATTGTCATTTAAACTTGGTGAAGCCTTCAAAAGAGCTAGGAGTCAAACATGGTCACAGGTTTTGATTCATGAGCCAGTTTTAACTGATTGGCAGGGACTACCTGAATAGTGTTCTAGATGTTTAGAGGCCTGGTCTCAGGCTGAGAAACTTTCAGACCAGGTGCAATTAATGCCCAAATTCATTCCCTTTCTCCATGGATCCCTAAACAAATGATTTGCCAATGAATAGGAAAACACAATAGTCTTTTGGTTAAACCACAGTAAATGGTCTTCCTTCCTTCCCTCCCTCCTTTAATTTTTTGTTTTGTGGCTGTCTGATCTCAGAAGAGTCCTGTTGAAAGTCATAAACTCTTGGCAGCTAAACCCATATCCTCTATTTTGTGTCTCACCCACACCAACATGTATATAGTAAGACTCAGTAAATGTTTATTGAAGGTACTTTGACTTGAAGGTACTCATTTGCTCAATTGCAAGATTCTCTAAGGCTTTATTTATGCTGGCACAGCCAGCACCTTTTTAAAACATGATATTGATATATATTCACTTAAATAAATTAATGTACCCGTCTCAACTCTTCCCTTTGGCTCCGTGGACAAGCTCATATTTTTTTTTTTTTTTTTTTTGAGACAGAGTCTCACTCTGTTGCCCAGGCTAGAGTGAGTGCCATGGCATCAGCCTAGCTCACAGCAACCTCAAACTCCTGGGCTCAAGCAATCCTCCTGCCTCAGCCTCCCGAGTAGCTGGGACTACAGGCATGCGCCACCATGCCCGGCTAATTTTTTCTATATATGTATATTTTTTAGCTGTCCATATAATTTCTTTCTATTTTTAGTAGAGATGGGGTCTCGCTCTTGCTCAGGCTGGTCTCGAACTCCTGAGCTCAAACGATCCGCCCACCTCGGCCTGCCAGAGTGCTAGGATTACAGGCGTGAGCCACCGCGCCCGGCCGACAAGCTCATATTACAAAGCATATGACCCTAATATTGAAAAAGTAAAATGATGCTTCAGGCTTTAGGCTGATACATTTGTTGTGAGCAATAGATGGGAGGATATAGAGCATTTTTACATGGTGCCTGGCACATAGTTGGCACTCGGTAAACATTAGATATTGTTATTGAGAAGTTCCAGCTTTCCGCGTCTGCAAAGGCTGGTAGGTCCTCGCCCGGCCGAAGACGTCGGATCTCATCGTTCTATGTCCTTTTTTGTTCCCTGTTCCCCTCAATAAAGTGGCTTAACCGCCACCCCTCAAAACAAGAAGTTCCAGGTCTTTCTTTTTCCTATTTTTCTTGGGATTTGTTAAGTTATGCCATTGTACCAGAGATTGCGTGGATGGAAAGGTAAAGTGAGAGTAAGGAGATAGGGGGAGAGGCATTTCATGATTTATCAAATTTTGAATACAGGAACCTCACTTATTACCAAAAGAAAAAGTGCAAGAAATACAGTGATAAGTAAAGTACAAGTATGTGTATCTGAAAGACAAGTTTTAAGTCAGGTATATAGGAAAGACCAGCTTGACCTAGCCTTGCATTTTGATTTATTTAAAAAATATTTAGTGATAATTTACCATGTGCCAAACATTGTGCTAGGTATGAAGATATGATAGTGACTAGAACAGATTTGGTTCTTGCCCTCATGGAGTTTATTGTCTACTGGGGGACACAGTAGTTAATAAAGAAGCAAATAAATGAATATGTAATTATAAATTATGATAAACACTAACCATGCCTAAAAGGAACTCAAACTCAATTTGTCCAAATTAAATTCTTTGTGTTTCCCTTGTACTTTGTCCAATGTTCTCTATCTCAGCAAATAGTACCATTTGGTACCATTCACCAGTTACTTACGTCAAAAGCCTTAAAGTGATCCTTGACTAAGCTCTTTCTCATATCTCAACCATCATATCTTTTGGCTCTACCTTCAAAAGATATCCTGAATCCAACCTCTCCCTGACATTCTCAAGACTACCCTATTGTCCAGGCCACCACCATCTTTCCCCAGGAGTATCCAATACAACTTGGTGCTTCTACTCTTTCTCCTGTAAGTTCTATTCTCTACACACCAGTAAGAATGGTGCTTTGTAGCATCCCCCCCAAAAAACATATAATAACTAGGAATAAACTTAAGAAAGTAAAAGATTTGCATGCACTGAAAACTATAAAACATTGCTGAAAAAATTTAAGGAAGGTCTATATAAATGGAAAGACATTCTGTGTTCATGGATTAGGGATTTAATATTATTGAGATGGTAATATTATCCAAAGTGATTAACATATTCAATGTAATCCCTATCATCATATTAATAACCTTTTTGCAGAAATGGAAAAACCAATTCTCAATTTCAAATAGAAGCAAGGAGCCACGCATAGCCAAAATAATACTGAAAAAGAAGAACAAAATTGGAAGGCTCACACTTTATGATTTCAAAACTTATTGCAAAGGTAGAGTAATCAAAACAACAGTACAGGCATAAGGATAGATATATAAACCAATGGAAGAGAACTGAGAGTCCAGAAATAAGCCCATATATTTATGGCCAGTTGATTTTTGACAAGGATGCCAAATCTGTCCAATGGGGGAAGAATGTTTCTTCAACAAATGGTGCTGGGACAACTGGATAACTGATGTAAAAAAATGAAGTTGGACCACTACTTTACACCACAAACAAAAATGAACTCAAAATCGATCAATAAGCTAAATATAAGAGTTAAATCCTTAAAAACTCTTAGAAGAAAACAAAGATGAATCTTCATGATCTTGGATTTGGCAGTGGATTCTTAGATATGACACCAAAAGCATGAGCAGTAAAAGAAAAAAATAGATAAATTGGACATCATCAAGATTAAAAACTTGTACATCAAAGGACATTATTAGGAAAGTGAAAAGACAACTTACAGAAGGGTTGAAAGTATTCGTAAATTATATATCTGATAAGAGCCTACTATCTGGAATATAAAGAACTCTTACAACTCAACAATAAAAAGACAAACAACCCAATTTAAAACCAGGCAAAAGGAGCTGAGTATGGTGGCACATGCCTGTAGTCCCAGCTACTCGGGAGGCTGAGGCAGGAGGATTGCTTGAGGCCAGGAGCTCAAGACTAGGTTGGGCAACATAGTGAGGCCCCATCTGTAAAAAATAAAAAAATAAAAATAAAAAAGGCAAGAAAGTTGATCAGACATATCTCCAAAGAGGATATACAAATGGCCAAAAAACACATGAAAAGATGCTCAACATCATTAGTCATCAGAGAAATGCAAATCAAAACCAAAAGGTACTACCTCACACCTAAGTGTGACTAAGAGGTTTATAGTAACAAGAGTTGATGAGGATGTGGAGAAGTTGGAACTCTTTCATATTGCTGGGAGGAATGTGAAACTATTCAGCTGCTGTGGAAAACAGTTTGGTGGTTCCTCAAAAAGCTAAACATAGAATTATTGTATCATCCAGCAATTACACTGCTAGATAGATACCCAAAAGAACTGAAAACTGGTACTCAGACAAATACATGTGCATACGTGTTCACAATAGCACTATTTACAATGGCTAAAAGGTAGAAACAGCCCAAATGTCCATCAGTGGATGGATGAGTGAGTAAACAAATTGTGGTGTATATACACACAATGGAATATTATTCAGCCAGAAAAGAAATTAAGTACTGCTACATTCTATAATGTGGAAGAAAACATGTTAAATAAAAGGAGCCAGGCATAAAAGTTCATATTACATGATTCCATTTACATGAAATATTCAGAATAGGTAAATCCATAGAGAAATATTGGTGGTTGCCAGAGTCCAGGGGGAAGGAAGAATAGGGAGAAACTTCCTAATGGCCAGGGGGTTTCCTTTTGGAGTGATGAAAACATTTTGGAAGATAGAGGTAGTGGTTACACAACATTGTGAATTTAATACACATCACTAAATTGTTTACTTTAAAATGGTTAATTTTATGTTATGTGAATTTCATCAAAAGAAAAATAATCCTTTTAAAAAGAAAATAATGTCCAAGTGTGGTGTCTCACAACTGTAATCCCAGTGGATTGGGAGACTGAGGTGGGAGGATTGCTTGAGGCTAGGAGTTCAAGACCAGCCTGGGCAACATAGCAAGACCCCATTTCTATAGCTAGATCAATAGATAGATAGAAAGAAAGAATGAAAGAAAGGAAAAAAGAAAGAAATTCATATTATGTCACCTTTACTTGTTTAAGATGAGGCTAAAGAATCAGCTTGGGTCATATCATATAGGGCCTTGGGATCAAGCTTGATAGGATGCCAAATCATGATCAATCAAAATGTTTTTACCATAAAAGACCACTGTCTCGGGGTCCAGAAATATAGATGAGCACTTTCTCTCCCTATAAGAGCATGGGTCAGAAGGTTGCTTGAAGAAGCAAGGAGTTAGCAAGGTAGTAGATTGATGGATGCCTACTGACATTAGCCTCGGGAGTCCTGACTCTCGAGTGATGGCTTTCCCAATGGTCCATGATGCTAAAGGTCTGATTTCTGAGGCTTCCTTGGGAATGGGCACTACTAACCCTTGCTCCAGGTCTGTCTGTTTTCTCTTGACTGACCAACCTTCTCTTTCCTCTGCACTACCCATCCATTCAATTTGACACATACTTTAGGCTTAGTAATAGCTTATGTATAGGAGCCACCCTTATCTCCTTCAGGTGATTACACATATGTCTAATCCCATCCATTCTTTTATTTAAGGTCCAAGTTTTTTTGTTTTTTGTTGTGTGTGCGTGTGTATGTGTGTGTGTGTGTGTGTGTGTGTTTTAATGGGCACCTCATTTATAGACTCCATGTAGCCACAATACTCTCAAAGTAACCCAATGGCTGGGTAATTCTCAGTTCAGTGGTTCTCAATTAGGACTAGATCAAGGGTATTGTGGCAGTGGAAGGGGCAGTGAATCAAAATCACCTAGGGAGTTTTCTGAACTTTCCATGGTTGACACTCTACCCCACTGCCCATTCTGATAGACCAGGGGTTGGGGTGGGTGTGGAGTGATAAGCATGAGTATTCTGGATTCTAAAAATCTTTCTCCTCCTCTTCCATCCTTGTGAGAAATATCATATACTTCAGGGGAGCCAACGGCTCTGGGTGGGAACTTGACATACACAGACCCTTATCAAAGGGATTATCCCTTTAATCTGTGAATCCAGAGCCCAGCTGCTTTTGAAGAGACAGGAAGATCCCACAAGACTGCCTTGGATACTTTTCCATCAGCCAAATCTTTGCCACTATTTTTGTTTCAGAACCACCCACCTAGTTGAGGCTTTCTTTCTCAGGAAAGACATTTACCCACCAGAATTCTCACCCACCAGAGAGTGGGAAAGAAGAGAACTGGTGGAAGTAGGAGCTGCAAGGCAAAAAGAATATTTGTCACCTGATGACTGATTCCACCCCTCTACTATTTCTTTGCAACACGAAAGGCTGACACTAAAGGATTTTAGAAAGTGAAGGAATGGGTGCATGAGTTCACAATCACTTTTGTGGTGGGGGAGGACAGAGACACAGGTTAAATCTTCTTTGCAAATGGTCAAATCCCCCAACTCACTTGGAATCTGGGTTGTGGGATAAGCAGGGTACCAGCTTCAAATTACGCCATTTGCAGATGGTGGTGCTTGTCAATGGAGGTGATCCTTTTCCATGGGAGATTAGAAGACAAGAGGAAGAGAAACAGGTATTACTGTTGGAATTCTAACAGCATTGAGTTGGGGCCATTTGGTTTTGGGAGTCTGGACAACAGTAAGATATCAGTGGTTTTTAGCAGTGGAATTTTAAATCTGTCAGTTTGTCAGTACGACGCTTTAGAACAATCTACTAGAGCATGTTTGGTGATAGTTAAGAACTGGTTCTGCCCCAGCCCTTCTCCCCCAATTTCTCTTCCCCAAAGCAAAGACTAAGACTGAGAGGTGGCTAAATCAACACAGCATGGAGTGACTAAGCGCTTTAGAATTGTAGCTTCCAAAATGGAACTGATTCCTTTCAAAGACATGGCTAGCTGGGGCCTACAGAAATCTTTTGTTTGGTTCACATGATATCCTGCATTCCTGCATGGCAAGGATTAACTACAACTGAGAAGTACCATCTCCCTTTAGACAGTTCACCTTAGTTCCCACCATTCACACAGCATATGGATGTGCTTTTGCACCCAGGGCCATTTGACCTCAGACCTCCTTCAGTGTGTAGGCAGCTGCCAACATGTCCCAGACCACTCAAAACCCAAAGGAGAACGCATCGATGCCTATCCAGGAAAGCTCAAAGAGAACCCCCAAGTGCAAACCTCCTCTAGTTGTAATGGGGGAAACACATGGGAAGTTCCCTGGAGATAGTCCTCCTGGAAGATATAGGATATGGTAGAGAATGCAGCGGCTTCTCTGTGGCAATGCAGAAGAGGTTAGCATTGATCCCTGAGCAGTTTTCTCTTATGCCCAGTAAGTTCCTTTCTAGGCTCAATGGATAATCTGAATGCAGTGGTTCTCAGTAAGTGTTTTGGGTATGAGAAAGTGCCCCTAGTACTGACACATGCCACCACTCCTTCTGATTAAGAACCACTGTCCTGACTAGTTTCTAAGTCCTGTGTGATCACTTCCACAGGGACTATAGCTCCTCCTTTAGAACCGTGCCTTGGCTCTGTATCCCCAAGGATTGTTTTATAACTAACGGCAGACAGGGGAACCTCTGAGGTTTAAAAAGGTTGCCAAGACCAGTGGGTTTCCTAAATATGTCTATACGTCAGAACCATCTAGAAATCTTTAAACCTTCAAAGTCCTGAGCTCTGTTACACACCTACTAAATTAGAATGTTTGGGAATGGGGTCTAGGTATTTGCATTTTTTTTTTTTTTGAGACAGAGTCTTTGTCACCCTGGGTAGAGTGTAACATCATAGCTCATAATGTGGCATCATCATAGCTCACTGCAAAGTCACACTCCTGGGCTCAAGTGATCCTGCTGCCTCAGCCTCCTGAGTAGCTGGGACTACAGGCCCATATCATGACACCTGGCTAATTTTTCTATTTTTTTTTTTTTTTTTTTTTTAGTAGAGACAGGGTTGGGTGTCTCACTTTTGCTCAGGCTGGTCTTGAACCCCTGAACTGAAGCAATCCTCTGGCCTCAGCCTCTCAGAGTGCTAGGATTACAGGAGTGAGCCAATGAGCCCAGCTGGTATGTGCATTCTTAACGTGCCTACCAGGTGATTCTAATGCAGCCATCCTAGCACCAGCCTGTGCTTCTAAGACAACTTTTGAGAGACAGTGACTCACAGAAGTGGAAGATGCTCCTGAACCTTCCACATTCATTCTGGAACCAGCAACCTTGTGTCCCACGCTCAATCCATGTTATGCCATCAGACCCTTTTCCCCTATTGGAGTTCCAAAACCACAGACAGTGGCTTAACATCATAGTCTGTTATTAAGACTTACCTGAGCTTGAATTTTGACTCTTCCATTTGCAAACTGAGTGGTCTTGAATAAGTTATAGCTCTCCTCATACCTCAGGTTCTCCATCTGTGAGATGGTGATAGTAATACCCACCTCTCCAGGGTTGCTGTGAGATAATGACATGTGTAAAGCATCTGACTGAGATTTGGGTACATGAGATTTATTTGGTAAATGCTGGCTCACTTTTTTATCCTTCCAGTAGTAGGGTCAATTGAGTATTTCTAGGAACTCTTGGGAATCTTCAGCCAGGCACCTTAATACAAGTATAGATGTGTTAGCCCATGACCCAATTTAGAGAAGAAAGATCCCAATTTAAGCAGCTCTAAAGACAGCTTGCAGACATTCTGGCTTTATATATTAAAATTTAAGAATCTTCTCTATGTATTAATATATGTGTGCTTCAGTTCAGTTCCCTTAAATAAAACAAAAGCTACTCCACCTGGCAACAGTTATTATTCATCTCCTTCCATAGTGCATGCCTGCCTCTGGGGGAGAAGAGCGAGAATTATTTGAGCTACATATTCTCAAAAATAAGGCCAGAAGACCGAGCCCTCCAAAACATGCCCTTAATCCCCTTGATAATTTGTGAAAAGCTGAAGCAGCTGCATAGGCATTTTCCTAAGACATGGAAAATAAAGCCAGGGAGAATGCAACTATAAAAGACATTAATTTCAACCCAGTAGGGGCTCGTTAAAAAATTTCTAAAATTTATGTTTTTGTAAAACCTAAACTTTATGTCAGAATCAGCCTCAATAGATAACAACACAACATTTCCTAAAAAGTCGAAGTGATAAGAGTTTAGAAAGTTTATTTATCTGAATAGGTTTTAAAATTTTATAATCTGGTTTGAAAAATTTCTAATCTAGGTTGAATTTCAGGTACCTTCTGGTATACCAAACCTACAGACTCTGACCCAAGGCTTAAAGCTGTGGCAAGAAGAAAAAGAAAGGCAGGACAATCTGGGCAGAGGCCACGTTCCAGAGTTAGAATTAAGGAAGAACTGGAGGGAAGGAGCTGTCCACGCACTGGGTGCTGACGACCCCAGCAGGTTACTGCTATGAGGCTATAGGCAAAAGTAGTCTATGAGACAATCTTGGAGTCCTGGGAGAGCCTCGCTTTGGGAACTTATGCACCCCAAATGGGGGTAAGGGTATCCCTAGATCAGGACGGAATGCACCTGAATCAGGTAAGGCCATCAGAGCCTGCTGTCTTTGCTCTGCCCAGATGTAGAATATGACTCATGGACACCACCAGGGGTTGGAGACAGCACATCCCAAGAATCTCGCAAAGGGTATGGGAGTATGAAAATGATATTTATTGAGCACCCAACTGCCTCTGTTGGGCTCTTTACTTCCAATAATACATTTTAATCTTAAAATGCAAGTAGCATTTTAAATTGGGGAAACCAAGACTCAGAAAGGTTAAGTAAATTTACCCAGTGTTACACAGGTAGTAAGTGGTGTATCAACCTCCTTTAACCTCAGCCTCTGTCTATAAAATATGTCCAACTTCCAAACTTGTATCCTTTTGCCATGTGAAATTTATCTGGGGCTGAAGACAAGACCTGGGCAGAACCATGCCTATTGGATGAAAAGGAGGGTGGCCCTGGGAAATCGGAGTCAGGAAGTAGATATTTAGACTGGATGTTAACTCTATTGTCTTGTTTCTGTCTGAGAGGCACATCTGGTGGAAATAATGCTCATTTTCTTCCTCAACCAGGAACCTGTCACTTGTAGTTACCAACAAGGTGCTTATCAGTGAGACCAACTGTGTCAATAAATGGAGGTGATCTCAATTCTGATATCTTTTCCCATACAGGGAGCATTGGCAGCATTTAATACGTCCCAAATGAACTCATTCCTCATCTCATCATACTTTTTTTCCTGTCTTCTCTGCCTCAGCTGTTTCATTGAACCAACCTGTAAATCTGAGATCCATAATTGATACTTTCCTTACTCTTGTCCTCCTAACCTTATCAAGATCTGCTGGTCAGTGTTAACCTCCATATATCTTTGTAACTCTTCTACTTCTCTCAGTTCAACGGCTATTGCCCTGGTTCAGGTCACCATCATCTCCCACCTAGACTATTATAGTAGACCCCTAACTGATGCCCTTGCCTCTAATTTTGTCCCTCACAAGTCTGCCAGAATAATACAACGTGCAAAATCGACCATGTTATCCCCCACATTTAATGTAGTGAGCATAGTACGGTGGTTAAGAGCTCTGGAGCCAAACTACCTGGTTTTGGATTCCAGCTCTGCCATTTACTGTGTATCCCTGTACAAGTTACTTAACTTTCCTGTACCTTAGTCTTTTTATCTGTAAAATGGGGATGATAATAATGGTATCTAATTCAAAAAGGTGTAGAGGGACTAAATAAAATAATGCCAGCCACTGCCTCATTCCTTCAGTCCCTGTTACAGCAAAAACTCCTTGAAAGAATTTTTTTTTAGAGACAAGGTCTCACTTTGTCACCCAGTCTGGAGTACAGTGGTGTGATCAGAGCTCACTGCAGCCTCCAGAAAATGACTTAATATGTCCCATCACCCAATTTTCAACAATTATCAAGGTATGGCAAATTTTGTTTTATCTTTCACCTCTTCTTCTGTATTATTTTGCAACAAATCCCAGACATATAATTTCATCTGCAGACATTTCAATATATACTGCTAAAAGATAAAAACTCTTTGCAAAAAGACCACAATACTGTATCACATCCAAAAAATAACAGTGATTCTTTAATATAAGCAAGAATCCAGTTGATGTTGAAATTTTCAATTATTTCAAATGTCATGTTTTTTTTTCAGTTTGTTCAAATCAAAACTTAAATCAGGGCCATTCATTGTAATTTGTTGATTTATTTGTTGATTTACCTTTAAATCTCTTTTAATTTATAGGTTTCTCCCTCCATCCTTTTTTTTTTTTCATTTTTGCCATGTTTTTATTGAAGAAATAAGACTATTTTTCCTGTAGTTTCCCACAGACTGGATTTTCTGATTGCATCCCTGTGGTGTTGCTAAATGGGTTCCTCTCTCCCCATGGTTTTTATAAATTGACAGATCTAGAGGCTTAATCAGATTCAGGTTCCTTCTTATTCAGAAGTATATAATATCTTTTTATATTGCCATTGGTGAGCATTGTCGAGATCCATTCATTCATCAGGAGCTGTAAAATGACGATATTCTATCATTCCTTCCTTACTTGCTAGCTGAACACTTCTATAAGAAGAATGTCTCCTTGTTAACTATTTGGTCACTTTGGAGGAAAAAGAGGATAAATGTTTGGGTTTTTTTCCCTTTATTTAGTAATTTTCAAAATAATGAGTTGGTTCATTCCCCTTTTCTTTTAAACCCACTCCAATCAGGATTTCACCCCCACTATGCCACCGAATCTGCTGTGGTTGTGGTCACCAGTGAACTCTGTGTTGATAGACTCAAAAGCCAGTTCTGATTCCTCGTACTGACCCATCAGCAGCACTTAGCACTGACAGTCAACCTCTCCTTGAGACTTTTTCTTCACTTGGCGTTGAGGACAGCACCCACCCTTGTTTTCTTCTTTTCTCATTGTCCTTCCCTTTTCAGTCTCCTTGGCTGGTTCATCCTCATCTCCTTAAGCTCTTATGTTGGAATATCCCAGGGCTGTCTCTAAACTTCTTCTCTATATATACACTCAACTTCCTTGGAGATCTCATCTAGTCACATTATTTTTTAAAAAATGGTTTTTTTAGAGGCAGAGTCTTACTCTGTTGTCCAGGCTGGAGTGCAGTGGTGAAATCATAGCTCACTCTAACCTCAAATTCCTGGGCTCAAGAGATCCTCCCGCCTCAGCCTCCTGAGTAGCTGGGGCTACCGGCATGTGCCACCATGCCCAGCTATTTTTTTTAAAAAGATGGGGTCTTGCTGTGTTGCCCAGGTTGTTCTTGAACTTCTGGCTCAAACAATCCTCCCACCTCGGCCTCCCACAGCACTGGGATTACAGGCATGAGCCACCCACTCCTGACCTCATTATTTTAAAATACAATTTTTTAAGCTAACTCCAGTCCATACATCATCCACAAACTCCTGACTCATATACAACTGTCCACTGATTGCTTGAGCTCAGGAGTTCCAGACCAGCCTCAGCAAGAGTGGAACCCTGTCTCTACTAAAAATAGAAAATTAGCTGAGCGTCGTGGTGTGTGCCTGTAATCACAGCTACTGGGGAGGCAGGAGGATCGCTTGAGCCCAGGAGTTTGAGGCTGCTGTGAGCTAGGCTGATGCCACAGCACTCTACTCAGAGCAACAGAGTGAGACTCTGTCTCAAAAAGAAAAAAAAAAAAAGAATTTTATCTTTGAGTCTGTTTTATAAGTGAGTCTGATGAGACACTGGAGCATGCTGTGGGGGCTTGGCACCCCAATGCACATGTGATCGTGCCTCAGTTGCCCCCACCTCTTCTGAATGGGTTCTCACATACCAGCTCCCTGACCCTTTCCCAGGAGCTGCCACCCTATGCCTCCAAGGGGCCTTGGGCATGGCATGGGCATGGCAAGGGTCACGGCTGGGCATAATTGCACCCCGTGATCCAAGTCTCAGTGCGGGGCAGCTGTAAGGGTCTGTACTTGCCCTGCCAGTATCTCTGTGCTCCAGGAATACAACATTAAATAACAAATAAAAACTACCGTGACTATAAATGGGTGCAAACATATAGTTAGATAGTTAGATAGAATGAACAATATTTGATAGCACATCAAAGTGACTGTAGTCAACAATAAGTTATGGTATACTTTAAAATAACTAAAAGAGTGAAATGGAATTGGCATGTTCCTAACATGAAGAAATGATAAATGCTTGAGGTGATGGGCACCCCAATACCATGATTTCATTGTTACTCATTGTATGTCTGTATCAAAACATCACTGTACCCTATAAATATACACAACTATTATGTACCCATGATAATTAAAAATAAAACATAAAATATCATGACCAGCGGAGAGAGAGACTGCGGAAAAAAGTAAAAAGCTTTGCCCTGATTTTGAACTAGGGGCTTCGCACACTGTGCACTGGAAGTTTTCACCTGCACTTTGTGTAGCCATCCCTGTGGTGCTCAATAGATATTTGTGGAATGAATGAATGAATAATATGTGCAAAGCTCTTAGAAGATCTGGCATGTGGCCAGCATTCAGTAGAATTTAGCTATTATCAGCTGTCACCTTATTAATGGCCACTTCTTGTTTCCAGTTTAACACTCGAGTTACTTCTAACTATAGTTTTCTCCCCACTCTGTGGTGTTTCTGGAACATATGTGCCTTTGCTTATTGTCTTCCCTGCCAGGGATTCTTTTTCTCTTTTCCTCTTCTCTACTTTCACTTACGTGGCTACCACTCAACTTGAGGCCATTCCCTCCTCCAGGAAGTCTTCCCTGACTCCTCCTGGGTCAGATCCTCCCTCTCTGTCCTCACTTAACACTCCTCAACCTCTTCCTCTGTTGAGTTTAGTTCTTCCAAGGTGGGTCTGTGGCAGAGCTTCATTCACAGGCCCAGAACTTCCTCTGATGGGCTTTGGAACGTGGCTGTGTCAGTTTAGGTACCTATTTTGCTAAGGGTGAGTTCCCTCCCTGACTCTGTGGCCCCTGAGTTAAGCATTTTCTCTTTCTCTGTCTTATGCTTTATCTGGAACCAGGTGGATTGCTCCGACTCAGTCCCTGGGTCCCAGTAGGACAGGGACGTGCCTGAACCGCAGCCTGCTACTGGGATCCTGACACCCATCCCAGTTGCATAAATGGACACTTCTTCTGGAATGATGCTGTTCGGCTAGCATTGGAGCCTTGTGTAATTTTCCTTTTTGTGTCTGCTTTTTAACCTCTCTGACCCTCAGTGTCTTCATCTATGAAATGGGAATAAAAGTGCCCATCTGGCAGGGTTGTTGAGAAGTATAAGTAAAGAATACCAGCCCAAATGGGATCTCAGAAAATGTTTGCTCCCCGCTGCCAGGTGTAGTGTTATCTACTGGTATGGGCCCTTCTCGTTGGCAGGGACCGCCTGGTTTTCATGGGGCTGTGAACAATTTTAAGCTGCTCTAGCTCCACCCCGGGTGACACACTGGTCCTGCCTCACTGTTAGTCCCTATCTCCCCAGTAGGTCCTCGTGGCCAGAGAAGGGGGAAAAAAAATCATTGGTTTGGTTCAAGTGTGATAAACAGTGATTGACAGGCCTGAAAAAGAAGCTGTTGAATAAGGAGAAAAAAGCCTCTAATTATTCCCCTTAACTTGTCTGTTATCCTGTCTGTTCAATTCATTCTTTGACAACTGTCTTTCCCCCCTGCTTTAGCTGTTTAGGAATAAATTATTTTGAAGAAATGTGTTTTCAAATAAATTTGTTAAGGCTAAAATGTTGACATTTGGAAAATTCTCTCTATTCTGAATCCGAGCTCCCCCACCCTCCGCTGCGAGGCTGGGAGTTGCTCTGGCTGGGGAAGCGCCGTGATGGCAGCTAACAGGGGCCTCGGGTCCAAGAGGGGGCCCCCATCTTCTGGTCCTAGATCCTTTGCATTTAGCTGGGTGACCATCTGGCAATGCCTTACCTTCTCGAAACACAGCTGCTTCCCCTGTAAGATAGGCGCACCGTACATACTTCTTAGAATAAAGCACTTTGCAAATGCAAAGGATTTTTAAAAATATGGTATTGAAAATATTGATCAGTTCAGTGAAAAAAAAAAAGAATGACTGACTTTGGGCCGGTCAGCCCAGTTCCCGCCACTGGAACTCAACCTCTGACCTTGGTTCCTCAGGCGGGGTCCTCTGCCGAGGTAAGTCCTCACATCTCTGGGACTAAGAGAACCAGTGAACCTTTCAGGGACTGCCCTGGGACTGGGAGAGGGGAGGAAGTGAGGAATAAAAAGCCTTTTAGGAGGAGGGAGAAGGGTTAGGGAGCCTAGGATATTACTGCGGCAGCTCAGAGCCACAGGTTTTGGGGTCATTATCACGGTTATTGTTACCTTCACCACTTTTTTCGCTCATCTTCCTCTTCTGCTGTTGCTGGGACCTGGGACCCTAATGGTCGTTGTCAGTAACCTGGGCATGGTCTAATCCAAGGAGGGTTCTCTTGGTAGTAAGTCCATTGTGGTCTGCACAGAGTCCCTAGTGGGTGAGGTTAGGGGAGAAGCCTGAACCAGGAGCAAGGAGTCCCTGCCTAATGTTTTTATTTTTCCCCTCTCCATTGCCCAGGCTGGAATGCAGTGGCTACAGTCCTGAGCTCAAGGGATCCTCCAATCCTCCCGCCTCACACCCACTTGCCCCTAGCAGCTGGGACTACAGGCATGAGCCACTGCACCGGCCCCTACCCAATCTCACAGTCAGTTTTTTGGCGTTGAGCTGATAGCTAAGCAGCACTCCAGAAGAAGAGATCTGAGCGTTAGACTAACAATATCAATAATGAACATTTTGAGCACTTTCTATATGTGAGGCAGATGCCAACCAGGGGGACTTCCTGCGCTTCAAGATATAGATAAAATTGGCTGCTATCCACGCCACCAACTCTGCAGCCCGTGGAAGTCTAAACTCCTCCCCCAGATTTCTGTGACTGGAAACATATGCTCCTAGGGCCAAATCTGCCTCCAGGCTCCTCTGTCCTGCCTGCTGGCTCCCCTCTTGCACCAGACCATTCCAGACATGAAATTCAGTGCACTTCCTCCATTTCCACAGTTCCAACTCCTCCCATCAACATTTGCATGGTTATAATGTGGGTGGGGAAGCGTCAGGGGGTCACACACGCTGCAGCTGGCTTTTTTCTCCCTTCTCTTCTGTCTCTCCTTCCCTTTTTTCTGTCTCCACCCCTCACCCAATCCCCCCCTTCCTCCTCTCCTGATCCTTGCCCGCTTTGAAGCTTCCATAATGGTCCTCCCTCGAGTTATGAAAAATAATTGCTAAATGCAATGTGGTCTCCTGCATCGGACCCTGCAACAGAAAAAGGACATTGGTGGAAAAACAGATGAGATCTGAATTCAAAAATCTATACTTTAGTGAGGAGAACTGTATCATGTTCATTTCTCACTTTTGGCAAATGTGCTAAGTAAGACGTTAACGTTGGAGGAAACTGGATGAGGTGTCTAACAGGAATTCACTGGACTGTCTTTGCAACTTTTCTGTAAGTCTAAAGTGACTCCAGAATAAAAAGTTTTTCCTTGAACAAAGTTCTTTCCCTTCTCCTCTGATGATGTCTCAGCACCACCTGTCATGGCCTCACCTTCTACCCTAAACTCACTCTTAAGGTTGTTACCTAGGAACATCAGTTTTCTTCCTAATAGCATTTGTGGTGCCACCTGTTAAAATAATACAGCTTTCTCTTTCTTGCTTCAAGTATACATTATCTCACTTAATCTACACAACAACCCCGTTGGCAGGTATTATTACTCCTAATTTCTAGGCATGGAAATTGAGGCTTATGGTGGTTGAGTGTTGTGGCACGGTAAGCAGCAGAGACAGAACGAAATCCAGATTTTGACTCCAAGATCCAAGCTCTCAATCGCTATATTAGCCTTCCTTGGTTTCCTTCTGGGAGGGGCTGTACTCTTACATCAGCATTTAACCTCCTATTTCACAAGTCAAGTTATCCTGGCAATTGTTGTAAGTTAATCCATGCACCCCATATATCCATTCATTAATTCATCATTTATTGAGTATACCATGCTGTGTGCTGCCTGTGTACTGGGTGTCAGGGCTCCAGAAATAAGTAAGACGTGGTTCCTGCCTTCAGGGAGCTTCGGTCTGGTAGAGGAGACAGACAGGAAAATAAAGTCAATGCAATCAGATAAGTCCAGCTATGAAAGGTGGGGAGCTATGAAAGAAGAGGTCACCTACATGTGGGGCTCCAGGAAAGGCTTTATAGAGGAAGAAAGGCTCGATTTAAATATTTAAGGATGAATAAGCATTTTCCAGGAGCAATCAGAAGTAGGGACAGAGCACTGTGGGCTAAGGAAACATCAGGAACAAAGGCATGGAGGTGACAAAGAACACCGAGGAGGTGTCAGCACTGTGGCCTGCTGTGGACACAGGGTGTCTGTGCATGGGGGTCACTGGTGGTGGAGTCAGAGAAGCACAGGGGCCAGGTCATGGGGTCCTTGGGGCCATGAGAAGGAGATTTGACTTTATCCTGTGGGTCATGGTGGAGGCGCAGGGATGAGTTTTAAAGAAGAGAGTGACATGGTTGGATTTGGGGATCTGGTGCTAGGAGAGGAAGGATAAAAGGGGCAAGTCTGGAGGCAGGAGATGGGTT
The DNA here is from genome assembly GCF_041146395.1 of Eulemur rufifrons. Lineage (NCBI taxonomy): Eukaryota > Metazoa > Chordata > Mammalia > Primates > Lemuridae > Eulemur > Eulemur rufifrons. The sequence continues at coordinate 18,328,157 of NC_090991.1, forward strand.
AGGATGCTTCTGTAAACCCGGTGAGATACGACAGCGTCCTCAACTGGGAAAGTGACAGTGGGGATGGAGAGGGAATGGGTAGGAGAGAAGTGAAGAATGGCAACTCCAGGCCAGGCGCAATGGCTCACGCCTGTAATCCCAGCACTTTCGGAAGCCAGTGTGGGAGGATGGCTTAAGGCCAGGTGTTCAAGACCAGCTTGAGCAGAGTGAGACCCTGTCTCTACAAAAAATATAAAACTCAGTCAGGTGTGGTTGCTGCACCTGTAGTCCCAGCTACTCAGGAGGCTGAGGCAGGAGGATCACTTGAGTCCAGGAGTTTGAGTTTGCAGTGAGCTATGATGATGCCACTGCACTCTAGCCTGGATGACAGTAAGGGACCCTGTCTCAAAAACAACAACAACAACAACAAAAGAATGACAACTCCATCCCGGCCCCAAATTTGGAATTACTCTTAACTCCTCCTCACGTTCTCTCAGTCCCTTCATCCAATTCATCAGCAGAAACTACAGTTCTACCTTGACCGTATATTTAGAATCTGATCACTTCTCACTACGTCTACCATTACCACCCTACACCAAGCCACTGTCCCTTCTCACTTGGATTATTGCAATGGCCTCCTAACTTGTTTCTCTCCTCCATCCTTGCTGTCCATGGCAGCCAGAGGGATCCTTTCCAAGATGAGCCACGTCATGTCGCTCCTTTGCTTCCCATCTCATGCAGAGGACAATCCATCTTACGATGGCCTGCAGGGCTCTACCTGCTTGGCCCCCCGGCTCCCCCTCGTTCACCAAAATCAAGCCACGCTGGCCTCCCTGACATCATTCCAACACACCACGCCTGTTTCCATTTCAGGACTCTTCCACTGACTTCTCCTTCTGCCTGCAGATACCTGCATGGCTCCATCTCTCACTCTGTTCAGGTCTGTGCTAAAATGTCATCTCAGCAGACAGTCCTTCCTTGACTGCCCTGTGTTAAGATGCACCCTCATCACTTACTATCCTTTTACCTTGTTTTATTTTTCTTCATAGCCCCCAGCCACCTGCCATATGAAATATTTATTTGTTCGCTTACTGTCTCTCTTGCCAGGCCCCCAGTAGAATACAAACTCCATGTAAGCAAGTATTTTATTTGTTCTGCTCCCTGCTGTGTCCCCAGTGCCTAGAGCAGCACCTGGCACTTAGTGGGCGCTCTGTAAGTATTTGTTGAAATCCTTGTTGAAAAATAGCATTGCCAGTATTTGGTAATTGTTTGGATATTGAAAATAAGGTATAGGAAGAGTTTGAGGGGTTAAGGATTTCTAAAGCAGGGTTTTACAGAATAGTTTATGTGGTCATTACCAAGCATTTCTTGTCCTCTGTCTCAGTCTATCTAGGACACCATTAGATGTCACCACATGTTTTGCTCCATTAAAGCCTCATTAATGCAAGAATCCCAAGACTCCTGAGGAGCAAAGTATGATACCAGATCTGAGACTGGGCTAGGCAGGAGAACTGTGCTCCAAGAGAACACTTAGCTTGCTTATCTACTGAGAATCAAGTGTGGGGCGGGGGTGGCAATCTTCTGTGCCTAGTCGGGACTTAATTGTGCTAAGGCATGCTAGGCAGAGGCATCATTTGTGTCTGTATCCAAGCTGCGGACCTGGTCTGAGGACTCCCTCTGAGAGGGGTTTATGGGAGCGTGGGTGGCAGGGCATAAAAAGGAGCGGAGGCCCCGGCCAGATACATGCAGTTCAACACAGAGAAGCTGGATCACTTCACTTGCCAGGTCTGACCTCCTAAGATGGGGAAAGGGAAGGGGAGTATGTTGATGCCCTAGCACTGCTATAACAAAGCGCCACATACCACGGGGCTTAAAGCAACAGAAATTCACTCTTTCACTGTTCTGAAGGCTAGAAGTCCAAAATTAAGGCGTCTGCAGGGCCAGGCGCCCTCTAAGACTCTGGATGGGGTCTTTCCTTGCTTCTTCCTGGCTTGCGGAAACTGGGGCTATTTGTTATCTTTGCAGGTTCAAGGGAGGAAGCCCAACTATAGCAGCAAAGACTGTATTGAGGCCAACACAGAGAGAGAAGCAGAGTTGAGAGGCGGAAAGGGTCCCCAAGTCACTCGGATACACTATTTGAGTCTCCAGATAGATCCAGAGGGGCCTGAAGCTATTGCTAACCTGCAGCCCCCACCAGCTTTCCGAGTTACATGAGCCAACACATCTCCTTTTTAGATTACGCTAGTTTGGGTTGGGTTTCTGTTACTTGCAACCAAATACTCTAGTTCTTACAAATGCATCAGTACAGCATGTATCTTTTCAATACACTTCCCTTTTCCTGGGGGAACTTGAATGAGTCTGTAATTCACATCCAAAAGGACCTAACTGAAAGAATGAGGAAGGCATTTAATCCCCCATTTCGTAGTTGAGAAAACCGAGGCCATACACTGTTCTCATGGTCCCACCACCAGTAAACGTTGGAACTAGCCTGTGAACCCAGGAGTGGATTCAAAGAGTAGGGACCAAGGGGCTATTTTTTCCAGTTCGTTTCCTCATGTGTCTTCAGAAGATTTGAGTAATTATTAAGGATAAACCATTCATGTCCCAACTCCACGACTCACTTATTATCAAGTTATTGAAACTCCCTGTGCCTCAGCTTCCTCCTCTGTAGGTTGGAGGCAATAATATTACATACTTCACAGAACCGTAGTAAGAATGAAATGAGATTTTAGATATATAGATATTACGTAGAGAAATACAGATATAGATACACACAATGCATAGTACAGTTTCTGGCACATGGAAAACACTCAATAAAGATTGGTTATTATTATAATAATTATCGTCACCACCATCATCATTATCATTAAACTCCTGGGCTTAAGCCCAAAACCATCAATCTGGGCCTACACTCCCTGTCGCTAGCAGGGGGACAGCTGCACTTGCCGCCAGCTCAGTCTCCAAAGGCTCAGGATTTGGCTGTTGCCGGTAGAGCATTTTAATGTGGCTCAGTGTTTTCATTTCTGTCATTTTGTTGTACCTGCCCCCTGAGGCGGCTGAAGCAGACAAATCCCTGAGAAAAATAAATAAATAAAATAAGTCGTGATGAATGAAGCCCCCTTGTTGTTCTTTACGTTCAAGCTGTTTTTCAAGGTATCTTTTGGTAAATGGACCAAGACTGCGGAATCCACCAAAAACTGGGGGCACAGGTTGTGGCCCCCAGAAGTGACAGATTGGGTCAGGTGGAGGCCAGCAGGTGGATGGGGACAATATGGGTGGCTTGGCAGACAGCTGCCGGGGCAACAATGCAGTCTGGAAGCCGTAGTTTTCAAATTCATATAACAGCATGAAGATCACCCATTAATTAGAGTCACAGATATTCAGAAGGCAGCTTAGCAAACGCTAAAGATTATTTTTAACTACACACACCAGACAGCCGGGCTGGCTCCCCTGGCAGATCTGTCAATCTCAGCAGATCTGAGCTAGAGTCACGGAAGGTGACAGCAGGGGAAACGGTGGGCCAGGACAGCATTCCTCCTGGAGGTGCAGCAACTGAAGGAAAACCTTTAGCCTAGGCAGACCCACCCGTGGACCACACCTCCATGGCAAGTGAGAATCCCCTTCCTGTTCTCGGCTCTTGCCCAGCCCTTCTACCTGCTCCTGCCCTTGACTGATGAAAGAATCTTTTGAGTTCCTGATCCACTAGTCCTGCTGTTTGGGATTTAAAGATGACCTTCAGCACCTCTACTTTGACCTTTAGCAGTTTCAAGGATAGGCCGGCATCTCCAGTCCATCTGCTTTGGATAATGCTCTACCTGGCTGGAACTTCACCTTGCACAAGTCTTTTCCATCTCTTTTCTTCCCTGCCCACTAAGGAGCACTGGACAGCTTTCCTACTCTTCTGCCTCCCTCTCCCCCAGAGATTCTGATGCAGCAGGGCTGGGGTGAAGACCAAGCATTTGAGTTTCAACCTAAGTACCTTAGGTGACCTGGTGCAGGTGGTCTATGGTTCATGCATTCATATACACTGCTTCACAGGTTCCGTGAACATTCTCTCCCTCATCTCCTCTACTTGTATGAGGACCCTGTTCTCTTTAGTCGTGGCCTCTTAGGTCATGCAGAGAAATGAATTCAACTTGCAGAGACTTGGGAAATTTATTATTCTCATGAAGCCAAGAGGCCACACAGGAGGAAATGATGTGACATCTCAAGTTCATTGATGAAGAGACTATAAAAAGATAATACAGATACATTTTTGCCACTATTATCTTTTCCACCTCTTCTTTATTAAGTCTCCTCTGTCCCACTAAAACCCCTATCCCATGATCAAGAGTAAGACAAAAGGCACCCAATGGTTGCTTTTCTGGGCCTTATCTTCTTTTGGATTCCTCATAATGGACAGCACCTCTAGTTTTGCCTTTAATTCCAGAGATTTTCAACGTTCTTAAGTCCACCACTAGGCTTTGTAGATTCTCAGGTTGCTTACATTCTGTATATGAGACAGGATAACTTAGGTTCCATTGGGGGGGTCATAAAACACTCTAAATAAACAAAATTAAGTTGTAGTAACATAGTCTGAAACAAAAGAGATAAGAAAAGCCACCATGTAAACAACAGGTCATTTAGGGCCATTCCATCTTGGGGAAGGAAAGGGAGACCTCTGCTTCAGACACAGAGAGAGGGTCATTTTCTGCCCTTTAGCACAGTTTAGTCCATTCCTGTTTCATGATCAGACCTTCACGTGGTTAAGATTGTGTAGCATCTGGTTTCTGTGACCTGATGACTTATAACACTCAACTGTCTTGTTTGATCCTCACAACCTTTCAACATAGTGTCATTAATTAATTAATTAATCCAGCAAATATTCATTAAGTTCTTACTGTGTGCCAAGTGCTCTGCTGGGTCTTTGATATGTACAGAGGCAAGTCCGGCAGGATCTTTGTCCCCGAGAAGCCTACAGTCTAGGGGCTCATTCCTCAGAGGGAAACCAAGCCAAGGCTGCCATTCCTTCTTCTCCACAGGACTCGATTATGGAGATCATGCTCTCTCATTCTTGACATCTTGAGATGCAAATACTGGGTCAAGGGCTTGAAATGGCTTTTCCTGCATGGGATCACCAGGTCCTAATCATCCCCCTCCCTACCCTCAACTCCTAATGATCTCCATCTGCTGGTATTCACGTCCTTGTATAATGCCCTTCCCTTAAGTGATTCATGATTTTCTTCTAGCAAATAGAATATAGTAGAAATGATAGGATGGTACTTCTGAGATTAGGTTATAAAAAGACTGTGGCTCATGCCTTGGGTATGCTCTCTCTCACTCTCTCTCTTAAATCACCTGAGCTGGGGAAGGCAAGCTGCCATGTTGTGAGCTGTCCCAGGGAGAGGCCAATGTGAAGAACGAAGGTCCTTAGTCCAGTAGCACACAAGAAACTGAAGCCTGGCAACGACCATGTGAGCACGCTTGGAATAGGACCCTTCACCTCTAGTCAAGTCTTCAGATAAAACCACATCCCTGGCCAACAGCTTGACTGCAACCTCATGAGAGAACTTGAGCCCGAGGCACCTGGCTAAGACATATCCCCATTCCTGACCTGTAGAAACTGAGAGGTAATGACTCTTTTTTGTTTTAAATCACTACACTTTGGAGTCATTTGTTATATGAAAAGAGAGAATACAGCATGTTTTGTGCCTGGGCTTTTAATTTAGTCATCTCCCGCCTGGGGGCTTTTCCAAGGGCCCACTCAGCCTGTGATAATTAGAACTGGGAGACTGGAGTGTGTTGTGGAAGGCACTGGAGTCGAAGGAGAGTGGCTGGAGCAGCAGAATGTAATTCTGCGATGATCTCATCCCGCAGAGAATGGCTGTGGAGGAACACAGGCTGGGGAATAAAGCCTCTCTGTTGTGCACGTCTAGCTGGCTGGACCAGGTCTGAGTGCCAAGCTTGAGCTAAAAGTGTTAAAGACCATGAACTTTCCCTTGGCGAGATTGGGGCTCCCAGCAGGTCACAAGGGACACGATGAAAAGTGACAGGGCATTGGGACAACAGTAAAGAGATTGGAAGCTGTTGTTAGAGTCCAAATGACCAGGCTCTGCTACTTACTTAGTTGTGTGACCTTGAACAAATTGTTTAACTTCTCTGAACCAAGCATTTGAAGTGGATATTGTTATAATATCCACTTTGAAGGGTTATTTTGAAGATTAAATGAGATAATGTAGGTAAGCTTTTGGCAGAGTGCAGAATGGTTGATACTGCTATTATTCCTGGAAGGGGCCCTGGTTGGAGGTTTTGCCTAGCTTGTTTCTGCTGTGATCTGGGTGGGTGGAAGGGGCCAGCAGAGCCCTCCAAAGCAGGGCTGTGGAGTGCCATATGGTAAGCCCCTATGAAAAGTAAATACATAATTAAAAGGCCAATGTAGGTACCATACAGTACCCCCAAAGGGAATTAGAACATCAGAAGATTTGTGTGAAAAAGCCCTATAGTCTACTCAACATGGGCTAAACCTTCAGATATAGCTCAACTTTCATTTGACATAAAGAAACTCTTACAGACAGCTTATTCCAAGAAGTCAATGAACAAAAATGGACAAAGGTTCTCATCTAGAAGTCATGACTCATCGTTCTCCAGAGAATTCATACAGCAGCAAAACCCAGGAGTGTGAATTCACACCTCATTGATGTCAGCAATTTCACACTGAGCAGAAAGTATCAGTCTAATGAGTTGGAAAACCGGACAATATTAGAAGAAAAGTGATGCTTTAGAAATGATATGAAAGTTTTTGTAGAAAAGATCACAGAAAATCTATGATTATAATAGATAGACATGATTGATCACAGTTGGGTATAAAGATTTAAAAGGATGAAAAAACTGAGCAATAAGAACATATATGACCATAGCAGCACAATTCACAATTGCAAAGATGTGGAAACAACCCAAGTGCCCATCAATACATGAGTGGATTAATAAAATGTGGTATATGTATACCATGGAGTACTACTCAGCTATAAGAAACAATGGTGATCTAGCACTTCTTGTATTTTCCTGGATAGAGCTGGAGCCCATTCTACTAAGTGAAGTATCCCAAGAATAGAAAAACAAGCACCACATGTACTCACCATCAAATTGGTTTCACTGATCAACACTTAAGAGCACACATAGGAATAACATTAATTGGGTGTTGGGCAGATGCGGGGAGAGGGATGGGTGTATACATTCATAATGAGTGAGATGCACACTGTCTAGGGATGGACATGCTTGAACCTCGGATTCAGGGCAGGGCAAGGGCAATATACGTAACCTAAACCTTTGTACTCCCATAATATGCTGAAATTTAATAAAATTTTTTAAAAATTAAAAAAGAACATATATGACCACTTCCCAAGGTTTGCAAGGGTTATGTTTCTAAGTCTGCTATATTTTGAAAATTGTAATGTGTTGACATTGCATAGATCAATCTAACATAATTCTGAAGATGAATATCGTATACAAGGCCCTACAAAGTACATGGCATGATGGGGTTGCCTGTATATGATCAGTTCCTAAATATTTTGAAATATTAGTAAGCAGAAGCTGGAAAAGTGCTTATTTAAAATTTATAGCCAGGTGTGGTGGCTTACGCCTGTAATCCTAGCATTCTGCAAGGCCGAGGTGGGAGGATCGCTTGAGGTCAGGGGTTCGAGATCAGCCTCAGCAAGAGTGAGACCCCATCTCTACTAAAAAAAAAAAGAGAAAGAAAGAAAGAAAGAAATTAGCTGGGTGTGGTGGTGCACACCTGTAGTCCCAGCTACTCGGGAGGCTGAGGCAGGAGGATCGCTTGAGCCCAGGAGTTTGAGGTTGCTGTGAGCTAGGTTGATGCCATGGCACTCACTCTAGCCTGGGCAACAGAGTGAGACTCTGTCTCAAAAAACAAGCAAACAAAAAAATTTATAGATTGGTCAGGCATGGTGGCTCATGCCTGTTATTCCAGCAGTTTGGAAGGCTGAGATGGGAGGCTCTCTTGAGGCCAGGAGTTGGAGACCAGCCTGGGCAACATAGTGAGACCCCATCTCTATAAAAAAACTTTCTAAAAATCAGCTGAGTGTGGTGGCCCACAGCTGTAGTCCTAGATACTCTAGAGGCTGGCTAGAGCCCAGGAGTTCAAGACTGCAGTGAGCTATGTTTGCACCACTGCACTCTAGCCTAGATGACAGAGCAGGACACCATTTCTAAAAAAAAGCAATGGATAAATAAAATTTACAGGTCATTTTCTAAATCTAAATTTAGGAAATTTTTTTCACTTTTGGGAAAGACTACTGCTTTAAGAAAAATCTCAGAATGACTCTTTAATTATCCAGATGTAAAACATGGTACTCACTCACTGTTCTTGGAGGAAATGGTGACATCATTGTTAAACTGACTGTAGATATTGATAATGTAAATTATGACTCTGCAGAGCTATCATTTATTGAGCCTTCACCATGAGGTCATAAGAACCACTTGGGATGCTCATTAAACATACAGGTTCCGAGCCCCTCCCTGGACATCTGATACACTGGGCCTGGGGTAAAGACCTGGAACCCATGGGTTTAACACAAGCCCCTCATTGTTTCCTATGATGGGACAAGTTTGGAAAATGGCGATTTACATGGTTTATGTCAATTGTTACTATTGCCCCCTGAAGCAGGTACCATTATTATCTGCATTTTACAGATGAGGAAACCAGCTAACAGTGTAAGATACAGTATACCCAAGTCAGACAGCTAACACACAGGAGCTGCTGACACTAGCACCCAGGGCTGCTTGTCCCCAAAGCCAGGTGCACGGCCATTATACCTCACTGACTGGCAGGTATGGCTGAGCAAGAGCCGCAGCTCTTAGCTGGTTGGTTATTTCCACATACACCCTCTCCGGGTTAGGGGGTGGGCAGTTGCGTGCAGGGGTTGGGGCACAGAGGGAAGAACGGGAGGTCTGAAGTCATTTTGGTGAGAGACTTCATGATCTCTGAGCTCAAGCAGTACTGCCTTGAGACCAGAAGACAAAACGTGACACAGAGGTAGGACTCTGGGCCCTGTTCAGTGGTGATATTGAGAGCACCAGGAGCTTGTACCCTCAGAAGGTCACTGGTGATCTTACTAGGGGCACCCACAAATCTCCCTCAGATGCTGCCAGAGCTGTGACATAGGACAGGCATGGGAGAGAACACGGTAGATGTTGGATGGTGATAGTAAGCAGACGGACTGCTTTATGAGCATATGAGATAAGATATCCCCCTGGGGACAGCTCTAAATGACTGGCGGATGCCTTTTGTAAGGGAGGTTGAGATCAGGTGGGAGCCCAAGTCATTGTCAGGTGGGCAATAAAAGTTAGTGGGACCCCATTTTATATTCTCACACAGACCTTGACACTTGGATTACGTAATTGGGCTTTTAGTGCGTCTGGACCTCATTGTGTCCCTTATGGGCAGGTGTCATACAGTGCCTGGCCCAGTGGGAGAGACCCAGTAAAGATCTTTTGTGTTGAACAGAGAAATTTTGGTCTTCACAGCTCCCCGCTTTCATTAACTGTTCCTCGGTTTCCCCTTCCTTTGTATTCCGCGGCCCGGCTTTATTTCTGGCAAGGGCTGAGACCCCCAGGCCCTTATTTGCTCTTCTCACCTCATATGTTCCTTAGGAAGTGGGTGGACGAAGAGGGATGATGATTTATTGAGTGATTTGTGAGGTGCTGGCCTAAGAACTCACACACACACACACACACACACACACACACCCCCCATTTGATCCTCACCTCCACCCTGAGAAGAAAATGTTGCCCATACGTGACAATAAGGGTTCCCCTACCCAGACCATGGAGATAAGGAAAATTAAGTTTCATTTTGAGAACCAAACTCTTCAATCCTTACACAATGGATGGGAATAGCCACTTACAGTAAAATGAAAACCTGTTCATGAAGATGTGACCAAGGGTTTTGAGACCCCTGCCCCCACCACCAATGCCATCCAAGGTGACAGGGGAGGCATCCCCTAGAGGGACTGTCACCGAAAAGTGGGAACCAAGCCATGACTTTCTGTCCTTTGGGGGAAGACAGGGAGGGCAGAAGGCAAGGGGTGCCTGGCGTGGTGGAAAAGGAAACCGGAAGAGCTTGGCAGTGCCCCACACTGAGGGGAGCAGAGGGAAGCCGACCAGATGCGAGGCTGCTGAAGGCCGGTGAGAGGTCCACAAGCCACCTTAGACAGGAGATCACGGTTGAGATCAACTAAGCAAGTCACAGGTTCTTATTCCAAGCGTAGCAAGCAAGACTGTCTCCCATGGCTCCCTGGTAGCCAAGTGTTGGGGTGGGAACAAGCTCTTAGAGCCAGCCTGGTGAGCAGGACTGCTCCCTGTCCTCCCGGATGTCATGCTCCAGTTCCTGTGCTCTTGGACACTCTGACTCCTGAGAAATGGATCATGGATGTACCGATAAACCAGGTCTGGGAGCTTCCCAGGCCATGGGCAGATTCTGGCCTGCGGTGAACCGATCAGGGAAAACGTCCGTCTGGATCTGGCTAGCCACCTGGCCTTCCTTAGGAAGGCCCCTCTGAATCTCTGGTCCCAGGGCACACCTTTTGCACAATAGACAGTGTCACTCCCTGCATTCTGGCAACCAAACTAACTCAGAGATTTAAAACCCTTGGCCAAGGTCACTCAAGCAAAACCGTTTTTCTCCTGGCCTTAAAGCCCACAGGTATCTCCTTCCTGACTCTCCTTCCAGAGACTGGCCTCTGTTCCTCCTCCTTTCTCTCCACTCCGTCCTCACTGGCCCTCCTCTCCTGCCCCTCAGCCTCTCGTGGCACACTCGCACTTTCCACAGGGAAATCCTAATATGGGTCAAGGCTGCGCCCTGGGAGTCGTTGAACTCTTGTGTCTGTCTCCTTCCTGCCCCGCCTCTGCTGAGGCCAAGGACCCCTAGCAGTGTCAGTCTGCAGTCTCAGGACTGCAGGCCTCTCTCTACTAATGCAGGTGTCTTAGAAGGTGGACCTTGTTACCGCAGAAAGCAATCAGTGTGGGAAGCTAAAGTTGCATCTGTCTCTCATGGCTCAGCTTAGCAAGCCTGAGTGGCCTTGGGTCAGTGCTCTCGTCTGAGAGGGGCCCTTGGAGGGACAGTGGTCTGGAGGCCTCTGACCTGGTTTGAGGGGTATGAGGAAACACGCTGTTCAAGTTCCAAGGGCAATGGCGTTCTGGCTCATGCCTGTAATGCTAGCACTTTGGGAGGCTGAGGTGGGAGGATCACTTGAGGCCAAGAGTTCAAGACTAGCCTGGGCAACATAGCAAGACCCATCTCTAAAAAAAATTAAAAATTAGCCAGGCATGGTGATGTGTGCCTATAGGCCCAGCTACTCGAAAGGCTGAGGCAGGAGGATGACTTGAGCCTAGGAATTTGAGGTTGTAGTGAGCTATGATGACACCACTGTACTCTACCCCCAGGCAACAGAGTGAGATTCTGTCTCTTAAAAGAAAAAGTTTCAAGAGCAGGTTGAGCTTTCTTCAAATGATGCTGTGGCCTTAGGCTTTTCCATTTTTACTACATTTCATCCTCACAATATCCCCTCTCCTGAGAACACTATATCTCAGAAAAGGCAACTAACTTGCTCAAGGTCCCACAGCTAGTAAGTGGTAGAGTAGGGGGCAGAACCTGGGTCTGTCTGATTCTCACTCTATTCTGGCATTGAGATTCCTGCATAGGTGGGGTGTGGAGTGTCCTCTTGGGCTTGAAGTACAGGAGCAGTATGGTGCTTCTAGACAGACCACGCCTCTCAACCACCCTGGTGAACCGTCTGTGTTAGGAAAACCCGTCTGTGAGTACTAGGCACAAGCCTGGCCCATGGAAGATAAGTCATCCATGCTAGCGTCCTCACCATTCCACTGCAGGCACCAGAAACTACCAATTGAACCGATTATTATTACTGTTATTATTACAAAGAGACTGCCATCCCAGACTAGCAAGGAGAACTCATATCCCCTTCTGCCCAGAAACGAGTCAGTGCAAAGTGCCGGATGATGTGGTTTCTAATTCTTTCTCCAGCCAGTGACTTGCCACAGAGTCTCAGCTTCCTCCTATTTTCTTATGTCATCAGCAGAGATGCCTCTAGAGCCAACATGGATAACTTGATGTGTTTCTTATTTCTATATTCTCAGAACCCAGAGTGGTATGTTGACACATGGTAGGCACACAGCAAAAGTCTGTGGTGTGCATGAATGAATGAAGCGCTGACCACTCAGGTGTGGAGGACACTCATGGGTACCTGTAGCCCTGCCCCCTTATCATCCCTGTCCTTGGTCTTAAAAAGGTCCCTTACTCTGCACCTGATGTCATCAGCCAGGACAGAGGAGACAACTTTGGTACAGATGTCTTCTGCTTAAGGGAAGCCCACTGTGTGAAAACTTACAGTTGTGGGAATATGAAATTATGATGCTGGTGGCTCTTTTAAACAGATATTTGTGAAGAAAAATAAAGCAAGACCCCACCAGAAAGGCCTACAAATGTGGGCAGGGCCTGGGGAAGACATTGAGTGCAAACAATGAAAAGCTGTCACAAACAACAGAAAATTGTTTCTTCCAGTCATAATTATGCTTTCCAAGAAAAAGAACTAACATTTTGGTATATTTTCTTCTAGCTGTCCTTCTTTGCATATTTCTTTTTTTGTAGAGATTGTAATGCATATATATTTTTGAATCATGTTATTTTTTCCCCACATACCATAAACATTTACCCATGTTGTTTTAAGCTCTTTATAGACATCAGTTTTATTACTTATTTATTTTGTAGAGATAGGGTCTTGCAATGTTGCCCAGGCTGAGCACAAATGCCAGGGCTCAAGTGATCCTCCTGCCTCAGCATCCCGAATGGCTAGGACTACAGGCCACTGTACTCGGCCAACATTAATTTTAATAATTGAATAATACTTCATTTTATGGATGTGCATAATTTATTAAACCATTCCCCCACTGCTAATTATTTAGTTTCCATTTGCCCCCATTACAACTAAGCAGTTCTGCAAAGAAGACATTTGTACATTAAACTTTTTCCATATTATAGACTATTTCCTAAAGATAGGTGATCAGGAGTTGAATACTGGGTCTCAAGGAGTGATATTCTTAAGATCTTTGGGACTATTACATTTGTAAATTCAGGGAATTTTCTCATCGTTCTTGAGAGTCCAGGCTCTGGGTTCAGACAGGCTGAGTACAAACCCTTGCTGTGAACCTGGGCACCTTGGCTGGCGTTTCTGAGTCCCAGTTCCTTAGTTGTGAACTGGAGATTATGACTGTGCCCTCCTCACAGGGCTCTAGCGAAGATGAACAAGTCACATGGACAAAGCTCAGTGCTCCCTAAATATTAGCTACTATTAATTTGCCTATCTTTGGTTACCAGTGAGAATGGACCTTTCACTCATGCTTATTGTCTGTTTATACTCCTGTGTGTATGTGTGTCTGAATTAAGATATATTATTTTAAGGTGAAAAACTAAACCGTAAGGGACTCTGAAAGGCGCTATTCGTTAGGTAATCTAGCAGGCGTGCAGCTCTTTCTCGGGGTTCATCTAACCTTAAAGAAAGGCAAGTCCTGGTGCCCTGTAGTTTCTACCCAGTGTCTCTCCTTCTGGCTAGATTTAGAATCTATCATAGGACTGTCCTCTTCCTCTTTAAATGTTTCCTTTAAGACTGACTACATTCTTAAGTACGAGTTTTATTATGTTGAGAGATCCCGTGGGAACATATCACCAATTGTGGAATAAATTCAGAGGAAAAACTAGATTTGATTTCCAGATCTGCAATATTGCCGACCTCTCTAGGAGCACATTTCTCAGTAAAGCGAGAGCTCCCAGGGCGAGAATGGAGTCACCTGGGGGCAGCTTTGGCCCTTTAGGAGCACAGAACAGCCCAAGCAGCCGCGGCAACCTCCCCTCCCGCTGATAATGTCTATAAATCCATTTCCTGTCTTGTAATTATGTCTCATGTGGTAATTAGCCCCTTTATATCAATGAAGCCAAATTTCCCTGTGTAATGGAGTGAAGCCCAAGTGTATGTGGAGAACTGAAGTGCCCCTTTGGCACAGGGGATCCTTCTCCTCTGAGATCTCCTTGGGGGCAGAGAGCGTAGCCCTCCCTTGAGGAGTCCTCCTGTGCGCCAGGTTTGTGCGGGGGGGCTTTGCATGCACCGTTCCATTTACTCCTCACACTGATCCTTCCTCCCCAGCACCTCGCCTTCGCTTGCATGGTCCAAGGCCAGCTTCTGCACCCTCCTCAGGGGGCAAATCAAAACCAACGGTGGTGCCTGGATGAACACGTGACGCTGTGTGCCGAAGGCTCTGCCGGGTGCGAGGAAGGAGGCCTGCGGAGGCCTCATCCCTTCCTGGGATTTCACCGGGGCCATTGACCCCGCACAGCCCTGAGTGTGCGTGGGCGCGTGTGGAGCCAGCAGCAGGGTGGGGCGGGGGCCCCCGGCAGGCACTTCAGGATGCCAGCAGCTCAGAAGCCAGCTGTGGGAGGGACGTTTGGAGTGTCACTGCAGCCCTTGGGAGAGGACAAGGCAGGGAAGCATGAGCTGACACAAGGCTGGGGCGGGTGTCAGAATGGGTGGGTGCAGGCTCATGGCCTTGAGGAGGGAACTCGGTCACAGTGAACAAAGAGAGCACACGTCCCTTTATCTCACCTTCCTGTCTCTTCTTCCTCTCCTCTCTCGCTCTCATTCCTCTTAGGCATCTCCTTCCCATGATCAGGCTGCACCTGGGGGAGGGGGATTCATAATCTTTTAGCCTGACAGAGAATGGGAGGGGCACATCAATTATCCAGAAGGCTAAGAAAAGGGTAGGAAGGATATTGGATTGGACTGGAATCCTTGAGCAAGCTACTTAGATACTAAGTGCCTCAGATTCCGATCTCTAAAATGGGATAAGAATGGCTGTCTCGCACACCTCAGTGGACCGAACAGGAGGAGGAATATGCCCCATTTTGACTCGAGGGGATTTCTGACTATGTGCTTGTCTTTCAGTGACATGTCTGGGGAAACATATAAATGCATGTTTGTATGTAAGTATGTCCGCACACACAATCAACTGAATGCATGTCTTTTTGACTTTTAGGAATTGAAAACCATCACATATAATAATAAGTAGTTACTAACTACTATTACTTACTACTTACTTAGAATACTACTTACTCTATGCTACAGCCTATCTAGGCTCTGTGTATATATCCTCTTATTTAATCCCCCAAGCCCTATAAGGTAGGTATTATTAGTTACATTTTACAGAAGAGAAAACTGAGACTCCAGGTTAAGATGATCACCCAAGGTCATGGGTCTAGTAAGTGTTAGAGTGGCAACTTGAAACATGCCTGACTTTCTGAGTGTTTAGTCTTAATTGTTACATTGTTTCTAAGAATCTGGGCTTTTCTTTACATCCATAGGTAGACAGCTTTGGACCCAGGTCCGAGTACCATTTTCCCTTGATCTAACTCCCGACTTCCAGTCTCCCTGTGGCTCTGGTACAAAGTGATCTGCCACTTGAAGTGGGAAAGGCTTTGGGAGTGTGCTCTCTGCACAACCCCAGGATGTCTTCCCAGCCCCTCCCCACCCAGGGGAGGGAGCACCATAGCCAGGCTTCAGGCTCAGGTCAGGGGTGCCAGGGGCTCTACCTGGGGGGGTTACCCTTCCAGACCAGAAGGTGGCTCCAGGTGGCTGCCTGTGGACGGGACCCTGCTGCCTCTCTGTTTCCATACCACCTGTGACAGCTCTGGGCCCCCTGTGCCTTCTCCTTGACCTGCCTCTTCCTTCCTGAACCGGTGCCTTCTGTTTCTCGTTATGCAGAATTCTAGCAATTCTAGCAGGGTTCACTACAATTCTGGCTCCTGTGCCAAGCAGAGAGACTCATCTCCAATTTTGCCAGTTCAAAGAGTGAGCTGGCGATAGCTGTAGGGTAGGAGTGAGAGGGTGGGCTCCAGGGCCATGGGTTCAAATCTTTACCCCGTGTCAGATACTTCACTAAGTGCTTTGCACATACGATTCTCACTTATATCTCATAACAACCCTATGAAGTAGATGTGATTATTATCCCCACTTTACAGATGAGGAAACTGAGGCTCTTGGAAGTTAGGGTCACACAGCAAGTAAGTGAGAGAGGCAGGGTTGGACCAGGACTGCCTGATGTCAAAGCTTATGCTCGTAATCCCTCATTGCACTGCAGGTCCCTCAAAGACCTCCTTGTAAAGAAAGTTCCACGTGTCTTCCTTGTCTCTTTCTGGGGCTTCCTAAGAAAAACCCCTAAAGTTTGAGGGTGGCTGCAGTTGGCTCATGTCATGTGATGAGACATGTGGTGTCAGGACAGTGTGGTGCTGGGTGATCCTGTGGTGAGCTGGCCCCTGTGACTGCCAGGGTCCTCTCCAACACTAATGCTGGGGAGACGGTTTCCAGATTGACTTGCTAGGGGTCCCCTTCCTCTAGGGGTGTCTGGTAGAGTCAAGATCGAGGTTTGAAGGGTCTTAAGGAGTGTGAACAGGCAGGGTAAAAATAAACTTACACATTAATCCATTATCCTAATGATCGTCCTAAAGATAAGCTTGATCAGATATGAGCATTGCTGAGATTGATTTGCCTAAAATAAGAATCTCATTTGCATTTTTCTGATTTTCCCCTACTTCATTTAGCTGCATTAAGAGACAGCTGCAGCTCTCACCAAGGACAAACATTTGAAATCTATGGATATTGCCTACGTGTATTTATGGCACATAGGACCCTCCCCACCCACCTGTGTGCTGTAATCTCTTTGTCAGAGGAGAGGAGGTCAGTTTAGGGAACCTCAAGGTGATGGCTCTGGCTTGTGAGTGGAGGGTCAGCTTTTTCAACTTCCCTTTGATCATAGTTTTAAACTTGTATATTGGTGGAGCCAAAGAATATGGCTGGGTAGAGTGTATTGGAGAAGATCCTAATAGTTTAGGTATGAATTAGAAGATATAACTTCATATATCTATTTTTATTAACTATTCATATCAATCCTGAGAGGTGGCTAGGGCAGATATTTTTATTCCCATCTTATAGATGAGGAAACTGAGGCCCAGTGAGGTTAAGGTATATGGTTTAGGTTAAATGCCTCATCAGTAGTTTCCAAGACCGCATGACCTGGGTCTCAAATCTCCTGACTTCCAGACCAGTGTTCTCGGCTATTGGACTTGGATGCCGGAACAGCTCTGGGAAGAGCCACCTCTCTCAGAGGAGAAGACTTGGTTCTGGTCATACAGACGAGGCCATACCCTTCATACATTTGACCTCCAAAGGCCCTTCATGAGGGAGAACAGGCCGTATCTGTGAGCTGATGAGGAGCGTTGCTGTGTGATTCTTGGCAAAGCAGACCATGAACAATAAAGACCTCTGAGGCCATAGCTCCTAAGCTTCAGAGAGATCCCACTGACTCTGTTCCCATCTTCAGCCTGAGAGCTGTTCTCTATGGCCAGCTCCTCTTCAACCTGATTTGGTGATTAACTTTTGAAAGAACATGGAAAGGACATGGGCTGTGGAATCAAAGAATCATGAGTTTTGTCTTGGCCTTGACATTAATGTCAGCTGGCGTCACAAGGGTAGATTCTCTTTCATGACATTATTTAATTTAATACATTAAATAGATATTTAATTAAATACAATAGTATTTAATTTAACACATTATTTAATACATTACAATATCTAATACATTATTTCACTTAATCCTACAACACCCCCATGAGAGAGAGATTAATACTAATGTCATTGACCCCATTCTATGGATAAGAAAACAGATTCATAGGTGTAGAGGGTAAATAACTTATATAACTTCCCCAAGCCAGCCAGGCTTGCTCCCTATGATTCCAAATCTTATTTTTTCTAAATTTAGCTTTTCTTAAAAAAAAATAGGTAATACATTCCGTTGGCTCCAAATTCAAAAGATACAAAAAAGAAACCAGTAAAAAATCTCCTTCCCACGCTCGTCCTCTAGCCGTAAGTCCTCCTCCCTGGAGGCCACCAATTTTGCCAGTTGCATGTGTTTTCTTTCAGAGATTTGTTATACATATATAAGCAAATAGGCCAGTATATTGTTTCTACTCTTTGTGTGTGTGTGAGTGTATAAATCCTTTTTTATTGAAGAGGTGGTGTCAAAGTTTTACATATAAGACAATAGTAAGGTGTTGATTTTGGTAATATTAATACCAAAGCAGTATCTTTAGTTAAACATGCTATAGTCTCTCAATTTTCCCACCTTTGCTCTCGCTTTTTCTTCAGTACAAAATGCCAGACTCCTCCCAGTCCTCACCTGGCAAGCTCCAGGACACCGTTCAGGGCGCGGCACAGATGTCGTCTCCTCTTGAGAAATGTTCGCAAGCCTCTCTCCTCTCTTAAAGGTTATTCATTTCCTTCTCCATATCCCCACATTTCCCACGCTATGCTATAATTATTTTTAAACTAACTGTATCCAGTTAGCTATCAAATAGCCTGATAGCTCTCAGGAGCACATTCATTCATTCAATAAATATGAATATACATATGCTTATTTTTGGTGAGGGTCTGCTCTTTTTAGTTTAAGTGGCAGGATATTATACACGCCACTCTGCACATTTCTAAAGGCTTCCTAAAAACCTTTTATTATAGGAAACTTTCACACATATATAGAAGTGGAGAAAGCAGTGGGAACCTACATATAGCCATCAGCCCATTTCAACAATTGTCTACACGCAGCCACTCTTATAGCTACACTTCCCACTCCCAGCCCCTTTCCCCTGATTATTTTAAAGCAAATCTCTGACATCATATAAGTTCGTCTTTAAATTCTTCCATATATACCTCTAAAAGAAAATGAGTTTAAAAATCCACACATGTCCACACATGTAAAAAAATAAGTCTTTAATATTATAAACTAGTCAGCATTCAGATTTTCCTGGTATCTCTCTCTCTCTCTCTCTCTCTCCCCCAGAATGCTTTGTTTAAATCAAAATTCAAGCAAGGGCCACATATTGCATCTGGCTGACACCCTTGCTTTTTATCACCTAACAATAATACCCTTGGAGATCATCTCCTACCAGAACAGAAAGATCTATTTTATTCTTCTTCCTGTTGCAGAGCAATCTTTGTATGGACGTATTAACACTATAATTCATTTAGCTAGCTTTTTGGTGGAATTTAGGTCATTCCCAACCTTTAGCTTTTGCAAACAATGCTGCATTGAGCAACATTGTACCTACGTCATCTTGCACACGTGGGAGTGTATCTGCTTGATAAATTCTTGGAAGTGGAATTTCTGGATGGAAAGTTTGTTATTTAAAAGATTATTGTTGGATTGTCCTTAGAGGTTTTACCCAAGCAATTGATACTTTCGCCAGTCATGTAGGTTAGAACCTCTTTCCCCATGCCCTCCTGAGAAGCACCATCCTCTCTCAGACCTTTGTCCATGTAATTCCCTTTCTCTAGAATGTTCTGTCTCACCTTGGCAATCTAGTGAACTCTTGTTCTTTAAGGCTCAGCTCCAAGGCTCCGTCATAGCATACATCACACTGGGTCCTTTGTGACTCATCTTTCTCCTTCACTGCTTAGTGAGGTCCTTGAGTGTGTAGACCAAGGCACACAGTAGGTGGCCTACATAAATTGGGCTAGAGAGATACTGAAGGACTGAGTGAGATACTAGGGCATAATTTCTAGGCCTAGATCCAGCAAGTATTCAGGGACTTCTGCTCAGTTTCCTTGGGTGGAGCGAACTGAGTCATGGGTGCATCACCCACTTTTGGAACACTCCGGCCCCCAAGTAGTGGAGCCCAGGAAAAAAACCCAATCACCACACTAACCAGCCCCAGATGCCCACAGCAGATGGCACGGCATCACTGAGGCCGGAGGTCTGATTATCCTAGACCCGCACCTCTGTGGATTCTGACCTTTCAAATTGTTTTCCATTTAATCTGGGCTGGAAGACCTTGCTTTTTGTTGTTTTAAAATCTGTGCTCTCTTCCCACCCCACAAATGAAACAGTCATCCTCCAAATTACTATTATCTGGTAGGGCAGCAGCAGAATTAGGCCCCACAAAAAGCAAGTTAGGCGGGCAGGTGGGAGTAATCCCGTGTGCCCGAGGTGGGGGAGGGTGCAGCAGATGGCTCCCCAGGCAAGCCTTGAAAGCCAGGATTAAAAAGTAATTTCAGCATGCTGAAAATGGGACTGCAGATTTGGGTCACTGCAATTAACTCTTTCCCAGCTGCAGGAAGGGGCCTTGTAGCCTCGAGGAGTTGCCCTGCCTAGGAGAGCTGCTAGGTAAAAAAAAAACCAAAACAAAACATTGGCTTCACCTCGGTAGGCCTCAGGGAGAGCATCTCTGGGTCTCTTCTTGAGGACGAAGCTCAGGCCCTTAGGCTCAGCCTCTTCTTGGAGACAAGCCTCCTGCTTCCCCTCCAAATCTGAAGTCTGTTAGAAGTCCCTCCTAAGGCTGAGGGAGGCATTTCACCTCAAGGGATTGGTTATTATATCAGAGGCCTAAAGTAGCACCTTATCCTGTTATCAAAAGTATCTGAGGCATTTGCCCCACAAAAGATGAGGCAATTACTTCCTGTGCTAGAGATGCTACAGTTTTCCCCAAATAGGATCTTTCAATATCTGTTCTCTTGTCTCCCCCGATCCCTCTTACCCCATGCTCCATATCTGCAACTCCCCAACAAGAATTCCTTTATCTCAAAAGCCAATGCATCAAATTCTCTTCCCTAAGGAATGATTTTTTTTTTTTTCCATTCTTGAACTGTGAGATTGCAACTAATGGGTTTTCCCTTTTCTCTTTGGTAGCTAGGAAACTCAGAGACACATTCACAAACGAATTCCATGGTCTCTCTGAATGCATTTTATTTTTCTACCTGTCTTGTTAGTCTATTCTAATTTACATATTCCTTTGGTCTTGATTTTATTTTTCTGTTTATATTGTGCTATATTATTGAATATATATGCTATATATTATATGAAATCTTCTGTGTAGCTAGAGCATAAATAAGTAAATGCAGAAATAATTCATATATAGAATCATTCATTCAACTTTTAAAATAAGCACCTGTTAAGTGCTTAATACTAGAGTACTTGAGTGGCTGATAAAATAAAATGCATTTAAACATTTATCACCTATTATATACCAGGTATTATGCCTAGGCCCGTTTATGTCATCTATTTTAATTTATGCTAACAACAATCTTATGACATAAATAATTAAATGAGTTGGAATACATAAGGCATTAATCCAGTGCCTGGTACACAGAAAGTAGTAAATTAGTGGTAGCTATTCTTCTTCTTAGGGATCATTACCCTCATTTTAAAAAGGGGAAACTGTGGTTCTGAAAGGTTAAGTTACATTGCTGTGGGAGCTTAATAAAAAAATGAATCTAGAGCCTGGTAGACAGTAGGTGTGGCGGCATTTGTTGTTTTTTTGGCTACCTGGAATTCATTGCCCTTTATTTCAGTAACTGTTCCTTTATTTCTCTTTGGGAAGCCACTCCCTACTGCTTTTGTAGTTCATGTTCTCTGGGCCAGGCTTCGTTCCACCTAGCCACAGAAATTGGTTCAGGGGTGCAGCTCATGAAAGCTAAGATTTGCATGGCTATTACTGGGAAGAGACTTGTTTTCCTTATTGCTAGGTGGGAGCTTGACTGTATACACTGTATGTGTATATACACAGCTGGAGTTTAGGCATCCACCTCCCCACCCTAAGTAGAAAGCCCATATGATAATGGCGCCAACACAGAGAAAGTGGAGTCTGGAGGCGGAGAAAGCAAAAATAGGTCCTGACACCATCACTCAGTCCCCTGTGTCAAGCCATAGTGGAAGCCTGTAAGATCTGTTCCAGTGTCATTTGGTTGCTAAGTCAATAAACTCCCGTTTTTTGCTTAACCCTGTTTGAGTTGGGTTTCCGTCATTAACAACTAAAAGGATCTTAACTTGTACAAGGCATTCAATAAACTTTTGTGTCTTTCTATTTCCATTTAATGGGCTTGCCCAAGGTCATGGCTAGTAAGTGGCAGCATCAATATTTGAACCCAGTTCTGGCTCCAGAGCCCATGGCTGTCACGTTCCCTGCCTATAGGAACTTGCACTCTAGTTGGGGTGCCAGATGGAGACAAATGAAACAGCTAGATGATGAGTCAAGGTGGTGACGACTGGGCCATTGGGTAAAAGCTACAGACACAGTACTTTTGGAGCACTGCCACCCTGCACTCTCGCCCCAGAACCTGTGAAAGGTCTGGGAGAAGCACAAATGCTGATTCACAGACATGCCAGCTGGCTCTGTGAGTTTCTATGCAAGGAGCTGATGATTCCTCTGCTCATTTAAAGGAGAAAGCTTGCACAGAGCAGAGGCTGAATGAAACAGACACATCCACAGCACCTGACCCTGACTCACCATGTGACCTCTCTGGCTCCGTCACCTCCTCTTCTGAGATGAGCTTTCTCATCTGCACAATGAGGGTGAAGCTTGGCAAGTGAGACACAAATGAGATCTCATAAATTATTAGACCGGAAGGTTGCTGCTGGACAGCCCCACATGAGCAACTGCAGGACTAGGTCTCTCCTCGCTGGCATATCTGGGAGCAGTCGAGGGTGTTTGTGAATCGGTCCAGTCTGACACCATCTCCACCGCTCTGGAAAGACTCTCTGCTCTAGCTCAAGGCCTTGTGGTGCGTGCATTGTCACCACTGCCTGGAGCGCCCTTCTGTCTGTAGCACCATCTGCATCTGGACTGCCCCTTAGTGTGATGCGTCACTGCCCTGGACCTCTGATGAGAAAGGGAAGTCCCTTCCCCAGTTCCGATCTGGTGGAGAGACTCGACAGGGAGTTGTCTGCTTTTTGTGTCATGGTAAACTTGTAAGAAAAGAGAGCCAGATTGTAAGCTATTGGGTGGCCCGATGTGGCCCTGGTTCAGCAAGTATTGCCACTTTTGGGGCAATACGACTCCCTGCCTAGGAAAGTACACCGAGCTACTCATAGGAGGACGAAGGAGCCAATGTCCCCACTCAAGGCCGATTACAACAAAGGTGAAAGATGCTATTGTTACAGGCAGCACATTCAAAAGAAATTAGCCTGGTAGGACAGAATTCTGCAATGGCGTTGCTTGCCCAGCTTTGCTCACTCTGGTCAACAGATTCAAAACCCTAATAATCCGCTAATGTTAATAGCCACCCCATGTAGGATATAAAGATTCATGGTGATGGTTAATGTTAAAAAACAGGCTTTCCAGGAAAAAATGTGTTTATTATAAGTTTTATATAATTTGTTTATTATAAATGTTTATACATTTTATAGATAGAAAAGATGTCATCAACTGATTATATGTTGAAGCCCTAACCCCCAATGTGGCTGTATTCAGAGATGGGAGATTTTAAGGAAGTAATTAAGGTTAAATGAAGTCATAGGGTAAGGCCCTAATCCAAGAGGATTAGTGTCCTTATATGCAGAGACACTAGAGAGCTTGGTCTCTCTCTGCGTGAGCACATGCAACCAGGAAAGGCTATGTGAGGACACAGACAGAAAGTAGCCCATCTACAAACCAGGAGGAGAGCCCTCACCAGAAACCAAATTGGCTAGAACCTTGATCTTGAACTTCCAAACTCCAGGACTGTGAGAAAACAAATTTCTGTTGTTTAAGCCACACAATCAATGGTTGTTGGCCAGGCAGGGTGTCTCACACCTGTAATCTCAGCACTTTGGGAAGCTTTGAGGCCAGGAGTTGGAGAACAGCCTGGGCAACATAGCAAGGCCCAATCTTTATAAAAAATTTTAAAATTAATGGGATGTGGTGGTTTGTACCTGTAGTCCCAGCTACTAGATAGGCTGAGGAAGGAGGATCACATGAGCCCAGGAGTTCGAGGTTATGGTCAGCTATGATTATGCCACCGCACTCCAGCCTGGGTGACAGAGCGAGACCCTGTCTCTAAGAAAAAAAAAAAAAGAAATCTATGGTTACTTTGTTGTGGCAGTCCAAGGTGACTAATACAGAAATGTAGTACTCAATTTACAAATAGGAATAAAATATACAACGCTTTATTGTAAATTCCACACAGCCAATTGATTCTCACAATGCTTTTGCTCTTGTTTTTATAGCCCAACTATGATTTCAATTCATCCATGATTCAACAAAATCAGACTATGAATAAATGCTATCCAATTTGGCAAAGACGGCACACGTCGTTAAGAAACGAGGATAAGTCCAACATGGCTGTTGATATGTTCATTTATACTAAGCAGTAAAATAAAAGAGAAACAACAAACATGTATACCAGAACTTCATTTGTTCATCAATGACATCATCACTTCTTTGCTGAATCAGGTTGTAGGTTTTGAAAACTAGAAGAATATTTCCTCAGTTTTTTGTGCTAGTCACAATATAACAGTCACAGACACAACATGCCTTTAAGTTTAATCTGTATTATTAGCATTTTCTTCATCATTTTCTTAAATCTATACAATCAACAATTTCCACGGCGTAAATACTACCATGGCTGATTTCAACCCACCAATGTTAAGCCACTAGATGTGGAGTTGGGAAGAGAGGCACAGTAGCACAATCTATCCTATTGATACAAACAATATTATACAGTATTTTCACCAAATGGATACAATAGATGTAAATAACCTCAAGAGCATAGATGATAATAAAATATAGTTAAATAATCAGGAAGTGATGAGTGTTGACTATTTCTTATCTTTGTTTTTAATGTAATTTATTTCATTATAAATATACAGGGGCTGTCCGGAAAGTATCCAGCCATGTAACTGTTCTCATTATATTAACAATGGTTGGATACTTTCCGGACAGCCCCAGTATATAATTTTATTTATTTATTTGTTTGTTTATTTTTGAGACAGAGTATCACTCTGTCACCCAGGCTAGAGTGCAGTGGTATCATCATAGCTCACTACAACCTCAAACTGCTGGGCTTGATCAATCCTCCTGCCTCAGCCTCCCGAGCTGTAGCTGGGACTACAGGAGCTCCATGCCCCGCTAATTTTTCTATGTTTTTGTAGAGGTAGGGTCTCACTTTATTGCTCAGGCTGGTCATGAACTCCTGGCCTCAAGGAATCCTCCCACCGTGGCCTCCCAAAGTACTGGGATTATAGGCATGAGCCACTGCACCCAGCCTATAATTTAATTTTTAATAATGGCCATGTTTAATAACCATCTTGCAAAATTTCTGAAAATTTAACAATTGGCTCTTGGGAGCTGGTGCAAGCTGGTTCCCACACTCCACAGTCAAGTATAGTTGTGACTGGCACAAACCAAACTTGGTAAAGAGAACTAGATCAATTGCTCAACATGCTGATACCTAACAGACTTTGAAGGCCAGTTCCCCTTCCCTAAATGGTACCATTAGCCACGAGGATAGGATGAGGGAGTAATTCCGGGTCACTGAGCATGCTCCAGGCCATGCTTCTTAAAGGATGGGCCCTGGACCAGCAGCCCCAGCATAACCCCAGATTTTTATGGACAGGCAAATTTTAGGGCCCATTGCCCACCTACTGAATCAGAACTTCTGGGGATAGGACCCAGCAATCTGTTTCTAATGTCTCTGGTGCACGTCCAAGCTGTTTCTGATGCATCTTCAAGTTTCATATTCCTTTCTGAGGACTATAGTTTGAACAGTACTGCTCTTTGGTTTATCCCACCATTGCTCTTGCCCCATGCTATGGGTGACAGAGTATCAGCTTTAATATTCAGAACGCTTGTCACTACTTCCAGGTGTGCTCAAAGTATAGTGGTTAGGACTAGAGTTCTCATCAGTCGGTTCCTGTGCACGTCTTCGCCTCCATCCAATAGGCTTGGAAAGTGGTGCTGTGGTACAGGGGCTCTTGGAAGCCTCTCTGACCCTGGGCTCAGTGCTTACAGGATCTCTGTGGGATCAATATTCTCCTGCACTGCGAGCATAGCAGGGGTGGTTTAAATTGCTTTTAATCAGGAGAGGGGTTCCTACTTGGACTGGGAGTTCAATATAGATGTCCTATCTGTTCTGTCCTGTGACACTGACTCTGACATAAAGTTAAACATCCTTCCTTGTAAATTAGCTGAAGTCATAGAAATCCTTGAACAATAAGTCATTTTATTATTTTCCATAACCAAAGCCAATGGGCTTTGGTGTTCATTGGTTTAGAGGCTCAGCAATGGCATCACCAGGTTCTTTTTGTCTTTCTGCTATGCCAACCTCCATAGTGATCCAACTTCCAGTTGTTGGCAAGATGGCTGGAGTGGTTCCAGCCATCACAGCCAGAGGGTACAAAGTCCAGAGCGGGGGTTCTTCCCTAGGCTCCATGGGCAAACTCAGAGAGCCATGAATCTGAATGGGAAAAAGAATTACATCACTAACCTCTAACTGAAATTTGGCATTTCCTTCAATTATGAATGCAGGCAACAACTACAATGGTAGTAGTGTACTGTGGCTTTGCCTCCAAAAGAAATCACATGTGTTTTCATATAGCAATTGTGAATACATTGTAAAATATCATTTATGCCCAATCCCAGTTTGAAATTGTAGTAATTAGACCCACCTTAGGTCTTGATGTTGAATGTATTCATAAAGTATCACATATATTATTATATCATAAATATGTTATTTTAATATTTTAATAAATGTGTTATGTTATAATTATTTGCATGTAATTTATTTCATGTATTTAAAACTATTAGGCCCTCCTGGTGTGGAAGCAGCACCTGTAGTCCCAGGTATTTGGGAGGCTGAGGGGAGGATGGCTCGAGCCCAGGAGTTGGATGACAGCCTGGGCAACATAGCGAGACCCTGTCTCAATGATAAAAATATGTATAGAGAGAGAGAGAGAGAGAAAGAAGGAGTCCATAGAATTCACCTGAGTGCCAACGAGATTAAAAAAAAAAAACGGTGGCCGGGCGCGGTGGCTCACGCCTGTAATCCTAGCACTCTGGGTGGCCGAGGTGGGCGGATCGTTTGAGCTCAGGAGTTCGAGACCAGCCTGAGCAAGAGCGAGACCCCACCTCTACTAAAAATAGAAAGAAATTATATGGACAGCTAAAAATATATATAGAAAAAATTAGCCGGGCATGGTGGCGCATGCCTGTAGTCCCAGCTACTCGGGAGGCTGAGAAGGAGGATCGCTTGAGCTCAGGAGTTTGAGGTTGCTGTGAGCTAGGCTGACGCCACGGCACTCACTCTAGCCTGGGCAACAGAGTGAGACTCTGTCTCAAAAAAAAAAAAAAAAAAAAAAAAAAACGGTTAAGAATCCCTGATGTGGAGGAAGAAGAGAGGCCATTTCCTTTGGTGGCTCTTTCAAGAGAGAAGAAATATTATATCTCACTGGCCAGAATTGAGTCACGTGACATTCTTGAGCCAATCATTGTAAAGGGAAATGGAATTATGAAGGGAAATGAAATATCTCCCCCCGTGGGGGGCAGGTCATGGTCAACTTTTCTTGAAGCAGGGGGTTACTTGGGGCAGGGTGAGTATCAGAGGAAACTGGGGTTCTTTCAGGAAAGAGGACAGGGCTACTGGGGAGGTCGTCCCTCAGGTGCTCTGGGTTAGGAGTTGCTCAGGGTCTGCTTCACATTCTGCTACGTACCAGCAGGATTAGACCAAGACAGAAGGAACAGCATGTTTACTTTTATGTGAGTACTTGGGGACAGTAGGGAGGCAGCAGGGGCTTTGTACCTCTCCAGAAACTTTCCCAGAGGAAGTTATGCATTAGTTGATTCTTAGAGAATGAATCGGACTTAGCTAGGAGAAAGAAAATGGAAAGTTGTTCCAGAATGTGGAAATTGTATGTGCAAAGGCCAGAGGCATGAAAGAGCATGGCGTGTTCTGGAAACGACCCTTAGTTTAATATTTGGTAAGAGAGAGGAAATGGTAAGAAAAGAAAAGGAGCTGGGGAGGTGGCCTGGGGTGCCAACATGGAGTACCTTGGGTACCAAGGTTGGGGTTAGAATTTTATCCTGGTGAACACAGGTAGTGTCTGGGGGGTTTTAAGTAGAGCAGCGACATGATCCTGTTTGTTTTTCAGAAAGATCATTCTGGCTGTGGTGTGGAGAATACAAGGAAAAGAACTAGACCGGAAGCAGGGGGACCACTTAGGAGCTTGTTGTTAAAGCAGGGAAGAGAAGGTGGGGTCTGAACAAGGTGGGGGCAGTGGGGCTGGAGAACAGGGCAGCCTTGACAGAGCTCAGGAAGCTGGGTGGATGTACCATGGGGGAGGTGGGGAGGAAAATGGATAAGTCCCAGATAACCCCTATGCTTGTGACTTAAGCCAGGGCAGATGGTGGAACCATTCACTGAACAGGAAATAGGAGGAGATGGGGGCAAGGAGAGGTCAGAGCAGACGATGAGATCATAGGTTCAGAATTGGATGGATTGTGATATCATTTTGGCTCCTTTCTCACTTGGCATTCCCATTTCTTGTATTTTCCCTGAAAGCTCAGAACCATGAGGCTGGGTCTGAGAGTTCCAAGATCCCTGTGGAAACAGGAAGACATGGTAGAGAAGGGATGGCACCCAGTGATATAATTTTTGCTCCACTCTTCCAAAGACTCACACTAAAATAATAAAACTGCTAATTCTGTCTCTTAGTATACCAGGAAATGGAAGCTTTGCAGGAAAACCAAGCTGTATTATATTAATAATTACAGGGCTTTTAAATAAGTATCACAGGTGATATTTAGCACCAGACAATAAGGTGATGAAGACCGTATTGTTTTTTGTCCTGCTCGTGGAGTGAAACCAGACTCAGCAGAATTCAGGGACTTTTAAATATATTTGGAGAGTGACTCTGAGCTGAGGTGCCTGCCACTTTACAGAGTAAATTATCAAGGCAATAAGAGGTTGGAACTTCAGCCTGGGGAGATGGTTAATTGCTTTGCCCTCTAGTTATTGTTTTGGTTCTACACTGTAGAGTGTAGCATTCCAAGAGAAGGGCTATAAATTTCATGGTGGGGTGGTGGGGGCACCGTGGGGATGGGGGTGGGGGTAGAGATGGGAAAGATAAGCTGTCATTGTTGCCAACCTTAATTATAAATCATGGGACATATGTATCTTTTTCAGGCAATGGTATCTAATGGAGCCCTTCCATTTTTTTTCCCTGTGTTCTCGGCCCCTCCCCCAACTCATATATACATATGTGTACCCATCAACAAAGTATATACACATGTGGACCCATTCAGCAAAGCCCTAGGCTATCCAACATTTTAGATACACGTATGCACAGACTTAGTCACGGACAGCTTTAATCCAGGTCCTTTAAAAAGAGAATGCCTGGCTTGAGAAAGCAAATTTCACGAGGAAGTAGAAGGTTGCATTGATTTCTCAGGCCCCTCCCCCGCCACCATGTCCTGGGTCCCTTGCAGCCATTACTATCTCTTGGTCTCTTGTACTGGGCTTTGTGCTAGGCAAAATGTACCAGTTGCACTGGTTCTGTCCTCAGGAGCTGACAAGCAAAGGCTGGTGGCATTCACATGACTTTGGCTGTTGAGGGCGGAGGCGGTGGTGGTTGCTGCCGCCGCCTCGGGTGTTACCTGGGTGGGTGGGGTGGTGGAGAGACAGGTGGGTTCTTTCACATGCTGTACATTGATGAAGGCGTTTTGTGCTTGGGAGCTGTTTGTTTCTTCGCCTTGCAATCTGTTGGATGCCTCTGCTCAAACAGAGGCCGATTCCCCAGCACGCAGCCCTGTTCAAGTGCTGCCTTGGGAAGTATTAATACTTCCCCCTCCAGCCAGGCTTGTCACCCGGCTCTCTCCCCACCCAGCACCTCTTGCCTGGCAGGAAGCAGGCAGGCTTGCATTCTTCCTGGCTGTTTGACAGGAGCCCAGGGCAGCAGGAAGTGCTGAAGGCAAGGTGTCAAGTCGAGGGAGGTCAGCTCTTGGATGGGTTGGCAGTGGCTCTAGAGTTCAGGGGTCACTCTGCCAGTAGCAGGAGTGTGATCTCTGCTCCACAGGCCCAAGCCACATACTGCTGGCCTTGTGGGCACCTATGGAGTAGGTGGCAGGCTGGTGACCTGCAGATAAACCGGGCCTCATTCAGCTAAGGGTGGAGACACCAGAACAGTGTTTCACAAAGTCTGTTCCAGAACATTGATTCCGTGGAAACTAAAAAGGATAAGAGGGTTCTGGGATTAAATAAACACTGAGTTAAAGGCAAACAGATCTCTTTACTGAAAGAGACAAACTCCTCGAACTTAAAGTTTGCTAAAGAGTGTTATAAATCTTTAGGCAGGGATTAGAGTACATAATGTTTCCCAAACCCACTGGGCAGTGGAACATATTTTTGGGCGTAACATCTCTTAGGGGAAGGGTTCCCTAGAACACACTTTGGGAACCACTGCCCTCCACTTTCCTTGCATGCCGAGTTTATGTGAACGGGCTGGGTGCTCAGCTCCTGGTGTCAGGATATTGGATTTTGAATCTGGTGATTTGTGGGGCTACTCTTGGCCTTTGCCTTTGTTATTTCCTGCAACACCAGTCAATGCATATGTCATAGAGAGTCCCCTAGGGACCCAGATTTCTTGATTTTAAACAAGACCTCAGTTCTTAAGCTGCTTTGCTCAGGATTGCACAAGTGACTTCAGATAGTGAAGTGGGAGAAGTAGCTAAGAGGTGCCTGCCTGGAGCAGTGGTGGATGCTGGTGGCGAATAACCTTGGCTTTGAACAGCAGAGACGGCAGACTAGTGTGAAGATGGATTGCTCTGCAGGAGGAGAAGCTCACGCTGCAGGACGGAGTGAGAGGGAGCAGTGCAGTACGGCAGTGAAGAACTGGGTCCTAAAGTTCAGCAGACTTCATCCAAATTCTGGCCGGGCTGTTCCTTGGATGTGGGACCCAGGCAAGTTTCACAACCATTCTGAGGCTCAGCTTCCGCATCTATAAAATGGGGTTAATAATAGTACCTACTCCCCAGGGCATTTGTGAGGAATAAATGAGACAATACATGCTGATCAGCACATGATCTCTTTCAACTCAGGGGCTCAATGAATATCTTTTTTTGAAGTTCTGATATAGAAACAAAGATATGTCAGTTGAGAGGAGGGACCAGGGAATGAATGTGTACTGCTGTGCACAGAAGGCGGATGGACAGGGGTAAGGTGGACGGGCGGATGGATGGAGAGCTACGGTCTGAATGTTTGTGTCCCCCCCAAAAATGTGTATGTTGAAATCCTAACTCCCAAAATGACGGTATTAGAAGGTGAGGCCTTTGAGAGGTGAATCGGTCATGGCGGTGGAGACCTCAGGAATGGGATTAGTACCCCTTATAAAAGAGATCCAAGAGAGAGTCTTTGCCCCTTCCCCCACATGAGGACACGGTGAGAAGGCATCATCTATTACCCAGGAAGCAGGCCCTCACCAGACACCAAATCTGCCGGCACCTTGATCTTGGACTTCCCAGCCTCCAAAACTGTGAGAAATGAATCTCTGTTGTTTATAAGCCACACAGTCTTATGGTATTTCATTATAGCAGCCCAAACAGATGAAAACAATGGGGTTACCTCGGTGCATTCAGGATGGGCGAGTTGAAGGAAGGAGGGGGGCATAATACAGAGTTTGTTTTCTACTTCTGCAGCTTGGGCCAACCTGGCTTGAACTTTGCTTTCAACAGTCAGCGTACTGATGGGAGCAAATCACTACCACGTGCAGTCAACTCTAACCTGTGCCATTTGGAATCTGGAATCCTTTGACATGCCAGGGTGGTTCTGTAACTGCGCTGGGGGCTGGGGGAGGGATCTCAGCCACTGCAAGCCTGGCATCAACACGTCAGAGGGGAAGAAAAGGTCACTGGCATTTTGGGATGCCTGGAACCTAGTGAACCTAGCAATGAGGTCACCAGTTCACCCTCTGGCTGTAGAGTCCCATCTCAGGAGGTGATTCATACCCTAACGGAGGGGAGGAGGAGAGGTAACATGTAGCTTCTCTTCACTGTGTAGGCTGCTGCCTCCAGGCCAGACCCAGGCAATTGGAGGAAAGCATTTGAGGGTTCAAGGTGAGGCCTGAATAGGCTGAAGCAGTTTGTGCCACGTGAAAGGAATCAGAGGAGACAGCTGGCCTGTGAGTTATTAAAGCCATACCTGGCCGGTTTCAAAGAGCATCCTCCTTGATGTTGAAAAGCTCCCAGGCCAGTCTCCACCTGGTTCTCTGAGGGGTGATCAGTGAGGTGAGGAGGGGGCTGGGAGGGCAGGGTAGTGTGGTCTCCAGAGCGGGACGCTGCAAGCCCTGGAAGGGGTTCTTTCTGGATGTGAAGGATGTGGGCTCAGGCAGTGTTTAGATCCAAACGGAAATAGTATCAATAGCCAACTTCCAATGTTAGGAGCCTTTCCACGTACTAACTCGCTGAGTCCTTGCAACCCTAGGTGGTGGGTTTTTTCATGAGCCCAATTATGAAAATGGGGAAACCAAGCCAAGGACAGGTTGAGGAACTTGCTAGAGCTCCTGTTAGTATTAAGAACCAGGACGTGAACTCAAGCAGTATGCCTCACAGAGCTTGGGTGCCGAACCACTGTGCTATCACGGGATTTAGCAAAATGGAATTCAGTGGTAGGCTAGGTCAGAGACGTGGGGAAGGAGTGTGAGCTCCTTGTCTGGCTGGGTGTGAGCTCTGGGAGGCAGGGTTGTGGCAGGCGGCAGCCTCAGCAATACCTGAAGTTCAATTGTCCTATGGACAGAAGCGAAGAGCAACAGAGGCAGCTCAGATGCATTTTGCTAAGTTGCTTGTGGTCTTTGCCCGTGTTTTGCCCCATGCATGAAATCTGGGTGATGGAAATGAGGTTACCTCCTGGCCCTGTGATGGTCCCTTATGCTTCAGGGACAAGAGGATTCTGATTCCCAGGAAGGAGGAAGAGAACAAAGCTTATAGTGAAAAGAGCACTGGCTTTAGAGCCATTCAGGCTAGGCTTGAAATCTCACCCTAACTCCCATTAGCTCTGTGACTTTGAGAAAGTTTTTGAATCTCTCTGAGCCTCAGTTTTCTCATCTGTAAAATAGGGATAATAATATATACCTCACAGCATTATTGCGAGCATTAAATGAGATAGATGGGGAATGCTCATTATACAGTGCCCGGGGCATGGTAGGTGTGTGGTCAGTGTAAATTCCTCCCCTTCCCATACTTGCTTTCTTCTCCCTCTTTCCTAGGAAAATATGATTTGCTAGGGTTGAAAAAAAAAAAGGGCAAAAGAAGGGCCGTGTAGCTGCAGGGCCTGCCATCCTTCTCAAATGCCTCTGGCAAGGGAGAAGGTTATTTCTGATCCCATTCGTACTTGGAGAAGACAAGGGTGCAAAGAGAAGCCTGCTGCCCCTGCCTGGCTGCTTCTCTGTGGTGGCAGTCACCCAGGCATGGAGTCTGCCCAAGGGTGCGCACACAGGCAGGGTGGGGCTGAGATGGGCCTCAAAGGACAACTGGGAGCTACACCCTCCAGAGGGCTGAGACCAGAGGAGGTAGCCCTGAGGGCCAGCTTATCTGTGAGAGCCCAGCCACTCCCTCCCTCCTCTCGTCCTTCCCAGGAAAAGCAAACCCAGTGAGTTGTGCCTCTGAGCCACCAGGAAAGAAAAAGGCTACAGAGGGAAGACAGGTGGTGTGCATTAATTCCCTCTTTCATTCATTCAACTAATGTCACTGAGCACCTTCACGTGTGTCTTAGCCCACGGGCGGCTTATGCAGGCCTCACTTCACTATCGGCGCACTTTCTAGCAGTGCGACCTTGGTCAAGTCACTTAACTTCTCTGGACCTCAGTTTCTTCAGCTGTATAATGGGTTAGAAGACACCTACTTGGTACATGGCAGGCACACAACGAATATTGTTTCCCCTTCTTTCCCATCTTCTCCTCCTTTCCAAATGTCTGCTGCAGGAGGGAGGACCTCAGGCTGCCAGCATTCATTTGCATGTGATTTTTGTATAAATGTGGGCTTTTAAGCTGGGAGGGTGAAAGCTTCCAGAGGCTCACTTTTGTCTCCACTTGCTCTGTTAACCATGACTATTTCGGTATCTAACGCTGTAAAACTGTGGTCCCCAACCCCCGAGCTGCAGACCAGTACCGGACTGTGTCCTGTTAGGAACTGGGCCACACAGCAGGAGGTGAGTGGTGGGCGAGGGCATGAAGCTTCATCTGTATTTACAGCTGCTCCCCAGCGCTCGCATCACCGCCTGAGCTCCACCTCCTGTCAGATCCGTCACTGTCTCCCATCACCTCCAGATGAGACCATCTAGTTGCAGGAAAACAAGCTCAGGGCTCCCGCTGATTCTGCATTGTGGTGAGTTGTATAATTATTTCATTATATATTACAATGTAATAATACTAGAAATAAAATGCACAATAAAGGGAATGCACTTGAATCATCTCGAAACCATCTCTCCTCCCTCCCTCATTCCCTCCCCCGGTCTGTGGAAAAATTATCTTCCGTGAAACTGGTCCCTGGTGCCAAAAAGGTTGGGGACCACTGTGTAAAATAAAGCATCCCCCAAAATGAATGGCTTAAAATAACAACAACCATTTTATTATTATCTCTCATTGTTCTATAGGTTAACTGGTGTTAAATAGGTGGTTCTCACTCAGGGTCTCTTTGACTATTGCAATCAGATGTTTGCTAGAGCTAGTCATTTCAAAGCCTTCTTCACTTGTGTGACTGACATTGATGTTGGCTGTCAGCTACCCCTCAGCTGGGGCTATCACTCAGGCACTTACAAATGGCCTCTCCATGTGGGCTGAGTTTCCTCACAGCATGGCCTCTGGGCTCCAAGAATAAGAGTTCCAAGAGAACTAGGACATGACTTCCGCCATAGTCACAAATCTGCCTAGATTCAAGGGGAGGAAATGTAGCCCATATCTCTTGATAAGAGAATAGTCAATGTCACATTGTAAGAACATGCAGGATGGGACATCTTGTTGTGGTCATGTTGGAAGATACAATCTGCCACGCTGCCCAGCCAGGAAGAACTACCAGAAGGAAGGCTTGTGGCTTGACTCCTGGGGTGCCATGGCTGGGGTACAAAGAAGACAGGGCTCTCGAGAAGAGGCTTTGGGTATAGGAGGGAGTGGGAGTTCCGTCACTGCCAAGGTAGTTCTTGAAGCTCTGTGATTCCAGAATTGGATTAGATTCTTCTAGAAGGCAGTGGGCAGAAAAATGGAGAAAGGGAGGAACAATAGAGCTTTGCATTATGGGAACTTGCTAGGTTTAGGAAAGAGTATTTAATCTTGCTCTGGTGGTGTTCCGGTGTTCTTCCAGAAGACCTACTTAAGCTGCTTGAGGAGGGCCCTGGAGCTCAGGGGATGGGGAACTACCCTTGGGTCAGAGGTCAGTGGGCACTGACCCTGGCATCCGGGGAGGGTGGCAGCAGCCTTCTCCCCACATCTCTGTTTCACCCCCAAAGTGGATGGCCATTCCTAAGTCATCCACTCCGGTATGCCTGGGACAAGCCCACTTTCTGCCTAAACAGAAATCACGCCACCTGCCCACTGTCCTACCCATTCCTAAAAACTAAATAAATGAGAGTGAGTTTGGAATTAATCTTTGAAAAATTGTCTAGTTGGGCACAGAGTGCACTCTATGGAAATATATATGATCCCTCTCCCTGTGGGAAACAAGAGGGCGCTCTCCCTGTTCCGCCCCCTGCGAATGAGGCAGAGATTAATCTCTTGAAATCAAATGTATAAATTATACATGGATGGGAACTGGCTCAGGGATAAGGTGTCTGATAGGGTGCTGATGGAAATGAAAATGGGGCTTGAAAGATCAATTCTGCTTTTGAATCAGCTCCAGTCCTGCCGATGCCCCTGGGCCTGCCTGGCAGAAAACACCCTGACTTATCAAATTAGAAAACACCACAGCCCCAAACCTTTGAAACAAGCACCTTCAAAGTAATTGCTAATGTTTTGGATGATATTTCTGTGCGTCACCAGGAATAATAAAAAGGCCATAAAAGTTTGAAGGCCCATATTTTTGCTGCCTGATGGCTGATGTAAATCAAACCCACCTCTTCAAAGGGATAGATGGGAAGTTTTACGGTGTGGCTGTTGCCTGCCAAGGGAAGGGGGATGGGCCTTAGTCTGGGAACAGGTGTCACGCCCGGCCCAGCCATTGCTGTGTGACCTTCAGCCTGTCATTTAACCACTCTGAGCTTATTGCTCTTCTATTCATCTACCCACTTATAAAGTCACCTGTCCATTCAATTAACTTCACGAGTACCTACCACGTGCCAGGCACTGTGCTACGCACATATTTGGTGCTCAGTAAATATAATCACTACAGAGATGAATATAGCAAGCAGTTCTAGGCAGAGAAACAAAGAGGTAAATTGTAATACCACCTTGCTAGAGTTAAAACAACACTGATTATCGGGTTTGAAGATAGGCAGGTTCATAAAGGGACAAAGATGGTTTTGCCTAACAAAGAGGATTACTCTCTGCTAATGATCGTCTGGCCAGGGCTTCACAGGATGCCCTCGGAGAGTCTTTAAGGTGACCTCTGCTGAGAAAGTAGCAAGAGGAAATGAGCTGAGATTGCAGAGGGGCCATTTAGGTGAGGTAAGAAAGAACTTAACCACGCATGTTGTAGGTGGACGAGTGAGATCGTGGTGGCTGATGTGGCTCTGTGAGGTCAGGGACCTTCCCTCCGCGCCGTGGCACTGCACAGGGCCTGGCTCATAGAAGGCACGCCACATGTTTCTCTTTAACAAATGAATAAACAAACGGTCCATTACCTGGCGTTCTTTCAGGGTGGAACAGATTCTGCCTTGTTTGTACAACCACGGTACAGATTTATATAACAACCTGGCAGGAGAAAGCTGAGGCCCTTCCCTGCCTGTGATGTTATTTGGGCCCGTTTGAACTGGATGGTTCACTCCCTTTCCAAAATAATGTTACGAATGGTATACTATGCATCTAGCAAAGTGTGGAAATCTGAAGCAAACGGCTTGCTAATTTTTTACATAGGCACACACCACGTGACCGCCCCAAGATCAGGATCTAGAACATTTCCCGCTCCCCCCAAGACTTCTCAGGCCCTTTCCAGCTCCTTGGAGGAAACCATTACTCTGACTTCTTTGCCAACTCTTTTTGTAGACTCTACCTCCATGTGTCCCTCTTAAATAAAAAGAAAAAAAAATTCAACTTCATTCCAGAAAAAAAAATTAACAGGTAGTTTTTTGCCTTCTGACATTAGAAAACAGAATCAGTAAATGCCAAATCAGGAAGGGGCTTAGCACGTCTGGATTAAGGGCACCTCCCCTTTTCAGGAAGTGGAACTCCTTTTTTTTTTTTTTTTCCAAAAAAAAAAAAAAAAATTTGAGACAGAGTCTCCCCTGTTGCCTGGGCTAGAGTGCCGTGGCATCAGCCTAGCTCACAGCAGCCTCAAACTCCTGGGCTTAAGCAATCCTCCTGCCTCAGCCTCCCGAGTAGCTGGGACTACAGGCATGCACCACCATGCCTGGCTAATTTTTCTATATATATATTTTTTAGCTGCCCGTATAATTTCTTTCTATTTTTAGCAGAGCCGGGGTCTCACTCTTGCTCAAGCTGGTCTTGAACTCCTGACCTCGAGCAATCCTCCCGCCTCAGCCTCCCAGATTGCTAGGATTACAGGCGTGAGCCACCGCGCCCGGCCTGGAACTCCTTTTTCACATCATCATTCTGTGGACCCCAAATGAAAAGAATTGTTGCATTTTTAGTGTCTTTTGATTAAGAAAATAATGAGCAGGGACTGGTGGCGGTGGTGGTGGCGGGGAGTGGGGAGTTACCATATAATGGGGACAGAGTTTCAGTTTGGGATGAAGAAAAACTTCTGGGGATGGATGGTGGCGATGGTGGCACAACAGTGTGAATGGACTTAATGCCACTGAGTTATAGACTTATAGGTGGTTAACATGGTAAGTGTTATGTATATTTGACCACAGTAAGAACAATAAAAAAGGTAAGGTTTCATTAAAAAAATAATGACCAAAATTTCTATGAATTCAGTGACTGCTTTAAACTAAATGTTTATTTTATTAACAACCACTGATTCTATGTTCATTTGAAAAATAATAGTACATGTGAGTGTGAGAGCCATCTTCTCCCCACCCACGGAAAGATTCCTAAACCTTAGCAATGCCTGTGAGACCCCTGCCTCCTCCCAGTGTCTAGACCCACAGATTAAGAGGAACTGCTCATTTCAACACCTTCGCCCCACAACTGAAGACACTGTGGCTCGCAGAGAGGAGTGACTTATCTAGGTCACGCAGCCCACTTACAGCAGAGCAGGAATAAGACTTCTGGGCTCAGGCCCCTCTAGCAGTGGCTCTTGCTTCTGTACCCTGTCAATGCCGCACCAGCTGACGACACGTGCTCTTCCGAGCCTCTCTGAAGTCACTTAACCAGATGTGACTAGAATCCCCTGTACTCGCAGGTCCCACCGAGGCGGGAAGTAGGATGTACAGCTGAAGAGATGAGGCCTCCTGGTTCCTTTGTAATTTGACCCTGAGGCTCAGTGGGGACATGGGGGCTGGTACAGGCTCATTGTTGTCACCAAGGCTGTGTTATGGCTCCTGTGAACAAGGACAGATGCACCTGGAGCCACAGCGTTCAAAGCTGCAGGCTGGGAGTCCAGTTTCCGAACAGAGGTGCTGTCTGAGGCGCGAGTGGGTGCCTTGGCTATTTTGGCGAGAGCTGACAGTAAGGAATTCTCCTCTCGCACAAGCTGTGCAGAGCATTTTGTGTTGTGGGCTGTCCTGCCCCCGCCTTTCCCTTCCCCAGGCTTGGTGGATACTGCTGCTCCCCAGCCCCCTCCCAGACACCGCTAACGACTTCCAATTAATTCAGCATAATTTGCTTCATTACAAGCCCTTAGGTTGGCAAGTGTTTTCTCAGAGTGCAGAGCAACCTTCCTGCACTTCCTCCAAGGGACAGGGCTCTGAGTCGGGGAGGGGAGAGAAGACGAGTCCTGCTGTATCTGCCCAGCCGGGTACCAAGGAGCGGCTGGATGCTGGATACAGGCAGGGCTGTGCGCACCCCAGCACATCACAGACTTCCCGGCGCCCCCACAGCCCTGGTTAAAAATACGATGGAAATGGGGACGTGGCAACACACCTCAGTGGAAACATCAGGCCACCCTTGGGGCCTGCCAATAGGCGCCAGCCTCGTGGGGCTGGGGATGTCAGTTCTGCGCTGCGTGGGCCCCTGCTTGGTGACTGTGGGAGCACCTGCAGGGGCCTGTGGGAAAGGAGCCTCCGTGGTGGCCACGACCCAGTGAGGCTCAGCAGACAGCTGGCAGGGGCTGCTCTTTGGACCTGGTCTTCAGGGGGCGAGGAAATGCTCCGGAGAACCAGCACCAGCCCAAACAGGGTGGAGTCCTGGAAGGGGTGCTGGACCACGGGGGGCACAGGACCAAGGAGGGCTTTCGGAATCAGGCAGGCCAGGACTGGACTCGTACCTGTGCCTTGCCCACCATGTGACTGTGGCCTCTCTGATCCTCATAGTCTGTGATCATAAAGAGCAGGGTAATACGGCCCCCCTCATTCGCTGGATTCTGAGACTGAATGAGGTGATGGAGGATGTCAATGTCATCGTCAAGGGAGGAAGCCCAGCAGCCAGACAGCCTGGACTGCAATCCTGGCTCCACCACCATGTGACCTTAGGCAAGTCACTTCGCCTCCCTAAGTCTCAGTTTCCTCATTTGTGAAACAGGGATAATAATCGTATCTGCCTCCTAGGAGTGTTGTGAGGATTAAACGAGCACTTAGAAGGGTCCTGGCACACAGTAGGGGCACAATATATATAAGCTATTACTATCATGAATGATATGTGTAGAGTGCCTGGCACCCTGCCTGCAACATCATGAAAGCTCTGAAATTGTTTATCCCGCCTCTCTCCCTGATGACTTAAATTCCTCATTTATAAAACAGGGGTATTAATTCCTACCTATCTCGATAAGGGTCTTCCAGAAAACCTTCCCTACGCACCCTCCTTCCATCCCAGGAGGACACGATCTTCCTTCTGTGCCCACTGCAAGGCTGCAGACTTCCATCGGGGCCCTGAGCACACGCGGT
Organism: Eulemur rufifrons; assembly: GCF_041146395.1. NCBI lineage: Eukaryota > Metazoa > Chordata > Mammalia > Primates > Lemuridae > Eulemur > Eulemur rufifrons. The sequence goes on from NC_090991.1 coordinate 18,368,131, forward strand.
GTTGGTGTGTTGTTCTCCTCTTGGAGCACAAGCTGTGAGGACTACAGCATGCCTGTGTCCCTTGTCCCTCACTTAGTGCCTGGTGTGTGGGAGACACTCAGTGAGGTTCTGCGGAGTGGGCCACTGTGGGCGCCAGGGCCATGCAAGCTGGATGTGGAGGAGGACACATGTCAGAATGTGTGGCGGTGAGTGGCCACCGTATGGAGTGGGGAACAGCAGGGCTTATGTCTGCTAGGACCTCAGGCCGCTTTTCCAGAAATGGAAGTTTCTGAAACCCTAGAGATGCAGCAGAGGAAAGGACTGGGCTGGAACAGCGGGGGGAATTATGCAACTATCCTGTCCCTGCTCATCTCCCAACCCTCTGCCTGATCCTCCACCCTGGGTTAATCATCCAGGCTGCAACATTAAAACCTCCAGGGGAGCTGTTGCAAACTCACAATGCCCAGAACTCACCCCAGACCAATTAAATCAGAAATCCCTGAGGGTGGGACCCAGGCATTTGTATTTTCTTTTCGAGTCCTCAGGTGATTCCAGCGTGCAGCCAAGGTTAAAAATATCAGATCATCTAGGGAGAGACACTGCTTCAGGGCCTCGGGAACTGCAGGATTGAGTGATGTGTCTCCGCAGTCCCGTTGACTCAGGTTTCCAGCGTGCTGTTTTAGAGGAGAGCTTCGAGAATGACTGATACTTACTGGGCATCCACTATGCACAAAGCCCTTGGCTGGCTGCTGAAGGGAAGACATCAATAACCCACAGCAAAGACCATAATAACTTTTATGAAGTGCCTATTGTGTGCAAACAGACATTTGCCAATTCTTACAAAAATTCACAAAATTATTACCCCCATTTTAGAGACGAAGGATATAGCGGACGCTAACACCCTTCCCATATTCCCCCTCATATACCCAAGGCTGCTTACCGCAAACGACTGTGATGTTTTGTTTTGTTTTTTGTTTTCTGGTCAAGGGAGCATGCTAGGACACTCCCAGAATGAGCTAGAAACATCCTCAACCAAAGGTGATTGGAGAGTTGGTTGATAAACACCCTCGTTTTTCACCTCTTGACTGGTATAGCACTGAGATGTATTCTATACCAGAGATCTCACACTTGTCTGCACAATGGATCACTTGGGGGATATTAAAAAAAATCTTGATGCCCAGGCCACACCCCAGACCAATTAAATCTGAATCTCTGTGGATTGGACTCAGGCATCCGTATTTTTAAAAGCTCCCAGGTGGTTGCTGTGTTCAGCAGGCTAGGAAATGGTATTCTACACTGTCTCCCAAAGTTGCCCCATAGGACTGAACTCCAGTTGCCCAGTGAGGTGACCTGTTTAATAATGTGCCCTATTTGGGGTTCTTTCCTTTCCCTGTCTCGCTCCCCCATTTGCCTACTGGCACTTCCTGGAATCATCTCCCAATACACTTGTGATATCAAATCCTGGCTTTAGGGTCTGATTCTGTGGGGATCAAAGGAAGTTGAGATCTGGAAAGGCGAAGTGCCTTGTTGAAAGCTTCACAGTCAGGACGTGGCAGAACCAACATGTGAATTCTTGCTCTCCACCCTGTACCTTGTGGCATAATGGCAGAGACGGATATTCAGAAAACTACAATGTAAGACAAGGGGAAATGAAAGATCAAATAGATGTTCAAACAAATGCCAGAGGAACATTCAAACAAACCAGCACAGCAATTAAATGTGATTAGGAATCAGGAAAGCCTTCATGGATTTGGAATCATTTATGCTAGGTAAATGAGAGTGATCTCCCTAAGTGGAGATGTGGGGCAAGGTCAGTGCCAACATTGGACCAGCAGGGGCAGAGGCCCAGAGACAGAGCCCAGGGTGGATTTGGATGAGTGGGTGGTGAGTTGGGATGGTATGTGAGCGGGGGCTAGAGAAAGTAGGTGGGGGGCTTGGGTGGTCCTTAGCCTCCCACATTGGATCTCCTTCTAAGGCATGGCTGGGTAAGATCTTCTCTCTGGAATCTCTTACCCAGACTGTGCAGGTGCAGGCAAGGGACCAAGTTAAGCCATGTCCAGGGACGGGGTGGGAGGGGGAGAAAGAGGTAGACCAATGTCAAGTCCTGATGGTGAACGTGGGCTGCTTGTAAAGGAGAGCCATCCCACAGGGACAAGGTGGCTGGGGTTGGGGGCCCATCTGATCCCCCGCCCCCGTCACCACCCACCACACTGCTCCTCACTGTACCAGCTTCTCATGGTCAAAAGGCTGGGCCTGCTCCAGCTGCAGGACCTTTGCCTCTGCCATGGCCCCTGCCTTGAGAGCTCTTCCAGCAGTTCTCAGAACGGTTCCTTTTCCGCATCACTCAGACTTCTGCTCAAATCCCACTTCTTTAGAGAAGCCCTCCTGGGCTACCTTCTGCTTCCCCTTGTCCCCCGCCCCACCCCATGATTCCCTCTCACATCTCCTCGTCTTCCTCCTTTACTGCACACAACACATCTGAACTTCATCTTGGGTCTGCTTCTGTTAGCTTCCTTATCCCGTCCTTCTCCCCTTCTGGGCTGCAAGGCAGTAGGCAAACACTCTGTCTCTGCCTTCTGTGTCTGTCCCCTCAGCTCCCACAGCAGCGAATGACTGAACTGGACTGGCCCAGAGAGCTGCGCAGTGGGGGCCGGGGTGAATTCTGGGGGGGGGGGGCAGGTGTCGCCTGTGCCCTGCCACGCTGTGTTGGTGATGTTGAGCTGTGCTCAGGCGGCCAGGCTGGTCCACCCGGGCAGTGCCTAACAGTGGCCGATCAATACAGATAGGGGAGCTAAATCAGGTTCTGACCCAGCTCTCCTGGGTTGGTGTCAGGCCATAAATAGCTTCACAGCGGGCCACGGTCAAGGGCGCACAGCTCTTATCCCGCTTCGCCTGCAGCAAGGGGCCCCTCCCCATGGCCCAGGCAGCCCCCGTGTGCTCTGGGCTGTTGTTCTTCTTCCGCCCTGCCTCCCTCCCATCCCACACACTAGAATGCCCTTTCCTTCTGCATTTTATTTCTGTGCCCAAGGTCTGAGGTGGTCACACACACGCTGACATTTAAAGACCCAGCCGAGAAATCAATCAGTGTGGTCTGTCCTTCAGCGCCTCAGGAACCCATGTGGCTGAGCCAGGCCTCGTCTGGCTCACACCCTATCGATTTGCAGTGGCAGCTGTGGGCTGCTGAAGTCACATGTGAAACCTGCCGTGGGAAAAATAGGGGGCAGTGTGTCCTAATGGCCGGGAGCCCTGGGAGCCAGACTGCCCGCACCTGAATCCCAGCCCCTGTCATTTGCTGGCTGTATGGCCTGGGCCACTTGCTCGACCTCTCTGAGTCTCAGTAAATGGGGGACGACTAGTATCTACACCAAAGGACTGCAGTGACAATAGAATGAGTTAACAAACATAAAGCACAGGGAATGATGTCCGCTCCATAGTGCTCAAATCAATGTTAGTTGTTGTATGGTCTTTAGATGGGGGATAGAAACGGTGCCCACCTCCCAAGATTGTTAGGAGGATGAAATGAAATGGTTCACACAGAATCCACTTAGTTGGCTGTAAACACTCAGTAGATACTAGCTCGGCCACGCACTCTGGAGAATATGAGCCAAAGATAAGGACCCCTTGAAATAACAGGGACAATTAGGAGTGACAGAGGATTGCAGTTGTGAGTTCACATACTACCCGACTTCTCAGAAAGGTGGCTTTCAAGCAGGCTGAGGTCAGCCTGCCGTGAAGCTGGCTGCCAGTCAGGCAGTGTGACGCTGCTTTGTCCCAAGGAGCTAGTCCAGTCTGCGGTGAGACAGAAGGCCATCTGGGCCGGGGGTCACGGGTCCTCATGTGACTCCCAGAGCCTGATTAGTGAGCTGTGGGAGGCAGAAAACCTCCCCAAGGAGCTCCGGGCTCCGGGTCTCAGATACAATGTCCTTTTTATGTCTATCCTACGTGGGAGCCAGGACCTGATCATACGCCTATTTGGATTGAGGGCAGAGGGCAGAGAGAGGGCCGGCAGGGAGAGGATTAAGAATTACCCAAGTCCCATAAACGTGACCGGAGACAACCCTCCGGACTGGAATGTGACAAAAGAAAAGTGCGCTTAGCACTTAGCGCTTGGGAAATGCTGTATCGGCAGGAGGGAGAGGGGAGCCAGCGGTAACTGAGCTCTGGGCTGTGAGTTTTACGTGCATTTGGTGGAACGATGTCTGAGGTCTGCAGTCACACAGCTAATAAGGGAGCTGGGATCTGAACTAGGTGCATAGATTCCAGAGCCTGTTTCCCAGGGGATGGTGTTGGTCGGTAGCCCCATGGGGCAGAGACAGAACAGGAAACCTGCCAGGGTTTACCCAGCCTTCCCTAAGGGGAGGGTCCGCTGTGCGGGGCAGTTGTCCCTATCCAGGTCACCGGAGAGGAGAACTCTGTTGTGGGCCAAGGTTGCTGTGGCCATAGCCTTGTGGACAACGCCCTGAGATGCTCTGTTCCCTAGACTCATTCTGTGCTTATCGTCAGATTTTAATTTAGTTCCCGGGGACCTTGCTAGCAGGATGGGGTGTCCCGGATACAGATGCACAGGTTCCTGTTGCTGGTAAGATCTACTTCCCTTTGTGAGTGACAGGTTTTGGACCAGGGTGGCAACGTTGGGTAGAGGAAAGAGTATGGATTTTAGACCGGTTTCCCACTCAGCCTGCAAGTTCCTTAACCTCTTTAAGCTTCAATTTCCTTCTTTATCTGTACAATGGGGTTTAAAAAGACCTACCCTGAAAGAGCTATTGCAAGAAACGCCTAACCCAATACCTGGTGTGCTGTAGGGGTTCAACAACTGCAAGATATTTTTAAACGCATTGACATTCTCATTTGTCAATCAGTCTTTTCTGAGTTAGTCTCTGAGCCATGGGGTAGCAACAGCGTCAAGATGAGAATTCCATCAGGTTCTAGAGATCTAGACTCCAGATGCTGATCCTTGGGAATGCCCTCAGAGAAGCCAACGCGTGGGGGTAGGCTTGGCCTTTGCAGGCCATGACAGTTAGGGTCCCCGGGAATCGCATGGTTATCTGGAGGGGCAGGAGGTAGTGTGAGCTGGATGGTGAGGGCAGAGGAGTGTTTGAGAAGAACTGAGGGCCAGGGAGCTTATGAGCCCCCAGGCCTGAGAAGACCCCAGGAAGCCAACCAAGGTGAAGACAGGATGCCTGGGTACTCACGAATGGCAGGGAAGCCACAGGCTGGACTAGCTCCCTCCCCACCAAGCACGTGTACATCCACAGCCCCCGGGGAGCTTTGTAAGAACAGATTCCTGGGCCCACCCTTGAGAATTCGAATTGCGTAGATCTGGGTTGAGACTGGTGAAATTGTCCTTTTAAAACATTCTCCATGGCAGAATAATATTTATAGTATGCTACTATTATTTATATATGTATGTATGTATTTGTAGAGACTTAAAATATCATTGAAAGGATACACAAAAAACTTTAGTAATCGTCTGTGGGGAGAACTGAGGGTCAGGTAGGAAAGGAAACTTATTTTTCATTTATTTTTCATTTATACCCACCTATGGGGTTGGAATTTTCCTGATCACATGTATTGCATTAATTAGCACAATTTCAAAAGTAATTTATTGAGGTGAAATTTACCTCAGTAACATAAAAATAACCATTTTAAAGTAAACAATTCAGTGGCATTTAGTATATTTGCAGTGTTGTACAACCAGCACCTCTATCTAGTTCCAGGGCATTTCCATGATTCCAGAGCAAAAGCCCTTATCCATAGAGCAGTTTCTCCACATTGCTCCCTCCCCCCATCCCCTGGAAACCACCAATCTTCATTCTGTCTCTGGGGATTTGCCTATTCTGGATATTTCATACAAATGAAATCATATAACATGTAACCTTTGTGTCTGGCTTCTTTCACTTAGCATAATGTTTTTGAGGTTTATCCAAGTTATAGCATGTACGACAAAGTCTTGCTCTGTCGCCCAGGCTAGAGTGCAGTAGTCATCACAGCTCATAGCAACCTCAAACTCCTGGACTCAAGCAATCCTCCTGCCTCAGCCTGTAGGGTAGCTGGGACTACAGGTGCGTGCCACAACGCCCAGCTAATTTTTCCATGTTTTGTAGACATGGGGTCTTGCTCTTGCTCAGGCTGGTCTCCAACTCCTGGCTGTGCTAGGATTACAGGTGTGAGCCACTGTGCAGGCCCACTTCATTCCTTTTTATAGGCCAATAATATTCCATTGTATGGATATACCACAATTTGTTGTTATGCATTCATCTGTTGATGGACATTTGGGCTGTTTCCACTTTTTGGCTATTGTGAATAGTGCAGTAATAAACCTGCCTGGACAGGCGTGAGTACCAGTTTCTGATTCTTTTGGGTATATACATAATTGTGGAATTGCTGGGCCATATCAGTAGTTCTGTGTTTAACTTTTTGAGGAACCACCAGACTGTTTTCCACAGCAGCTGAACCATTTTACATTCCAGTTAATACAATTTTAAAGCTTTCAAAGATGCTAGGTACAAAAGAAGAAAGAAAAGTAAGCCCTTAAACTTCTGGTTTCTAAATTGGAAAACTTTAATCATTTCCCTAAAATTTATGTGTGCCCTTCCTGACGGGACCCTCCATTCCGTGCTGGTACGAAGAGCGGGGTCTGGCCGCCCACTCTGCCCCTGCGCCCTCTCACTCGGCCTCCACGCGCACAGTCACTTGTAACTTATTGTTACTGACTTTGAAAGGGAGCTTTCAGCTGCTCCATTCTTCCTGTGTTCGCTGAAGGGCTGTCAATGGGATGGGAATTACAACCCTCCCCGCTGCTGTTATCTGTGTCGTCTGGCTGGCTGGCGCGTTACTGGCTGCACTTCCCAGGGAATTAATCCCCTAAGTGTGGATGGCGAATGATGAAAACCTGGCATGTAACTAAGGAGGCAGGCAGCGCTCCACTGACATGCCTCGGGAAGCCATCAGCTTGTTCTCGTGTACCCGACTCGATGTCCCCAACTCCAGGGCCTTTCATCCACAGGGAAACAGCCAGACTTTTGTTCATTCATTCATTTGTTCAATGAACATTTATGGAATGCAGTGCTTGTTCTGTGTGGCACTGTTCTAGATGTTTTTGCATGAGTTATACTGTGTAAGACTCATCATAACCCTGTAAGAGAAAGATACTGTCCTCAGTTCAAAATGAGGACATGGAGATTCAGGGAAATTAAGAAAATTTCCCAAAGTCACATAGATAGTAAGTAGTGGGACCAGGACTTGAAGTTGGATCCCCTAGAGCCTCTGTCCCTATCTCCCTTCCTTCTCTACTTATTTACAGCATGCTCTATGTCCCAGGCACCGGCAGCAGGCACTGAGGATGTCTTAGGGAACAAAGACAGACAAGTGTAAACTCTTTCCTGTTGCTCTTCTCTCGAGTCCTATGACTCCTGGGCATCATCTCAAACCTACTCAATTTCTTCTCAAATGTTCTCTCTCATTTAATGAACAAACGCAGCACAGACCAAAGAGCTGTGACATTGAAGATGAATTAAATTCAGGCCCTGGGATCATGCCTCCTTGGATAAAGATCTAAAAACTCAGGGTTCAAAGATGTGGTTAACAAATCTCATCTTGCCCTTCCCCTGCTCCCAAATCTCCCATGGCCCAAAGCCTTACAGATATTCCTGTGACATGAAAAATGGTAAAGACCCAAGTAGGGTCTCTCCATGTGAGCTGAACCATGCAGGAAGGTTGGGGAGAACATTTTAGGACGTGCTTTTCTGTGCATAATGTGAAGTTCATGGATGGGGAGGCATCAGCTGGGCATTAGGCCACGGAGGGAGGCATTTCTCCAAACTGGGAAGCAAGGCGAGGGCGTCAAGACTAAAAGACCAGTCCTTCCTAGAGAATGCCCTTAAGACATAGACTCACCTGGTTCATTTGTGTACAGCACCCAGCCACTCCATTTATAATCCTTGCTTCAGGTTTTGCATATTCAGGCAAGTTTGTGCTCATGTTATGCGGGTAAACATATGCTGAGAGGCAGCAGTGTTTATTTTAGTGGAAGCATTTATTTTAATAGCTTTATAAATCACACCAGGATTGCATTTATAGCATCATTAAGGATCTGAAGGGGTCACTTAAATGTTTAAGTTAGGCTTTGCTGCTGCAGTTTATGGGAAATATTATATGCTATCAAAGGCAGAAGGATGATAAGCTGGATCCCACCTCCCTCCTACTCCCACACCTCAAAAAAAAAAAAAAAAAAAAAGAAAGAAAGAAAAGAGAAAAAAAGAGAAAGGAGAGATTGGAAACAGAGACATGGTGGGGGCTGAGGGGGGACGACGGGAAGCCACGTGAAGACAGAAGTAGAGATCAGAAGGGATCTGACTCTAGAGTCCACGCTCTTAACAATGTCTCTGGTAGAGCAACTAATACTAGTAGGCACCAAATTCTTGACTCCTGTTCCGGCATGAGACAGGTGGTGTCTGGTTCAGTTTGGCTTTTTGGAGGTGCTGGTCCTGCCCACGCACACCCCATGGATAGCGCCACATGAAAGCGCCTAAATACATATATTTTTAAATGAAGAGCTGTAGACGGTGAACAGCAAGATTTTACTGGTATCCTTGTATTGCTGCCAGCCCCCTCTTGAGGACTAAAGGGTTCAGGATTTGGAGTCTTGAGACCCATAATCTGGCCTCTATAGCATCCAGTTGGGGGACTTTGGACAAATCTCTTAAACTTCCTGGGCCCATTTCCTCAACTGTCATACAAGACGGGAATGGTGACACCAGCACCTTTCTATGGAACAATGCAACATCACAAGGCTATGCCAGTGAGACGGAGACGTGCTCAGTAACTACACAGCTTTGCAGCTCCCCGTCCGCAGTTCCCAGGCTGCTGTCGAGTTTGGGACTGAGATGAACCAGGGCCTCTGAAGTGTGTGTGTGTGTGTGTGGGGGGGGGGGTGGTATTTGTTTCCTGTGGCTGTCATAACACATTACCGCAAACTGAGGGGCTTAAAAACAACAGAAATTTATTCTCTCGTAGTTCTGGAGGCCAGAAGTCTAACATCAAGGTGTCAGCAGGGCTGGTTCCTCCTGACTGCTCTGACAGAGAATCTGTTTCAGGCTTTTCCCCTGGGTCCTGTGCCTCCAGCAATCCTTGGCATTCCTAGGCTTGTGGATGCATCCCTCCCATCTGATCTCTACTTCTGTGTTCCCGTGGCTTCCCCTGTGTTTCTGTATCAAATCTCTCTTTTCTCTTTTTTTTTTCTTTTTCTTTTCTTTTCTTTTTTTTTTTTTTTGAGATAAGGTCTCACTTTGTTGCCTGGGCTAGAGTGCAGTGGCATCATCATAGCTCACTGCAACCTCAAACTACTGGTCTCAAGTGATCCTCCTGTCCCAGCCTCCCAAGTAGCTGGGACTTCAGGCGCATGCCATTACATCTGGCTAATTTTTCTGTTTTTTGTAGAGACAGTGTCTCACTCTTGCTCAGTCTGGTCTTGAACTCCTGGTCTCAAACAATCCTCCCTCCTCAGCCTCCCAAAGTGCTAGGATTATAGGTGTGAGCCACTACAACTGGCCTCTCCTTTCTCTTATAAAGACGCCAGTCATTGGACTGAGGCCCACCCTAAATCCAGGATGATCTCACTGTGAGATATTTATCTTAATCACATCTGGAAAGATTCTACTTCCAGATAATCTTCATTCATAGGTACCCAGGTCACATTCATAGGTACCCAGGTTTAGGACAGGGACATAACTTTTAGGGGACACAATTTCACCCACTATAGTAAAGAAAATTTAAATCCTTTTCAAGGGAGGAGGCTAAAATTCATGGCAAGGATGAAGATCTGGACCAGATGAGTAAGGGTGGGAAGTAAGGGATGGGGATGAGGGTGAGAGGACTGGCTTTCATGTGGTACTACCCATGGAGGGCGTGTGGGCAGGACCAGTGCCTCCAAAAAGCCAAACTGAACCAGACTCCACTTGTCTCATGCTAGAATAGGAGCCACAAATTTGGTACCTACTGGTATTAGTTGCTCTACTGGAGACATTGTTAAGAGTATGGACTCTAGAGTCAGACTGCCTGGGTACAAATCCAGACTCCATGACCATCATATTCCATTTTGGTGCCTCAACAGAATATCTGAAACTAGGTAATTTATAAAGACCAGAAATTTATTTCTCACGGTTCTGGAGGCTGGGAAGTCCAAGATCAAGGTGCTGGCATCTGGCAAGGTCTTTCTTGCTGTGTCATCCCATGGAAGAAGGCAAGAGGATGAGAGAGACAAAAAGAGGGACGGGCTCAACCTTTTATAAAGAACCCACTCCTTCAATAGTGGCATTGATCCATTAATCCATTCGTGAAGGTAGAGCCCTCATGGCCTAATAATCTTTTAAAGGTCTCACCCCTTACTGCTGTCACATGTTAAATTTCAACATGAGTTTGGGAAGGGATAAACATTTAATCTATAGCAATGACTTTGGGCAAACCACTTAATGCCTAACTTAGTTTGGGTTTCCTGAAAGCAGAGCCTGAGACAGGATTCCAGTGCACCTGATTTATTGAGGGAGTGCTCTTGGGAAAAAAGGAGTGAGGAGAGCAGGATAGGGGTAGTGGATGGATCTAAGCAAGGGTGTAATCCCAGCTAGAGTTTACTGTTTGCCTAACTCCACCAGGAGCTCTGGAGGGTGAACTGCACCATAGAGTTGGTCCTACTTTGCATCATTGATCATTGATGAGGGCTGCCATAGAGAGGAAGCATGGGAGGCAGTGTAACTTCCTAGATGAGACCACTACTATTCAGCCCGGGGCAATTCTCTGGAAAGGGGGTGGGTGGGGGCAGCTGGGAGTCATTAGCAAGATGAACCTACCCAGGAAAGATGACTAACAGTGTCCACTACAGTTAACTTTGCATACTTTAGTTTCCTCATCTACAAAATGGAACTGACAATAGTAACTACCTCACAGGATTGTTATAAGGTTTAATAGGTTAATACATGTGACGCCTCCTGCCACATGTGCATGTTCCGTAAATCTGAGCTGTGATTAATGTACTATTTATTAATGAGCAACAAATTACCTCAAAATCTGTCAGCTTAAAAAAAAAACCATTTATTAGATAACTCAGTTTCTGAAGGTTGGACATTAGAAGCTGCTTAGATGGGCGGTTCTGGTTCACAACCTCTCATGAGGTTGCAGTCAAATGTCAGCTGGGGCGGCCGTCATCTGAAGGCTTGACTTGGAGCCATTCCAAGATGGCTCCCGCATGCGGCTGCTGGCAGGAGGCCTCCGCGCCTCACCACATGGACATTTCCATAGGCTGCTGGTGTGTCCTCATGACATGGCAGCTGGCTTCCCGCATAGTGAACAATCCAACAGAGAGAACTAGGAGGAATTGTCAAAACCCTTTATGGCCTAGCCTTGGAAATCACGCACCATCGCTTCTGCTATATTTTATGTTATAAGTGAGTCACCAAGTCCAGCCCATACTCAAGGAGATGGGAATTAAGTCCTGCCTCTTGAAGGGAAGAGTCTCAGATAATTTGTGGAATTTAAAATCTACCACCATTCATTGTTATTAATTTCTGTAGCAAGCCTGGAAACTATTGTGTTGCCCTCCAAGGAAAATTTGTGTCTAAAAAATGAACACACAAACAGGCAATGCATGAATCTCAAGTGATGGATTATTCAAGCATTTAAGCAAAGTAGCTGTTTTTGAAAAGGGGAGATTCCCAGGGCCCACTAAATAACACCATACCTTTCCTTTGCACACCAGCAGACCACCCCTGCCCCAGGAAAATTCCACTTCTCTGGTTCTGCCAGTGGAGTCCAAGAATCTGCATTTAAAAGCTCAACAGGGGCCTGGCGCAGTGACTTAATCGGTAATCCTAGCAATCTGGGAGGCCAAGGCGGGAGGATGGCTTGAGGATTGCTCAGGAGTTCACAGCCTGAGCAGGAGAGAGACCCCATCTCTACTAAAAATAGAAAAATTAGCTGGACGTCATGGCTTGTGCCTGTAGTCCCAGCTACTGAGGAGCCTGAGGCAGGAGGATTGCTTGAGCCCAGGAGTTTTAGGTTGCAGTGAGCTATGATGATGCCACTGCACTCTACCTGGGGCCACAGAGTGAGACTGTCTCAAAAAAAATAAAAAAGAAACTGATCTCCCCCACCCCATCCTCACTCCCCTCTTTCATAATAAAAGCTCAGCAGGGAAATCTGATCTTGTAGCCAGGACCACTGGTATAGACAAATGTTTTGCCCTCCCTAACCCCTTGACACACACACACACACACACACACACACACACACGCTCATGTGTGTGTACACACAAAGCCCCTGATTATGTTTTGCTTGATCTTCCCACTTCCTGACCTCCCTCACCAAATCTGGCTGCCTTCCGGTTGCTTCCCTGGTTTGTTGGACCTTGGTTTTCCATGTGGTTTTCAGCTTTGCTTACTTTCTTATCTCTGCCTTCAAGGAATACCACCCTTCCTTCCTCAGCCCCGAGCTCTTGACTTGGGCCAGCCTCTGTCCCCATCCCTGGGGGACCTGAGGGTCCAGGCTTACCCAGCCTGCCTGTCCTTTCCACACACTCAAACTTCCATCCTTGACTACTGGATCTATTGGCCGGGTCTCCACCACCAGATCAAAACAGAGGCTGCGAACACTTATTCAGGTAATTCAGACACTGATTCAAGTAAGAATGATGATGTTTTTCCCCCCGAATGATTCAGATAATTATTTTAATTCTCTGCTTCATTTTGTCCCTGGAGCCCTGACCTCTTCATTCTGTGACTCTAGTTAAAATTTGGTCCCAGTGATAAATATTTCTAATCTAATTGTCTCCTCCACTCATGTTCCACAGGAGGTTATTTTCAGGGAAAAGGATCTGTAGGTAACTGGGAATTAACTTCAGTCCTGGGCAACATGAGGATTAAAATAAAGCTGTCATGGCATACGCGTTATCTGCATTTCACTTTCTGGAAGGGCCCCTCTATGTCATCCCTCCTCAACCCCTGTCACACGGAGCAGCAAGGAGCAAATTACCATTTATTAAACTCTAATTATCATTCCCGTTTTTCAATACCATTCTCTGTGTACGAGTGCAGCACACAAGCCTCTGCTCGCTGCCATTCCATTTGCAATAAGTCTTGTTAGCATAGCATCCATATTTATAGGCAGGGTTGAGTGATGCTCCAGTGACATGGTACAAAGTCGAATGCCCTTAATAGAAGGTTAGGGACATGTCCTGATTTTGGAACCATCCAGCCACACAGCAGATGCGGGGGACTTGAGGGGACTTAACAAAGATTTAGACTGTTTTGAGACAGTTTCAAGCCTTCTGTGGGACTCTATAAAAGTTCAAGCAAATCGACTCTCCCTTTGGGGGTAAAGCCTATGTATTCTTCTTTATCTGTGCGTTACAGAAACCGGAAGCCTGGCAGGAGATGACTGTGTACTGTTCTGTCGTGCTCAGAACAACAGCTCAGAAAGGGCCTTGTAGATCCTATTTGATCTGGCTGGGTTTGGACCACTCCTCCGGGCCTGGGATGTCCTGGCTGAGCATCTGTCTGAGCAATAAAAGTTTTTCATAAGATTCTTCTGTAATTACCTCCCATGCTAGGTAACCCTGAAGTGATTGCCAGGCTGAGTTCTGTGTCTTATCACAAAGGGAGAGCCAGCTGTGCAGTTGGCACCTCATCAGCCAGGGTTCATGGATGTGACACGTCCAATGGGTCTGGCCCAGCAAACTCAGGTCTGACCCAATAACTCCAAAGTCCACACCGTTTTTAATAATACTGGGCATCTCTCCCTAGAAATTCAAAGCAGACTCCTTTATTTCCTGTTTCTCATTGCAAAACTTCGCCCTGACTTCTGAAGACCATCCAGATCCCAATTACCATCTTGTGACCAAATGCTGCCCACAGAGACGCAGCGTGACCTGCCCACTTCATAGGATCCCTCTTCTCCTGGCCCAATTCCATAGCACTTGCCGGGTGGCCCTGCCCTGAGGAAGCTGCACATTTCACTGGCTGTTCATCCACCGCTCCTGGCTCCAGTAGAGTTCCGTAGCCTCTGGGGCAGTTTCCTGATGAGTCTTACCTGGTCTCCCACTTGTCATCTCAACGCATGAGATTCCGAATCTGGGAGCTGGAAGGAACATAAGAAAGAACCTGGCCAAACATTTCCATTTTGCAGAGGCGCTGAGGTGGGGGTGGGGTGTCCCCTCCCCCTCGGCAGACACCTGGCGTCTCTTCACCTATTGTTCAGCAGGGGCTGACAGCTCCCCGCAGCGTAATCACCCTCAGCTCATTAACAAGCTGTGCTCATTTGCATGTCTAAATATCCCTGTACATAGAAAACAGCGACTATTACATCTTCCCCCTGTGTATATACAGGAAAAGGGCAGGGAGGAGGCAGACAGGAAAGACGGATCACACACCCCTTCCTCTGTGCTTCCCGGGCACCTGTTGGTCACTTTTTGTTCTGTTTTGTTTTGTTTTTTCCAAACCAGCCCATTCTTTCCTTGCAGACAGAGCATTGATAAACTTTATCTTGTAGTTACTGCCTCCTTCCTCTGCATTTGGAAAAGCTGTGAGTATTTGCTATTTTTACCTCCCTCATTTCCACCTCTTCTCTGGCTCCACTTCCAGGAGGATACCCCAACCCCTCAGAAAAACAAAAACAAAATCAAAATCAAAAAAACCATAGCCTTCTGCATCCATCCGCTTTATGCAAATGCCGCAACACATCCATCCTCATTCAGCACGCTCAGAAACAGGAACTGTCTATCTATAGATCAGCCTGATTGCAGTTCATTTTTATACAGCTTGAGAAGCGTGAAAAGTCACAGGCTGGGGCTAAACCAGCCTGAAACCGTCATACAGATGATGATGGCACATGTAGATCATTTATTTCAGGAGCACCTTGATGGGCCCCCAGAAGCTACCCCTGTGGATTTCTTGTCAGTTTGTAGGGAAAAATGCTGCTGTAATGATGCCTTCTAGGGCTGTGCCATCTTAATCATGGGTGGGGACATTCGTCTCTGCCCAGCTGCCAGCTTCCTGGGAAAACAGCTCCAAAGCAACAGACCCCAGGGCAAGAAGACCAGCCCTGAGAGCTGGAGTGGCTCTGGGGAAGCCTGGACAGCAGTGGGACTTCCTCCCAGCTTTGTCACTCCACCCACTCTGCAAATGTTTATTGGGCCCCCTACTGTGTGCACAATGCTACACTAGTTCCAAGCACATTTACTTAACAAGCACTTATACGTGCTTGCTGTATGCCATTCGATATTCTATCTGCTTTACAAATACTCATTTAATCCTCATCACAAACCTATTAGGCAGGTACTATTATCCTCACTTTACAGATGAGGAAATTGAGACCCAGAGAGGTTAGGTAATCTGCCCAAGGTGGCACAGTTCAAAAGTGTGGAGCCAGGATTCTAACCAGGGCAGTCTGGTTCTAGTCTGTGCTCTTTCCATGTAGCTGGCACAGTGACAGAATGCAGTGATAACTATGTGTGGCTTGTTTCTCCAGCATCCGTTCACCCTTCCTCTGCACACGGTACCCTTATTCTCTGTGGGGAAATTCACCTCTTGTAGGTGGCTGGGGTGTGTTTGGTCCCATTCCCAGCTCCTGGAGTGGGTCTTCATTGGTTTAGGCCAATCAGCAAATCCCATCCCCAGCCACTCTGATGGGTTGGGGTCAGGCCCCTGGCCACAGAGAGTGAGTCTTAGAGATTCTGAGGGAGCTACTTGGGGACACTCTCTTCCACATGACAGAGCAATGTAAGGAAGACTGCAGGGTGGGGAGACTGAGAGTGGAAGGGCTAAAGGGCTTAAGAATGAGCATATGGAAGCCAGAGCAGAGAGACAAAGACACGAACTGATTCTTTGGTGAAACTGTTTAAGCTGCTGGATCAGGCTTTGCCTGAAGCCAATACCATCTCTAAACTCTTCAGTTGCCTGACACATAGTAGGCTTTCAATAAATATGTGTTGAATACATGAGCTAATAAAATCCCTTTATTGGCTAAGCCAGTTTAAGTTGGGTTTTCTGTGATTGGCAACTGAAAGATTCCTAACTGAGACACACACACACACACACACACACACACACACGCACACAGTGACAAAGAAAAATGTGGTATATATGTACATAGCACATGCTGACAAAAATTGGTCTTGTTAAAACAATATTCTGTAAGATGGGAGGTGGGGGTTTAGCCCTTTTTAACCAACAGCATCTCAACTAACAGAAATGGTTCCCTGGCTTTGGGTGTCTATTTATAATAGCAGAAGTTTTCTTTGAGACATTAACTGCCATGTGAGTTGTATTTAACCCACTCTAGTTTTGCGCCCGGGGCCTCGTGAAGCATATGT
This sequence comes from Eulemur rufifrons, assembly GCF_041146395.1. Lineage (NCBI taxonomy): Eukaryota > Metazoa > Chordata > Mammalia > Primates > Lemuridae > Eulemur > Eulemur rufifrons. The sequence goes on from NC_090991.1 coordinate 18,384,467, forward strand.
AACTCACACGTCTCTTCACCTTGGGAGCTGCGAGAGCTATTTTTAAAGTTGCATTTAACTCATGCACAGAAAATAACAAAAAATAACAAATTTTTCATTACATTAGAAAGGATCATTTTGTTTTTGAAGTTTTTATTCTATTTTGTAATGAAACACTGTGGCCCCAGGGGGAAAAAAATTTTTCCTAGTGTGGCAGTTGCGGTGTTAAGCTGGGAACTTTTTGAAAGTGACAAAAGGATTTGCTAAGGGTAAGTGAGCCCACACTCTGAAATGAGACCTAGGTGTGGAGTGTGATACATATTTATAGGCTATAAATTATCAAGCCTCGCAACAGTTCCGTAGCAGATCCTCCCTCCCTAAGGAATGGTGGTCCTCGTGGCCTAGAGTGGCGAGGGAGCAGTTCCTGGTCAGCTAGGATTCTCTTCCTGGGTTCCCACTGGTTTGCCTTAGTTATGCAGAATCAGGGAAGATGATGAGGAAACCAGTCCTTCCAAAATCAGAAGTTCATATATTCAGTTAAAAACTAAGCCAACAGAAATGATTCACAATGTTTGATTCCTCTGACCCATCATCATGACCACTTTATAGATGTCAATGTCATACTCCCTTTGCTTCTTCTGAAACTGGACTCCCCTTGTTTTCATATGTGTATTTAACTTGCTTGCAAGTGCAAGCCATCCGTTTTCACTTTGGGATCCGCCCCCCTTCCGCCCAGTGCTGGCTGGGCTTCTCTTCCCTGGGGATCACAGAGCAATTCCTGGAAGGGTGTGTGTGGAAGAGTGGGTCTTGGGTATTTCCAGGTACGTAAGATATACAGGAAGCCTGAATGCAGGTCAGTGAAGGAGCTGGTATGATGGTGCCCATCCTGTTTTAGAACTTAGAGTCTGTGGGATTTCTTTCCCCCACCCAGCAATGCCACAGTGTGCTCTGGGAACCAGAGAGTCTCCCTCTGCCCTGCATCTGCTCCCTTCTCCGGATGCCAGGCATCCGGCCTCTCCTCCTGCCCTGTACCCAACACCAGCCCCACATCCCTTCCCTTTCCATCAACAGAGGTCTTCATACTTACTGCCTCCTCTTCTTAACTTCCTGTTCACCCTTAAACTCATTGAAATCTGACCCAGCCCCCACTTCACTAAACTGCTCTCATGATGGTGACCTCCTTGATTGCCAAATCCTTGGATCTCCTCCTTGCTCTCTGATTGTACTGCTCAGGATTCTTTTGGTCACACATGACAGAAACTCAACTTGAACTAGGTTAGTAAGAGCTGGAATGAATTAGCTCACGTGGGAAGCTCTGGTAAAGAAGGCAATGTGGATGGAACTCAGGAGTGACCATACCAGGGACGATGGTGGCAGAACTCTCCAGGCCTTTCATCACTTCTTCTCTTTCCATGATGACTTCATTCTCTGAGATGTCTATGGTTTGAATGTGTCCCCTCCAAAATTCAGGTGTTGAAACTTAATGGCCAGTGTGATAGTATTAAAGTAGGCCCTTTAAGAGGTGATTAGGCCACGAGGCCTCCTCCCTTGTGAGTGGGATTAAGGCTCCTATAAAAGAGGCTTCACATGGCTTCCTTGCCCCTCTGTCTTCCACCATGTGAGAACACAAGGTTCTTCCCTTCGGAGAACACAGCAACAAGGCACCATTTTGGAAGGAGGGAGCAGCCATCACCAGACAACCAAACTTGTCAGCACCCTGATCTTGGACTTCCCAGATGCCAGAACTGTAAGACAACAAATTTCTGTTCTTTATAAATCACCCAGTCTCGGATATTTTGTTATAGCAGCACAAATGAACTAAGACACCAGGTCTCTCCGTGTGCTAAGAGACATGGCCACTGAAGTTTCTGGGCCTCAAACATCATAGAAAGTCTGAGAACTACTTTCCCTGACCCCAAGGTAAAATCTCAAGGAAGGGCACTGATTGGCTTATCTTGGGTCAAGTGCCCATCCCTGGACCAATCACTGTAATTGGTTAATTATAATTAATTGTAGTTTGGAAAGCGGGGCCTATAAGAAGATGGCAGTTCCCAACTAAACCACCTAGTTAGAAGAATTATTTCCAGAAGAGTGATGCTCTTATGAGCATGTAGAACAATAGATGTCCATTATCTTGGCCATTCCTTTTAAATTTTTCTATCATCCTTCCTATATCCACCTCCTAAATCCTGTGTTCACCAGGTATGTTAGTTGGGATTAGGTATAGCAGAGAATAACTAAAAAAAAAGCCATCTTGACTTGAACACAATAGTAGTTTAACTCTCATACAGATGTCTGGATATTTGTAGTCCAGAGCTGGTACAGCACCTCTATTTCTGGAAGTCCTCAGGATCACAGGCCTCTTGCAATTAACTGCCCTATAATTTCTTGGGAATGGTCCTCATCCTTCTGATTCAAGGCAGCATCCAGGTTCCAAGGGACAGGATGGAGAAAAAATGAAGAAAAAGAGTAAATAAAGGACATGAACTGTTTCATAAAGGAATTTTCAGGCAGCTGACGTCTGACATTCCTTTAGCCAGAACATGGTCACGCCTAGCTGCAAGAGAGCCTGGGAAATGTAGTCTTTATTCTGGAAGGCCATGTGCTCAGCCAAAAATTCTGTCACTACGGGAGAAGGAAAGAATGGATATAGGGGAGCAAGTAGAAATCACTGCTGCACCAGGGTTTCATCCAAGGTTCACCGGTTCTTACTCACTAATTTCATTCTCACCCAGTGTTTCAGTGTTCACCAATGTCTTAATGACTTCTGACTGTATCTCTTGAGCCTGGATAACTTCCTGAACTTCAGATTCATCTATCCAGCTGTTTACTGGACACCAGGATATCATCAGCATGACTCTAACTGACATCTTTTCCACCAAACTTAGGTCCTTTAGCTTAAAATATTTGATCACCATTAGTATTGGTTATAGACCATCCCAGAGTTTTCTGTAGACAGGAATTATGATACAGTCATGGTGAAGAGGGCTGGTGTGTTGGATTTGGCCAGACTTGGGTTCAAACCTGGTTCTGCTTCTCATTGGCTATGAGATTTTAGGTGAATTGCTGTATTAGTTTGCTAGGGCTGCTGTAATGGAGTTCCACAGACTGGGTGTCTTAAACAATAGAAATTTATGGTCTTATAGTTTTAGAGGCTGGAATTCCAAGCTCAAGGTGTCAGCAGGGGTGGTTCTATCTGAGGGCTGTGAGGGAGAATCTGTTCCACGACTCTGCCCCAGCTTCTGGTGGTTTGCTGCTGATCACTGGTATCCCTTGGCTTGTAGAGGCATCACCCCAATCTCTGCCATCATCTTCCCTGTGTGCACGTGTCTCTAAATGTCCCCCTTTTATAAGGACACCAGCCATATTGGATGAAGGCCCACCCTAATGACATCATTTTAACTTAATTACTTCTGTAAAGACTCCATCTCCATTTTGAGTTACTGGGGGATAGGACTTTAACATATGAATTATTGGGGGGCACCATTCAACCCATAACAATTATTTAGCCTATCCGTGGAGGATAATAAGACAATAATAAGAATGTTGTGAACGAGACCTACACTGCAGGGTTCTTGTAAGGTAAATTTTCCTCTGGGCAAAACATTGGTGTTTAATAAATGCCAGTTTCCTTCTACCTGACTGTAGATTTCACTGCAATTTTGAGGCTCCTAGAGAAAAAAAAGTTTCAGGGATAGCACGAAAACCAGAAGATGAAACTATGGTAAACATTTATTGTTCTCTTTGGCCACTCAGCTCCTGAACCCCTTTCCCGTGTTGGGGTATTTTCTATTTAATGAGATTGGGAGGAAGTAGAGCCTGTTACCTCTGGAAGCTAAAAATACCAGACCCCTCGTTGTCCCGGGTCAGTTCCAGGGTCATTGGGACACTCTCTGTGTGGTCCTCAAGCCTGGTTTTCTACCCCGCACCCCCTGAGATTCTGTGAGCTACCAGTATCCCTAAATAACTTCATCTTCTGCTTAAATCACTTGGAGTTGGTTTCTGATGCAACTAAGAACACTCACTGATATGAGGTGCAAAAGATGAAATTTTGGGCACGAAAGACTGTTCCATTATGGGCAAAGTTGAAACAGGACATCTGCATGTTCAGCTGAGCTTCTGTCTTCCCCTCAGATGATAGAATTATTGGACACCAGTTCGACTGACCACTGGCAATTGGAAACACAGAAACATGATCAGCAAAGATATGGTGGTATCTGTCACCCTTATCAAAGTGACAAATGGGACGGGGGTGCTGGTTGGTCTGGCAGAGCTGATGAAGGACAGATTCTGGAATGCTTTTACCAAGTGTGTGAACACGGCCTGCAGTGAAGTGGTGCGAGTCCCTCTCCCTTGCTCAGAAGTTTGCCTGATGACGACGAGGAGCGGTGGCAGGTGAACAGGGCGGAAATGAAAGAAACGCTGACTTCCCTGCCAGGAGGGAAGAGACTGCTCCTCCTTGGTACGTGCTTTGAAGAAACATTCCAGCATTTGGACAGATTTCTCAGGTTATAAAACATCATATTCTTCTCTGTTTCTTGAGCCTTTATAATTGATACTGTTATTTCTTCAAGTCTTTAACGATTCCACCAGGACTCATATAAAGTTTATGAAAGAATATTAAAAGTAGATGTGAATGGCAGAGACCCAAGAATCTGTGTGAGCTTAAATATCTTACGTCTGCAGAGAGATCTGATGGGGAGATACAGATCTAGAATTTCGGAGCTGTATTGGGCCTTCTCAGTCATATATTCAGGTCCTTTTATTTTACAGATAAGTGAAGTAAACCCCAGAAAAATTAATAGCCCAAGATATCAAGGCCTGCTTGGCACCTGTGCCTCGTTCCCGACCAACATTCTTCATTATATCACTCTGTCTCCAAACCAACCAACTGATAAAACCCACCAACCGGCAGAAAACAAACAGGAGACGAAATGCCGTCTGTGCAGGCAGATATTTGAGGAAATGGCAGGTGTCAGTGCGTTTGAAGTTCAACGAGTGAGTCTTATCCTAAAAATGCCGCATCCAGGACCGGTAGGTTCCCCGAAAGGTAAGGACATTCCTCATTCAAGGCATTTGCAAAGATCTAAATGAAGCCTGTTATCTGACAAACCAAACCCCAAACTTTCACTAATGTAAGAAATCAGAGATAAATTATCTAAGTATTATCCTCTGTCTAGCTAGCATAACAAAGGTATGAGCATCAGAATTCTTCTCTGCTCTGTAAACTATAGTCCTCCAGCCTCTTTAGCCTAGGGATAAAAAATGCAGTCCTCTTACCAAGCAGTAGTACTCTTCCTGCTCTGCTGCCGCCTGCCCCATTGTGATGGGGATCCCTGGCAGTGGTGTTAATAGGTGTCCCTTGGCCTGGTCCTCTAGTCCTGCAGCCCCCACCCCATCTCCATATTCCTGCTGTATGACTCCAGCTTGTCACCAGGTGTTTCCTGCTGATACCGGCAGGAGAATTGTGGCTGCCAATGCTCGCCAGCATCTATGCTGGGGCTGCCAGTGCCCAGTGTTGGGAGCTGTTCCATCTGTGCCAAGGGTACTGCTTCCCGCAGCAGCCAGGATGACCCATTTCTGAGTCATCGCTGCTTGTGGTCAAAGCTTCTAGCACCCAGGCTGGGGTACCATCGGCAATAGCTTTGTTGGTTTCCTTCAGAATTCATTGCAGCTGCCTTGACCCTGGAACTCACTCGTGCCCTATCCAAAGGGTTGAGACCTTCCAGGTAACCAGCTGCAGGACAATCTTAGAGACAAACATTTTATGGTGTACACATCATCCTTTAACCTCTTTGTCTTTGAACCAAACTGGGTCGCCTTAATTCTCTAGAATGATTCAACTCTTACTAGCTGGGGGAATTTCAGCAAGCAGCTTAACCATGCTAGATCTTACTTTCTCATCTGTAAAATGGGAATAATACTTGCCTCATTGGGTTGTTTTGAAAATTAAATGATATCAAGCATTCCATGTGCCAGGCATGGAATAAGTGGTCAATAAATGGAAGTTATTCCTAGGAAACTCCTCAGCCCCCTAACCAGCTTTCTAAACATATCTGATTCCTAGAATTATTTTTTTATTTTTCCATTTTTGTTTTCACCTATTGAGCATTTTCTGTGCACCAGGGACAGAGCCGAGTACCTGGCATTCATTATCTCATTTATTGCTGACAATAGCTCTGTAAGATAAGTATTCCTGAAAGCCTTGTTTTACGGATGAGTAAATTGAAAGCTATGGCTTGTCCAAGTCATGCCTCTCATAAGTGGTAGAATCAGAACAAACAAACTCCGAGTCTTGTGACCTTAACTGCTCTGATATATTGTCACTCCAGGGTGAAAATAACTTAGTCTCAAGCTAGTCCTTTGATGCAAGACTTTTGTTTTCGGGGAGCATGTGTGTGTGTTTGGGCTACTATTACTGAAGAAAATTCTGTAATGTCATATTGGGTTAACCAGAAAATTCTGACAGCTGGGGCTGCGGTTCTTTCACTATCCGGTGTGTTCTGCTTGTTTGTCCAGATACGCTGGGACCGGGGTGCGTCTCTCATTTCCTGAGTCAAGCTGGGAAAGGCATGTTACCCTGGGCAGAAAGTGTGTTCTCTTTCCTCAGTCTTTCACAAAACTGGCCTTGGTCCTCTGCTTCCATGGCAAAGGAACAAGGAAAGGGTTGGGCATCTCACCTGCCACTTATTTAAAAAATAAAAATAATTTATATGGACAGAATATTTTTTTTTTTATTAAATTGTCATGCTTTGCCTTGTTTTTTGTTTGTTTGGTTTTTGAGACAGTGTCTTGCTCTGTTGCCCAGGCTAGAGTGCAGTGGCATGATCATAGCTCACTGCAACCTCAAACTCCTGGGCTTAAGCAATCCTCGTGCCTCTCAGCCTCCCGAGTAGCTGGGACTATAGGTGCATGCCACCACACCTAGCTAATTTTTCTATTTTTTGTAGAGACAGGGTCTCACTCTTGCTCAGGTTGGTCTCGAACTCCTGAGCTCAAGTGATCCTCTGGCATCAGCCTCCCAAAGTGCTAGGACTACAGGCGTGAACCACCACGCCTGGTCTCTGTTTTTTTTATTTTTGATAACTTTTTATTTTGATATAATTTCACACACAGACAAGTTGCAAGAATAGTACAGGGAATTTCCATGTCACTGTCTCTGAGGTTCCCCAGTTGTTCACGTTCATTTTTTATCTTTCATCCACTTGCTCTCCGCATTGTTTATAAACCCTTAAAATGTAAGTTGCAGCTATCATGTCCCTTAACTCTTAAATATTTCAGTGTATGTTTCCTAAGGACAACCACATAACCACAGTAGTTATCAAAATAAAAAAAAATTTACATTTGATTTCATATTTAATTTTTTTCCCAATGATCACAATAATGTCCTTTATAGATATTTTTCCAGGTCTAAAATCCATTTCCAGATTACCTACTGCTTTAAATTATCTGTCTCTTTAATTTCCTTTAATCTGCAACGGTTCCTTATCCTTTCTTTGTGTATTTTTTACCTTGACATTTTTTTTTTTTTTTTTTTTTGTTGAGACAGAGTCTCACTTTGTTGCCCAGGCTAGAGTGAGTGCCGTGGCGTCAGCTTAGCTCACAGCAACCTCAGACTCCTCGGCTTAAGCGATCCTACTGCCTCAGCCTCCCGAGTAGCTGGGACTACAGGCATGCGCCACTATGCCCGGCTAATTTTTTCTATATAGATTTTTAGTTGTCCATATAATGTCTTTCTATTTTTAGTAGAGACGGGGTCTCGCTCAGGCTGGTCTCGAACTCCTGACCTTGAGCAATCCACCCGCCTCGGCCTCCCAGAGTGCTAGGATTACAGGCGTGAGCCACCGCGCCCGGCCTACCTTGACATTTTTGAACACGAAAGGCCAGTTATGTGGTATAATGTACCTAAATTTGGGCTTGTCTATTATTTCCTCATGATTAGATTCAGGTGCTACACTTCTGCCAGCGAAGCCACCTAACTGGTACCGTGTCCTTCCCAGTGCATCCCGTCAGAGGGCACATGATGTCAGTTTGCTCCAGCGTTGGCGATGTTAGCTTTGCTTACTTGGTTTTCTCTACTGTAAAGTTACCGCCTTCCCTTTGTTATTAATAAATAATTTGTGATCACCCTTTTTAGTTTCAACTTTTTCTTCTTTGCCAAAATGTCCACAGCAGCTCTGACATTAGGCCAACGGTAGGAACTGAACTGATTCTAAAAGAAAACCCCAGTCTCCCCTTCAGTCTCATGTCCTCTTTCTCTTCTTTTTTGCCTCACTTTTTAATCAAAGTATAATTTATACACACTTATGTTTGTACAAATATTAAGTGTACAGCATAAAGAATGTTTACATATATATATGCCCATGTAACGACCACTCAAATCCAAGAAACAGAATATTTCCAGCTTCTTAGATGAGTTCCTTGTGCTCCTTCTCAGTTAATTCTCTTTCCACAAAGGCAACCATTATTTTGACCTCCGTCACCATAGATTAGTTTTGCCTGTTCTTGAACTTCATGCAACAAAATAATTCAGTATGTATTCTTTTTTGTCTGGCTTCTTTCACTCAGCAATTTTTTTTTTGGCGGGGGGACAGTCTCTCTCCGTTGTAGGAGCTAGAGTGCCGTGGCATCAGCCTAGCTCACCGCAACCTTAAACTCCTGGGCTCAAGTGATCCTCCTGCCTCAGCCTCCTGAGTAGCTGGGACTACAGGCGTGTACCATCACGCTTGGCTAATTTTTTTCTGTTTTTAGTTGCCTGGCTAATTTTTCTCTATTTTTAGTAGAGATGGGGTCTCACTCTTACTCAGGCTGGTCTCGAACCCCTGACCTCAAGCGATCCTCCCTCCTCAGCCTCCCAGAGTGCTAGGGAGACAGGCATGAGCCACTGCACCCAGCCAACAGTGTTTAAATAATATTTAACACGAATATCTGTAGAGAAAGGGCAGATTGTCTTCAGTTCTACCTGCAGTAACCACCACTCTTTATGGTTTTGATCTGAGCTACTTCACTCATCTAAATTATTTTCTTGGTCCCTGAAAGCATTTGAGTTTTCAACCTCCTCTCTGATGTTTTTCTTGAGTGATGTCATCCTCTTCTACAGTCTCAATTGCACATTGCTGACACTTTCCAGATTCAAATCTTCAGTTTCCTCCCTTCTCTGATGCCCCAGAGCTGTCTTTTTAACCCTTTGCTGGACGTCTCTATTGGGACATCCCATGGGCTTCTCACATGTGTCATGTCCACGTGAACTTGTTGTCTTTCTCACCAGCCTGTCTGTGTCCTGCACTCACTGTTGTGGGGAATGGCGTCCCCATCCCTGAAGGCTCTCAAATTTGGTGTCACCCTGGACTCCTCCCTTTCCCTCATCTTCTACATCTAATTGGTCATCTAATACCACTGATTCCCTCTCCTACATATTTCCCCAATCAATCTCCTCCTTTCCATTGCTACTGCCATTGTCTTAAATCAATTTCTCTTCTTCTCTTGCCTGGATCATTCCTCATTCCACAAATATTTATCAAGTGCCTACTACGTGTAGTTCTAGGGCAATGTTCTAGGGACTGGGATCAGGACAGGAGGTATAAAATTAACAAGCAAACACACACATACCCCAGCGAGCTTTAGGTAGTCATCAATATTGAAGAATGACTAGAGGGTGAGGCAGGGCTACCTGAAATCGGGTAGTCAGGGAAGGCTTCTTGGAGAAGGTGATTTTTGAGCTGGCACTTGAATAACACTGACAAGGAGTGAGCCACCTGGAGATCTGGGTGCAGAGTTCTCCAGGCATCCAGACAGGGGAAAAGCAGGTGCATGAGACTAAAGTCAGGAAAGTGTTTGAGGGACAGCAAGGCAGCCACTGCAACTGGAGCAATGGGAGTGAGGGGAGAGGTAGAGCAAGGCCAGATCATACACATCACAGGGGGCCTTGCCGTCCCTAGGCAGGGTCTTGCCTTTTTATTCCAGATGGAATGAGAAGCCATTGGAAAGTTCTGAGCAGGGGCAAGATCTGCTCTGATTGAGATTATCAAAGGCCACTCAGGCTGCCCTGTGAGGAATCAGCAGGAGGAGGTCAGGGAGATAGGCTGGGGTGTCTTCAATTGCCACTAGAGGCACGGCCAGAGTCAAGCATTTAAGTGCAAGCAGTTTATTTGGAAACACCAGGAGAGATGTAGGGAAGTGGGACAAGGAAGGAAACGCAGCCAATAAAAGATGCATTATCAAGCGAGTTACCTCTGTGGTCACCTGGGGAACTCTGAAGGCCAGTAGAGAACATAGTTGTTCATGTTACCTTGGCCTGAGGATGAGGAGGGTGGGAGATTTACGCCAAGTCCTTCAGTTGTTGGCCAGGGCTGCTGTGGAGTGGCTAGAGGGGCTATGCATTTTCCTGCCTCCCGCTGTGTGAAGAGAGCAGGGTCCCACCCCCAGGGAAAGCCCTCAGGCACAGAGATGGGACAGGGCCTGCAGTGTAAGGCCCAGAGAGAGGCCAGCACAGCAGGGGGTACCGAGGCCGTGTGGGCACACGGCACCTTGCCCAGGCGTATGGGAGGCAGGTAGTACAGAAGCCTGTGCTTGCTGCTGCGAGGGCGGCAGGGGTTTCCACAGGTTGTCCCGCAGCAAGGAGCCTGGAGAGGGAAGACAAAGGCCTTTGGGGCTACCACAGCACTCATTTGAGAGGCCACCACTTGAGACCCCTCCGGACTCCTGGAATGACTAGAAGGTGAGCCAGCAGTGTCTTTGCAGGGGTTTGTGGCTCTGAAGGAGCTGACAGGGATGAGAACCAGTAAAATGTGCTTGGCTGCTATCCACACGCCTCATTCTTCTCTCCATTCCCGGGCTTGGGAAAGGCAATTGCATCTTTATTCTGTTTCTTTTGTGACTGGCCCACATCTCATGCTCAGATCACAGCTTTCCGGACCAGCTGGGATTTGTGAGCACTGACTCCGATTTACCTGCCCAACTTCTGACCTCAGCTCAGTCCTCTGGACTCAAAGTCCCATCTCTGTCCCCGCACACACCCTTTTCCTCTATCATCTGACCCAGCCGTGACCTCCTGCCAGCACGTTGCACTGTCTGCCTCATCTTGCCAGCCTGGCACCGCTCCCAGAAACTGCCCTTGGCTTGTCCCATTTTGTTTCTCTCCCTAATTTGATGCTGACATTGACAGATAAAGACAAGGGAGACAGCCAAACCCCAGGGCGTACCCAGTAGGTATCATTCAAACACCACCAAGTTAATCCTCCGGATCAAGGATCATGCCTGGATGAAATCTGAATCTCTGCCACTTGGTATGGAAGGGGAAAATAGCTTTGGAAACTGCCATGTCGAGAAGCCATTTGCCCAACCAGAAGATTCCAATCTCTAGACCTGGGAGCCAGTTTCTGGGGAGGATAGAAAAATTTTCATCTGAGGAAGGAGCAAGGAGAGAGAGAGAGAAGAGGTGAACCTCTGGCAGGTTAAGGGTTTTGAACTTCACAGATTTACCCTGGCATGGCCCACGGCCTGTGTGAGACGTTTCTTATTACAAGAGGGAAGCAGCACCTGGGACTGTCTTCCTATGTGTTTACTATCCCACGCCTGCCTCACTGGAATTGTCTTCCGCCCAGATAAAAGCAGCAGTCACAGTTAAAAATTCTTTGGCCTTTGATTTTAAGCATCTTTGTCATGGCACTCTATTTTACCGAATATTAAATTTCTAGTGCAGTATTTGTTTTTTGTTTTGTTTTGTTTTGTTTTCCCTGAGACAGGGTCTCATTCTGTCACCCCAGCTGGAGTGCAGTGGCGTGATCATAGCTCCCTGCAACCTCAGACTCCTGGTCTCCAGCGATCCTCTTGCTTTAGCCTCCTGAGTAGCTGGGACTACAGGCGTACACCACCATACCAGACTCATTTTTCTATTTTTTTGTAGAGATGGGGGTCTTGCTCTTGCTCGGGCTAGTCTTGAACTCCTGGCCTCAAGTGATCTTCCTGCCTCGGCCTCCCAAAGTCCATCACAGTCTTGAAAAGGAGGAAAACATCTACCGTGAGAGAGGATTCCAGCTAACTGCAAGTGGGTATGGGAGCTGCTTGAAAGCCCTTGGTGGCCACAGTAGAATTAGAATTTGGGAGCCCCTGAGAGAGCTTGTGGACACAAAACGGCGTCCCTGGACTCTTGGACTTGACCATAATATGGCGACTTTGGATGTCCTGGCTGCCTGCCCTTAGCAGTCATGACTGGCCTTGGGAGAAGCACCCATCGCCTAAGAGCCTCCTTCTGCTCTCATCTCTTTCCTAACAAGCCTTTATCTAAATGCAAATGTGATTCCAACTTTTTGATTAGGATATTATATAGTCATCCATTCCAGGAAAATCACAATTAATGAGTGATTTTATTTCTGACTCGCCGCGTCTTTCTTTGGAGGGTTCGTTGGTTGTGCGACGCTCGCGATGCAAGTGGGCAGAAGGAGTCACTCTTTACGTGTGTGTGGAGGGACCTCTGCCAGGTTTTCTTAGATGGGAAGGTGTTGGCTTCTTATCGTCACATGGGAGATGGTGGTAGTGGAGGGGGGAGTGTGGTGGGGGTGTGATATTCTACCCTAAAATATTTTTCTAAACTATGCTAGCAGCTAAATCTGGCCGAGTTTGTGGGATTGGGTGGAGTTTTCGTTAAAGTGACAAGGTAGGGCACCCTTTGTCTCAAGTTTTTAACTATAGTTTGTATTTAGGGAGACACTCTCCTGGGTAATACCTGCTGCAAAGACCACCCAGGGGCAGCCTGATTCACAGGGGCAGTTACATTCATCCTGGCTTCCCACATGCTGGCTGTGTGACCTTAGGTAACTTACTTAACTTCTCTGACCCTCTAGTTCCTCATCTAAATGATATTACCTAACTCTTAGGGTAATCGGAGGATTTAGGGAAATGAGTTAATATTTATAAAGTGTTTACAATAGAGGCTGTTGCACAGGACATTGCCTGAATTATATTACCCTTTCCTGCCTCTGCTAATAGCATCTACCATCTACTGAGTTCCTATAAATGGCAGGCAATGTGCTAAGCACTTCATGTGCATTTATCTTGTTTAATCTTCAACGATGCAAAGTAGTGTAATGATCCCTGTGACGGTTAGTTTTATTTGTCAACTTGCCTAGGTCATAGTACCTAGTTATTTAATCGAACACTAACCTAGGCATTGCTGTGAAAGTGTTTTGTAGATGCAGTTACCACCTACAATCACTTGACTTTGAGTAAAAGATTTACCAGCCCCCTGAATCATGTGAGCCGAGTCCTTAAAATATATCTCTTTTAAAAATGTGCTTGTGTGTGTGTGTGTGTGTGTGTACACACATATGTGGAAACTGATGATCAGCGAAATTAAGTCTTTGCACAAGGCCACACAGCAGGATTTGGCAGGATTTGAATCCATGTCTCTCTTACTGCAAAGCTAACTTTCCACTGCAGGATGCCGTCTCTCTGGTCATGACATTTCAGTTGCAGCTGAGGGGACCTGTGCTTTTAGCCTGTCTTAGAGCATGTAATGCTTTCTTATCTTCAAACTCTGAAGAAAGAACCTACAGAAGCGTCATTCCTCTGACCGTGCAGTCAGCTCTATCTTCTGCTGGCATTTGGAGAAAAGATTGGGGTAAGGAACAGGGGAGAGAGGAAAGGGAGGAATAAGAATTTTATCTGTGGGTTTTGGTTGCAAGCACCATGGTATACACAAAGGAAAGAATCAGAAGAATATCATGGAGGTGGAACAGCTCACAGCAAAAAGTGCTCTGTGGGCCATGCCTGTTTGTACCTGGGCACAGAGAGAGGAGCTGGGCTTATACAGGGAGGGGCGCCAGGAATTACCACCCACAGAAAACAAGGGAGGTTTTATTTTCCAAAAGGAAATTGGGGTACTATTAAGAAGGGAAATGGACGCTCGACAACCGAAATGATCAATGACCACTATAGCAATAAAAGATTCTGAAATTGGATCCCTTTTTGCAAAATAATTCAGAACAGGCCCATGACCACTACCCAGAAATGGCCCTTAGGATTTGTGGGGTGCTGTAGAGCCTATCTCTTGGGTCTTTAGCTTAAGATTTTTGGCTGTAGGGAAAGGCTCTTTTTATACAGATGTTCCCGTATGAAACATAGCTAGCAATAATAGTAATGGATATCCGTGGAACACCGAGCATATGCTGGGCACTGTTCTAAGTGCATTATTTGACGTCATCTCATTTTTCACAGCGACCCTGTGAGGTCGGTACAATTATTATCACCGTTTTACATATAAGAGCGCCGAGAAACATGGAGGTTAACTAACTTGCCCACGCGGCCAATGGATGGTAAGCAGCACACAATAATGTCTTTTTACAAGTCTAATCCTGGAATATTAAATAGGACTGGAGACCGTCACATCTTCACAAACAGCGAAGGTCCTGGAGGCAAGCTTCCTCCTAGCTGGAGAGCTCGCAGGGTCTGATGCTCGCTTGATAAAGACTCTGCCTTGATGTCTGATCTGAGATGTTCAATTCCATTTTCCTAATGGCTGTCAATCAGTTCCCCACTGTTTCCCCTGAGGCCGGACCCAGCGGGGGTGTCGTCAGCACTTAGGAATAGCATTAAGAACAAAGCCTGATTCAGGCTGTTTGTTTTTCCCCAGTGAGATCGCCCAACCCTCAACTCAGTCAGGAATGAGCTCAGATGTCGCTCCGTGCGGAATGAATTGCTTCCCAAATCGCTGGGATTTCCCGAGGCACCCAATACCACCGGAGCAAACAGAAATGAGAAGTGAGTTCCAATAATGCCTGCGATCACTTTCGCTTCCAGGGACTTCACTCTTTAGCCCGCGATGTTTGATAGAAATAGAACGCGAGCCATAGCTGTCATTTAAAATTCCCTGGAAGCCATATTTTTAAGAAGGTGAAATTAATTTTAAAAATACGTTTTATTTAACACAATAATCCAATTAATTACCATTTAATAATCCAATAATTACCATTGTGACATGTAATCCATATAAAAGTTTATTAATGAGGAATTTTACATTCCTTTTTTCATACGAAGTCCTTGAAGTTCCGTGTGTGTGGCACGCACAGCTCAGTTTTGAGCAGCCGCATTTCGAGCGCTCCTAAGCCCCGTGTGGCTAGTGGCTGCCGTGTGGGACAGCGCAGCTCTGGACCATCGCGCTTTCAACAGCTTCGTTCCTCAGATATGAGCGCCAGTGAGATGGCTGTGACCTCATGGAGTTTACATTCTAGGGAGGGGAATGTACAATAAACAAGTGAGCACGTAAATAAACAAGATAAGTATAGGTCGTGATGAGCAGCCACACAGGAAATAAATCAGGTGAGAGGGTGAGTTGGGAGGTGCCTGAGCATGGTTGGGGGAGCTGTCGGAGGAGATGACATCTGAGCCAGAACCCGAAGGACAGAAGGAACCAACCTTCTGAAGGGGCAGAGCCTTCCAGGCAGAGGCCAGAGGTGATGCAAAGGCCCTGAGGTGGGGACACGCAGAAAGGAGGGCTATGTGTACCGGCCCTAACGTCTGAGGAGCTCGGTAGATGGGGACCACGTTGTCTACTGTGGGTTTTGGATTTTGTCCTAAATGTAAAGAAAAGCCACTGACCCATTTTAAACAGGACAGTGGTGGGATCTGATCTCAATTTTAAAAAGATGGCCCTGAGCCGGGCACGGTGGCTCATGCCTGTAATCCTAGCACTCTGGGAGGCCAAAGCAGGTGGATCACTCAAGGTCAGGAGTTCGAGACCAGCCTGAGCAAGAGCAAGACACTGTCTCTACTAAAAATAGAAAGATATTAGCAGCCCAACTAAAAATATATATATAGAAAAAATTAGCTGGGCATGGTGGCGCATGCCTGTAGTCCCAGCTACTCGGGAGGCTGAGGCAGAAGGATTGCTTAAGCCCAGGAGTATGAAGTTGCTGTGAGCTAGGCTCACGCCACGGCACTCTAGCTCAGGCAACAGAGTGAGACTCTGTCTCAAAAAAAAAAAAAAAAAAAAAAAAAAAGATGGCTCTGGCTGGTGACAGGATAAATTGGGCCAATGGGGACCCTTTTCCTCCCCTCTTCCCCCACTTCATCACAAACACATAGAAATGACTTTCATTTAAAGCCACAAAACTAAACTGAACTATATGTCTGTGTCTGATAGAAAGACAGGCAAATAACCCTGGGTCCAGAGATTAAGAGGGGAGTTAAGGGCAGAGTAGGAAGATCCTGAGTGGATGCTGTGGCTGCTATGAGGTGGGAGTGGGGCCAGGGGAAGGTTCCAGAACAAACCTTAATGGCTAGGGGCTAGGACAGGGGACAAGGCTGGGGCCCACTTGAGAAGGGGACTTGGAACTGAAACCCCTTCATAAATGCAAGACCCTAAAAGGGGTCCCACATCCTCCAACGAAATGACCTTAAATACCCTCTCTCACCAACTCAAGGAGGAAAGAAGATGTCTTGTGTTTGTCCTGGGGGAAAAAGTATCTGTCAGAACTTGGAACCACAATCCTGTGCCATGCAGAGGAGTGGAGTGAAAAAAATCATACCGAAGAATGGTGCAGGAATTCTCAGGCTAAGAGGGCAAATCGGTCCCAGACCAACGGGTTAAAGTGAGGCAGGGCTAGGAGAGGGGAACTGGTTAGGAGGCTCCTGCAAATATTCTTGAACTTTAATGTATGAGTGATTCACCTGGGGATCTTGTTAAAATGCAGATTCCGATTCTGTACATCCAGGTCCTGGGCGGGGCCTGAGGCTGCGTTACTAACAAGCTCCCAGGAGCTGCTGCTGCTGCTGCTGGTCCTCAGACCGCTCTCGGAATGGCAAGTCTTTAGTGACAGGCGATGGTGGCTTGGGCTAGGTTGGGGTGGGATGGAGAGAAGAGGATGGAGTCAAGGGACAGGTTGGGGAGAGAATCAACAGGACTTACAGACAGACGTGGAGTGAAGGGAGAAACAAGGATGGCTTATGGGTTTCTGGTTTTGGTAACTGGTGACGGTGGTGCCATTTACTGACCTAGGGAAGAGCAGGGCAGCAACAGGCTTTTTTTAGGGGAAAGGGGACTCTGTGTGTGTGTGTGTGTGTGTGTGTGTGTGTGTGTGTGTAGGGAAGGGATCAAAAATTCCTGGCCAGGCAATTGCAAATACTATGCCTTATCTCTTTTCTATGCAAAAATGTTTCTAGGTGGTGTGGCATTCAGGACACGATGATCTATTTTCCGGGTTTGGGCTGCCGACAGCAGTCTTTGCTTCATGTCCCCATCTGGCAAGTCTTAAAGGCTTAATAAATAGCCAGCTTTGGAAGCGAGGTCCAGAAATGACCAGCAAACTCTCTCTGCCTCTCACATATTTACCACGCACCTCCCCTGATTAGCACCAGTGAGGATCGCGGCACTTAATCTAGTTGAATTTAAGCTCTACCTACTGGAAGCTTCCAAACTCCCCAGCATGTAATCAACATGAACACGCAGAGTGCTTGTTTTTGATAAACGATATAACTGGCAGAGTTAAGCATTTTTGGGCCAAATATTTATTTTAAAAAGGAAAATAAATTACCTTTGTTCCAGGCATTCGGCTAGGTACTTTTACAGATGATCTTATTCAGTAGCTACAACAATTAATTAATTCAATAGCTAAAACAAAGTAGGTTCTATTAATGTTATTCCTACTTTCCCAGAGGAGGAAAGTGAGGCTCAGAGGGGTAGTAACCTGCTCAAGGTCACACACAGCCAGTGGATGGAAAGGCTGGGGGTCGAACCCCTGGCAGCCTTGGTCCAAAGTGCAAGTTCTCCACGTTGCTCTGGGCTCCCACCTCCAGGCTCTGTGCCATGTGCTGAGCAAGATACACAGAACTTCATAAAACATTACTGCAGCCCTGGAGGAGTTTAATCTAAATAGAGAGGGAAGACGATCACGCAAATATACTTGACATGTGACCTTGCATCGCTAGTTAGGTGCCACTGGTGTGCTGCTAATGTGTCATTAGAGGTATTCCTTCAGAGTCAGGGTGGGTGAGATTCAGCAGGGTGTTCTAGAGAAGGTGGAAGTTTAAACTGTACGTGCAAGAATCATGAGGACCTGGAGAGAGAAGAGAACCTCCCAGATGGCAATTCCAGGTAGCGGGACTAATGCAAGTCAGGCAAGAAGGCAGCCCTGGACAATAGTTTCTCCCCACCCCTTTTCTACGTCCTGTCTTCTCCACTAAAATTCAGACTGGGTTTTTCCAGGCCCAGGTTAATTGCCTGACCCCTTTCAGCTGAAACAGGGGTCCATTTCCCATGCACTCATGACATCCTGTGATTATTTCTGTCATTGCTATTTCCATATAAAATGATTGGTCTATGAGTTTCCTCCTTAATGTCAGGAACTTTGTTTTATTTATGTTTAAATCCCCAGAGCCCAGGACAATGTCTGGAACATAATAGGTGTTTGATAAGTTAAAAAAATAATTGAATACTTTTCTTGATGATTTTTCTTTCCCTTGCACTCCTCTGTTATTTGATTGTACTACTCCGTGTTTCTTGGCATGTGCCTGAAACACTAAGAACCAACATGTCAGTGATTTGAACAAAATAGTTTGTTGCTTCCATGTAAGAGTAGGAACAGACGAAGTCTAAAGTGATACAGTGTCAGATATCCAGGACCCTCGTAGCTAGTTGCTCTGCCACCCCTGGTATGTTGCCTTCATTGGTGTGGTTGAAGGTGGCTCGCTCCATCTCTGTTGGAGCCAGCGGAACGAGGAAAGAAGAGAGGGAAGGAGACAGGCTGCCTGCTTTTTAAAGGTACAACGTGGACGTTGCTCCCATAACATCTATTCACATCCCATTCTCAGGACCTAGTGATGTGGCCAGATCTAGCTACAAGAAAGACTGGGAAAGTTAAATCTTTTTGGGTAAGCGTCTAAGGCTAACATTTCTATTACAAGAGAAGGAGATAGCAAATATAGGGGTGTGGGTAGGGCAGGGACAAGGACAGTGTCTGCCACACTTTTAAAGGCATTTATCAGGCATTCTTTAGTCTCAGCTGTCTCATTTGTAAAATAGGAATAATAATGTCCATCTTATAGGGTGGTGATGAGTACTGAATGAGAGAACATTTGTGATAGTACATAGCATAGCGTCTGGCATATGAAAAGATTGTCAATAAATGTTAGTGTCCTTTCCTCTCTTTCTTTTCCTATGTTGCCTTATTCTAGATGTTTAGACAGTTGCATATGATATCCATGCGATATGCTTGACCTATTTTTTTTTCTTTCCAAGGTATATTTGTTATTGAATTATTTGCAACTGTCGAATCATGTGTGGTCATCTTATCTTTCCTGTGAGAGTATGAATTCTTTCATGACAGAGGCTATAGCTTGCACAACCTTAATCTTACAACATATCATGCCTTGTACCTAGATGCTCAATTAATAGCTGCTGAATGAATACACCAGTGAAGAAGAGAAGAGCATTTTCCCTATGTCATTACTCTGTCTCTATGGAGTAGGATTTATCAATTGCATTGAGGCAACAACACAAATAAATCAGCATTATCTGGGTTGAGGTCCCACAAAATGTTGTGCAGTGCAGGACATAGACATCCCCCTCCCTGCCCTCTGGTGGTGCACTCGAGCCAGAGAAGAGTCAGATCTTGGACCAGGAGACTCTACTCCCAGGACATACGTCATAACATCAACTGCACCACTGCCATCTTCTCCCTGTTTCCTCTGACTCTGCTTCCTAAGGAGAATCCACTCTCCCCTTCATAATTCTAGGCACCCTTCTTGTAAGTTAAAATGCAAAAACAGTCCTAAAGGTCAACATTGTACAAAGAGTCCTGAAACTGTTCTGCCCATACAATTTGGTCATCTGGTTTGGGTGTAGGGGGGAAATTGCCCATTCACCTTGTGAAACTGGGTTACGTTTTGACCATGCCAGGCCAGCTGGCCCCTGAAAGATGTGTTACCATGGCAAATATAAGGTCACCTTGTGGTTGCCTACTTGACCTGAGCTTGTCACGTCTAGACACTCATGCTGAGGGTGACAGCACCCTGGAAATCAGACTCCTAGACTCTCCCTGGTTTCGGGTTTGTCCCATTTTCTCCAGCCTCCTGGGCCTGGGGTGGGGGAGGAGTGTTCCAGCTCCTTTCATATTCGTGTCTGGCATTTCCTTGATCTCTGCTCTGCTCTGGCTGGGTTGCTTTCAGTGGACGCTCTCCCTCCCTCCCCAATCCAGGAGGGGCCCTGGCCTCTATGACAGCAAATCCATTGCACCACTTAAGTTTAATTAGAGCACAAAGACGGATGATTAGTTTACACATCAAAGCACTGAAACAACTCAACAAATTGGCCCCATCCCAAAGCCCAGCGCAGGAGCTGGCCTTGAACTCGGAGGCCCTGCCTGCCGGGGTTGGGGAGCCAGCGATGAAAGCTCAGGAGCCCCACGCAGAGGCGCGCAGAAGGAGTTCTGTTTCTCAAGTGAAGAAATGGAGCCCAGCTGTTTCCACCCCTCATGGTGCCCCAGCGTCTCTGTCACCTTGGCTTTCCACCTCCAAACCCTCCCTTCTTGGCTGCTGCTTAAAGTTCACGTGTAGTTGACTCTCAATTATTTGGGGACTGCTTATTCAATCCACAGGTTATCCAAGCCTTTTGCTAATCCTGTTTTTTTGTTTGTTTGTTTGTTTGTTTTTACTTTGTTACCTTCCAAGTGGGACGTTGACTGTTCATTAGGACACCTACTGGGGGATGAGAGCAGAAAGTAAATAAACCAGGTAACTTGGCTACCAGCTGATGATTTTTTGTTTGAGGTTTGATGGGGGAGGAGATAGAAATTACAGGTTGCAAGGAGGTAAATGCATCATTTCTGGGTCTCCTTCATGTGCACTCTCCTCCTTCCTTGTGGATGACCAAGAGGCTGCTGAACACATGCAAGCACTCTCCATTCGGCCGTCTTTGCCTTTTATTACATTTTTCAGATCCCTCATTGTCATGCTGGGGCCCGGAGTGGCTGACTGTGTACTGGGAGACAGAAGCAGTTTGGTTCTTCTGGCTCCAAAGACTAGTCTGTTCGTGTTAATGATCAGTGAAAAACAAAACAAGCAAGAAGCCTTTAAAGTCCACCCAGGAGCTGAGCCGGATTGACCTTCTTACTTGGTCTACACACATGCCCATCAAAACAACTGGTGTGTCCTGCTCCAGGGTCCTACTGTCACAATCAATGGCAGAAAGGAGACTGAAGTCTGAGGGTCTTCCTCATAGCCCTCATCCCTCAGGACTGTGTGTGATCTTTCTAATTGTCGGGAGAAAAGAGAGCTGTGCAAACAATTGATGGCGATGCAGTGCATGGTGGGATTCCAGTGCCCTCACTGCGGGCCCTGGGCGTGAGCGGGCATCAGCCCGGCCGCCGTGATGTGGGCAGACAGATGAATGCCGGCTGCCGCTAGCACAGGACAGTGGGTGGCAGCTGAACTGGGTGCAGACGGCTGTAAGCACAGCGCTTGAGAAGGAGGATGACATTGCATTACCATAAACCAGGGGCCTATTGATCTGGCTGATTAGAAAGTCTTCCAAGGCACCACGGTAATTAGCACAATGTACAGAGTAGCAGTTATCAGCTTCATTGCTTAATTAACAATGTAAATATCTTTCTAAATGACATTTTATAATCCTGATTAGACCCTCTAGCGTTTGCCCTGTTCATTGCTAATTCCTTCCAGATGCACGGATAGTTGGGTAGTCGCCCCTGTTTCCATGCCTGACATCACATTTCTGCATCGCACACGATAAGGCGATTGTCCACGCCCCACATCCCCTCTTTTGTATCCAACTAGGGGTCTGCTCTGCCCTCCTCTCTCCAGCCCGAAATCTACAGTCTGCCAATTGAATTGCCAATTAAAAGTACTTAATTAAATGTGAAAGGGGAGCTCTGTCATGTTCTGGATTCTGAACTATTTTTTATTTATGTGCTTAGCAGGATAAGTCATCTTAAATTAGCATCACATTTTTCCCTCTGAAGAGCATGTGAGAAATGAGGCTATTAGGAGGAGAGGTTTAACACAATATTTGTGTACACTAGTCATGGGTGCAAAGAATCATCCCAAACGCATATGTTGCTTTGGCAAGCTGGGTTATTTTTCATATTTATTTTATTTCCTTATCATTTCTTGTTGAATTCATGTTTGCCATAGAATATTTGGCCTGCCTGATCAGACATATGTGCAGGGAACTTGATTGTTTTATTTCTTTTTTTTAACTTTAATTTCACCTATTGTTATTTTTGAGTATCACAGCCACACTAAAAGATTATTGTTCGATGTCTAAGTTCCAAATGGCATACACACAAATCTGTATGGAGCTCTGGAGGCGGAAAGTTCAGAGGCTCCTACCCTGCCTGGAAAGGACGCCCCCAAAGCTATCCAGCGCCAGAGGCCGGATGATTCAATTGGTGGATTATTCACTTCTGGTCTTGTTGCTGTCACTAACTGCATGATGGCCAATGCAGTCACACATCTACGAAGTGTGAGGGAAAAGTAAAAATATAAGGAAAGGGAATTTAATATAAACCCGTGCATATTATTACACTGGTAAAATGGTAGAGAAGGCAAAGATGAATTTTGGAGGAATTTGCTGTGGGTTTTAATTAACCATCTTGCCCTTGTTCCCCATTATCATTGATTTGTGTGATAAGTGCCAATTATATGTGTCATAAGTATACTCCTTTTTGCTGAAGACAAGAGATCTTATGTGTGATGCAAATAAGGGTTCTCAGAATGCTAATTTTGTAATGAGCCAATGCATTCTTCAAGGAGTTTATAGTCTAGAGGGGGAATAAAACATGTGCATAAATAATTATAATGCAAAGTAGGAAACTGGTGTGTCATGAGACAGTACAGAAAGAATTATGGCCAGAAAAGAGGGTGGAGAAATAAATTATAGCTGAGAGATGTGGGAAGGCCTGCTTGAAGGTTGAGGAAAATTGGCATAAAAGCAAATTGAGAGTATTGGGTGTGGTTTCCAGAAGAGAGGAACAGCAGGGAGAAAACACAGAGGTGGGGCAGCATGCCATTCATTATGTTTATTTTATTTTATTTTTTGTGAGATAGGGTCTCGCTGTGATGCCTGGGCTAGGGTGCAGTGGCATCACTGTAGCTCACAGCAACCTCAAATTCCTGGGCTTAAATGATCCTCCTGTCTCAGCCTCCTGAGTAGCTGGGACTACAGGCTAATTTTTCTATTTTCTGTAGAGATGGGGTCTCACTCTTAATCAGGTTGGTCTCAAATTCCTGGGCCTCTAGTGATCCTCCTGCCTCAGCCTCCCAAAGTGCTAGGATTACAGGCATGAGCCACTGCTCCCTGGCCCAGCATGTCATTTAAATGAGGGACAAGAAGCTGTTTATCAGGACCAGTGTGGGAGGAACGTGAAGGAGAAGAAAGTACCACAGGCAAGGCTGTGAAGGGAGTTCGGGATTTGATCACCATCACCCAGAACCTGGAATCCAAGGCCACAACATCTGCACTGCTTTCTGTAGACCAGAGATCAGCAAACTTTTTTTTGTAAAGGGCCAGACAGTAACTGTTTTAGCCTTTGTGGGCCATATTGTCTCTGTCACAACTACTCAACTCTGCCATTGTAGTGAAAAAGCAGTCACAGGCAATATGGCAGTGAATAGGCATTGCTAAGCTCCAATAAAACTTTATGGATGCTGAGATATGAATTTCATATAATTTTCACATGTCATGAAATATTCTTCTTTTGCTTTTACTACTGCCTTCTGGTATTGGAATAGGCCGGGGCATGAAGCTATAACCACCTCCTAACCTCTAAGATTTTCTTTACCCCATAACCATATACAGCCAAGTTCTGACTGAGCTTGGATCCTGTGGCCCAGAGAGCCACGAAATCAATGCACCGAGTGCGTTGGCGGCTGTGATTCCATCACTGCTGTGGGCCCAGAATGATGCTTCAGTGTGCAGCACTGTGCCAACATGAGAGCTGTGTGCAGACTCTAACACTATTTGGTAAGTAAAAAGAAATACCTAGGTTGAGAGTTTTGACAATCCATGTGTACTGAATGTGGTTCACAGTCGTGTACTTTTATGAAACCCACACTTTGGTACGCTATATACTGACATCCTTAAACCATCTTCTCTGGGCTGAATTAGGTCTTTCTGTACATCAGTAGGCTAATAATAGCTTCCATCCATCTCCTGGGTGAGGTTCTGTAGTTTCCAGCAAATGATTTTCTTCCTCCCCACCCCCACCCTTCACTGCCCCAACCTGCCCTCCAAGGGAAAACGGTAGAATACGAACGGGAGTGGGTTCAGAAGCCTCCTAGCCCCCTCCGGCTCTGCTTCCTGCCCAGATACCCAGAGAGTTAACACAGGGGTCAGGGAGGCCAGCTGATCTCCAGCTGAAATGTTGAACCAGCTTTTTCCTTGGTGAGCTGGATGGAAACGGTTATTTATCTCATTTCCAGATACACCTGACATAACAAAGGTTTTTAAAAACATAAAATAAAATATATTTTTCTCTGAATTTGGAAAGACATGTCTATATTTGAAAAAAAATATCTTATTTATCTCCTTCCTTTTCATCTTCTCTGCCCTCTCTTCTCTTATCCAGAAAAGTCTTTAATTATTTTTTCTTTTAACAAGAGCTAACATTGAACAATGTATGGCAAGGAAAGGTTAATTAGGTGACTTACTTTACAATGTTTTAAAAAGAAAGGTGTAGTCAGCTGACCCAAAGGTGCTGAGAGGTCGAGGAAGCTAAGTACAGAAGCCTTTACTTATGATGATATGGAAACCACTGAAAGCCTTGTTGAGCAGTTTCGGTGGCGGGAAGGTGGAAGCCAACTGTACTGGCTGGAGGGTAAATAGGGGAATGATAAGTGAGGAAGTGAGACAGCCTGTGTAGACAACTCTAATGATGGCTTCTTGTCACTTACATCTCAGTTTAAATGTCACCTCTTTGGAGTGATCTAAAGTGACCATCTGGTGATGATCACATGACCACACATTTCTCTGCAAAGCACTTATTTATGACCTGATCATATCTTCTTTCTTAATTTGTTTTCTCTGCCTCTAGGACACCACACAAGCACACTGATCATATATGTGTTATTGATTCTGTTTCCCCAGGACCTGGAAGACTGCTTGGTACCTGGTAGGTGTTCATTGGTTGAATGGAAAGATACAAGTTTGGCTGGGCAGAGAGTAGAGAAATAGAAATCTGTCTGGGGGTGGGGGATATGGAGCAGAGAGGGTTGTGTGTTTTTTTGTTCATTTGTTTTTAAATGGGAGCCCCTAATCCTAGTGCTTGTCAAATGTTGATGTGCCTCAGAACCATCTGGGGACCTTATTAAAATGCAGATTCGGATTCTGCAGGTCTGGGTGGGATATTCTGCATTTCTAACAAGGCCCCAGGTGAGGCCATGCTGCTGGTCCATGAATACATTCCGAGCATCGAGCATCGAGGCCCTAGACTACCTTGGCATGGAGCTTAGAACGAACAGGTGGAGATGGGGAGATTAATGAAGCAGGAGGGAGGGGATAACTCTAGAAGCAAAGATTTTTGGAACACAGAGGGGATAGAATCCAGAGAACCAGCAGAAGAACTGGTTTCCAAAGGCAGAAGGAAACTTTCCTCGGCATAACAGGAAAGAAGGAGAAGGGGTGAGAAGAAGAGGGAGTTCTTGTCTGATCTGCTGTCTATCCTTTCAATGAGGTCCTCAGCTGAGAGTGCGGGTGGAGGTGGGGTGTGGGAGTTCTGAGAAACAGAGTTATTTTCTTCCCAGGCAGCATCCGGTATGGTATGACTTTGAGGCTTGGATCATAAATTTAAAGTAAAACTCATCAGCTCTGTTGTGTAATTTTCTCAACATTAATCTGCTTGGGTGCAGGTTGGAGAAGGAGGGCGGTAGAGTCACCCGGAGTGAGTGGGACAGAGGGCAGGAGGAACCAGGGAGTTGAGGTGTTAGAAAGGGAGTGATTTTAATGGTGGACCACAGGAAGTGAGGCCCCAGCACTGGGCGGAATACTGCTACTCCACCTCTGCTCTCCTAGGGCTCTAGTGGGGGAGACAGAATGATTGATATAATCACACAAATGCATACCTATCCACACGTACATGCACATATATGTATGTACCATATGTAAATGTACATGTATATGTAGCAGAACTGTCAGTGCCATACCCACAATCCCTTGAGCCTTACCATTGCTTTCTACCAGGCTGACTTCCAGCTGCCAGCATCTGCATCTCTTTGACCGAGAGCACGGCAGGCCAGAAGTACCCCCTGGTTGGTTGCCCCTGAGAACATCCTTCAACCAGTAACTAAGAGGAATGGGTACATAAACACCCCAGGGTGGGATAACTGAGGTTCCACATTGGTTCCCTCAAGCAGGATGAACAGGCGCCCATGGTAGTAACTTGCTTGGCTCTCTTTATGGGCTGCCTTCCTTTCCATGCCTCACTTCTCCAATCCCTTATTGGGTGTTTTCTAGGATCATTTTCCAAATAAACTACTTGCTCTCAGATCCTTGCTTCAGGGGCTCTTTCTGGGGGAATTCAAACCGAGATATATATAATTATAAATTGTGATGTGTGCCATGGAGAAAGGTATGGGCTACTATTTGGTTGGATGTGGGGGGTGGGGCCATGAGGTGGGAATGGGATGTCAGGGAAGGCAAGGAAGAGATCTGTGAGTCCAGATCTAAAGGAGGAGCATGGTAAAAGGAACATGATGCATTTGAGTGTTTGAAAGGCCACTGTGACCGCCACAGGCACCAGGGACATAGAGTGAAGCTTAAGAGACCAGACCCTGTAGGGTCTTGCAGGACGTGGCTTACGTATTCAGAGAACACTGAGAAGCCATTAAGGGGTCTACAGTTGGACAGTGACAAGATTAAACCTACCTCTAACAATAAGTGGAGAAGGACAGGAGAGCCCATATGGGAGGGACGGAGTTCAGAGGTCACTGTTATGACCCAGGGCCTTGCATGGAGTTTTTCACATGGAGGAGTCTCACCAGGTGTTTGCTGAAGTGGAAGGTAACTATTAAC
Organism: Eulemur rufifrons; assembly: GCF_041146395.1. Taxonomy (NCBI): domain Eukaryota; kingdom Metazoa; phylum Chordata; class Mammalia; order Primates; family Lemuridae; genus Eulemur; species Eulemur rufifrons. The sequence continues at coordinate 18,411,462 of NC_090991.1, forward strand.
TACATATTTGATTGACCAGAACAGCCTATTTCCTGGCCAGGCTGAATAATGGTTTGCCTTCATTAATGTTGCCCTTTTTTTCTGGGCTGCTGCACTTAACTCCAGCAGCCCTTTCTCCTGGGGAGAGCATTAACAGCGTAACTCCCTTCTACTTTTTTTTCATTCTCCACTTCCCTCCTTTCCACTCTCTTCACCACCCCCTCCCCACCTCTCCTCTTCCTCCTCCAAATAGTCCTGTTTAGTAAAGTTTTTGGTTATTTCTTACAGTCTCCATTTCTATTATCGGTGGCATTTCATTCTTATCTCTGGCCATCTCAAGATGCTGCAGATGTAGTCACTGGAAACAGAATTACACATTGTGAACAAGGTAATTTTAAAGTGGATCTTTAGTCAAACGCCATCAAAATGCAAAAAAAAGAATGTTCCCAGGCACATTCACTGCTTTGGCAGTGCTGCCATGTACACAGCCAGCATGCACATTTGCTTTTTATGGAAAAGGAAATGCCATTCCAAAGGTAATTTATACAAAAAATTGTGTGTGTTTGTATGTTATTTACAATTTGAAATCATGAGACACTGAACATATTTTCAAGAGATGAAAAAGTGGAGACATAGTCAGAGATGACATACATCTTATCATCAATGTGGTCTCATGTGTGGTCACTGTAGATAAATTACTAGGAAACACACCAGAAATATAGAATGACATACACCTGTCAGCAAAGTTAGATTTATGGCGCCACAGAAAATAACACAAGCCAGAGGACCAGGAAGGGGCTAAAACCCAGCCAGTAAATTACTCTCCGAGCGTACATTGTAAATAGCCACAGTTGTACCCTTTTCCCTCTTGTATTCCTTTTTAGAAAAATTTTAAAATCCTTGCCCATCTCCTTCCCTTTCACCCAGCAATTAAAGAAAAAAGACACTAGATGTCTGAGATTTCGTATCACCTTTATATCCAATATTTTCATTGTCTTAAAAACAAATCTTGTGTAGTCAGGGTGGGCTGTGTTTTGCAACACCCTGGTGTAGAAGAGACTTGTGCAGCGGGTTTTCCATTTTTGCCCCGGTGTCCTCCTTTGGCACATTCAGCAGTCACCCCGTGCCACTCACCCTGTGTTCTGGCAGGATTTGAGACACGCAATTGCAAACTGGTAAATAGCAACTTTGCATATTCTGAATAGAAGAGAACAACGTGGTACCACTCATTCTGTTCTCAGGGAAATCTGAGATAATGGGGAGCAGGAGCGAGGGCAAACCAAGGGTCCTAAGTATTTTCTTCAAAGTGTTTATTATGCTTATTAAATCTATTGTACACTGATGAATTAATTTGAATTATTTACATGGTCAACCTTTGAGACAATAACCTGATTTAATCAGAGGATGCAAATGGATCACTTCTCTTTGAAATCTGAAAACAGGTTCAAATGGGAAGCATCAGGACTTCTTGTGTCTTTCCCTACAAATATTGGTTACAAACCTGCAGTTGTCAGGCTAAGTTACATAATGTCAGAAATCAAGAGAATGTGGTGATGTGTTTCTTAGGGAAGTTGATAAACTCCCCTGGGAGAACATGTCCCCGGGGGACAGCCAACTCTAGGGTGACAAATTTCTCAAGTAAAAACTCTTTCAACTCTGTTTATCTATAAATATTGTGCACTGTCTGAAATGAGGGTGATCATCTCCTAAAATTTCAGTGTAAAACAAAATGACATGGTAAGAATGGTTGGGTTTTCATTAGATTATGGGTCTGGTGTCTTTTTAGTGAATGTTTGGACTGGTAAGAATTCTTGAGTTTTACTACTGAAGCTGTGAGAACCTAAGGTTGCTGTCAAGTTAAAAGAATCAAAGTCAAATATTTTTAAATCTAGGTTTCCATCGTGGCTTGGAAAAAATTGGAGATTGGCGTCCAAATTTCTCCTACTTTGAAGTATTTCTTTTTTCTTGGTGTTTGGATGTTTATAAGAAATTTCTGTGAAAGGTAAAATCTTGTGTGCTTGTAAAAAGACAGAAGAGGCACAAGTGATTCTGAAGGTGGAGCCTTTCAGAGGTAAAGTGAACAGCTTGCATCTTGAATATTTTATGAGATCTAGGTATTAGAACGATGTTTCTGATGCAGGAACACAGCGATCTAGGAACAAAAGGGAGATGGGACTAGAGAACAGACTGTGAAATTTCTTAAAAATATTAAGTGATCCTAAGGCTGAACGCAGGAGTGGATGATGTTACTGCAGATTGTTCCTAATAAGGGCTTTAAAAGCTTAATGATTTATTGATTGGATCTGCACTAATGATGTGCCCTTGATTACGCATGTGTAAATAAGAGGGCTGATTTATGAGGGCACGATTGTATCTTTCAAATATATTTGGTCCAAGTCTACATATTGAAAATAAATGGAGGCAATTATCTGAATATTTCAGGGGCGGAACCCTTCATGCCCTCCCCTCACCCCCCAAATTTGGAGACAGTCTAGTATGCGAGGTGAAGAGAAAAAAAGAAGAAAGAAAACTCTAAAGGGAGTTAGGAAAATACAAAAGAGGGAAAAGCCTAAAAAAATACTTCTGTCAAGAAATATCCCCTACTTCTCTTATCCTAAGAGGAGAAAATAGATTTCCAGGTGCCACCAGGGAGCAATGTTTTCCTTAAAAGAGAAAAAGATGATGAAAGAAAAAGAAAAAAGAAAAAATTACAAGAAGTTGTCCTGTTAAATCAGCTACACATGGAATCTGTGTAAGGAAATCAGCCTTTTTGTTACAAATAGGTTTAAAAAGCCCTAGAGAAGAGAGACGTGAACAGAAGCAATATTATCCACTAACAACCTCACTCCCTTTTAGAAATCAGCTGAGAGAAGATCAGCATCATTGAACAGGGGGTTTATCTTAAGATAATGACTCATCTTTATTTCTTTCAGGATATAAAACTTGTATTTAAATCAATTCAGAGAAGCACTTTAGCTTTAAACATTAGAGAGCAGGGAGAGCCTATTTAATAAAACAGCATTATTTCATTTTCAAAGAATGATACTGGCAGTAGCTCTAAGTTTAAATTCTGTATTCTTTTCCTCAATTATAATTATAGATGGATCTGAAAGGAAGCATGCCTATTACTGTCATATTTATTCTTTTGACAGGTGTTATGGGACTGTAATTTGATGAAATGATTCAAAACGCAGATTCCTATCCAAACACAATTCTTGTCATCAACACCAGAGGTTTAGGAAAAGTCCTCCAGCAAACCCTTTCACAGGTCTTGAACACTCCTGATATTTTAGCACAATCCATATTCAGGATGATGGGGGAGAGCTTGCCTTCAGTGCTTATATCCGGGGTAGCAACAGTCAGAAGGAAGTGTGGGCGTTTGAGGTGAAGAAAGTGGGGACAGCTTTCTTTTTTAACCGGGCGGGGTCGGATCCGGGAAGGGGCACCCAGTAGGACCCCGAGTCCCGCGCGCGGCCGGCAGAGGGCGCTCGCCCGCAGTCGCCAGGCGGGGGCGGTGCTGCGCCACTCCGGGGGCGCAGGCGCAGTCGTCGCCGCCGTGGCCGCGGCGTCCGGGGCTGGCGTCCCCAGTGGAGGCGGGTGAGCCGCGCCGCGCAGGCCGAGGGAGGGGGCGCGGGGGCAGCGGCGGCCGGAGCCACGCGGGGCGGCGGGGGCGGGCTGGGGATGTAGAGGCCTTGGGCGTCCTCCGACCCGCGCGAGACCTAGGGCGACTCGCGCCGCTCCTTTGCCCTCCACGTGCTTCTCCTGTCCCGGGAGAGCCGGATGCACCAGAGCGCGTCTCCCGGGGGCGGCCCGGCCTGTCGCAGGCCTCACCGGGGCGGCTTCGGAGGAGCGGGGAAGGCCCGTGACGCGAGGGGATGGGGGCTGGAGGGAGCGCACGAGTCTCATGGCCGCTGGGCCTAGCACATTCCTCCGGCGTTGGCCTCAGTTTGCCGGTTTTAAAAAGGAGACGTGTCCCGTTTATATCCCTCTGTCCAGGGCACCGCATTAGGCCGAGTAACCTTAACATTTTGTTTTATGCTTCTGAATAACAGCAAGTCACTCCGTGGCCAAAACCCTTAGCTCTTAGGAGTAAATCTTTTTTTGCTGTTATTGTTTTTAAAAACAGTTTTATTGAGACGTAATTTACATAGTATACAGTTCACCTATTTAAAGAGCACAATTCAGTGCCTTCCAGTGTGGTCGCAGTGTTGGGCATCCATCACCGTAATCAGTTTTAGAACATTTTCATTACCCCAAAAAGAAACACCTCCTTTAGTCGTCACCCTTCTGTCTCTTCCCAGTCCCCCCAGCCCTAGGCAACCACTACTCTTCTTTCTGTCTCTATAGATTTGCCTATTCTAGATATTTCATATAAAGGGAATCATACTTTATGTAGCCTGTTGTGACTGGTTTCATTCACTTAGCATAATGTTTTCAAGGTTCATGTGGTAGCACGTGTCAGTACTTCATTTCCTTTAATGGCAGACTACTGTTCCATTGTATGAATGTACCACATTTGATTTATCCATTCATCAGCTGAGGGACCTTAGGACTAACCTTAATTCCTCACCGCCACCTAACCAGACCTTTCTGGATCTGACCTGTCTTGGACAGCATCCTCTTTGTGCTTGCCCTGTCTGTCTCCCTGTGCTAGGATGGGCCTGGCAGTCCTTCCTGCCCTAGGCCTTCATGCAGACTGCAGGCTGTTGTCTCTGCATGCACCACCCCTCCAAGTCCTAGGTGTCCCCAGATTTAATGTCCTTCTCTCAAGAAACCTGTAACTTGAGTAGGTGAGGTACCCCATGAACCATTCTCTCAGGGAACTGAATCCCACTTTGTAGTATTTAATTATAACTGAATAATTGGTTTTTATTATCTTCTATTAGTGTATGAGTTCCCTGGGGTTAGGGGCTGCCTTGTTTCTCTTTCTCTAGCACCCAGCACCCAGCACCCTCTTGGTGCTCAGTCGCTGTTTCAGCTCTTACACACACACACGCACACCTGTGTGTCAGGAGCTATGCTACACTAGGGCTACAGTCATGAACAAAATAAACTCCCTCCTCGCATGGAGCTTACATTCCAGTGGGGGAATACAAACAGAAACAACTCAATCTGTGGGTAGTGAACAGTGTCATGAAGAAAGATAGAAGGGATTATAGTGTGGTCAGAGATGTCCTCTTGAGTGAGACTTGGATAAAGGTGGCAGGGGCGGGGAATGAGCCATGTGGGTGGGTCCTGGGGAAGGAGTCAGGTAAGTGAAGACCAGGAATGAGGCCAGAGGGAGGAGCATGAGAGGAAAGGACAAACCAGGAGCTTTCAGCTCAAGGGTCTTCTCAGATGAGCCCTGGCTGTATGTAGAAAGAGCTCGAGTTTGGAAATTTGTATCTGGATACAAAGCCCATCTGTGGCTCTGTTCTAATTCTATGTGATGTTGAGCCTCAATCTTCTTCCTCTGTAAAATGGGAGTAGTAATACAGTTGTAGATTAGCTAGCCCCTATGGAGTGCCCAGCCCATGTTTATACCTGGTAGGTTCCTGTTTGCCACCTGGTAGGTGTGCAATACATGTTAATTCCCTTCTTTTGCTCTCAGACTGGGTTGGTGTGTTGTGGCCTGTGTGGGGGAGGCCCTAGGCACAAAGCAGTCCGACACCAGAGTGATTCAGTTCAGATTACTGGTTGCTCTTCCCCGAGGAGCCCAGCAGGTTTGCATTTTGCATGGTTTCTGGTTTGCTTTGGCTGGGATAGCTCGCCAGGTGCACTTTAAACTGGCAAAGGCTCAGGGTGGATTGTACTGACAAATGTGATATTCAGGGTGGTTCCTTAGCCTTTGAGACAGCAGGTGTGGTAGAAAGAGCAGAGAATTCAGAGCCAAAAGACCTGAGTTTGAAACCTGGCTCTGTTGGGTTCATGACTTCACGACTGCCACTTTCCTCCTGGCTTTAGTTTTTTCTCTGGTAAATGGGAATCAATCCACATTTATTGAGCTTCTGTTGTGGTCCAGACACTGTTAACTGCGGAGGAGTGACTAATGCAATATAGTCTCTGTCCCCCGGGAGCTTATAGTCAGCGAGGAACACAGCCAAGTAATGTAGGAAAAGGGTGAGATGTTCAAGCACCTAATATGTGCCAGCCCCTGTGCCAGGCACTTTCCATATGTCAGCTAGCTTGATCTTTACAAAACCCTTATGAGGTAGGTGTTCTGTTCTTCAGTTTACAGGGGAGGAAGCAGAAGTCCAGAGAAGTCAAGCAAGTTGCCTAGGATCACACAGCTAGTAAATAGCAGAGGCAGGCTTCTAAACTAGGGTTGTTTGTCTCCAAAACCTGTTCTATATTCTTCTATCCCAAAATACATACATGATTACAGTACAGTGTGATGACTTTGCAATTGGGGTGCGAGCAGCATGGGATGAAAGCCTCAAGGAGGCGACAGGGGAGCTGGATCTTCAAGGTTAGAGAGGAATTCATGAGGCAGGGGAAGAATTCAAGGTAAGGGAAAGAAAGAGATGTTGAAAAGCACAGCACATTTCAGAGGTGGTATAGCAGTTAATAGTAAACACGTAGTGTGTGCCGGGCACTGTGCTAAGTGGTTTAGGAGCATTATTTAATCTCTACCAGAGTCCTGTGTAGGAAATACTGCTAGATCCCCCACTGACATGTGGGAAACAGAGTTTGAGATAGAAGTTAAGAAACTTGCCAGTGGTCCCACAGCTGGCGAGTGATGGAACCAGGATTTGAGTCCAGACTCTCAAATCCCAAAGTCCATGAACTTAACCTCCAGGTTCTGTCTGTGGTGAAAATGCAGGAAGTGTGGGAAGGATGGCAGCAGGTCAGATGCATAAGAGAAGTCCGAAGAGATTTCAGAAGGCCATGGGTAAAGAACTCCCCTAGAGGTTTTGAGGAAGGGGAGTGACAGGTGTGGTTTTTGGGAAGTACCCTTAGGTGGCGCTGTGTGGATTGGACTGGAAGGAGAGGGACTGATCAGAAGGTATTGGGGTAGTCCAGGCAAGGCGTGGGTGCAGAGCTGGGAACCTAGTGCCAGTGGGGATGAAGTGGGGGACCGGGGGGAGGGGGATGTTATACTTGACCATGTGGGAGAGGGGCTGGAGAAGGCAGGGATTACTGCCCCAGTTCTAGCTTGGACGAGCATATACGGCAAGATGGAGCCCTGGATGGGGGCAGGAAGCAGAACCACTCTATTCCTATTTTTCAACTTTCCCCATCAGGAAGAGTAATTGCATATTTAAAAAATGGCCTGTGCAGGCTTAATTTAGCTTGTATCAATGCTCAATAGGGCATAATTTCTGGTTATTTTCTGCAGTTCCATTCTTTCTTTCTTTTTTTAATATATGACTTTTTTCCACGTATTTTTAGGTACCCTGTGTCAGGACACAGGTTAGGGAAAAGGACAGTGGGGTTAAATGGAACCGTAGGCCTGTGTCTCAACATCTGTGCCAGTGATCCCACTTGGCTCCCAGGAAATTCCCTTTGTAGCTTTATTTTCTCTCTTTTCCTTTATTCTGTCATATTCTCCTTTGGATTTTGTAAGAGCTTTTTTGTCAAGCATTTCTTAGCTGCCCTTTCCTTTATCTGTGTAGTTGATGTCAGCCTGGTGACTTTTTCTTTTTTTTCCATCTCTATGCAGGGGGAAGCTACAGATGATGTCTTTGTGTTTCAGAAAAGCCTGGAGCAAGGTTTTGTAGAGAAGGTTGAGAAGTACTGGATAATAGTAAAGTCAAGTGCTTTTGTAAATGCTTGAACCTGGTCCTGCAGAAGCCCTGGGAGAGTTCTCTGTGGGGTTCTTAGCCCTGATCTGGTCAGCATTTTTATGGCTGGCTCACATACAGATGTAGCAGGTGGTGTCATGAGGCAGAAAAGGGCATGGGCTTTGGAACCAAGTAGACCTAGGTTTGATTACTGGCCTTGCCATATACTAGCCATATGGCTTCTGGCAAGTCACTTAACCTCTCAGTTTCCTCATCTGTAAAATGGGCCTAATGACACCTACCCTATAATATTGCCATGAGGATGAAGTGAGATGATGAATGAAAAGCTCTCACACTCGGCATGTGCTGATCACTCCCTGAGTGGTAGGTAGGAAGGCATGCTGTCAGCTTTGCAGAAGGCTCCGGCTAGGAGAGCTAGGTACAGCAGACTGTTCAGCTCTGTGGCCCTAGGGCTGAGTCCAGAGTTGTACACATGCTAGATACTCTGAGTGGCGCTGCGTGGGTGACTGATGCTTACGGCAGAAAGAGTTAATCTCTCTTTGTACCCCATTTGTACCTGTTAAGTGGTTGTTTCTGTGCTCTTGTTGTGTTGAATTGAGTTGAGTTAGATAACAGAGTCAGACACTGCAAGGATTTGTGGCAGATTGTGACTCTGGACTGAACTCATAAAATGCAAGATGGGGAAACAGACTTAAGACTAGCTCCTGGGAGAAAGGTGCCTTTGAGCCAAATGCCAGGGCCACATGAGGGCTCAAGCAGAGAATGCTGTTTGAGCTGCATTCCTTGAATTCCTAGGTCAGAGGAGGTGACAGGGCCCCTGCCCAGTGGAGCTGGTTTATACAACCAAACGATTGTTTTCCCGCTGGACAGTATGTTTAAGATTAATATCAATAATGGGGGTATGTATGCCTCAAGAAAGGAAAAGCTTTGGGAGATGATATTAGTAGCATTTTCAGGATGCTTATGTTGGGAAAGGGATGACGGGCAGTGGGAGGGGGAGCTGGGGTAGTCGACTGATTAATGAAAGGCTGGACTCGGGGGTAGGTTTGGGAAGACTTTAGCCCCAAAGGGCAGAGCTCAGACCAGTGAGTGGAATATTACAGTGGCAGCGTTCAGCTCAGACCCAGATGGACTTCCCAGCAGCTTGAGCAGAGTGAAAATGGAGTGCGGGTGAGCTCCCTGCCGCTGGGGAGCACGTGCGGGGAGGACCGCTGGATGACTCCCCACCGGGGGATGTTTCTAAAGTAACTTCTTATTATGAAAATATTCCAAATACGTAGAAGTTAAGTAATAGCACAGTGTTCACCGTTAATGGCTGCCATCTAAACACAATGTTGACATTTCACCACATGTCCTTATCTTTCTTACTCTCTGTCTTCTCTGTGTTATCTTTTGCCGAGCTATTTGGAAGTGAGTTGCAGAACTGATGACATATCAGCTCTAATACTTCCACTTTCATCTCCTGAGGATAAAGGCATTCTCCCGCATAACCCCTTTATCAGTATTTTACCCGGGAAAATTAATAATAATTCACAGTATCATTTACTGTCCGGTTGTGGGAAGATTTTCAGTTGGGAGGTTGGGAAAGCGCTGTGAGCACTATGTGGAGAATGGCTGGCGGAGGCCCGAGGGCAGCTGGGTGCCCTTCCAGCAATCCAGGTGAGAGCCCGAGCTGGAAGCCTCCACTGGGGTGATGCAGGGTATGAGGGCTATTTTGAGGTAACCACAGGCCTCCCACTAAGCATGGTGGCAGGAGTGCTGGGTCAGGGAGGACTTCTAGGAGGAGGAGCCTTGTAGGCCGTGGGCAGGAGCCTGGACTGCATCCTGTAGGCCAGTGCTTTCCACACCTCACTGCCACTGTCATGATTTCGCCATGTCCACATTTCAAGTGCATCAGTATTTGTTTGATACATTAAAAAAATCAATTTTATCCCTATTTAAAAAAAATACTTTAAGCCATAGTATCTATGAAAACATGAGTATTTTATGCTTTCATTACTCATGAAAATAAATACAAAATCATAATAAAAAGATGTTGGTCCATATACTGCTTAAAATAATTTTAGGTATTTGTCCCACATTTTGGGAAAAGTTGCCATGAATGATGCAGGGTAGGAGTGGACAGCAGGGGCCTCAGGAAGGGACAGGACACGCTGAGATTTATGCTTTGGAAAGATCCACTGTGGCTGTTGGGTGGAGAACAGATTGTAGGGAAATGGATTGGAAGACAGGGAGACCAGCTGGGGGACTGTTGCAGTTGTCCCAGTGAAAGGTGACAACAGTCTGAACCAGGGCTGTGCAGTGGAGTAGGAAGGAGGGGACAGATGTGAGGGGTCATCCAGAGGTAGAATTTGGTGGGACTGAGAAACCAGTGGCGTGGGGATTGGGGGGCAGGGAGGAGTCTGAGTTGCCTGGGAAGATGGAGGTGACAGAGACCGGGAGCCGGGTGGGACGCTAAGGCGGGTCCAAAGGGCAGGATGAGCCAAGCAGGCCTTGCCGGGGCCAAAGGGTTTGACTCCAGCTTCAGCAGGGATGCTGTGAGGTTCATTGCCTGTCAAATAATAGCAAACCCACACTTTAAATTAAATTAAAACACTTTTAGTTTAGTTCTTCTAAGTGGACCCACACATGTATTCTCTACTAGTTATTACCGAGAATGACTAAGTATTATAATTGAGCTGAAAATAATCTGCCGCCCATACTTGCTGGGTTGGTTACTAAGTATTGCTTGGGTTTTTAAGCAATGAAACAAAGTTGTGCTCCTTCCAAATGTTAATTTTGAGGACTGCAGATGGTGACCATCTGTTCCACGACTAGCATTTTACAATATTTGATTACTACTTTATATAGTTTGGGAAAAGCTGCCAGGGGAGTCTGCCCATCAGGTTGGGGACTTCGGTGGTATGTCCTCTGTGGTTGCCCTTGAAGCTCTTGGCCACCATTCTGTGGTGTTCCCCTCTGTTTGCTGGGCTAAAGGGTGGCCAGTCAGCCTGGCAAACTGGTGATTCATAGCAGGAGGAACTTGAGGAGCCCTGTCTTGTCCAGACTCTTCCTTAGAGCTGGAACCTTCAGAAGCTCATCATGGGAGAATTTGGAACTGCCTTCAGGTGGGTGGTTTTAGGCTTCAAATGAATTCTTTGGACTTGGTTTCTCTCAGGGTCTCCGCTCTGCCTTCTGCTCTGTGGCTGTGGTCCCAGATTTCAAGAGGAGGCAGGGTAGCTTCACTGAGAGAGGATCCAGTCCCCTCAGCCTCAAGTCTAGTGGGAAAGAGCTGGAGGCCTTTTGGTCAGCTCTGTGGGGGTGTTGAGATTCACTCTGATCAGACCAACTTTTGTCACATGTCCATCTGTGCCCAATCCGTGTGCCCACGTGGATGCTGGGCTCTGGTCGGTCAGGCCTGGGATGGAGTCCCGGGGGCTGCAGGCTGGGAGTTTACCCCAAATGGCACGTTCGGGCTGCTACCAGAAGGGAGAGTAGATGATGAGGGGGCAGACACCACCTGTCCACACCAGTGTCAGAACAACAGCCTGGAGAACCAGGAGGAATTGGCCACCTTAGCTGCAGAGACACATTTTTGTTGCCAGGAAGATAATGTGCTGGAAATAGAATGAAGAAGCCTCTGAAACCAGCCACTTCATCAGCTTCCTTTCTTAGTGTAAGGGCCTCTGATAGATTTGGTGATCCGGTTCTCTCTTTTCTTGCAGGGGTGTGGGGGGTGGGGGTTTTCTTTCTCTCTTTGTGTTTCTTTAAAACTAAGGCCAGTCACTAAATGTCTTTTAGCTCCTTCTTCTGGAACATAGGGGGCCTCTCTTGTAGAGGGAAGTCTGCACAGAGGCGATAATAGATTCATTCAATTCAGTCGAACAGTGAGAGAAGCCTGCTGCGGGCCAGGTGCTCAGCCTAGGGAGAGTCACAGCGCGGGCAGATGCATCCCCAGCAGGTGGGAGTGGCTGTCGTAGCACCACGAGCCAGGCACTGTGTTCCCACAGAGGACAGAGTGATTCCCTCCGTCCCCAGGGACGGACAGCCAGGAAGGGCCTCCTGGAGGAATGACACAGAGCTGGAGCTGGAGGAGATGAGGAAGGAAGCTCCACGCTCAGGGAGCTGCGGGTGCACAGGCACCGAGAGGTGACGTACTGGATGGTTTGGGGGATCTGCGAGAAGTTCTTGTGGCTGACTGGGATGTGCCCAGGACACTGGTTCCAGAGCTCGTTTGGTGTCAGTGTGGAGGAGACTGGAGTGACAGGCTGGGGGCAGGGACACCAGGCAGGTTTCAGGCAGCAGTTTCAGGCAGGAGTTGGTCGGGCAGTGAGCACACAGAGGGGCACTTAATGAAAGCTTAGCAAGTCCGTATGTTCTAGAATCTAACATTTGAAACAATCTATATTCTCACAGTTTCCTTTAGAAAAAAAAGGGAGATCAGGCCAGATTTGTGGGTTCTTTGAAAAGAACCTTAATACAGAGTTAAAAATATGGGCTTTGCAGACAGGAAAGAGCACGCTGTATAATTCCACTTATACCAAACTCTAGAAAATGCAAACGACTCTGTAGTGACAGCAGAGCAGTGGTTGCTTGGGGAAGGGGAAGGAGGAGGGCAGGAGGGAGGGGTTACAAAGAGGCGTGGGGTAACTTGGGGGTGATGGGTACGTTCACTCTCTTGATTATGGTGGGGGTTTCTTAGTTATGTACATATGCCAAAACCTATCGATTACACCCTTTAAGTATGTGCAGTTGGTTGTATGGTCAGCTCTACCTCAATAAAGCTGTTTGTTTTTTTTAAAGCCTGGAGCCGTACTTCCAGGAGTCAAATCCCAGCTCTACTTTATCAGCTGTGTGATCTTGGGCAAGTTACCAGACCTCTCTGTGCATGCTTTTCTTATGTGTGCAATTAATCACATATAAAGTGAATAGAACAGAAAAAGTGCTCGTTGTTATTAATAACATAGTAAAATGAAATCATGTCCCCAGGCTTTGGGTGCACGATAGCAACTGTGTGCGGCTTTTTCTTCATGCAGAGGCCCCTAGAATGGTGCTGCTTAAGCTTTAATGTGCATGCGACTCTCCCGGGCACCCTGTTAAGATGCAGGTTCGGTCTGGTAGGTCTGGGGCTGGGCCCAAGACTCTGCATTCCTAACGAGCTCCCAGTTATGCTGGCTTTGCTGGTCTAGAACCACACTTTGAGTAGCAAGGCCCAGACCTGTGGGCATTCTCCCCTCTGCTGCCTGGTGCTTTCTCAGTGACGTGCCCTCAGGGTCTTCCTGCTTATCTGCCCTGCTCTGCCCGTCAGGGACATCTCCCACCCACCACCTGAAGTCTGGCTCCAGAAAGAAGACACCAGGGATGAGGCTGTGCGTCTCCTTCCACACGTGCCTGTGGTGTTTGTGGGCCTGCTCTGGGCTGGGACTTCTGCAGGACTGAACGCCCAGCCCAGCCCAGCCCAGAGTGTAGGCTCCGTGGGGTGGGGCACGAGGGGGACCTGGCCTCTGCTCTGTGTCCCGCCTGCTTCACGGAGGACTGGGACCTAGGGCAGGGCTGAGTATAGACCTTGGCTTGATGCCTTAGGAGTGATGCTCTGTATTTTCCAGGGACAGAGGGTCTTGCGAATGGCCCCACTACCGGGGGCAGAGCTGGTCCAGAGGCCGCTGCAGCTCTACCGCTACTTGCTGCGCTGTTGCCGGCAGCTGCCGACCAAGGGCATCCAGGAGCATTACAAACATGCTGTCAGGCAGGTGGGAGCAGGGTGCGCTGGATCTGGGGGGCTACTCTAACAGGGGCCTTGGTGGGGGGATTGGAGGCCAGGGCCAGGGTACAGGGGTAGTCTTTCAACTGGCGGTGGGGTGGCAGTTTGGGAGCCACAGGAAACCAATGCTGGGCAGGCCAGCTTCTCTCCAGGAAATGTGGTGCATCGCCCCGTGTACCAGCTGGGTGCCAGGGCCTGGCTGAGGCAGCTGAATGGATGATTAGAATAGGGTGCGGGACACAATGTCGTTCTGACAGGCCTCCCTACCTACAGTGCACAACTGGATTCAATCATGAGAAAACATCAGGTGAACCCAAACTGAGGGACCTTCTACCGCATAACTACCTGGTCTATACTCATCAAAAATGTCAATGTCTTGAAACACAAAGAAAGGCAGAAGAACTGCTCTGGATTGAACAGGACTAAAGAGATGTGACAACTAAATGTAATGCATGATCCCAGATTGGATCCTGGACCAGAAAAAAAAAAAAAATTGCTGTAAAGGACATTCTTGGGGCAATGCATGACATTGGAATATGGGCTATAGATTAGATAATAGTGTTGTATTGATGTTAAATTTTCTGATTTTTGCTGCTCTGGTTATGTAAGAGAGTGCCCTTGTTAGGAAATACGCACAGGAATATTTAGGGGGTAAGGGCGCGATGTCTGCGACTTACTCCTAAATGCTTCTGAAAAAAACTTTACACATTCACATATAAAGAGAGAATGATAAAACGGATATGGCAAAATGTTAACAATTGGTGATTCTGGTAGAGAATTCTTTGTATTATTCTTGCAACTTTTCTGTGATTTAGAAATCATTTCCAAATAAAAGGTTAAAAACGAAAATTTATACAAATATAATATGGAAAGTGAGAAAACAGAGGTAGCCACAGAGGGCTGTGGAAACACGGAGAAGGGCGTGGTTAGCTGCCTGGGGGAGGCAGGGGGGCATCCCAGAGGTGGGTGTTGAGGTGGCTCCTAAAGATGAAGAGGAGGATGTGCAGGGTTGGGAGTGACAGGCGGACAGATGCTGGTTCGTTTTGAAGGGCCCTGAACACCACACCGATGAACTGCGTCTCGGGTTGCTTCCCAGGGCGAACATCTGGTGAGAAGCACACAGCAGCCCCACTCTGCACGGGCCTGGCCGGGTTTCCCAAAGCCGCACCCCCCCCCCCCACTGCCTCCCTTCCCTGTTGCCTTTCCAGCACCGGGCCAAGGGGAGGCCTGTTCGTCCCTGCTGTAAGGCCCCGCAGAGATCTCACCCTGGTGAAAGCAGCTTCCTCTGAGGAGCAAACTGAACAGGGATCGAAGTTTCTCCTTGGCCCCTGCTTTATTTTGGGGTAACTTGGGGGCCAGTCTTCATTTTTGCAACTGCCCTCTTGTCAAGAGTATGAGCTTTGGAGTCAAATAGACTGCAAAATAGGATTCAAATGCCATTGCTTAGCGGCAAGTTAGGATTTCTGAGCCTCTGTTTCCTCGTCGGTAAGTGGGATGATCATAACTGTCCGTGGAGGATTAAGAGGGACGCTGAGTGTAAAACCCAGCTATGTACTTCGCCTGTGAGCCATGCTCTGAAGCTGCTGGTCCCGGGAACTTTGCCGAGTCATCTTTCCTTGTGCTTAAACCTCCAGAGTTTCCGGGTTCATTCGGATGAAGACAACCCTGAGAGAATCCAGCAGATTATTAAGCGAGCCATCGAAGATGCCGACTGGATCATGAACAAAGTAGGTGCTTGGCTCCCGGCTCCACCTGCAAGCTGGGGTGATGCTGGCTGTAATCTCTGTGACCACTAGGGGCCGCCCCTGCCCCGCAGTTGAGAACGATGGTGCTGAGGAGCTCCCTGGCCAGCCGCCCCCCTCCTCCAGGAGCCCAAAGGTGATCCCTTCTGGTTGCATTTATTTTCTGCAAGGTGGAGGGGTGATGGTGTCACCTTTAATCCTTAAAGGCGAGTTTCTGCCTAGCAGTGCTGAACGAGCTGAGGAGGGGCAGCGGGAAGGAGAAGATGCCAGTCTTCTGGGATACACAATAGTGCCCAAGCTGGCAGCAGCATTGTGATGTCTAGAGAGGAAGACTGTCTTGGGGAGTGAGCTCCCTGTCTCTGGGGGTATTCATCCTGGGGTAGGATTATGAGGAAACATTCAAGGATCTGTCTTTGTGGAGGGAGGGAGTCAGGAATGTAGACTGGCTTCTTGGTCCTTAGACTCATATTAGAAGGACCTAGAGAGCAGAGTATGTCCCCACCTCTCTGTCCTAACTCACACTCTCCAGATGTGGGGCCCAGTGTCCAATTTTTAAACTCAGTGATTGGACCAGCTGGCTTCTGAGGGTTTTCCTCTACCTGAGATTTTTTTCCCCCTTGAACAAGACTCAGAAACAAGGATGAGTGCCCCCAACAGTTTTCAATTCTAATATCTCCAGTTTCTTTTTCTTTTCTTTTTTTTTGAGATGGGATCTTGCTATGTTGCCCAGGCTGATCTCAAACTCATTGGCTCAAGCGACCCTCCCCGCTCAGTCTCCCAAGTAGCTGGAATTACAGGCGTGAGCTACTGTGCTCAGCGAACATCCCCAGTTTTCTTATCATCTTCCTTCTCCAGCCCCATCAGTTTCCTTTTCCATTAAAGAAGAAAAAGAGTCCAGGCATGAACTAGAGATTTGACGGGTCAGTGCCTCCTGACTGGGCTTCACCACCTCCGAGAAGGCCCTGCAGGAGGCAGATGAGGCCCAGACCGCTGGGACTCCAGATTTCCCCAGAGTCCTTCTGCTCCCGTTGGCTGCCCTCCCCCACTTCCAATCTCTCTGTCTTGCAGTATAAAAAACAAAACTGAGAACCCAGGGCCCAGCGAGTGAAGCCGTCCTAAAGACATTTGAAGTTGGGAGACCTCCCTTCCGGAACTCAGCAGCAGCAGCAGCAGTTCTGGAATATTCATCGGCCTTGTTGGCTGAAAGAGCAAGAAATCGGGGAGGGAGACGCTGACGTTTGCTCAGACGATTCTTCTCGCCACAGTCATGTTCGCAGCATCCTTTATGTTTGCTCTTCCAGTCACTCACGATGTGAAATTTGGAGAGAATTTGGTGTTTTTTTGTTTTTTTTCCGTGTTTTTTATTTTTGTGTTTTTGTTTTTTTACTTTGCTCTGAAAGTGATTCATTTATTCTGGAGGTCTCTTTACCATTCTTTGAACCCCACCGCGGCCGTCCCGTCGGGGGGCAGCGTGTACAGGAGGAGGAGGATGGGGCTGAGAAGCAGACAGATCTGGATCTGAGCCCCCGCTCAGGGCCATGCCACAAGTATTGCCTTTGAGCTCAGTTTCCTCCTCTGTGAGGACCCAGGGAGATGAAGTCGAAGTGCCTAACACAGGATATGGAACATGGTAGCACCAGTACGTGTCCCCTCGAGGAAGCCACCCTACACTGCCCCTCGTCTGCTCCAGCACACACCACGTCGGGTCTCAGTTATTTGTTTGTGGCCTCCCCTGCCCTGCGTGTAGCCCCGGAGCCCTCACAGCTGTGCCAAACCCAGCGATCTGCCAAGGAGCTGCTCTTCCTGACACCCGCCTCTCCACGCCCAGGCGGTCCTTGCCTTCAGGGAATTTGTGGTGTCCTTGAAGTGAAACGCAGACCGCATGGGACAGGGGAGAACGCCAAAGCTGTGGCCGTACATACTGGCCTGTTCGGGCCTCTGTGAACCTGTGATCTGTCTTGACCGGCCCGTCCCTGTGTTGCCACCATCATGGAAGAACAGGAGGGAGGGAGAACAGGAGGGCGGGTTCAGGGAGAGCTGGCCAGAGCGGGTAGAGCAGCCAGAAGATACAGACAGAAGCCACACTGGGCCTGGAGCATTCCCCAGGGCACTCAGCCAGCGGGATAAGCTATTATGTGTTTGTGTCCTTGCAATTACGTGACTTAAAGTGACTCAGATACGTCTATATGTGTGTATGTATGCACCCAACAAATGAAGTAAACCTGTCGATTTGTGAAAGCTCGTGTCTCTTCTCCACTGATGAGACGCCGTTCCTTCTCTAAACGTATGTTGTCCCCTGCTGTGTGCCAGCTGTCATACTAGCTGTCGGGAACTTAGAGAAGAGCGAGACATAAAGCTGCCCGGGAGGGATCATTCTTCAGAGGAGATGACGGGCTCTGCTCCCTCTGGGGAGGTCACGTCCGCCCCACCAGGGTGGGGGCAAGCCGAGGGATTTCAGGCCAGGCCCAAAGCTGAGCCCCCATCCCCACCCCTGTTCAGCCCCTGTGCAACTCGGGTGGCCCATCCTCAGTTGGCAGATGGATTTCGATCCCAAGAGTGGGGCTGGTCGTATCCCAGGCCTTTCACCAGCAGGAGAGAGAAGAGTAAAGGCCAGTTAGGGTTTGGGAAAGAGTTGGTGTCCCTTGCTCTAGACTGGCCCCTAGGCCTTGACCTTAGTTCATTTATAGGTTCTTGATCAGTTGTGCTGACTCACCGGGTGTCAGACGGTGGGTACCCAGCTCTGGCGTGAGGTTGGCTTGCGACGGAACCACCAAGGATCAGGTTGGTTGACACAGCTGGGCAGAGGCGTGGTCAGGGGCACCGCGTGAAGCCCGGTAGAGCCTCTCCTGTCCTCAGCAGCAGCTTTCCTGTGCTCCGCCCTCGGACTTCCGCCCCGCAAGCCCTGCCTGGGTCGTGTGGTTGGGTGGGTCTTAAATCACCCAAGGCCACAGCTCGTAAATGCACACAGTTGAAGGTTTACAAAATAGCCTCCAAAAATCGGAAGAAGAAAATGAAGGCTTGTTGACCCAGAGTCCGAGCTGTGTGGCTTGCTAGAAGGGACTCTGGAGCCAGACAGACCTGAATTTAAATCGCAGCTCTGTCACTTAGTAGTGGTGTGATTTGGGGTGGGTTCATTAACCTGTCAACGTCACTTTCCTCACGGGGACAGGATGTATATCCCATGGCTGGTGAGATTAAGGCAGTGCACACAGATGGGCCTCAGCCATGTCTTTGGTTTACCTGGTAATGACCCTTCTCTTTAGGTGGGTCCCTGCTCCTCTCCCTGGATTCTACTGTACAAGCCCAGTGTCAGCAGGAAGGGATCTGACACCTGTTGTCCACACCTCTGTTAACCTCTTTGCACTCACATTGCCTTTCTGGGGTGCATGTACTTTATGAAGTTTCTGGGTTTACCTGTGCAAGAAAGGCAGCTGTTGCTAAAACACCCTTAGGCCTCCTTTGAGAGACCCTGCCATGCCTGGAGGCTGGCTCCTGGGACAGTGTGGGTCGTGAGTCCTGCTGCCAGCACATGCTCCAGGGGACAGAGCCTGCCCTGCCCTGCAGTTTTGTTTCCTACCTCTGTGCCCACCCCCATTTTAATTGAGCACTTGCTGTCTGCACAGTCCCTCCTCTAGGCAGGAAGGAGCTCACAGTCTCAGGGAAAGGTAGACGTGGGTCTCTGGAAGCCTGAGCAATCGTGGCTTATAGGATGTTATCATAACGTGGATTGATCTTTTTCTCCCAGTAATCCTTTGCATTTTTTCGGGAAGTTTGCATTCACCCTGTCCCTAGATGAAAACTGGGACAAGCCCTCAAAATTTTCTGGCTAATCTTAGGTTAAAAAATCCGAAAGCTATGGTTACTTGTAAGTCACCAGACACACTCAATTCATTTAGTGAAATGTCCATTCTCAGGTAAAATAAAATTTTAGAACTTGAATTTAAGGTTCAGGCATCTCCTGTCTTCCAGCTGGGATCTGCTGCAGATGGGGACCCACTGTCGGAGGAGGGAACACGGGCCTCTTTGCTAGCGTGGGAGGGGTGTTCCAGGCAGGGGAGCAGTTTAAGCAAAGGCACATAATAGCAGCATCGATGTGGTTGAGACTCTCTGGTGGGTGGAGGAGGTGAGGCTGGAATAGGCCCCAGGAACCAGGTCCTGCAGTGCCGTGCAGGGCTCGCCAAGGAGTTCGGACCTTCTCCAAAGAGCTGATTGAAATCATTGCTTTATGTAATCGTCTCCCCAACCAGAGTGAACCCCTTGAGGTCAGGAACCATGTACTGGTCATTGCAGAATCCTCTGGGCCAGTTGTGTGCCTGTTGCCCAGGCAGTGAGCTGTAAGTGTTGGCGGAACGAAAGAATGATAATACCAGGCAATCTGTGATGTCTCTTGTTTTGGTCTGTGTGTGTGTGTGTGTGTGTGTGTGTGTGTTTACTACTTTCTAGTAATGGGGAAGGTTGGGAGGTGATTATTTCTTGGCTAAGTCTTATCACCAGTGCTTGGGAGCTGATGTAGAGGCAGGGGCGTTTGCCCTCACTGCACAGCAAGCAGGCACAGGAGCCCCCACAGACTTCCTCCGGGAAGTTTGGCTCGATGCAGAGAGAGGATCTCCCCCAAAGCCAAGGTTACCAAGAGCTGAAACCCAAACTTCCTCCCAGCTTCCTGAAATGAACCTGACCCTCTGTCCATCTTGTGTCCCTAAGCGGTGGGGGTTAAACACCCTTTGTACAGTGATGGGGGGAGCATTGTCAACAGTGGGGTGCAGGACTGAGGTGCAGGGGAAAGACGAGAAGCTGGAGAGCAGCACCTCCAGGGGTTAAGAGCACTGCTGTGAAGGGTGTACGAGGTCACCCCCGGAAGGCGCATGGTTTCAACAACTAATCATAGAATTGGGGTGATGGGGTTGGAGCGAGTTAAAGGATCTGCTGATGAACTGCTCACGGAACTGAGCCTCTCTGAAGAAAGGAGAAGATGCTTCTCAGTGGAACAGCTTCAGATCTTTCCTTTAAAGACCTGGTGAGTGGAAGAGAAGGAACACTTACTGAGCACCTACTGTGTCCCCGGACTGGGCAGGGATGGAGGAGGATCAGTCCATAGACGGGCAGCTCCATGGGCAGGGACTTGGTCTAGTTCACCACTCTCACCCCACCAGCACCCAGCACAGTGCCTGGCACATAGTAGGAGCTTCACAAGCATTCGCTGAATGACTAAGTCATGGCCCTTGCTTCTAGAACTCACTGTCCAGTGGGTAGACAGACCTTTAATCCCATAAATGATATCCAGTTTGAGAAGTACTAGGGCTCCACCTGAGTTGCAGGGGGGAGCCCAAAGGAAGAGAGTGCCCAAGAACAGGCACTACAATAGCTTCATTCAAGGTCAGGTTTCTCCAAGTCACCAGAATGTCTCTACTTCCATTAATGCTTGATGAAGCCTGTGGCCTCCTAACTGCTATAGTGATACGGAGACAGGAGCATCTTTGGAGACAATGCGTCCCTTCCCACCAACATCTGGGGAGGTCCCACATTCTCTTGGAGCTTTGAGCAATGAGTGCAGAAGAGGAGCCTTCATCGGGCCTCTGAAGCTGACTAGGGCTCATAGCCTTGAAGTTGGCTAAGCCCACCAGCCCCTATGCCCGCCATTTGCAGCCGCTGGCCTAAAGCAGTCTCCTCCAATCACCAGTCTCACGTGCGCCCGTTCCCAAACTGATGTGGGCATTCCTTGCGCCCTGCTGACCTCCCTCTGCCCTGTACATATGTCCTCTAGCACCCTCATTCCTTTGCAAATGGTTCCCTCATTCTCCTAATTCCCAACCTGTTCATTCCATGTATATTTGCCTAGATTCCTCTTCCCTCCTAGAATGCACTTCTTGCATCAACCGTGTTCACTTGGAAGACTCCCATTTCTCTCTCAAGACTGACGGTAGGCAGTACCTCTAACGTAAAGGCTCTAGTGTCATAGCTTCCAAGATTTTTTTGTGTGTTAACTGCCAAATACAAATGAATCAGCTGGCATGGCTCTTTAAAGAAAATGAATGCAATCAAATTAATAAAAGCATATTATTAGGAAGAAGGGAGATGAAAATTCTTTTCGTATTCTGCTTTATTCTGATGACATCTAGAGCAGTGGCTTTCAAGTGTGGTCCATGGGCTCCTTGGGTTCCCCAAAGCCCTCTCGAGGGGGTCCTCAAGGCCACAACTATTTTCATAATAATACTAAGACCTTATTTATGTTTCCCACTCTGTGGACATTGGCGCTGATGGTGCCACAAAAAAGGAGGGTGAAACTGCTGGTGCCTAAGTTCGAATCAAGGTAGGGATAATTTTTTTTTTTTACCGTCAATTTTGTTTATGAATGTCCCTGATGAAGCAGCAAAAATATGTGTGACAAAAGGAGAAGTACACATAGAGCACTTGTGCCGCACGCGTAAGTCTGACGGCTGTCTGGAGGAAAAGTGCTTATGTGATTATCCGAGATGTGGCTAAATTACCTGCTTTATTCACAGAACCCCCCCCCCTTTTTTTTTTGTTTGAAACAATGACTGACAAATTGGTTATTCAGACTTAGTGCTTTGGCAGACATTTTCTTGAAAACGAATGAAGTGAGCCTGTCACTTCAAGGAAAACAACTGACAGAATTTGTCGCCAATGACAGAAATGGAGCTTTCTGTCACAGGCCAATGGATTTTTTTTCAACTTTCTTTTTTTTTTTTTCCTAAACGACAGATAAAATTACATATCAAGTACAATATGATATTTTGAAGTATATGTATTATACGTCGTGGAATAGTTAAATCTAGCTAATTAGCACATGCCTTACCTCACATAGTTTTCATTTTTGTGATAAGAACACTTAACATCCACTATCTTTGCTTTTTTTTTTTTGGAGACAAGGTCTCTTTCTGTTGCCTGGGCTAGAGTTCAGTTGCGTTATCATAGCTCACTGCAGCCTCAAACTCCCGGGCTCAAGCAATCCTCCTGCCTCAGCCTCCCGAGTAGTTGGGACTATAGGTACGCCCTACCACGCCCGGCTAATTTTTCTATTTTTTGTAGAAACGGGGTCTTGGTGTTGCTCAGGCTGGGCTCAAACTCCTGCCCTCCAGTAATCCTTCTGCCTCGGCCTCCCAGAGTGCTAGGATTACAGGCATGAGCCACCACGCCCAGCGTATCTTTGCGTTTTTTAAGAGTAAAATATATGGTCACTAACTATAGTCACCATGCTGTACAATAGATCTCATGAACTTATTCCTTCTTTCTAACTATCATGGCCAGTGGGGTTTAATGTACCAGACTACAAACAGTTCATGATACGGTTTCATTTTCCATGTCGAAACTAACTTTTAAAAAACTACCACTTGTTGAGTTTTAGTATCAAGAAGAATATCTGAAAAAGTTATAAAAAAGCTTCAATTTTCCAATTACATATCTGTGTGAGGCTGGCTTTTCTTCATATGCTTCCGTTTAGACAACGTATTGCACCAGACTGAATGCAGAAGCAGCAATCTCAAAGAGCTTTACAAAAATGTAAAGGAATGCCACCCCTCTCCCTACATTTTTTGGAAAATAGTTATTTTCCATAAAATATGTCAACATTTAAAAGGTTTATTATTTTTATTTTAAAATGGATTAATAAATATCTTGTAAAGTTCTCCGTTTTAATTTCTAGAACAATAAAATCAATATATAACTTATACAAACTAAAGCTCTCTGGGATCCGCAATAATTATTAAGAATGTAAAAGAGCTTGAGACTAAAAAGTTTAAAAACGGTTGTTCTACAGCATGACTTAGTCAGGTCTTTCCCCTTCTGTTGCATGCAGAATGGGCTGACGCTAAACGTAGGGCCTGGATCTTAATTCTATTTCGCCCCCTTGCGCTTGGCCCATAAGGCCAGCATGGCAGAGTTGTTTGGAATGTGGATCTGTCATCTAGCATGTTAGTTATCCTTCATAGCTCCGTTTCCTCTGCAGTTGTGCCATTCATTCATTCATTCATTCAGCAAACATTGCACACCTCATATATATCAAGAATTCCACCTGTTATCTCTGGCCCGGCTGGGTCATGGGTGGTTTAATTTGCTCTCTTTAGGGATCTGTATGGTGTCTGGAAATTGGTGGAAAGACTCCGTTTTAGGCAGCTGTGATTACCCACAGGAGCAAATGGGGTGATTTTGGTGGAATCAGAGGAAGCGACGTGCACATGGCCGTGAAGAACCCCAGGGACCTGGCTAGCCCTCTTCAAGGGAGCAGCAGCAGGGCGTCAGCAGCTGAGGCCAAGGCCACCAGATGGCGGCATGAAGTTTGGCTTTGGAGGCTGTTGCAGAAGATCCATGTGGCCTGGGAGACCACAGGAAGCACCCCTGAACCCTGCCAGGGGCAGGAGGAGCGAGTGGGGCCGGATGCCAGCGATAGCTCTCTGCACCCCTCTCCTCGGTTATCTCCCAAATGGAGAAGTGCATCCCATTTAGGTTGTATGCTTCTAGGGCGTCACTCTTGCAGAGCAAATATGCTAGCCCTGAGCACACAGCTAAAGAAATGCTTTTAAAATGCGCCTTTTGTTACTTTGAACCAATTGCTTTTAATCTCACTAAGGCAGCCTTCACAAAGAAACAGCACCAAGGATGTTTGAATATTCTCTTTGAACAGCCCAAACATGGAATACTACTCAGCAATCAAAAGAAGCCCACAGGTGATACATGCACCAGCTTGGATGAATCTCAAAGGCATTGCGCTGGCTGGGTGTGGTGGCTCGCGCCTGTAATCCTAGCACTTGGGAGGCCGAGGCGGGAGGATTGTTTGGGCTCAGGAGTTCGAAACCAGCCTGAGCAAGAGCGAGACCTTGTCTCTACTAAAAAATAGAAAGAAATTAGCTGGACAACTAAAAATATATAGAAAAAATTAGCTGGGCATAGTGGCACATGCCTGTAGTCCCAGCTATTCGGGAGGCTGAGGCAGAAGAATTGCTTGAGCCCAGGAGTTTGAGGTTGCTGTGAGCTAGGCTGATGCCACGGCACTCTAGCCAGGGTGACAGAGCGGGATTCTGCCTCAAAAAAAAAAAAAAAAAAAAAAGGCATTGCGCCAGTGAAAGAAACCAGACTCAAAGAGTTAAGTGTGTCATGACTCCATGTATATGTCAGTCTCAAGAGGACAAACTACAGTGATGGAGGACACATAATGGTTGCCAGAGGCTGAGGTGGCGGATGTGACTATAAAGGGATAGCATAAGGGAGCGTTTCAGGGTAATGGGGCTGTGTGTGTCCTGAATACAGATTGCATGAATCTACAGATGTGTTAAAATTCACAGACCTCCTGCGATCCTCCTGCCTCAGCCTCCCAGAGTGCTAGGATTACAGGCGTGAGTCACTGTGCCTGAATGCCAGGCATTGGGCTTTAAGTGCTTTAATGACTTCCGTTTTCTCTGAGAGGTAGGTGCTATTATAGCTCCACTTTGCAGATGAGGTAATTAAGGCCCAGAGAGGTAGAGCAGTTTGCCCAGGGTCACACAGCTGGTGAGTGATGGGGCTGGGATTGAATTAACAGCCACCACCCTCAATCCCTGTGCCATTCGTTCTCCTTCCCAGTCTCTGTCATCTCAACCCTGGACTTTGGAGTTTCTTGCTGTCTGGGATGAAGATTTATATTTGGGTTCACTTTCCCTTGACCCTGTGGATTTGGTCTTGGATGTGCTCACCGGGTTCTCTCTCATCTCCCTCCTTTGCTAGGCTGACCCTCCTGGGCTGGCCTCGTAGGAGGCCCATGTGTGGGATTTGGAAGGCGTGAGGGAAGTGGTGGCAGCAGCAGCAGTCCAAGGTGTGGGCTTTGGCAACAGGACATGTGGCATTTCTTGATGTCCCTTATGGCCCTCCTGCCTAGTGATGCAGGCGGCTGTGATCACCAGGCACAGTCTCCTCCAGCCCTGGATAGCAGGAGTGGCTTCCCAATCTCGGGAATCTAGTGGCAGCCTCCCTGACCATTGCTTTTCCAGCCTTCCAATGGGTTTTTATAAAATTAATTTCCTGTAGCAAGTTCCTTCTTGAAATGCCTAGAGTGGTTTCTGTTCTCTGTTCTCTGGCTGATACCATCTGGGGGCTGGAGAACTTCTTAAAGGATTTATTTCTTATAAAGACCATACTTGAAAACTGAGGAAATGGCCTTGGGACAGGAGACTCCATGAGAGGTGTCTCTGGAGTGTCCCTCCTTGGAGTTGGCTGGCTGAGCCTTCTTATCTGCCAGCATTGATTGGGGTCCTGGCCGGAGGGAGGGGAAGAAATTACCAAAGGGCCTCCCAGCTAGGCAATTCCATTCCATCCACATTTTCCTTTTCTCTGCCTGTTGACTGCCTATCCTTTGTGTGAAGGAGGCAACAGGGGTTATTGTCCCCAGTGAAAAGCGAGGGACACCAAGGGACAAAGAAGCTTGAAATGCCATAGTGTGCAGCAAATCCAGGAAGAGTATCAGCATCTCCAAGTTCATCATCTCATCACCAGAAAACCAGAAAGATCCTAAGGGGCATAGAGGGGGTGGGAGCATTCATTAAGCACCTGTTGTGTTCACGGTGTCAAGAATTTTCCATGCAATAATTCACTTGAATCTTCACAAAGCTTTGTTTTATTATTCCCAATGATGAGAAAAATGAGGCTCAGAGAGGTTCACTGAATCGCCCAATGTCATAGAGTAGTGGATGTGAGATTCAGACCCAGCACTGTCTAGCTCCAAAGCCTGTGTTCTTCCTTCTACAGCCCCACCCCCAGTATAGCCACCTGGAAAGTGCTATGGGTTGTCCTCACGGCTGTCACTACAGAAGGACTTGTTCGTGCCTGTGCCTGTGTTAGGATCCATATTGTATGTACAGTTGTCCCACAGATTGGTTCCAGGATCCCCGCGGATACCAAAATGCATAGACGCTCAAGTCCCTGATATAAAATGGCATAGTATTGGCATCTAACCTATGTACATCCTCCCGCATACTTGAAATCATCTCATGATTACTTATGATACCTAGTACAATGTAAATGTTATGTACATACAGTTGATCGTTGAGCAACATGGGTGGGAACTGCCTGGGTTCACTTCTACGTGGCTTTTCTTCCGCCTCTGCCACCCCTGAGACAGCAAGAGCCACCCCTCCGCAGGCCACCCAATGTGAAGATGACAAGGATGAGAACTTTGTGATGATCCACTTCCACGTTATGAATAGTAAATATATTTTCTCTTCCTTATGATTTTCCTAATTACATTTTCTTTCTCTAGTTTATTGTAAGAATTCAGTATATGATACATATAACATACAAAATGTGTTGATTGACTGTTTATGTTCTTGATAAGGCTTCTGATCAATACTAGGCTATTAGTAGTTTTGGGGAGATCAAAAGTTGTACGTGGACTTTTGACTGCACGTGGGGTGGCTCCCCTAGCCCCTGTGTTGTTCAAGGGTTAACTGTAGTTGTTTTACTGTATTGTATAGGGAATAATGACAAGAAAGAAAAATCTGTACATATTCAGCACAGATGCGACCATCCATTTTTTTCCTAAATATTCTTGATCCAAGGTTAGTTGAATCTGTGGATGTAGAATCTGTGAATATGGAGGCCTAACAGTAATTGCTTACATTTAGGTCCTGGTCTCTGGGCTCTTCTAATTTTTTTTTTTTTTTTTTTCTTTTTTTGAGACAGGGTCTTGCTCTGTTGCCAAGGCTGGAGTGCAGCGGCATCATCACAGCTCACTGCAACCTTAAACTCCTGGGCTCAAGCCATCATCCTCTCTCAGTCTCCCAAGTAGCTGGGACTATAGGTGTGCACCACCATGCTCAGCTAATTTTTCTATTTTTTTTTCTAGAGACGGGGGTCTTGCTCTTGCCTGGGGTTGGTCTCGAACTCCTGGCCTCCAGCAATCCTCCCTCTTCAGCATCCCAGAGTGCTAGGATCACAGGCGTGAGCCACTGGGCCCAGCCCAAGAAGCAAAGAAAAATGGCACAGGTTCTTAAAAGCTAAATGTTTATTGCTGACTCAAAAGTGGGTACTTCTGACTGTATTAAAGTTGCCCCAGAAGAAAGAGAATGGGCCCTGGCATCAGGGAGACTGGGGCTCATATCCTGACCTGGGCACTCATGAGCTGTGAGACCTTAGGCAAAGGGGGTACACTTTTCTTAGCCTCAGTTTCCTCTTCACCAAAATGGGGTAGGGGGTGGGGCAGTAATGCTTTCTCCATAGAGTGGTTATAGAAACCATCACATTATAGCACAGAGACTGCAGGTTGAAGATCTCCATCCCGCTCTTGTTCTCACTCTTTTCTGTTGCTTCCTCCTTTATTCGGCCCCTCTAGGTCATGGTCACGCCTTAGACCTGCCAGAGGGGACACCAGGACAGAGCACACAGCTGCTTCCCTCCATTGGCACCTGGAGCTCGCCTCCCTGCCCAGAGAAACAGGGAACTCCTGGAGGTGAGCCCCTGGCCTCCCTTTCATCCTCCTTATCAAGCCTGGGCGATGACATCGAGTGGCCCTTGCTGTCAGCCGCCCTTTCCTCCGGAATTTAATCAGAGCGTACAGACCAACACTGGTAGTTGCAGTTAGGGAGCTCCAGTCATTCTGGCCTTACCTGCTTTGTGCTGCTTTTTCGATTTTGCAAATACTTTTGGATGCTTGTTTTTATGCAGGAAAGCACTGACTAGCTGAATTTTTAATAAGAGTCCCTGTGGAGAGGTGATTGCATCTGTGGGAGCCAATTTCAACTTCAGAGACCAATGGCACAGGCTTTCAGCAAGGAGCCTAATTAGACAAGCCCAGCAAACTCCCAACTGTGTTTCTGTGGGGTCCTGGGACAAGCCTTTTTCACCTAGGAAAAAAATGTGTGGTTGACTCACAATTTTCTTTTCCTCTACTGTTCTTGCCAGCCTTTGAAACTGAGGTTATATCAGCTTTATAAAATGAGTTGTGCAGGTTTCCCTCTTTTGTTTTTATTCTCTGAAATATTGATTTTCATGTTTATTTTCATAAACTAAAAATTTTATGTTTCTTATAAGTTTAGTTAAACTTGCCTGTAAAAACATTTACCCCTAATGGTTTTTGAAGGACGGGACTTCTTCGTGTATTGGGATTGTCATTTGGTCTTTATTTCTACCATCTTATTTTCTGTTTTTCATTTACCATCCATTTCCCGTGCTGCTTTTCTTCTTCTCAATTTAACTTCTCATCTTTTAAGTTTTCATATTCTTCCATTTTTCCCCCATAAATTATGATTCTATTCTGTCAGTCATGATCCCCTAATTTATTAACATATATCCTATATATTTATTAAATCCAAACAGACAAGCCTCTTTCAGGGTGAAAGAGAAAGGCCCTCGGCTGGACACGATGCCAAGTGACCAAAACAAATGTTTTCATCCAACTTCCCAGGCCAAAGCTCCCAAAGGCTGGTCTGCTGGCGGATTCCCTTTGGAGGGTTCGGTAGAAATCAGAGAGGCGGGCAGGGGCCAGGAATCCCTAAGTTCTTTTCCCCTAAACAGCAGAGGAGAGTCCTGGCTGGAAGCCATTTTTAAAATAAATTAATTTTCTAATTCATTTGTTCATTTAATCAGTCAATACTTACTATGTAAATTTACTTAATCATAGAATAGTTAAGACATTTGCATGGTTCAAAATTCAGTCAAAAAAATCTCCTTCCAACCCAGTCCCCAGCTGCCTGGTTCCACCCCAGAGGGGAGCAACAGTACCAGTTTCTCCTATCTCCTTTCAGAGCTATGCTGAGCACCTAAGAACTGTACCTATTTTATTTCTGGTGCCCATTTTTTAACTCACACAAATGGTAGTCAGTTATGAACTCTGTTCTGCACCTTGATTTTTTAAAAAAACTCAATAATCTATCTTAGCGTTCTTTTCAAAACAATGCATAAAGCCTTCAATATTCTTTTTTTATGGTTCCTATTAGTCCACTGCATGGAGATATCACAACCTTTTCAATAATCTCCTATTGAGGGACATCTGGTTTACTTACATCCTCCTGTTACTGTAAGCAACACTGCAGTGAATAACCCTGTACAAATGTCATTTCATAGGCAAACATCTGTAGCATCAATTCTTATAAGGTACATTGCTGGGTAAAAAGATATACACATTTGTAATTTTGAAAGTGTGGTAAAGTTGCCCTACTTAGAAATTGTACAAATTTACATTCCCACCAGCAACATCTAAGAGTGTTTGCAACATGCAGGTGTTATTATTGAGTGTTTATTATGTTCTACATTTAACCATTGGGTGGTTAAAAAAGGTGGACCCAACCTTCAATGGCTCTAAGGGTAAAGGGCAGCCCCTGCCTGGCTCACGCCAGCTTGCCTGTCCCTGCCCGAGTGCCTCGCCTGCACACCCAGCCTCACTGCCCTCAGAGACACCCACCATTTTTTAGTTCTTCGAACATGCTAAGCTCCTTCCCCACATAGGGTCTTCGCACATGGAATGCCAGGTGCCTAGAAGGCCCTTTCTCCCTTCCCCTCACTGGTTAACCACTTTTAATCCTTCAGCTTGAACCTCAATCACCATTTCTTCTGGGAACACTTTTCTCACCTCCATGACTAGGTCTCTCATGACCAAGTTATAAGCTCCCCAGCACTGTGTACGGTTGTCCCTTGATGTTTGTGGGGGATTGGTTCCAGGACACCCCCACCCCCCGGATACCAAATCCATGGATGCTCAAGTCCCATGTATAAAAGGGTGTGGTATTTACATGTAACGTGGGCACATCCTCCTGTGCACTTTAAATCACCTCTAGATTACTCATAATACCTAATGCAGTGCAAATGCTACATAGTTATTATATTGTATTTTAAAATTTGTATTATATTTATTGTTGCATTGTTGTTTTTTAATTGGTTTTAAAAAATATTTTTCGATTTGCAGTTGGTTGAATCCTTGGATATGGAACCCACAGATTTGGAGGAACAACTGTACCTCTCCTGGTAGGCCTAGATGCTATTACCCATTTTATTTCTGTGATTATTTCATTATTGTTGGTCTTTCTTGCTGGTCTGTGTGATCCGTGAAGGCAGAGACCATGTCTGGTTTTCTCTCCACTGTATCTGCAAAGCCTAGCACTGTGCCTGTGCCTAGCAGGCACTCTGTAAATACTGGTTGTTTCAATTTGTTCAGTAAGATCTATAACTCTTTATTAAGTGTCCACTGTGTGCAGACACTGTTCTAGATGCTGGGGATACATCAGTGAATAAAACAGACAAAATTCCTACTCTCATGGAGCTTAACTTTCTGACAGCAGTTGGGGGGAGGAGTATACAGTAAATAAATTAAAAATTAGTAAATATATATTATGCCAGATTGTGAATGTGCTATGAATAGAAATCAATCAGGGTCAAGTTGAAGAGCAAGATGGGGTTGGGGAGCTATTTAAAACAGAGTCTTCAGGGAAGGTCTCTTAAATAAGGTGCTATTTGAACAGAGATATGAATGAAATGAAGGGGTGAGTCATGAGGATATCTGGAGGAAGAGCATTTCAGATGGAGGAAATAGCAAGTGCAAAGGTCCTGAGGCAGGTCCATAAGAAGTATGTTAGAGGAATAGCAAGAAGGCCAGCAGGGCTGGGATGAAGGAAATGCAAGGGAATGAATGATGATAGATGGGGAAATGAATGGCCCATTATTAAGAAATTGGCATGTAGTGGAAAAGGTCAAATTTACGGGGGGGGGGGGGAACTAATGTTATGCCCCAAATGGCAAGGGTGTTCACCAAATGGTACTGGGACAAATGGATATCTACATGCAAATGATTGAACCTTGATCTACACCTCTCATCATCTACAAAACTTAAATCAAAATGGATCATAAACCAAAATGGAAAACCTAGAACTATAAAATATCTAGGAAAAAAAAAGAGAAAATCTTTTTGATCTTGAGTTAGGCAAAGATTTCTTAGACAACATCAAAAGTATGATCTGTAAAAAAATTTATAAATTGGACTTCAAAAAACACTGTTAAGAGAATAGAAAGGCCAAAAAAAAAATTACAAATTATACAACTGATAAATTACATGTATCCAGAATATATAAAGAACTGTCAAAATCCAACAATCAGAAAGCAAACAACACAATTTTAAAAGGGCAAAAATAGTGATTCCACTTACAATGAGGTATCCTTAGTGTAGTCCAAATCATAGAGACAGTGGAATGGTGTTTGCCAGGGTCTGGTGGGATGGGGGAAATGAGGAGTTGTTTAATGGATATAAAGTTTCAGTTTTACAGATGAAAAGAGTTATGGGGACGGACGGTGGTGATGATTGCACATTATGAATGTATTTAATACCACCAAACTGTACACTTAAAAATGGTTAAGATGATAAATCTTTTGTTATGTGTATTTTGACACAATAAAAGGATTAGAGGGAAAGAAAGGACAAAAGACTTGACTAGATGCTTCACCAAAGAGGATACGGGTGGCAAAATAGACACGTGAAAAGATGTTCAACATCGTTAGTAATTAGTGAAATGCAAATTAAAAACACAATGATGTACTACATCTTTTAGAATGCCTAAAATAAAAAGGTATTGACAATGTCAGCATTCAAAGTAACTGGAACTCTTATACATTGCTGGTGGGAAAAGCAAAAATGCTACAGACACTTTAGAAAACACTTTGGTGATTTCCTGTAGAGTTAATATCCATCAACCGCATGACCCAGCAATCTCACTGCTGGAGAAATGATAACAATGATCTCACAAAACCTATACTTGAATGTTTATAGCTATGTTATTTGTATTTGGCAAAACTGGAAACAATCTAAATGCTCCTTAGTTGAGGAATGTATTATATAAACAAACCGTGGCACATCCAAACAATGAAATACTACCTAGCAGTACACAGAAGTGTACTGCTGATACACACAAAAACATGGATTAATTTCCAATATCTTCTGCTAAGTGAAAGAAGCCAGACTCAAAAGGCTACATACCGTGTGATTCCATTTATTTGACAGTCTAGAAAAGGCAAACCTATAGGGACAGAAAATAGATCAGTGGTTCCCAAATATATCTGAGACCAAAATCTGAGCCACATGATCTCTTTGAACTTCTGTTTTTTTATCTGTAAAATTAGGGTAATTATACCTACCTCCTAAGGGAGTTGTGGGCACTCAGTGCCAAAATGTATAAAATATCTATAAGGCTTTTTTGCCAAAAAAACAAAACAGAAAAACACCCAACCAAACCAAAGCAAATCTAGAAAACTGTACTCAAGAAATGTTCATTTTCTCCCTTTTCCCTTCCCCTCATTGGTCAGATCCCTCTTACAGTGGCTCATATCATCTATTAACTGTCAATGTGTACCAGTTTGGTCCTTATCTTTAGCTTCTGAAGGCACCTTTCTTTCCCTCTACGTACCAGCTGCTGCCACTGGTGCATGTTGCCTGGGACTTGAGAGGTAATCTCAGCTTGAATCTAACCTAGGACTCGGACACGTCTGAAAAACCAACAGAGAGATTTTCCAGACCCTGTTTGTATGAACGATGGAACCTCCCCCAGAGAACTCTTTCTAACCAAAGGAGGAGCCACCGTTGATGAACGGGTAAGATGGAGCTCTTAAGAATCAAGGTATATGAAGACAAGCCCAATCCATTTAGCATTTACAGAGCTCACACTATGAGAACCCTGCTATGTTCTAACAGGAGGCTCTAGAACTGTCCCTGGGAGCTTCCCTTATTGGGGGAGGTCACACACAAATAAAACAAACTTTAGAATAATTAGGATATCATAATGAAATTTGCTAAGAGAATAGATCCTAAATATTCTCACCACACATTTGTAACACCTCACAAGGTGTTGGGTATGTCAGTTGGCTTGATAGTGGTAATCATTTCCCTCTGTTGTCCTGGGTAAAGTGCAGTGGTGTTATCATAGCTCACTGCAACATCCGACTCCTGGGCTCAAGTAATCCTCTTGCCTCCCAAGTAGCTGGGACTACAGGCGTGCTACAAGGCCCAGCTAAGTTTTCTTATTCAGGCTGGTCTCGAACTCCTGAGCTCAAGCGATCCTCCTTCCTAGTCATCCCACAGTGCTAGGATTACACACAGCATTTTTAAGCAGCTTTTAAATATTCAAAGATGGGGTTCTCACCCTTTTAGTACTATATTTTGTCAACAGCAAACTGCTTTCAACTTCAAATACTCTGCTAGAAATCTAAAGTAAATCTCGTAAATAGGCAGGTAGATATTTTTAAGATTAGAATTTACATAATCTTAAAACACTTCCACTCAATTTATCCCACTGCCTAATCTATGAGGTTACAAGAATCCCAAGATAATTTAAAGTGGGGGAAAAAAAAAAGAACTTGACAGTAAAAATGGTATTTTATCCTGAGACCATAGGCAAAAAATAAAACCATGACTTTCTTCTTAAAAATCCTCTGTTCTATCTGTAATTAGGGCTAACCACCTTACTTCAAAATACTATGATTCATTTCATCTAAGTTACTTTAGACTGACAATGCAATATAGTGAAAATTCTTCTTTTTAGCAATAGATAGAAACCTTAGTACAAATAAAATCTCCTGAATACTCAACCATTAAAAAGGATGCTATAATACCTATGGGTTCGATACTGCAATGCTGATTACCATACGGGCACAGACAGCTATATAAGAACCTGGGCTAAGTCAATGGCATTCCTGGCGTATTGGTACTTTTGTTAAGTCAGACATAAATGTAACTTCTTGTAATTTAGCTTTGTTAAAAGCAGAGCATCTACATTTAGGAACGGGATGGATAGATAAGATTTTGTCAACCTAAAAAGAGACTTGGAAAGACAGTTTCTCCAGAACAAATGTGTTTATTCGGGAACAGCAGGGAGTTGGCCAGCCTGGGATATGGAGGCTGTGATGGGTTATAGCACATCCAGGGAGGTCGGGCAAAGGGGAAGCTTTTAAAGACGCAAAGAAGTCCACATAAGCTGCTTTGAAACAAAGTCCGTAGATCACAGAAGCTCATTGCAGGAGTTGGTGTCTGTTCATTGGTGGAAACGGTCATTGCAGGTAACTGTCTTTATGTGAGCAGCTTATCTTGGACACTGCAATCTTGAGGAAGACCTTGTGATAAGTTCTGCTACAGGGCACGTGCAGGGCATGTAGGACTTGTGGGTCACGTGGGGCACCTAGGACACGTAGGACTCTCTTGTGATAAGGAAGGTTATAGGCGTGCATGTGAGAGCTCCTTCTTTCATTCTCCTGACTCCGTTTTGTTAGGGTTTTGATATAAGAGACTCCGTTTTGGTACCGGCAACTTTCACATTTCCCCCCTTTGATCCAGATCTCCCAAAGCAGTGCTGATCAACCACCTTGAAGTGAGGTTTGATTGTCCCTTGGTTCCAGGATGGACCTGCCCCAGTTGGGTGGGTTCCATGTCAGGGCAGGGGGTGGATGGCCAGCAATTTTGAGTAGTGTCAAAATTCCTTTATCTACATTTAAACAAGGAGGTCAGAATTAGAAGCTCTCAGGCTTAGTTTGCCTGAATTTCATCACTACATTTAATTTTTTCAGTTCTGTAGATGTTGGCTATCATTTCGAAGCACTGGGCCAGCATTATTTTGTGAGGTGTTATATTTCTACAGGAATGTGACAGACAACAGGTACAAAGTTTACAGGAAAGAATACACAACAAAACCAACAGGAGCAGAACAAATCCAGTTTGTGCCATGGTTCTGAACCAAGAACCCAAACCTAAGGGTAACCAACTAAACAAATTATTAGGTCATTACATACAAAATGTTCAATTTCGCATCAAAAGTGCAGTTTATCATATCTCAAACAAGAAGCAGTGCAATTAGTGAAAGTATGCGCCTAAACTATCCACACAGTTTTGCCATCTCAACGGTAGCTTGTTTATGCCAGCAGCGAAGAAGCCTGGAGAGTGAGTGGCGATGAAATCACAAAAGGCGTTTTCTACAGCTTGTTGAGAATTGAATATTTTTGCTTGCAAGAAACGGTCCAAAGCCTGGAAGAAGTGATAGTCCATTGGTACAAGGTCTGGTGAATACAATGGATGACAGAGAGTTTCCAAGTCCAGTCTCTGTAGTTTGAGCAGCATTGTTTATGCGACATGTGGTGGAGCGTTGTCTTGCAAGAGGATTCGTCAGTCTTTATTGACCAGTCTTGGCTGCTTAATCACAAGCATCCTCATCATGTCATCCAACTGGTTGCAGCAGACATCCACTGTAATCGACTGACCAGGTTTCATGAAGCTGTAGTGAGTAATACCAGCACTGGACCACCAAACAGACACCATTAGTTCTTTTTGATGAAAATTTGGTTTTGGACTGTGTTTCAGCACTTCACCTTTATCCAACCATTGTGCTGAACACTTGCAATTGTCAAAAAGAATCCATTTTTTATCACATGTAACACTACAGTGTAGAAATAGTTCACCTTTATGTCATGACAGCAAAGAAAGGCAAGGTTTGAGACTATTTCTCTTCTGATGCTTGTTTAATTCATGTGGAACTCATCTATCCAGCTTCTTTACCTTGCCAATTTGTTTCAAATGGTCCAATATCGTTGGAATAGTAATGTTGAACTTTGCTGTTAATTCACACATAGGTTGAGATGGATTCGCTTCCACTACAGCTTTCAGCTCATCATCATCCACCTTGGTGTCAGGTTGCCCATGTGGCTCATTTTCAAGATGAAAATCACCAGAACGGAACTTCTCAAACCCTTGACTTACTGTATGTTCATTAGCCACATCCTTCCCAAACACTTCCTTGATATTCCAAGCTGTCTGTGCCGCATTGGTTCCACGACAGAGCTCATATTTGAAAATAACATGAATTTTTGATTTATCCATGGTTTCACAAAAATTGCTCTGAAAAAATTTTGAAAGATAATCATAGACAAAACATGTGTTTGAAAGACTGAGGATGTACCTTCACAATAAACACAAAATATAATGTCAAAGTGACATGCCAGCAGTATCAACTGTCAAACTTAGTACTTAAGGAAATCAGACATGTCATGCTTAAAAACCTAATAAAAGACCATGGGGGACTGGGGGAGACCTGTTGTAGCCAGATATTAGAGAAAACTAGAAAAATTCAGGATTAAGTTTAGTCTGCAGGTGGATAATAAAAAACTCAAAAACAAGGAACAGGGCTACAATTTAGTAGCAGGTATACTATAGTTTTTTTTTTCTGAAACATTTTTCTCTTTATGGTCACCCCCATTTTTACCAAAGATAATTAAAGTAAGATTATTATTTTTTGTAAAATAAGTATTTTTTTTTTTTTTTTTTTTTTTAGACAAAGTCTCACTCTCTTGCCCGGGCTAGAGTGCTGTGGCGTCAGCCTAGCTCACAGCAACCTCAAACTCCTGGGGTTAAGCAATCCTTCTGCCTCAGCCTCCTGAGTAGCTGGGGACTACAGGCATGCGCCACCATGCCCAGCTAATTTTTCTATATATATTTTTAGCTGTCCATATAATTTCTTTCTATTTTTAGTAGAGACGGGGTCTCGCTCTTGCTCAGGCTGGTCTCGAACTCCTGAGCTCAAACAATCCGCCCACCTCAGCCTCCCAGAGTGCTAGGATTACAGGCGTGAGCCACAGCGCCAGACCTAAAATAAGTATATTCTATCAAACTTGGCCTGATTAGTTATTTAAGTGCAACAAGAATAGAGATGGGCCATATAGGCTCCTTTTAAGTTTATTTTGTTGGAAATTTTGATAAAGAATCTCAAATTGGGCTTTTAAAAACCTCTCAAGGCTAAGAAGCCAAATGAAGGCAGACTTCAGACTTCATGTGCAATACTTGCAGATTCATTCTAGGTACATTCTCAAATATGAAATTCCAAAGTCTTAGTAATACAACCAATATTTCCAGTTGTATCCTGTTATAAAGAGAACAGATTCTTATTGAGCTTATGCAAATAACTATATTACCATAAAAATAAGAATATTCATGAATAGTTTATAAGTTTTGGAGGGATCAAGTAGGCAGAAAAAGTGAATGTTTTAATTTTGATTTACAAAAGTATACTTTACCAAATTGCTGTAAGCCATAGATAGCTTAAAAGAAAAAAGTTTTTTTTAAATCTTACAAACAAAAAATAAACCCAGCAATATTTAAACAAAGAAGTTATAGAAATCATACTCCTTCATCAGTTCAGTCCTATGTAATTAATTCTTATTTTGCTTGATGTTGAGTTAGCAATTTTATGACTCCAGTTTTGCTACTAGAGTTCTGGAATTTTTACTCAGTCCAACGGTATGATTTTGAAGTTTTCAGAAACTGTACTTGCCAGAGGTCTTTCCACCCTTTCTATGAACCTCCTTGAAGATACAACACTTCAGGATTATAGTTGCTATTAAGAGCTTTTAGAAAGAGCATCAAAATAAAGCAATTGACAGTTTCAGGTATATTTATTTATCTGTACGCCATTTGAATAAAGCCTTTTACTAATACTAGCAGGAAAGACCTTTAATATTTTTCACTTGCTCAATTTTTAAATAGTCAAAAATTGTGCCAATAAGAAAGGAAATGGACAGAGGGGCAGAGCATATAGTTAGCAGGGGTGTGAGCAGAGGGGTTCGGTCAAGTGAGAAGCACCCATGGGAGAGGGAGGATTCAATGGTGAGAACAGAGAGGTCTAAAAATTATAGTTGAGTATCAGCTTCCAATTAAGCTAGCTTCGGACCATAGAGCTCTTTAAAAAATCCTTTTAAAATATCTTATTATCAGGTTTCAGCCAGGACAAATAGCAACTATTCTTCGCTGTATTGACCACTTTCTTTCTTTCTGGGTACAGTCATGCAGCCCATAACGATGTTTCAGTCAGCAACAGACCTGTGGTCTACACGATGGCGGTGCCATAAAGATTATAACGGACCAGAAAAATCCCTATGGTCTAGTCACATCATAGCCATTGAAACATCATAGTGTAATGTATTACTCATGTTTCTGGTGATGCTGGTGTAAACAAACCTACTGCACTGTGGTCATAGGAAAGTATAGCACATACAATTATGTACAGTATATAATACTTCATAATGATAGTAAATAACCATGTTCCTGGTTGATGTATTTACTATACTATATGTTCTATCATTACTTTAGAGCGGACTCCTTTTATTTATATAAAAAAATGTTAACTATAAAACAGCCTCATGTAAGTCCTCCAGGAGGTGTTCCAGAAGGAGGCATTGTTGTCACAGGAGATGACAGCTCCATGCATGTTATTGCCCCTGAAGACCTTCCAGTGGGAAAAGATTTAGAGGTGGAAGACAGGGATATTGATGATCCTGAGCCCATGTAGGCCTAGGCTAGTGTGTGTGTGTGTCTCTGTGTCATTGTTTAGACAAAAAAGGTACAAAAAATAAAGAACTAAATTTTAATAGAAAAAGGCATATGGAACCTTTATAAGGATATAAATAAAATATTTTGTACACCTATATAGTGAGTTTGTAATTTAAGCTAAGTGTTATTACGAAAGATTCAAAAAGTTAAAAAAATTCAAATGTTTATAAAGTAAAAAAGTTACAGTAAGCTAAGGTTATTATTGAAGAAAGAATTTTTTAAAATACACTTAATGTAGCCAAATGTGCAGTGTTTATAAAGTCTACACTAGTGTACGGTAATGTCCTAGGCCTTCACATTCACTCACCACACACTCACTGACTCACCCAGGGCAACTTCCAGTCCTGCAAGCTCCATTCATGGTAAGTGCCCTGTGCCACTTAAAATTTTTTTTTTTTTTTTTTTTGGTAGAGACAGGGTCTCACTATGTTGCCCAGGCTGTTCTTAAACTCCTGGCCTCAAGTGATCCTCCCACCTCAGCCTCCCAAAGTTCTGGGATTACAGGTGTGAGCCACTGTGCATGGCCTGGTGTATCACTTCTTATCTTTTATACCATATTTTTACTGTACCTTTTCTATGTTTAGATATGTTTAAATACACACATACCATTGTGTTACAATTGCCTGCAGTATTCAGTACAGTAACATGCTGTACAGCAGTGGTCCCTAACGTTTTTTGGCACCAGGGACCGGTTTCACGGAAGACAGTTTTTCCCGGGGGCTTGGGGGAATGGTTTCGGGATGATTTTGCAGCCGCTCCCCAGCACTAGCATCACTGCCTCAGCTCCACCTCAGATCATCAGGCACTGGATTCTCATAAGGAGTGTGCAACCTGGATCCCTCACATGCGCGGTTTATAGTAGGGTTTGCACAACTATGAGAATCTAATGCCCTCATTGATCTGACAGGTGGTGGACTCAGGTGTGATGTGAGCGATGAGGAGCGGCTGTAAATACAGAGGAAGCTTTGCTCACTCACCTCTGTGTGGCTCAGTTCCTAGCAGCCCAAAGACTGGTACCAATCCATGGCCTAGGAGTTGGGGACTACAGCTGTACAGGTTTGTAGCCTAGGAGCAATAGGCTATACCATACAGTTTAGGTGTGTAGCAGGCTATACCATCTAGATTTGTATAAGTACACTCTGTGATGTTTGCACAATGATGCATTTCTCAGAGCCCCGTCATTAAAGGATGCATGACTGTATATAGTTCCATTTTGGCTTAGGAGAGAAGGCCAGACAAAAAGAAGTTGTTATCATTCTCCAAACAGACAAATGATTTAAACCAATTCTTGCATACATTTCTCTCCTGAGCTAAGAAATTTACTGAGAAAAGAATTTTATGATGGATTTAAAAGATTTTAACTTTGTTCTGATTTCTGCTTTTTAAAATCTTGCTATGGGTCAGCTATTATACTCCTTTGTGTCCTTCCTCACCCCGTTAGTCTTTGAAGCTTTTTATTTGCCTTCTTTAAAGAGTCTTTTAAGAGAGGCAATAAAAATGTTTGAAATCCTTTTAGAATCTTCTGCACATCCATTAAGGTGGCCTAATTTGGGAGCCCTCATTTTTAAATGGACTTCTTAAAGTCCAGTGTTTTTTATATGGACTGGTCTGCATAGTAGCCATTAGCATTTTAAATTATCTTTGGTATAATTTGCCCACTGGTTTAAAAATGTGCATGAGAATGGGCCATAATGTTTGAACAAGTACCCGGCGGGAGTCCCTGAAGGGGGACTCTCTCTTCATGCTTTAGAATTTGGGGATCCCATTCTATTTCTTATTAATCTTCTTAAAGCAAAAGGAAAAACTCTATAGATATACTCACTGCAAATAGGGTGCAACCCAGATTTCTGTCTGGCCATTTTTTCTGAGGCTCCCAACCTCTTGATTGAGTGTCTACATAGGCAGGCCCAATAACACGTGTGCCCCCAATAGACGAAGTCAAAACAGGGTCAACCCGTGCCCATTGTTACCATGTTATTTTGCTCTTGGAAGATGTTCAGAAACAAGAAAAATCTACTTCACCAAAATTTTACACCAGGCATACAGATCAAACAAGAAAGAGTACTTATCAGAAGTACTTACTTACCATCATGTCCTTTAGGCCTTTAGGAAACCAGATCTTGAATAAAATTAGAGTTCAGCCAAAATTTGAAAGGAGACTCACTGGGGTTAAAGGGCAATTCATGGAAGTGCGGCGCTCAGGGACTGTGGGTGCTGTACACAGTTCTCGGGGCCACCAATCTGCCTGAGGTGAGCATACTTCTGACACCAGATTATGTCAGCCTAAAAGGAAACCCAGAGAGACGGGTTCTCCAGAACAAAATGAGTTTATCTGGGAATATCAGGGGGGCTGCAAGCCTGGTATATGTGGGCTATAATGGATCATAATTATATCCGGGGCGGGGCAAAGGGAAGCTTTAAAGACAAAACAAAGTCCACATGAGCTGCTTTTGAAACAAAGTCCATAGATCACAGAAGCTCATTGCAGAGTTGGTGTTTGTTCATTGGTGGAAACAGTCATTGCAGGTGACTGTTTTATGTGAGCAGCTTACCTGGGACACTGCAATCTTGAGGAAGACCTTGTGATAAGCTCTGTTACAGGGCACGTGCAGGATATGTCGGACATGTGAGTTATGTGGAGCACGTGGGATGCGTAGGAATCTCTAGTGATAAGGCAGGTTATAGGCGTGCATGTGAGAGCTCCTTCTTTCATGCCCCAACTCCATATTGTTAGGATTTGGATACAAGTGGCTCCATTTGGTACCAGCAACTCTCACAATTCCAGGTAAGTGAGGGTTCTAATTGAATAGTCAGTTGATTGCTTTAGCAAATAATGTGACCCACATTTACTCGTCCCATAAACCAGAAACCATCACACCTGTTTTAACCAAGCCTGAGCTGAGTCCAAATATTGCAGCTGTTCTCCTATTTTGTTATTTGACAATTGTTCTAATAAATTGCACTCTTAATCCCTAGGGCTTGGGACCTTTTGTTCTATTGAGATTTTTGCAGGGCTGCTACTTGTAACAGTCTGGCTGAAAGATAAGAACCCCTTGGATGTGTATAGCTGTGTGAAGTTCTTTGCTGAGGGCAAGAAAGGTTGTTTTGAGTCTCTGCACCTGCCTGCCTCCCTGGCTGTGATGCAAAACACAATCCTTTCAAACAAAGGAGTGTAGGAAGGGACTGTCCCTCAGCCAATGAGTTCAAATCAGTTCCAGGAAAACAGATTTAAATTGGTCACCCAAACCCCACCCAGAATCAATTCTTTCTGAACAATAGCCGTTACCAATGCCTGGGAAACATTAGGTGCTCGATTCTATTTTAAGTAGCGTGGTTGGCACTTAACCTCCTAGTCAGGTTTAAGCAATTAAACCAGTAATTAATTAATTAATTATTCCTCTATTAAAAAAGAGACGAGGGGTTTTACAGTTTTAAGCACAGTGAAAATGAAGAATTTAAAAAGAAAGACTGGAAGGCCATTATGACGATGTGGGAGTTATTCCATCATGAATGTGGATGAAAAGTTTGAGCGTGAAATTTGACTTTGGGCTTCTGAGCACTCAAGGCAAAAATAAGGATGATGGGCCATACACATTTCATCATCCGATTTAAAAAGAAGAAGAAAAACAAGAAGTTGCAGCAAGCCGCATTTGTTTCTTTTTACAGGAAGCATTTTTGTTTGGAGGAACTAACATTGACCTGGCATTACATTATTTGAAAACTAGATTTCACAGATCCTCATGGAAGGTACTTGGGGTGACTTGCTCAGAGATGTCTTAAGGGTGTGGTTTTGCAGAAGCAAAAATGGTTTAGGACTTGCCTAGAAAGAAATTACAAATCAGTGAAGCTTCTTCTGAGGAAAGCCAGTCAATTTATAATTAAGCTTCCGCACTGAAGGAGCTCAGGGAATTTCACCCCAAAATATGACTCCTTGGTATAAAGAGTATTTTGAATTAAAGGCCTTTAGAGATCAACAGGCATTGGGAGGGGTGTTCCCTCTATCTGCATAAAATCAGATGGACCCATAAAAAACAATCACCTGTCTTTCCCCTCCCTGTTATCTCCATATATTGCAGGAAAGAAGATAAAAAATACAAGCAAGCCGGGTGCGGTGGCTCACGCCTGTAATCCTAGCACTCTGGGAGGCCGAGGTGGGCGGATTGTTTGAGCTCAGGAGTTCGAGACCAGCCTGAGCAAGAGCAAGACCCCATCTCTACTAAAAAAATAGAAAGAAATGATCTGGACAACTAAAAATATATAGAAAAAATTAGCCGGGCATGGTGGTGCATGCCTGTAGTCTCAGCTACTCGGGAGGCTGAGGCAGGAGGATCGCTTGAGCCCAGGAGTTTGAGGTTGCTGTGAGCTAGGCTGATGCCATGACACTCTAGCCCAGACAACAGAGTGAGACTCTGTCTCAAAAAAAAAAAAAAAAAAAAAAAAAAACAAAGAATACAACCAGACCTGGCCCGACCCATTTTAAAGATAATACCTGTCTCAGGTTAATTAAATTTCCAAAGAGAACATTTACAGTGAAAGGGGCGGCCTTACAAAAATAACAGGAAAACACCTAATCCCACAATTTCCGCCATCACAGTTACAGATCAATCCTATGAGGTCTCTCACTAGCAAGCACCCTGCAGTCCTGTTTTGCACAACTTCTGGAAAGAGCTGAATGAATGGGAAATTGAGAATTTGCTTTTTTTGAGAATCTGCTTTTACAGAGTTCCTGAGTAAACAGCAGAAGAAGGAGCTCAGCCTCAACCAGATCTCGAGGACAGAGTCGCATCTCCTGTGATGATCCCTTCTCCAAGGAAAGGCAAGAAACCAACCCTTGGACTTTTACATTCTGCAGCTGCTTTTGTTATCAACTGACAGCCCTCACTAATTTTTTCTCTTTGTCCCCCTGAAAATCAGCAAGCCAAGTGGCCTCACTGCTGGCACCCCCTTCTCTTTCTTTGGGATGCCACTGCCGTCTCCCTGCTCTCTTCCCCCCTTCCTTCCTCCCTCCCGCAAAGAAGATATAATAAATTTTCACTTTTATATCTTAATTTCTGCATGAGAAATATTTCTCCACCCATGCCGTGAGCACCTGCTAGGCTTTCCACCCTAACATACAGGTCAATCTGTTTCCCCCATCCCCATCCATTCATTCTACTCATCCTCCCTAGCAACCATTTATCGTCCCTCAACAGAATCACCTATATTCCTCATCTCTGCTTCCCCTCTAAAATGTGGGTATATAAACTTCTGGATCCCACTGAGATACTGGGTAATCACTCTGTGATTCTCCCCCTGTACACAGGAAATAAATTTGTAATCTCCTTCTCTTATTAATCTGCCTGACCGTGAGTTGATCTTTCAGTGAAACTTCAAGGGGCAAAGGGGAAGTTTTCCCTTCTCCCCGACAGCATCGATGCCTGAACCAATGGCACATTTATATTTAACTTGGGTTCAGGGATGAGAGGTGGGTGCTCATAATGAGTTTAGTTCCTGAAGGATGGATTTCAGAGTCACAGGTAGCACAAACAAGCCAGCTTGAGCAAGCCACCAGAAATCCACCCCCCCACCCCTGTGCCTTCTTTTTCCACTGGTTGCTCAATAGTGTGTTTGCCCCATGTGATGCTGTCAAGAGAGAAAGTGAAATAATCAGGAGAATCTTGGCCAAAGTCCTGACACAAACACCAGCCTGACCTCACGGACTGAGCAGAAGCTGCAGCGGTTGGAAATTCCCAGTGTGCACATTTTGGCATTTCCACCTGGAGTGTGGTCTTGCTGGGATGGTGGACAACATCCAGGCTTGGCATCTGTGGTAAGAGTGGCCTGTGCCCAAAGACAAATGTCCTGGCCCTTGGCTTTCCCCTCGAACCAGCAGACAAACTGGGCAAGGCCAAGTTCCAACATTTAACTCTGTATACAAAGGCGACTTTTCTGATACACA
The DNA here is from genome assembly GCF_041146395.1 of Eulemur rufifrons. Taxonomy (NCBI): domain Eukaryota; kingdom Metazoa; phylum Chordata; class Mammalia; order Primates; family Lemuridae; genus Eulemur; species Eulemur rufifrons. Next base: position 18,455,905 of record NC_090991.1, read on the forward strand.
AATTTCAGTGGCATTCAATTAGCTTGTTTTCCTGCCTTCTCCCTTCTGGTTCTTTTGCAAGCAGCTGCAGATAACTGCATTGCAAATGCTTGTCGGAAATATTTAGCACCACAGTGACCCCCCTCGGGCCTGTAGGTTGTTCCCAGGGGAGATGGCAGCTTCTCTGGAGTGATCACCAATGTCACCCCACCCACAAGGGAGGGGTGACAGAATCAAATGCAGACAGTCTATCTCCTGATTCCAGTCTTCTTAATGAGAAAGTTTTCACCTGGGGGACAGCTCAGTGATGGATAATTTTTAGCTGTGTGTCCTTTGGAGGGTACAGGTTCCTTCCTCGGGTGCCAAGTGAATGGCAGGGATAATGAGTAACTATCTTCTCTCCAGGACAGTGTGCTGTTTTATGTTCAATAGATGGCGTGAGGTGGCTTTGGGAGGCAAGGGCTGGGGCTGTCCCTGCGCTACCAATGTCAAGTCAAAGTGCAGGAAACAAGCTCTCCAATTTCCCCAGGTTATTAAACCGGTGCGTTCTGAGACACCCCACGCTGTTCTGAGCGTGGCAGCTGCAGGGTTTTCCCTGTCTGGGTGAGACAAGTGATTCAGCTCTCTGGCTGATTTCCTTTTTTGGCTCTTGGCTCTAAGTCTTACTTTGCTCTAGAAAAAAAAAAATACTTCTCAGAAATCACCTGGTTGAACCACTTAGAAGGGAGCCACATATCCGTGTAGAAATTCTCTAGGCTCCCCCAGCAGTCCAGGAAGGAACATTAGTAAAAATAATAATAGCAGCTATTGGAAAGGGGCGGCCTTCCAAAAATAGCAGGAAAACACCTAATCCCACAATTTCTCCAGGAACAGATCAATCCTGTGAGTTCTCTCACTGACACGCACTCTGCAGTCCTGTTTTGCACTTCTGTAAAGAGCTGAATGAATGGAAAAGAGATGTAAATCTCTCTCTTTCAAAATTGAGAATTTGCCTTTTTTGAGAATCTGCTTTTACAGAGTTCCCGAGTAAACAGCAGAAGAAGGAGCTACAGCCTCAACCATGTCTCGAGGACCGATGATCCCTCCTCCAAGGAAAGGCAGGAAAGCAACTCTTGGACTTTGACATTCTGCAGCTGCTTTTGTTATCAACTGACAGCCCTCACTAATTTTTTCTCTTTGTCCCCGAAAATCAGCAAGCCGAGTGGCCTCACTGTTGGCACCCCCTTCTCCTTTCTTGGTATGCCACGCCGTGTCTCTCTCTCTCTCTCTCTCTCTCTCTCATTCTCTCTGTCCTTCTAACGGATAAAATAAAGTTTTTTGACTTTTATATCTTAATTTCTGCATGATAAATCTTTCTCCGCCTATACCGTGAGCACCTACTTGGCTTTCCACCCTAATACTATTCTTTATATAGTGCTCACTATGTTCCAGCCTCTGTTCTAAGCATTTTCCATACATTTATTCATGCTTATAAAAGCCCTATGAGATGGGTGATGTTGTTATCCTCATGTACAGAAGAGGAAACTTGGGAACAGAGAGGTATAGCAAATTGCCCAAGCTCACACAGTGGTAGGGAGATGTCTGTGAACCCTCCAACTTTGTTTTTCTCTTTCAAGATTGTCTGGCTGTTCAGGGTCCATTGAGATTTCGTATCAATCTTAGGATAGATTTTTGTATTTCTTTTTTTTTTTTTTTTTTTTTTTGTTGAGACAGAGTCTCACTTTGTTGCCCAGGCTAGAGTGAGTGCCGTGGCGTCAGCTTAGCTCACAGCAACCTCAAACTCCTGGGCTTAAGCGATCCTACTGCCTCAGCCTCCCGAGTAGCTGGGACTACAGGCATGCGCCACTATGCCCGGCTAATTTTTTCTATATAGATTTTTAGGTGTCCATATAATGTCTTTCTATTTTTAGTAGAGACGGGGTCTCGCTCAGGCTGGTCTCGAACTCCTGACCTTGAGCAATCCACCCGCCTCGGCCTCCCAGAGTGCTAGGATTACAGGCGTGAGCCACCGCGCCCGGCCTAGATTTTTGTATTTCTACAAAAATATCATTGGGGATTTTGAGAGGGTTTGCACTAAATCTGTAGCTCACTTTGGGTAGTATTGACATCTTAACAATATTAAGTCTTCCAATCTATGAACACAGAATGTCTTCCCATTTATTGGTGTCTTCTTTAATTTCTTTCAGGAATATTTTGGTAGTTTTCAGCGTATAAGTCTTTCACCTCCTTGATTAAGTTAATTCCTAAGTATTTCATTCTTTTTGGTGCTATTGTAAATGGAATTGCTTTCTAAATTTCCTTCTTGGACTGTTCATTTTTAGTGTATAGAAACACAACTGATTGTGTGTTATTTTGTGTCCTGGAACTTTGTTGAATTTATTTGTTAGTTCTTAATAGGATGGCCTTGCTAATAAACTAACTTACAGAGAAAAAGAAACAATCTAACAGAAAGAAAAAAGAGGAGACAACTCGCAACACATAATTGCCCCTTTGAAGAAAAAGATACAACACAACTGCCCCTTGTTTGAGTAACCACCTGGGGCTTCACTTGTTGTCTTTAAGATAAACCACCTGCCTCTAAGAGTTTGTTATCACAGCACTTGAAAAGAACCGAACAGATAAAAGGAGCATGATGCTTCCCCCGCCCTCAGCTCTGATCAGACCACATTCCAAGAAAACTGATAAGCCAGCCTCACAGAAAACGGGGGTGGGGGGGGGGGGGTGGCGGGGAGGAAAACAGACACAGCCGTTTCACAGCTGCCGTCTTGGTATCCACTGGCAACAATCACTTTTTTTCTCTTTATCCCTATAAAAAGCCAAACCCCCTTTCCCTCTGTGCTGACATTTCTCCTGCCTTTCATTCATGCCGTGCCCTTCCCTCCCTTTGGGAAGTAAAATAAACTTTCTTTCTTTAAAACTATTCTAATTCTTGTGTCCAGAATTCTTTCTCATCCTGAGCTGCGAGTTTCCACCCTAACGGTTCTAACAGGTTTTTTTTTTTTTTTCTTTTTTCTTTTTGGTGGAATCTTTAAGGTTTTCTACATATATAATCATGTCATTTATGAACAGAGATAATTCTATTTTTTCTTTTCCAATTTGTATGCCTTTTATTTCTTTTTCTTGCCTAATTGCTCTAGCTAATACTTCTAGTATAATCCTTTTAGTATACTGTTGAATTCAGTTTGTTAATATTTTGCTAAAAACATTTGCATCAATATTTATCAGGGATGGTGGTCTGCAGTTTTCTTTTCTTGCAGTGCCTCTCTCTGGCTTTAGTATCAGGGCCTCATAGAATAAGTTATGAAGTGTTTTTTCTCTTCAGTTTTTTGGAAAAGTTTAAGAAGGATTGGTGTTAATTATCCTTTAAATGTTCGGTAGGATTCATCAGTGAAGCCATTAGGTCTTGGGCTTTTCTTTGTTGGAAGTTTTTTTGATAAATGATTCCATGTCCTTATTATAGCTATAGGTCTATTCAGATTCTCTATTTCCTTATGATTCACTCTTGGTAGTTGTGTTTTTCTAGGAATTTGTCCATTTCATCTAAGTTATCCAATTTTTTGGTGTACAATTTTTCACAGTACTCTCTTATAATCCTTTTTATTTCTATAAAATCAACAGTAATGTTGCCTCTTTCATTTCTGATTTAAGTCTTCTATTTTTTCCTTAATTGATCTAGCTTCTCTATATGGATTTAACTACTTTAGGTCCTCCTATAGGTAGGATAATACAATATTTGTCCTTTTGTGTTTGGCTTATTTCGCTTAGCATAATGTTTTCAAGATCCATCCGTGTTGTGGTATCACTTTTTTTAAAAAATTGCATTTACTTGGAATTTAGATATATAGAAGGGATCTTAAGCATTATATAGTTATTTTCAAAGATGATGCAGCTGAGAAGCAGAGTGGTTAATTGACTTGTTCAAGGTCTCAAGCTCATCAGAGAAGGGGTAAAGGCTAAAGCTCAGGTCTCCTATTCTTTGGAGTGTTCTCTAAGCCCCCTGTGGCTGTGGTCCCCAACACCTGAGCCGTGGACCGGTACCAGTGCATGGCCTCTTAGGAACTGGGCTGCACAGCAGCAGGTGAGCAGTGGGTGAGTGAGTGACACTTCATCTGTATTTACAGCTGCTCCCCATCGCTTGTATCACTGCCTGAGCTCCGCCTCCTGTCAGATCAGCAAGGGCCGTAGGCTCTCACAGGCGTGCAAAAACCCTGTTTAAACTGCACATGTGAGGGATCTAGGTGACGCACGCCTTATGAGAATCTAATGCCTGAGGATTTGAGATGGAGCTGAGGCAGTGATGCTAGCACTAGGGAGTGGCTGCAAATGTAGTAAGTGAATCATCCCTCCCCCGACACCCAGTCTGTGGAAAAATTGTCTTCCACGAAACCAGTTCGTGGTGCCAAAAAGATTGGAGTCCGTTGCTCTATGGGTCTGCAAATGGGGAAATGCAAATAAGATACAGAACATGATCAAAATTATCTAGGCTTTGGTGATAAATTTAACTGGAGGACCTGTACTTCTCCGAATTTTTAGGTGGGAAAGAAGAAGAGATGGTGGCTGTGTCTATCTTCTTCAGTCTCTTGGAAGCTTCTACTCTCTTCTCCCTGTTTAAGATCCTAAAATCCCAGCTTCCAATCCTAGTTCTGCCATTCGTGCCCTTGAACAAGGCACTTGATCCCCGTTTCTTCATCAGTAAAAATGTTGATGATAATATCTACCTCACAGGCTGTTGTGCCACACCTGGCATACATTGGGCACTCATTAAATGAAAGTGATGATCATGAGGAGGAGGAGGAGGAGGAGGAGAAATGTTGCAAAATTAGTACAAAGAATTCTGTATCTTCACCCAAGTTGCCCCCAAATTAATTTTATCACATTTGCTTTATCACTTTCTCTCTCTCTCTCTCTCTCTCTCTTACACACACAGACATTATTGGTAAGTGGTATTTTGAAAATCTTATTTTTCAAATGTTGCTAATATGTAGAAATAACACTGATGTTTCATATTCCATGGCCTTGTAGCTAGTGACTTTGTGAAATTTCCTTATTAATTCCAGTAATGGATTCTTTAGCTTTTCTTCATATATAATCATGCCATCTGCAAAAAAAAAAAAAGAGGGAGAGAGTCTATTTAGCTAAGCTTTGGTGTATCAAAGTAACCTGCTTTACAAGGTACTATGAGAATTCAAGTAAGATGCAAGAGCCTGAATAGCTGACATCTACCATTTGTTTGCTCTGTGCCAGGCACTGCTTAAACACTATAGACATTAATGCATTTTTTAAAAATTTTGATGCTTTTATTTATTTTTGTCAAATTTCAGAATATTATGGGGCTACAAACATTTTGGTTATATATAGTGCCTTTGCGTCACCCAAGCCAGAGCAACAAGCGTGTCCTTCCCTCATACAGTGTGCTCCGCATCCGTTATTTGTGAGTTTACCCATCCCTACCACCCCCCTCCCACCTGCCCAGCACCTGATGAATATTACTTCCATGTGAGCACCTAAGTGTTGATCAGTTAGTATCAATCTGATGGTGAGCACATGTGGTGCTTATTTTTTCATTCTTGTGATATTTCACTTCGAAGGATGGGCTCTAGCTCTATCCAGGATAATATAAGAGGTGCTAGTTCACCATTTGTTTTTTGTGGTTGAGTAGCATTCCATGATATACGTATACCACATTTTATTAATCCACTCATGTATTGATGGGCACTTGAGTTGTTTCTACATCTTTGCAATTGTGGATTGTGCCATAAACATTCAAGTGTAGATGTCTTTATTATAGAAAGTCTTTTTTCTCCTTGGGTAGATGCCTAGTAGTGGGATTGCTGGATCAAATGGTATTTATATTTTCAGTTCTTTGTGATATCTCCAAATTACTTTCCACAAAGGTTGTACTAATTTGCAGTCCCACCAGCAGTGTAAGAGTGTTCCTATCTCCCCACATCCACGCCAGCATCTGTTGTTTGGGGACTTTTTGATAAAGGCCATTCTCACTGGAGCTAGGTGATATCTCATTGTGGTTTTGATTTGCATTTCCCTAATGATTAGAGATGTTGAGCACTTTTTTATATGTTTGCTGGCCATTATTCTGTCTTCTTGGCATTAATGCATTTAACTCTCACTACAGCCCTATGTGGTGGATTCTGTTATCAAACTCAGGGAAAATGATGCTTCTGACCCTCTCATAGTCTGAAAGCGACGAAGCCAGGATTCAATCCTGGAGAGCCTGGGCCTACAACCTCAACCACTGCCCTGTTCTGCGTCTCAGTTCTTTGTGCTCCGGCAGTGACCAGGAGGCTCTTTGACAGCCTTAGTGTATTTTCCAAGCCTCTGCACTTTCCGCACTTCAGCCTTCTTCTTGGCCACATTAGCCCCAAAACGACAATCTTGGGACTCCTGCACTGTGCTGGAGAAGCTGCTGGAAATTCCACGTTGGCTCACTATGGTGTTTCCACCCAGGGTGTGGGCATGGCTTTAAGACAACGTGTTCTTACTACAGTCCGTGGATGAAGCAGTGGAGGAGGGAGCCCCTGGCATGGTGGATGAACTTGGCTTGTTCTTGCGGTGGCCGGCAGAGAGTCCCCTAGGGCCTGTGCTTGCTTCCTGCTCTGGAATAGCTCTCAACTCTGAACCGGCTTTTCAAGAACCAATGCCCACCTCATAATGCTGTGTTCCCTCCTTTCTTCCCTCCTTCTCATCCTTCCTTCCTTCTTTCCTTCCTTAATTAAACTTTTTAATAGATAAAATTTATGCAAGGTAAAAAAATTCAAGCAGTTAGCAAAGAGAATAGAATAAAAATTGTCTCCCTCCCAACCTTGATTCTCTCCCCTGCCCACTTTCCCTTCCTAGAGCCAATCGCCGTGCTAGTTTTCTGTATTTCTTCCTGAGATATTTCATGCATAAAAGCATACACAGGTGTATCACTCCCCTACCACTTTTTCACAAATCACATGATACCAATACACCTTGATTTTTAAATTTAAAAATCTGCCTTGGTAGTTATTGCATATCAGTACATAAAGACCTGCTTTGTTCTTTGTAACAGCCTCACAGGACTCCATTGATTTATTTAATGTAATCTACTTTATGCCGACTCTGCCGGCCACAGCACATCACCCAGCTCAGTTGGTCTTGCCCACAGGGGCCTGCACAGGTATCTTTGCACACACCTGCACAGGTACGTACCTGAGTGTGGGGTGAGGCAGCTTTAACCCTGGACCGTATGAAGAAAACCAGAGGGTTTGATGGGAGTGACTGACCCCAAGTGCTGGAAGGAGGATGATATTCCTCCTTCTTTGTGGTAATCAAATCTGGACATGACAGAACAGAGCCTGTATAGACAGCCTTTTTTCTCACCCAGTGAAGCTGGACTCAGCGCTTAACACACCCTGGAAGTGGTCAGCCACTCAGCATATTAAAAAGAAATGGATACGTTACCAAAACTTTGGTGGAAAGGTGGGGGCGAGTTTTCCATTACATACCACGTGGCCAAACTTCACAGAGGTCACTTCCCGTGCCACCATCCCTCGGTCTCCTGGCCTTCTCTTCCGCTGCATCCTCCTCTGGGCTCTCTCCCCCTTCCCTTCTTGTCTAGAACAATTCAGCTCTCTCACCAGCACCCCGTTGCATGCTCACAGCCACCGTGCCAGCCTGGTGGCAGTGTTTCTCCAACACAGTCTCTGGGTCACCTGCATCAGAACCACATGCAGGACTTGCTGACAGCACGGTTTCCTGGCTCCCACCCTGGACTCAAAGGGACTAGAAATTGGGGGAGGAGGGACCAGGAATCAGTGTTGCTTGCAAGCTTCCAGGCAATCCGTAGTGTACTAGAGTTTCAGGAGCAGATGTGGAAGGTTGATAAGGCCTCATCACCTGGATCCAGTATTTGGAGCCAGGTTGCTGGGGTCAAGAGGTATTAAGTGTGGTGGCCCGTGGGTAAGAAAGCCACAGCCTTGGAATGCTCCATTCAGAAGAGGACCATGCTGTGGCCGCATTAATACTGAGTCCAATCTCTGGGATGAAGGAGAAACTTATTCCACTCTGCTTTGCACATGGAAGGCTCTGCTTGGAAGCCAGCATTTTTTTTTTCCTCCTTAAAAAAATTGAAAGTCAAAGTGATATGCCGTAAAGTGCACAAAACTATGCAGCTTGATGGATTTTTATATAATTATACATCCTACCTAGAGTTAACCACTATTCTGACCTCTATCACCATAGATTAATTTTGCCTGTTTTTGAACTTTATGTAAATGGAATCACGCAGGGTGTACTTTTTTGTGTTTGGCTTCTTTTGCTGTAGAAATGTCTGTGAGATTCATCCACGCTTTTGTATTGCAGTAGAGTGTCTTTTTCATTGCCGTACACCAAGGGTCAACAAACTGTTTCTGCAAAGGGCCAGACAGTAAATATTTTTGACTATGAAGGCCAGGCAGTCTCTGTCACAACTGCTCAACCCTATCATTGTAGTTTCAATGCCATAAACAATGCACACATGAAAAATAGGCTACAGGTTGGTCTGTGGGTCATAGTTTGCTGACTCCTGGTCTATAATATTTTGTTATGAATAATTATGAATTGATTACATGAATAATTTTGAGTATTGAGGTAAATTATAAATAATTGTGAATATATCGCAATATATTTAGTCAACTATTCTCCTGTTCTGGGCAGCGGGGTTATTTTCACTCTTGGATACAATGACTGGTGCGGCCGTGCATTTGGATGAGCACATGCACTCACTTTGTGGAGTGGACCGCGTGCTATCATGAGGTCGTAAGACAGGCATACGTGTGGCTTCAGTAGATACAACCAAACGGTTTTCCAAAGCAGCTGTGCCAGATTGCACTCCGCCAGTGGAGTTGCTTCCCATCCCCAATAACACTTGCTATTGTCAAACTTTTTAGTTATAGCCATTTGGGTAGGTGCGTAGTAGTATCTCATTGTGGATTTTAATTTGCATTTTCCTGATGCATGTTAATACTGAGCACCTTTTCAAATGCTCGTGGGCCACTTGGCTATTCTCTTTTGTGAAGTAGTAATTTTCTACTATTTTTAAAAATTGAATTGTTTGTCTTTTTCTTGTTGACTTATAGAAGTTCAGCATATATTTTGGCTACAAACCTTTTGTTAGATATAAGTATGGCAAATATCCTCTCTCGGAAGATATTTTAATGAGATCCAATTTAATAATCTTTTCTTATATGGTGAGTGTTTTTGTGTTCTGTTCAAGAAATCTTTGCCTGCCTGAAGGTCATGTGAAGATATTCAACTATGTTTTCCTGTAGAAGCTTTATTTTATTTATTTTATTTTGTTTTTCAGACCGGGTCTCACTCTGTCACCCCAGGTAGAGTGCAGTGGCGTCATCACAGCTCACAGCAACCTCAAACTCTTGGGCTAAGTAATCCTCCTGTCTGAGCCTCCCAAATAGCTGGGACGACAGGCATGTGCCACCATGCCTGGCTAATTTTTCTATTTTTGGTAGAGATGGGGTCTCGCTCTTGCTCAGGCTGGTTTTGAACTGCTGACCGCAAGCAATACTCCCACCTTGGCCTCCCAGAGTGCTAGGATTACAGGCTTGAGCCACTGGGCATTCCCCTCCCTCCCCCCCCCCCCCCCCCCCGCCTTGAATTAATTGTTGTGTTTGATGTGGGATAGGAGTCAAAGTGCATTATAGCCCATATGAAAATCCATTTGTTTCAGTACCACTTAGTGAAAAGGCCACCCTTTTTCCTTTGAATTGTTGTGCCAGGCGATCTGCATTTGCTGTTTAGCTCTGTTATTTAAATGCAATCTGATGCCTGTAGTGTTCTGCACGCCTCAGGAGGCAGAAGAGGAGGGGAGTGGCTCTAGCTGCTCTGGGCTGGAATAGGTTGGAGTCATCAGCTCTAAGGTGGAAAGGAGGTTGATTCTTTCCATCTGTGAAATTCTCTGCCTCCATAACACTTACGGAGTATCACGCTGCCAGGCCAAGATTTTTCAGCTGTTGCTGAGAAAACTGGAGGTTTCCAAGAAACTACCCTTGGAAAAAAGAACCCAGCTTTGCATTTTAAAATGTTTTTATAGCTCTTCATGTTGCCCGGGCCAAATTTTTGCTTCTGGAGGAAAAGGACTCTAAATAGTAAGAGATTAAGTAAGTCAGTGCTAGCAGCAGCGGTAATTGCGGAAAGTCCTGTGTATATTTTGAGAGCAAAAACTGTTTATTTCTGTCAATGAAAGAGAAAGTGTCCGGGCTCAGGTTCTGCAGACATCAGACTGCGGGTAATATTTTCCAGACAGATGACTGCTGTCCTGGGCTTTCCTAGACCACACTCTAGGGCCTTCTCTCGGGCTACGTGAGCCCCAGCAGCCACTCTGCTCGCAAGGGGCAGGAAAGTCTCACTTTTGTATACATCACACTGATCCTCTGAGGATGACACAGAGGGCGTTTGCTATTCCCCACCATTTCCTGGGTGGGAGTGATGTGTGTGGGGTTTGCACTTGGCTGGTGGAGAGTGGACGTGGGTGGGGGTGAGGGCCTCGGCCGTCGAGTTGATGCTGGAAGAGAACTTCATTCCCGGACCCTCGGGTGAGTTCCTGAGCACCTGAAGTCTGCAGGCAGCTGCAGCTGGGGATAAGCCACCCTCAGATCTGTGGGCCCCCAGGGCCTTCCATCTGGCTCAATGACCCTCGGGGTCCACTCTCCTTGGAAGGCAATAGTGATTGCAATGAACACGTAATGTCTTCGCTGCCATGTTAATCAATGCATTCAGCCAACAAATAGGTATCGAGGCAGGCACTATGCTGGGAACCGGGCGGACATCCATGAGCAAAACAGACAAAAATTCCTGCTCTCCTGGGGCCTTCGCTCTAGGGAGGAGAAACAGACAATGAACAAATGAAGAAGTAAATTATGTAGGATGTGAAGTTGAGCTCTGAGGGAGAGGCACAGAGCAGGATAAAGGGATCAGGAGGGTTAGGGGAGGGGGCTGTTATTTTAAATAGGGGTGGCAGGGCAGGCCTCAGTAAGGAGGTGACATGTGAACCAGACTGGGAGGAGGGGGAAGTGAGCCATGGGCTCTCTGGAGGAAAAGTTGTCCATGTAGAGGGACAGCTGTGCAGTGGTCTCAAGGCCTTGGCTCACTCCAAGATCAGGCAAATTCTCAATCCAAAGCTTAGAGGAATGGAGAAGGAGCTCCTTCCTCCCTCCTTCCCTCGCTCCCTTCCCTCACTCCCTTCCCTCCTTCCCTCCCTCTTTCCTTCTTTCCTTCTGCACACATTAATTGCATGCTTGCCATAGACCAGACACTCTTGCCCCATATAGTTCTCCCCTCATGGAGAAACAAAGGACAGAGAGCTCTCCAGGCCTCTCAGAACAGGATTTGGACATCTTCAGAAATGCCCCCAATGTGAGAGGACAGATAGGAATTTAGTGATGGATTAAGTCTCTCTAATATTAGAACCTCATAGATGCCCCTGGAATGAAATTAAATTGTAATGTGTTCACTCAAACTATTTTTATTTCATCCTAACTAACTCCTATCTTCTGAGGTCTTTGATGGGCATTTTAATTAAATCATGAAGAGCTCTTTGTCTCCCGAGAAGGGGGACTGACGCCTCCCCATGCTTCTCCTCTCTCCTACCCGGACTGCTGAAGAATGTGCCTTGTTCTCAGCAGGGGGGTGGGGGGGCGGCAGGACCTAGCTTTGGGCATCGCTTTCACCCCAAATCCCACTCCCAGGTTGAGAAGGAAACTTCCCTGTAGAGAGAGCGGCAGCTACTCACGGATGGAGCAGTTGCTAGACCCCAGGTACTTGATAAACGTTGTTGAAAACAATCTGGCCCCCAGTCTTGTGTGTCTATGTGTGCTCTCTGCTCTGGCCTGTTGTAAGCAGCTGTGAACATTGCCAACGTCACACTTCGGTTGTATGGTCTCAATGACATGATGAGCCAGAGCTGTGTGTTGCTGTGCTGTGAATGTCCTGGCCTTGGGTTGGTCATTGATCCATTCATTTCCATTTTCACGTCTCACAGGCCTTTTAACCTTAACACATCCCATGTCAAGTTTGTGATCTAATCCCACTCCTGAATTAGCTCCTCATCCTGCCTTCCCCATCTCAGTAAGGGGCATCCCTGCCTCTCAGTCGCAGCAGCCAGAAACCTGGGAGGCACCTTGACACCTCTGCTCCCTTGTCCTCCTCCATGCCCATCTATCAGCAAGTCCTTTTGGTTCCACGTCTGCAAGTTTCAGTTCTACCTCTCCTGCTCACTGCTGTGTGGTCTTGGGTAAACTGATTAACCTCTCTGTGCCTTTCCCTACAGTCACATGGAGATAATACTATCACTAGCTAGAGAATTATTTCGAGTGGATACCTATAAAGAACAGTACCTAGCACATAGTAAGAACTAAATACCTATTAGCCAAGACAGATGACAGTATTGGTTGTATTCTCACCCTTTAGCCAGATAGAAGGTCATGGTAATTGAAAATATTACTGAGTTTTTTAACATAATGTTTTAATTTGAATGCATGAAATATTACATTAAAATATAATAAAGTAATAAAATCTTAACAAAAAATGACGCATTAAAAAAATAATGATGTGGAAGAGTGTTCACATATTTATTAAGCAAAACCAAAAGGCACGTTACAAAACAGTGTATATGGAGTGGTCTCAATTTTGTAAAAAAAAAAAAAAATTACATGTTAGCCGGGCATAGTGGGGCCTGCCTGTAATCCCAGCTACTCAGGAGGCTGAGGTGGGAGGATCGCTTGAGCCTAGGAGTTTGAGACTAGCCTGGGCAACATAGCAAGATCCTATATAAAAAAAATTACATATGTGTGTATATGAATAAAAGAACCAGCCAAAGTGTTAACAGTGTAACTACCCACTAAGTGGTAGGATTATATAGGATTTTAATCATCTCTTTGCTGATCTACATTTTCTACAATACATTATATGTAACTGTTATAATTTTAAAAAGTTAACCAAAATAAAAATAAGCAATTGCCAAACCCTTTGGTATTTCCCTCACGTACAGGATGAGGGGCCCACACTGCTTGGCACACCCTCCAAGAGCCCTGTGATCTGGTCCCTTCTATGATCTAGTCACTCCTCCTTCCCCTCCCCAGCCATACGCATGCACAGATACACACGAGTATGTGTGCACACACACTCCTATTCAGCAAGATTGAACTACAGTTGACCCTGGAATAACAGGGGCTTGACCCGCACAGGTCCACTTATCCATGGCTTTTCTTCTGCCTTTGCCACCCTTGAGACATCAAGAATAAAGACCTTTATAATGATCCACATCCACTTAATGAATCGTAAATATATTTGCTCCTCCTTATGATTTTCTTATATTTTCTTTTATCTAACTTACTTTATTGTAAGAATATAGCATACAATGCATATAATATATAAAATATATGTTAATCAACAGTTTATGTTATCAGTAAGGCTGCTGGTCAACCGTAGGCTATTAGTAGTTACGTTTTGGGAGAGTTAAAAGTTATGTGTACATTTTAGACTATGCAGGGATGGGGGTCAGTGCCCCTAACCCCTGCATTGCTCAAGGGTCAGCTTTACTTAGAATTCCGCAAACCCAGCCTGCTTTTTCAGGCCTCCATGCCTTTGCATGTGCTGTTCCCTTTGCCAGAACTCCCTTCCTTCCTGTGTCAGTCCGGTGATTATGTTCTTCAAAACCCTACTCAACGAGCCACACAAAACCTAATTGACAAGTTGTCCTTTATCAAAATTTAGCACTTTTGTTTTGCTACAGACACTTTAAGAAATTAAAAAGACTGGGAGAAAATATTTGCCAACCACATACCTGACAAAGGATTTGTACTCAGACTGTATAAAGAAGCCACAAAACTTAACAGTAAGAAAATAAATAAATTTAAAGAATGAACAAAAGACTTGAACACTTCACCAAAGAAGATATACAGATGAAAAATAAGCACATAGAAAGATTCTCAGCATCATTAGTCATTAGGGAAATGCAAAATCACAATGAGATACCACTATACACCTGTTAGAATGGCTAAACAAACAAACAAAAACCTGACAATGTCAAGTGCTGACTGGTATGTGGAGCAACTGGAACGCTCATGCATGGTTGGCAGAAACATGAGATGGTACACCCATTCTGGAAAACAGTCTGTCAGTTTCCCATACACTTAGCACAAGACCCAGCAACCCCAACCCTAGGTATTTAACCTGGAGAAATAAAACTTATGCTCAAATAAAAAACTATATGCAAATGTTTATAGCAGCTCTCCCCATAATTGTCAAAAACGAGAAACCACTTGACCGTCCTTTGGTGGATGAGTAATTAACTGTGATTCATCCTTATAGTGGAGTACCCCTCAGCAATACAACAGGGTGAACTCCCAGTATCCAACAGCATGGGCAACTCTCAAAGGCATTATGCCAGGTGAAAAGATAGTCTCAAAATGTTACACACTACGTGATTCCACTTCTAGGACAGTCTAGAAAAGGCAAAACTATAACGACAGAGAATATACCAGTGGTTGTCAGGGCTTAGAGTTGGGGATAGGGTGTGACTCCAAAGGGCAGTGCAAGAGTTTTGGGGGATGATGGAACTGTCTGTATCCTGAGTCTGGTGCTGGTTACTTAAAACTCATAGAACTGTACTCCAAAAGAAAAGAAAGAGTCAGTGCTACGTACTCACCATCAGATTGGCACTAATTGATCAACACTTAAGTGCACATATGGTATTTAATAGTAACATTCATCCGGTGTCAGGCAGGTGGGAGTGGGGAGGAGGGGATGGGTACATTCACACCTAATGGGTACAGTGTGCACCGTCTGGGGGATGGGCATGCTTGTAGCTCTGACTTGGGTGGGGCAAAGGAAATATCTGTAACCTGAATATTTGTACCCCTGTAGTATTCGGGAATAAAAAGAGAAGAGTCAGTGCTAATTAACAAATAAAACCAAATCCCCGTTCAGGTGTTACTTCCCCTGGGAATCCTCCCCCAACCTCCTGACACTCAGATCCCTCACTGAGTTACACCAGGAAAAACAATTCAGACAGACGGCAGATCTGGTTCGTGGGAATTAGAACAGGAGCAGAGACTGTCGCCAAAGCTTTTGGCCAGCTAGGCGGTAAATGCTGTGTGGCTTCATGCGAGGGAGTTGACCGCTCTCACTTCATGGTGAGAAACCCAAGGTCTCCATATTCCACGGATGACATAAGGGTGCACAAAGAGATCATAAAACCGGCCGTTTGCTAAACCGTGAAAGGTTCATTGTCTCTCCAACGGCAATTTGGGCAAAGCTCTCTGCTTCCGCAGATCCCCAGCACATTTGACATCGGGGCACTTTGCAGTGTCGCACGTTTACAGCACTCCTCCCCTTCCTCAATCCCTGCAAACTGTTTGCTTTTATTTTTACTGTGAAATGGGAGACTTCCTCAATAAAGCAACAATGCCTGTGTTAGGCTCTGTAGGGAGCAGCAAAAATGCAACTCTCTCACACGGATTCCTGCAGGGATTAAGAGATTATTACAGATTACTCGGGGCAAGAAGCTGGGAAGCTGGACCTTGTGGCCGGGAGTCACGCAGCCAGGGGAGGAGTTTGTTTGGTCCAGGGCCTGGGTTTTCCTCCATCCCACCTGGCTGTGGCAGCCTGGTCCTGGGCTGGACCCCTTGGCCCCTGCTCCTCCTGCAGCAACCTGCCCTCCACCCCCCGCCGCACGCAGGCTCCTCTGCCCCGTGGCTCCTGCCCTCCACCATCTCTCTGGGGGTCTTTTGGACATTGACCCTGCCGTCAACTGCTGCTCCCCCGTCTGTCTCCAGTTCAAACCCCCAGAAGCCGAAGGTCCACCAGCCCACCTCTGAGGCCACTGGCTGCCCCCAGGTGATGTGTCCACTCTTGTCCAATCAACCGGAGGCGTCACGTGACACACAGCAGGGAGACTGAGGCCCAAGAAACCCCTCAGAAGTGGGCTGGGCCAGGGCAGATGCGCAGACGCTCCTAGAAGCAGTCCTTCCAGATAAGAGTTAAGTATTAAAGACAAACCAACTCATATAGAATTCATGTTAATTTTTAAATATTAATTTATTAATAGAGACGAAATGAGGGCCCGGAACAAAGTTGCAATCACAACGCTGCCTGTGCTTCTGCGCATTTCCCCGTCTCTCCCAGCCGGGCGCGCGCCTCTGCTCTCCCCGCTGGGGAAATGGTTAGCGTGTCTTCCTCACTCCCCTCTTCATCCGGGTCCTTGATGTCATCTGGCCACTTAAACAGCGGCCCTGCGAGGCATGTCCCCACTGTCCCCGTGTTACCTAAGAGGAAGCACAGTCACACCAGGCCAGCGCAGGCCTGGCTCAAGGCACGTCTGGCGTCTCCCAGCGGTTAGTGATCACCTTGGCCGGTCCCCACGAACCAGGTGCGCAGTGCTCAGCGCAGCCTGGAGGACGTGCGAGGGAGACACGCCCACCCCAGGGGTTTCAACTATTTATTTTAATCGCTTCCTCTTTCCCTCCTGACCTCTAAACTGCCGAGTAACAAACTCTTCAGGTGACATGGAAACTACCCAATAGAGAGCTAACCTTACCCTGGTATCGAACAGGAGCAGTAAATGCGGGTCCTTGGTCATCTGCCCAGGGCAGATGCGGCTACTGTTCCCTACTGAGCCATAAAATGCAGAACCTTAAAGTCCTTCTCGCTGCAAGGCTCTGGGCAGCTAGCCAGCCCTTGTCTATGAAGGTTGATACTGCAGATAAAAGTCATTTGCCGGCTGGGCGCGGTGGCTCACGCCTGTAATCCTAGCACTCTGGGAGGCCGAGGCGGGTGGATCGCTTGAGCCCAGGAGTTTGAGGTTGCTGTGAGCTAGGCTGACGCCATGGCACTCACTCTAGCCCAGGCAACAGAGTGAGACTCTGTCTCCAAAAAAAAAAAAAAAAAAAAAAAAGTCATTTGCCATCCCTTGTCTTGGATTGTGGATCACCTTTCTGTGGGGTTTGCCCAGGGACTTGCACTTGGGCTCGAACCAGCACTAGCACTGCTCAGATGCCCCCACCTCCCCACTCCCGCCCCAGAGCCTGGATAGGAGGCTCAGGTCTTCCCAACAGCACTACCTGCTCGGGGAGGCAGATGGCTGGGAGGAAGTGCCCTTCCGAGGCCTGTGACAGTCCTTCCAGCTTGCTCTGTGGCTCCTGCCCCCTCAATGACCTGCTGCAGTTTCCCGCCATGTAGAACTCTTTCTCCTTCCCCACCCTTCCCCTCACCCTCTGTCTCTAAGCTCCTTTCCAGTAACTAGTTAGTGGAGTGACATTTATACACAGACTGGAAAAACGAGACTCCTGTTTATTGAGCAGCTGCTACGTGCCCCACCCTGTGTATGTTCACTGTCTTACAGTCATCCCACAGCTGGGGTTTCTTATTTCTACTTCATAGAAACTGAAACTGGGGTGTTACAGAACTTGTTCCATCTAGAAAAGGGCCCCTCCTAAGCCTACCATGGGCCTAGGGCTGTCCAGGCCACTTGCATGCTTTGGAACCACCCAGGACTAAGGCAGATTGGGCATCCGGGACCACAGTTAGGGGCTGTCTGCACGTTGCTGCGTCTCCACTCAACGCAGAGCCCCCCGGGGGAGCAGGCTCTTACACCAAAATCAGAGCTCAGAGCCCAGGCACCGGCATCCACTTCCACATGTCTGTCCGTCCATCCGTCCATCCATCCATTGGCTTGCCACTCATTCATTTGTCAATGGTCCATTGACCACTTCACACCCTCCATAAAGCTGTAATAAAAAAGACAACCTGTAACAAGTGTTGTCGAGGATGTGGAGTAATTGGAACCCTATACTCTGCTGGTAGGGATGTGAAATGGTGCAGCCACCTTGGAAAATAGTCTGGCCATTCCTCAAAAAACTGGAACGCGAAGTTTCCCCAGGACCCAGCAACTCTACTCCTAGCATATACCCGAGACAGTTGAAAATAGATGTTCACATAGAAAACCTGCGCTCAAATGTTCATAGCAGCATTATCCATTCTAGGCACAAAATTAAAAAACACTCAAATGGTTGTTCAATAAATGAATGGATAAATAAAATGTAGCATATCCATACAATAGAATGTTAACGAGCCATAAAAAAGAATGAAGTACTTAAACATGGATGAACCTTGAAAACTTTATACTAAGTGAAATAAGCTGGATACAAACAAACACATATTATATGCTTCCATTTACATAAAACCTCCAGAATAGACAAATCCATAGGGACAAAAAGTGGTTTCCAGAAACTGGAGGGAGGAAGAAATGGAGGGTGACTGCAAATGCGTGTGCAGTTTCTATTTCGGGTGATAAAATGTTCTGGAATCAGGTTGTGGCGATGGCTGTACAACCTTGTGTATACACTAAAACCCACTGAATTGTATTCTTTAAAAGGGAGAATTTTATGATATGTAAATTTTATCTTAACAATACAAAATCCACTGAGCACCTACTCTGCGCCAGGCATGGTGCTGGTGCTGTGGAGGTGTGTGCCATGGCCTTGGTTATGGGAAGCTTGCGACGGATGAGTGAGCCCCAATTAACACACGGGGTTGTGTGGAGCCCAAGGGAACCCCAGGGAACTTGGGGATGGAGAGTCAGGGGAGCCACCAGAGATGACAACACCATGAAGTGAGCAGAGTGTGAAGAGGATTAGAGTTAGTCAGGGGTTGGGGGGAGGAAGGATGGGGCAGGGAGCTGTTGGGAAGAGCATTCCAAGTAGAGGGAACAGCATGTGCAAAGACATGTCTTGCTGGGGAGCTCCTAGAGAGGGTGGGGAGCCCTGAAGTGGGGGCCAGGGTGAGACGGGGGAGACACAATTGTCAGATGCTGAAGTGCAAGTTTCCCCCTACTGTGTGGGCACCTTCCTTGTAAGCTGAGGACAGCAGGAGGACACCAAGCACCCCTTCTTGTTGGGGACTGTCACCTCCTCTGAGAGCACTCCTCCAGGTTCTGATTTATAAACACAGCGAGCAGCCTTCTCCCCTGTCCCACTCCCACCCGGCCTCCTGGGGCCTCCTAGCAGCTCCTGGGAACCCTTGCATTGGCCGTCCTTCCTCCTGACCCTTGCCAGGGTCATAGATCATTTCTCTTAGTTTCCTGCCTCTTTCCCAGAAGTGGTCTCTGCCCCTAAAATGGTCTTCTGCAGGAGCTCGGGCTTGGGTGCGAGAGGGCTGGCTTGACCCTCACCTGTGTCCCCATGAAGCTCCTTGCAGATGCTTTTGGAATCAAAGGGGCCTGAATTGTGGTTCTGCAGCTTCACTGGCTGTGTGACCTTGGGAATGTTCTTTCACCTCTCTGTTGTCACCTGTAAAATGGGGTTGACACAACTTACCTCCCAGGTGGTGGTGGGGACCAAATGAGATAACAGGTAAAAAGTGCCTGGCAGTCACGTGGGCATCGCATGGTGCGCTCCAGCACGTGCCGGCACCGGGAGAACAGCAGTAGGCACGGCAGGTGGGCTCCCTGCTCGGGGAGAGCTACGCTCTGGCAAACAGGAGCGTGTGCAAGGGGAGGCACCACATCGCGTCACTTCCTTTGATCCTCACCAAAGCACAAGGGTGTGTTTTCCATGTGGGCATACGTTAGTTTTATAATCAGGGGGGAAAAAAGTAAATATTTACTTTTTGAAAATACAATCTCAGTTGCGGCTGTGCCAGTGGATCACCTTTCCCTGAGAGGCCAGTGCACACTTTAATTATGGGAGGCAGAGGGAAGGCAGCTGGCAAGGGTCCTGCCTGTCCTGTGCTCCTTCTGCACCCGTTGGCTGAGCACCATCAGTGAGTGCACCAAGCTGGACCCTGGGGACCCCGTGGCAAGCACAGGCAGACAAGCCAGCTCTCTCTACCTATCCCCACTGTCACCAGCTGAGATGGCATGAAGAGATGTTGGATGGTGCTGGGAGGTCAATAAATGAATGATTGATAATTTTTATCAACCCCAGATTGAATCCCAGAAGCTGTTTGAAGTGGTGCATTTGGGGGACAGAGGCTGCTTCCCTGGAGACAGACCAGGAGGATGGGCTGAGAACGTCAAAATGCCAGGAGAGTTGGCAAGAGCAGGAGCAGAGCTGCTCACTCTTGAACCAGAGGTGGGGTCTGGCCCAAGGAGGGTGAAGGAAGAATGGAAGGGAGGGAGGGGAGCTCCTCCAGCAATCTGGGTGGGAGGCCATGGGGGTCACTCAGTAGGAGAAGGGGCCACCAGCAGGCAAACCTGGGGACGAAGTCTTAGGCCTGCCACCTAAAATCATCTGTGGACGTTGAAGAGGTTACTCTTGGTTTCAGCTTTCTCATCTGTAACCATCCTCCTGGTCTCCAAGGAAGCAGCCTCTGTCCCCCAAATGCACCATCCCAAACAGGCTCTGGGACTCACCTTGCCATCTTGGCTGGTGACGGTGGAGATAGGTAGAGAGAGCCAGCTTGTCTGCCATTGTTCCCTACGTGGTCCCCAGGGCCCAGCTTGGTGCACTCACTGATAGTGCTCAGCAAACGGGTGCAGAAGGAACACAGGACAGGCAGGACCCCTGGGCAGCTGCCCTCCCTCTGCCTCCCATAATTAAAGTGTGCACTGGCCTCTCAGGGAAAGGTGATCCACCGGCACAGTCACATCTGAGATTGTATTTTCAAAAAGTAAATATTTACCTTTTTTCCCCCTGATTATAAAACTAAGGTATGCCCACATGGAAAATACAGGGAAGGGTAAAGAGGAAAATAACTATTGTCCATAATTCTACCACTCTTTAATGTTTTAGTATTTTTTCTCACAATTTCTTTCTTTCTTTTTTCTTTTGAGACAGGGTCTCACTCTGTCACCCAGGCTAGAGTGCAGTGGCATCATCAGAGCTCACAGCAACCTCAGACTCCTGGGCTCAAGCAATCCTCCTGCCTCAGCCTCCCAAAGTGCTAGGATTACAGGCATGAGCCACTGCACCCAGCCTCTCACAATTTTTTCCTATGCTTTTATTTTACATAATGGGGATCATTTCGTGTTATAATCTAATATTTTTCTATTGATCTCATAAGCATATCATAAAAATTCTTTTTTCTCCTTTTAAAAAATTCTAATAGGTTTAGGGGATACAAGTTGAATTCTGTTACATGTATATATTGTGTAGTGGTAGAGTCTGGGCTTTTGGTGCACCCATCACCCAAGTAGTGTCCATTGTACCCCGTGGGTAACTTTTCATCCCCCACCCTCCCACCCTCCCTTCTTGTGAGTCTCCAGTGTCCATTAGACCACTCTGTGTGCCCTTGTGTAGCCATAGTTTAGCTCCCACTTATAAGCAAGAGCATTTGGCATTTATTTTTCTGCTCTTGAGTTAACTTCACTTAGGATAATGGCCTCTAGTGTATACACATACACACACACACACACACACACACACCACATTTTCTTTATCCACTCATTGGTTTAGGTGCAATCAACCCCTTTGATTCCATGCCTTTGTGATTGTGAATTGTGTTGTGATACATATATGAGTGCAGGTATCTTTTTGATATAATGATTTCTTTTCCTTTGGATAGATGCCCAGTAGTGGGATTGCAAGATCAAATGGTAGATCTACTTTTACTTCTTTGAGAAATCTCCACACTGATCTCCACAGAAGTTATACTAATTTACATTCCCACCAAAAGTATATAAAAATATTCCCTTTTCTCATCACATCCATGCCAACATCTATTATTTTTTTTGGCTTTTTATTAATGGCCAGTCTAATTGGAGTAGGATGGCATCTCATTGTGGTTTTAATTTGCATTTCTCTGATGATTAGTGATGTTGAGCATTTTTTCACGTTTTTTGGCCATTTATATATCTTCTTTTGAAAAATGCCTGTTTATGTCATTTGCCCACTTTTTAATGGAGTTGTTTGTTTTTTTTCTTGTTGAGTTGTTTGTGTTCCTTGTAGATTCTGGATATTAGTCCTCTGTTAGATACATAGTTTGTGAATATTTTCTCCCATTCTGTAGATTCTCTATTTACTCTTTTGATTATTTCTTTTGCTTTGCAGAAGCTTTTTAGTTAAGTCTCATTTGTCTATATTTGTTTTGTTGCATTTGCTTTTGGGAGCTTAGTCATAAATTCTTTGTCTAGGCTAATGTCTAGAAAAGTTTTTCCTAGGTTTTTTCCTAGGATTTTTATGGTTTCAGGTCTTACATTTAAGTCTTTAATCCATCTTGAATTCATTTTTGTGTGTGGTGAGAGGAATCCAGTTCCATTCTTTTGCATATGGCTATCCTGTTTTCCCAGAACCATTTATTGAACAGTGTGTCCTTTCCCCAGTGTATGTTTTTGACTGCTTTGTCAAAGATCAGTTCGTTGTAGGTATATGGTTTTATTTCTGGGTTCTCTATTCTGTTCCATTGATCTATGTGTCTACTTTTATGCCATTAGCATGCTGTTTTGGCTACTACAGCTTTGTATTATAATTTGAAGTCAGATAATGTGATGCCTCTAGTTTTGTGCTTTTTGCTTAGGATTGCTTTGGCTATTCTGGCTCTTTCTTGGTTTCACATAGATTTTAGAATTATTTTTTCTAATTCTGTGAAAAATGGTGTTGGTATTTTGATAAGAATTAAATTGAATCTGTAGATTGCTTTGGGCAGTATGGTCATTTTAACAATATTGATTCTTCCAATCCCGAGCATGGGTTGAACCCCAGTTGTGTACTGTGGATGCTGGCTTTTAGCACACCCTTAATGGCTGCCTGCCCTTCCCTATCTCACTTCCCCATCCTCCTGCTGATGAGCCCTGTCCCTGCCAGACACACCACCTGTACCTGATCCTTGCCCCTTGAGCCGTCACACCCTGAGACTGGCCCAGGCGCCATTCTATTTATTATTCCTTAACTTTGAAGGGCAGGCACCCAGGAAGCAACGTGAAAAGGCAGGGAAGGGAGGATGTTTAAGGTGCCTTGACAAGAAATAGGGCTCTGAATTCCTGGCCGGAACGTCACCGCTAGTTGGCGGCTGCCCACCAAGCGGGTCTCAGCCACTCTGCTGGGTGTGCCGGTGAAGTGCCAGGCCTACAGCAGCGTGCATGAGTCACATTCCAGGGACTCAGCAAGCAGAGCTTGTCCATCTCCTGGTTCACCCTGGCCTTTCCAGCCTGGAGTGACCACCTGGGTATTTCTAGCAAAAATTCCTTGGCTTCAGTCGTTTCCTAGTCATTCAAGGTGGTACAAACCTGGGAAGACCTTGACTCTCCGGCTGCTGGAATTTGTGTGAATCATGCCCTCCAGTGGTCAATGAATGAATGACTCAGGGCTTGGAGCTGGGGCTGTCTGGGGACATGAATGCATCAGAGTGTCAGAGCCGGGAGGGCCCTGGGAAAGCCTCTTCCGAACGCCTTGTGATAGTTGAGTGGAGTGAAGCCTGACCAGGACATGGGACTTGCCACGGGCCCCCCCCCCCACACACACACACAAATGTAGAGAAAGAGCCAAACCCACCTGTCCTTCAGAATTCTTTCCTTTATGTCCCACCTTTATAATTTTTGTCACACTTTCACATGCCTCTACTATTATTTGCTTACATACTTTACCTTAAATTGACTCTTGTTTAACCTAAGTAAATATATTTCTAAAATAAATTTTTTTATCATTTTTCACAAATGGAAACCCAATTGCCACAGACAGTAATCACATCAAGAAATATTTCAACTGTACAAAAAATATATTCCACCACCCCGGAGTCCCTTTGGATTCCTGAAGGTACATTGACCACACTTTGGGAAACCTGTCATTTGACCAAAAAGAGACCCATGGTCACCCAGATATAGACCTTGCATTTGGCATCACCAGTGAGGACATCAACTGAGTGCCTACTATATGCAGAGTGCTGAGGTTATACGATGCTCAAGGGGGAGAGTAGATATATGATCAGCCACTTTACCATCCAAAAGGGTCACCACTGCAGTGCAGGTGATAAGGGCACCAGAGGGCTGAAGTGGTGGCCATAGAAAGCCTTGGGAAGGAGGGGGAGGGCTTAGATGGGGACAGAGGACCTGGGGGCCTTCTGGAGTAGAAGAAAGTGTGAGCCAAGACAGCAGTCAGTGATCCAGCATGAATTGCTGGGAGACCTGGGGAGGAGATACTCTTGGGCCTCAGTTTCCCCATTTGCTAGGAAGAGAACTAGTATTCATTGAGTGCCTGGCATTTTGCAGACAAGACCTCATTTTATCCTCAGGAAAACCCTGTGAAGAAGCTCCTACTGATTCCATTGTGCAATTAAAGAAACTGAGATTGGGGATGGGGTTAAGGAATTTGGCCGAGTTCACCCGGCCGGGCTGGAATTGGAACACAGTCCAGTCTGTCCTCTCAGCCCCACCTGTACAGGCGGTGAAGATGAGCCCAGCTGTTGCAGGTGTGGCAGAAACACCACTCTTTCCGCCAAGCCATTGCAGAGCTTGCTTAAGCTGGGGGATTGCTTTGAAATCCTCCCGGCCACCCTGAAGGCATGTGGCATGACCTTCCTGCAAGCCCTGTTGCTCCATGACAACCACATGCCACCACTCTGCTACTTTCTTTAGTCCCTACCAGGTACCAGGGGTAATAAGCTGGAGCTTCCTGGACCCGGGTGGGAAAATCCCCAGGCCCAAGAGGTAAGGAATCTCCACTTCGGAGAACAGATACCAGCAATCTCGTTTAGCAGCAATGCAGGCTGAGGCGTTTCCCCTGGCCTGAGACACCCTCTTCTATCCCCTCATCCTGTCCCAATCCTTCCGTCCTTTAAGTGCCCCTCTGGCCTGAAGGATTTCAGCCTCCTCGGGCACCCCCTGCCCCTGAAGGCCTTACGCCCTCAGCATCTGAGCAGCATGGACTCCTGGATTCCACACAGCGCCCCACTTTGGAGCTGGGAGGATGGGGTCTGGTTTTGATCTGTGGGTCCTGGAGCCAGTGGGCCACCTCTCAGGGCCCTGCTGCAAAAGGAGGACAATGACACTTATCTTGCACATTGTCATGAGGTTGGATAAAGTGCTGTACTCATAGTAAGTGCACAAATCCTCTATGCAATCAATGTTTGAGTGCCTACTGTGTACCACAGGGATACAGAGATAAGTGTGACAGGTGCGATCTCCTGTCCTCACGGAGCTTAGGGTACAGTGAAGGGTGTCTTCCTTCCCGTTATCATAAGGCATATCCTGGGGGTGAGGACGAGGGCTGTGTCTTTGGGGGCACCCCTTTGCTCACCATCATGTTGAGTCCTGCCTCACAAGCACCCATAATATACGCACGGTGTAGGAAGAACCAGGCCTTTGGAGTCTGACAGTTCTGGGTTCAAATTCTGGCTCTGCCTCTTACTCCCTGAGTGACCCAGGCAAGTCACTTCGCTTCTCTGAGCTGTGGCCTTCTCTGAAAATCAGGGATAACAGTAGCTCGCGCAACAAGCTGCTGAGGGAGTCCATGCGGACTTCTGGGACGCGGGGGCATGTGTCAGTCTGGCCACAGGCCTCTCGTCCTTCCATGGCTGTGCACAGAGCAGGTGGCAGATGCTGGGCGCGAGAGAAGAACATTCAACCAGGTCATCGTCAGCTCTCACCTTGGCCCCAGTTTCCCACTCCCTTCCTGTCCCTTCTCCTCCTTACCCCTGGGTGCGCTCACAGGCAGCAAAATGGGCACATGGACAGAGGAAGCACGTGGCGGGGGGTCATCTGGGGTCCATTAAGGTCTCAGACTTGGGCCAAGCTAAGTGACATTGGGATGGTTGCTCAGCCTTTCTGTGTCTCAGTTTCCTTACCTGTGAAATGGGGATAGCTAAGGCACTTGCTGCATGACGTTGTTGGTGGGTTCTCTGGGGAGGCCCAGGGCCTGGCTGTGTTTACGGAGCGAGTGCCAGAGCAGGTGCAAATTGGGACTCCTGCCACCACCTGACTGTGTGATCTCGCACAATCATTTCACTTTGCTGTGCCTCAATTTCCCCATCTACTAAATGGGACCATTAGTGATTCCTACCTCATGGGACTGTTTTTTTTTTTTTGTTTGTTTGTTTGTTTGTTTTTCAGCTCTCACGGGACTGTTGTATGGGTTAAATAGTTGACACATTTAAGTGCCTTGCTCAGTAAGTGTTAGTTCCCTTCACTGTTATTGTAGAAAGGGCTTCAAAGTTGCTCACGCCTGAGGGCCAACTGGAGCTGAACCATAGTCACAGCCTGACATGGGGACAGAGCAGATTTTCTGATGGAAAATCAGTGCCAGGGCCATGAGGCTGAGAAACCCCTGTGCTGGCTGCTATGGGCGTGGTGCCCGGGACACCCTGGTGGGGAAGGGAGGAGCCATTTCTCCACAGCAGCCTCCGAAGAGGGGCCCACCTGTCCCTGCCCGCCCTGCAGGGTGCCCTTTGATTTCTTCCTGGCAGAACTCACCTGCTGCATCTGTCATCGG
This sequence comes from Eulemur rufifrons, assembly GCF_041146395.1. NCBI lineage: Eukaryota > Metazoa > Chordata > Mammalia > Primates > Lemuridae > Eulemur > Eulemur rufifrons. Next base: position 18,482,277 of record NC_090991.1, read on the forward strand.
AAGAGGCCCAGGAATGTGGCAGGGCCAAGGGGAAGAAGCTGCAGGAGACTGGCAGAGGGGAATGCACCACGCCGTCTGGGGGCCAGCCCTGAGCCCTGCGGGCTAGCAACCTGGCGTGGGCATTAGAAGCCCACTGTTTGTCCCAGCTCAGAGGCTGTCTACTGTGTGACTGTGGTGAATCGCTTAACCTCTCTGTGCCGTCACAACTCTCATGGCTATTTCTTCTCCCTTCCTTTTCCTATGCACCGATTAAGAGAGTACTGGGATAGTGGTGACCGTCACACGACATTGTGAATATTCTAAAAACCGTTGAATCGTGCCCTTTAAAATAGTTACTTGGTGATTTTATGTTAGGTGAATTTTATTCCAACTAAAAATCAAAAAGAAATAAATGAATTTAATGTTGCAAAGAATGAGAGAGAGAGAATCGGGACTCCAGAAGCACGTGTTGGTGGCGGACTGCAGACCCATCCGAGGGAGGATTCTCCCGAAGCCATGTCATACCACCCGCTCGCTTTGTCTAAAGGAAAATCGTTACTCTCTGACCCACGACAGGGATCAACAACGCTGGCTCGGTTGCCTTTTGGCTCAACAGCTCAGAGCATTTTCTTGTATCTCATTTACTCGCTTTTATCTTCATTGCTGTTTGTCACATGAAAAGCCCGGCCCAGAAAGCAAAGGTGGCTTTTCTGAGGTCACACAGCAGGTCAGCGGTAGAGCTGTCACTAGAACCCGGGACCTTTCATGCTGAAAGAAGCCAGAACATGCTACCGCACACTATGCTGATGTGGCGTCCTGATTACTGCTGCGGGAGGCACGTGAGAAACAGCAGCTGGAGAAAGGGCTGTCCGACTGCCCTCCCCTACCTGTGGCCAGCTGTAAAAATTCCTTGGAGAAGGATGTCTTTCCTGCATCAAGACGAGAAGATATCTTTCATCAGCTCAAAGACTCCGGTGGGAGCCACAAAAACAACCTCCCTCCATTAGCCTCCCCCATGTATCGGCTTCCCCACAGTTTCCCACCTCTGGAAGCCTGAAACTTCTTTCCTTTTCTAACATGTATTGTTCTTTATTGAAGATGATCTATAAACCAGAGTCCTAAGCCACTGCTTCGAGTCCCCTTTTAGTGACGTTTCTTCCGTGTGATGTGTACCGCATGTGTTAATAAACTTGCTTTTTTTTCTTGTGACTCTATCTGCCTTTCGTTACAGGGGTCTGTTGCAACTATGAATTTATGAGGGTTGAGGAGCAATTATATTTCCTCCCCGACAGGCTAATTCCAATCATGTCATCAAAGCCTGCCGGCAGTGGGGAACCGGCCTGCGGCCTTCTGATTTCAAGATTGTTCTTTTTTAAGCACCAAAGGCGGCAAGAAAAGCTTCATCTTTCTCTGCTGCACCCCTGTAATCAGAGGGTTTGTTCTGCAAAATTTGGATTCAGTCAAAAGGTCACAGTTAAGGACCTAGAAGGCCACATGCCATTTTAAGGCTGCAGGTTCCCCACCCCTGATGCAAGCCCTGGCACAGGCCAAGAACACCGCAGTTAGCAGACGCTGGGTTAGAGCAGTGCCCGAGGTGATGGGGTGGCCTTGGAGCCCAGGCTGGTGACATGGGCAGAATGCAGAGGAGGAGGAACGGGGAAAGGACATATATCTACCGAGCTGCTGCCCTGTGCCAGGCACTTCAGAGGTCCTCTGGTGGACGCCACTTTCACCGTCCATATATTCAGTTAGTGCCACAGACTCACCTGCAACTCCAGGTGCCTTGGTCGCCACACCTGCCCAGGGGGTGAAGCATCACGGAAGGCAATGGCCACACAAGCTGCCAGGCAGTCACAAGCCTCACACACGCGGGTGGGGTGAGGACACCTCCCTGTCACCTCCCTGTCAAGTTGACAACATAAAGGGGATGTGGAGGATGCTCCCCTGGGACTGCATTTGGGACTGATGCTCTTTATCCAGGACGGGAGCATCCGAGAGGGTGAGCCAGGGCACCAGCCTCCCGGAAGAGCCACTCACACACGCCGGGGTTTCACTGCCCCTGCATCCAAGGCCCATGTGTGGTCACATGCTCGACAGATCACATAACTGAATAACTGCATTTTCTGAAGCAAAATCAACCAAGTGTTCTAATGCCAAGTAGATGGGATTCTAGAGGATTCCATGAATGTCAAGCAATAGTATCCATCTCATAAGGTTTTCGGTCGGTTAATACATGTATTTGTTGCCAGTATAGCCAGAATACAGGGAAGCAGTTACAGGGAATAGGGTTAGAGTGTGGCAAACTCCTAATCATCCCTCAAAACCCTGTCCTGGTGTCCTCTCGTCTGTAAACCTTCCCTGAGCAATGCAGATCCAGCGACTTCTGTGCCATGCCATCCCTCCGTCACGACAGGTGTCACTCTGTACTATACTGTCCGTTCCTTTTGCTGGGCTTTGCACTCCCCAAGGCCAGGGACTCCTGAGTCTTTCCGCAATCAGTGTTGTTTCTCTGAACTGAACTGGTTGAAACCTGAAAAAAACTCATTCCAGTTTACTCCTATTTTTCATTTATTCATTCATTCCCTCAACAAAGATCTTTGAGCCACTATTGCATGTCTCTACAACTTTAATACATGGTAGTGCTGAATTTAACTTGGGAAAGCCAGGAAGGAAAGAATGGATGGTGGCAGCCACGTGTTGGGATGGTGAAATCAAGGGTGATTTTTTCCTTCTATTTCCCAACGCCTCCCTAATGTAGTTGTTATTTTACTTTTATAACGGGAAAATTCGTACCCTATAGGAATGCTCTGAGGCATTATAAGCAATGAAATTGTAACAAATTATAATTTTTTCATGTAAGAAGTTATCATTTCCATTATAAAAAAGGAAATAAATGTCTTTCCCCTGTAGAACATAATTCTACCTGCCATTCTGCCGAAGCTTACTAAGCACTGAAGGGTGAGATGTCATCGAGACTAACATCTAAGAAGCCTCTCTGTGCCAACGGCCTTCCTTCCTTCCCTTCCGTTTCCAAAACCTCAAGCTGACTATTTCAGGGGCCTGTTTGGAATAATGGCATCATCTGGCATCACTGGCCTTCTGTAACCTGGGCATTTTCCAGTGCCTTCCATACTGCCAGTATTCCCCAGCTTCCTGGACTCCTGCTGCAAACTGGAAAAGAAGTGAGAGGGTGGACAGGAATTAATCTGCTCAGGGAAAAAATCCCCCAGATGCTGCAAGTGAGGCAATGTGGCCGGGCCAAATAAAGCCTGGCTCTACGGTGACTCCTTCATCTTAGTGACCACCCTGCTGATGACCTGCCGCTTGGACCTGGGACCAGGAAAAGGTGACTTTACTGAAGATGCACCACGCAGAGTGACGTAACAGGGGATGAAGCCACCCACAGGCCAAGAGTGCCAGTCATAAATTAGCTAACTGTACACCCAGCCGGGGACACTCCCTTTGGAAACAAAAAAAGAGACCTTTATGCAAAAACAGCTCCCTGGATGGCACTGGGTGGCTATAAATACTTCTTTGCAGCCAGTGTGATCATAACTTTGCAGTGAGTTGAAGACTGAGGTTCCGGCCCCAGAGCACTCAGCATCACTGGTTTGAAATCTCTCGGCTACCCTTGGTGAGGGGACTGGGCAGTCATAGATTGTCCTGAAGTTCTCAAGGCACAGTTGTCCTTCTAATTTGCTTGTCCTTACTCTGCAGAGGCAGAGCAGCCGCTGTGAGGTGAGTGGCCTTTATTTCAGGGAAAGCTGCTGTTTGGAGAAGGTTTTGCTTCTTCCTGTTTGGGAAGGCTCCAAAAACTGTGGGAATTTTCTGCCTCCAGAGATAAGCGGATTGAAAATCTAGGTAAAGAGATGCCATTATGAAGTTCAGTCATTCAGAACAGGGCATCTTGTTCAGATTTCTTTTCTGCGAATGTTTGCCGTGGATGCCGTATCTCTAGGAAAAACTTTCTGGAAAGTTCAGAATGGCGGGGGGAGGGGGGGGCATATGTGCTAAGAATTTTTTTTACACGGATTATCTATCTTGTCCAGTCCTGTAACATGCAATAAATCCTGGTAAGATGGATATTACTAAACCCATTTTATGGATGAAGAAATGAGTTTCAGTTAGATACCTTCACCCAGTCACAGAACTAATAGAGCTAGGATTTGAAACGAGGTCTGTGGGGCTCTAAAACTCTTACAGGGGCCACATCACTACGCTGCCTTCCAGCGACAGTTTCCCAGTGAGGAGGTTTGCTGTGGGCAAGCCCAGATTGGAACGGGGCCTCCTCCTAGGTCTTCCGCTCTGGTCTTTTTTTAAAGGAGATGATCTCAAATATTGAGAGTTGGGTGCAGTTTTTTCACACATAATTATTTTCTCCCTGAATAATAAAAAAAGGAGCAGGTGATATCGTTGACTTAGGATGAACAATCGCAAAATCTGAAAAGAAAGGCAGCTACAACTAGGATGCTTTCCCCAATCACAGACTTGAGGTGACAGTTGCTAATTAGAGCTCCTGGAATCTGTCTTGCAGGGTCAGGCAAAGGCACCCATGTTTCAGTGATCACCTGCCTCTTCCTCACTTTGCCTTGGGCCAGTGATGAAGCTCACCTGGGGCAGGTGAGCCAACAGGTCCCACTGTGGAGGCTCATGGGGGCACGTGGCTTGTCCTTGTTAGGTGGCTGATGGTCCAGAGTTTTTCCTTTAGATTGTTATGTGGCTTTGTAGACTTGCAGCCTATGTCCTTAGGGCTGCCAAATCCAACCCCAAAGTAGGAACAGAGGTCGCAAAGCATTGTCAGAAGTGGCTGTTGGTGACTCACGCTGGCACTCACGTTGATTCTTCCATAAGCTAACCGTATTGAGAAGGCGCAGTTCTGTAACCTCTTCTCAACCTTCCCTCTCTGTCTGCTTCCCCCTTCCTCAGCCCCACCGTGAAGCACACCTGAGTCTAAATCCGCTGACGTGACCTGCTTTGCAAAGCCACAGAGATGGACTGTCCCTGGAAGTTTCTGTTCAAGACCAAGCCCAACCAGTATGACTTGAACAAGGAAAAGGACATCAACAACAACCTGGGGAAAGCCCCCTACATCATACCCGGGTAAGCTTCCCTTGGAGCCACGTCCCGCCGGTCCCCTTCACCATCCATCCCCTGCTGCGCCGATGACTCAGAATTTCTCTCTGCTCCTGGCGTCTCACGTGAGGTTAGATCTTGAAGTTGCTTCTTGGATGTCCCTGTTGGAATTCGATGCAGCCACTGATTACCGGGCACCTCGCTGTGCCTGATGCTGTGTGGAGAAGGAAGGGACAGGGCACCATGATGGCCGCGAAGGAATCTCTGTGGGAAGAGCATGGGAAGGGAGCTGACGTGGGAAGGGGAGGCCGAGAGCCCAGAGGTGGGACCGGGCGGCGTGCTGGCCTGTGTCTGCTGTGACTCACCCGTGCGTGCGCCTCACCAGGGGTTAGACTTTTTGAATAACACCCTGGGAAGGGTACCAGGACGCCAGACAAACTACATCCAAGCCCTGTGCTGTGCCGCACGGGCTGGCCCGGTGCTGCCCTCGCCTCTGTGTGGCCCAGGGCGAGTTAACCTCTCTGAGCCTCAGATGTGCTCACTTGGAGTGTGAGGCTCCCAAAGGGACTCACCGCACGGCGGGTGGAGGAGGAGGTGGGAGCGTAGGTGTGCAGCACGCAGCGGTGTGCCCACACGTAGCAGGCACTCCGGAAACGCCAGGGTTTATTGCCACTTGCTGAGTGAGCACCTGCTCTGTGCCACGGCCACCCAGGGCACTTACAGACTCTGCATCTCAACTGATCTCCGTGGCGGCTCTGTGTGAAGTGCACATTGTTGTCTCACTTTACAGATGAGGAAATGGGAGCTGTGAGGGGGGAATGACTTCCCCCAGGTTACGTAACTGGTAATACAGAGTCGGAATTTGAACCCAAAGTGTGGACTCTTCATATCCCTCATCCTCTGGCCTATAGAAGCAAGCCCGACGCATGGCAGAACAGAGAGAATTAGTCCTTGGCGGACTAGTCAGTTCGCCAGGCTTCCAGGGAATGCGAGAGCAGTTCACAGCCTTGCACTGGAGGTTGAGGCTTGCTCATATGGAAAGACGAGTCAATCTGCAATAACACAACAGTGCCAATGAAACTAAACCCTTCTCTACACAGGGCTATCACACGCCCCGGGGGAGCCTTTCCCAGGGACTACACAGGCCAGGGTGCCCCCTAGAGGTGTGCTGCGTGACGGCCCTTAGCGCACCTGTCCGAGGTGGCCCAAAAGCCTGTGGTTAAGAACATGGGCTTGGGGATGAGCAAGTGTCTTTGCCACTGAATAGCCCTGTGACCTGTGGCAAGTCCCCGACCCTCTGAGCCTCACTCCCCTCATCTGTAAGAGGCGGGGTTGTGGCAAGGATTAAACGAGCTACAACTTATACAGTGCCTGGCACAGAGTAGGTGCTCGACAAATGGCATCTGCTATAGTTGTCATTGTCATCGTTGTTGGCAGCTAGGATGCGACTGAGCAATGGTAAACAGAGACCCCTCTGGGGGATTCACAGCAGGGAGGTGGATCCTGTGGATTTGGAGAGGGGGTAGGATGTGGAGAGGCAAGAGAAGCAGTGAGCACACTCAGGAGCGGGGCAAGGCGAGCAAAGAAAGGCCCAGGGGCAAAAGTGAGCCTGACTGTGCTGGGACCAGGGGTGGGCTGGGGGCTGGGACAGGCCAGGTCAGGGCACTGAGGGTTGGAATGCAGGGGAGGGGATTTAGACTCACTCTGCTTGGCAGTAGGGAGCCATTGTAGATTCCTGAGCAAGACAGTCCAGGTGTGATGTGGGGGTGAACTGGAAGAGAGAACGTTTGACACCAAGCAGTCTGGCTATGGTGGCCGAGGCGCCAAGGGACAAAGAGGGGAGAATGCAGGGTTAGACGGCCTCTAGATGTCCTGCTGGCACTTCAGACTCAAAAGGCTACAGACTGACGGCGGCTTCCTCCCTTCCGTCCCTCCATCTCACCGTAGCAGCCCTGCCAGCTGGCCTCCCAACTTCAGCCCCTCACACTGGCTCTGACCTCTCTCCCTCCAACTAGACTTCTAGCAAGTCATGCTCCTGCTCTAGAGTCTGCAGTGGCTTCCCACTGCCTGTCACTACACTAAGTCTTGACTGTGGCGTTCTGCACAGTCACCCGACCCAAACAGAAGGCCCGTGCCTCCCGCCCAGCCCAGCCTTCCTCGGCTTCCCGGTACTGTGCACACACTTTCCTCCCTTGACTCTTCCAGACCCAATCTGTTCCCTGTCCTTAGAGACCTCTGTCCTGAATCCCTCTCCTTCCCTCTCCTTCCCGATCCCTTACAGTGTCACCTGCAACCTTTAACCCTTAGTCCCACACCCTCTAATAGCCCTGCCAGTTATTCCTGAGGACTGACTTGTGACTTTGGACTATTCGGGAGACCTGAGCTCAATGTGACCTGAGGCAAACCCCCTAACTTGAACTCCCCCCCACCCTTCTCCTCTTCATGCTGGGATGGGCTGGTGGAAAGGCACCAATCAGATGGTGGAGGTGACGGGGAGAAAATATCAGGCATTATTTCATTTAACTCTCCCAGCAATCCATGAGGAAGGGACCTTAGTTATCCTCCTGTTTTAGAGATGAAGACACTGAAGCCCAGAAAGTTGTAAGTGATTTTTAAGATCTCACAGTTAGCAAATGTCAGAGCCAGGATTCAAATCTGGACAGTCTGGCTTGTAACTACTCCACCGGGCTGCCACATCTTTGGTCCTGGGCGTGTCCCATTCCATTAATGATTATAGGCTGGTGCCTACTCTGGCACTATGCTGGGAGTTACGATATCAGGGAAGCCCTTCTGTTTATCAATGAATTGTCTGAGCCATTTATTAACTGCACACACCACTGCTAAAAATAATAGATACCATTTATAAAGTCCTTATTACTGTGTCAATAATGAGGCAGGAGCTGCTATTATTCTTGTCTTACAAGGTTGAATGACTTACTCAAGGTCAATATTTAGAAAGCGGTGGAGCTGAGGTTTGATTCCAGTCCAAACTCATAACGTCTAAACTATATGGACTCTCCCTGAGGGCCAATTGTGTGCTGGGCTATAAAAGGGACAGAGAAAAGGGACCCAGTTCCTGCTGTCAGGAAGGAAATGGGGGAAACGATGCTTTCCTCACTGGTTTGGGGAGTACATGAAGGACTCGATGTTAAAGTTTGTTGACGTGTAAGGCGTGGCGTGGGACAGTGAGGTGGGCAGGAGGTGGCAGGGTGTGTGTGTGCACTGGCACCTCGAGTTGTGTGTGTGTGTGGGGTGCCTGGCCGGGCTGTAGTGTGGGGAGGAGGGTTGGGGGCGGCTTTTGGGAGGGGGTGGGCCCGGCTGGACTGCAATCATCCGTCCAGGGCAGGGGGCAGGGAGGATGTTACTGGAAGAGGAAGCAGCCGTGCACAGGGGATTTTATACTGAAAGCAATGATAGCCGATTAATATATTTTGATCTTAAAAAGTAATTTTTAAATCTTTTCAGGTGTAATAAGACCAAAAATCTATTCTATCTGATGATTTTATATAAACAGTTAAGAAATGAGCATGGGGGGGTGTGTTTTAGAGACAAAGGCAAACTTGGGAACATCGAGGTGAAGTTTTATGGAGTTCAGAACAAAGTCGAGCTAAGTGTTGCTAGCTGGGTTGCAGAAGGCTCAGAATAAACATGCACCCTATTTCATTTCTCTTTAATCTGAGTTTGGGATTTAATGTGCTGGAATACGTCCAGGAGAGAAACCCGCACTCTGAGGTCGAGGGCTGCTACCCTGTCCGGGTGTGGACCCTACCAGTTATCCTGCCAGGAACGGAAGCAGCAACTTGCAGGTGGAGCAAAGTCAAGAGGCCCTGCCCCTTCCAGGGACTAAGGACGAGGGGCCTGCAAGGGACCTGAGGGGACTTCTGGTCTACTCCTCCCCCTATATTTCCCACTACAAATCACCCCAGGTCTTGCATTTTCTTTAGCTTGCTTCCTAGAATCACACAGAACCTGCAGAAAAGAAATAACACCCTGAGGTGGAGAGAGCTTGGCCTGTGCTGTGGCCCTAGGGCTGCTGTGTGGCCTTGGGCAAGATCCTAGACCTCTCTGGGACCCTTCTGCCTCAATAAAGTGGAGATAACAACGTAGAACTGCCTACTTGACCGGCTTTGGTGAGGAGATGAAACAGCAGACAGGAACTTTGCTCTGTAAACTACAAAGGCCGTACAGTAGGAGTAACTGCGATGATCTTTACCGTTATTTTACGAGGAGTAAACAAACCCGAGGCCCAACACCCCCTGGGCTCTTAGCCCAGAGGCAGTCTAGTGGCATCCAAACTTCGCTGCGGACCCGGACGTGGGGGGCTCGGGACCGCCCCGAGGAAGGCGAGGCACGGGGCGGCCGCCGGGTGGGGACCCGCGCGCGGGGTGCAGCGAGTCCGGCCGCTCCTCCGGCTCGCCCCGCCCCGGGGCGGGGGCTGCGGGGTCCCGGGCGATAAAGGCGCGGGCGCGGCGGGGCGCGGGAGCCCTCGGAGCTGCGCCGGGCCGGGGCCATGCGCGAGGGGCTGGGCGCGGCGTGCGAGGCCGCCGGGCCCCGGCTCTGCCGGCTCCTCCGCAGGATCCTCCGGCCGAAGCCCGCCTGCCGCCCGCGCCGAGCCAGGTACCCCGGCGGGCCGGGCGCGCCCTGGGAGGGAGGCGGGACCCGCTCGGAGCCGGCGCGGCGCTGCCCCGCTGAGAGACAGCAGGAGGGCCGGAGTACGCGCCCGCAGGCTTCCCGAGGGTGTGCTCAAAGTTTCGCACTCGCGGCGACTGTCGTTAAGAACGCATCAGAGGTCGCGGTCCGGGGGCGCAGCCCGCCCTCGCGCGCCAGGCGACCGTGCGGGCTGAGCTGCGGGCGTTTCAGCACTTGGAGCTGCTCTGATTTTCCAGCGCTGGGGCTGCTGCGCTCTTCAGATCAGATATGGTTAAGAGAGCAAAGAGGTTCTTGTTTCACAAATAGGTCCATTTCCCAGGGTGCCGTCCGTCACCCCTTGGGGCAGGAGTGGAAACCGCAGGGGAATCGCGCCCCCAGGTCAGCCCCAGACTAGCCACGGTCTGCAGCGCTGACCGCAGGCGGCCTCAGCCCCCCAGGGACTGGTGGACAGCCAGGCAAGCCACCACACGACCAGATCCCCCTGTGACGGCAGGGACCATCAGGTCCTTGCGGCCGACACAGCTGTGGGTTTAGTCAACTTGCACGAGTGTCTGCAGGGTCGGGATAAACGAGGCAATAATTTGGAAACAAGTGTCCAGATCCTTAAAGTGCTCACCTGGCATCTGGTCACCGTCCTCTCCCAGCCCCTACCCAAAAGAAATTTGCTAACTGGGTAGCTGGGGCCTGGGCAAAGCTTCGTTTATTAATTTTCTGAATTTAAAAGAAAATCCCAATTATGAAAGGAACTTAAAATTGCCCCTGATTTCATTGCTTAATAGCACTGTTAACATTAATTGACATCCCCCCAGGTGTTTTTCTGTGCTTGTATACACGCGCGCACACAGCACCACCATCAGACCTCATTTACAGTTTGAGGCATTATTTCCATTAGTAGAAAACTAGACACAACCTAAGGTCCAGCCATAGGTGATGGGGTCAGGCTAATTATGATTCATCTGTATAGTGGATTCTCAGGCAGCTTTTTAAGATGATGCTTTATAATATTTGGGGTAAATGCTTGTGTTAAGTGTACAAAGACATTGTTTCTCAATCTGAACATTGCTGTAGACCCGTTACTGTTTCTGATCTGAAGCTTCTGAAATTGCCCAAGTCCATTTCCAGATGAGCGGGAGAAAGAACGGGTGCAGGGTGAGGGTTGGGGTGAGGGGTAACGGCAAAAGAGCAAGAGGTGCAGTAGGGTGTTGTCTCCCTGGGAACGCCAAAGCATCTTCCCAGTTAGGCATGATGACCGCTCCGCCATGGCTTACCTATTTTGCATGTCCAGATTACCCTAAATTGGCTTTTTTTCCGGTGGAACACATCAGTCCAGACCAGAGAGGTGTGTTAACGAAAAGAATTATTCAGTGATACTTGTTAAAGCACAGTGAGGAAGACTTTATCCCATAGGACCATCTCGATAGGTGCAGGGACCACTGCAATGGAGTCTTGCGGTGGGGGAGAAAGATTGGGCTCAGCTGTGAACACCGCACCGGCAAGTGGGAGTTTATAGCCAAGGAGCAGGGTGGGGTCGGTGGACGGAAAATTCCTAAGAGGAAATATCAGAGGTAGGGGGGATTCTGGCTAAACCAACCTAACAGGATTCTTGCTGAGGACAGGCCAGGTGATCAGACATCACCTGCGGGACGTGGGGGATGATCAGATATCGAGGAGGGGGGTTCTTGCTAAACTGACTTAACAGGATTCTTTTGCTAGAACTAGATTTTAGGAGAAAGTGCGCAGATGGACCTAGTAAAAGATTCAGGGGTCTGACTAAACTTTGGCCAAGAATCTTTGTCAGGTGGCAATAGTTGGTCACATGGAGGGCCCTTTACAGGGCTGCTGAATCACTTGATTCAGGTATAAGTTGCTGTCTGATGCATACTTGTATCCTCTTAAAGAGACATTATCTCATTATAGTTACAAATCACCTGATGCTACTATATAATGTATATAGTTAATTATATAATGCTAATGGAAATATACGGTCATTTTTTTCCAATAACAAATGCAATACATGGTCATTCATCACATTTCAACATCATAGACATGTACGAAGTAGGAAATGAGAGACCCTCGTAAAGGTCTCTAACCCCCTCTCCCTCCGATGGGCACGCACGAGCGGCCCAGGACATACTGCCAAAAACATGAAGCCCAATAAGTTTTCCAACCAAGATGCCCTGATAGGATGATTCTTCTTGGGGGGCAGGCGGGTGTGAGCGGTGACTATTAGAGGGGCGCTCACAGGTGTGGGGCGGGGGGGCTCACATGTCTTCTCCCTGTGACATTTGTCGGGAGAGTGACCCTGATATCTCAAACCAGAATCAACAGTTTCTGAATGACTTCAGACTGTTAGGGCTTTTTCTTTACAAAGGACAGGCTAAATTCTTTAAATGCAACTTGCTGTTTTCAAATAAATAAAACAAATATGTTTTTGAAAAGAGTCCTTTCAACAGTATTTTGAGAAGCTACTTAGTAAAGATGACCTGCTGTCTTAGATTTGCTTTACAATAATGGTGGAGGCGGGGAAGCTATAGTTGACGCAAGATTGGCCATGGGTTGATCATTGTTGAGTTGGGTTGAATCTGGGTGAAGGGCCCAGGGAAGGTTATGAGATTATTCTCTCTACTTTTGTGCTCAACATTTTCCATAATAAAAATGTAGAATAAGTAAATAAACCAAGATAAATCAAGTGTTTTAAATTAAAAAGCTCAAGTGGCTAAGAGTGAGTGGTTGCTGGGCAGTGCTGCTGGCCTGGGACGGCAAGGTTGACAGAGCCGCTCTCTGCCCACCTGGCCCCTGTGCCATGTTTGTACTTGGCTTTTGGGTGGGGGTGCATTTTCCCAGAGCTTCTGCTGGCCACTGTGGGCCAGTAGCTTTGGCTCTGGAGGCTACTTTGTTGGGGGAAGAAGAGAAGTTGAAATAGGGGAGATAGGAATGGGGGGAGATTCGGTCTCACCCATAGCACCCCCCAACCTCCTTGCCTGGAAGCCATGAGCAATTCAGTCCCCCCCCATCCGGGCTTCGGTTCCCCTATTTGTCAAATGAAGGGGCTGGCAGAGGGGACACCAAGATCCCTCTCCACCCTCAGATACACCACCTCACAGTGGCTGTTTCCTTTCACAGTCCGGTGACACAGGATGACCCCAAGTGTCACGGCCTCAGCAAGCACCAGAATGAGTCCCTCCAGCCCCTCACAGGGACGGTCAAGGTCAGTGAGTCACACGGGTGTGGGAAGCCCCTTCCCCCCTCGCCCAGGCAGGTGCAGACGGAGCAGCCCCGCTGGAGGCTGGGCTGGAGGGTGTGGGAAGCCGGGGTCCGGGCAGTGAGTGGAGAGTCCCGGACCTGGAGCCAGGGGAGTGGGGGAGGGCAGGTGGGAGACAGGGAGGGCTTTGGGAGAGCGCAACAAGCCATGGTGGTCCGGAGTGGTGGCTCCCCCGGTGCACTGACACTGGCTTCTGTCCTGGGGGTTCCATCTTCCTGAAGCGCTGTCCCCCTCAGCATTCCAGGGAGGTGGCCAGAGAAATGGGTGGGAGGGGGAGAGAAGGTGGGTTTTATATCCTTAAATCTTCTGGGCAGGGAAGGCAGAGGTACACCCTTCCTTGTCCCGACTTCTGTTCTCGGCTATATTGGCTGTGACCTTCGTCTCCCTCACATCTAACCTTAGGCCCTCCCATTGCAGTTTCGCAGAGGAAGCATTTGGCAGGGCCTTGGGTGAGGAGAGAAGCCTGGCCAGCAGCCCAGGCACCTGGAGCCCTGCGCAGGCACTGGCCCAGGCGGCCCGGCTGCTGGGACGGGGGATGGGCACGACCGATACCTGCCCTGTGCGCCCACCCACAGCTCCTCCTCCCACCAGAGCCAAAGCTTGGGAGAGACCCATAGGGTCCTGGGGTCGGAGGCATTTGGAAAACCCTGTTTTTCTTCCCTATTTCAGAAGTCTCCAGAATCCCTGGTCAAGCCGGTTGTGCCCCCATTGGCCTGCCCACAGCACGTGAGGATCAAAAACTGGGGCAATGGGACGACTTTCCAAGACACGCTCCACCACAAGGCCAAAGGGGTGAGGAGTCCGGGCCTTCGGGGAGAGCCACCAACGTCCCAAACTGGTGGAGCTTTGTGGATTAGGGCTTTGGGGATCAAACGGATGTTCCCCTGGGCAAACCAGACAATTATCTGTTTGGGCAAAGGGTTCTAGGAACCTGAGACTCACATGCCTCACAAATTACAGTAGGTAGTAAATGATGCCAACTACCTGTTAAGCACCTAATGGATAATGGATAATCTAGAAGGTCAGGTAGTTACAGGAAAAAAATTAATATCTTTCTTAGAGAGACAGATTTCAACATCGTATCAGGGAGAATTTTCTAGCAGAACTGCTCAAAGCTCAATGGAATTACATCAAGAGGTAGTGAGCTCCCTGTCACCAGAAGGATTCAAGGGTAATTTGATAGGGCGATTGCAGAGGTGTTCAAGCATCCAGTGAGTGGTTGGACTGAATGTCTTTTAAGCCTCCTTCCTATCATCTAAGTTTCTTATTTTAACTTTAGAATACATTCTATGGTTGTAAAGTAGGAAAGAATTGACCATTTCAAGACTGTGAAAACAAGACGATTTCCTACCCTCAACCCCAAAGTCACCACAGTTAACATTTGAGTGTGCTTCCTTCCAGTAGTTTTTTGTATGTGCCACCCTATGACTTTGGGATTTGCACCTTCCCATTTCAATTTGTTTTGGATAGCAATATTGTGTTCCCATAGGAACCACATCACAGTGACTTTGCTCTGGATCTGGGGCTGGCTGGGGAGCAGGGCCAGAGGCTGAGCCCAGGGCTGAGGGACAAACCCAACACAAACCCACTGGGGTTCAACCAGTAGAGGAGAGGACATCTGGGTGGGAGAAAGCCTGGTGGACTCCAAGGAGGAGGTGCCATAGGGTGGAGAGGAGGTATAGGGAGCTGGAGTAGCCAGAGGACAGAGGTGGCCAGGAGAGTTGGCCCTGGAGGAGGTTGGCCAAGAGGCCAAATGGCCCATCCTCACCACCTGCCTCTCTCTTTCTAGGCTTTCACTTGCAAGGCCAAATCTTGCCTGGGATCCATCATGACCCCCAAAAGTTTGACCAGAGGACCAAGGAACAAGCCTACTCCTCCAGACGAGCTTCTACCTCAAGCTATTGAATTTGTGAACCAGTATTACGGCTCCTTCAAAGAGTAAGGCTTACTTCCTGCAGGGTCTCTGCCTGCCCTCTTCCCCGGGCTCTCTTGTCTCCACCCATTGCCCTCTGACCCCTTTCCTTCCCAGATTTGCAGTGGTTCCAGGGCTCAATCATAGTTTTCCAAGGGAAAAGACCCTGGAGTAGGTTCTTGTAATCGTGGGATAAAGTTAGGTATAGCAATAGTGGTTAAAAGTGTGGGTTGGGGTGTAACCAAGTTTGAATCTTGGCCCCACCATCAACTACTGCCGAATCCTTGGGGAATCTATTCACCCTCTCTGTGCCTCAACGTCCTCATCTGTCAAGTGGGATAATAATGGAACCTGGCTCATGAGATTGCTGTGAGGGTTAAGTAAGTTTAGAACAGTTCCATGGCACATAGAAACCTTGATTATGAATTAATGTGGACCCTCCTATTATGAAATGTTTGAGGTAGAAGGGAGCTCAGAGACTACCTAGTCAACCTCCTGCTCCTACAGGTGTGAACATAGAAGCCCAGTGACATACCTGAGGTCACCGAACCCCAGTTAGAAGCCAGGTCACATGACTTGGGGAGAGCAGGCCAGTACTCTTTGCACTGAACCTGGTGGGGCTCCATGTTCCTGGGGGTCTCTTTTTTTTCCTACCTCAGTGAGGCTTCAATGAGTATGGTGTTGGGCATCCTTCATTTCTATAGTCAATCAGTCATTCATTCGGCAAACACAGATCAGACACCTAGTATGTTCCAGCCTGGTGTCAGGCACTGGAATACAAAGATTTTTAATTCTCCATTGTGGAAAAGGTGGTTTCTGGGGGGGTCCCATCTCCCCTTTAATACAACCCTAGAATGTCTGAGCTGGGAGGGAACTGCAGGGTTCGAGAGAGGCCCTCAACTTGCAGGGACAGCGGTTCTGGCTACGCAATAGAACTGCCTGGGAGCTTGCAAAATACTGATGCCGGGTTCCCTGGGCCAAGGGCGGCAGAGTCTCGGGAAGTGGGGAAGGAGCAGACATCTGTGTTCTTCAGAAATTCTCCAAACGTACAGCCCGGACTAGGAACAACCCTACTAGGAGGCTGCCTGCTGTGTGTGCTGTGTAACTAGAGCTTCGACAGAAGTGCTTTGTGACTCCAGAATTCACCATCCGTGGTCTTTTAGCACAGCTGTTAACTGATGAGCCTTTCGGGGTCCAGGGATTTTGCTGGGTGGGCTTCACTAGGCCACAGCACTCAGCATGTGCAGGCCCTGTATAAATCACTCATATTTAATGCTCCCCGCGTCTTTATATGATTGGTGCTATTATTGTCCCCATTATACGGACAAGGCAACTGAAGTCCGTAGAGATGTAACTTGCTCCGAGTCACATCTTCCAAAGCCCCAGAGCTGGGATCTGAACCAAGGCAGCTGCTTTTACCCGCAATGCTCTAGCACCCAGCTCTTTGGCCCTGCAGGTTCCTGACTTGCTGGTGTTTAGAAGGCAATCGGGTGGGTGTTTGAGAGCCCAGGGAGGGCAAGTTCCATTTTTCACAGTCACGACTACATACCCTGGAATCCGCAAGAGGTCCTGGGGGTGGGGGTGAGGAACGGCAGCCCTGGCATTACCCTAGCAGCCTGAGGTCTGGCCAGCTGAGTGGGTTCGGTCACTTTTTTGTATCTGAAGCATTATAGTATATTTAGAGATTGTGACTTGCTGAATGTTACATTCAAATCTGCTCACGGATGATGGAAATCACTCCTTTCTTTCGGAGCTAATAGGCTTCGTAGCATTTTTAGTGCTTCGGAAATGTGACTTTATGAAAACAGTGGTAAAACCTAAAACTCTAAAGGCATTGGGTGCAAACACAGAAAACAATCTTTTCTTACGCATTCACATGTTGGCACTATCATGTGTGTTCGAGGCCTCGATGTTATGGTGATGGCTACTGTTTTCGTACTTGGGGACAGAGTGGAGAGCTTTGCTGGAGGCTTTGTTTGGGGAGGGAGGTCTTCTGGCGGTAGGGCAGCTCCAGCCTCACCCAGCAGCTCCCATGGCAGAGGTGTCCTTGAAGATGAATATCACCAAGTGTTTTGTCTTTGTGCTTTTTTCTATAATCAAGGAAGAGTTGTCGAGACACTTTTCATCCACAGAAAGGCCATTTTGTTCCGAGTTGTCCACTCTCCTTAATCAAGAGTTCATTCCTTAAATAGTTTTGTTTGTTGCCATTTCAAAAGCCTTTGGTGCTGATTGGAAATCTCAAGGTTGCTCTGCGTGTGTGTGTGTGTGTGTGTATGTGTGTGCGTGTGTGTATGTGTGTGGGTGTGTGTGTCTAAGCCTTTCCGACTGGGCCCCTCCCTTTGGGTATTTTTGAAGTCTGGCAGGGGAGGAGAGAGGCAGGTTGAGAAATTGCACCTGGAATTGCTGGATGAGCAGTTCCCAGGCTGAGAAACAGCACCATTTAGAGAGGCTCGGATGCTGGACCACACTGTGTGCAGCTCTCCCAGGGCAGGCTCTGGGACCCAGCAGGTCCCAGCCTGAGCAGGCTCCTGAGGAAGGGTGGACAGGCACTGCCCATCCCTGGGCCTGCAGTCCCCCTAGGGTGGATGCAGAAGGCCACACTGCAGGCGGTTAAGATCCTGGCAGCAGGGAGGCATGGGTGTGAGTACTGATTTTGCTCTTTCCCATACATATGTCCCTGGGCCTGGTGCGTAACTCCTAGAGCCTTGAGACCCTTGACTATAAGACAGGCACAAAACCACCTCCCGCATAGGCTCGGGGAGACCCTCTCCGTGAGCGGCTTCACCCAGCGCCTGGCTCATAGCGAGCACTCGGTCCACAGGCGCGGCTGCAGGAGGGGCTGGCGCCTCTTCTCTTAGCCATGACGAGGTGGCCAGGCCCTGCCCTGACCGATACAGAGGCAGGACGGTGCCGTGGCTTGGTGGGACACTCCTCTGAGCCTTGCCAGTGTCTGAGAAGGATTGCACCCCTTCCCGAGACGAATGTGGTTAAAGAAAAAGCACCTGGAAGTAAACAGGCACCCACAGGCTCAGGACTGGCTACATAATTTGCAAGACCCATTGTAAGAATGAAAATACGAGCTCCTTGGCCAAACATGATTAAGAATTTCAAGCTGGGGACAGCAGAGCATTAAGCACAGGGCCCTTCTTAGCCAAGTGTGGGGTCCGTGAGGCCGGCCCTGGAGGGGACAGTCTCCAGTGAGAGACATCTTGCCCTTTGGGCGTCCTATTGCAGTTCCTGCTCCTGTGGATTGAATCAATCCCATTTAAGGCCATCTCATTGTTGATCTTCCTGATGTCTTCCTGTCCCCCAGGGCAAAAATAGAGGAACATCTGGCCAGGGTGGAAGCGGTGACAAAGGAGATAGAAACAACAGGAACCTACCAACTGACGGGAGATGAGCTCATCTTTGCCACCAAGCAGGCCTGGCGCAACGCCCCCCGCTGCATCGGGAGGATCCAGTGGTCCAACCTGCAGGTGAACTTTCTCAGACCCGAGCGGGAGACGGAGACGGAGGAGGTGGGCAGGCTCCAGGCAGATGGCTCTGGAACGGCCGAGCAGAGCTGTGCCCAGGCCTCCCCAGGGTTCCCTCAGATCCCTGAACGTGAGACGGGGGCTCCTAGGGTCCCCTTCTACAAGTCTGGCATCCTATTTCAGCACCACGGTTTCGAGCTGACTGTCCTCTCTTGTGTTAAACTTGGGAGACTAAAGGCCATCATGAAACCAAAGGATGACCTTGTTTTTAGTATTTTTGAGGCCCTGATGCTGTAAGAGAGGTTTGTTTACCTTGAATGTTTGAATTCTTGGCTCCGAGAGAATATTTTATTTATCCTAGTCTCCTAGGCCATCTTTTTGTTGGGGGATCATTTGTTCTTGGGTAATACTGAAAGCGCGTGGACAGAGAAATCGATCAGAAATGCCAGTGAAACCAACGCTGGCTGTGTAAAATGTGTTCCCCTGGCAAAGGAACTAGGCCGGGGCCGTGGGAATCCTGGTTTGTGGTGCCTTCAACTCAGGTTTTCTTGAAAGTTTGGTCTTGCTGGGGTCTTCCGAGTGGGATTGCCTGTGTTCCCCCGGGGGGCAGGAGAAGGATGGACGGGGCAGCCGAGGGGTGGGCACAGCGGGTGCAGAGAGGAAGATGCGCTCCTCCCCGTGGCGTTGGAGCGTGTGGTGTTGGGGGTTTCGGTGTTGGGTGTTTTGGCGGCTCCGTCAGACCCCCGTGACTTCTGATCAACCCCAAAGCCTCTGTCCACTCAGTCCCTAACGGGCATGGTCTGGGTGGGCTGTGTGCAGGTCTTCGATGCCCGGAACTGTTCCACCGCCCGGGAAATGTTTGAACACATCTGCAGACACCTGCGTTATTCCACCAACAACGGCAACATCAGGTGGGTGGGCCTTTCCCAGGGCTGCAGCGGGGCCCATCCTGCCCCAGAATCTTGGCCAAAAGATGCAGGTGGGTCTAGGGCAGGCGTCTCCAGCTCCAGGAGAAGCCAGAGAGAAAGGAAAAGGAGCAAGGCTCAGGCTTCCTCAGGCACCTCTGGCAGCGAGCCCAGCCTCTGTGAGCCCAGCTCCTGGCGGGCGCCCAGCGCTGTGGTTTCCTTCTGACTTGGAACCATTCGGAGGGGATGGAGGATCATAAAGAAGTAACTTCTTCGCTGTTCAGGGTTAGGGCTCCCCACTTTAGGGGAGATGCGATGTTGGTTTTCCAGCAGATGGCTCTGGCACAGTGCTTTCCTTAGAGGTGGGACAGCCACTGCTCATTGCTGTGTCTGCCCACCCCACCCCCTACCCCCGCCTTACCGTCCTCCCCCAACCAAAGAGGTCACAGCTGATGGGACCGAACAGCTCATTCGGTCATTCATTCGTGTTTTTTTGTTCAGCAAAAACTCAATGCCACCTAATGGGACCCAACGTAGGACTAGGCCGGGGGAGCAGGGGAAGCTGGGGGAGGGGGCAGGAGGCAGAAGGGACTAAGCCCCTGGGGTGCTGCTCTGGCCACTCTGAACCTGCACTAGGCAAGGATCTGGCTGACTCAACTGCAAGGAGCGGAATATAGGGCAGTAAGGGAGAGGCTGGGAGGGCTCCCTGGAGGGGGCAGGGCCTGGGCTGGCTGGGAAGGAAGGGCAGGAGGAGAGGGATGGCAGGGGCTGGTTCAGGCAGCGAGGGCACGGGGGGCTGCAGAGCAGGCAGAGTGGAGGGGGAGGTAGGGCCAGCGGGGGATGGCTGGGCCCCCACCAGGGCCAGCCAGGTGGTAAACAGCACTGTCCCTGTCCCGGGAAGGTCGGCCATCACCGTGTTCCCCCAGCGGAGCGATGGGAAGCACGACTTCCGGATCTGGAACGCTCAGTTCATCCGATATGCCGGCTACCAGATGCCCGATGGCTCCGTCAGAGGGGACCCTGCCAACGTGGAGTTCACCCAGGTACCCGGCCCAGCCTCACCCCTGGCCCTCCGGGCAGAGAGCCCAGTGGTGGGTGACAGGGTGGAACCCACAGGAGACAAGGCGCCCGGGCCTGCAGACTCACTGGACCTGTCTTGTCCCCCAGCTGTGCATTGACCTGGGCTGGAAGCCCAAGTACGGCCGCTTCGACGTGGTGCCCCTGGTCCTGCAGGCTGACGGCCGCGACCCTGAGCTCTTCGAAATCCCGCCTGACCTTGTGCTTGAGGTGCCCATGGAACATCCCAAGTAAGTGGGCTGAGGGTGCTGGGGGGTGTGAGTCAGCATGCATGCCTCCCCTCTTTCCTGAGCCTCCAGCTCCCAGACCTCCCCACAAGCTCAGCCAGCAGCAAGTGACACAGAGGGCTGGCTTTCAAGGACCCCTTTGTCACCTGTGCATAATGCAGCAATCCTGCACTTGTGTCTCAGGTGTCAGACTTAGGAGAATATGTTGACGGCGAGGGGGAAGCAGAGGCTTAGATGGATGGGGCCATCCATGGGAGTTTGAGAAGCAGTGACTTCAGGAGAGGAACACTTCGAGATTCTCCAGCTGCACAGCCCAGGCTTCTTTCACCCTCCTGCCTTCTGTCTCAGCTGTCCCTCTCCTGACTGTGGTGGGACTACAGGGCTGTAGGGACTTCAAGAGCCCAACTGGTTTAGCCCCTGTGCTAGGCAGTTCTCATATTTGCAAAAACACTCCACGTATTGAGACTCACTGTCTAGCAGGTGTTGGGCTGGGCTCTTCTTCGTTGTCCTGTGAACCTACTGAACTCAGGCCAACCTCAGTGCCTTTGCACTTGCTATTCCCGCTGCTTGACATGCCCTTTCCTCTGAATTTTTCAAGGCTCATTTCTTCTTGTCCAAAAGTATTTCCTATAATGTCATCTCCTCTGAGAAGGCTCTCCTGACCACCCGATCGAGAGTAAGTGCTCTCACCCTCAGTCTAATGCATCATCTTGTTTTTATTTATTTATTTGTTTACCTGTTCATAGTCTAGAGTCTAGACACTAAGACTGTAAATTCCCTGAGAGTGGAGATCTTTCCTTTCTCGTTCACCAGTAGATCCCCAACACCTAGCAGGGTGCCCGGCACATAGTAGGTGCACAGTTATAAATAGTTGTGGAATAAATGAATATGCAAATGAATATTATTAGCCTCATAATAATCCCACGAGTTTGATGCTGCAGGCTCTGTTTTGCTGGTGGGGATGCTGAGGCTCAGAGAGGCTAAAATACATCCCGAGGTCACACCGCTGGCCTGTGGTGAGGCAGAACTTAACCCCAGCTTTCTGATGTTAGAGTTCTTAACCGCTCCGTTACGTTGCACTCTCAGCATTTGGCACAGGGCCTGGCACATGCTTGATGCTCAATACGTGTTTGCGTGAATGAAGGACACCTCGTGCGCCTGATGCACCTCTTTTGGTGGAATGAACTTAGAGATCAACTCTCAGAAAAGAGTTTTCTTGGTTGACTCTTTCTCTTTCTCTGTGTTGGGGGGGTGCACAAATGAAGGTCCCCCCTTGGCAACTGGCTCTGCCTCCCTGCCAGGTACGAGTGGTTCCGGGAGCTGGAGCTGAAGTGGTACGCCCTGCCCGCAGTGTCCAATATGCTGCTCGAAGTGGGTGGCCTTGAGTTCCCGGGGTGCCCCTTCAATGGCTGGTACATGGGCACGGAGATCGGGGTCCGGGACTTCTGTGACGTCCAGCGCTACAACATCCTGGAGGTAACCAGGCCTGCCCAGCTGGGCCGGCTGGAGGTGTGGGCCTGTGGGTGTGTCCCCAGGACTGACTCACCCCCGTGACTCTGCCTCTGTAGGAAGTGGGCAGAAGAATGGGCCTGGAAACGCACAAGCTGGCCTCGCTCTGGAAGGACCAGGCTGTTGTCGAGATCAACATTGCTGTGCTCTATAGTTTCCAGGTATGTCTGGTGTGTCTGGTGTTTTGTGGGTCTGAGGAGTTTTGGGTTAGGTCAGCTATTCTTCTGGCACTTGGTTTTCCCCTTATATCATCATTCATGTATGCATGCACGCGGGCATCAAACAGGCATTGAACACGCAGTTTGTGCCAGGCACTGCGCTAGGTGCTAGGATAAGAGATAAATACGCCCTCTTGCACATGCTGACAATACACAACAGGCAACCCCTCACCTCCCAAGACTGGTCAATCCCTGCACTTGAGCACTGAATCCTGTCCTCTCTTAATTGCACAAGGACTCCTGAAAATGTTGGTCCCCTCTCTCTATATCAGCCATGTCTCCCTCTCTGCTGGATCCTTCCCAACAATGTACACAAACAGGCTGTCCCAGCTCCCATCTCAAAGAAATAAGCAAATGGCTAACCAAGTCACTCCTCTCAAGCCTCAGGCTCCCTGCGGCTACTGTTTCATTTTTCTGCTCCTTTCTATATCGGAGCTGTTGAAAGGTCTCACTGCACATCCTCATGCCCCAGCTGCTCCAGTCGGGGCTTTTACCCCCCACCACAATCTCAGATTGGTAGCGTTAGAATTTTTGTTGTTTTTCAAACTCTTCAAGAGGATCCCCACCACAGGGCCTTTGCACTTACTTTTCCCTCTGCCCACAACCTTCTTCCTACACATCATCCCATGGCCAGCTCCCTCCTTTCATGCAGATCCCCACTGCTGTCTCCGTGAAGAAGCCCTTCCTGACCACATCATGTAAAACAACACACACACTCCATGCCATCCTGTCTCACTCTGCCATTTCTTTGACTCCACTTCATTTTTCTTCATACTATTTCATCGCACAGTTCCTGGAATTACATAGTGCATCCACATCTTTCTTTGTTGTTTTGTTTCTCCCACTAGCATGTAAGCTCCACGGGGCATAGATTTTGACTGTCTTGTTCACTGCTGTACCTCTGGCCTGGAAGAGTGTCTAGCATAGGGTAAATGCAAATCAAAAACACGTCTCAGAAGAATGAATGGCTGAGAGCCCACGTGCAAAAGAGCAGTGCTTGGCCTTGCTTCCCTGTGCATCTACCTCTTGGGCCCACACACCGCGGGTGGGCTCCTGTGCGGGACGGAGCCCTCGAGTTCATGCACTGCTCTTACTTCTATAAGCCCTTCCCTTCCCTTTGGGAAGGAGGTCTGAGGGGTGTGAAGATACTACTTTAGAAGCTGGGACTGTCTCCACAAAGCTCCCAGATCACCCCGGAGACCAGACCACTGGGCAATCATTCATTCATTCAGCAAAGTTTTACTGAGTATTTGCTGTGTGCCAGGCACAAGGCTGGGTGAAGTGTGTGAGTGGCAAATAAAATACATATGATCACACGCTGTTGCCCACAGCTGGATCATCACCCAGGCAGGGTGAGCCTGTGCTCCATGGGGGAAGGGTTCTGAGGCCGAGCTAGGAAGGAACAGGAAGCCCCCACCCCCACCCCCCAGCCAGAGGCTCGGAAGGGCTGGTCGTGGACCACACATCCTGACTCCTGGGGACTCCCAGCACCAGCCCTGACACTGGCAGGATGTGGCTATGTCCCAGAAAATCTGTGCGCCTCAGCCGTCTCCTGACCATTGCTGACCGTGTCCCTGCACTGCTGAGAGTCTCCAGGACTTCCTTGTCATCCTCCTTCAGGATAAACTTCAAAAGACTCGGCCTTGTTTCCTAAAATAGGGATAATGATAGTACCTCCCTCACCAGGTTATTGTAAGAGTTAAGTAAAAATTCACGCAAAATGTTTAGCTGCACTGCCTGGACCATGGCAAAACTAAGCATTAGTTTTGCTGCTTTATCTGTTTTGGTGACTGTCATCATAGCTCCTGATGAAAATTGGCCTGGCCCCCCGAGGAGTTGCTCTATATGTATATATACAATTTTACAAGGCATAGCTGGACCTCCGGGGTCTAATGTCCGCTGGCTCCTCTTGTGAAAATGACCGGCTTTCCTCTGCTTCCGCTGGTTAGACGCTAGTCTAACCCAGAGGGGCCGTGTCTCCCCCTCTGTAATGCCAGTGCCTTACCCACTGCCTGGCACATGGACATCATAACAGCAGCTGACCTTTCTTAAGCTCTTACTGCATTTAACTTGTACCAACTCATTGCATCCTTTCAACAACCTCATGATGAAGTAGGAACTATTATCATCCCCATTTTACAGATGAGGAAACTGAGGCTTAGGGAGATTAAAGAACTAAGAGCTCAAGGTCACATGGCTAATAAGAAGCCAGAGTTTGAAACACTATGTTAAACAGGTGTCTCCTGACTGAGCGGGTTGCCCTGGACATTGAGGGTTGTGGCTGCCCCTGCTGGGTCGTTCCAGGTGGGCTCAGACCCCGCAGCTTCTAATTTCGGGCCATAGGCGATTTGTCTTCCATACACTACAGTTTTCCCAGTGCTTCAGACCTCTCCACAGAGGTCTCTAGTTCTAAATTCTTGGCTGAGAAAGCTACAACCCCAGGGAAGTGACCCTTGGAACTGTCCACCAACAAACGGCTGGGATGGTATTTTCTTTATGTGCAAAAAGGTGCTATGGTTTGAGTTATCCACATCCAGAGAGAGCCTTTGCTGCGAGTTTGGGGGGATTTGTGGGTAGGAGAAGCTGAACACTGCCCCCAGAGGGCCAAGGGGAGCCCCCATGGGACCTGTGGGTGACCATGGCCATGGTGCTTTCTTGAGCTCCTTCAGCCTTCTGTTGGGTATTTATTTTCACAGGTGAGGAGAGGACCAGGCGGAGTTGCTCTTCCACCTTACAGATCCCCAGGCCTCCCCGTGCTCCATCTGGGAGCCCTGCAGCCAACTGGCCACTCTCTCGATTCCCCCACCCCTTATCTCAACTCCCGTTCTTGCCGTCCTCTGATTTAGAAGCAAAACGTGACCATCATGGACCACCACTCAGCTGCGGAGTCCTTCATGAAGTACATGCAGAACGAGTACCGGTCCCGTGGGGGCTGCCCGGCCGACTGGATCTGGCTGGTCCCTCCCATGTCTGGGAGCATCACCCCCGTGTTTCACCAGGAGATGCTCAACTATGTCCTATCCCCTTTCTACTACTACCAGGTGAGGGGCCTTCCTCTTCTCACCCCCGGGGGTGGTGGGCTCAGGTGTGGGCACCGTGTGTGTGTGTGTGTGTGTGTGTGTGTGCGCGCGCTAACTCATGCAGGCACATGGGAGGGTCGGGGACACAGTGGTATATTTTTAAAGCCTCTCAGGCCCCACTCAAGGATGCTGAGCAGCTGTTGTCCATTTCCACGGAGGGTGGGACTGAAGGAAATGCCTTTTATTGTACCTTTAGTGGCCTGTTGCTCTGACGGGTTTGAGCCCCTAAGGGTGATTGTCACACCTCCGTCAGCGGGTCAGAGTCAGTCACTGTCAATTGATCCTGCAACTCCCTGGCTGTACTGATCCTGGGCGAGTCCTTTCACCTTTCTGAGCCCTGATTTTCTCATCCCTGGGAGCAATGGGCATTAACGCCATGGTGGCGTATGTGCAGTGCCCAACCCAGATGCACTCAGTAACCACTCGCTATCGAGACGGGCTCATTTTTTGTCAAAAAGGATTTGGTTTGGAATTGGGGAAGAGCTTCCTCACTCTGGAGGTGGAGATAGGGTGCCTGTGTACCCTGGTTTGCCCAGGAAAACATCTGCCTGTTGTGTAGCGTGTCCTCTTCCTGGCAAAGGTGTCTTGGCTCGGACCGTACATTACGTAGTTTGCCTCGAGTTGAGACACTAACTGCAAAAGAGAAGCGGGGGCTCCTCCTTCCAGGAGGACACTAGTGAGAATAAGTGTGCAGGCCCCGCCAGTGTTGGGGACGCAGCGCTGAGGGACACAGGCAGCCCTCCCCGCGGGGTTTCAGTGCGGTGGGGGTGGGGCGCGGGCCCGGCCACCTTCCCCCACTCAGGCATGGCGTGGAGGGTCCTCCACCACTCCAGCACCCCAAAGCCCTGCCCTCACCTCTCCTTTCTTTCCTGAAGGTGGAGGCCTGGAGAACCCACGTCTGGCAGGACGAGAAGCGGAGACCCAGGAGAAGGGAGATTCAGTTCAAAGTCTTGGTTAAGTAAGTAGGAGCGGCGGTGTTGATGTCTGAACTGTCTCTTCCTTCTCGTCAGCCTCCGCCTCCAGGCCTTGAAGGGCGGGGGACACAGAGAAAAGATATTCTTTGTGGAGTTTGGCTCCCACGAACTCTGAGGGTCACTGGCTGCTCCTGTCCCAACCTTCTCTGTCCTCACTTTCCCAAAGGGCTGAGCAGTGGGCGAGGGCAGGAAAGGGCGTGTGGTCGGGGTGGACGACCGGTGAGGGATGCAGCTTCCTTTTCCCTCCACCCCCCCCCACTGGAAATGCTTCCCCCACCCCACTCTCCCAGTCCCCCGTTTTGTTCTGGAAGGCTGACTCAGCACGGTGTCTGTCTGTCTCTGTCCCCGCAGAGCTGTGCTCTTTGCCTGTATGCTGATGCGCAAGACGATGGCCACCCGAGTCAGAGCCACAATCCTCTTTGCGACAGAGACAGGAAAATCAGAAGCGCTGGCCTCGGACCTGGGGGCCTTGTTCAGCTGTGCCTTCAACCCTAAGGTACCGGCTCAGCTGCGTGGGTGTCACTTTGTCTGCCTGTGTGCAGAGAAGCCTGGGAAGAGCTGAAACGGTTTCTCTGCTCCTGAATGTCTCAGAGCTTTGGATGTGCCGACGTGCATCGTCAATC
Organism: Eulemur rufifrons; assembly: GCF_041146395.1. Classification (NCBI taxonomy): domain Eukaryota; kingdom Metazoa; phylum Chordata; class Mammalia; order Primates; family Lemuridae; genus Eulemur; species Eulemur rufifrons. Next base: position 18,509,239 of record NC_090991.1, read on the forward strand.
TGCAGTGGGAGGGTAGATTTGTGTGCAGGGATTCCCAAACTTACACAGTAAATAAGGTTTTCCTGGTGTTCTAGGGAACACGGTTTGAGAAACATTTTCCTAATGGATCCAAGCTTCAATACACATGAGCTGTTCTAGATGAATTTTATTCGCATTTACTGAATGCCTCCCTTTCAGGGTGTGGTGCTAAATGTGAAAGGGGCAAGGGATGAATAGGACACAGATAAACAAAACCTCAAAGGGTGTCTAAGCCACATCCCTTACCTTTAGTGATGAAGGATAAAATCCAGCACTTAGGAAGTGATCGCCACGTGCTGGGCCAGCACTGGGCTCTGCGGATGCGACAGTGAGTGACAGAGCCAGGCCTCGCCCTGGGGGAGTCCTGCAGTGCATGCCTCACTCTGGCCCTGCAGAGCAGGTGTTGGCCAAAGCCATTGCTAATGCACAGAGGAAGCCCTTGAGTGTTGGACAGGTTAAGTGGTTTCTCCAGGGTCACACGGCTTCTGGGAGACAGATGGGGACAAGCCCAGCGTAACACCAGTGATGGGATCAATCTTGATCTCTGCTGCATGGAGGCATAGGCCAGGTGGGGGATGACTAATGACCAGGTTAGACAGGTCACTGAGAAGGCTTCCTGGTGCCAAGCCGCACCTGCTGGCCCCCAGGGGTCTGGAACTGCCAGGAGACTGGTGGCCAGTCCCACATCCCTGGTCAGGTAGGCGCAGGTAGAACATTGAGGTGAGGAGACATTTCATCTGATGTTCCCTCCAGGCATTACCTGCTCATTCCACTTTGGTGGAAAATATGTCCACACACACAGAATTTCAAATAGCAGTGGAAGCAGTGAGAAGAGCTTTGATATGCAGTATTTTGGAGATAGAGCCTCCAGCACTTACCAGGGTTAGCTCTGGGGCTTGATGGCAGAAGGAGAATTGATGGAGGCCCCAGCCTGAGAGTGGGGGTGGGGCAGGGGGAAGCCCAGGGTGTCTGGGCAGGGCGTGGAGGGCCCACCTGGGAGCCGAGGGCTGATGTCACCTGGGTTCCATCCAGGTTCTCTGCATGGACGACTACAGGCTGAGCAGCCTGGAGGAGGAGCAGCTGCTGCTGGTGGTGACCAGCACGTTTGGGAATGGAGACTGCCCCGGCAATGGCGAGGTGGGTGGCCCGAGGTCCCAAAGGTCTGGGGGGTGGCAGGGCCCGGGATGGCCCAGGAAAGGGTCTCGGGGGATTCAGCATGTCCCAAAGAGGACGTTTGGGAGTAGTGCTTGGGTCACTACGGGTGGTCCTGGTATATGTCATTTGTCTGCCTCCTTCGTAATCACTGCCACATGTGCGTGCCACCTTTCGTATGACATAGGAATATAGCTCCGTGAATGACCTACTCTTTTTTATTTAAAAATTCATATATAAAGGAAACTTGTATCACTCTGACAAATGGAAAGCCAGCAAAAAGGAAATTCAATGAAAACAAAGTGAAGTTACTCAAGTTTAGCTAGCTACTGTTGCCTAACGAAGCCTGCTTCACCTTTGTTTTGGAAGAGAAGTAATGGGCAAGTATCAGAGAGGTGCTAAGGCTGGATTAGCACCAATTTGAGACGGTCTCTCTGGTGCTCAAAAGGATGAGAAGGGAATTAAAAAGGGAATAACTGAAAAATAGATTATGAAAGAGGGAGTAACTATTCACAATGTGATTGGATGCTGTTTCTGCTCGGTCACCTACAAATTATCTTGAGTTCCCGGAAAATCGGGGTGATTTTAGAAAATGCGGGACCAATTGCTGTTGCTTCTACCAGGCTGCGAACAAGAAGAGAGGCTCGTGCCCGGTCAGGAGACCCCCTGGAGTTGCCCTCCTGTGAGGCAGCCCCCTCCACCAGGGCCGCAAGGGTTGGGGCCAGGCTGTTCTGGTCCTCCGCTGAGGGGCAGGGTCCACATGAGTTGCTAAGGGTCAGCCAGGGTGAGAGACAAGCTGAACTTGTCAGTTGACAGCCAGAGCCCTGCCCGGGTGGCCCCATGCATAATCCAACTTCCACTGTGGATCCAGAGCCTTCTCCTACCAGGTGTGGCCAGTTTTACAACGGGCCAGCAGAAGCAAAGAGAAAGCACTGCTTCTATTAACCCTGGCCTGAGAGCTCTGTGGTTCCCTTTCTTTCTAGAAACTGAAGAAGTCCCTCTTCCTGCTGAAAGAGCTCACCAACAAATTCAGGTAAGGCTTCTCCCCACTCGCATGCGTCCAAGCCCTGCCTTGTGGGCCCAGGGTCTGGGTTCATGGGGTGGAACCAGGGTGCATAGGTGGGGTCTTCTCAGAGCCGTCCAGGCACAGAGAGGGCCTGGCTTGAGCTGTGTCCTCCGAGTGTGTTGAGGGTCAAGCCAGAGAAACGAGGTCCCTCTCACAGGCTGCTGGCCAAGCGTGGGGTTGGTCATGGGAGCTGGTGATGAGAACCGGGCCCAGGGAGGACCAGAAGGGGTTCTGCCCCAGCTGCGGTGGGAGAGTCTGCGGCCGGCCTTGCAGGCTGTTGGTGCTGGGTGCTGGCTGCTGCGCCCAGCGTGGGACACTTGTCTCCATGTGTGTGTCCTCCTCGGGCAGGTATGCCGTGTTTGGCCTCGGCTCCAGCATGTACCCTCAGTTCTGCGCCTTTGCTCATGACATCGACCAGAAGCTGTCCCAACTGGGGGCCTCTCAGCTCGCCCCCACCGGGGAAGGGGACGAGCTCAGCGGGCAGGAGGACGCCTTCCGCAGCTGGGCCGTGCAAACTTTCAAGGTCAGTTCCCAGCCAGAGCTGCCCCCCCAGTGTAGACATGACGTGGTATGTTCATGCCCAGGACATCTGTGCCGGGCATCCTGGGTGGCATGACCTCTGCCTGGTCCTGTGGGTGTGGTCCCAGGCATGGGCTGGGGCTACGGGCCTGAGGGCTCAGGTCACTGCTGTGCTCCCTCAACGCCCCAGAAGAGCTGCACCCCCTGTGTGCACCTCCGGGGGGCCGGGCAGAGAAGGGGGCTCAGATACCCCCCTTCCCTCGGGAGCTTCTGCTTTAAAGTCTTTCCCCCACTGACTGTCTAGGTCGCCTCTTACGACCTTGTCTTGTTTCAGTCTCTGAGCCACAGTGAGCCTGGGGACAGGCACCACAGGGTGGAGCACTTTGATCCGTCCCAGTGTCTCCGTAGGTCTTCGCTCCCTGTGGCTTGTCCACACTGATTAGAGAGCTCAGCACTGAGGCAGAGTGTCACCCAGCAGGGGTGCTTAGGAGCACGGGCCTGACTCAGGGTAGACGTGTTCCCAAAGCCCAGGCCTTGATTCTGCATCAGGAACCGCAGCGATCAGACCTCTCACAGCACGGGCAAGAGGATAAATAAGTTCATGCCAACATTAATTCTCATAATAACAGCATTAGCTCCGATGCACCCAGCCCGGTACCTCTTTGCATCCTCTCGCCAGCCCTATCAGATAAGTGTGCCTAGAAGGTACACGAAGCACTCGGCTCAGGGCTGGGCCCATGGTAAGGTAGCCCAGTGACAATGATGGTTCTGACGCTGACCCTTAACCCCAGTCTGTTCCATCTCCTTCCAGGTAGCCTGTGAGACGTTTGATGTCCGAGGCAAGCACCACATTCAGATCCCCAAGCTCTACACCTCCAATGTGACCTGGGACCCGCACCACTACAGGCTCGTGCAGGACTCACAGCCTTTGGACCTCAACAAAGGTACCTGCTGCTCTGCACCAGCCAGGGCTTGTTTGCCCCTCCTGCCTGGGTTGGGGTCTCTGAGTCCTGAGCCTGGGGTCAAGGAGACCACCAGGTCCCCCTGCACACAGACAGCTGGCCGGGGCTGCCAGGCCCCTCTCTCGCTGCATCCATGGGCCTGCAGGGGAAACTGAGGCTCTCAGGGAGGCTGTTTCAGGAGGAAGCCCTGGGAGGCTGGTGCAGAGAGGAGGGAGCCAGTATTGACTGAGGGCCTGCTGTGTGCCAGGCACTGTGCTGGGCTCTTTGCCCACATGTGCTAAGTGAGCTCTGACACTGACGGGGAGAAAGGCACAGACGGAGAAATTGAAGCTCAAGGGCGTGAAGGGAGTTGCTAGCCTGTGGCCAGGCTGGGATCTGGGCCCCTGCCTTGCAGCAGCGAAGGCAGCCGAGTGCTGTGAAGGTGTCACAGGCATTTCCAGGCTGCAGTTGGCAGCTGCGGACTCTGCACCCTCTGGGTGCTGTGCCGTGTACCATGACTGCAGCCGTCCTGCAGGTCCCTGCAGTTCTAAGCTTTGCAGTGCTCTCCTGTGGACCCCAGGCCATGGGATGTCCGGGAACTTTCCATATTTTGGTACCTAAATTGAATTTCCCAACACCTAGAAGCAAGACAACCACCCTCTGTCAGACCAAGGATCTTTATTTGTGATTTAGAAACAGTGGGGAAAAGGAGGGAAAGAAAACCCCAATAGCCACCCCAGTTGGACACGCCAAGGCTGATGTCCAGGTGTAATTGACGCAGAGATGTGGGGGCTTCCCCCACCAAAGCTCAAGAGCCATGTGTCCACTTCACTGTGTGTGTCCCCCGCAGCCCTCGGCAGCATGCACGCCAAGAACGTGTTCACCATGAGGCTCAAATCTCAGCAGAATCTACAGAGTCCGAAATCCAGGTGAGGGACAGGGCAGGGCTTCTCAGGGTTCCCTGTAGCCTCCGTCTTAGTGAGTGAAAGACCAGCAAACGTCAGTCTTTGGAGGGGGAAGCCAGGAGTGTCTGATGGCGTCAGCAGCCACGCCCTCGGTAGGACCAGCTCCTCTGCTAATCCACCCGCTAATCCACTTTTCCAGCTGGGAACCGGGGACCTGCGTCACTTCCTCTCCTTCCTCACTGAACTCCTTCACTAAAAGGGAGGGCAAGAGAGGCTCGAGCCATTTGAATCTTTTTTAAGAACTTTCAGGAAAAGTGTTGGCAGGGAAGGAAATTTCCCAGCCAGGGTGACCAAGCGTCTGTCGGAGCCGTCCTCCCCCATTCATCATGGAAACTGGGCTTTGTTCTAATAAGAACAGCGTTTCTTCTGATGCCCACACATCGCCCTGGGCAGAGTCTGTGGGCAAGCTCAGAGGGCTTCTGGGGGGCGGTCCCAGCTTCTCCCCGGGAGGAAGCTACAGGGGCCCTCTTGAGCACCCCGGCCTGAGGGGATGCCTTGTCCCAAGCTTAGGCGGGTGCCCCAGGCTCGTGGCACTGGGCAGGAAAATGGGAGGAAGGCGCATATGCTGGGGAAGCTGGGCACGTAGCAGGCGGCTCTGGAGGGAATCCCGTGACGCCATCCAAGGCTTCTCTTGCCCTTCCCCAGCCGCACGACGCTCCTGGTGGAGCTCTCCGGGGAGGACAGCGGCGGCCTGAACTACCTGCCCGGGGAGCACCTCGGGGTGTTCCCAGGCAACCAGCCGGCCCTGGTCCAAGGAATCTTGCAGCGAGTGGTGGACGGCCCTGCGCCCCACCAGACGGTGCGCCTGGAGACCCTGAACGAGAGCGGTGAGCCCTGTGCCTGGGGGCCGAGGGGGCCCAGCATGCTCCCCCACCCTCCCCGCTGAGGGGCCGCACTGGGCCTGCCCCCGACAGCTACCCCTGTCCTCCCTGCTGAGTGGGTGGGTGGGCGACGAAGCCCATGTTAAAGCAGCCTGAGGACAGCCCCAGCCCACAGGTTCGCTCCCTGGGCTGCGTGTCCCCAGTGATAGTGACACCACCAAAGAATGTGTCCCCCTAAATACAGCGGCCAGATCAGAAAATGGGAGTCAGGGAAAACAAAGTCTGGCAATGTCTCCACTGTCCAGGAGAAAGTGAAAGAGCCTGAAACATGGGGATGAGGGACAATGTCCTTGTGACCGGAGGGAGACAGATGCGGCTCACTGGGTCTCTGATCCAGAAAAAATAACATGATGGTAATACTTTCACCTAACATTGTGTACCAGGCACAACACCAACCATTTTAGGTGCATGATTTCATCAGTGCTCATGGGAACCCAGCAAGGTGGGTTTTGCTATATGCATTTCACAAGGAGGAAACCCAAGGCCCAGAGCGCTGTCACCCAGCTAGTAGTTTGGACCCCTGTGTGCTGGCTCCAGGGTCCGTGCTGCGACAGCCTTGTGTGCTGCCCTTTGGGACTCCTTGAGACTCCCACTTCACTTTGGGCTGATGGTCTACTCACCCAGCACCTCTAGGTCTAGCACCCCAGGGCACTGCAGTCATGGCTTGTCTCTGGCCTCTGAGGGGTACATCAGTCTTTGGTGGATTTAGTCATTGTGAGTCTGTAGTTCACCGGTGGATGTCTTGCTGAAGTTCAGGTCTGGACCAGAAAGGGACATGGTTAGTTTGTCAGGTTCATGTCACTGAGTGCCCACTGGAGGGCAGTTGATCAGCCTTCCCTGCTAGCCCTGTCCCTGGGCACGACCTTCTTCCTGCCTTTTGCTCTTCCTGGAGCCAGATCTGCAGTGTCTTCTCTCCCTGCAGCTGGAGGACAGAGCGTGTCACCCCAGAGGCCTCGTCACCCTCTGAGAAGCCCAAAGGGGGCCCCCTTTCCATCCTGACACCTTCCTTCCCTATCCAGGCGGCTACTGGGTCAGTGACAAGAGGCTGCCGTCCTGCTCACTCAGCCAGGCCCTCACCTACTTCCTGGACATCACCACTCCCCCAACCCAGCTGCTGCTCCAGAAGCTGGCCCAGCTGGCCACGGAAGAGGCCGAGAGACAGAGGCTGGAGACCCTGTGCCAGGTGAGGGTCAGGGATGGTGGGTGACGCAGGGGGAGGTCCCAGCATGGGGGGAGCCAGAGCCCAGAGCTAGTCCTTAGCAAAAGGGCATCCAATCCAGGTTCCCAGAGTGAGACTTGTCAAAGGCTGCTGGGAAGTCAGGCATCCTCTACTGTCCCATGTCCCATGTTAGTGAATGGGGAGCTGGGATTCAAACCCAGGTAGTCTAAGTGCTGAGTCCACAGTTGTGTTGAGTGAACTGAAATTCTCTGAGTGTCTGCAGGACGCAGCCAAAGTGCACTGCCTTGGCAATTAGCTAGAAAGGGGAGCCACAGTGTCTAGTCTGCCTTTGTATCCCCCAAAGCTGGAACGAGCTTGGCACTTTAGAAGTATCAGAGGGTGGACGGTGTGGATGAGTGGACAAATGGCTGTAGTGACAGATGGGTAGAAGAATCAGTAAGTTAATGAGAGAATGCATTAACTCACCTGCAACTTTCTGGGCTCACGTCTCAGCAAAAGGCAGTGAATGTCATTATCACCATCATCATTATCACTAATCATCTTGATTCCAACCACCTCCACTACCCTTATTCTCTCTCCACACTCTACTAATTTGGCACACATTTTCCCATTTAATTCTGACAACGTCCCCAGAAGGTAGGTTACATTACCCTCATGTTACAAAGTTTCATTAATTGGCAGAAGATTCCACAGCCAGTAAGAGCATCTGGCCACAAGATTTGAACACAGGTCTGATTGGTTCCGAAGTCTTGGCCCAAATAAGATTATAGTAAAGATGTGGCCCCCACTCGTGAGCTAGTGAGGGTGGAGGTCTAGGCATGCAAGTTAGATAAATGCCACCCACTGGACTGAGTTCCTCCAGAACGGGAACTATTTCCTCGCTGCTTGGTATCTCAGCACCCTGGACAGCGCCGGGGTAGCACCATGTTCAGTGAGCAAATGAACGAATGGATACTGGGTTGCGACAGCATCTTCACCCGAAGTGGGGCGGGCACCCTCAGCCTCTCACACTGCCCTTGGCTTCCAGCCCTCAGAGTACAGCAAGTGGAAGTTCGCCAACAGCCCCACGTTCCTGGAGGTGCTGGAGGAGTTCCCGTCCCTGCGGGTGTCGGCTGCCTTCCTGCTGTCCCAGCTCCCCACTCTGAAGCCCCGGTACTACTCCATCAGCTCCTCCCGGGACCACACCCCCACGGAGGTGCACCTCACCGTGGCCGTGGTCACGTACCGCACCCGAGGTGAGCAGGGGCTCTGGCGCGGCCCAACTCTGCTCCTCGCTGGGCAGCTGCTCAGCGTCCCTGAGCTTCCGTCCCCTCACCGGTTAACCAAAGTGGGGACACCCACCGCCCAGAGTTGTCAACAGTCACGGGAGGTGTGTGGGAGAGATTCCTACGAACCAGGCATCAAGCGAACCCCTTTGTATGCGTGTGGTCGGTCACCATGGGGGGTAGGTTCTGTGCGCATTTTACAGGTGAGGAAACCGAGGCATGGAGAGGTTAAGCCACTTGTTCAAGGTCATGCTGTTAGTGAATGGGGAGCTGGGATTCAAACCCAGGTAGTCTAAGTGCTGAGTCCACATTCTCCACCCCTCTGCTGTCCTACTTGTGTTGGGACAATTTAACGCGATCACACATGGAGAGCAGCCACCCTGTAGGGGGGACCCCAGTGATTCTGAATCTTGCTCAAGGGCAGCCTGGATTCCGGGACGATCTCACGTTGGCAGCTCATTCACTGATGGGCTACTTCACACCTCTCCACGTTTGGCACCGTGATGGCTGTGGAAATACAGCAGACATAGCCCCCGCCCTCACGGGGCATCTACAAGGGCAATGAGGAGACAGGGGGAGAAATAATTAGGTGATTCTCACTGCGTAGGTGCCAAGAGAGGAAGTGCAGGATCACTGAGAGCAGAGAAAGGAGGGTGGGGCTGCCATTGACTGGGGGGGCCAAGAACTCATCCAGGTGGTCTCGGCTCCTCTGCTGGACCAACTCTGTCCCCGCACTGCCCTGCGTCACTGAGCGTTGCCTGGGTTGGCAAAGCTGGGAGCTGCCCACACCTCCGAGCCCTCCGTCCCCTGCGAAGCACAATCACATGGGTTCTAACAACTAGGCAGAGCCTGTTTGCCCTGCTAGAGAACACCCTCGCGGCCCGGGAGAGGAGACGCGGGGTGTCCTGAGAGCGAGATTCAATCCAGAGGAAAACCAAGGGGACTTCTCCAGCTGGTTGGAGACCTCCTTCAAATGCTGGGCCATTCTGAAGGGAGTGCCACCCCGAGAAATCTGGGGTTTCTCCAGGCCCAGGAGGGGCCACTGGGGAAGGAAGTGAGGTGTCAGAGCAGGCCGGAGTGTTTGGAGTTCGTCCTCCGCCCAGGGTTCCTACCAGCAAGAGCTACGCTCAGGAGGACGTGCAGTAGCCACCTCTGAGGGGTCACTCTGTGCTGCTGTCTGTAGGGCCAAGTGTTGGCCTGCAAGGGTCCCTGGAGAAATGCTACTGGAAGGAGCACTGGAGTAGGAGTCAGGGAACATGAGCTAGCCACTGATCCCACCACCTCCCTAGTGACCTCCTGCAAGTCACTTTCCCTCTCCGGCACTCAGTTTCTGCATTGGCCAAAGGAGCGACTTGCAGCTTCCCAGCCCCTTTCAGTCTCCCTGGTCTCTGGGCTTACAGAGCCTGCATCTCAGAAACGGGAGGCCAGACAGCCCCTCATTCAGCCCTGAGAGGGCCTGAGCCGGGCAGTCCAAGGAGGGGCATCGGTGTGGGTGGAGCAGCTCGTACAGGTGGCGCGTGGGCAGTGGGGGGAACGTTGGTCAGGTCTGTGCTGTCATTGCAGATGGCCAGGGTCCCCTGCACCATGGTGTCTGCAGCACATGGCTCAGCAACTTGAAGCCCCAAGACCCAGTGCCGTGCTTTGTGCGAAGGTAAACACCCCCTCCACTCTGTCCCCTGTGGGACCGCCGACCCCGGGTGTTCTGGATGGAAGGGAGGGATCTGGGGTTTAGGTGACCCTTGGTCTATAAAGAAGGCCTTGGGGTAGCATGGGCCCATTCCCTCTCCATGCCATGCCCTGGCTGCAGAGTGTGGCTGAGCCGCTAGCAGGGGTAGCGGTGACAGCAGTGCCTGTGGGGTCCAGAGTACAGTGAGCTCAGCCCTTTTCCAAAAGGACCCCAGGGGGAGGGGACGGTGTGCCTGGACAGAAGAAATGAAGCAGCCTTGGGACTTGGGAGATGAAATACGAGCTGTTCTGTCCCCCAGCCCCACTACACGCCCAGCCCCTGTCCTATGCCTGTGTCTAGCCCAGGGTGTTTGAGGACTGAGCCTCTCTCCTCTGTCCCCTTCAGTGCCAGCGGCTTCCATCTCCCCGAGGACCCCTCCCGACCTTGCATCCTCATCGGGCCCGGCACAGGCATCGCCCCCTTCCGCAGTTTCTGGCACCAGCGGCTCCATGACTCTGAGCACAAAGGTACGGCTGGCGGGGTCCCAGGGGGGAGGGGGCACCGGGTGGCCAGTGCCTGCCTAGGAGAACTACAGACCCACAGACGTTGCCTGGACCTCTCCAGGGAAGGCCTCCCAAGCTGGCCTCGGCCTGTGCGGGCCTCCCTGGGGGTGGAATTGCTGTCTACCCTTATCTCTCACATTGGAGCCAGGGCTCCAGATTTGGGTGGTGGGGTAATGGAAAAGTCACTGCTTTAGACCTCTAGTCCACTGAGGGGATCCTGTATCTGCACTGCTAGGTGTGTGGCTATGGACGAGTGATCCAAAGGCCCCGGGCCTCAGTTTTCTTATCTGTGAAGTGGGGATAACGCTAGAAAGGATACTTGTGGGAACAAAATGAGAATTGCAATTGGGCCTTGGGGCGTGGCCGCCCTCTGGTGGCCAGCGTGGTAACTGCAGCCTGCTGCGTCTTGCAGGGCTCCGGGGCGGCCGCATGACCCTGGTGTTCGGGTGCCGCCGCCCAGACGAGGACCACCTGTATCAGGAGGAGATGATGGAGATGGCCCGGAAGGGCGTGCTGCATGAGGTGCACACCGCCTATTCCCGCCTGCCTGGCAGGCCCAAGGTAAACGAGGCCTCGGGGCAGGTGGCGTGTTAAACACACAGGCCGCGGTTTGTGCCCTGGATTCCGGGCCCCACCCCCCACCCCCAGCCCTCGCCTCTCCCAGCTTCAGCTTCTCAGCTCTAAAATGGGGACCACTATACAACCATCAGAGTGACGCTGTGAAGCTCACACGTCCTCTCTGCCAGCAGAGGAGAGGTTCGGGACTAACCCAGGCTCCCACCGCGGGTTAATCCCCGGCGCCCAGCCTGCTGAAGGTGCCCGGCAGGCCCCTGCGACACAGGACTGCCCCAGGAGAGGTGGTGCCGGCTGGTCTGCGCTCAGGCCCAGCGAGGCTGGCAGGCGGCCGCTGCTCCCACCACGGTCCTCAGATGGGCTCTGCTGCCCCAGGAGACTTTGCCCCGTGAGCCTGAGGTGTCAGTATAGACTCTGGCCCTCACAAACTTGTGCCATCAGGGCTCCTCTCGGACCCTGTGCTGTGTGCCAGTGCTGAGGCCCCTGAGCAAGATCACAGAGGCCTTGATAGACTTCAGGACCTTCTGCCTAACTGCGGAGCCCGAGGTCTGTGCTCCTGCCCTGAATTACAGCAGAGACCTGAGGGTCAGTCTGCACTGGGAGGCTCCCTTTTCTGGGGTGTGGGCAGAGCCCTGATTGTGGGGAACTGGCGCTGTGGAAGCATGGTGGATTGGACGACAATCTGGGAGCCCCACCGGACAGTCAGCCCCTCGAGGGCAGGACTGTGTCCGCCATTCATCTCTCTCGTCTCAGCTCAGCCCCCAGGGCATCTGTGGTTGTCCTGACCCTGAGCTAGATGCAAAAATCCTGTGCCCAGTGCAAAGTCCTGGCTGGGAGGGGCCCACTCTGCAGCCTCAGTGGCCCCTCCCCCCTCGGGGCCTGCATGCCAGCCTGTCTCCCAGCAGCCGGGACTGGAGCTGCCATTTCTTCTGCTTTCAGGTGTATGTTCAAGACATCCTGCAGCAGCAGCTGGCCGGCGAGGTACTCCGCGTGCTGCACGAGGAGCAAGGCCACCTCTATGTCTGTGGGGACGTGCGCATGGCCCGGGACGTGGCCTGTACCCTGAGGCAGCTGGTGGCCTCCAAGCTGAGCCTGAGCGAGGAGCAGGTGGAGGACTATTTCTTCCAACTCAAGGTGAGGTACCTGGTGTGTGGGCCAAGGGCACAGGCCATGGGAGCCAGGAGGGGGGGCAGAGCCCAGGGGGAGTCAGGCCCAGGGCAGTCCTGGACCACAGCAGAACCCCAGAAGTGGCTGAGGTCTGAGCCGGATAGGCTGCTAGAAGGCCTATCCGCACATTCCGGTCTGGGTGGCAGCTGGCTTTCACAAGTGAGTGGACCTGTCTGGTTTTCTGTCTGTGGAGTGGAAGCAGGAGAGTCTCCTGGTCTCTGTTCAGCTGAGGATAGAGCAGCAAACAAAACAGGTGAAAAGTCCTGCCCAGTCCATTGCACTGGGGCCGACAAAACCACATGAGGAAAACGTGTAGTGCTTTGGAGGAAAACGAGGCAGGGAAGCAGCCAGGGAGAGTTGGGAGTGTAATTTTAAATAGGGTGGCCAGTGGCAAGGGTTCCTGATGGCTGAAAAAAGTAAAAAGAAAAAAAAAAAATAGGGTGGCCAGGGAAGGTGTCACTGGAAGGTGACATTTGAGAAAAGACCCGTGGGAGGTGAGGAGGGAGCCCTGTGGATATTGAAGAAAACAGACTTCTGGGCTGTTCTGGAAGGAGTAGCATGTTCAACGGCCCTGGGGTGGGAGTTAGTCTGGCGAGTTTGAAGAACAAGGAGATCACAGGCATTTCCCAAAATACATTCATCGTGTCCATAGATATTTGGCATCGAAAGGGTTCCGAGGACAAATAGCTTGGGACATGCTCAGTTAGACAAAGGCAAACGCATTGCTTTTCTACAAGAGTTCTCAGAGTCCTTAACGTGCTACTGTGCATCCTGACGCTTCAAGACTGGGGGAAAAGAAAGTACGTGGCATTTCCCAAACGTGTGGATCTCAGAGCGCACATTTCCTGGAGCAGGTTGTGGATGAGCGCTGGGCAGGAAACGGGAACGCCAGCCATCCCTACAGCTTCGGGAGGTGTTAGATGGTCCACAGCAGAGCAGGTGTCGATGGGGTTAGAGTCTAAACCAAATTCCAGCATCATCTAAGCACGACAGTTGGCTCATGAATGTCGTGTGTGATAAGGAAGCTGGGGCTCGTCCCAGCCTGGGCTTGGTGTCGGAGGCGCTGGACCGGCAGAGCTGACAACATTGTTCTCTGTTTCCCCTTAAAGAACCAGAAGCGCTATCATGAAGATATCTTCGGTGCTGTATTTCCCTATGAGATGAAAAAGGACAGGACAGCGGAGCAGCCAGGCCACCTGGAGATCTCGATGCTCTGACGGCCCGCGGGACAGGTTACAGCTGCTGACGCAGAATGTAACGATGGAGTCAAGTCTGGATTATCTGAGGTCACAGGGCCCGGGGAGACGGAAAGCAGTGATACCCCCAAGGCTCACATTTTATTTCTTCACCTCCTTCCCCACCAAGCCCTTTACTTGACCTGCTACCAAGTAGCACCCTGGATGGATTGGAGCCTCCTCTCCCGAGCTGGGGCCTCCCCGGTCCCTTGGAGACTAAATCCGCAGTGCCAGGCCTGGCAAGTGGAGGAGAGAAAGATGGGACCTTCTGCTGATTGCACCACTCTGAGTGACCACCAGGAGGCGCTGGCAGCCACTCTGTATTTAACCGCCCTTGTACAGTTATTTATGCCTCTGTATTTAAATGAACACACCCGAGTCCACTCCCAAGGGCCACTCGGGCCTTCCCTGTATGATTCCTTGATGGTGATATTTATAAGAAATACATTTTATTTTAATCACACTCTATGTGTGTGTGTGTGTGTGTGTGTGTGTGTTTTATAGGGAAAGCGACCCTCAGTTACTCATACTGGGGGACAGGTGGTGCCACAGGCTGGACAGAGGTCCCCACAAAGGGACGTCCCCTCCAGGTGATGGCTGCTTCTGTGAAGTGCCTGCCAGGTACTCCGGCAGCAGATGGAGTTTTATGCTTGTCCTAAGACCTGCCCCGGGGACCAGGGGCTCAGGCTCCGAGCCCTGCGCGCCAGGCACTGATGCATCTGAACAATGTGGCCAACAATCCGCTCACCCAAACCAGGGCTTCTCACACTCCAATGTGCCCCCGAGTCACCCTGGATCTTATTGAAATGCAGACTCTGATATAACAGGTCTGGGGCAGGAGAATCTGCATTTCTAACAAGGTCCCAGGTGACACTGACATGGCTGGGCTGAAGACTGCACTTTGAGCCCCACCCTGGTTCTCAAGGGACCAGATTCTTGATGGAGTCAGCAGGATGTGTTGGGGTCACGTGGGCACGGAGCTGGGCTCCCCTGCACAGGCCCAGTGGCTGGCAGACCCCACCCACTGATCCAATTTTCCTATGCCACCCCTAACCCCTAATGCTGGGGAGACCCAGGGCAGAACAGCACAATCAGACCCAGCTTCCGGTCAGCTGCTCCCGGCCCCACCTGCCACCTCCCCCTACCGGGACGCAGGGTTCTGATGAACCTGTGCGAGGAGTTAGCTACACTCCCAGCAAAGATTCAGGTCCCTCAGGCACGGGTCGTCGCAAAGGATGAGAAAATAATAGAATATAGGAATAAAAGAATACACAGAGAGGAAGGAACAGCTTATAAAGAATAGATTTATAAAAAAGCGGGGGGTTCAGGAGACCCCACAAAATCCTCATAATTTCTGCCGCCCCAATGAAGTTTCACATCAGTATTTATGGGTACAGTGATCGGTTGCTGGGGGTAACAGATTTACATAATAACAGGGAGTTCGGTTTAGGTTCAAAGTCTCAGAAAAGGCTTCTATCGAACCCTTAATTATCTATGTGAACAAACAAACCCTTAATTAACTCTATCTATGTGAACAGACGGTTACAAAATCTTTCTAGGACAAACTTCTAAGATAAAGCTATCACTTTAGCAGAAAAGTTAAACAGAGACATAGTGGCTCCATATTTCTTTATCTAGTTACCGTGGATTGAGACAGGTGGTCAGAAGTCAAGCAAGAGCTGTCCCTTGGGCTAACTGCTTTTAGCCACAGGTGTCTGTCTCTCCGGCGTGCACTGTCTTTGATCTGCTCCCATCCCCTGGCTCCATGCAAACCTGCTTTGTCATACAAAGCAGGCGAAAGCCACAGGCTTGAGACTGCAGCGTCACCTTGGAAAACAGCTGCAACGACCTTTCAGACGCCCTCCTGAGGCGAGGCAGCTTTTGATATGCAAACTAACACGTTCACATATTCCTTCAGGGCAAAGCCTTTCAAAACTGAAATCATTTCTGTCTCTAATATTATAGGGGGCATTTCCATAAACCAATACTTCTTAGGCGCAACAAACCTGCGCCTGGCTTCCTGGCCCTGCCGCAGCCTCACAGGCTCTGGCCCACCCTTCTCCCATCTCAGAAGCAGTGGGATCTTTCCTGGGTTCACCCGGATACCAAGTTCCCTACATCATGTTACCAAAATCTCGGCACTTGTCCCCAAGGCCACGTCAGAAGAACGAGGACAAGTGGATAGGAAAAGGAAACAGGAGGTTTTTTGATTTGCTGGCAAATGAAGAGGATGGAGACTCCTTTCTTAAAGTGCCATTGTCCCAATCATAAGCAGAAATACAGAGCTCTTAAAGGGAGGGTTTTCAGCTTTAGGCCATTACTGAACTACAGTGGATGATTCTGATCCCTTCCATCTCCGGGCAAAGACAATCTCATGACCTCCGCCCTCCCATACCTCACCCAGAAAATTCTGTTGCTCCATCTCCTATGGCACGAAGATCAAAGGACACTCCACTGCCCCTCCCGACCACCGGCCTGAAGCAGGGATGAAGGGTTCAATTCCCATAAAGAGTGGGGGAGGTTTTAAAAAGACATAAAACATTTTTACCTTTTCTATTTCAGGCCATTTCCTGTGTTACATGTTCCCCGCTGTCAGTTTGACCCTTCCATATCTTCGGGGGGAGGGGCCACGTAGCCACTGAGCTATTTGCTGCTGAATGGGGGTGACGTTTTGGACGGAAGGCCTGTACTTACTTATGTCATTACAAAGTTGGCAACACTGGTTACCAGACAAGCAAGGGCATGAGCAACAACCACAACCGTGAAGAGTGACAAGATGACGTGGAGCATACCTGGTAACAGAGCTTCCGCCCCACTCGGTATCTAAGGCACCGGTAGGACTGTGGGTCCTTCCTGTCTCCTTGCACATAACGTCTGCGGCAGGGCCGCGTAAGAAAGAAACGTGGGGGCCTCTGAGTGTGGAGCTATTAGTTGGACACGGTAGGTGATCCAAGAGACTGGCTTCTGCACTGAACGAGGGTTAAAAGGGCAAACCCAGCAGCAAGACAGAGCAACAGAAGAGGCGATAGCCCAGGGAAGTCCTCACTATAGACAAAGCCAATGACCAAAGAAAGATTAGCAAAAATATCAACATTTTCATTTTCCCCTTTTCCTTAAACAGATACTTTAGATCGCCTAAAGTCTGGCCCCTCCACCTGGGGCTTGGGTCCTCTTCTTCCAAGGGACACCTCTTTACTCTGGCATGATGGACCAAGGTTTTTACTCCTGATGATTTCTACAAGGCGTGAGTTGTTAGAGGCACTTCAGAAAGGGTCCCTTCCGCTTCTCTGCTTCCAACTCGGGTGGGGGCCTGAAAGAGGCCAACTCTTGCACAATGGTTAGTATCTGACCCACTCGTGTGACATATTGCTTTACTCTGTTTTACTTAGTCGTGCTTATTATTATATATTATTATACTTCCCCAGGGTGCTGGAAAGGGTCTCTCATAAACTATTTCTTAGGGGCTTAACTGAAGCCTGCTTCTAGGGGTGCCCTCTCCGGAGTAGGACGGGAGGCAACACGCTATCCCACTCGAGTTGGGTTTCCTGCATCATTTCCGGGATGCGTGCACTTTCCGTTCTAGGTGTAGAGCTTTGCTTACTGGCTGGGTCACCTCCACTACAAAGGAGAGTCCATTGTCACTCTTGTGGAATGCCCAGGCCTCCATGGACACTCGGACAGGCTTTAGTGTGCTCCTGGGTCCTGTTGACAATGTCGGCCCAGAGACTGAGCCAAGAATGAGAAGCCAGGGTGACGACCTGTCTGAGCCTCGCCCACCTCCGTTAGCTTCCAGCTCTGTTCCTTCTTGGCCCTGGCCTTCTGCAGCTCGGCTGTGCTGCTGGGGGTATGTGGATTGGAACCGCCAATGAGGCAGGGGAATTGGGCCCCCTCTTTCCTCATCTGAGTCCTGTACTGAAACAAAATTTTTGCTCTCCATCCTGGGGCTTTCTTGCTACCCGGGGTCCTTTGCACCTTGGGGGCAATGCTCTTTCCAATGTCCTTCTTTTTCACAAAAATCACACTGCACACAAATTGCCCTGTTCCGGCTATGGGTGCCCTCTGGCCAAATTGTTTAGAAAGAGGGACTGTTCCACCCCCGAGCCATAACCTAGTGGGCGCAGGACTGGAGAACTATTTCCAGTCGTGCCCTCTGCCCCACCCCTCTCAGGGCACCAAGATGGCACTGGCGGTGATTGCCCCAGGCTGGGAACTGCGTGGCAGGGGGAAGGCATCGCTTTCCTGAGTGGGGCTCCGGCCGGGGCCTCACCAGTGCCAGCTTGAGGCCTGTGCGTTGCCATGGGTCACCGCAACTGTGGCGGGTGTGGGGCACACCCTCTCCACCAAGCCCACCCTCCGGGCCGCGGTTCTCATGCACAGTGGCTGGGCCAGAACTGGTGCAGACCAGGGGACCCTACTGTTTAAAACAAAGCATCGCGACTATCCCTCCACCAGCACAGGTGTGTCTTGTACCGTTAACTTCATCCCAGGCCTTTAACATTCTACATATGGGATCTTGTCCCATTTACCTCACCTTTGACAAAGTAATTCCAGCTGTAAGACACCATAGTAATTCAACAGCTACTTCTCACACTCCAGCACGCACACTGGATTACAATAACACCATTCTCTTTTAAACACAGACTTATGGCTATAAATTTGGCCATTCACCCAAGATTTCTCTGAAAGGACTCAGAAACGGAGCCACCCGTGTTAAAACAAAATTCACAAATGACAAACACAGAAACTACCGAGAATTCTCAACACAAAAATGCCAAAGCCTATCAGATGGGAACCATGAAATGAAAATTGAGTCCTCAACTGAGAACCGACATCTCCTAAAAGGGGATAAAGGAGAACCGAATCCTCTGAAGTGAGAACCAACATCTCCCACCCACCCCAGGTTCCCTGGGAACCACAAGTGTGGTCCGCGTCCAAACCGTCTTCCCTAGTTCCACTCAGACGTGTGACTTGCACCCCAGTGGCACCTCCAAACAAATCCAACAGGAAGGTCTGAAATCCTACCAAATGGGTGGAATCAGGGTCTCCGCGTGCATGCTCCGGAACTTACTCAACCGGCCGGGGCTGTCCAGACACTTTCCAAATCCATCTCCTTCTCCTCAACTCAGTTCAGGTTGGTTGGAGCTGCGTCCATTCCGGGAGAAACATACGAGACTTCCCCAGAGCTAAACAGGCCCCGCAGCTGCTGGGCAATTCCTTACTTTCGCACTCGACAAGGTGGTGCTCCTGCCCCTGGCTTGACCCAGGGCGGCTCGCTGTCTCTTCCAGCAGTGGCAGGGTGCCCTTCCACCGGGGAGCCGATGGGCCCACCCAGGGACGCCAAATCTGCTACTGAAAGCTCAGCACTTGTCCCCGAGGCCACGTCAGAAGAATGAGGACAAGTGGTTGAGGAAAAGGAAAGAGGAGTTTATTAACTTGCTGGAAATGAGGAGTATGGAGACTCCTAACTTAAAATGCCATCGTTCTAATCTTAAACTGAAATACAGGCCGGGCACGGTGGCTCACGCCTATAATCCGAGCATTCTGGGAGGCCGAGGCGAGTGGATTGTTTGAGCTCAGGAGTTTGAGACCAGCCTGAACAAGAGCGAGACCCTGTCTCTACTAAAAATAGAAAGAAATTATTTGGACAACTAAAAAAATATATATAAAAAACTAGCCAGGCATGGTGGCGCATGCCTGTAGTCCCAGCTATTTGGGAGGCTGAGGCCGAAGGATTGCTTGAGCCCAGGAGTTTGAGGTTGCTGTGAACTAGGCTGACCCACGGCACTCTAGCCCGGGCAACAGAGTGAGACTCTGTCTCAAAAAATAAAATAAAATAAAAAGCTGAAACACAGAGCTTTTAAAGGGAGGGATTTCAGATTCAGGCTATGGCTGAACTATAGTCCATGATTCTGATGTGTCCAATCTTGGGCGAAGACAATCTCATGACCTCCACCCACCCAGACCTCCACACCTCTGCCTGGACAATTCCCTTGAATGTCACCTATGGTACAAAGAACAAAGGACACTCCCCTACCCCTCCTGACCACTGGCCTGAGGCAGGGATGGAGGCTTCAATTCCCAAAAAGAGTGTAGAGGTTTTAAAAAGACAGGAAACGTTGTTCCCCTTTCCCCCCAGGCCATGGCCTCTGTTACAGTCAGACACTCCTGCCCACTGGGCCCAGCCCCAACCCGCTTTCTCCCTCCCCCTTGTGGGATTTGTGTGGGACCCACGGGGACTAGGTGTGATGTCAGGACCCCCTGCGCAAAGGGAGCCCACTCCTCCCACGCCGCTCGGCAGCCCCCCGATCCCATAGAATCCAAAATGTCTCCAAATGAATTTAATAAGCCAGAGACATCCCACTTGTGTGTAACAACAAGCATTCTTATTTCTTTATTTGAAAGACACTGAGGCAGAAGAGAGCCCCCCCGATGAGAAGTGCTGGTAGTTGGTGGGGGCCGGTGGGATGCCATCAGGGTAGCTTTCCTGGAGGGGGAGAAGGGTTGATACAAGGTAGGAGAGTGAGGTCAAAGGTCAGAGGAAGGGAAGGGGCAGAGGAGGTCACTTCCCACCAGGAGTGGACAGCTGGTGGCTTGGGACTGGGGTGGAGTTGCACGGGGGACAGGCAGGTGGTTGAGAGCCAGATGGGGTGTAGGCCCAGGCTGGGGGCTTGGGAAGGCTCAGGACCTGACCCTGCCCAGGGGACTGAACACGGGGCTGCACCCCACTTTCCCGTACACCCCTGTCCTTGGATGGCAGGATCAGGACAGCCGGAGCCCCAGCTTCTGCCCCGGCTAAGCGAGGCCGTCCCAGCCAGCCGCCTTCTCCCCTGCAGGCTGGCTGCAGCCAGGAGCGGGGCAGACAAGGACCTGCCTCTGCAGGGCAGCCCCGGGCCCGGGCACGGTGCAGAGGGTGGGGCTGGGGCTGGGAAGGGGACGTGCTGGGGAGACCCAGGAGGCAACTGGCCCCAGCCCTCGGCCCCAGGCCCAGGGAGCCCACCTATGTCTGCACGTGCGTCAGCTGCACGTCGCCCCCCACTTCCAGGCTGTTGATGGCCGGCAGGTTCTTCAGGCGGTGGTAGTACTCAAACAGGTGCTGACCATCCACCGCCACCTTGAGGCAGTAGCTTTCACACATGATACACACCTGGGCAGAGAGGCCACGTCATTTGCACTCCACTAGAAAATCCTCAACCCAAAACGCAGCCTCGTGTCCCCGCTCCTTCCTCAAGCATGAAGAAGCCCCAGGGAGTGATGTGCTCCTCAGTCAACATGCCCTGTGCACTCCTTCCCCTGAACATTAACATATGCTGTTCCCCTGCCTAGAATGCTGTTCCCCGCATGCATCCCAGCTGCACACCTTCCCTACCTCCTGACCCCTCCTAGTCAAGTCAGCTGCCCCCTCAGGCCACGTTCCCACCTTCAGCCCCACTCTGCAACTGGCCCCTGAGCTGCCAGACATGCTGGCGGGTGCCATGTGTATGCCCAGTACCCAGCGCACGGGAGGGCTCCCCGCCTGGACTCCTGCAGCAGCCTCCTAACCTGTCTTTCCCACCCCGGTGCATTCCCACGAGGCAGCCCGGGACACATGGGAAGACACCATCATCCCCATGGCAACAGCTGACACAGCACACTGCGTGCTGGGCGCTGTCCTAAGCATGGTACAGATACTATCTCAGTCCATTCTTACAACTCTGTGACGTCCATATTATTATTAGCTCCATTTTGTAGATGAGGACACCAAAGCACAGAGTGGTTAAGTCACTTGCCCGAGGTCACACAGCTATCTATAAATCAGAGTATATTGTTTCCCGGCTTGAAACACTCCAGTGGCTTTGCATTGTGTTAAAATCAAGCTCCTTTTCATGGCCTACAAAGCCCTACTCCAGTCATTGTCAACCCGGATTGCAGAGCATAATCACTTAACGCACAACTTAAAAATACAGACATCCAGGCTCACGGCCTCATTGGCCAGGAATGGGGCCCTGATCTCTCTTTTGTCAGCTCTCTGGGTGGAGAATGCCGGCTCTGTGTAGTCTGGGTCTACAGCTGCGCCCCACCCTCTCTGGGACTCACACTTCACCCTGTAGGCCCTGGCCTGGCTGTCTGTGCACAGGCCACACCTGTGCACAAGGACACCATTTTTCTGTTTGCTTTCTGCCTGGCACCTGTCCTTATCTGCAATGCTCTGTTCATGTTTCCGTTTCCTCGGCCTTCCCCAGCTGAACTGTGAACGCCCTGGGGTCAGGACCTGGTCTGTCGGCTCCACGACCGCACCCCCAGCATGTGGGGTGCTTCCTGCACAAGGTGGACCTCAGTGAAATGTTGCTAAATGGTTGTTGAATGAATAAGTGAAGAAACGGATGCTGCTTCATTCTTGGGTCTGATCTGGCACTTAACTGGCTGCGTGACCACAGGCAAGTACCTGCACCTGTGAGTTTGTTTCCTCGTGTGTCAGAGCAGATTCCACACCTCCTTCATGCGGGACAGTGACAGTAATAATAACTTGGTGACCACGTTCTCTTCTTCCAGGCCCTCACCCAGAGGGATCATCTCCTGTCCTGCTCAAGGTACCCCCAGACCTCCTCTGCCCGCTCCTCATGCACCCCAGTGAGCCCCTCTGAGCCCCGGGCTGTGGCACCTTACCAAGAAGCTCTGGCCTCGGGTGAAGGGCATTTTTCGGGGCAGGCTTCGCTCCTCAGGCCCCCAAGAGCTATCGACCTGGGTGTTCCGGACCACAGCGTTCTCATCGAAACGGGGGTTCAGGTGGAAGGCGATGTCACTCCCCGAGCGCAGGTTGATGTGGAACCTGGGGTGGGCAGCTCCCATGGACCCTCTCTGCCCACTGGACTCTGAGCCCCAGCCCCTCCCCCTCATCCCCAAGCTGCCCAGAGCCAGGCGGGTGGCCGGGATGACCCTGAAGGTCTCTCCCCTCCCAGAGAGCCCCGAGTGCGTGGCTTACTTCTGCGCGCTGGGCAGGACAGTGCCCGACAGGACGATGCACTTGGATGGGTGCAGCCCGCCTGGGATGGACGTGAAGAAAGGCATCGGCTGTTGGGGGGAGGGGCCAGGTCAGCCTGTGGCAGCAGGAGCGGCTGCCGCTGCAGAAGGGGACTTTGTACCAGTCTCCGTGCATTTGGACGGTCACCCGTGAAAAAGCCCCACCGTATCTTTACTTGGTTCAGTAAATGCCACAGGAAAAGCTTCCAGTGATCCTCAGGTCACTCGGCCTAAACCGTCTTGAAAGGAACTTTGGCCAAGCACAAAAGGATTGTGGGTGAAAGGGGCAGGCCCTAGAATTGTGCTCAGGTTCAAGGGGCAATTTCAAGGGTGAAAACTCCTTTCAACACGCTTCCAATTTACTTGAATGTTTTTAGGACTTCAGCTCCCCAGAGCACTGCTCGTACTGTGGCGAGGCCAGAGGACCACCCCCAGCTGCCCGTCACCCCCCACCTGCCCGGCACAAACAAACCGCCACCCCTCCCCGAGGAGCCACTCACATAGGTCGCGTTGGGGTACACCATAGGTGGGATGGTAGGAATCTGTTGAAAAGAGAGGAGGATATTCAGTGTGGCAGCACACACACGTGCGCACAAGCACAAACACACACACGCACACACACACACACACGTGCACACACGGGCACCCACACAGTCTGGGGGGGAGGCTCCAATGGGAGGCAGGTCATGAGGCTTCGGCCCTTGGATTCTCCTGGTCACCTTCCTTCTCACCTTAGCCTTTCTGGACCTTCCTGCTGTGTTCCTGGACCCCACCCAGGTCCCCTGTCCCTGCCCCCTCCACAGGCAGCAGCACTCGCTCCAGGTCCCCTGCCTCATTTGTGCCATCAGAGGGAGAAGAAGAGCTTAGGCCATGAGCAGCAGTGATGTCCTGGGAGTTGGTCCCCAGGTGCGGGCCCAGGAATCTCAGCTCCAAGCTCTGGAGCCACTGCAGTCCCCTCTCAGTAACAGAAGGACCAGTTTCCCTTCTGGTCTCTAGAGGACCTGCCTCTTGGGCCACTGGATAAATCCAGCCTGCTATGGAATTATCGCTGTCCCAAGGAGAGTTTTAGCCACATGTCTCCTGAGCTGGGGGCCCAGCCCCAAATGCCCCCATCCTCCTTGCTAACCCACTTTCTTCCTAACTGTAGGACTCTAGGGAATTCAGCTTTGGGTGAAGGACGACGTGAGGCTGTTAGCTGACCGGGATTTTTAGACTCATAGGGCACATGCTTCCAGGGGTTGTCTCCCTGGTGTGGATGACTCTGAGGCTGGAAGGAGGAAAGCAGGTCTTACCCGGCGCTCAGCGCCAAGACCACCATGTGCCACCAGAGGGCGCCACGTCACGCGCACCCTCTGCAGTGAGTTAACCTTGAGCTGTAACCACCCAAAGGCCGTGACCAGACCCCTACAAAGGGTGGGTAGGGGTGTTTCTTCTCTCAACGGGCCCAGGGAGGGGCAGGGGTTGGATGGTGAAGAAAGATGGCTGCACTTGTGGCCTCTGGCCCATCTTTCTTCTCAGGGAACTTTCTCTCACGTAGCCTCACTTGGCAGCAGGGACAGGGAACATGGGGCCCACAGAG
Source organism: Eulemur rufifrons (assembly GCF_041146395.1). Lineage (NCBI taxonomy): Eukaryota > Metazoa > Chordata > Mammalia > Primates > Lemuridae > Eulemur > Eulemur rufifrons. The sequence goes on from NC_090991.1 coordinate 18,533,006, forward strand.
CGGCAGGAACTTGAGCAAACAAGTGTCGATTCAGGTTGTTTCCCTTTCATCGGGGCCACCCACCACACCCGCCATCTTCCTCCAACACCACCGGGGCCTCCTCCTTCTAACCCACAGGAAGAACCAAGATGAAGAGGGCACAAAAAAGAGAGCAAGAGACTTACAAAGGGGGCTTGGTAGGCAGGACGCATGCCCGGCGGCTGGAAGGGGTGAGAAGAGTGAGAATGGTGGTTACGGTTGGCATCTCAGCAGGGAGACGATGGCAGAGCTCCAGGGTGGGTCTTGTGCTGAGAAATGCCTCCCACAAGGCTCACCCGCTCCGCCTCCCCAGCAAGCCTTCCTGAGCCTGTGGCACCCAGATTGTTACCCCAGGGGCACAGGGGCTCGGGGTTGGGGGGAAATATCCCCACTGGCTCCCCCTGAGAGAGAGGCTGTGGGGTCTGATGGAGACCACATTGCTTCCCGCAGCTCCCAGAGCCACGTCTCCTCCATCAAATGAAAACCAGCCTTTGCTGAAGGCCCAGTGTGGGCCAAGCTCTGGCTCCAGTGCTTTCCAGCGAGGGAAGCATCCTTAGCTCCTGTTTCCCTGGGGAGGCAACGGGGCTCAGAAAGGTTAAGCAACTTGCCCGAGCTCCCCGGGCAGAAGGGATAGAATCCAAAAGGGTACCCAGTTCTGTCTGCTTGTACCCACCAGCCCTCTGTCCTCCCCAGGGCCAGGCCCAGGGGCGAAGTTGGGCTGCCCTGCAAAGGTTCCCTGGAATGTGACCTGCCCTGAGTCAGTGTGGCAGGAGGTAGGCGCCCTGTGAGTCCCCTGATGAGCCATAGGAAGGATGCGTAGATGGAGCCCCCCCAGCCCCCACTGTTGAGTGGCTGAGGAAAGAGCTGTGTGCCTGCTTGTCCTGGACGCTGCCCCCAGTCGGTAGACTGCCCCTGCCTGGCTGTGTCCCATTCTAGCTGGCTGGGCAAAGCACACCCCACAACGCTGCACTGAGTCCCTGCCGAGTGCCAGGCACTGGGCACGTGAAGCAGACACAATCCCAGCCCTCCAGGGGCTCGTAGGCATGAGGACAGACACGCAAATGCAGTTACAGCGGGATGTGGTGACTGGCACAGCACAGACTGTGGAAAGCCCATGGGGACACACAGGGGAGCAGCCAACAATCTCCCCAGGGGAGCAACATTTAAGCAGAACAGTGAAGGGCAATTAGGGATTTGCTGGGGCGAGGCTGGCCAAGGAGGCTTTCGGCACCAAGGTCAGCACGTGCAAAGTGGGGTGGGCCGAGGGGGCCTCGAGGAGGCAGCGGAGGCTGCGTGAGCTTCATGGGGGGGTGAGGCTGGGAGGTGGACTGGGGCTGTATGTCCTGCTGGAGAATTTGGCTGTGTTTAGAAGGGCTTGGGGCTTTCACGATTTTTAAGCAAGGAGAGGACATGATCACATTTGCTTATAAGGTCACTGTGGCAGGGGTGGGAGTTAGGAGAAGGAGACAGCTGTCGTCATAGTGAGCACTCTTGGTGGCCTGGACCAAGGCTGTGGCTTTGGGGTGGGAGAGACATGCTGGTGCAGGGGAGAGACATAGGAAGGGGGAGGGAAGGATCCAGAAGGACTCCTAAGTCCCCGGGTCTGGGTACCTGGTGGATGGAGACAGGGAACTCTTGGGTGAGCAAGATGGGCCTCGGGACCCTCTGTCCTTCCTGCTAAGCGCTCAGCCACCCAGGGCCTCTGTGTTAAACTCACTTTTGGTTTGCGGCCCCTGGGCCTGTGGGAGAAGCGGACAGGCTGGGCGAACAGCGGCATGGCGCAGGCATGCTGGGCGGGGCCTGTGCGGGTGTTCTGTTGAAACAAAAGGCAGCAGTGGGTGAAGAGAAGCATTTGTGGAGCTGAGGAGGAGCTGTGAGGCAGGGCTGGGGGGGAGGGAGAGAGCTGGCAGGCTGGGGCGAGGGGCCAGCTGGGGAAAGGGCCAGCCATGGGGAACAGCAGGTGGGCAGTGTCCCTCCTCTCCCCACTTCTCCAACCCCCAGGGGAGAGTCAGGAAGGGGAGGAGTGGGAGGGATGAGGCCCCCGGGTAGAGAAGCTCATTTCTTGAGGACCTACTGTGTGCTTCACTCCTCTCAAGGAGCTCACTCAAGTGCCAATATGTGGTACAGCCTGGTGCCCTGTGGGAATGTGGGCCCAGCTCACCCTAAACTTCCCGGTTTTTACCTGGTATCTCCTGACCTTTTAGATGTTGGCAATGCAATCGAAATTATAAAACAAAGATAGTGACAGACAAACCCTAGGGGGGACCTAGGGGGGTTGCTTTGTGACCTCTGACGTCTGTCATCTCATTGAGCCACACACATCATAGTGGGGTGGCCATGATGATGCTCATCCCACGGATGAGGAAACCGAGGCGGGGAGAAGAAATCACTCATCGAAGATCCCATAGACGACGGGAGTGGCAGAGCTGGGCATTGGAACTGTATTCGTTTTGGATCCTGAGCCTAGGCCTCTTTCTGGGACTATGTGGCCTCCTGACCGGGGTGGAAATCGAGAGGGACAGAGGAAGGAGTGGCCGAGGGGTCTGGGAGCCCGAGGCAGGTGTTCTGGACAGAGAGGCAGACACAGAAGGAATGCAGAGTGACAGGAGATAAGGGGCAGGCAGACACTGGGCCAGGGAGCTGGAGGTGTGTCCCCAAAGTCACCCGCACAGGAGACTGGCTGGTAACTTCGGGCCCACCCAACAGGGCCTAGACACAGCTAGGCTGGGCCCTGCACCCCAGCCCCTGGGGCAGGTGCCAGGTGGACGAGCTGACCTGGAAGGTGATGTAGGACAGCTGCACGGAGCCGGCGACAGAGATGGTGTCCACGCGGTGGAAGGGCACGCGGTGTGAGTACTGCACAAAGAAGCTGCCGTTCACCATCACCTGCCAAAGGGGAGTGCGTGTTCCAGGGAGGAGTCCCAGGCAGGGCAGGGGAGCGCTCCTGAGCTCCTGGACCCCTGCTTCTGGAAATGAGGATCTGAGTCTGGTCCTCACACCCACCCCTGACCCAGGGCCATCGGCCGTCAGTGCTGTGCCGGATACCGGAACATGCCTGGGATCCAAATGCATCAGCCCGAATCTCTGCCTGGCTCCGGTTGTTGGCTTTTAGTTCTTACGCTTGTGTCTTGCAGTAGGTTTGTCTTCCTACTCATAGCTCACCGGGGGTAGCATTTATATATGCATAAAAATGCTCACGAGGACCAGAGGAGAGGCGACCTCAGGCTGCACACTGAGTGGATGGGAACATTCATGTCCTGGACAAGCAAAGATGTGAACACAGAGACACTACTCTGCTTGCTACGCGATGTGCATGGGCTTACACAGCTAGAGCATTAATAGAACCTGGGTAAAGGCTGGAACAACGTTGCTGAAAACACATGTTACCATGGCCCTGGAGTGGAAGAATGGCTAGAGCAGAGGATGGGAATTAACTCGGACTTTCAAGACACACTATGCCAACAAGCAACATGGTCACTTTTCTAATTCTCATTTTCAGAGGAACAGAATCAACATATGCACCTGTAGATCCAAGTGAAGGTCTGTAAAAAGACTCTGCCGCCATCGGTGACACCTGACAGGGAAATGGTCACGTGACCTGCACACTGGTGTAACAGTGGCTGGATCTCCGTGAAGGTGGTAATTTGAAGGCTTTTCACCAAGCCCCACAGAGCTGTGGGGACAGGAAGCTGGAGGTGGGGAAGGGATTCCTGCTCACCTTGAAATCCGAGCTCTGCACCAGGAAGCAGAGCACAAAGGGCCTCCCCTTCTGGAAGGGCATTTGCATCTTCCTCTCCTCTGGCCCCCAGCGTCCTTTCTGCCTCGTGTTGCAGACCACATATCCCCCGTTTTCAAAGCGAGGGTTGAAGTGGAAGGCAATGTCATTGTCACTGAAGCCAATCTGCAAGTTCACAGCAAACCTAGACCCGGGGAAAGCAAATAGTCTTCTGTTGCGTGGCTCGTTGCCAATTATAGGAACAGGAGGGCCTGAGCACCTCTGACGTGTGTTTCTCTGGGAGCTGGTGTGTAACCTGCATGGTGAGACTACTTTGCTCAGCTAATGTGGAGCTAACGAGCTTTTGTGTAATTATTGCATTTTGCCTTTACAGCTTGATTTTCTAAAAAGAAGTAGAAAATGGGTAAAGAATAGTGCTGGCACTAGCGACGAGATGCAAGGTCTGGGAAACCAATTACAGATTGGTACCGAAGAGGGAAGTTGTCAAGCGGGCCCGGAAGAGAGAGAACCTTTAGCGCCAGAGGACACTCGGTGGAGGCCAGCACACGCCTGAGTAACTGGGAAAGAAGAGAACAGATTGAAAGAACATGTGACATTGATGGGAATTGACCTAGAAAGACAGCGTCTATACGGGAGGCGTAGAACACATGAGCTCTCCAGGCATGAAGACTTGCACCGCAAGAGTTTCTCCCTCTCAGGTGCTGGCGTGTGTTTGGGGGAGCACGGGAGGGGTGGGAGAGGTGGCCCCGAGGCCAGGCCGGCCTGGACTCAGACCCAGGCTCTGCACTGCCCATCATTCTGGGATGACCCCTGAACCTCGCCTCCCTCCAGTTGCCACACCCAGGACAGGGGCGCCATCCTTTGGGGATGAGTAAATGAGGCCTACACCTCCAGTGTAGGTAAGTGCATGTCCTCTCTCTCTTTCTCCCCCTCTCTCTCTCCTCAGGGGGAGCCCCTCACCCTCTAAACTTCATTTGGGTGTCGCTGGGGCTCTCAGGTGGGGCATTTAAACAAAGGAAACTTCCAAGGAGCCTGGGTCACAATGGGTGCTCAATAAATGTTTGCTCTGCTTTCTCCTCGACATACGTCACTTGCACCCTAAAGCCGAGTGAGGCTGAGATTCTCCTCCGAGGCATCTGTCTAGTCCAGGCTTCCCAGAACTCAGTGTGAGTGTGGCTCTCAGCTTGCTCCATGGGGGCATTCACCTCCCCCACCAACACACAGAGCGTCAGGGCAGGCCCTCGCTGTCTGTCGTCTGCACACCCCACAGGGCACAGCGCTGCGCCCAGCACAGAGGCAGCCCTTGATAGACTTTCTCCCAAATTCCTGTAGAGCCCATTTGATTTCTCTGTTGGAGGATGGCACATTCTGGAACACTCTGGCCATCAGAGCCCTGCTGCTGTCCCCAGCGCCAAGTCAGTCCGTGAACCCTCAGTCACGGGGCCCACAGGAAAAGTGCTGTTCTGGGACTACTGGGAGGAAGGAGGCTCCAGATGACTCTGGAATCAGAAAACACTGTCCGTATTGAGAGCGTGGCCTTGCTAACGAAATAACACAAAAAAAATTATGTGACCCACAGTCTCTCTGTAACAGCTAAGATCAATCACACGAGCTCTCGCTAACTGGCACCCCACAGGGTTCTGTTTTCACAACATCTGAAAAGAGCTCAGCAGACAGAGAGGAAATGTGAATCTTTCTCTTTCACATTTTCCAGACCTACAGACCAAACTGCTTGGAGAGTTTGCTTTACAGCCTTGAAGAGCTCCGGGGCAGACAGGGCGGGTGTAAGCTTCAGGCCTGGGTTCCTGCCCCAAACCAGATCCTCAAAGGCAAGATCACTGACAAGATCACATCCCCAGCGATAAACCTGCCTCACTAGACCAACTGAACCACATTCTAGTGATAACCGAGTCTGCAGGAAAAGAAAGACGGGAGGGATGGACAAGCTGACATCTTACAGCTGCCTCCTGCTAATCACTCCACAGCCGCTTCTCTTATCAGCCGACAGCAATCACTGTTTCTTTTTCCTTTCTTTTCCCCATAAAAATGGCACAGATGAGCCCCTCCCTGTTCCCAGACAGCCCACCCTGGAAGGAGGCAGGGCGTGGGAAGCAGCCCTCATAACACGTTGGTATTTTTAATTGACTTAGTATTTTCCAGAAAACGCCTTGAAAGTGCAACAGACCCAATTACTCTGGATGGCAACTTTAAGTACTTCCACTATAGAAGAATGAGCAGTTCCAAGTAGATGGAAGCACTTTATAGGAAATAAAGGAAGTTCTCTTCTTGCAATTCTGAGTCACAGTGTACAAAATTCAACCCTGTAACATAATTATCTGCCTCTGGGCTCTCCCACTTCCCTCCTTGGACAGTGAGCTCCTTGGAGGCAGGGAGCCCCGGGGGCCCCATTAGCCCCAGAGTCTATGTTAACGGTGGCCCTGGATGCGGGTGTGGAGTGGTGCCCTGTGCCGGGACAGGGACGCATTCAGGCTCCGCTGAGCCAGGCGGGCCAGCTTGTAGGTTGTTGGTGGATCTCACCTGGGCTCACAGGCACCGGGTTGCTCGGGGAAGAGGCTGCAGAGAAACAGCAGGGCCTCCCAGGTACACACCTGTTTTCCCTGGAGTTAAGAACGGAGCCATTGACGGTGATCTGAAGTCCATCCTGGAGGCCCCCTTGGATTGCCCCAGAAAAAGGGACGACCTACAGGGAGAAGGTGTGAGGCCGTCAGTCGGTGGCCGCCCTCCTCCTGTTTGTTCCCCTCCAGCACTTGCCAGTGGCTGCCTGGGTGTGACAAGGTAAACAGCTGTATGAACAAGTTTCAATGACCCCTCTATGTTTTCTTATAATCCTCTCCCTCAACAACTACTTGACATTTCTGAGTTGTTTCCCAGAAATGGCGGAGTTTCTGGAAGAGTTGGGGGTGAGATTCTGAAGGCCCCTGGGCAGACTTCCTGAAGCCCAAACTGACCATCTCTCTCTAGCATGCTCCTATGCATGTAGCCCCTTGTTAGTTTCAAGACCACCTGTAAAAATGCAGGTAGCCTCTTGTTCATTTCCCATCCTTAAAAGGCCATACTTGCCTTTGGTCGGGGATAGGGTTTGAGGTGGCTTTTCCCGATCTCCTGACCAAAGCCTCCCTTGGCAATCCTCCTTCTCTCTGTACAGGAGCCACCGGACCTAGGCTGAAACTCCCTTGCTGATTCCATAGCAACAGCACTGTGCTAGGGGCTGGGTGCGGCTGTGACCAGGACAGATGGAGTCCCAGCCTCACAGGCCTTAGGGTCCTGTTTGGAGGCAGACACCGATCCAATCAGACACTCAGACATTCTAAGCTTGTGATAAGGGGACAGGCTGGCGCTGAGAGGACGTGACAGGGAGCTGACCTCACCTGAGAGTGGAGAGGAAGTGAAAGCCGCGCGGGGAACGCACCAGGAGGAAGGCCTCGGGCCGGGAAGGGTAAGGAACTGGGGTGCCGGGGGGCTGCACCCCAAGCCACGCTCCCAGCAAAGGCCCAGAACCCAAGCTGAGCATTCAGAAGCCCAAGGGGCAAAATGGACCCACCAAAGGTGTGGAAGCTCAACCTTGGACTCACCTGAAAGGGCCAGGAAGAAGGCGTCCCCCTGCAACCACCGCCATATAACAATGACCACCGTGACTTCTGCCCTCCTGGCCACTTCCATGGGAGCCTCTTCCCAATGCTCTCGGCAGCCCCAGGGGAGCCCCCTCATCTGCTCCTGTCCCTGGGCTCCCCTTTCCTTCCCTCAGGCCCTCGGCAGCCTCCGAAGCCCTGGCTGAGAGTCTCCACCCTTCCTAGGCAACCTCTCTGTCACATCCTCCATTCCCTGCCTCGTTAGAGGAGCAATGGGTCACGGAGAGGATCCGCTTTGTTTCAGAGTCTGGGCCGCCTCCAGCTTGGCTGCCTAGCTCTGCTGCTCATTACCTGAGTCCTCGTGAACCTTGTTTGACCTCTCTTTGCCTCGGTTTCCTCATCTGCAAAATAGGCATAACCACCCACTACTGCGTTGGATTGTTTAATGATTTAGTGAGAAAATGTCTACAGTGGAAGACACTGGCTCATAGTAGGTGCCTCTCCAGCAGCCCCGACCTTGGTCTCTCTGAGCAAAAGGCCCAAATTGGTACTTCTGCACTTTCAAAGCGTACTTTTGAAATATCTTTTGTCCAATGTGATTCTGCAAAATGCCTTAAAGCACAGTTCTATCTCCTAGCTGATTTTATATTTCTCAAGTTGTTATTGTGTTTTCTAACATCTCCTTTAGGTCAATTTGTAAAAAATTAAATGCTTACAGGAGTGAGGCAGGGATGTGTATGAGTGAGATTGCCAGGTAGGACAATAGGAAGTGGTGGGGACTGTGGCAAAGTAGACATCACTACCCCCCTCACCTAAAGGGGCAGCAACCCCTCAGCCCTAACCAATGATTGCCATCCAGGCCCAGCATTGGCAGAGCTTCCAAACTTTTAGGAAAAAGAATGGAAATTTGGCTTTTTTTGTGTGTGTGTAAAACCTTCTAATTTCTGGGGGAAAAAAAATCCCTCAAAATGGAGGGTGTAAAATTTCTACGTTATAGAGATACATAATGGAATATTTGCAATGGAATGATATATCTGGATCTGCTTCAACGTATCTGAGGGTGGAAAGGGAAATAGGTGAGGGTATGGATGAAGCCAGACAGGCCAAGCGTTGATGACTGTTGAAGCTGGGTGGGTGGTGGCCGTGTGTTGTCTGATACTATTCTCTCTGCGTGTCTGAATTTCCTACAAAAACACGTTGAAACAAACACCGTGCAGACCAAACAAGAAGCACCCACCAGCCTAATTCAGGGCACGGCCACTGCTTTCTGGCCTGTGTCCTTGAGTTGTGTGACCACACAGAGCCTACGGAACCCATCCGAGCTCAGTGTACACGACTGACCCCGTGCAAGCCGCAGAAATGCCCGTCTCATTCAGACAGTCTCTGCTACCCTTGGACTTGAGAGAGGTGTCTTTTGTTACAGCTCAGGGCAGGTCTGACTCTGCCATTAAATACTTCAGAGACTTCGAGCCAATCCCAGCCTCTCTGTGTCTCCGAGTCCTCTCTGTCGTCCCTGCCCGTGCCAGTGGCTGGGGAGAAATGAGTCGGCCTGACGCGGGTATGGACCAGCACAGCATAGTATCGGGAAGCCTGTCTTCCCTGAAAACGTTTGTGCAACGTGTCCCCTTGCCTGCTTGTGGGAGCCTGAAATTCTCCTCTGAGCCTTTCAGACCATCCCGAGAGACAGTGCTGAAAACGCGCGTGGTCCTAGGACGCACGCGCAGCCTCTGCTTAGGCACATCCACGCTAAGGCCTGAAGGCGGAGGGGACGAGCTCGGGAGCACAAGTGCACAGCGGCGCTAAGGGACCCACGATGGAGGGAGAACAGGTAGGCGTCACGGGGCGGGACAATACAGGTTCTCTCTAAGGCAGCAATTACCCCAAAAAGTTATCTGAGATTTCACTGTGTCTGAAATGGTAACTAAATTAAGTACAATGCTACAAATACGTTTATTTATTGCAGCATTATCATAGCAAAGGATTGCAAAGAGCCTAAAGCTCACCAATAGGAAAAAGGTGAAAGAAATTATGTTATTTCCACACCACAGATTCTATGTAGCCTTAAAAAGGAAAGAGAAAGGAAGCAGAGAATTCCTTAAGCACTGATATGGAATGATGTCATTTGTATAAGAAATGGGCGGCAGAAGGCTGTCCACTGGCGTTTACTTATGTATAGATACAATATCTCTGGACTGATTCGCAAGAAACTAACACTGGGTCACTCCAAGGAGGGTGTGTTGGGCTGAATAATACTCCCCAACCCCCAGAAAGGTCCACATTCTAATCTCTGTGACTATGTCGCCTTTCATGGCAAAGGGATTTTGCAGAGGTGACTGAGTGAAGGACGTGAGATGGGGAGATTGTCCTGGATTGGTCGGGTGGCCCCACGTAACCACAAGCGTCCTTATACCAGGGAGGCAGGAGGACAAGGGTCAGAAGCAGGAGTTGTGACAACTGAAGCAGGGAGCTGCCGGCTTTAGGACGGCAGGAGGGGCCCAGAGCCAAGGCGTGCAGGAGCCCCTAGAAGCTGCAAAAGGCAGGGGAACAGAATCTTCCAGAAGGAAACAGCCTTGCTGACACTTCGATTTTAGATTTCTGATCTCCAGAACTGGAGAACAAATTTGTTGTTTAAAGATGTGAACTAAAATAAAATCTCAAGCCCCCTAGCCGACTGAGTGGACGCCTTCTCAGCCAAGGGGACTCCCCTACACGGAGAAAGTCCTTAAAGCTGAGCTGCCGGCTGTGAAGCGAAGGGAGATCAGACACCCCTAGTTAACGCCCTGTCCCTTTTGGAGTTAATCTTTGCAGCAGTAAGATATCAAATCATTAAGAAGCCTAAGGCCATGCAAGACAAGGGTGAAACCACACCTGCGGGTCATCATTCACTTAGGTAAACTTCTTGAGATTATCTTACAGAGTTCGGGTTCTTTTCCGTTGGCAAAGGTTGGCCAGCCAAGGCTGCTGTGGAATGTGGGTCCCTGTGTGTTACTCAGGGATCTTAGCAGAAGACACAGGAAAAAAACTGGACTTGCTTTTGCTCCATGCGGCGCAAGAGGATGGATTTTCGCTCTGGATTTATGGTCCCACAGGCCTGGGCTCGCCTCCCAGCTCCACGTGCTAGCAGTCCTGGTGTTGGTCACGTCACTTGACCTGTCTGTGCCCTGGTTCCCTCCTCAGAACAGCGGGAGAATGGTGCCAACCTGGCAGTGTTCTGGAGAGGATTCCCTGAGATGCCACGTGGAAAGGGCCTGGGCCATGGCGGCCTTGGCAACGAGGCTGTTTGCATGGGACGTGGCTATCCCTCCACTGGGTGAGAACCTGCTGTCTGCCACTGGTCGTGCCCAGAGGCTGAGGACTTGCCCCTCCTCTTCCTGCCTGGAAGTCTAGAAGGCAGAGCCGAGCCCTGCAGCCACAGGGTGGGCAGCCTCCTTCTGGACTCGGTGTCACCAGAGGGCACCCGTCCGGGCTCGGCAGGGGGGAGCTCAGCCTGGCTGGCCGGGGCTGGCCGGAGCTGCCCACCAGCAGGAGGCGGCTCCGAGGCCCTGCTGGCAGCCCCCCTTCCGTGCCTCTGTTACCTCGTTTAGCCTCCCAACCACCCTGGCCATCTTTAGTGCCACTTTTACAGATGAGGGAACCGAGGCCCAGAAAACTTCAGTAGCTTGCCCACAGCCACACAGCCGGCCAGCAGCAGAGCTGGGGTTTGAACCCCAGAAGCCACGTTTTAAGCCCCACACAGGCTGCCTTCACAGACAGGCCCAGAACATCCTTGCTCCCGGCTCCCCAGTGTTTCCCCGGGCCACACAGCGGGTCCCTCCCTGTCGGTGATACCGGCTTCCCTCCTGGGCCTCCGGGGAGGCTGAGCTAGAGGAGGCTGGACAGGCCCTCCTGGCATGTGCCACTCCTCAGCAGAACAGGGGACTGTGTGACCTTCCTCTACAGAGAGCATTTGGAGGAAGTGTGGCTCCGACTGCCAGAGGTCATCGGGTCACCCACGTGAGGCTTAACTTGCTCAGCCTGGGGGAGTCCCCCGGGGAAGGACGGATGCTCTCGACACCTGTGGCGGCTGCACTGATCCTGTCTCCTACCTCTCTGAGCCTCAGTTTCCCATGCAGGAAGCGGGAATCGCAAACCTCACAGCGCTTAACAAGGCCACCTGCACACAGGGCCTATACACATGGGTGAAAGGTACAGAAGGCAGCCCTGTGCATCCCACGCTGCAGAGTGGGCTCTCCGCTCCCCTCTCCCTTCTGTGACCCTCCGCAGACGCCCTGGATGTGCCCTTGCCTTGTTAACTCTGACCCCTCAGGGCACAGACACCTCCGCGGACTCCTTCCCTGCTGCGCCCAGATCATTAGCACTAAACACGCTGAAGGCACCTAAGTGCGCTAGACACTGCTCAGACAGGCTAGATACGCTCCTCGCTTAGCCCTTACCCCAACTCTGGGAGGTGGGTTCAGGTAATATTCCCCTTTTACCGATGTGGACACTGAGGCCCAGAGAGGTGAAAGTACCTTGCCTGATGTCACCCAGCTAGTAAATGGTGGAACTCCCAGAGCCCTCTCTAGTGCATGCCCTCAGCTACCGTGCTGGGTCGTTGGCACCCCAGAAGCTTCCTCTGTACACGAGCCCTCACCCTCTAGACAGTGCTGATGCCTCTCCCCTCGAGCCCCCACCGAGAGCAGGACAGGACAGCTCAATAAACATTTGCCAAACCCACGAATGATGGCGACCAACATCGAGCTCAGCGTGGCACAGAAGGTGCATCAGGATTACCCCGTGTGGCATTTCTTCCCTTCTTGTGATCTCTTTGGGATGCCCCCCACCACACCCCTGCCACCCACCAGGTGTTTCCTCAGAGACCCAGAGCTGCTTCCCCCCGGCTGTGGCAGCCAGCTCAGCCCCACACGCCCATTCCTGGAACTCACCGGGCTCAGGTAAGGGGCTTGGGCCCCGCTGGTGGCCATCTGTCCTCCGCCGCCTTTCTCACCAGCCAGGCAGTCCTCTGCACAGGGCCCGGCTTTCCGAGGATATATAAACCAAACCAGCTGGCAATGATTCAAATGGACAGGTGCCAGGAGCATGAGGAAGTGGTTGTGGAGAGACAGAAAGGCAGGGTGCTGGGGCGCGGGGCTGAGGGTGGAACTGGGCAGGCGGAAGGTGGGCACTCCCAGTCCCAGTGACCTTTCCCACGTCTCTCCTCCTGTGCTCCACCCTTGAGATGGAGTCATATGTGGCTCATGTGGGTTCCAGATACACGGCAGCAAGTTTCTAGGTGACAGTATCCAGAAGCAAGTGGCCATGCTGTGTCACAGTGTCCAGAAAACAACGGGGCTGGGCATTGCCTATGCACAGGTGGGTGGTGGGCAAGGCCTTCTTCAACCCATTTTACACACAGAGAAACTGAGGCTCACAGTCCAAGGGACATGCCCAAGGTCACACAGCTAATTAGTGGCAGCCTGAGCTGGATGAAGATACTTAGGCTCTCCCAAAGTATTTCTCCCCTTTAAATTTCTATTCCTTATGTCAAAATATAATTCTGTAGAGAGGAATATTTTGCAAGAGACAGGCCGTAATGGAGATTTTTATTCCAGAGTATGGTGGTGCCCAGACGCTTCTGATCCCCCTTTCTGTGAATTGATCTCTGTCCTCTCTTCTCCCCGTCTACTCTGTCCCTTTTTCCTGGGCTTTAGTATGAGGAGAGGAGACGTCTTGGACCTGATAGAACATTCCAGGTGACAAGGGAGTGGGAGGGAACATATGACATAAACTGTGTTTAATCAGCCTCACAACCCATTTAAGGGAAATAATTGGCCGAATCAGAGAACAGCAGGACAGGTGGAGAGAGGGGAGGGGAGCCACGCAACAGACTTGCCCGACGTCAACCAGGTCCCTGCAATGTGCCAGGGAGAAGGCCCAGTGATCACCCTTGGGATGAGCAGGGGAGGGTCACATGGCGTGAGTGGGCACCCCAGAGCCGTACATATGTTTGCACGTTTCTTCCTGCCGGCCCTCTGCCCAGATGCACCAGGATTTGCAGACTAACGTCTTTGAGATGCTCCGACAGACTGAGGTCCTGTGTCCCCTTTGCACCCTCCCCACCCCCGTCATGTTCCTGGATAAACCAGCGACAGTTGGAGCAGAAAAGAGGGAAACGAAGGGAAATTCTTCCCAATCCTTTCTGACACCGTGGACAATTTTGTCATGGCACGTCATTCACAGGAATTTGCCAGTTCATTGGCATATGGAACAACTGGAACTCTCATTTCATTGCACGTTGCGGGGTAAAATACAACTTAGCACAACTGCTTGTTGAATTGTAATATGGTCAAATATCTACTTCTGCTATCTCCTGGCTATTGCACTCCTAAGAGTTACCCAAGAAAAAGAAAGACATAGTCATGTGTTTGTAACAGCTTTACTTGTCATAGCCCCAAACTGGAAACAATACAAGTGTTCACCGACAGGAGAAAGGAGAGGTTAATTGAACAGAACAGCCCTCAGCGATGAAAAGGAGCTAGAACACGGGAAACATTGATGAGCCTCACAACAGGCTGTGATAGTCCCTTTCCTCTCAAGACCAACCACAGGTCAGAATAGAGGTTACCCTTGGGGGTCACCGATGGGAGAGGCATGATGGAGCCTTCTGGGGGCTGGAACCGTTCTCCATCTTGATCTGGGTAGTGGTCACACGGGTTTTACATACGTACACATGCACGGAGCAGACTAGGATCTGTGCAGTTTACATTAACAATATCTCCATAAATACTGTCAAAAGAAAAAGTTTCTGAGCTCCTAGGGAGACACAGGCACACCTAAGAGTTCCAGCAAACAAGCCCCTTAGCGTTACCTTGTGCCTTGGAGGTGAGTCATAGGTAATCAGTGTCTCTAAGGAGTCCAGCCCAAAAGGAGGGCACCCTGCTGCACGCTTTGCCTTGCAGGGAGGGGACACAGGCAAACAAAACAGGTCAATGTGTTGTTAGACTGTTCAGCGCAGTAGGGAGGAATTGTCAAGGCACGCTGCCAGGCCACCCAGAATCCTGACCTTGGCAGGGTGGCTAGCACTGCTCAGGCAGGCACCACGATCCCTTCCCAGGGGTTAGCTGAGGTCTCCCGGAGGCAAGAGGCAGACCTCAGGAAAGTTTGTTCTCAGGGCTCTGTTATTCAAAGACCCGGACCCTTGTCTGAAGCTCTCTGCTCTGTGCACTGTAGACTGTTGGTGGGAATGTAAAATGGTGCAGCTGCCGTGGGAAACAGTATAGGCTGCTCCTCCAGAAACTAAACATAAAGTTGCCAGAGTCTTCAGCAAGTCCACTTCTGGATATATACCCCAAATAATTGAAAGCAGGAACTCAAAGAGATATTTGTACAACCATGTTCAGAGCAGCTTTATTCACAAAAGCCTAGAGGTGAAAGCAACCCAAGTGTCAATGAATGAATGGATCAACAAAATGTGGTCTATCTATATAATTCAGCCTTAAAAAGGAAAGAGATTTTGACACATGCTACACCATGGATGAACCTTGAGGACATTACACTAAGTGCAATAAGCCAGTCACAAAAGGACAAACACTGCATGACTCCACTTGTATGAGATACCTAGAGTCATGAAAATCAAACAGAAGAAAGTAGAATGGCGATTGCCAGGCGCCGGGAGGATGGGGGAATGAGGAGTTATTATTCAGTGGTATAGAGTTTCAGTTTTGCAAGATGGAAGGAGTTCTGTGGCAGGATGGTGATGATGGTTGCATGACAATATGAATGTGCTTCATACCACTCAACTGTATACTTAAAACTGATTAAGATGGTAAATTTTATGTTACATGTATTTTACGACAATTAAAGTTCATTGAAATGTGAGCCTGATGATTTCTACAAATCACACTGAGAATCTACCACTGCCCAGTTCTTGGTCTGGTTTTCCCCACAGGGCCTTCCTTACCCAGGGTACTTTGTGTCAGGGTGTTAAGGACAAGCAGGTCTCTTGGATTGAGAGGTGCTATTATTTAGATGTGGCTTGTGCCTTCCAAAGCTCATGTTGAAATTTAATGGCCAATATAAATTGGCAATTTGTGTTGGGAGATGGGGCCTGTAAAAAGTGACTAGCTCATTAAGATGGATTAATGTCTTTCTCTCCAGACTAGGTTAGTTCTTGAGGGAATGGACTGGTTCTGATGAAAGTGGGTTGTTATAAAGTGGGTCAGACTCCTCTGTCCCCTCTCTTTTGCACATACTCACTTCCCTTCATCATGTTAGGACAAGGCTCTCAGTGGAAGTGGACCAGGTGAGGCTGCCCCATCTTGGATTCCCAGCCTCTAGAACTGTGAACCAAAATAAACCTCTTCTCTTTGTAAATTACCCAGTCTTAGCCATTCTGTTATAGAAGCAGAAAATGGACTAAGACAAGAAGATTAAGGTTTCTAAGGGAGAGTGGAGGACTTGAAAGAAAAGAAACACACTCGTGGAAGATTCTGGGAGGAGGGTGGAAGGCAATACCAGGGTGAAGAGGGTAAAAATGTGAAGGGAATCTCATAGTTTTAATTTGTATTTCCCTGACGATGAGTGATGTTGAGCATTTTTCACATGCCTATTGGCCATTTGCATATATTCTTTGAAGAAATGTCTATTTAAGTCCTTTGCTCATTTCTGAATCAAGTTTATTGTTGAATTTTAGTTTTCCATATATTTTGGATATCAGTTCCTTATCAGATATATGATAGGCAGATATTTTCTCCCATTCTGTAGGTTGCCTTTTTACTGTGTGTATTGTCCTTCATGCACAAAATTTAAAAATTTTCATGAAGTCCAGTTGTCCATTTTTTTTTTGTTACCCATGCCTTTGGTGTCATATCTAAGAAATCATCGCCAAGCCCAATGTCACAAAACTTTTGCTATGTTTTCTTCTAAGAGTTTTATAGTTTTAGTTCTTACATTTAGGTCTTCAATCCATTTTGAGTTAATTTTTACATATAATGGAATGCAAGGGTCCAAATTCATTCTTTTGCAAGTGTATATTTTTTTCAAGATTATTTGTTGAATAGAACGTCCTTTCTCCATTGCGTGATCTTGGTACCCCTGTCAAAAATCATTTGACCATATATGTGAGGGTTTATTTGTGGGCTCTCTATTCTATCCCATTGGTCCATATACCTGTGTGCTAGTACCACACTGTTTTGATTACTGCAGCTTTTTAGTAAGTTTTGAAGTCAGGAAGTATGAGTCTTCCAGCTTTGTTCTGTTGCAAGATTATTTTGGCTTTTTCGAGTCCCTTGAGATTCCATATGAATTTTAGGATAGGTTTTTCTATTTCTGCAAAACACATCATTGGGATTTTGATAGGAATTGCACTGAATCTGTGGGAAGTATTAACATCTTAACAATTATTAAGTCTTCCAATTCACGAACATGGGATGTGTTTCCATTTATTTACATCTTCTTTAATTTTTCAGCAATGTTTTCTAGAAGTTTTCATTATTCAAGTTTTTCATCTTCTTCATTAACCCCTAAGTATTTTATATTTTTTGATGCTACTGTAAGTAGAATTGTTCTTGTAATTTCCCTTTCAGGTCATTTCCTGTTCATATGTAGAAATGCAACTGATTTTTGTTTGTATCCTGCTACTTTGCTGAATTTATTGATTCTAACTTTTTTTTGATTCCTTAGGGTTTTCCACACATAAGATCCTGTCATTTGAGAACAGATAAATTTTTCAATTTTGATATCTCTTTTTTCTTGCCTAATTGCTCAGGCTAGAGCTTCCAGTTCTAAATACAAATGGCAAAAATGGGCATCCTTGACTTACTTCTGTTATTGATATTTAGCTTCATCCCATTGTGGTGTGAAAAGATACTTTGTATGTTATCTATCTTTATAAATCTATTGAGACTTAAATTTGTGGCCTACTACATGATCTATGCTGGAAAATGTTCCATGACTTAGCACTATCTTTTGAACACAGCAAGTGCTCAACAAACGTCTGACCAGTTAAGTTTCCCAACTTCTGATGAGAAGAAAGTTCTGGAGTCCAAGCTGTGGCCTGAGTCCTGGACTAGCCACCCGCTGGATGAATACCTTAAACTCTCAGAACCTGTTTTCTCAGCTGGAACATCACGATTCCTACCTGATAGCGCCGTTGTGAGAGTTAAGATAATGTATAGAGAGCACCCCCTGGCTCCCAGTAGGCGTCCCACAAATCTCCTCTTCCTCCACCTATTCTGCTTACTCCAACCTCCTAAGCGCCTCTCTGTATAGATAACTGGCCACAAGAGGCTTCTAGAAATTAGATTTAGATGGACGCTGCCCCACCCCATCCCCCAAGGCTCCTATAAGGCAAAGGCACCTCCAGCCAAGAGAGATACTGACCGGGTCTGGGTCTGCTCATGGGCTTTGTTACTGCTGGGGGCTGATCTTCCTCTGTGCACCACGGGCTTTTGACACTGCTCCTTCCAGACTCCTCCACCTGCTGAGAAATACCTGCTTCTGACGTCCAAGCATAACGTTCCCTCTTCCTTTGGAAGGCGCTCCTTAACCCCTACAGGGGGTTCAAACACCCCCTGACCCATCCATTCCTGCCCTCCTACGTCATCCATCCAAGTGGTCCCCGACACCTGCAACTGACCAGAGCAAACACAAGCCCCGGGACACCTCGGCATAACTTTATTCACAAACTCCAGACACCCGGCCCGGCTCAGCACAGACGCCATTATGCTTGCCAGTGGCAAAAAAAACCCGATACAGCACATTTGTTAATACTAACCATTTTAATTTAAATTAATAGCATTTCTGGAAGACAAACGCAGTTGATAGAAAATATAAAAACTTTTACTGTACAAATTTTACATCACATTCAAAAAGAGCAAGTGTGTGCCCTGTGGCCACAGAAGACACTGGGTCTGCACACACGGATGAAATCCTGGCTGACGCTGCAGCACAGCACAGACTCCCGACTGGCTTCACATTCGTCTCCGCCTCTCCCCACTCCAAATCAATACAGAATAACACAGGGTTCCAGGGCTTGCCACTCCCCTCTGCGACAAGAAGAAATGCCAGGAGATGGCAGAGGGTGTTTTGATTTGGTGCTGTGGGGAGATCAACTTTGCTGCACGCGCTCACAGCTGACCCAGAACTAGCTGTGCTTCACAACGTCGAGCTAGAAACCCAGGGCGCTGCGGCTCTGGTGGTCGAAGGCAGCAGGGCTCGGAGGTGAGGCTGGGCACCGGGGGTGCCGCGAAGGGCCAAAGCTTGGGCTCCCCTCTCAGACCCCAGCGGGGACTTCCACGGCCCCCGAGAGCTCTCGCCAAGCCCTCCCACCCTTCTCCGTCCCCTTCACAGTCGCCGTGAGGGCTGAATTCACAGTATCTGTCGTCCTTCGTGTGTTTCCAAGGCAGACGGAGAGGGCACACAGAAGGGCACGCGCGTCTTCCTAACCGCAATTCACAGTCACTTAAATAAAAAAGGGAGAAGGGGACCATCGTGGGGGGATTTCTTAAATGACAGGCAGTGCAGAGGCAGCAGCCCGAGAGTCTGCCCAGGGCCTCGGAGAGGAGGGAAGAGGGTGTCCCCCAGGTCCTCAGCTCCACCCTTGCGGCCAAGTGGCTTCTGGGTTCCTGGCAGATAACAGGCAGTTCCTTAAGGGTGGGGACGGTGACTGCTCCTACCTCTAGGTCCCCAGCACTCACACAAGACCAAGTGCATTGTAGGTGCTCAATGAGAGCTTCTCGAACGGTGACACTCACAAGAGAAAGCAAAACCCAGACTTTTGTGGGCTGTGGTGCCCGCTGTGGCCTGGGGTCAGGGAGGAGTTGAGCCTGACTCATTCAGCTGCCGTCCAACCCAAGGGCTCACCAGCGTGTCCACTGGGTCTGCTCTCACCTGGGCAAAGGCCAGCGTCACAGTGGGAAGGTGACAGGCTGGAGACACACACGCTGCGATCTCTGGGAAGGTGCAGCCGGGAGGGAGGCCACAGGGATGATGGGGTGCAGTGAACAGTCCTACCACAGCACAGCAGAGCCCCAAACAGAGCTGAACCCAAGTGGCTTACAATTCCTCCTTCCTCCCCACACCGTGGCCAGGATGCTCGTGTCCCAGGGCACGGCTGCGCTGCTGTGCCACTGCGTAGAGGGGCTGCCCGAGGAGGGGCTGCCCAAGGAGTGCTCAGCCCGGAGAGAGGGAGGCAGAGAGGCTTGTGTCACGGGACGTTTGGACCAGACTCCGAGGCTAGGGAAGGCTCTGAAGATCGGGGGCTCTGCTAGGTGGGCCTAATTGAAAGCGGGGAGCCGCAGGCCTCCCTGCTCCCACTCTGAGCTCAGAGCATGGCCACAGGTTCTGGGCCTGAATCCAATCACATCTCCACCCTTCACTCTTCCTTTCTGGTCTTGGAGCCCAGGGTAACCTAACCTCCACTTAAGGGCTTCTTGGCCATTTGGAGCTTTTTTCCGTAGGTGACAGTTTCTAACGAAGACAGGTGTGGTCCTCTCACGTCAAAGACTTTCCCAAATCCAGCCCCTCCTTGTGGTTCAGAGGGACCCGAGCAGATGCCTGGTGGTGCTGGGGAAGGCTCTGCAGACGGGGCCTTGCTGGGTGGGTCCAAGCAAAAGGCGTGGACACAGGCCACGTGCCCCCGTCTGAGCTCAAAGCACGGACAGAGGAGTCAGGAATGGGCTAAGGGGTTTCGACAGGACTGGCGACGTGGAAGAGGTGGGTGGTCATGCCAGAGTGGAACTTCTGGCATGACTGACGATGGGTTTCTAAAGTGCCAGGGTCACCCTGCAGCCGGGAAGGAGGGATGGGTACCTGCTGCCGTCTACTTTTCCCTCCCTCCCTCACCTTCCTAGTTCCCACCCACCAAGCCCTCATGGTCCGCACAGCTGCCGGGCTGGCCCTTGGCCCTGGGGTCAAAGGTCAGTCAGGGACCGGGATGTGTCTAAAAGCCGAGGACCTCAGTCCCATCCCCTTGGTGCCTGCCTGGGGCCTTCGAAAAAGAAACACCTGTACAGGCACGTGGATGTTTCCTCGCCTTGCGGCAGAAGCCCTGGCTGGGAACCGCTGGATGAGTCCAGATGTCATTTGAATTCTGTCTCTACTTTTCCAGCAGGAACAGCCTGGAGTACAGGGGTGATAAGGTGAGTCCAAGCTCTCTGGGAGCTCCCAAGCCCTGTAATTCAGCTTGCTTCCTAGCCAGGGTTTCCTCTGCAAGATGAGGAGGGGACAGTGTCCCTGTGATGGGACGAGGAGAGAACCCTACAGAGGGAGCTTCCCTACTGACGGGGTTTTGGGCCAAGGCAGAGGCTGGCCCCGACCTTGTGGGCCCCTTGCCCTACCCGAGAACAGCCACAGTCACGATGCTCTTCTTCCTCCTGGCCCAGCGTGGGCCCCTCACTGCCTACAGGGTCCTCCAGAGGGGATGGCCACTCCCGCCGTCCTGGCCATTGGTGCCAGTGCGCCTACGCACGGACTGTTTTTATTATTACTATTGTAAAACATCAAGTTCGCTTAGCAGAAACATACATGTAAACATCTGCTGTCGGTCGGGACAGGTTTGGCTGTTGGTGGTGTCGTTTTAAGACACGGCAGGTGCAGCTCCGTCTCCGTGCTCCTGTTTGCAGCGCTGGGCGGGCAGAGCGTGTCTTCTGTCGTGGTGGTCGTTTGGGTGTTTCGGAAACACATTTCAAAAAGAAATAAATAGGCAGCAGAAAAACTGCACGGCGGGCTACATCTTTGGATTACTGGACTCCAGGACGCCCAAGCCAAACCTTTCAAACCGGGGTACGACTTTGCTGTCAATGCTGTGAAGAGGAACAAAAACAAGGGTCACAGCTCTGCTGGTCCTGATCAGAATTAGGGTCATACTAGCTACGAAATGGGCTAGTTCCAGAAGCTCAGCAGAGGCCCCCGCCCGCATACCAACAAGTGAAAATGACTGTTTGGCAACAGCCTCGGCAGAGGTGCCCCGGCCAGCGACAGTAGCTCGTCTCTGAATCCCGAGCTCCCCGTACTTGGTGTGGGCTTGTCTGAATCGTTTTCTCATTTGCAGCCCAGGGAAGCTCTTGCCCCAAGTGGAACTGGGAGAGAAGTAAAACCTGACTCCCAGGACCAGGAGTGACAGCCCAGGCTCCTTTTAGACATGGACTCAAGTGCTGGGGTGCACTGGGGCCACCCGGGAAGTGGGGTGAGATGCAGATTCCCAGAGCCCGAGTCCAGGATCCGGATCCAGCAGGTGGCGCTGGGGAGGGCGGGCGGGAATCTGCATTTAGTAAACAGTGCGGTGGCTCTGTCGCAGGTGGCCCGTCAGCCACGCTCCTGATGAACGCTGGCCTGGGGTCTGGTCTGTGGAGCACTGGGCACGTGCAAAGGGGGTAACTGTGCCAGGGTGGGGCGAGGGGGCAGCAGCTTTGTTTTCGCCAGTGAACTTGTCTGGAGACTGGCATCCCGCTGCTTTAGGACAGCTTTTCTGAGTGTGCCGCTGAGGACACGACCCTTCCAAGCTGATGTCATCATAGCAACTGAACTTTCCATGTTTCCTGTCCCAACTCTACGGAGGGGACTGAGAGGAACTTGGAAGAGGGTCTGTGACCAGGGTGCTGGCCTCTGGGCAGCTCTGAAACCACCCCACTCCTTGCTCAGCAAGAGCCCCATGGGTTAGAAGCCAAGCAGAACCCTCCCATGTGCCACGCACACACTCAGCGGGAGGCGGTGTGCGCGGGCGGCAGGGATAGATCTCACGGAGGTGTTAGCAGTGAGACGGAGCCACCCAGACGCAAACAAGACCAGCCCTCAGATGAAGAACAAGACAGAAGTAAAAGTCACATCCAGGAAGGTAGTTAGAAGCTGCTCAGACCGCCTTGGAGGGAGCTCAGTTAGTGGGATCCTCTGAAGACAGTCACTCAGGCACACGCAGGTCACGCAGAGAGGGGACAGGGCCGGTTGTAAAAACAGACAAAGCAAACGAAGTCTCGGGTGAGAAGACTGGAGCAGCAGAGGTGGCATCCCCTGGGTTAGTGCCCGCATCTCAGTTTGCGTTTTAGCAGGAGTCACGGTGCGGAGCTGCCGATTAGGAGGGAGGAAGCCCCCGGTGGGTGCAAAGCGGCCCAGCCTACAACCTACAGGGGGAGAGAAGGGAGAGCGGCGTCAGAGCCACAGCCCAGGGCTGCGCCCGGCGGGGCTGGAGCCTTGGCCAGAGCGGCTGGGCAGGGGCCTGCTGTCCCTGCAGAGACGGGACATTCCCCACCTCCATTCCCCAGGCTTGGCAGCACAGCGAGCTTGGAAGAGATCCAGGCACAAAGAAGCTTCTCCAAGCTCTCGCAGGGCCCCATCACAGGACGCTGAGAGAGAGGTTGGCTAACAGGCCCACGGGTCCTCAGCCCTCAGCTATCAGAGTTTACTTCCAGGAGTACTTTTGCTCATTGGATTCTCCTCTTTTGAGCTCTGGCCAGCGGCGACCCTGGGACTCAAATCAATGATCTGAGTTCTCGCCCACCCTGGGACAAGCCATCCGTCCAGTCTTGGTGTGGACAGAGGCCCTGCCACGTGCTGTGGGCCTTCTCTCGCCCGTGGAGGGAGACACAAGCCTGGGTGGCCCTTGCTGGTGGCCGTGTGAGCTGCAAGAATGCCACTTGGTTTAAGGGAATAAATCACGCAAGATGAGGAAGTTGGGACGCAGACACACGGGGAGCGGGTGTGCAAGGGGACAACCACAAACAGGCCGAGAGTGAGGGAAGTGACGGGAGACACACTATTCCTCCAGAACCGGACAGGAGTTCTTAAAGTCGGGGTGGCCGTAGCGTCCTTTCCCGTAGTAGCGGCTCCTCCAGCGACTGGAGGAAAAGAGCAGTCCAGCCCCAGCAGGTGGTCGTGTCGCCCCGGCGGACAGGTGAAGGAATCAGCGTGGTGGGAGAGGGTGGAGATGACAGGACAGGACAGTGCATCCGCCACCCCCCGGAAATAAAAAAAGGAACAAGACAATGGGAAAGAAAAGAGAGAATAAACACTGTGACCAGGAAGCTTCCACACAGACTAGTTCAGGTATGCTGGCATGCCTTCCTTTCCCCCATTTGTGACTCAGTTTCCCACCCATGAAATGAGAAGGTGGGGCCCTCTGGTTTTGGGGGATACAGAATCATGCCAGAGCCCACCCCGTGCAGCCTTCTCTTTCATGGATGAGAAACCCAGGGCCCCGGTCATTTAGAGTTGCCCGAGGTCTGATAGGACCAGCCCAGAGCTCAGCCCGGCGCTTCACGTCACCTTCCTTGAACTGCTCTCTGGGGGGACAGTTCCAGCTCAAAACCTGGCTCTGACGACCCTTCCTCTGCAGGCCGTTTCTCAAGCCCCTGGCGTGGGGGGACAGGCCACTGTGCTTTCCCACAGCATTCGGCACGCAGTCATCATTTGCTTATGCATTCCCGTGCCCAGTAATTACTTACTGACCAACTCTTATGTCCCTGGGACTGTGCTAGGAGCTGGGAATACAAAGGCGACAAGACAGAATCCTGCCACGTGGAGCTGTCACTGCAGCGTGTCTGTCTTTACTCCCGACTAGACTGTGACCTCCTTGCTGGCAGAGGCCTGGTCTTGGCCGTGTGTGTACCCCCAGGCGTGTAGCAGACTAGCTCAGGTGTGCTGGTGTGCTCAGCAATGGCGGAGCAAAACTCACAGCTCTAACTATGGGGTAACTTGGGCTCTGACCTGTCCTAACAGCAAAATACTGAATCCGGTATTGCATTAGAAGATACAGTATCCCCTGACCCCAAATTGGTGTTCCTCCCAACCGTCCCTGCCTCTGGCCCAAATCTGCAGAGCGCGATGTGTTTCCTCAGCGGTTTCTCCGACTCGCATCCTCTGTTTGAGAGCCTCACGCTGGGCCTCTCCCCGGGGCTGGCAAGGTACGTGCAAACCAAACCTGGCCACAAGCTAAGAAAGGTTTTTGACCATTTTAAAAGGTATTTGGGGGGGTGGGGGGGGGAAGACACATAACAGACTGTACCACCTGCAAGCCTAAGCTATTTCCTACCTGACCCTCTAGGACAACGAACGCTGCCGCCACCACACACCTGGGCACCAGGTGCGACAGCTGGGTATGCAGCTCCTCGGGGTCGGGACCCGTGTGCAGGGACTGGGGGCCTCCAAGGCTACCTGGGCAGGGGGTGGCAGACAGGCTCCTGCCCCCATTTCCATCAAGAACAGCTCCGCCACTTCATCCGTTTTACACATTGGGGCTCTGGGAGTGATTTCACTTTTAGAAAACGTCCTTCACCTTAAAACAGTTTAAAACTGTTCATCTCAGCCAGGAGCCCAGCCGGTGGGTCCAGTGTGGCCCACCACCTGTTTCTGTACAACCCACAGACTAAGAATAGTTTTTACCTTTCTAAATGGTTGGGGAGGAAAACATCCAAGGAAGACTATTTTATGACATAGAAAAGTTCCACGAAACTCTGATTTCCAGAGTCAAGAGTTACTGGGATGTAGCCAGCTCGCTGTGGCTGCTCCTGTGCTAGGGACGGCAGGGCCGAATCTTCGCAACAGAGGCAGTGCTCGTCCCAGGGGCGAGGACTCGAACTGCCCATCTGGTCTGCGAGAAGTATTCACCACGTGGCCACCCTGCATCTTGCCCAGCCTCGGCTCTTTAAAGCTGCAGAAAGTGAGGCCCAGCACAAGGAAGAACTTCCCCGGGTTCTCACAAAGCATTCAAGGCAGGTAAAAGTCTCTTTTGAGTGTTCTGGCTGAGACAGCCAAAGGAACAAAGGGAAAAAGGGAACGAGTCACAATGTAGGAGAGATGACAGTGGCCTCCGCTGCCCAGAGCAGCAGCACCAAGGGGTGCAAAGGGCTGTGCGATTAAACAGAGGAGAGAGAGAGCTTCTAGCACCAAAGCGCCATATGAACCCACGCAATGTGTGGTCCCATAACAGGTGGCTGGACTTTTGTGCTAAAGAGCTCTGTGTTTGAGTCGCTGTCACCGTAAGCAATACGGACTCTGCTTATTTTGGTGACGCTGAGCACCACGTCACTCTGACTTCCAGCTGGCCCATCTTGCCCCTTCCTAGGCAGAACCTCCTAGTCCCGGCCTGGCATCAGGCTGGTCTGCCTGATAACAGTGATGTGCCGTTTTTCACAGATGTGAACTGGAGGTGCTTGCCTGTCAAAAGGAGTCTCCAAAATAAACTCAGTAAATGGAAATTCTTGGCATCACTTGGGCAAAGGGATGAGTCAACTCTGGCTGATCAGCTTTGTGCATTCCCCAAAGTCTTGGGCAGACAGAGCAGAAGGTACCTCTACGACCCCAGGTGAGGCTGCGAGGGCCTGGCGGGCAGGTTCTGGCTCACGGAAGGGAACTTACTCAGCCGACTTCCAGAAGTGCCCGGGGTGGGAGAGCCGTCGGTTCAGCTTGGGCAGCTTCTCCAGCATGTCCATCAGCAGGCTGAAGCTGGGTCTCTCCTGCAGCTCAAAAGCCCAGCAGGCAGACAGGATCTCCTGCAAACGGAGCCGCCATTAGTGGTGTGTAGGATGGCTGGGAGGAGAAGGAAACAGCAGGCGGCACAGCAGGGTGCTCCACAAAGGGCCCTTCTGGTGCTCTTGAGCTCCCCCTACTGGCGGCCCTCTGAACACCCTGCCTACGTGCAGAGCTGAGAAATAACTGTTTCAGAAGAGCTCTCACGCTTCTAGTTCAAAACAAAGTGCATGAGTTTGCCTCCATTCCTTCCTCCTTAGATCAGCCCCTACCCGCAAATAAGAGTAACCATGCTGACAGGCGGGTAGGGGGACAGAGGTCAGAAATGGGGTTGTTGGTTTTTAGACGATGCAAAGTGGAGGCACAATGTCCACAAGTAAAAGTAAAAAGCAAGATGCTCGGAAGATGTGTGAGGTGGGGCTGCTGCAGAGGTGGGAGCCTCAGCATCACCAGAACGGAGGCCAGAAGTGACAAGGACGACTCAGTACAGGGGCAGCAGCTGAGAGTCGGCAGGACAGCTGTCCAGATCGCCCCTTGTCCCCCAGGGAAAGCCCTTCACACTGCGGCATTTTGCCGCCTGCTCCAGGATCTGCAAGTGCACACAGCACAGCCCGAGCCTTCCGATCCAGGGGAACCGCCTGTGAGGAAACAGGCCTGCGTGCACGACAGGACACGTGGGCAGAACGCACACAACACCCAGACCCAGCAACTCAGGCCTTTTTTCTTAAATACAGCTCGACCCCATGGGGCTGCCTGCTGTATCAGGAAAACCAGAGACCAAAGACATACGGATCAAAATACCGTCTCTGGAGGATACGGGTGTGTGCGTGTGTGTGTGTGTGTGTGTGTGTGCGTGTGCGTGTGAGAGACAGAGAAAGAAAAGCTATTCTATCCATAAAATAAGACCAGAGTACAATAAAGAAGAAACTAACAAATAAGGAAGTGCCTGAAATTGAAAATATAATTTCTGAACCAACATCAGAAGTGAAAGAAGATAAAACTGAGGAAATTCCTCAGATTGTGGACCCAATTTTAGACAGGGATGGAAAATATAAAAGACAGTAAAAGACACGGAGGCTCACTAAGAAGAACCAGATTCTGTTAAACATGAATTTCCACAAAAGAAAACAAACCACTCAGCAGAAAATTATCAGACATAATAAAGGAAAATTTCCCAGAAACTTCCAAAGGAGACAGGAGTCTTCAGCTGAAAAGGCCCAATAAAGGGACTTCACTAAAAACAAACAAACAAGAAACCCTCAACTCAGACATATGAAATTTCACTACAGCAAAGATAAAGAGAAAATCCTAGATGTTTCCAGAAGGAATAAGATAAGCATCTACAAAAGGTTATGAATCAGAACAACACCGGTTTTTTCAACAATGCACTGGACACTTAGACAGCAGAGCAAAATCTTTGTGTTCTGAGGGAAAATTATATGAACTTAAAATTCTACTGCTATATGGACAAAATAAGAACTTTTTTAGGCATGCAAGGATCATCTCCCATTCATCCAGTGGGAGACAGTTTCTTTAGGTTTCTCCCTCATTTTGCTGAGTGTAAAGACAGGGGCAGACACGAGACACAAGCAACAGTGCAACCGCCCCAGGAATGACTGAACAGAAAACGGAAGGTAACAGCTGAGCAGCAGACCTGAAATCCCACAGACTCCAACGATAAGAAACCAGTGGGCTCTGAAAAGAATGGAACAGGTTCCACTCAATAAGCAGAACGAGGAAGGCGCTAAAAGACCTCAGGAATATGATAAAGGTGTTTGTTTCTTCTCTCAACAGGAAAAAAAAGGCAATTAAAACTACAGGAAAAACTAACACTGCACAAGAAAGCCACGGTCCAACTACGAAGCCAACAAAATCGCGGGCCTTTGAGCAATGGGCGAAGTGGAAGAGACGGACCCACAGAGAAGAAAATGTCACCCGGGTGACCGGCCTGGCCAGCGGCCAGCGCTCCTACAGTCCAAGGTAACGGCGCACACGCTGCCTATCGTCCTCCCGCTTGGCCTCAGTCTGCAGACACAGCGTGGAAGATTTACCCACGGCAACGTGACACCGACCTCAACGACACGTGAGTGAGGGGGAAGCTGACCGAAGTTGCGCTGCGGAAGGGACAGAGTGACAGGGAGTGACGAGCTCACGGAACAAGACGCTGGTGCTTTTGGAGGCTGAGGGGGGCGAGGGGCTGCGGGTTCTCATGAAGACCCGTTCTGGTCATTTGATGTCTCCCCACGTGTGCCCATCCCCGGACAAAAACTCACCGGCTGCCTCGGCACGTGCCGCAGAGCCATGGTGAGCCAGACAGCAGTGCGGCTGGAGGGACGGAGAAAGGTGCCGCCCAGAGGGCGCCCCCTGCGTTCGGCAATGATTTAAAATCATTTTTTATTGCCATCGACACCCCCAGCCCCACTCCCACAGCAATGTGCTAAAATGAGAAAAGACAGGACCCGACAGGAGAGACAGCCCTCCCAAGCCAGAGCAGGCTGCCGGAACATTCTGCGTCCCCACTCCCCTACTCCCTGACCCCAACCTGTTCTTAAAAGGCTTCAAAGCACCCATCACCCCAAACTAAAAGAAATCCTTCCAATTAGTTCAGAACTCTGGCTATGCTCTAGAATTATCCAAGAGCTTTATTTAAAAGTAAAAAATTAGGACGTTAGCCCCACCCCAGGCCAATTGGGTATCTCTGTGGGGAAGGCCCTGACCCTGGCGTTTTCATAAAGCTCCCAGATGATGCTGACCTGCAGCTGGTGCTGAGCCCGGACCCCAGCCCTCTCGGATCAGCTCTGCTCCGGGCCACCTCCTCGCTGGAGACAGCACTTCACACTCTGCTCCAAGGTGCCCAGTGTGCAGAAAGGGGACGGAGATGGCTGCCAGGGGGCAACTCACTAGCAGCATTTTTTCTCTCAGATATAGGAGACATATACACACACTCTTGCTTATACAGACATAGCCTCACTAGCTTTTATTGTACAGGTGAAAACTGGAAATCTCCTAAATGTCCAGGGACAGGAGTAATTGGGTTGTGGTGCAGCCATAGGACAGAGGGGTAGACAGGCTTAACGATAAAGGCTTGTCAATGACTCTAGATAATGAGCATAATAGAATGCTATGTGGAAAAAGTCACAATTAAAAAAGTCAGTTGTATATTATGACCTTGATTTTGTTAAAGATATGTATTTTTTGGCCAGGTGCAGTGGCTCACACCTGTAATCCTAGCACTGAGAGGCCGAGGCGGGAGGATCACTTGAGGTCAGGAGTTCGAGACCAGCCTGAGCAAGAGCGAGACCCTGTCTCTACTAAAAATAGAAAGAAATTATCTGGACAGCTAAAAATATATACAGAAAAAAAATTAGCCGGGCATGGTGGCGCATGCCTGTAGGATTGCTTGAGCCCAGGAGTAGGAGGTTGCTGTGAGCTAGGCTGATGCCACGGCACTCTAGCCTGGGCAACAGAGTGAGACTCTGTCTCAAAATTAAAAAAAAAAAAAAAAAAAAAAAAATGTATTTTTAAATTTTTTTTTTTTAAAGATTGGAAGGCATTGGCTACTTTAGCTGCCATCTGAGCTGTCCCAGGGCCCAGCCAAGGGCCACAGTGACAGCCAGGAGCCCCAAACCCCTATCTTGAGCCCACCACACTCTCCTAAGGTGCCCAAGGATGCGCCGCAGTGAAGGTGGCATTCAACCAGCTCCGGCCCAGAAGGAGGAGCCCGAGAGCAAGGTGCTCATCACCCACGTCCCAGCCCAACACCCCAGATGAAATGGTATCAACTGGCCAAAGAAGGGCCTGCTATTAGTGCTATAAACTAGCATTTTGGTGTCACTCTTAGAGGAGCACACCTCCACAGATGTTTTGCACTTCAACAAGATGACACATACCACAGTGGAATAAAGTAGAATCAAACATAATGTCATCTTAAAGGAGGCTTCTCAAGATGCTCTAACAGCTGCTACCCATCACCTGAGGAAAACATTAAGACCTACTAAGATCTGGGAGGAAGACGAGGTTGAATACATCACTGTGCCTGTCCAGAGTTCAAGGACAGTGACGCTGCCAACACTGTTCACGACTTTCACAAGCAGCTCACGGTCCACTGAGATCTTAACCTGGATGAGTGCTAGGTGGTCCCTGTGACGCTGGCCAGACACCCACTGGAGTTTCCTATTAACATAAAGCTATTCTGCCTGAATCCTACGTGATTCATGAACACGTGGTTATCACTGATCGCACTGACAATGTCAAGCCCTGGGGTTTCTTCACATATCACTGCGCCACGGCAAGGAAACTCACAAATGCACAGAAGCCATTCAGAAACGGGAAGCCAGCGACTGTAACTAAAATTCAGCGTTCTGAAAACGAGTCTGCCACGGAAACTTCAGTCTGTTCTCGAACAGTCAATAAAAACATTATGGAGAAAGACCTGATACCACAGCGTAACCCTACTATTTGTGTTTTGAGCAGTGATTATTTTTTTATTATCTTCTTTCATGTAAATAACATACAGGGCTTTACTTTCTTTTCATCTTATAAACCACTGAAAATCATTATCTTGTTTAAGATAGATAGATAAGAAGACTGGAAGGAACTGAGAGAAGTGGCCAGTGGGGTGAGAATGGATGGCTTTATTTTCTCCTCTATGGTCCCTGTTCTCGCCCCGTCTTCAGTCGTGCGCACTGTGCCAGTCGCTAATCACTAATTATGGCACCTCCAGGCCGCAGAGCCCCTCACTGGTCCCGCTGGCCAGGTGGGTCAGTGAAGGGCAGCGGTGTCATGCGCCCAGCCCCACCCTCGGCCCTGCTTCCCTCCCCCAGAGCAGGTGGCGACTCACGCTGACTTCCTTCCCCAGGCTGACGGACGCCAGGACTCGCTTCATTCCTTCCCCGCTGCCAATCTGCCAGATCAAGGCCTCTGCAGCCTGGTTCTTAAAGGGCCAGTCTCTTGCTTGTAGCTCATACCAGATAGTCCTGCGGAGACCCGTGCACAGCGTGAGCTTCTGATGGCTCTGCCCAGCTCATGCCCAGGGACTCTGCGACCGGAGAACCGGCTTCCCAAAGCCAGGAGCCAAGCCAGAGGACCAGGGTCCTACTCCGGCCTTGCTCCTCACCCGCCGGGCTTCAGGGATGCTCTGATGGCATCTGGAGGCTTCTCCCCATCCTGGGGGATCTGGGCCCTGCTGCCGTGGTGGGGGAAGTCCGAGGCAGCACAGGCTGCAGCAGGGAGTCGGTGGTCATTCCGACCCAAGCATGGACCCAGTCCTGCCACTTTGTACCTGTGAGATCCCGGTACAACTGCCTAACCTCAGTGGGGCTGACGCCTCCAGAGTAACAAAAATGCCAAGCCCAGTGCCTGGCACACATCGGTGCTCAGGAAGTGACATAGTTAAAGATGAGGGAGGCCACCCCCGTGGGAAGGACACCTGGAGAGAGCACAGGGTGGCCGGGTGGGGAGCCTTCCTCAGCCTCTCCAAGTCCCCTCGGCCTTCCCGACTCATTAGGACGGGACTTTCTCCGTCAGCCCTGTGCTGTCCAACATGGGGACCACTCGCCACAGGTGGCTACTGAGCAACTGAGACGGGGACAGTTGAACTGAGGTGTGCTCTAGGTGGGAAACACACACCAGCTTTTGAAGACTTAGTAAGAGAAAAGAACATAGAATATCTCATTCATTTTTTATATCGATTACATGCTGAAGTGATATTTTAGATATATTGAATTAACTAAAATATATTGTTGAAACTAATTTCACCTGTTTTTCTTTTAGATGGCTACTAGAAAACTGTAAATTCTGTATCTGACTCACATTTTATTCCTACTGGTCGGCACCCAGCTCTTCGTGGGGTACCAGAGCCTGGTGGGCAGGACACCCAGCTCCCCCGGAGTGGGCGGGACAGTTCCCGGCCAGCCACTGTTATGCATTTAACACAATCACCTAATTTATTAACAGTTCTCGTGAAACAGCCCTGCCGGGAGGTGCCCCCCCCCCCATCTCACAGGTGGAGACGCTGAAGGCCAAGGTCACGCATCCCACAGGCAGCAGAGCCAAGACTTGAAAGCTGGTTTGTTTTCCCTCCGAAGCCTGGCTTTGGATACCTCAGAGCACACCCGCCCCGACCCCGATGGCCACCAGGGCCCTCTCTTTGCCACACCTGGCCTCGGAGCATGAGGGGCCTGCTCACCCGAAGGCGTAGACGTCGGCGGCTTTGGAGAACGGCAGCTGATCCTCGTCCTTCCCGGGGGTCATCTCGCGCACGATCTCCGGGGCCAGGTAGCACAGCCAGTCGTGCGACAGCTTCAGCTGGTTCTCCCGCCTGGGGGCCAAGAAGCCAGGACAAGGACACGGGCCTTTCAGCAGGCAGCAAAGAGGCCTTCCTGGCACACGTCTGCCCCAGGGCCAGCAGCGCACGCACAACTCGGAGAAAGGACCTGGACCCAGCACGGTGATCCTGTACTTGCAAAGGCACCGGTGTTCTTGGAGAATGTTACAAAAGAGTCATGACCAGGTTTTTCTAGGGAAGCAGGCCAAGGACAGGGAGCTGCACTGGAAGGAGCGGAATCTCTATGCTAGGAGGGGGAACATCGCCAACCAGAAATCCACACCCACCTGTGGCTTGCAAACCTGCCTGGCGCGGGCTCTGCAGCCTGGGGGACATTCTCCTTTCCACGGTTCCCCTGGAGGCCTGGGGAGGAGCCTTCCAGATTTGGGGAACTAAAACTTGACCCTCTTCCTCATCATGGGGATGTGAATCCTGGTTCCTTGCCCAAGTCCGTGAACAGCCAGGGCAAATGTGAGTGAGGGGACCCAGCCTCCACGGGGGTCAGCCTGAGAATCTAAATGTGACCCAAACCTGATTCTGGCCCAGAACAACAATGGCAGGACCAAAGCAACCCAGCGACTGACAGCCGGAGTGCCCAGACCGCAAGCCCACCCATCACTCCCCAGCTCCCCCATCCCACTAGACACCAACGCCGACTCACCGTCCTTCTCGGACCACGCCCGAGATCCCAAACAGCCCGAAGTCTGTGATGACCACTTTGCCATTGTCATAGAAGACGTTCTTAGATTTGAGATCTTTGTGCACAATGCCCTTGGCGTGAAGATAGCCCATGCCCTGGAAGAGAGTGAGCCTCACGTCAGCGGGGAGTTAAAGTGACTGAGCTTCCACCCTGGGCCAGGAACTGGGCTGGACGCTTTACCCAAAGCCCCTCATTTGATCTTCACAATTCTATGCAATATATTGTCCCCATTTGACAGATGAAAAAACTAAGGCTCAGAGAGGGAAAGTCACTTGCCTCAAGCCACAGAGCAGTTAAGATCTGCAGCTGAGATCTGACCCCAGGCCCGTCTACATAGAACTTGGATACGGTGTGCGGTGTGGACGCGGCAAGGGAGAGGTGGATATAAACAGCAGTGATACCGCCTGAGTTAAGTCACTAAGGGCCCAAAAGAGCTGGGGTCTCTATCAGGATTTGCACAGCGGGTCTCTGCCCTCAGGCAGGGAAAGGGCTCTCCCAGGGGACACAGAGCCAGTCCCAGAAAGGTCTCCAAGTTTGGGAAGTCCCAGTATCTGCACTGTGGCAGAAGGAGCCCTGGACTAAGACAGAAATCTGGGGTTTGAGCTCCATCTCAGCTCAGATTCTAAGTCAGTGTGGCCTTGGACACATCACTCAACGGCTGAGCCTCAGTTTCCTCACCTGTCAAGGGAAAAGGGCAGCGGTGGGTGATTTCTAACCAACACTCTATTTGGGCCGAACACCAACTGGTCAGGTGCATGGAACGTGGGTGACCTGACACAGGCATGGTCCATCCAAGGTCAAAGCTGTCTTCAAACACCAAGCCCAGGCCTCCCGTGGGCCCTGATGCCCTTGGGACCAGGAGCAAGATGCCACAGCTGGAATGGCCGTCCCGCCAGCTCAGGAAGAAGCAAACGTCAATCCACCTTCCAATCCCCACACTGCGGGGTGCTTCACGCGTCACAGAGACACCTCCCCGCTACAAAGGTATCTTGGGGCGAGGGGTGGGAAGGTGACATCTAGGGAAAACCAGCTACATTTAGGAAATAGATTGAGCTGTGAGGCGGAACCAGACAGAACTCAGCCCCAGCCAGAAAGCATCAGAGAAGAACTTGAAGTAGATGCTCTTTCAGAAGAGGGAGGGCGCAGGGTCCGCTGAGAGCTGCCATTCTGCGACGGGGACACGGAGCTCAGGAAAGGGCAACTTGCTCCTTCCCAAAACTCCAGCCTGAATGCAAGACGACCCTTTTAAAAATATCTGCCCATCTCCCAAACCAAACCAAGGCACATGCCTTCCCCAGTAGCCAAAGCCAAAGACTCCAAGAGGACAAGTCACTGGACCTCTCTGAGTCTTACCTGTAAGGTAAGTGTCGCAGCCTCAAAAGGCCTGTTGAAATAGACAAGACGTAAAGTGCTGGGTCTGGAACACAAATTCTCCTCCCTTCCCAGAATTTCACAGTGTTTCCCCAGCAGCCCCAGAGCTGCTGATCCTCTAACCAAAGGTCAGGCCGCCTCTGTTTATTTTGACTCTGAAAGCATCAGAGCTAAGAACACGAAGGAAGTGGCTCAGAAGTTCCCAGCAGAAAGGGGAAAGGGATGGTTTTTCAGTAGGACAAGAACCAAACAGGCCAGCAGAGAGGCAGTTCCCAGCTCTGCGGCTCCAAAACCTTTTAGTAACTTTTGTCCTCTGCCCTGGTAGCTTCCAGAAGTCTCCTGCACCCTAACTCAGCCGGTCGGCAGCCAGACACAGAGTCCCCGAGTGCTGACGGTAAGGAGAGGGAAGAGCAGGCGGGAGGGCGGCAGAGTGGGCGAGACAGTGGGGAGCAGAGCCAGAGGGTTTGGGGGGAGACGAAGTTGGTGTGACACTCTGCAGCCCCGCCAATCTCTCTGAAATCACACAGACTACAGGTGAAGGCAAAAATGTGACATTTTGGTTTTGGTCTTCATTAGTTTAATTCATCAATTTAGCCACGTGGAAATGTCACGCAGAAATCTTGGTTTATCTAAAGACATCATTGTGATTTTTATTCTTTCCTTTCGAAAGACAGACACACACACACAATGGACAGAATGAGGAAGGGAGGGAGGGAGAGAGAGCAGACAGGCGGGAGGAAACAAAAGAGAGAAGAAAAAAGGGGGGAAGCTTGGTGGGGGCTGCTAAGTGGAAGCTTTTCAATTCAATTAATAAAAAAAGAAAAAGGAACCGCTACCACCAGCATTCTGGTTTTCCCTTGGCCTGTTTGTTGCTAAATAAAGCAACAAATGAACTTTTCTTTCACTCTTATTTACTTACTTTGAAACATGATAAAAGAACAAAAAAAGCTGCCCTAGTTGAGCCCGAGGGCCTGTCCTCTTGAAACTTGGATTTGGCTTTGGTCTTTAAAAGTTTAATTCCTTAGTTTAGCCACATGGAAAAAAACTTCAAGGCAGAACCCGTAGGTCCTTCTGTGCCCTGGGAGGAAAATTGAGCCCCTCTGCCCTCTCATCCTCAGTCCTAGCAGGCCCTCGCCGAGTGCCCGGCCCTGTGCCAAACCCTCTCCGTGGATTACTCCATTTATCCCTGTGCCGATCCAATGAGGGAGGTTACCCCCATTTTATAGAGGAGGAAGCTGAAGCTCAGAGAGGCTAAACAACCTGCCCAAGGTCACAGAGCTGGTGGACCAGGATTCAAACTGCCTTTAAAGCCTGCTGAATTCCTCCCCAACCAATTCCGTTCCATCAGGGCTAATGGAGTGGACAGCTCCTGGCTCCAAGTGGACGAGACAGGGACAGAGGGAAGGGGGAGGGCTCCCACCCTTGAGAAGCCCAAGCAAGAGGAAGAGACAAAGTGGCCTCTGACTTGGCCACAGAGCGGGGGAACGACCAAGGCTCTGGCACCAGCAGAAACCCACCCTCCCGCAGCCGGACACTCCCTTACCTTGATAATCTCCTGAGCGATCTGTCGCGTCTTGTTGATGTCCAGAGACGTCTTGGGGTCCCTCACAAACGAGTGCAACGTCCGCCCCTTGCAGAAGCTGTCGAGGGTGGCAGGGTCAGAGGTCTAGGGCCAGTGCAGCTGCCCCCACCCCTCGTGGAGCCCGTGGGGAGAACCGTGACTGCCCACCCCCGAGGACTCTCTGCGCCCCCCTAGACTGCGAGCCAAAGAATCCTCTCTCTTGACCAAGCCTGACGCCCACTTCCGCCGGGGCGTCGCCTGCCGTGTGCACAAACGCCCACAATGACAGGCACCTACACACACACCCTGTTCCCTGAGGCCCAGTGCCCGCCCTGCCCTGCAACCGGAGACCCAGCTCATCAGAGCTCCAGCAATTCGGAGCAGCCGTCCTCGATGGGTTCAAGGCACAATCGCCACCACTAAGATCCCGACGGGGAAGAACTTGGCCTTTCAGGGCTGAGCCCAGACACCGTCGAGGGCTTCTACTATGATAAATGAGTGTTCAAGGGGGGAGGGAGGGAGACGGACGTCAGGGGTGTCGGAGTGATTACTGGGAAAGGAGCTTGCGTTCTGGGGTCTCTGCCTGCATCGACTCCTAAAACCCAGTGAGGAAGGACTCAGCTGTGTGGCTCAATCCCCTGCTCCGCGGACAGGCTGCCTTACTCCACCCTAGGAAGGGACTATTTTTAAGAAAAAGATTCCTGGAGCCTCAGAGACTCAGAGAACCAGGCGAGGGGTATGGAATGTTGGTGATGGCTTCCTCATCTGGGTTCCATTGCTCCTCAGCATATTCTAAAAACACATTAAGATTTTTTAAAATTAATGAATATTTTGCTGTTTTTATCGTCTTTGACAGACTCAAATCTCTCACGGAACTGAGTGGATGAGTTAGAGAGAGATGGGAAGGTGGCTGGACGGGCAGGTGACGCCGGGGACGGCTGAGCGGAGCAACCACACAAGGCTCCCTAAGGCATCGCGGTGCTGTGCTTTGGGCTGGAATCGTGTCCCCTTGGTGTGGTGACCCTGGTGACGTCACACTGCTCAGGAGTTCTGGTGGGTGGTTACTCATGTCTCAGATACATAAGGAAAATGGAAATTAATTTTTACTTGGTTGGCACAGTTTGAACAGAAAAAAGTTTTGTTTTGTTCTGTTTTTTTTTAAAGCACAGAGTTCAGCTACAAGAACATCATCAGAATACTAATGTGAGTTCTTTTGGCTGATGGCATTAATGCGATTTTTAGTTTCTTCTTGAAACTTCTATGTATATTCCAACATTTCTCTAATGACCTCATATTGCTTTTCCTGATTTTAAAAGCAAACAACAATTTCTTAAGTGCCCTGGGCAAAAATGTTTTAGTTCCACAACCCCCAGGTGCTCTGGGGAAATGGACATTCCTATATGTGGATGGAGAAAGTAAACTGGTGAGCATTTCTGGAGTAGAAACGGGCAATAGAAATGCAAATGTTACATATGCAGGCTCTGACCTAGCCCCACAAATATACTCGCTGAAGCCCATCAAGACGAACCAATGAGGATGCTCATTATGACAGTGTCCAGCACAACAGGGCTGCTTAAATTACGAGATGACCAGTGGCAGAACCAAGGGCCCACGTGTGTGACTCTTCCCAGTTCTGCTTGACTCTCAGTGACATCATGTTGTTATCTTGAAACTGACCACGGAATTGACAGATGCTACAAATTAGGGCTTCCCTCCTCCCTGCCCCAGAGCTGGCTGTTAAACGTTACCAGCACACCACTGGGTTCACCTGTGATGGGAATACCTGCAGGTGCTGAGAATAAAGCGGACCCCAGATCTACAATCAAGTGGAGAAAGCAACGCATAAACCAGCATAATCTCTCCTGTGTATTTTTACAAAAGAATATATAAGTAGTTTAAAAACACGTGAGCACATGCAAACTTCTTCATATCAATGGAAGGAAGGTTAAGGAACAGCTTACAGTCCCCAGCTTTGGGAAGGAACCCCAGCTGGCAGGGAGGGAGGGGACTGGATTTTGCTTTGTACCTTTTATGGGACATTTGAATTTTCTCTAACTGTAGAAAGATATCATATTTATTTTCCAATGTCAGTGGGGCTATGTGAGTGGGGAAGTTACACCCATTCTTGGTTCTCCTCTTTTTTTTTTTTTTTTTTTTTTTGAGACAGAGTCTCACTCTGTTGCCCGGGCTAGAGTGAGTGCCGTGGCGTCAGCCTAGCTCACTGCAACCTCAGACTCCTGAGCTCAAGCGATCCTCCTGTCTCAGCCTCCCGAGTAGCTGGGACTACAGGCATGCACCACCATGCCCGGCTAATTTTTTTTCTATATATATTTTTAGCTGTCCATATAATTTCTTTCTATTTTTTTAGTAGAGATGGGGTCTCGCTCTTGCTCAGGCTGGTCTCGAACTTCTGAGCTCAAACGATCCGCCCACCTCGGCCTCCCAGAGTGCTAGGATTACAGGCGTGAGCCACCGCGCCCGGCCTTGGTTCTCCTCTTTGTGCCTCTCTGTATGAAACTTCCGCACCCTCCAAGACACCCACCCAGACGAGAGGGCTCCCGGGGAGGGGGCGGGGTTACCTGGTGATGATGGCCAGGTGGGGAGGGTTCATGCAGGCGCCCATGAAGAGCACCACGTTCTCGTGCCGCGTCTGCCGGTAGTTCATCACCTCCTTCTTGAACAGCTTCAGGTGGTCCTGGTTGTGGCCGTCCATCTCCAGCAGGCGGATGGCCACCTCGCCGTGCCAGCGGCCGCGGTGCACCCGGCCCCAGCGGCCCTGCCCGATGGGCTCGCCCAGCTCCACCTGCTCGAAGGGGATGTCCCACTCCTGCAGGTACACGCTGGTCTGGCTGGCCTTGCGGGAGATGGGGCCCCGCCAGGGCCGGCGGGAGCTCGGCAGGTCGTCCACCTCGTCCTCGTCGTCTTCCGCCTCGGACTTGCTGGCCTCCGGCTCCTCGGCCTGAAGGGCAGGCAGGAAAGAACAGGGAAGGGCAGCAGATCTGGGCTCAGCCGGCTTCTCTTGCCCTCTGTGGAGCCCCCCACATAGTACAGGGGTTCAGAGCACACAGAGTAAGGGAGGAAAGACGCATGGGGTCGGGAGACCCGGGTTTAGTCGCAGTTCTGCTCAGCTTGCGGGGCACAGTGGGCGGATCATTTATTAGCATCACTGGACCTCAATGTCCTCATCCACAACATGTGGCAGTCGGCCCAGGGCATCCCTGAGGTCCCTCATCCTGCTAACACTCCGAGATCTGTCTGTGAGCAACATCTGATTATTCAGGGAAGAGCATTAACATCCCTGGCAAGGAAGAATTTAACTACATTCATCTTTCGGGTACTTTTTCGTTTAAACACAGAGTTTCTGACTCTCCCGTGGGCCGGAATAAATCAGTCTGGGAACATTCTCTAAGCCACCCTGCACTGCAGGGATCCAGGCTCAGTCGACACTTTTGTTCAAAGGTCAAGACAGTGGTTCCTAAGTCCGGCTACAGTCAGAATCACCTGGGGAGTCCTGACAACACACAGACGCCCGACTGCATCCCGGCCTGGCTGGACAGTGTCCCAGGCCAGGGCCCAGGCATCGGGGCTGGGAGTGAGGACCACGAGAAGTAGGAACTTCAGCCTCAAAAACAGAAGGAGAAGGAAGCTCGTTTTGTTGCAGCCTTATCGTTCTTCCCTGGTGCAGTGGGCACCTGGGACAGCCCTGGCCGGGGCCCGGCACCCACTCACGGCCCAGAGGCCTATGTGCTCTGAGACGGGGGGACAAGAGGACAGAGCAGGGCTGTCTATGGACTCATGTGTCGGACTCTCACTTACCTCCACTTCACGAACCTCTAACACGTCTGTTTTTGGCTGGTCGTCGAGCCTAAGAGTGAAACAGGGTTTGTCAAGGAGACCCCTCGGGCAGGCTATTCTGCTCGCAGCGGGCAGGGGACTCGAGTGAGGGCTGAGACAAAAGGCCACCAGGCTGGATCCTTACTCTGACCCACACCTGGCTGGGAAAGGCTACGTGGATGCTGAGGAAACAGGCAGAAGGCGAGGACCAGGCCCACCCCTGCCCTGGCTCAGCCTTCTCCAAGATAATTGTGGGGGCGGGGGAGGGGGGGGATCAGGGGTGGTCAGGAGCCACCAAGGCCCCTTTCAGATTTGACACTGCAGTACAGGGGTTCAGGGCACACGCATAGGACTTGGAACCCAACAGTCTGCGTTTGAGAGCTGGCTCTGTCGCTTCCTAGCTGTGTGACCTTATGTAATTTCTTAACCTCTCTGGGCCAGCTGTCCACTAAGGATGACACCTACTTTAATACCCACCTCACCAGGCTGAGGACTAAGTGAGGGAACGTGAGTCAAGTGCTCAGCACGGCCTGACACGGAGAAAGGACTCAACAAACGGGAGCTATTTCTAGTAGGTTTCTCCAACTCTGCGTGGGTCCCCCCTCCCAGTCACAAGACTGGTCTGGCTTCACACGCAGCCCACGCAATGCTGGCCGCGCTGGCAGGAGGTGAATAAAACCCTCCGGCCGGTTCACGGGCCCAGTGGGTGAATCAGCCCAAGGAGTTCTCCGTCCGGCCGGTCCAGGCACGTGGCAAAGCCCAGCGCAGGAAGGTCAGAGGGTTAAAGGTGGGGGGGTGGTCAGGAATGTGGGTCCAGCCGTAACAAGTCCCATGGGAGAGAAGGGGGCGCAGCACAGGGACGCCTACCGGGTGCTGTCGGCGGCATCAGGGAGCGGGGCTGCCTGCGCAAAGGCCGAGATGTCTGCGGGAAACAGAACAAACACAAAGCCTGAGACCACCCTTCCAGTCCCCACGGACGCCGTGCTTGAACCCCGGCATCCCCGGCAGTCGGCCCTCCCCGGGGGGGCTGCCACGTGGTCTCCAGACACTTCCTCGAGGACCAACTGCGCTCCCCCCGGAAGCTCACCGGACTCAGCCTCCACAGGGCTTGCTCTCGCCCCCCAGCTCTGGCCCGGGAAGGGGCTCCGGGTGGGAGAGGAGGGGGGACTTCTCATTCCCGAGGCCAAACTGCCCCACACTAGCAAGTGGCACAAGCAAACCGGGCTATCACTAACTGGACGGGCAGCCAGAGCGCCTTCTGCTTGGAGGCAGGGGCTGGGGGCAACACCCGTGCAAGTAATGAGACTCCTTCACTGAGGCCAGCAGAGGCCAAGGGCAGGACTGGCAGGTGGCTTGTTAGCGACACCTGGTGCAGCTGCCAGGCATTTCCAGAGCAGAGCACCCCGCCCCCAACCCGGCTTCCGGACGTGGTCACTGGTGGAGCAGCTCTCAGGGCAGAGGAAGACGTTCACGGTCCACACATCGGGGGCCCAGGAATGGGCAGCTGGGCTGACCCCTGAGCCAGGGACTTTCCCAGGTTTAACACTGAAAGTCCCCTGTCCAGGGACACCAGAACAGAGGGCACCGCAGCGTGGAACCAAAGTGCCACAGAGAAACTGGGGGCCTCAGGGCTGGCGTGGGCCCCTCACTCCCCGCCTTTTCTGCACAGAGAGATTGAAGTGGCGGTGGCCTCCCTCTCGGTAGCCTCTCTCCTGCCTCTGTGGACACAGACTCCCGCTCAGCCATCAGGCCTCTAGGCTGCTCCCAAAGGTCACCTGAACCACAGGTGTTAACCCCTCTGGGACCTCACAGGGAGAACCTGACACAGGCCCATCCTTCTTATCAGGGAAACGTGCACATGTGCCCAATACCCTGCGTGCCATTTCTGGGGGACCCGGGACGTCAGAAGCCTCTGCTAGGGCCTCCCCCAGACACCGCTGTGTCCACAGACGGCCAGGGGCGGCCTGGTGCTTTTGCTCAGCCATGCTGCTCGTGTGTTCAAGAGAAACACAGGCCTGGGGCGTGGGG
Source organism: Eulemur rufifrons (assembly GCF_041146395.1). NCBI lineage: Eukaryota > Metazoa > Chordata > Mammalia > Primates > Lemuridae > Eulemur > Eulemur rufifrons. Next base: position 18,574,607 of record NC_090991.1, read on the forward strand.
GGATTGGAGGGAGTTGGAGGTCTGGGGAGAAACAGTACCCCAAGGTAGGAAGGCAAAATGTCTCCAAAGCCTCACACTTTTGTTTAAAAGAATGTATTGTGCATTCTCCCCCAAAATGTCTTTGTTTGTTTTAATAGAAATAGATTTCCTTTCCTTCCCCTCAACATATCTTCAGGGTAAAATGGACCCTTCTGGAAGAAGAGCCATGTTTTCCCAATGTTTGGGGGTGCTCCGCTGAATGCATCCTAGAGCTAGTAACCAGGGAGGCAGTTGGAGGGGAACCGCAGCAAAACCGGGTGTGAAAGCGCAGAGGCAGCTCAGCTGTTCGCAGGAAGCCCCCGTGGGGCGGCCCTGGCCCCTGACTGCCCGAGCAGCGCCACACACAGGTGCTGTAAGGACCCACACGTGCTCCCAGTCAATCTCCTAGTGCAGCTGGGCTGGGGGAACAGAAAATCCTGGAATAACCAAAATACTGTGACTTCAAGACAGTCCTGTTTAATCCAAGAAAAAACCAAGCAGCTAGTGTCTTTGTTGAAACACCACCATGCTTGACACCTTCATCCAGAGAAAAAAAGCACTGATCTTGTAAACTCCTTAGGGGCAGAAATATGGTCAAAGGCAAAGGCTGGCACATAGTAGGTGTGCAAAACAATTTTTCTGAAAGAGAATCAATGGACTGGACTGTATTATCGAATTGAAAGTTTTTTCCTTTCAACTTTCTTCAGTAGGAGGCACTTCCAGTGATGGCCAGCAGATGGCACTGTGTTGTAAAGCATTGGACAAATGAAGCCTGCTGACCTTCCCAAATTGGTTTCCACTCAGAAGTAAAACAAGGTAGTAGTTTACTGTCATTGTGCAGGGGAGGATATGGTGACAGATGATCATAAGGCACCTGCAAAAATTCCTCTCCTCCATTCTGCAAAACCAGGTTCTAGTCCTGCTTCTGCCACCTCCGGGCTGTGTGACCTTGAAAAAGTTGCCTGAGGTCTCTGTGCAAAAGGCTGGACAGGATGGATTCCAGGGTCCCTCTCAGCAAGGACTGCTCATGTAAGGAGCCCACCTCCAGGACACTTGCCCTGTCCCCTTCTGATCCTCAATGGACAGTCAGCTCTCAAAACAGTGGAGGGAGACTCAAATACCTCCAAAGATGCCCAGGGAGAGGGCAGCCAGGTGGGCTGGACAGAAGGGGTTGCAGCAAGGGGCAGTTAGTGGAACCATGCAAAGGACTCACCTGGAAAGATAAACTGCTGTCTATGATGAATGAAGGAGGCAGCTTTAAACAGAAGAGGAGGTGAGTCACACACACAGAACGGCAAACTCAGCCAGGGAGGAGGGAAGGCAGGCATCAGCTCGGGAGACACAGACTTGTTATTGGGCTGGGACAGCCCTGCCCCAGGTGGGCCTGGCAGGGGCAGGCTGAGCCATGCAGGAAGGACGAAAGAGCTGGGAGGAAATGGGCCCCGGCAGGAACCACCGGGAGTAAAGAGGCTTGGACTGGAGGCCTGGGGGTTCCGAGACCCAGTCTCAGTGGCCAGGCCAGTGCTGTGCTCTGTGACATGCACTTGAGCCCAGGAGGGCAAAATACAGTGTGGGAGAAAACAGTGATTGTGACAAAGTTTAACAGTGTTGTGTGCAGAAGACCGCCCCCCCCACCTTCACCCCCAGAGTGTCACCCCCAACACAATTTTTTTTTTTCCTCTCTTAAGAGGAACTGAAAGGAACACACTGGGCTTCTGGAATCTGACACAGCATGTTCTAACCTCAATTCTACCACTTACTAGGCTCTGGGACCTTGGCAAGTTAGTCACCTCTCTGGTTGTCCCACTGTAAAACACAGCTACACACACAGCCGTGCGCCACACAATGACGTTTCAGTCAATGACAGGCCACATGTATGATGGTGGTCCCGTAAGATTATAATGGACCAGAAAAATTCCTATCACCTAGTGACACTGTAACCATTGCCATGCAGTATTACCCATGTCCTTGTGATGATGCCAGTGTAAACGATCCTACTACATAGCCAGTCATATAAAGTACAGCACATACAATTATGTGCAGAACATAACACCTAGCGATAATAGATGACTATGTTAGTGGTTTATGTATTTACTATACTTTTTAGCATTAGAGTCCTCTCCTTCCATTTATAATAATTAAAAGTTAACTGTAAAACAGCCTCAGGCAGGTCCTCCAGGAGGTGTTCCAGAAGGAGGCACTGTTGTCACAGGGGATGACAGCTCCATGCATGTTATTGCCCCTGAAGACCTTCCAGTGGGACAAGATGTGGGGGTGGAAGACAGTGATATTGACGACCCTGACCCTAGTCTAATGTGTGCATCTGTATCTTAATTTTTAACAAAAAAGATTAAAAATTTTAAAAATAAAAAAAACTTATAGAAAAAGGATATAAAGAAAAAATATTTTTGTACAGCTGTAAAATGTGTTTGTTTTATGCTGTTATGACAAAAGACTCAAAGTTAAAAAAAAATTAAAAAATTTATCAAGTAAAAAGGTTACAAAAAGCTAAGGTTAATTTATTATTGAAGAAAAAAATTTCTAAAAATAAATTTAGTGCTAGGCGTACAGTGTTTGTGGAGTCTACAGCAGTGCACAGTAATGCTCCAGGCCTTCACACTCCCCACCACTCACTGACTCGGAGCAGGTTCCGGGCCTGTAAGCTGCGTGGTAAGCTCCCTGGATAGTTGTACCATTTTTAATCTTTTATACAGTATTTTTACTGTACCTCTTCTATGTTTAGACACACAAACGCCAGTGTGTTACACTTGCCTGCAATATTCAGGACAGTCACATGCCGTGCAGGTTTGTAGCAATAGGCTGTACCATGAGCCTAGGTGTGGAGTAGGCTCGGCCATCTCTATGTTCATGTAAGTATACATGTCCCACATGAAGAAACTGCCTCACAGTGCATTTCTCCAAAGGTGTCCCCCCCTCAGGAAGTGCTGCGTGACCGTAACCTTTTCCCAGGTTCACCCCTGAAGACCAAGAGCAGTGCTCCCGCAAGGCACAGAGCAGTGGACAGGAGGAGTCCTTCCCCAGACTGGCCACCGGGCAGCCCAGCCCTGAGGGCTTGGCCCAGTTGGCACTGCCACGGCCGGAGAGATACGATCTGGGAGACAGGGAGGCCTCTGTGTAGGGGACAATGAGGGCCCAGTCCAGGGACATCAGGGAAAGCAGAGAGGGTCTGGCTGATATCACAAAAAGGACCTTTTCTGCGGCTGCTGTTTTTCAAACAGGCCCTTCCTTGTAGAAAAACCCAAAGTAGGAGGTTTAACAAAGGCAGTTGCAGAGCGTAATAAAGACAGAGCAGAATGGGAGAGCAGGTTAATCAAATGGGTCATCGCTCACCTGCGGGGAGGGGAGGGCTGTGCTCAGGACAGGCGTTAATGTCAGAGGAGACCCAGCCACGTGCATATTGAGGTGAAGGGACAGGCACAAGAGAAAAAAAGATTCCTACAAAACCTTGGTGTCTCGCCACCCACAAAAGCAGGCCTCAGAACCCTGGTGAGATGGGCCCCGAGACCCGGCTGCCTGCTGGCTCTGTGTGGCCCCAGCTGGGGCTCCCCTGGCACGGGAAGAGCCACACCTTTGTCCTCCAGGGCCTGGAGCCCCAGGGGCCAGTGACAGGGGCCTGACCTGGACTCCATGGGCTGGGGACAGCCTGTGGCAGCCCAGAGCTGAGCGTCCCAGCTGTCCTCCTCCCTCCAGACCTGCAAACTGCAGGAGGCTGAGGCCTGAGTCCAGCCTCGAGGAGCTGCTGGGGAGGCCACGGCGGTAGCTGAGCCCCAAAAGGGGCAAGTGGGCTTCGCTCTGTTCCTTAGGGAGGCAGCCCCCACCCCGCCCCGGGCCTGGCCAGGAGGAGGGTGGGAGGGGCTGGGGCCCTGACCTCTCCCCACAGAGCCCCGGGCAGCGGGGCTGCGGGTGGAGCTGGAGTCAGCTCCAGCTCAGGCCTCTCACTCTGCTCTTCTGTGGGACGCAGTGTCCTCATCCACACCACGGGGACGACCTAACCCCAACTTCGCATGGTCTCCTTGCTTTATGGGAAATGAACGAAAGGTCTCCTTGAAGTCGCTTACCCAGATCACAGAGCAGGTGGGCAGCAGGGCCCCGGGTCCCCTCTGCTAGGCCTCCTGGGAGCTCAGATGCCCGCCCTGAGTGAGCGAGCCATGCTCGGAGGAGCCACCTGCGCATGGGAGGGCAGCGTGGGGGTTATGTTACGTCATAGGGTCTCGGGGTCAGTCCTCGCTGTGCTACTTCTGAGCAATACAAGTCAGGACAAGCCACTCCCACTCTCTGAACCTCAGTGTTCCTGTCTGCAAAATGGGCACAACAATAGCATCAACCTTAGCTATTGTGCTTGAGGTGCTCAGCAAGTGCTCCATAAACATCAGCTCTTAGTAGTGTTTGACCTTGAACCTCTCAGGGTCTCCTGAGAAGGGGGATCTGACTGCTCCCCTGAGAACCCAGAAAAGCCCGAGACGTGGTACCTGGGAAGTTGAACCTGCTGTCCCGCTGGCCAGGCGAGGGGTTGGGCGGCGTGGTGGCACTGGACGGGTTGGAGGATGTCGGGAAGGGCGCTGGCGAGGAAGGCGTGGAGGAGGTGGTGGAGGATGGGTTGCTGCTGGAGTCCAGGTGGTTCATGGCTGGAGGATGCTCCTGCAGGACCAGAGACGCTGGAGTGGGCAGGGCTGTCACCACCTGACCCAGTCTGCCTGCCCCGTGTCACACCTTCCCTTCCCCACTGAAAAGGAAGAGGTCAGCCCAGGGGATCCTTAGGGTCTTGCCCTCCAGCTGATGTTTTATAGGTCCAGTATTTAAGGAAGGGGGACACACAGAGACCCTCATCTCAATGCCCATCCTCTAGAGGACTCCCACTCATCTTTTTTCAGCCCAAGTATACTTTCCCCAGAAGCCTTCCCTGAACCCCAGCCGGGACCATGCTCCTCCTCTTTAGCCTCCCATAGCTCCTAGCGGTTTTTCATCAGAGCACTTTTTCCTGATGAACGTCATTCCCACCACATTGCATGTGCTATGAGGCCAGTGTGCCCGTCACACACCCGGTGCCTGCCTATGAGCAAGGCAATTAATGGAGTTTTACGATGAAGTAAATTCAGCCTCTAACACATGTTTACATAACGTCCGCTCTCGCCAGGCACCCTGCTGGAAGTAAGGACACTACAACCAGCGAGCGAGATGCTAATGGTCCTGTCTTTGCAGATCTGTTATCTCAAAGGCACTGGGAACTCTAGGAGCCCACATTAAACTGCGAAGCCAGTGTGGGCCGGTGCTGTCGGCCATCATGGAGGGGTGAAAAATTCCAGAGCTGGAATGAACTTTCCAGAAGAAAACCACAAGAGTTGGTTTGTTGGGACAGGACTGTTCGCTCCTGCTGTCCCAACTTAAATGTTAATGTCACCTCTTTCGCACCCAAATGTAAGCACAGTCCCCCTACTAATAGATCACACCGGCCAGTGCCTGCCAGAGGATACAAGCATGTTTGGTGGCCCATGAGGTGACTTTAGGAAGCCCTTGGACACGCCACGGGGGACAGTGAGCCTCAGAGGAAGAGTGCTCTTTTCTCCCTTGTCCTGCACGAAGGCTTCAGTCCCTGCCGCTGTGTCCTGGAGGCCTCCCCACATCGCCAGGCTCTTTAACAAAGAGTGAGGGCGTCGAGCTCCGAGCCGTAAGCAGGCATGATACCTAGATGGGATTTAGTAACTTTTGGGTTTTTTGGGTTTTGTTTTGCTTTGTTTTGTTTTTTGAGACAGAGTCTCACTCTGTTGCCCAGGCTAGAGTGCCGTGGCGTCAGCCTAGTTCACAACAACCTCAAACTCCTGGGCTCAAGCAATCCTTCTACCCCAGCCTTCCGAGTAGCTGGGCCTACAGGCATGCACCACCATGCCCGGCTAATTTTTTTCTATATATATTTTAGTTGGCCAGATCATTTCTTTCTATTTTTAGTAGAGACGGGGTCTCGCTCTTGCTCAGGCTGGTCTCGAACTCCTGACCTTGAGCGATCCTCCCACCTCGGCCTCCCAGAGTGCTAGGATTACAGGCGTAGGCCACCGCGCCCAGCCAAGAGGAATTTCTTGGTCAAAAGAGTTGGGGCCAAGTTGGGTTAAATGCTAATTCCGCAGGTATCTCTTCTGCAGGCCCTGAGGGCTCTGGGTCAAACAGTGAGCTCCAGGGACAGCTGACAGGACGTGGTGCCAAGCTAAGAAGGGGGCTGGGCCCACTGAGCCCGTGCTCTTCTGGCTCACACCGCAGGGCTCCGTCGCGTAGGGGCTGAGCAGGTGCGTGCAGGAGGCGGGACTGAGAGGGTCCCGCGCCGAGAGGAGGGCGGAGGAGTGGCGCCCGGCTGGGTGGGGTGCAGGGGCGGACGTGCCAGGGCACGAAGGGACGTGAGGTGAGCGTGGGCGTGCAGGACCCTGTGAGGCCGCGGGTGTGCGCGGCAGAGCTGGAGAGGAGACGGCAGGGGTGGTGACGATGTCGGTAACGGGGTGGGGTGTGTGCCAGCGTCCCCGCTGGGGAATTACTCCTGCCTGTGACAGGCCGGATGGGATGGTACCTCACCCTGCACGTAAGTTCACGAACTTTCTCTCGTTGCCCTTACGACACCCTGTGAATGACGCATTTATTATCGAGGCTCAGAGAGGTCAAGTAGTTCACTTAAGGTCACAGAAGCAAGAAAGGGGACTAGTCGGACTCAAACCCAGGGCTGTGATCCGCTGTGGTCTGAATAACTGTGTCCCCCAAAGTTCCTATGCTGAAATCCTAACCCCCAAGGTGACGGTGGTATCAGGAGGTGGGGCCTTTGGGAGGTGCCCAGGTCGTGAGGGTGGAGCCCTCGTGAACAGGAGTGGTGCCTTAATGAAAGAGGCCTGGAGGAGCTCGGACCCTTCCGCGGTGTAAGGACACAGGAAGAGGGGACCGTCTATGAGGACGTGGGCTCTCCCCAGACACCAGGTCTGCCAGTGCCTTGATCTTGACTTCCCAGCTTCCGGAGCCCAGGCTGTGGCATTTGGTCATAGCAGCCCGAATGGACCAAGACGGGAACCTAACATCTATCCACACGGTCCCACCATTCCTGCTAGGAAGCCACCATCAGAGGGAAGACACAAGACAGGCAGAGGCAGGAGAGAAGACAGGAGCAGGCTTATAAGAGAGGTCAGGTCTGGAGCAGCTGGCCCTGTCTGACAGTAAGAGGTGGCCCTGGACGTTCCCCGAGCAGCCCCTGAGTTAATGGGCCACATCGTCCACCTGCCTCTCTCTTCTCTCAGCTCACACCTCCACTGAGGCTGGCCTGGGCCACTGAAGGCCAGCCACAGCCAAGCAGTAGTGGTCACACACTCCTCATCGGGGAGGCACATGCTACATCCTGGTTTGGGGCTGAGACGCGACACACTTAAAAATACACAGCCGCAGCCTATAGCCTGGGAGGAAGCTGCCTACTGCGTGGTCGCCAGGATGGAGGCTGCTGTCAGAAGCCATCAGCACTGGCACCCCGCAGACACCAAGTGCACCTGGGGCCCAACACAGATCTGCAGACCGTCCTGGGGGACAAAGGCCTTCCAGAGTCTGTCTAGTGCAGAGGACGCCTGTCTAGTGCAGAGGACGCCTGTCTAGTGCAGAGGACGCCTGTCTGCATCAGCAGAGGAGCACGACTCCAGGAGTAAAGAAACGCACTTTTTGATACGTCCCTGTAAGGGCAGCAGAGCCTTGGTCAGCGGAGGCCACGACAATTGTTTTAATGAACTGAAGGCGTACGTGCCACACTGTGACTAAGGGCCCAGGTTTTGGGGTCAGGCAACTGCCGACTCTGGGTTTGCTTCTTGCTCTTGGGGGAGCCTGGGCTCAGTGTGTCACTGTAAAATAGATCAGTCTGTGCCCTTTGGAACTACCATGGGGGTCAAATGAAACGGCAACGGAGAAAGCTCCTGGCACAGAATTTGCAGGTGGAAGGGGGTGGGCATCACAGCTACATCACAACAATTTGGGTAGAAGCGTGAAGTCTCCTAGATGGCAAAGATACGCTCCCGGGGCCACCCTCCTGGCTTGTGGTGCCATGTCATACTTCCCCACCGAGCCTCCCCGCCAGGGGTGCTTTACAGAAAGGAATCCTGGGGGTGGCGGCGGCGGTGCTCCCGGCCCTGCCCGGCGTACCTTCTTTGTCAGTGCTTTGGGGAGGGTTCCGAAATGGGGCTCAGCCGCCCGGTCCACCGGGTTGTTGATGTCCGACGGGACGGATTCCGTCCTCCGAAGCCTAGTTACTGTTTGAAAAGGGGGGAACACGTGAGCAGGGAACAGACGGAGCTAAAGACAGACTCACCCCAGATCCAGGAGGAAGGGGGGTGGCGCAGGGAACTCACGTGGAAGGAAGGATATTCTGCAGGCGGGGGCTTCTTTTGTGCACTTGTTGTGACACTTCAACCTGGAGGAGGAGGGCAAGGTCAGCGTGCGGGGGCCACGCGGGCTCCCGGGGCATCGCCCGGCAGGTGTGCGGCACCCACCCATCACGGCCTCAGCGTCCACAAACTTCTCAACAAGCCTTAGCGCAGAAGCGTGGGGGACTCTGCCATCGAGAGTGATGGCAGCTACTACCTACTGAGCACTGATCAAGTGCCGCTGTCGCCTACCCAGTCCTCCCAGCAGAGCAGGTTTTATCATGTCCATTTAACTTGTCACAGGTCACATATCTATTTTCCCTTTCTAAGAAAAACAGACCCTCTACCTACATTCAGAAAGCCCGAGACAAAGCTGAACTCACAGAAAGGAAAAACTGGAAGGCGAATGCTGGCATCCCAAAGGCTCCCAGGGGTCCGAAGGGCAGCCCCTCCCGCCACAGTCAAGCACTGGGCTGCTCTGTCTGAGGGTCAGGAGTGGACAGAGCCGGGCTGTCGTTTTGACCCTGTCTACGGCGCTGAATCTCAGTTTTCTCATCGATACAACAGGCTGACAGTTGGTGCCCTGCCCACCTCACATGCCCCACAGGCCAGCGTGGGCATCCTGTGTTCTCCATGAGAAAGGTAGAGTTGAATGGGAGCTGGAGGTCCCTAATTTAAAGCCAAGTGGCCTAGAACCACAGGGGAGTTACACTGGAGAGAAAACTCCAGCATCTCCCTGGAGGTCAGCAGAGTTGTCAGGAAAACAAGATCGATCCAAGTGATACGCATGAGACCCAGCACCTGGAGTCTGCCGGGAGCCCAAATGCATGAACACGTTCTAGCTCAGACTCTCAGAGCAGTCTCAATGGAATCATCTGCTCAGGTGTATAAATAAAACATGAGGCCCAGAAAGGGCAAGCACCTCGCCCCAGGTCACACAGTAATGCAGCAGCAAAGTGGCCCAGGAACCAAGACTCCAGGGCCACCGTTCGTAAGGGGGAGGGCAGCCAGACAGCAGAGGATAGACTCTGCTCAGCCCACACTGTTCCCTGTCCTTGCCCTTCTTTCCCCCCCAAAACCACAATGGTATGAGAAAATAAGTTGGATTTGTATAAAATTCACACTCTCTCGCTCTCCCCTTCTGTAAGCCAGCGCTGTGTTTTTATCATGGTCTATCTCCATTTCCCAGCTAAAATGTAAGGGTAAACTTCAGAACTCCTTAGGGTTCCCACACCGGTCCTCACACTCCTCCCTGCCTTTGTACGAGATGCTCCCTTGGCCTGGAATTCTCTTTTACCTTTGGTCTACCTTATAAACTTCTATTCATCCTTCCAAACCCACCTCAAACATTCCCTTCTTCCAGGAGTGCCTTGGTTAATCTCCCTGGAGAGGCCTGGGCACTCCCTAATGCCGAATGGGATTATGAATAGCAGGTTTAGGAGAATTCCTTTGAACTCGGACTTGCTAAACCAAAAGTGTTTGCTCCCCCACCCCACCTTCCGCCATCACCTGCAATGCTTGCACTTCACTCCGAACATCATGCTTTTCTGGCACACGTGGCAGACTTGTGACAGCCAGGACTTCGTGGAGAACCTGCAGGGGTGGACACATACACATGCTCACGCAGGCCGGGAACCCAGGCCTGGCCACGGACGGGTTCCCACACAGCTCCGGGGAAACCGGGAGTCCTGCTCCATCCCAGAGCCCCAGGGGCCCTCTCCCAGGAAGGGCAGGATAGCTAGGGGCTGCTGCTTCCCCCCAGGCATGTAGATTTCCCAGCCACGAAGCCATCACTATCCATATCCTAAAGTTCATGTGGTCACTGATACCAAACGTGGCAACAGCAATCAAAATTACAAGTGTGCATACCCTTGACCCAGCAATGCCAGTCTCGGGAATTTATCCAACAGACCCTCTAACAAGTGTCCAAAGACATATGGACAAGGTACATCTGCAGCAGGTTTGTAGCCGTAAAAGCCGGGAAATAACCTACATGATCATCAGTAGGGCACGGACTAAAGCATGGTTCATCCGTACAATGGAACACTACACAGCCAGCAAACAAGGACACTCTCTTTGTGCGAGTGTGGAGTAATCTCCAAATCACAACATCTAGTAAGGAAAGGTACAGTATGATATGATCCCATTTATACACAGGAGAAACTAATCTATGATGACAAGAGTGAATACTAACCACTTGATGGTAGCACTATCAACTAGGAAGAGCCAAAGGTAGTTAACTTTCTGGGGTGCCAGAATGTTCTAAATCTTCTGGATGTGTGTGTGATATGTCTATATGTATATATAAATTCATTTGTGCATTTTGCTCTATACAGATAGCTCAGTTTTTTAAAAAGCTAAGTATAGAACAGTGTGTATAATATATGTAGCATTCGTGTGGAAAAAAAGGAGAACGAAGACATACACATTATTTGTATAAAACAGCTCTAGAAAAATACACGAGAAATTGCTAAGACCTGCCTACAGGGGGAGCCCGGGAGCTGGGGACAGGAACGAGAGGGGCCTTTTCTCTGTACACATCCTTTGATACCTCTTGAATTTTGAATATACACATGGATTTTCAATTCAAAATTTAAAAAGTAAAAAATCACAAAAGATAGAGCGGAAGGAACAACGGGGGTTGAGTGTGCCCACAGTGTTGGCAGGCCTAAGAGCAGAAAGAACCCACATCTTTCGAGGAATAGATTTGTTTAAAGTACAGTATATCATAGGAACAGCAGAATGAATACCAACATCGGGGGAGTCATTGGTAATGCATCCGCAAACACTAGCTCATCTGATTCCTGCAACCACCCCAAGGAGTTTGGCAGGTCCAGGCTCTTGGCACACAGGCAAGGCAAGCAGCTCTGAGAGCTTAGGTGACGTTCCTGAGGTCACACGGGTGGGACACTGCAGCAGGGCTGGTGCCCAGGTCTGTGAACTCGGAGTTACAGAGCTTCTCTGCATCAGAGGCCACCGGGGCTGCAGAGGCCAAAGGAAGCCTTGAGCAGGAGGAAAGTGCCCTGGCTTTGGGCTCATACCAAGCCGAGTCTGAATCCCGAGGCTGAATACTACAGGCTGCAGGATGCCTCAGAGCCTCTGTAACACAGCTAACACCCACATAGGGATCTGGGGAGGGTCACACACATGCTGTGCACATGTGTAGTGCCTGGAAGGTAGAAAGACCCATGAACGTCACTGTCCCCACTCAATAAAAATTGGAGCTTCTGGTGGCAAAGGTCGCCCGACTGCCTGGAGTGCCCAATCCAATCTCCCCGGAACCCGGGTTTGTGTAAGCACGCTTTCGCTTTCTCTCGTTCTCTCTTTGGGTATTAACTGCCTTTCCTGTCAACATCGGGGGTGAGGGGGACAAGAGGGGTGTCTGAGATGATCTCCATTGGGAGATCTTGAAAATAAGTCTAAATGACAGTCGGATCTGGGACTAAGCAGGCAGGTCCCTGGGCAACACAGCGAACCCCCATCTCTAAGCAAACAAATAAATACACACATACATACATACACACATAAATACATACATGGTAAAAACCAAGAGGGTGTGACCTCACCCTCTCAAGCCCAGAACCCAGCAAGGGGAGGCGTGGGGCAGCCCGGCAAGGCCAGGGTGGCTACACTTGGAGGCTGAAACCGGCTGCCACAGGTGGGAGGCGGCAGCACTCTGGGAGACATCCGGGGACAAGCTAGCTCAGCCCCAGATCCCCTGTGAAATGGGGCAACCTGCTAGTCCTGGTGCCCCTCAATGTCAGCCCTTCTGGGTGCCAGAACCCGAGGTTAAACACCAAGCACTCGCCACTGCTGGACACATGAAGCTCACGTGCACATCACCCCATCTTATTCTCAAGATGGGACTGGAAGATACCAGTATTCCATTTGCAGAGGGGGAAACTGAGGCTTGGAGCAGTTACTGCCCACAGGTGTGTAGCTTATAGAGGGAAGACTGGGCTCCCAACGTCAAAGATCCTATTCTTGGCAGTTCTCCTGCAGCCCTTGGAAGATGGCACCCAACACCTCAGGTGTGGCCGAGGGACACACTGTGACCTTCGCTCCCAGGTTGTCTGCCAGTGACCTGAACCCTCCTCCCGAGGCTTTGGGGTACAGGCATCCCAGCCCTGACAAGGCACCAAACAGGTCCCTGGGTACCCTTGGGCTCACGCACTGTCTTATTGGCAGTGTGACCTCAGACCAGTTACTCAACCCTTGCGAGCCCGGGTCTCACCCTCTGGGGTGAGAATTCCAGGCCTGTCTCCCGATGGAGAGCAGCTCACGCTCCCTGCGGGAAATGAAAGGCGCGTTGCAACGCTGCGGCGCTCCCTGTTGCATTTACAACAGCCTTTAACAGGGACAGCCAGAGCACAGGCATCCCGAGGCACTGTCCCCCTGGCTGTCCAGGGTGAGGAGATGCCACCCAGACCTGCTGTTGCCAGCACACACTGGCCTCAGGAGCCAAGACCCCCGACAGTCCCAGTCACAGGCCCATATCCACCCCGCCCAATATGTATGAGCATCAAAGACCCTGCAGAGCTTGTTAAAATCCAGATTGCCAGGCTGAGAGCCTCAGAGACAGGGCCTGGGAATCTGGATTTTCAGCAAGCTCTACCGGGGACTCTGATGTGTGGTGCTGTAGGACCTGCACGACATCACGCTGGGCGCGGAGGAAGCTCTTGGCTCCTCCTTGTTTTTCCTGGGAAAGGAGGAGAGTGATGTCCCCCAGCAGAGTGAGGAGGAGACCCAAGGAGGGGCAGGCGAGGGACCAGCAAGCCCACATGGCCGCCAGTGACAATGCAGGGGCTCCAGGTGGGTGCAGGGCCGAGTCCCACTATGGAGACAGACAGGCAGACCAGAGGCAAAGAGCCCAGAGAAACAGCTACCAGGACAGATCCTCCACCTCCACCAGGCCCTGCGTGGGTCCCAGCCCAGCTCCATCGTGCCCCTCCCCACCAGGCCAGCTGGGCCTACCTGTGTGTCACTGAGAGCCCGATGTCCCTTCGTACCATCTGTGGAGATCCATGCGGGAGATCTGCGAGGAAAGAAGCCAGGTTGGGCAGGCTGCGAAGCCCGCGTGGGACAGTTTGTGCCTGTGACCTCCAATGTCAGAGATCACAGGCTCCACGGGGCACAGCAATTTATCACCCGCTAGAAAAAACATACGTCTATCAAAACGGGCAGGCCAAGCAACACCTGTGGAGTGGCACGGCTTGCTCTCTAGGGACTGTTACCGCCTGGCCTCTGCAGACGGCTCGGTTTGCCGTCCCCGTGCGGTTTCTGGCGCAGGTGGAAGGCAGGCTTGAGAGGCAGAAGACAGAGCAAAGGTGAGGGGAGAAGTTTCCACGCACCCCCGTCTCTTGCACTCTCTCACCAACACACGCACAGGCCACCGGCTTGCAAGGGCTTGATCTTGGGTACAGCTGACCCTGGAGTGACACGAATCTGATTTGCACGTGTCCACTGGTTTGTGGATTTGCTTCTGCCTCTGTCACCCCTGAGACAAAGGACCAACCCTCCTCTTCCTCAGCCTACAAAACATGAAGACCATGAGGACGAAGACCTTTATGATGCTCTATTGCCACTTAATGAATAGTATAATTTTCTCTTCCTTATGCTTTTTCTCAACAATATTTTCTCTTCTCTAGCTTACTTTACCGTAAGAATATAATACGTAATACACGTAACATAAAATGTGTGTTCATCGAATGTTTATGTTATCCGTAAGCCTTCCAGTCAACAGTAGGCTCTTAGTAGTTAAGTTTTGGGGGAGTCAAAAGTTATACTTGGATTTTTGACTGCACAGTGTGTGGGGGCGGGGGTCAGTGCCCCTAACCTCCATGTTGTTCAAAAGTCAACTGTTCGTGTTAAGTGGGTGGGAGATGCTTGATCGTTGATGGGGAATCTGTGGCTAGTACCTTTCCAGCCTGAAACACCTCGAGAACATTCCTCTGAAGCCACCACTGCCAGATCTTGGCAGGTAGAGCAAGGACAAGGGGAAGGTTCACCACACTCCCACACGGGCCAGCCCGACCCGGGAGCTACAGTCTGAGCCTTTGGGAAAGTCTCAGGAATCTTCTTTCTCTGTTGCAAGAAGAGCCACAAGCTTTGAGGTGCCCCTGCTGCTTGCCTTCCTGGACGGCCCCTCTCCTAACCTGGGCTTCCCCACGCGAACAGGCATCTCCAGCGTTTATGGCATTACAGGCTCGGCAGCGAGGAGCCTACATGTCCAACTCACACCCCAAACTCAGCGCTGTCTCCTCCCAGAACTCACGGATGGGCATCAGGGACCTGGGACCCCTCTGCATTGGTCAGCAGAACACTGTGGGCTTTTCCCTGGAAAGACAGTCTAGACTCTCCTGTGCTGGAGTGACCTGTGGGCATGCTGTGTCCTCTGCAGCAGAAGGTCCCCTGAGGGTGGCCACTGCCCCCTTGACCCTGACGGCTGGCCCAGCACACAGCTGGTGCTCATTAAGTGCTGGTTCACTTAAGGCCAAGGACCACACACCCCACCTGAAGGGGAAGGGTGTGCTGCAGGTACTACTGCCTCCTCCCACACCACGGGGAGTGTGATCAGCACACAAAGGCCCTCTGCCCCCTCCTTGATCAGGAACCCACCTTGGTCCCACCCGAAGATCTGGCACATGTGCACGGGGCTGAATTATCCCCAGTTCCCCCCGGGCCCACCCCAACCCAGTCGGCAGCCAAAGCCTCCAAACACATGGGGCTTTAAGGGGTTAGCTGCCAGTCTGAGAAACACAGACTATGAGACTTCAGCCACCCAGCTCTGAAAGCGAGCTGCGATGTGTGATGTCTGCCACAGGCACCGGCCAGGGCAGCGAGGTGGTGCGGGTGCCAGGCGCCACCTCTCCCGGATCTGGATGGAAATACTGGCCCTGAAGGCCTTACAGCCTCGCTGCTGGGTCCCTATGTTACTATGGCAACTGGAGGGACGGGCTGTCCTAGGGATAGAGGTTCTGGATTTTCCTCCAGGGCTCTGTTAAGGGCCCTGGGAGCTTCTGCCTGTGTCCTGGAGAAGAAAGCATAGCTGCTCCTCACCCTGTGCCTCCTTGGGTGCCTGTGGCCACTTCAGCATAGTCACTGCCCACCGCGCCCCTCCCCGTCCCCACGACCCCACCCACAGCTGTGTTACTCTGCTCTGTCAGCTCAGGATAGTATGAAAACACGCTGCTGTTTTGCTCAGGCAAAGACCAGACGTCTCTGCATCTCCACTCAATTAAAAGCAGGCTCCAGAGGCAGGGCTGTCTCCCTCTGCTTCGACTCATCAGTGAAGCCCCACAGCCTGGTGGCATGCAGGCACCTGTTCCCAGCCTGAGCTGGAGGGTGGAAGAGGGGTTCAGGGGGTCCTGGCATCCCCCTCCCCACCCTAAGGGGCATCTGCATCCTCCCATCCATCCGGGCTTCGTTCAGGGCTGAGCCGCACCCCTGCCTCCAGGAGTGCCCCTCCTGGACAGAAGGGTCCTGAGACATCAGGTGGGGTTCCAGGATGGCTGAAGTCCACCCAAACCAGACAGGTGGCATCTCCCTCCCAGAAGCACTGCTTTAGGTGGCAGCCCCGCGGGCAAGTGTCCCTGCCAGAGAGGTCACCGTAGGTCACTGCGGGCTGGCAAGGTAGAGACGGGGCTGCTCACGAACCATGACACTCTCAAGGTCCCTGCTTCTCAGAGAGCAGCTGCCGCTGGGCTGAAGCCAGCTCGTCACTTTAAGGCCACCTGTCTTAGGGCTATTTCCCGAGGCGGTTACCAGCACCTCTGCTTCCATACTATGGAAACAGAGGGTCAAAAAAATCCACCCCCGATGGGGACAGCAACACAACACGACTCTTGGGTGGCAGAGGGGACGGAAATGAATCACTCTTACCAAACCTGGAGGAGACAAAAAGGAGAGAGGGGATTATGTCACCATGCTGGCTCAGCGTGTTCCTAGAACGTTACCCTTGGGAGAGACAGGCAAGGGGATGGAACGTGGGACTCTGAGGCCTGGCTTGGGGCCAGGCTGGCCGAGTGGCTGTGGGAACCCCTGCCATCCCGGGGGGATGCTTCCTCAGTGGGAGGGGCTAGAAGGCGTTCCCTGGGACACTAGCTTATCTGAGCCTCGCCAGCCACCAAGCATGGCAATTAGAGCTCACCCCACTTCTCAGCTGAGGAAACTGAGGCTCACAGATGGGAGAGCTCTGCCAGGGTACAGGCAGGAAAAGGGGTTGGCACACTGGAGAGGGTGTGGCTGGGCAGGAGGGCAGGGAGGACAGTCTGCTGAGCAGAGAGGTGGCCCCCACGAGAAGGGTCAGGTGGGGACACACCCTGAGCAATGCCTCCCCTGGGGCTGCCACTGCCCCTAGAGGTGCAGGGAGCTGGGAGGAGCCAGGACACTCAGTCTGCCCTCAGGGCTCACACGGGGCAAAGAGGTGGCCTGAGCGTGCCTGTCAGTGCTGGTTCTGGTGGCTGTGCAGGGACTGGGCTCAGAATCCCAGGGTCTGAGGCTCAGTCACCAGCTGTGGGATCTGAGGCTAGTGGTGCCATCTGCCCAGGCTCTGTTCTCTGCCTGGAACATAGGAAGGGGACCAGAGCCCTCCTAATGCTTTTTTCAGGAGAAAATGAGACACAGGCACTGGGTTTAGCCCACTGTGAGGCCTTCTCTGACTGCCCCACGTATACGTGGTAGCTACCACTGCTCCTTCTGGGTGGGACCCAGGCCCTGGCGGGACAGCCTGATCAGTGACCACGGCGGGTCGCACCTGGATTTCTCCTCCTGGGGTGGCACACTCAAAGCCATCAGAGCTGTCCAGAGTCCATGCCGTGAAGGACCCGAGACAGCCTGCACTGGGACAGAGACAACAGGCCCATTCCACCAAAGGTGACTCCAAGGGCCAAGACAGACCAGGCAGGGCCCAAGGAACCCCCCACAAAAGTGTGTCCATGTCAAGGAGAGAAGGCAGGTGCCCCAGCCCACAAAGGTACAAGAAAGTAAGGGGCACCCAAAGAAAACACCCCCCCCCTTGTCTTCTATTCTGCCCACAAGGGTATATTGACAAGGATGATGTTTGTAATAGCAAAAAAAGACAATGATCTAGGTGCCCATCAAGAGGGCACAAGTTAAACTACACAATGGAATGATATGGACAAGTTAAAAAAAAATGAGGTTGCCTGAATAATTACAGATACGATACAAAACTGATAATTTGGTGGCTTCTGAAAGGGGAACCAGGTGACTGAGTAGAAATGGAGAGGGACAGACTGTTTACTGTGCACCCCTGCAGAGATGGAAAGATATGAGGCACAAAACTGTTGCACTTTGGATGCTGTGACTATCTCACTTATTCAAAATACATAGATAGAAAAACTTTTAAGTCAAAAAATAAACAAAAGAGTAAGGTATTTCAAGATGTACTGACATGACACTCTCAGAGATACCAAGGTAAGTCGAAAGGACAGGTCACAAGACAGAGTACATGGTATTTGACAGTCACTAGTGGTTTCTGCCCAATATTACAGTCCTCCCCTTTCTGCCACCCAGCCACACTCAGGACGGTGGCTGTTGTGTCAGCCTGGGGCCTGGCAGGAGGCTGACCCACGATGGGCAGGTAGCATGAGTCAGAAATAGATCTTTGTCATTTTAAGACCTGGAGACTCAGGGGTTGTTTGTTACTGTGGCGTAACCCAGCCTACCCTGACTGATACATGGCATTATTTTGTGTGTGTGTAAGTACAGAACAAAATCTAGGCTGATGCAGCCCAAACTGCTAAGGGAGCCTGGGGACTGGACTGAGAGATGGGGGCACCGTTGGCTTTTTACTTCACACACTTCTATAGTGGTTGATTTTGTGCGTCCTTTTTATGTACCTTTATGATGAGGAAACGGCCACCAAAGCTCTCGGTAGCTGCCCGGCAGGAACACTCACCTCATCGGGGAGACGTCATCGATGCGGTTCCCCAGCTGGGACTCGTGGGACTTGCTCCGGGTGAGCGTGGGGAAGCTGGGCAGCAGCTGAAAGACCTTGCGGCTGGGTGGCGGGGGCGTCCGCGGTGGCCTCAGCTTGGCGTGCCGGCGCAGCTGCGGCGTGGTGGGTGGGGTGAGGAAGCTGTGCAGGGCGCGGGGGGTCAGCCGGCCGCTGGCGTGCAGGGGCACACAGGTGTCCGAGAGGCCCTCACTGAGGCCAGGGGCTGGGAAGTCCGAGGCGGGCAGAGCCGACACGGAGACAGAGCGCGGGCCCTGGGCGCTGTTGCCCACTCTGCCCAGCTGGGAGCTCCCCGGGGGCCAGGGCAGGCTGGCTGGCGAGAGGGTGTCCGTGGAAGGCCCCGAGCCACTTTCCCGCCGAGCATCTGACATACTCCAGCCCGAGTCCTCTTTGTGCTCCCCTCCTGTGGGCCAAGAAGTCGAGTCACAGGCGGTTGGGGCGAAAAGGCATTTCCAGGTGAGGTGACAAGGGGACAGAGAGGTTAAACACCGTGGGCGAGGAGGCACCTTTCCTTAATGGAAGGCTTTGACTACCAGCCTGTACCTGGCTCAGAAAGTTCTCTCCTGCACACGTATTTGCGTTATTTCGCTGACCATAAGGCCACCAGGGCAGATATTACTACAGGGTGCATATCCCTAATCTGAAATCCAATTGCTCCAAAATCGGGAACTATTACTATTTCAGCACCAACATGACGCTCCCAGTGAACGTGCACTGGAGCACTGTGGATGTCTGGATTACAGATGCTGATAAAGGCAAACACCCCGGAACCGGAGAAAGCCCAAAACCTTCTGATCTCAAGCACCGCAGAGAAGGCACACGCAACCTGCATCTGTGTTACAGACGGAGGAAACAAGGCCCAGAGGGGCATGGCCCGTGCGGGGCTCTTCCCGGCAGGTCTCGGGGGACCAGCTGGGAAACCCACCTCAGAAGTGGGAGACTCAGAGAGCGAATGGTGACCGGTCCCGAAGGAAGGGCAAGCTGAGCGTGCAAAGGGAGGGAAAACGCCACTTCAGGAAAATTCAAACGTCAGGACAAGGGGCTGCCCTGACCTTCCATAGCAAATCGCCCTGGGGCTTGTGAAAAAACATCAGATAGAAAGGGAGCAACAGCCACTTCCTTCTGAGAGCGGCCCCCAAGTGACTTTCGGCTGCCCCTACCACGACCCCTGCCCCAGGCCCCCGAGACCTGGAGACCTGTGGGCTCAAACGCAATTGCACAGGCCGGCTGTTCACTCAAGCATATGCTGGATGCTGGGACAAAAGGCATAAAAAAGACACATGGGCCGGGCGCGGTGGCTCACGCCTGTAATCCTAGCACTCTGGGAGGCCGAGGCGGGTGGATTGCTCAAGGTCAGGAGTTCGAGACCAGCCTGAGCGAGACCCCGTCTCTACTAAAAATAGAAAGACATTAAATGGACACCTAAAAATCTATATAGAAAAAATTAGCCGGGCATAGTGGCGCATGCCTGTAGTCCCAGCTACTCGGGAGGCTGAGGCAGTAGGATCGCTTAAGCCCAGGAGTTTGAGGTTGCTGTGAGCTAAGCTGACGCCACGGCACTCACTCTAGCCTGGGCAACAAAGTGAGACTCTGTCTCAACAAAAAAAAAAAAAAAAAAAAAAAAAAAGACACATGCCCTGTACTTGAAGAGTCCGATGGGAGCGACAGACACACAGAGTATGCTGTGTGCCAGGACAGAGACACTTGGGGACTCTGTAGAGGAGTGGGGGTTGGTCAGGGAAGGCTTCCCCGAGGAGGTGGCACCTGGGCTGACCAGCTCAGGAAGCAGGTGCAGAAGGTATACCAGGCAGAGGGGACAGCACATGCACAGCAGGAGAGCACATGACACCTGCTGGTAATGACAAAGAGTGCTGTGGGCCTTTTGAGTCAGGACAAGCCAAGGGGAGGCAAGAGATGAAGTCGAAGGGGTCATCCCAGCTGGGGCCGCTCAGGAAGGGCCTGGAATGTCTCACCAGGGACTTCAGGTTTGACCCTATAGGATACAGGGAGATACAGAAAAGCTGAGGGCAGGGAGAAGGGACTCCATCCACAGAGACCCAACAGGCTGTCGTGGGGAAGGAGAAGACACCTGCCTCTTCTCCTATTTATCACCCAGCGGACCGTGCAGGAAGGTAGATTTTGACTCAAGACAAAATGACCGAGGCAGGTGGATCATTTGAGCTCAGGAGTTCGAGACCAGCCTGAGCAAGAGTGAGACCCCGTCTCTACCAAAAATAGAAAGAAATTATATGGACAACTAAAAATATATATAGAAAAAAAAATTAGCCGGGCATGGTGGCGCATGCCTGTAGTCCCAGCTACTTGGGAGGCTGAGGCAGGAGGATCGCTTGAGCCCAGGAGTTTGAGGTTGCTGTGAGCAAGGCTGACGCCACAGCACTCTAGCCCGGGCAACAGAGTGAGACTCTGTCTCAAAAAAAAAAAGACAAAATGAGCCTCCACGCTGGAATCCTTTCCTACGTGCCGCACATACTCCACCTCCCTCCACCCTCCTGGTCATGCTTCTTCTCCCCGGTGTTCAGGGGAGGTCGCTGAGACTCAGAGAGGCCGTGGGCACTGAGAAAGTGGTGGGATGGGAATTGAAGACCTCGATTTCAGTGCCATGTCCCCTCCCACAATGCCATCGACTTTGAATAACCTACAATGCAACAGCACTGGGAGTAACAAGCTCTCTGTCCTCAGAGGTGGTGGGGAGGGTTTGGCCTTCACAATTCATAAGGTTTCTCTGTACATCCGCCCCCTTTTCCAACGCCCTTCCCTGTCACTGATAGTGACTTTCTATCCACGAATCAACGGGGCAGGACGAGGTGCAAGGTGCGCAGTCTCTGTGCTCCCGTACCACCTGCTCCTTTGGAACTGCAGCCGCGACTTACGCTGTAGCTTACATGCTGGCCTATTGGAGGCCCTGAACATGCTCCTTAGTGAGTGGATGAAAGAATGAATTCCACCAATCTATAAGCAAGTCTGTCACACAAGGACACACAACGACCCCCAAAGTCTTCAAATTGCCAATTTAATCACCACCACTTTGGGCCAGGACGGGGATGGCAAATGGGTCTTGATGTGGGTGCCGATACCCAATTGACTGGCAGGGGGAGCTTGCGAATAACTCTGGAGTCGCTCAGCAGAAGCGTTCGTAGATTGACTAGCGATGTCTGCTACAATGAAAGACGGGGAGTCGGCAGGAATGATCAGCCCCTATTCAGCGGCACAGGGAACCCTCCTTCACTCACCTTCCTTAAGACCAGAGACCACAGGGAAGTGACGTCAACATTTTCCATCACCCCACAGGCCTAATATTGAAAAGAGCATCTAATATGTGCAAGGTTCTGGTCTAAGCACTTTACCTTAACACATATCATCTTCACAATAAGCCTAAGAGAGAGGTGGTATCATTACCTCCATTTTGCAGATGAGGAAACTGAGGCACAGTGAGATGAAGGAAGCAGCCAAGGTGCCGTAGGTTTAAGTGGCTGGGCAGAGGGCTGGGCCCCGGCAGTCTGACTGCATAGCCCTCACCTGGCCACGCTGTGTGCAACAAAGATGCTCTGACCACGTGATCCGACAGACGGGGGGATCATTGCTGCCTACTAGTCCGCAGCAGGTACCCATGAAGTGCGACCACTGCTGGGCAGACGAAAGACCTTTGCCTTGGACTGCATTGTGGCCAGGACTCTCCTGGGGATGCAGGGACACCACAAGCTGAGACTGGATGGGAGAGAAGAAACCTGGAAAAGGTCCCTTCCCGAGGGGCCTCCTCCTGGGCATAGTGGAAAAAGCACCCTCTGGGTTCAAAGCCCAGCTCCGCCCTGCGGCAGGTGTGACATCCCAGATGACTCACCCAACGCCTCTAACGGTCAGGTGCCTTAGCTACAAAATGAGCTTAGCACCACCTCTTAATAAGGTGTGGCTACAGTGTGTATGGCACATGCCTGGCACACAGTAGGTGCTTAATAAATTAGTGATCTCTCTATCTCAGCCTCTGGGACGGGCAGAGAGCAGCCTTCAGGACACAGATGGGTCACTACCACTCGACAGCTGGTTCCTTCACAATTCTTTAAGACCCAGGCATAAGACGGGAGGGAGACAGGGCTGACGAGCCACCCCAAAGATCCCAGCTTGGGTGGCAGTGTGGGAACGACCCCACCTCCATCACAGCTCGAGGCTCAAATCCCAGCTGCTACTGCGTGTCCCTTGACCAAGCCCCGTCCCCTCTCCGGGCTGAGTCTCCTCCTCTGTGAAATGTGGCCATGAGAATGCTGGCCACGCCTCTGTCACATTTATCTTTAGCACCTGCTGGGAGGCCTGGTGTGTCGAGATTTTCTGAATTGAGCGAAACTCTCTACACTGCTCCGCGTTGAGAGAACTTGATACAATGGGGCCAGGGAAGAAATTAAGCCCAATCCTCTCTGGGAAGAAAACAGTCAAGTAGAATATAAACCTCAGTGCCCTCCTTTTAAGCCTCAGGCAGCTGGACATAAGAGGTTCAGATAATTAAAAAATGGACCTAATTTCATTCATTAGGCTCATTTTAATGCCTTATCTGTGTAGGAGCAGGAGCATTAAGTCGGGCACTTGAAGCTATTTCCAAGGCAGGATTTAGACCGCCTGCAAGTAATTCCAGGGACCTCATCACAACGCCAGGGATACATACTTTGCCTGGGACAGCCATGCACACACTCCCAGCTGAAAAACCACACAGTGTCTCTCAGCATGCGTGGCTCAGGCTAAGCCACGTCAGCACGTGCCTCTGGAGCACAGAGTCCCGCCGGCCAGAGGGACAGGAGAAGGTGTGCGAGGGCTGGGGGCTGGAATGCAGGAAGCTGGTGGAGGGTACACAGAGCCCTCCACAGAGGGAAAATCACACAGGGCCGGCCCAGCAGACTGGCCTGGGATTTCCAGCAATCACTAAAGCCTCAGCGGGTTCAGACTGGCCAGACCGACCCGGATCCAGGGCTCCAGGACTGTCGGGGAGGCTCCCTCTTGGGCAGGCCCATCCCATGCTTTTTGAACATCCACGCTGGCCTGTGCGGGCTGCCCCAGAAACCCCGGGCCACACATACCCCACCCCATCGCCCGCTGCGGGAGAGGCCCCGGCCCCCAGGGAACCAGGCCAGGTTGGGCTGCGGGGAGAGGGAGGCCCCACCTACCCAGGCCCGGCACCTTTCGCAGGCAGGTGAGGGCGTACTGCAGGCGGCCGCACTCCTCGGCGCTGGCCCCGCAGCGCTGCAGCGTCTCCTTCACCTTGGCCTCGTTCATCTCCAGCAGGGCATCCAGCGTCAGCTCGCAGGGGATCTCCTGAGGGGCGCGGGAGGGACGGGGGAGAGGCGGTGAGCAGTCGGCAGACCAGGCGCCCCCTTCCCCCTCAGCCCGGCCTCCCGCTGAGTGGCAGGGGCCAGCTGCTGCCACCAGAGCCACCACGTGCCTGAGGACACAGGCAGAGAGCCCTCACCCCCACCCTCGGTGCTCCCAGGGACAGCAGCTGAAGGGACTCCGGGTGGGGAAGAAGAAAAAGCCTGAAAGGTTTTGATGACAGCATGTTGTCCCTCTTGCTTCTTTTTATTCTTCTGCAAAGAAAAATTATGAACCACGGCAATTTTTTTAGAGTGACAAGTACTTCAGACAAAGACGGCCCTTAACAATTTTGTTGTATTAGAATCAGACAAGAGAGATTTCAAATAAAATTGGCTCAACAAGGGAAGGATTAAAAAACCCTTGCCAAGCACTGCAGAGATACTTACTACCGCATTGTTTAACTGTCAAAACCTCTCGCTGGGCCCACTGGACAGCTGAAGGAAGAGGCACAGAGAGCTTGTGTCACTTGGACAAGGTCACTCATTGGGTCCTCAGGGCAAGAGGGTAGCAGGCAGCATTTTAAGGTGGCCTCTGACCCAAGTCCCCTGGTGTCACTCCTGATCATGTTACAGGACAGTAGTCCCCCCACCCCATCGATGGCTTTGCTTTCTGCAACTTCAGTTACCTGTGGTCAACTGTGGTCCAAAAATATTACGTGGAAAATTCCAGAAAGATTCCAGAAATAAACAATTCATAAGTTTTAAATTACATGCCGTTTTGAGTAGCGTGATGAAATCTCACACTGTCCTACCCAGGACATGAATCATCCCTTTGTCCAGGGTATCCGCTCCCCGCCTGTTAGTCACTTAGCCATGCTGGTTATCAGATCGACTATCGCGGTATCTCATCACCTGGGCATTTATCATCTCACATCATCACAAGAAGAAAGGTGAGCACAGTATGGTACGGTATTTTGAGAGAGAGAGACCATATTCACCTGACTCTTATTACAGTATATCATAATTGTTATTTTATTATTGGTTGTTATTAATCTCTTACTGTGCCTAATTTATAAACTCTACCAGAGGTACGTATAGGAAAAAACATAGCGTATATAGGGTTTGGTACTATTTGTGGTTTCAGGCGTTCATTGTGGGTCTTGGAACATACCCCCTGAGGACAAGGGGTGACCGCTGCATATGGCAAAAGGGAAATTGTCCGTGTAGGCTCGATCGAATCACGAGCCCTTTAAACGCAAAGGGTTTTCTCTGGCTGGCAGCAGAGAAGTCTTTGGAGGCTGGTAGCATGACAAGGACTCTGCAGACTTTGAAGACGGAGGGGGCCACACAAGAAGGAATCCAGGTAGCCTCTAGGAGAGAGAGTGGCCCCCAGCCGACAGGAAGTAGGGACCTAAGACCTACAGCCACAAAGAACTGGATCCTCCAAAAACCTGAATGAACTTGGAAGTGGATTCTTCCCCAAAGTGTCCAGGTAAGAGGCTGCCCTGGCCCACGCTGGCCACAGCCTTGTGAGATCCTAGGTGGCGATGCTAGCAGAGTCCACCTGCATTCCTCTGCTCCGTCTTCCACCTACAGAGCTGTGAGCTCATAAATGGGGGGTGTTCTAAACTGCTAAATTTGTGGCACAATAGAAACTAACACAAGAGCAAACATTTGAATCAAGGCCTAGCTGGCTTCAAAGCTCGTGCCCTTCCCTCTCGTCAAGGAGGGAGGGAACCCCTCCAGCGCTGACTACTTTGAGCCACATGTGACACCAAGCCTGGAACAGATACGAAGACCAACGGGACATGTCCCTGGCCTTAGGTGGCTTGCAGCCCAGTGGGAGGTGACAATATGAAAACAAGTGATTACAATGCAATAATATGGGCTAGAAGAGAGAGGATTCAGAGAGCCACTGGACCAAATCAGGCCTTTTTTTTTTTTTTCCTTTTTTACTCCTTTTTATATTTCCCAGATTTTCTATAACAGGGAAGGCCAGACATCCCACACCTTTGTGAGTCCTACAAACCTCACAGTTCTTGAGAATCTAAGCGGATTTTCAACGATTTTTAGCGAGTTGTGTCCAACATTCACACGCTGCAAATCTCTGACTCAAGTGTAAAACCTGGGCCTGGTGAAGACACTGGCCGTGCGTCCTGGGGCAGGGGGCCAGCCCACGCCCCTCTCACACCACCATGTCAGCATGTTCTTCAACCTCCAGGGCCAAGGGCAAGAATCCCCTCACTGTTTAGAAGGATTCATAAAAAAATAAAAACAGACGTGTAACAGTACCAAGAAGCTCATCACTGGTTGGCCAGACCGTCGGTCGTCAGGAATCCTTCCAGATGATAAACTAAAGCATCACAGGAAACCACTGATTAGAACAGTACCGGAGAGGCTGATTAGATACATGGTCCCACGCAGAAGCTTTTATGCAGTCAATGTATCTTCATCGAAAAACAGTTCTGACATCTTTTCTCTCATTTTACTAAGAAAAGCAACTTGCCAATATTGTCAGGGCAAGAACAAAAGTGACCTTCACCTTAACACAATTGCACAAAGCAAGCCTCCACCTTTTCTCTGGCTAGGGCTCTTCAGTTTGTCACTCCCCACCCTGCACACACACAGGGTCCTGCACATTTTCCCAAGGCTGTCATGACTCAGCAGTTTTCCCAATTTTCCCCCAGGCTGTGATGACTCAGCAGTTTCCCCACATTTCCCCCCCCCCCCCAAGGCTGTGATGACTCAGTGGTTTTCCCTGAAGACATGAGATCTGTTTGATGGTGGCCAGAAGGGAGCCAGGCCTCGGAAACCCAACTCCCAACCCAACTATCATGCAGATAGGGATCGTTGTCTGTCTTTCTTTTCTTTCTTCTCCCTTCACCTACACCAAGTAAAACATCATAACTACACCATTATTACAAACTATTAATATTTGCCAGTGTAATATGCCCAGTGCTATACATATCTCCACGCTAAACATTCAGCAAGTCGATGCGTTAAGCCCATTTTTCTGAGGTTCAGGGACCTCACTCGACAGGGCCTAATAAGTGGCTGGGCCAGAACCGAAGCCCAGATGTGCTGATTGGAAGCTCCTTCAATCGCTCCAGTGGCAAAGCCTTGGGACGCAGCAGCTACCTTTTAGGGGAGATTATTTTTCCAAAGTAAATGAATTTCTACCTATTTTCTGAAAAATCTATAAAAGAGAATGTTCTTTGTTCTTTAAGCAAGTGAAGTAATACCCTTAAAAAGAGACAGAATATGTTCAAATCCATTCCCTTAAAAAAATGACAAAAAGAGAAAAGATATTCCGCCATAGCTTCAAATTAGCTGGAAAGCATCCCTCGCTTCCGAGGCTTCGGGGATCCATCCACCCTACTCCAATAAGGTAGGGGGCCATCTTTCCTTTCCCTCCTTGCCTCCCCTTCATGCTCCAATTCAAACCAGCACTAAGGGGTTGGCAAGACCAAACTGGGGTGCAGGCTGGGGTGCTGGGACAAGGGAGTCGGTCTAGGGTCCCTTAAACTAGAGTTGCCCTGCCTCTCCCCGGACAAGCAACTTAACCTTCCAGCCTTTGCTTTCCAGGCTGTGAACCATGCATTTCCACAGCAATGAAATTAGAGTGCTTAGCACACCATCCAGCACCAAAGATTATGACCATTATTTCTGAGCAACTGTCCCTCCCACCGTCTAATCCCTCCTCCCTGCAGGGCTGGATTACTGAACTGGGGCAGGGACCACTGCGGTCTACTTAGAAGCTGCGGTCAGTGCAGCCATCCACTAGTCAGTCCGCAGGCAGGCTACCTGGTAAGAGGGTCTCAAACACAAAGCCTCAGGCCCAAGCCCTGGGAGGAGACAAGATCAGCAGGGACAGGCCCCCTCGATCTATCTTTTGAGGGAGCTACAGGTGCTAGAAACACTTCGCTTGTCTTTTTACTGGACAAGAAACTCAACAGCAGCAATGGCGATGCTAATCAGAAACCCACCCTCTGCCCTTGTTCAGTGTTGGGGGATGAGGGTGGCGGGGTAGGCTATGGAGGGACGCCAGACGTTCTGGTTTTTTTTTTTTTTTTTTTTGAGACAGAGTCTCACTCTGTTGCCCGGGCTAGAGTGCCGTGGCGTCAGTCTAGCTCACAGCAGCCTCAAACTCCTGGGCTCAAGCAATCCTCCTGCCTCCGCCTCCTGAATAGCTGGGACTATAGGCATGCGCCACCGTGCCCAGCTAATTTTTTCTATATATATTTTTAGCCGTCCAAATCATTTTCTATTATTTTTTTTTTTTTTAGTAGAGACGGGGTCTCGCTCTTGCTCAGGCTGGTCTCAAACTCCTGACCTCGAGCGATCCTCCTGCCTCGGCCTCCCAGAGTGCTAGGATTACAGGTGTGAGCCACCGCACCCGGCCCAGACATTCTGGTTTTAAAGAAATCTGAATTTTTATTTTTAAATGACTGGTTTTTACAAGGTGGCAACAAATTCAAGTCTGTGCAGACAAAACAAATCATGTCCATGGGTAACATAGAGCCCCCAGGACCAAGCATGGCGACCTTATAGGAAGAATCGGATGTCTATTAAAGGTGGATCAGATCAATAACTTCCAAAGCTTCATTTCTGCAGGGAAATGGGGAGGGCTGGTGGCCCAGCAGCAAGTACTCCAGATGGCCAGGCCTTCTCAGCGAGGCCTGGAAACAGAGTGCCTGGCTCAGACTCCTACAAACGACTTTGGGACCCAAAGTGAATTAAATCAAGAAGGGAAGTGCAGGAGGCAGGCATGCTCTTGACTGGGCCTCCAACTCAACAAGTCTGCCCAGCAGGCCTTGTGGCTGTGCAGGCCCTTGGCAGTGGCCCTGGTATCTCCTGCTATCGTGACTCAACAACACCCCAAAGCAAATTGGCACCCCCAGACCTCGCACACGGATATGGCTCACCCACCCACAGGGACGGGCATAGCCCATTATTCAAACCAGAGGAAATCAGTTGCAACAAATTAGGGAATCATTTTTGCCACCGGATGAAGGTGAACTCACAGGTAAAGCCGCTCTGAAACCTTCTCAGGCCTGGGAGGCTCCAATGGCCCAGGAGGGCATCCCACGTGCCTGGTGCCACACGGAAGATGTTAAGTTGTCCCAAAGCCAAAGTCCCTCTCTCTGCCATCCCCTGAGGTTCTGGAGAAGAGATGAAGGCTGGGAGTCCGTACTGCCTTCAGGAAAATTACTGCCCACCCCAGCTGCTGTCTAAAGAAGAAAATGCAGAACCAGAAACCAAGGGAAAACGCGGACACCCAGACCATCCTGGGAGATGGCCGGGCCTGCCTCGGACAAGCCTCGGGGTTAGCCAGGGAGCACATGAGCGGGTCCTGCCAGAGCACACTGGCTCCCTGCCTCTGTATTAATACGTTTTCCAGTAGATGACACTAAGTTATTCTTTCTGATAATGATTAGAGAGCACGACCGGTTGAGCACTGAGGTCACGCCAGTCTGTGACAATTCAGCCATGTCATTAGCAGGAAGCTGCTGGTCTCCATTCTCTACAGTGGAAGGTGGGGAAGGGTTTGGTCACACGCGGCTGCCCCCTCCCCTCGGCAGCTGGCGTCACAGGCCACGCTGGGTAAGCCGGCAGCTCAGGCCAGCTGGGTATCAGATGGCGTCCTGGGACTTACCAGCAGCCACGGGGCTGCCGGGGGATATACTTAGAAACCTGTGCTGGCGGACACTGAGCCGCCACACTCATTGGGGGCCAGTCAGGTGGACGGAGGAATGCCAGGGGCGTCACCGCCTGTGTGTGGGCCACATACACAAACATGGTGCAGTTCAAGCCAGAATTTGGGGTGAATGTCAGGTTGACGGAAGACCAAGAAGCAAACTGACGCTTTGTGTTTCTGTTTAGTGTTTTAGTCCTAGAGCATATGACAGTAAAGGAGGGCTGCTGCCTCAGTCACCTGTAGAGCCTGGACCCCCGGTGCGTGCAGGAGGTGGTGTGTCCCCCAGCCTCCCGGGCTGTGGAGCAACAAAAGGGCCAGGATGCTTAGCCACAGACACTTCTCTGGGAACTGGTTACTCGGGAGAGGCCAGGGGGACTCCTAGAGCCCTGTGGGGGTGGTGCAGGCCCCTACACATCCCTCTGCAGCGGTGGGGGGTGGGAGGAGAGGGGGAGGAGTAAGTGGGGGAGGGTTTCTATGGCAGCCCAGGATGGGAGCCATGTGCCTCGCATTGGCAGGGGAGCACCTGACAGATGTTCCTCCTGCCGGCCCCCCGCCGCTGGGCTGCGGGAGAGGGAGGAGTGAGACTATCATAATAGTCAGATATTCTGGGAGGCAAAGGGGGCGCTGAAGCAGCAAGGGCCTGGGCCAGGCAGCAGCCTCCAGGGGTCTCCACGAGAGCAGCAGAAAGTTTGGGGATAATGGTCTTGTCTGGGGGCCAGTTCTGGGCCCAGCCTCTTCACTGTCACACCCTGGGAAACAAGGACAGCAAAGCCCCCTCCTGAGAGAAGTCAGCTGCTTCCTCGAGGGCAAACCTCAGCTTCTAGACACCACTTCCCAGGCGGCCAGCACAGCGAAGGAAACAGCCAGACTTGGTCCTTGCAACCCCCTTGACCCTGGACAAGGCCCTGCCTTTCTCCGAGCTTCGGTTTTCTCATTTATAAAGTAAGTGGCTTTGGCTAGATCAGATCAGTAGCTCTCAACCCTGGCTGTGCCCTGGAATTACCCGGGGGATTTTAAAAAAGAATCGAGATGCCCAGACCCCACCTCAGACCAGCAGAATCAGAATTACATGGGGTGGGGACCTCGAGGGCACAAAGGCTTGGCACCTGAAGTCTGGCCAAAGTAGCCCGGGGCAGCAAGGGACTGAGGACGCCTGGTTCAGGAGGCAGATGTGGCCACGGTGGAGCTGTGCTCTGGGGATTGTCTTCCTCTCCCTGTCCTCTCAGGAGGCCACATTCCTTCAGTGTGACCAGCCTAGCCCATGCTCACAGATGTCCCAGGAGATGTCCCCTCCTGTGCACCAGTGCCTGCCTCCCTCCCCACAAGGTAGGTGGGAGCTCACAGTGGGGAGCTGGGCTGAAAACATTCAGGGACCGCCTGCCTCTGGCCCAGGCACTGGCATGGCAAGGTGCAGGGGTGGAGGAGGAGGGATACAGGTCAAAGGTGGGGAGGAGATGGGAGGGGATCGAGAAAGGGTAAGTGATGAGCACCTACTATGCACAACCTAGGCACCAGGCACCCTGCTGGAATGAACTACAGAGGATGGCACATGCGAGCCCCGTAACATCCTGCAATGGGTAATAAGGCTCAGAGAGGGTGGGGAACTTGCTCAAGGCCACACAGCATGATGGGCGAGACTGGGGCATGGCTGTCTCTACCCACTGCCAGCCAGCCAGCCCTGCCCGCTCTGGTGCCCACTGCCTTGCTCTATGAAGTGAGCGCCTTTTCCCAGGGCAGAGTTTATTTGCAGCCACCGGCATCACAGGTCACATCTGACTTTCTTGACCCTACCTTCCTCCACCCCCCCAATCCAGTCAGGGTGAGCTCTGGTAGTGGGATCATAGTTCAGAACCCCCAATCTGGTGGGTCATTCAGCCACTCAACAAACACACACCAGCTAAGTAGGGCTCTACCTCCTGCTGGCCCTGGGCCTCACTGCTTCTGCTGCTGCGTCCTCTCCCATCCAACTCCCAGCACACAGGCGGCAGGGACACCGAGGAGAGGCTTTCGAGCAGGCCCACATCTGCCATGGAGGCAGCCTGCATTTTGTCATTTTTCTCTGTGTCATCAACACACATTTCTAAAATCGCTGCTCCCGGCTGCTGTCTGAAAATGGCCTGACATGTCCTGCACTAAGGGAACACACATGTACCCCAGCTTCAGCAACTTGCGTTTCCCGAAACACATGCTACTCCCAAAATGGAGAGAGGAGATGGGTAGGCGTCTACAGAGTAGGTTTCCCTACACCCAGGATGTTTGCTGACTGTGAAATTTAAAAAAAAAAATTTAAATAAACACTATTATCCATAAGACCCCACACTAAAACTTGAGCCAAAAATGGAATACGCTAAAATAGTCCAGGCGCCGTGGCTCACGCCTGTAATCCTAGCACTTTGGGAGGCTGAGACGGGAGGACTGCTTGAGGCCAGGAGTTTGAGACCAGCCTGAAGAGCAAGACCTCATCTCCACAAAAAATTTAAAAAATTAGCCAGGTGTGATAGTGTATGTCTCCAGCTACTCGGGAGGCTGAGCCAGGATCACTTGAGCCCAGGAATTTGAGAGTGCAGAGAGGTATGATCACGCCACTATACTCCAGCCCAGGCAAAAGAGCAAGACCCTGTCTCAAAAAAAAAGGGGGGGGGGGAATATATTAAATTTTTAAAAGAACATTCAAAAGGAAGACTGGGGTCAGGGTAGGACAAGGGAAAAGGGAAGCTTTGCCAGCAGCCAAAGAGCTGCATTAACCCTTGGGTGACACCTGGCTTCTGGGGAACCAGCAAATGGGAAAGCCACCCCCCAAACAAAACAGAGCCATGTGGAAGGGCCTTTCCCCCATTCCCCAGGGCCGCAGCTAGGTGAGGGGGCTGCAGAGGAGGATGAGCACACGATGTGCCATCCCAACAGGGACACTTCTCCTTTAAGGAACGGCAGAGCTGTGACAACAGACCTAAACTGGGACAGTCCCTGGCAAGCTGCAATGCTGGTAATCCTATGCAGAGGGTGCAGGGAACCAGATCTGGCTTGAATTATATCTCCATGTGTGGGACCCTGGCCCTCCCAGGGGCCAAGGCACAGACAGACATAAACGGGGCTCTTGGGTGTGGCCACATCTCCAGCATCTTCCCTGCCTGTTGGTCCCCAGCGTCTCCGGCTTTCAGTTCTCCCCTGCTCAGGTGCACCATGAAGAAGAGAAATGTCAGACAAGTTCCCTCCTCCTGCTTCCGTCTCCTCTACGTGCATGGGGTGAGACCACTGCACCAGAGCACGCCCAGGGTGTCAACCAGGCCTCTGCACACCAGCCTCGGTGCCTGGTGGGTCCCCAGGAGGGCCAGGAGCCAAATCACAGACCCTCCGCCCCCAACCAGAGGGACACATCCCAGTGTCCAGCACGTGGGTAGTCTGCTTGTCTGTCCAGGTGGGGGATGAGCCGGGCTGCAGGGAGCGAGCCCGGAGCTGGAGACCTGAGCACCAGGCTCCTCTGCCTGCGGACAAGGGCTGCATTGTTTCAGTCACCCCTCGGGAGTGCAGCCAGGAGACAGAGATCTCTCAGGAGATGCTGGCAGGAGGCAGCCCCTCTCGGTAGTTTTCCAGAAACCCAGAAAACAGCTCCTGCCACACTTCAGCAAGGGGCCTCGACAGAGCCCCTGAGCAGATGGCCAGGACCCAAGCTGGGGGACCATCACCACAGCCAGCAGGTTCCGAGGGCACGAAAGGGGCCAGCAGACACTCAAGAAGTCAGGGAGAAACCATTTCTCTGCCAAGGTCAAAGGCAGACTTTAGAGGGACCTTAGGGACAATCTAGTCCAACATTCATTTTAGAGAAGAGGAAACCAAGGCCCAGAGAAAGGAGGGGACCCGCCTGGGTCACCCAAAGCAATAGTGCCAGGACCAGGTGTCCAGACACCCCTGCCAGTAACCACCACCAGGATATACGTGCCTCTGGAAGAGCTCACCAGTCTCCACGGTGGACATTCCCTGCCCTGATGTAAAGGTGTCATTCCTTCTAGGTTTTCTGAGCTGGTCCACGGAGGGAGCCAAGGGGAGGATTCCCCAAGGTCTGCGCTGAGAATAGCCTCCCTCTGCCCGAGGGACGCCAAACCACGTGCTCGCCTCCTGCACCCAGAGCCCTACGCGCCAAGGATTGGGGTTCCGGGCTCATGGCCTCACCTGGAGCCTGGCAAATCCCTAACGTCTTGGATTAGAAGATGGCGGCACATAAAACTCAAGTCTGTGTTCTTGTCTGCCCCTACCCACCCCCACTTTGGTGACAGTGCCCACTTTTCTTCTTTCTGAAAGGAAGAAGAACACCCACATCACCAGCTACACCCAAACATCCAGGTTCTCAGACAGGGCCTAAGAGCCACTTGGGGTTGTGGCATGTTGATTCTTACTCAGCTTCTCGCCATACTTCCTCTTTTCACAACCAGTCTCATCATAAAAATAACAAGCACTGGTACCACCGCCGCTCGGTAAGTGGCCTGGGCACAACTGCTTGGTGACTAAGGAGCTGAGGCTCGGAGACACTAAGGTACTCACGTTAAGACACAGCAAGTAAGTAACGGGACCTGGATGGACCCTGGTCCCGCGGCACTCCAAAGTTAGCATCTCTACACCACTCCAAAGTTAGTGTCTCTACACGGACAGGCCTCCCCGGCCTTGCTGGCTACAAGTACGGAGAGGCAAGGCTGGGGCAGCCCACACATCTTGGGGTTCTGAGCTCCCTGCCAAAGCTGCAAGCTCAAAAGCAGTGTGTGTCCTGTTCAAACCGTAAGTATGAAAGGACCGAACACCATTCCCTAGCAGGGTGGGGAGGATCCATTTCAGGGAGGGTCTGTCCCCAGCCACTTTATCACAAGAAAGACAGGAATGGAATCAGGAAACGGAGGCATCTCTACCCCAACATGCAGACTTTTCCACGCGTGCTCTACAGCCAGTTAGCAAAGCAAGGACCCGGAGCCCAGCCACACGCAGCCACTCTAGGGGGTCGTGGAAAGGCCTCCTGGGCCCGGGCCTACCTCGCAACCCTCCGGCCCAGGCTGGCTCAGGCCTGGGGCTTCTCGCAGCATCACAGGTGGTGGGGCCTCCGTGCCCCTGGGTGCCTTAGCCGTCACCCAGCTCCACAGGCAATGCATGGTGAGGGGGCCCGAGCCCAGGGTCCCCGGCAGCCCCAGCCCCCAGTGCAGTGTCCCGGGCAGAGGGGTTTGTTTTCATGACTGTAGTGAGCAGCCACTGCAGCCAAAAATAGTTTGTGCCTGGGAGCTGGGGAGTCAGCACATACCTCCCGGAGCAGGTGCCGGGTATGACACACACAGGTTCTGGCAGGCCTCGCAGCGGGGGGCTGGGGACCTGGCGCCCAGGACACCAGGCCACAGAGAGGTTTCCCCTGCCTTAGCACCTCCCTCCAAAAAGCAAGATCTGAGTCAATCAGGAGCACGGTCGTCTCCCTCCTCCCAGTGCATCATCTGGGAGAACCCTCGCCACGAACTCCGCCTGCCCCCAGCCCCCTGCAGCCTCTCACACTCTCGAACCCACAGGGAGAGCCCCCACGCCGCAGCACGTGCCCTGGACGGCACACAAGACAGCAGTTCAGAAGGATGCTCGGCTGTCAAAACTCCTAGAAGTAAACTCCAGAAACCGTGAACGTGAGTATACGTGAAAGGAAAAATAAATGCAAAAAAGGTTAAGTGCTGACTATCGGGCTGGCAGGGTTCTGCAGGGATTCTATTTTCTTTTTCAAGTTTTTCTGTATTTTTTAATTTTCCTACAATGGACATTTGTAATTAGATTTAGAAAATGTTGCTTTAAAATAATAATAAATAAAAATAATAAAATAAAAAAGGAAAGATGGCCAGAGATGCACAACATTGTCCTATCTAGGAAAACAAGAAACAGAGAGAATGAATGAATGAGAGAATTGCATGAGCCAGCTTTGGAGCCAGACTTCCTGGATATGAATCCGGACTCCACCACATACCATCTAGGTCAGCAGTCCCCAACCTTTTGGGCACCAGGGACCACTATGGAAGACAATTTTTCTGCAGACCAGGGTGGGGGGGCGGGGGAGAGACAGAGCTCAGGCAGTGGCGTGAGTCATGGGGAGTGGCTATAAACACAGATGACGCTTCACTTGCCTGCTGGCCGCTGCTCACCTCCTGCTGTGTGGCAGATCTAGGTGACTTCAGGTAAGTGACAAAGTCACTTAGTTTCTCTATCTATATTATATACCGAGGATGAAAGCATTGGGTCCTCATAACCACTCCATGTACAGCTCACAGCTCAGTTCCAGGCACCCTGGGAGTGCTCACTAAATAACTGTAGCATAAATTCGTGAATAAACTACATTTAAAAAAAAAAGAAGAAGAAGAAAAGCCCAACACACAAAGATGGCTGACTGGAAGAAAATATACCAAAATGTTTGCACTGTTTCCTTTGGGTAGTAAGATTATGGTGTAAGCCATGAATAAATGGTAGCTATTATTGTTTTCTGTAATGTCTAAACTTTTCACATTTTGAAAATGAACATATGGGCTGGGTGTGGTGGCTCACACCTGTAATCCCAACACTCCGGGAGGCTGAGGCTGGAAGATTACTTGAGCCCAGGAGTTTTAGGTTGCAGTGAGCTACGATGACGCCACTGCACTCTAACCCTGGTGACAGAGTGAGACACTGTCAGGAAGGAAGGAAGGAAGAAAGAGGAACATATGTATAAATTATTGGATATTAAGAAAAAAACCTAAAAAGCCAAGAACCAACAATTGTCTCTGAATAGGATTATGGGTGATTTTTATTTTCTTTGCTTTCTTGTATTTTCTAAAATGAACATTTAAGGCCGGGCGCGGTGGCTCACGCCTGTAATCCTAGCACTCTGGGAGGCCGAGGCAGGTGGATCTCTCGAGGTCAGGAGTTCGAGACCAGCCTGAGCAAGAGGGAGACCCCGTCTCTACTAAAAATAGAAAGAAATTATCTGGCCAACTAAAAAATATATATACAAAAAATTAGCCGGGCATGGTGGCACATGCCTGTAGTCCCAGCTACTCGGGAGGCTGAGGCAGTAGGATCACTTAAGTCCAGGAGTTTGAGGTTGCTGTGAGCTAGGCTGACGCCATGGCACTCACTCTAGCTCAGGCAACAAAGTGAGACTCTGTCTCAAAAAATAAAAAAAATAAATAAAAAATAAAATGAACATTTATTATTTTCATAGTGAGAAAAATGAGAAATATTATCAAAAACCTGAGAGATGGGCTCACCCACTGCATTCTAGAAACATGATCTCTGCAGAGCCCTCCTGGGGAGCTGCAGAGCCTCCGGCAAGCCGTCTCTGGGCCACAGGCCCTTCACCCCACCTCCCCCAGATACAGGAGTTCTATTCCTTGATGGGAAATGGAGGCCCAAGAGTCACCTGAGACCCCCAGGCGACCCACCCTGTGGAGGTGTAGGGGCAGGTGCCACAGTAGCTGCAGTAGCCACTGTCACTGCGACCTGAGGGAGAGTTTGACACGCCCTGGCCTCCCGTGTGCAGGGCTGTCTTTCCTCCAGGACCCACTTCCTGAGAGCAGGTGGCCCTGGCCCCTCAGGCTCCTCCACCAAGGCTGAGCCTTTGGAGCCAACCGGAGTTCCCCACCCCTGTAGCCGGGCGGTGGGTTACAGGATGAGCGTGTGACCAAAGCCAGGCCAACCAGAGCCTCCCTGAGACTGAAGTTGGGCTGCAGTCCTGAGGGAAGCAGCTCTTCACCGACAAGCACGATGACGGTGGAAGGGAGTGGGGCTCAGCTGCCTGTGCCCTTCACGCCTGCCAGGCGGAGCAAGCCTGAGACGTACCAATGGCACCACCTGAGCCCCTGCACCCAGACTTCCCTGGACTCGTATGACCTGAACTGACAAGTCTCTGTTTTAAGCCAACTGGCATCTGAACTTGCTATGGAAAAGTTCTAACTAGGAGGAGATGATAATAGCTTTAATTAAGTAGTGCTTCCCATGTGCCTTGGTGCCATGTCATTCTTCCATTTCTCCATCCATCCATCCATCCGTCCGTCCATCCAATCAACAAATAGCTACTGACCACCAGCTGTGTCCCAGGCATCTTACTCAACACTGGAAATACAACAGTGAACAAAATATATGGTCTTTTCCCTAGGGCGCTTACATTCTGATAAGAACCACCCAATAAAAAGCAAATCAAAAATAGCTAAAATATGTGATTGAAATCTGTAAACGGAATTTGCTACAAAGGAAAGAACATGTTGAGATGAAGTCACGGGTATGGGGGGCATCTCAGTTCAGACAGGGTGGCCTCTCTAAAGAGCTGACCTCCAAGCCCTGGTCAGAGGATGAGAAGGCGCTAGCCACGAGGGCAGAGGAATTTCCAGGCAGAGGAAACAGAGCATACAAAGGCCCTGGGCTAAGACAGGAAACCATCTGACGTGTTCTACAGCCAGTGGCAGAGCAACAGGCGATGACATGGAAGGAGGAGGAAGACGCTGAACACTTCAGGGCCTCGACAGTAATGGTAAAGGGTTTGGATTCTGCACTGATTACAGCAAGACACTGAGGAAGGATTTAACTCAGAAATGTGAGATGATCAGATTTGGGCTTTAGGAAAAACCACTCTTGGCTCATGAAGAATAAAATGAAGGAGGGGGCAAGAGTGGATACAGAAAGCGATGTGGGGGCAAGGCAGAGGTCCCAGCAGCAGCCAGGACCAGGGAGGTGGCATCGATGAAAAAGACATAGATGGGTTTGAGACATATTTGGAAACAGAGCCAACGGGATTTGCTGGGTGATTGAATGTGACGGTCGAGGAAGCAGAAGGAATCTGAAATGACTCCTAAGTTTCTAGCTAGAGCAACTGACACAGGAGGAAACAGGCTCAGAGAGGTCAAGGGACTTGTCCAAGGTCACAATGCTGGCAAGTGGCAAAGTTGGGATTTTGTCTCCTAGTGCCAGGACCTGGGCCATCTATTTCCAGGGGTCACACTCTGAAGCAATCTTGCTTTCCAATCCTGCACCAGCCCCAAGGCACATACATATAGCTGGGAGCAGGGGCCACTGAAATTTATGTGCTACTGTTTTTTAAAAAGAAGGATAATGAGAGAAGAGACTCTTGCTTTACAATAATAAAAGCAGTGCAGCATTGATGCAAAATTTCCCAATGGCATCTAGCTAGTCAGATCTCTTCTAGAGCAATCTTGCCTTTGAGGTGTCCCCAGAGGAGGAGGGGGCAAACACAAGCTGACGGTCCAGGAGCCAGGTGGTCCCCAGAAGAGGCTCGGCACACACTATGCCAAAGACATCTCGTGGCAAGGCCACAGGCACGCACTCTTGCTCAAGTCCAGCCTGTCGCCAGTGGAGACCGGAGGCAGCTTAGGAACCCCAGGCCTCAACAGGCCACCAGCAGCCACCCCATCTTCCCTCTCCCCAGAGATCCCTGCAGCGCAACCTGCACTGGCCCAGACGGGAGAGCTCCCGAGACACCAGGACTCTGTGCATCATCTTATTTGAATCTAGTTATTCAACAAGAACACACACTCTCTGCCAGGCACTGGGGACAGGGCCATGAATGAAACAGCCAAGTCTCTGCCCACATGGTGCGTCTAGTCTAGTCAGTTTTCACTGCAGCTGGCAGCCCAGAAATCCCAAGGACTGATCAAAAATGCCAAGTAGTACGGGCCTAAGCAGGACACTCACGCCCATGATTGTTCAGATTTCTAGAAACCAGGGGTTCCCCCAGCCTGAAAGCTGAAGAGAGGATACCTTTGGCTCAAGATCAGAAAAATTAGTTACTTCATCTGTTGGAGAGACTGATGCCAGTTCTCTGAGGCCAGGAACTTGGGTTCAGTGCCTAGAACCGTACCTGGCACACAAGAGGTGCTAAGTACACACTCCTGAGTGAGAACACCTGGAAGTAGCCCCAGCTCTGCCCCGCCCACAGTGCGTCCCTGCCTCCCTTGGGTCCATCAGCCAGCTTTGCAGCCTGGTGACCTGCACACATGTGTGTCCCACTAGCTGTAAGCCTCCAGGACAGACTATTTTGTCCATCAATTAATCCTCTGTGATAATTAACCTGGGTGCCTGGCACGAGGTAAGTGATCAGTGGGTGTATAATGAGTGGATGTAAAGGAAAGAAGAAATGAAAGGAGTAAGGACAGAGAGAGAGAGAGGGAGATGGGGGGGAGGGGGAGGGGGTGGGGGAGGGGGAGGGGGAGGGGGTGGGGGAGGGGGAGGGAGGAGGGGGCAGGGAGAGACGGGAGGGAGAAAGAGAGAGGAAGAAAGGGAGGGAGGGAAGGAGGATGGGAAGAAGTCAGTCAGTTAATTCAATTACACAACTACACACAGTAGCCCCAGACTGGGCTATTCTGGCTAAGAGATTAGATGACAAAACTGTGTGGGCAAAGGAAGCTTGGCCGTGGAGTCACCAGGACCTGAGTTTGAATCCTGACTGTGCCATCAGCTTGCTGTGTGACACTGACAAATCACTCAACTTCTCTGAGCCTCAGTTTGCTCAGCTACAAAATGAGGATCATCGGCTCTCCCTCTCCCCCTGCCCCGGGTGTAAGGATTGACAGGATGACATAAATAAAAGGCTGGCCTTGTGGCTTGCCCCCTTCCTTCCACGTTCCAACTTCAGCTCCTCTCCTGGCAGGCTGGGTGACACAGGCATGCCAGTTTGCCATTGTGGCCTCCATTTCCCCATCGTAAGTGGGGAGCTCTGTGGCCCAGGCCCCTCTGGTCTGGTACTGAGATCCCACACCCAGTGCTGGGATCTCAGCTCCTCAGTCCCCAGGCAGCCCTGTGCTGCTGGGGCCGACACGCCGGCACAGATGCCTCCACGAGGCCGGGTGAGGACGTGTGGCGCTTCCTGGGGAGGCTCCCAGTTGCCAAAGAGCCAGGCTGTAAGGACGGCCGGGCCTCTGGCTCCCAAAGGAAGAGCGTGGGGGCCCATGGCAAGAGGGGTAGGAGGGAGAGGCTGGGGGAAGGGGCCGTGGGCACAGGATGCACGCTGATTAAAGCTCACTATTCTCGTTCAGCCCTCACACATCCTCCCACCTCGCACAGCCTGGGTTCCCAGAGCCCACTCAGAGCCACGGCCACCACCAGCCAGTGGGAAACCAAGATGGTGGCAGAAGGCAGGTAGCTTTCGTCCCCTTCCCCAAGAGACGGCCGGCCGCATTTGAAACCTGGGAATATGCAAGGACAGAGGAGAGGGGAAAGAGAAACTTGCCCAGTCAGGGCCACAGCGAAAACCCCTTACCGGACCTGCCTGCATCTGCAGTTCAAGAACCACCCGCAGCACAAGCTTGTTCGGGGGAGCCCGTAGCTGTCGCCCTGGAATCCCCGACTCCACGGCACCCGGCGCTCCCTGCCAGCACCGACCCCGGCCAGCGCTCGCCACTTCCTTCAACAACTTCCAATGGGGAAATTGCTGAAGGAAAAAAAAAATGGCTCCACGCCAGCAGGCTCTGAAATCACTTCCCCAGCTGCAGCCAGAACACGGGGCTGCGAGTTTCAGATCTAACCTGTGGAACAGGGGTGCTGCAGATGGCCACAGTGTGTGACTGCAGATGTCCAGGGCTCTGCTCATTTCCTGCCCCGGCCCTGCCCCTTGGGTCCCTGGCCCTGCCTCCATGTGGGGGGCAGGGTGGGGGGGCGCACTCATTCCCACTCTCCCAGCACATCCAGCCTTCTCTCGAGGAGGAGTCTCATTTCCCTCAAAGCAATTCTAATATTCATTCTTCCTCCCCCTCTTTCTCACACACACTTCCATTCCCCCAGGTAAACCCCACCCCCTATGCTGCACACAAGAAGAGTTCCGTGAGCCGACCTGTCTCCTCACCCGTCCCACAGACGACCCCAGCTTCCTCGTGCTCAGGGCCTCTGCAGCGTGTGTTGTTTCTTCCCCTTCCCCCCTGGGCTCTCAGGACAGTGTTCCCTGGCATCGGTCTTTCCCCGACTGTCCACAGTCAGCCTGCCCCCGAGTTCTGACAGACCCCAGGCTGACTTCCACCAGGGCACCTGGCGCCCAGCTCTCAATCCCCACCTCAGCCCACCCTGTGCGCTCCTGGGGCCAGGGAGTGTCTTTGGCGTCCAGCTCTCAGCACAGGGCCCTGCCTAAGGCGGGCTCTAGACCTGCACGGCCAGTGCAGCCACAGTCAGATGATCTATTTAAATTAAAATGCATGACAATAAAATAAAATGTAACCTCAGTTTCTCAGTGGCACTATGCACATTTCAAGTGCCCCTCAGCCACATGTGGCTAGCGGCTACCATGTTGGATGGGGCGGTAGAGAGCACTTCTATCATTGCAAAAAGTGCTATTGGACAGTGGCACTCTAGAAGGTGGTCTGACGGTTGGACAAACATAGGGTGGTGGCACCCAAGCTCTTTGTCCCCAGCATCCACAGATAGGAAAGAGAGGAGGAAGCAAAGGTCAGGCATGCCAGAAGTGCCACAGCAGGCTCCAAGCTGCAGAGGGCTGAGGTCTGACTCAGGCAGGAACAGAAGGCAACATCCAGAGTCACCTCAGCCACACCAGGAACCTGGAGGTGCAGCTGCCACCCTGTGACCACATCCACATCTATGCCCTTTCTCTCCACCCAGCAGAAAGGGATTTCCTGGAAACTTCATGACCACAAACACTGTCCAACCTGACGACAAAAGCTGAAATGAGACTGAGCTAGCCCTCCAGGGACGGCCCCTAGGAAAGCAATATTGAAAAAGAAAGAGGAGATTATACACACACACATGGCTTCATGCACGTAAGATCTGTTCGTGTGTTTTCCTAAGGCAAAAATCAGGGCCCCATTATGAAGCTATGAAGAGTCAAGGCCAGCAGAGAACTCGAAGAGGCTAAAGGGACAAATCCCACCACACAGAGGCCATCCCCAGGGGCCTCAGGGAGCATCCCTGGGGCAGGTCATCTCTGGGTGCTGGCTGGCTCTGGGTGCTGCAGCACTGACAGCTCGGCAAACGGAAACGGCCAGACTTCGTGGATGTGGATCCCTTTAAAAAAAAAAAAAAAAAAAACCCACAACATACAGAAAGATAGATATTGAGAGAGGCCCCATTTTCAAGTCTGGCATCCCTACCCTCCACCCCACAGTGACTTCTGTTCGTTCCCTCACCCCGCAGGTAAGTGCCAAGGGCCTCCCACACGCGTGCCAGGCGCTGTGCAGCTGGGCGCCTGCCCTCCTCTGGGCACTCGGTCTCTTTCAGGTCCTGAGCCACCTGGACTACCAAGATGCTGCATGTCATGGTGCACGGCTACGTGAGCGGGGGCCACCCCTCAGACGCATTCATAAGATACCCTGAAGAAATCATATATCTCACTATTCTAAGACTACGTGGATTCTTAACAAACTAAGATGAGATTAAGACTAAAAACCTGCAGAATGGTATACATCGTAGGATCCCATCTTTGCAAAGCGGAAAAGGGAAGGGAACAAATTCATATGTCAATTTAAATGACTGAAAAGTGCATGAGGGGGTCTGGCAGGGGACCTATCAACTTGTTGACAAGCTGTGACCCTGAGACGTGGAAGAGGAGGGAGGGCCTTTGCCTGCTTACTTTATAGAACTTTATAACACTTCTGTACTCTCTGGCATTGACCACAGTTTAAAATCCCCCTTTCTCAGTGTTGGCATCTGCTTGCTTCCTGACTGCAACTTGTGTGGGAGAGCGGACACACCCGCGAGGCAAGGCCCAGCCACCCACTGGCAGGTTTGGGGAAGCGGAAGGACATAACTTCTACTCTGGGCTCCTTTACTCTCCAAAAGAAGCAACCGTCTGAGGCAAGGATTTAAAAGACAGTCTAATCTGTCAATGCTCATGGGTAAACTGAGGCCCAGAGAGATAAGTTACTTGCTCGGGATCTCAGAGTGTGAAAGGCAGTGGGCCCACTCTAAATACCCAGAGAATCTCAGGTGCTGCCTGGCTCCCACGCCTGGCCAACCATGGCCACAGGAACGCAGGTCCATCCCGCTCCCACTGGATGGCAGGGAGGTAACGGGTCCCTGTGGTCCACCTGCAGTGCCCACCACAGGGGCTGGCTTACAGGGGCCACGGTGCATGCCAGGAGGTAAGCGTGGTGTGTGTGTGATCCCTGCCCGCGAAGAGAGGGGCAGACACCAGGACTTCCTGGCCTCCTCTACCCCTGACAAGTCCCTCCTGATCCTGGAGGTACTTTTCGGTCCAAACCCCTCTCTCACACACACTGGGTGCTATTTCTTCAGGGTGCTGAGCTGCCTTGGAGGAGACTCTCTCTAGGCCAAACTTTAGGGTCAGACAGAAAGAGGGCCAGGTCTAGAAGGACCCTCCAAGCCAGACCAGCTGCCCCATAGAGACCCTGAGGACACCTCTCTCCACCTCCCAGGCCAGGTTTCTGGAGATCCTGGGGGGTTCTAGGTCCTTTCTGAAGCTTGACAAAAGGAAGCCCCTCTCCCTCACAGGTCTGGACTCCAGAGTCAGGGCTGTCCCATGAGGGCATTGGCAAGACCTTGGCACCCCTTCTCCTTGGTGTGAGCCAAGCTGTCCTGTCCTATCAGCCCCTTGCAGGATCTATAGCTTCCTAAACAGCGGGTGGGCCAAGGCACCAGGGCAGGCA
The DNA here is from genome assembly GCF_041146395.1 of Eulemur rufifrons. Lineage (NCBI taxonomy): Eukaryota > Metazoa > Chordata > Mammalia > Primates > Lemuridae > Eulemur > Eulemur rufifrons. The sequence goes on from NC_090991.1 coordinate 18,618,595, forward strand.
GGCCATGAAGAAAATGCCACTTAGCTTCCAGCCTCCAAGGTGCCGGGCCGGTCCAAATACAGCAGAGGACACATGATCCCCTAAAGGCCTGGGCTTCCTGGAGGATTCCCGAGGCAGGGCCAGGGCGGGCTGGAATCAGGCCCTGCACCACAGCGATCATTCAACCTACCCAGGGACCCTTGTCTCTCCTCTGCCCCTCTGATTATCCTGAGGGCGTGGCCCTACACAATTTCTTGGGGAGTGTGCAAGGACAGGGATAGGGAGTCCTAACTGCCACCTAACCAAGTACAAGTTTGGAAAAGGTATACGTGCAGCTTACTGTCTGCCCCACGCGCATCTGGAATGAGAGTCTCTCTCTCTCTCTCTCCCCACTGCCTGCTATAAAAAGCTGAGCAAAAGACTACTTTGATTGTTTTACTGTATTTGAAGGACACTTTCGCAACATTAAAATTCAGCCCAGTGTTTAAGAAGTACCCAGCATTAAAAACAAAAACAAATTCAGCCCAGCGAGTTCACTTCCAGGATTTTTTTCCTACAGAAACACACACACAGGTGCATACAGATGTTCTTGGTAGCCGTGCTTGTAATCACTAAGCAAAGCAGCAGGTCTGATCTAATCTCACATGTCCAGAAGAGACAGAGGAAGGTGAGGGCTAGACAGTGACCAGGAGGATAGGCAGGCTCCAGGGACATGGGGAGCAGGGACTTCTTTCACATTATCTCCTTGTTTTATTCCACCCTCCCCACATATACATACAATAAACATATCTTCTAATAAAACCAATGTTTTAAAAAGCAATAGTTGGCCGGGCGCGGTGGCTCACGCCTGTAATCCTAGCACTCTGGGAGGCTGAGGCGGGAGGATCGCTTGAGGTCAGGGGTTCGAGACCAGCCCGAGCAAGAGCGAGACCCTGTCTCTACTAAAAATAGAAAGAAATTAGCAGCCCAACTAAAAATCTATATAGAAAAAATTAGCTGGGCATGGTGGCACATACCTGTAGTCCCAGCTACTCGGGAGGCTGAGGCAGTGGGATTGCTTAAGCCCAGGAATTTGAGGTTGCTGTGAGCTAGGCTGACGCCACGGCACTCTAGCCCAGGCAACAGAGCCAGACTGTCTCAAAAAAAAAAAAAAGCAATGGTTCATCTGGGAAGACGAAAAAGTGGTGGTGGTGATGTTTGCAAAACAACGGGAATGGGTGGGTACTTAACACCACTGGATTGTAAGCTCAGAAATTATTAAAACAGTAAATTATGTTATATGCATTTTACCACAATTTAAAAAAATAAGCATAATAATAAAAGCAAAGCCAAGCAAAGCTCTGGCTCTCGGGCTCCCTGGATAAATGGCTGGTTCTAGGGCTGGGGCTGGAAAAGAAAGGAGGTGGCTGGAGCATCTTGTGGTGTCAGAAAGTAAAGAAGTGCTCGAAATCCAACCAAAAAAACAAAATGGAAGGAGGGGGACATGTCAAAGGACACAGGGACCATCCTGCAAGAGCTCCCAGTGGCCAAAGCTGGAACAACATGAGCAATAAAATAAATATGGTAGTTAGTGTTGGATTATAACCCAAAGTGTAAAAGAAACAGGCAGGAGTCCACACGGACATAAATAAATGACTAAATAAATGGGGGAGGAGACTCTTTCCTATAGAAAAGTTCCAAATAATACACGTAGATACACCTTCTAGAGGAGGTGGAGCATCACCCACCTTCCTGCAGTCCTAAGGGTGGGCTAGACATGGCCACTCACTTCCAAAAAGTAAGGCAGGGAAAGGGAAAAATAGTAACTTTACAATGGAGAAAACTGCAGGCGTGACATTAGCCAAGTGACGAGGTCCCATCACCGGGCAAACCCGTGGACACTGTGTTCCCCAATGTGATGGGACAGGAAGGGCACTTCACCTGCGTTTCGTTCTTTCCAAACACCCGTAATCCCAACAAACAACAGACAAACCCCGAAACCTGGCCTCAAGGCTGTCAAGGTCACGAAAAATAAGGGAAGACAGAGAAACTGTCACAGAGCAGAGGAAACCAGGGAGACAGGACAAATAAAAACAATGTGACGCCCTGGACTAGATCCTAGAACACGAAGAGGACATTAAAGGAAAAACTGGTGAAATCCAACGAGTCTGGAACTTAGCTAATAGCGACATCCCAGTGCTGCTTCCTCAGTTTTGACAAATGCACGCTGGTAAGGTGTGATATTAACAATGGGGAAACGGGTGAGGGGTGCGTACGAGAGCCCTCTGTACATCTCTACAACTTTTCTGTAAATCTAAAATTATTCCAAAATAAAAAGTTATTTAAGAAAATAAACAATGGTTTACATGACATTAAGAAGTCCAAAGATTCTATCTATGAGATCAACTTTGGAAAGGCAGAGGTTTTTACAGTTTGGAACTTTTTCTTCTACTTATTGAACCTATCTTTGATAGGCAGAACTTCCAGAACCGATTCCCACTGAAGGCACACAGAATCCTTCAGGGCCTGGGCTGGGGGGCGCAGGGGACAGGCCGGAGTCCCAGCAACAGAATAAAACAGACCCACACCCAGGGCCAGCCCTGAGGCCCACACCCCGAGAGGACTGCTCTAGCTCAGGGCACCCCCATCGCTGGGGACACACACACACACACACACACACACGAGGAGAAACTCCTAGGAACAGAGCTAAACCAAGGCAGCCCTCTCCCCAGTCTTAAGGGGTTGGAGCTGGGTTTACTACAGGAAATAGCATTTTCTTTCCGGCCTTTAGAACACTCTGGCCAGAACCCAGGAACTGACATGAGACTTGGGAGGAAGAAAAAGAGAAATCTTGAGAAAGAGGGTCCAGAGAGTTTGGGGAAGACACCCAGCCAATGGTCCCCTGTGGTTCTCAAAGCCCAGGCAGAAGGCTGCTGGGCCCACTCCCCCGGCTCCTCGGGCAGGCTCCTGCAGCCCAGCCCACCCTCCTGTTCCCCACCCACTCCGGCCCCATCCCTCCTGGCCCTGCTGGTGAGGATGCCCTTGGTACCCAGCTGGGGGACAGGAGTTGGCTACTCGGCCCAATGTGCCACCCTCTCTGTCCTAAACCCTGGAACAACTCCTGCTGCCTCTCGACTCAGAAACCAGCCTCTGGTCAGCCCCTGTTCCCAGCCTTCCATTCACTCCCAGGAAGCTATTTACAGCCACCCCAAGTGCAAGCTTCTCCTGCAGTCTCTGTTGGGTCTGGCTCTAACCCGGGATTAACAGCAGCGGAGGGTAAAAATTGGAAAATTGCCTTAATTTTCCCTCCTCCACTCCTGTGAACACCAACATGCCTCTAAGCACCTGACCCTCACAACTGCCTGGGCCGGCAAGTGGTGCATGAGTTACTCCCCCATTTTACAGAGCAGGAGACTGAGGCTCAGGGTGGCGAAATAGTTAGCCGGGATCCCAAACCCAGCCATTCTGAAAGGAGGAAGAGAGGGTGGCTGGGAGCCAGGATTCAGAGACTAAGGTGTGGAGGGACACCCAGCTCTGCTCCTCACTGGCTGTGGGATCCTGGATGAGTTACTGCACCCCACTGCACCCCCACTTCCATAACTGTGAAATGGTGGAAATGGTCCCTGCTGTCGGGGTGCTGGGACAATCAAATGAGACGATGCATTAGAGCATTCAGCACTACACATCAAGTGTGCTCTGTGTCAGCTCTGAGGCAAACAGGCCACAGGCTCCCAGGGATCCCAGGATCCCACGTGGCCACAGGTGCAGCTCAATATCCAGACAGCAGAGGCCTCCCAGCGAAGGACTGCTCAGGCGCCTGGAAGCAGGACCCCCTAGGGAATGAAGGGGGTGCCAGCATGGTCACAGGGCGTGCTGCAGCAGCCCAAGAACTCTCTGGGGTGCTGGCTCCCCACCTTCCCTGCCCCAGCCTTCCTGGAGAAAGCCATCTCCCCTGGGGGCACCAACTCTCCCAGGATTCTTTCCGGAGGTGACTCTTGGGCAGCTGGGCACAGCTGCAAAGGTGGCTCTTTGGGACTATGACCCCTACAGTGGCCTGTCTTGCAAGACTTACACTGAAAGGCAGAGCTCTCCACACTGAAAGGCAGAGCTGAGAGCCACCTGTGTCAGCGCCACTCAGGACCACAGCCTTGGCTCCTGGGGCCATCTACCGTGTCATGATGAAATTCACTCATCCAATAAATAAATAAGTATTTATTTTTATATCTAGCTCAATCAAATGACTGCCATATTGAGCTCAATAATCAATGGGGATTTTGTGGCAAACAAACCAGAGCAGCTAGGTCCCTGTGGGAGAGCGGACACACCACATACAACCAATGAGTTGGGTGACTCCCGAGAGTGGTCACTGCACCAAAGTGCACTGGTAGAGAATGGAGGGTGGGGTGATCTTTAGATCAGATCATCAGGGAAGACAGCGTGGAGGAGGTGACCATGGGCCGACACTAGGATGATGTTCAGCGGATGAGTCACAGAGTACTCCAGGGAGCGGAGGAGCCCGTGCAAGCTCAGACCAAAGTGAGCAACAGAGAGGGTGAGCGAGAGGAGGGCAGAAAGGGGTAGGCAGAGGCCCAATCGCAGGAGGCATCTGGCGTTTAAAGGAAATGGGAAGCACTGGACAAGCACATGATCTAATTCACGTCTCTAAGTGGGCACTCCAGTTGCTGGGTAGATACGGGGTGAAGAGGGTGAAGGATAAAGCAGGAAGACTAGTCAGTACTAGTCAAGACTAGTCAAGGGACTGATGCAGGGGTTCAGCAAGAGATGACAGTGCTGGAGGTGGGGACGGAGGAGGTGGACAGGTCTGCAGCGCATCTTGGAGGAGAGCCCCCAGGGCTTGCACACCTGGGTAAGAGCAAGGAAGGGATCAGGGTTGACTCCTGGTGTGTGGCTTAGGTAACCGGTGGACAATGCTACCACTTACTGAGATGGGACGCTGGGGTGGGAAAGAAAGCACGGATGTGTATATGGCCGGGGAAGAAGAGCCTGCTCCAAACATGTCACTTTCTGAGCTGCCTCATGATCTCCAGCTGGAGAGGTCACCGGGCAGCAGGGATGCTTCTGCTGCCGCACCCTGACCCCCCATCCCCACAGCTCTCTGCCCAGACTTCCGCTCCAGTCCTCCACACCCAGTGACATCCTGGTTCCCAACCTCCTCCTGGCTTTTGGGCTCTGCTGCCTGCCTGATGTCTGGATACGAATGAGCTTACCCCTCACTGACCACCTAGCTTCATGCTTCAAACATTACCTGACTCAGTATCCCCTCTGTCTCTGGGCCTGGCTAGAACACCCCTTCCCCAGCTATCACAGAGCTGACCACGTGACAAGGCAGCCCCCGCAGTTGGCCGCCATGGTACTGGCTTCTGCCCTGGGAACACCCAGCCCCTGTCTCAAAGACGGACAAGGATGGAGGTGGGTGCCTGCACATTTCAGATCTCTGCAGGGAAATGCTTTGGGGAGCTCCTGCCAAAGATGCCTTAGGCCCAGGAAGGGAAGTGAAAAGGCACTTTGGAGTCCAGCATGCCTGGGTCTGAACCTGAAGTCTGTCCCTGCTACTAGCTCTCTGGCTGGCGTAGGGCCCCAGTGTCCTCAGCTGTAAGCTGCAGACGTGAGTGTGAGGGAATCTGCTGTCTCTGAGCTCTTAGCTGGGGAGGGGTTGTGGGTAGGAAGGAGGCAAGGTGGGATGGGGCAGGGGGCTGAGGGGCCCCTCAAATTTCCATAGCCTCCAAGTTCATGATCTTAAACCTGTAACCAGGGGACTCATCGTTACGTGTTCAGGCCTCCCTCCTGTAGGTAGAAAACTGTTAGGCAGGCAGGCGGGTGGGGAGGCGGATGGACACCATAGCCCATCATGCATATTATCTGCGCACGTGTGTGTGCACACACGTGCAACTATTTGTGAATACGCAAGAAAACTCCATCTTGCAAAGCAGTTGCCTTCAAACTTCTCACCAACCCACCCCTTTCTGCCAGCTTAAGAGCTGGCGTACCCCACAGACATGAGGGTCGCTGGGGCCTGGGACAGCTCCAGGGGCATCTGAGGTGTCGAGAACTCTCTTGCTGAGCTCCCCTGTGGGTCCCCCCCATTCACCCCCATCTCCCCATCCCCCATCCCACGACAGGAACCTTTTATGTTGGTGACACTTTCTGTCCAGGAATCTCTCCTAGGGAAAATTCCTAAGTATACAAACAGCTTCATAAATAATATTAGCCGCTGTGCTATGTCTAATAGCCCATGGCTGGAGTTAACCTGTGCCTGGTAACTGACCACACCACAGGCACTTGACAGAACATAAATAAATAATAAATACAACATCAAAGCATGAAAGCATGGAGAAAACGTGTTGGCAAGCATGTCAAATGATAAGAACAAAACATAACATTACTTATTCAGGATGGTTTAAACTAGTGCTGGCCAACAGAAACATAATGCAAGCCACTTACTTAGATTTTAACTTTCAAGTGGCCACGTTTTAAAAAGTAAAGAGAAAAACATATGTAGAAAATTAATTTTAATATTTTATTTAGCTCTATATATCCAAAGGAGTGTGATTTATACTAGACATAAAAAAGTTCTGAATGAGATTTCACGTTCTTTTTTCTGTACCAAGTCTTCAGAATTCAGCCCATCTTCCAATTTATATCTTTGATACAGCACATCGGAATTTGGACTAGCCATGCTTTAAGTGCTTAATAGTAGCCACACGAGGCTAGTGACTACCTTACAAGACAGCCCGGGTCTTGCCCATTTCTCACCCAGAAATTTTTAAAAGACTTTTTCTGTATTGGTGATGGGGTGGGGAAGACTAGATCGTAATGATCAGATTTTCTTTGAGTAGTGGGAATATGTTATGTGATTTTTTTTCCTTCTCTTTCTGTTTTCCAAAGTGTCTAAATATAATGAATTCATGTTACTTTTTACACAATAGCAACAGCCAATCTTGTTAATTTTAGAATAGAAGTCGGGGATTTAAAGACCCAACTGGGTGAAACGTGCCTGCCAAGCACAGATATATCTGCACCCATGGCGCCTAGCACGGTACAGGCCCCACGTGCAATGGTTGGTTGGTTGGTTGGTGGGTGGGTAGTTTGTATGGATAGGAAGAGGGAAAAAGGAAGGAAAACAGTCAGAAGAGTAAACTGAAGTCAAACTCTCTTTTCCAAATCCTAAGGCTATCACTTACCGACAGTGTAATTTTAAACAAGTGACTTAAGCATTCTGTGCTTTAATTTCCCCCAGCATAAAATGGCAACAAGGATAGTAACTCCCTTAGAGGATTCTGTGAGAAGTGAGACTATCCGTACAAAGTGTTTAACACGGTGTCTGCCACCCAGCCAATGCTTCCGGAAGTGTTGGCTGCTGTCGTTGTGATGCACAAATGAATGCCCAGCGTGATGGTCAGGCTGCCCTAGTTTATAAGGTACTGACTTAAAGTGCCAGGGCACTTGCTGGGGCCACATTGGCCCTGGGTCCCTCCTGGCAGCTGCTGTCCCTCACATCCCTTCTCAAGAGCAGAGAGCATCACCCCTTACTCTCAGCCACGGTGGAGCTGGCCCACGGGTTTGTGTGGTCCCTCTGCGTGACCCCTCACACTGCACCCCTGCCCAAGCCCCAGCCCACGTACCTGCACCACCTCCGGCCTCACGTTGAAGGTGTACAGCCAGTCGCTGAAGCGGGGGTAGCTGTTGAGCTCCGAGGTCCTCTCGCTGGGAGCCACGCTCAGCTTACACTGCCGCTGCTTACAAATGTACCGGACCAGCTTCGCCTGCGGGAAGTCCAGGAAAGAAAAGGCCACATTCATTTGTGGCCCAAGCACGTGGCAGCCCCAAGCAAGCTACAGGGGAGCTCAGGCAGACACAAGCAATGTGAGGAGGACAGCAGCCTGCCGGCCCTGCTCTTGGCTGTTTGCGTGAAACGGCCGGGCCAACGCTGCTCCACCCTCAAGACCATGGGGTCAGAACAGAGAACTGGGTTAAACATAAAAAGGCCTTCCTGCTGGGGTGGGTGGGAGAGTCGGTAATGGATAATGTAGAAGACTATGGACTTTGGGGTTTGGGGAGGATGGGTGACCTACCAAGGATGCTTCCCGCCTAGAAGCAGACTGCCTAGGTTGGGGTCCAGTGGCTCAGTCACATCCAACTCTGTGACCTTGGACGACTTGCTTAATTCCACACACCTCCCCCCACAGAAAAACCTCCATTTCCTCCTCCAGAAAATGAGGATAATAATAGAATCCGCCTCTCAGGGAAGGTGAGAAGAAATGACGCCCTTGGCACGTGCCCGGCACACAGCGAGCACACAAAGTGTTGCCGTGCCTGCTGGGCTGCAGCAGTACTGGTCAGGGTCCGTGACTTGGGTCCCCAAATAAGCTTTCAGGGATCCATGCCCTGAAATGCATGCAAATTTCAGACACATGAGTCTGTGCATTTTCCAAGGGAAGGGTGTCCAAAGCTTTCAAAAGACTCTTGAAAGGCTAAAGCTTCGAATAAGGTCAGTTTAAACGAGGACAGGCAGACCTAGATGAGCCTGGCACTCTCTGTGACAAACACTGGGCTCCGACCTGGCGCCCAGCAGTGGACTGAAGAAATGGGGGAGGAGGGGTACAAGGAGGGCGCAGTCAGGAGTGATTAACAAACAAGGGAGACGCGTCCCATCTGGAGGCCAGGCCGAGCAGGCTGGACAGAGGGGAATGAGCACGCCACCGAGCACACCACCGCACAGAGCTGGGGAGGTGCCTGGCTCGGCTGAGACCAAGTGACCCAGGGACCCAGCGCGAGCTTCCAAAATGTTGACGACTCTAGTGTCCTCCTGTTGGTGACTTCCAAGATTCCCGCAAAAGGCAAGCACCACCTTCAAGTCTCCTACAAGACCCTGCCATTTAGAGACACTTCCCAGGTCGTGCTGCCCCTCACAGGTTTTGCAGTTACTGTTGATAATTCATTCCTTTTCCTTCTATCTGTACATAGAGGTTGAGCATCCCAAGCCGGGCGCAGTGGCTCACGCCTGTAATCCTAGCACTCTGGGAGACCGAGGCGGGTGGATCGTTTGAGCTCAGGAGTTCGAGACCACCCTGAACAAGAGCAAGACCAAGACCCCGTCTCTACTAAAAATAGAAAGAAATTAGCTGGACAATTAAAAATACATAGAAAAAATTAGCCAGGCATGGTGGCACATGCCTGTAGTCCCAGCTACTTGGGAGGCTGAGGCAGAAGGATCGCTTGAGCCCAGGAGTTTGAGGTTGCTGTGAGCTAGGCTGATGCCACGGCACTCTAGCCCGGGGAACAAAGTGAGACTCTGTCTCAAAAAATAAATAAATAAATAAATAAATAAAAAAGAGGTTGAGCATCCCTAACCCAAAAATCCAAAATCTGAAATGCTCCAAAACCCAAAACTTTTTGAGCACCAATATGATGCTGAAAGGAAATGCTCACTGGAGCATTTTAGAGTTCAGATTTTTGGAGTTTGGATGCTCACCCATGAAGTAAAATGCAAATATTCCAAAATCCAAAAAAATCTGTGATCTAAAACACTTCGGGTCCCAAGTATTTTGATAAGGGATACTCAACCCTTACTAAATCTCAGTATATTTTTCTAAAGGCCAAGGATTCTTTTGTCAACAGAGTCACAATATTAAAAAAATAATAATTTTAAATTTCAAATATCTAGAAAGGCTCTGAATTTCCAATTAGAACAGGAGATTATAATCATTTTCGGAGTATGGACTCCTCTGGCAGTCTGGGGAGGCTCATGATCGCTTTCTAAGAACAATGCTTTTAAATGCATAAAATAAAACACTCAGGATTACAATGGAAATCAGTTGTTACTTAAATACAGTTATCAACTTGCCTTACAGGTGTAAGTAGGCACTCAGTGCCCTGTCCTGGCTCACCCCACTGTGACCCTCCCTCCTGGTGAGATCAGAGGCTAATTCCCAAGTAAGGACCTCAGTCTCCCCCCCACCCATCTCCATTCCGCAGCCCCTGGCCCCACCCTGCCCTCCAGGCACACACCTGCCCACCAGCTGTTCCTAAAATCCTTCCCGCCCAGGCCAAGCCAGAGTCCCCACCTCCCCCTGCGTGTGGACCACGTGTGACTCTATCACGCCCGACCCCAGGGGGCCTCGTACCAAAGTTAACTGCTTCTGCCTCCATCTCCCCCAATAGACCTGAGCTCCCAGGGCACAGGCGCAACACAGGCTTCCGAGTTGCACAGATCTGGGTTCAAACCCCCCATTCACTAGTTGTGTGGCCTTGAGGAAGTTCAATTAATTTTTCTGAGTCTCGGTTCACTTGTCTGTGAAACAGGAATGGTGACACCAAGCTCACACTGAACTACAGTATGCAGCCCCTCGGGACGAGGTCAGTGCCCCTATGATCATACATCAAGGCAGTGGCCGTGCCCGCCTCATTCACTATGGTCCCCACATGCCTATTTCCGCACCTGCCACTTAACAAGTGCTGAGAAATGCCCGAGGAAGGAAGGAAACGCGGGGGCCTTCTCCCCATGTTTCTCACAGCCAGTTCCTCCCTCCGTCCCAAATAGCTCTCAGACCACTGCTTTGATGGGCTGACCAGAGACAGGACTATAAATCAGGCAGCTGTGCAAACTCAAAACCGCTCTTTTCCACATTAACTCAAGAGGCCGGGCTGCTGGCACCAACAGCAGCAGCAATAAAGACTGTCCGCCACTGGCACAGGCCTTCAGGGGCCGCGCTCCAGGAGTGATTAATAACACATCCGCTCTGCACAAGGCGTTGGCCATCACAGGCCAACATGGAGACAAGCCAGCATTTGGGGCTTCTCCAGTTCGGCCCCCTCCCCGCCACCTGCTGCCCTTTTCAGCCTGAGGCCCCTGTTCCTCTGCCAGGTGGGCTCTTCTCTGAGACTACTCTGCCTGCACAGATCAGCCCAGACACCCCTTCCTCCAGGAAGCCTTCCCCAAGCTCTCTGGCCCCTGCCCAGATCACATATCACAGCCCTGATTTTTTACTTGTCTATCTTAAAGCTTTTGTTGAATGGATGGACACACGAACACACGATAGGTTGTGCCCGACAAGCACATGACGTTTATCAAATGGTAGCGGAAAACAAATGCCAACTAGGCAAGTGATGAGGCAGGAGCCTGAACATCTCAAAAACCAGGGCAAGTTCCCCAGAAGAGGAGCGAGCAGTTTCTTTTTAAAGGGTGTCAGAGGCGCCCACTAGACGGCCCAGACAGAGCGGGTCCCCGGGGAGGACTGGGCAGAACCTGAAGTGATTCCTCACTGCACCCCGGTAACAACCCACACGCCCGGCCGGCTGAGCCTGACACATGGCACATTGTGACCCATCTTCCAGGGGTCTGGTGTCCTGGCAGCTGCTGTCTCCCGGAGCTCATGAAGAAATGACACCTGCAGATTTGGGCTCTCTCATTCACAGGGGACAGAGGAGCCCGGCATGTGGCAGCTCGTCAGTCACATAGAGCTGCTCTCGCTTTTTGGAAAGTTGGTCGCAGTGACAGAAGCACCAAGGGGTGGCCCTGCCAGCCCAGCCCTGGGGGCTTACAAGGGACCTTTCGCTGGTAGTGTCATTTTCTCCTAACCACAAAACTACAAGGTATAAATTTTCCGGGATAGAAAAGCACCTGGGGTCCTAGGGATGGGTCCAGCAGCAAGAGGGAGAGAGTCTCACTACTGTGGCCACAGGAGAGGCCCCAGCCAGACTCACGTCCCCCCAGCCCCCAATATTCTTTTGCTCCATGAGTGCGGGCCCCACCCTGACACAGAGCCTGGTTCACAGAAAGAGCAGAAGAGCATCAAGTCGGCCCATAAACAGTTGGTGGGTGCTACCAGATGCACCGTATACAGCAGGCACTCACTAAGTGTCCTGGGCTGAAAGACCTCGGCTCTGGTCCCAGGTCTGACATTTAGGATCAGAAGTCTTGGAAAAATCATCCTCAGCTCAGCTTCAGTCCCACCACCTATAGGTGAGAGCATCACTTTACAGAGGTTGGGGCCAAGTGAGTTGCTATATACAAAAAAGTGCCTGGAAAAGAGCGATACGGGTCCTCCGACACTACAGTTGGCTGCTCCAACCGTAAACAGAGGCAGGAGAGCTCCAGAGGAAGACCCCAGCTCTCCAGACAGGCAGACCAGGCCCTAAGGTCCCTCAACACCACACTCCCTCCATGGGTGAACACAGCCATGGAATTTAAGCTGTAAGCCTCAGTTTCCCCACCTGTAAAATGGGGTCGATCTACCTCAAAAGGTGTTCAGCAAAATGCCTGGAACAGGGCAAACCCTCATTCGGTGGAGGGGGGCCGGAGTGGGTGGTGTCCCCATCCAGCAAAGTCCTCAGGTTCTCGCCCATTACCTCCCTGGCAGTAGGGAAGATGTGGGTGGGATCATGTCCGTGTGAGGGATGGGACAAGAAAGGACCCTGAAATCAGTGCTGGCCTTTAGCACAATGCTGGTGGAACCCCTGGATCAGGTACGTTTCTTTTAAAGGCAAGAGGGCCAAGTCCTGCACTCACCCGGTTGACTCCGGGATCCCAACCCCTTCCTCTCCTTGGAGTGCTCTGGCCTCCACCCTCAGGAGAGGACAACAGGATTAGAGTGGCCGGACTCGGGGAGTGCCGCCTGCACCCCTAACCTGGCATCCTGAGCAGCCTGTCACCTGCCACCCCAGCCGCTCCAGGAGTGACTGACACAGACCTCCTGAATGCAGGCTGCCACAAGCATCCCTTGCGTGGTGGCAAGGCTTGGCAGACATCTCTGGGGAGCGTGAGCCTGGCCGAGCAGACGCACATGCCACTGAAAGAGAGAAACTTCCACAGGAAATGGACACAGCTCCTAGAACTACAGGAATCCCTGGGAACAGGGAGGCCTCACACATCCGCTCGGCAGGTCCCATCCTCATCATTTCTCCTCTACGCTGGGCCCCAACCTGCCTCCCCACAGCTGAGACCCAGGGATCCTGGGTCCACCCTCCAGGGTCCGTCACGACTGTCACAAGCGACCCGCCCACAGGCCAGGCTGACCTGGGAGACCGGGCTCCTCTGTGGCCACAGAACCAACCATCCCCTGGAGGCTGCCACAGTGGAGCTAGAGCAGTAGCCGCCCTGCCTCCAAAAGCGAGAGGACAACACTGGCTGAAATGGCAGTCTGAGCAGAAACCTCCCCCGGGCTTCCACGGGGCGCTGGACAGCGGCCAGCCATTGTGTGAAACTGCCCACACCTTCTGTTTTCCACCAGCACCTGTTCTGACTGCTCGCGGGCCATGCCTGCCATTTGTTAACTGTCCCATCCCCCAGTGGGTAGCTGGGTTTGGCACACAGGCAGCTCCACCCTGGGCACCATCACACACCAGCTGTGTGGCAGGAACTAGGTCACTTCATCTTAGTTTCCTCATCTGTAAAGGGGAGAAAATAATGCATGCCCCATAGCTCCGCTGAGAACTCACTGCGGACTCACGTAGGCAGCGTTTATCCAAGTCCAGAAGGCATGAAATACTTGCTAAATAGGACCCTGTTGGTATTGCTCCTGCTCAGCCTGCAAGAACAGCCTTGGTGAGGAGGAGCAGGAAGACTTTTGGGGGGTACCATTTGGATTATACCTCAGCCAGGTTTTTTTACACCTTTGCAGAAAACATATATATATTTTTTTAACTATAGAAAAGGTAGAACAGAAAACACCTCTTTCCAGACTACTGACTTTGCAAACAAAGTCAGCTCCACCCTAAAACTGCAGGGCCTGAGATGGGGAGGTCCCTGCTGTGGGCAACTCCCAGGCCTGTGATCGGGGCTACGTAAGAGGCCAGATGCCAAGATGTTTGTCACCCTAACCCTGATTCACATGTTTGCTGCCACGGGACCCTTGCAGTGGCCCAGGTCTTCATGTCTCAAAAGCAAGACAGGAGGTGAAGCCTATGGGGACAGAGGTGACAGATGCTAACACGTAAATGAACAAATGAATCCCAGGCACAGAAGGAGAGGGACACCAGACCCTCATGTAGAATAGCAGGTGCCCTCACAGGCTCCCTCAGTTACAGAAATCATGTCAATACGCAACTGTCAACCCAGTAGCATTAATAATCTCTTCTATTCGTACAGGACCTCATCACCTTCTCTCCCTGGATTGCCAATGACAATTCCAGGAGACAGGAATTATACTAGATCCCTGACAGCACAAAGACAATGTCCCAATCTTCACACAACTCCGAGGCTGGCAATGTCCCTGAAACATATCACTCCCCCTACCAAATACAGTCATGTGTAACTGAAAACATTACAGATGCGTCCAGACTTCGCATGGGAGGTACCATGGACTCAACATTGAGTAGAGAAAAACAAAGCGATGCCTACATGTGGGTGCTGAGCGGCCCGCTGGGCTCAGCCACCGGCTAGGGGCTGCCTGCCCGCCACCTTGCCAGCAGCAAGGCTTGCAATTCTGAGTCTGGCTTCAGCACGATGACAGGTTAGTGCTCATCCTTTAGCGTCACTCACAAATAGTGAAACCACGTGTGCTAAACCCATGAGACTAAAAGGTGTATTTTATTAGTCCCATTTTACAAATGAGGAAACCAAGGCACCGAGCTTTATATTAACAACTTTCTCGAATCCTGTGGTTAAAGAAGGGATTCTGACCTTGATCCAACACTCTGTCTCTAGGTGCCACACTATGTCCCAAAATAATGACCCCTGCAACCCACGCCCTCAGCCCATCTAAGTGGTCCTGACTGGTGCAAGCAGGATGGCAAGGAGCAGGGTCTACCTCTCTTGGGACCCAAAGTCCCAAATCCAGTAATGTGAATGGAAGCTGTAGGCTTGCCCACACCCTCTAAATGTACCCAGCTGGCCAATGGGCCAGCACAATCCTGATTTGCAGTAACCTAGCCTCCGGGGTTACCACAGTAAACTACGCCCCATCCCTGGTTCCAAAATCAGCACTGAAATTAACCACCACCTGGCCACCCCTTTCAGGAAGATCCCAGCAAGCTTTGCAAAGTAGCCAGCCCCTCCACTCATCCGCCCCTTTCCTCTTGGCCTGTTTAGAACTCCTGCAGCAGGTGCAGTTTGTGGACCAGCTTCCAGCTCACCAGCACCCCTAGGACCCTGACTCCTTCCTCCTCCAGGCAGCACCGTCCTCTTGCATGGATGCCTACAGCAGTCCTTGCTTGGGCCGAGTCCCTGTCTACGCCATCCCTAACTTCAGGAAGTCACCAAAGCCCTCATGACTTACTCCGGCCTTCCCCCCAGTGGTCTCCTTCCCAACAAGTATGGGCCTGCGCTGCCCAGACCTCAGGGATGGTCCCCATACATCTACCTCCTCCCAAAGCTGGAGTGTGCTTCTAGGGACTTCCTGCCAACCCGGCCAGCTAAGCAGTCTGGCCCGGCTACCATGGCCAACGTGTTGCAAAATGATTTCTGAGAATGTAAGGAGGTCTTGACGCAGCCGACCGCTTCACTCACAGGCGCGGGCTGACCACAGCACCAGGCTCCAGGGGTGCCAGAGGCAGCCTTGGCTCCAGCAAACACTGCCCAGACCTCAAGGAGGGGCGGGACATTCTCAGGCAAGGGGCAGAGTGAGAAAGTCCACCAGGGAAAGTGGGGAGAGGAGAGGAGAAAGTACAAGTGACCCGAATCCTTGAGCTAGGCGTTTCACAACAGCAATCCTTGCCCGGCTTGTCCCGTGCCCGCATTCTCCTGGGGAAGCTGCCAGACTTGTGCATTTGTGCAGAGACAACCTCCCCGCCAATCCTCCCCCCAGCAATCCTGCCTTGACGTCAAACTCAGAGTCGGGGAACTTCAAACACAAACAAACAAATCTGCCCCAGACCACAAGTGGAGACGTTCCCAAGGAGGCCGGGGGTGAGAGCAGCCGCAGCTGGGAACTCAGGGCTTCCCGCCCTTCCCTCAGCTCCGCTGGGGCTGCGAACTCCCGGGAGGTTCAACCCCGGGCTGACACGAAACGAGATCACTCTTGGGCTTTGTCCGTGGGTATGAGTGACGCCGGGGGCTGGCGCGGCGGTGGGTGCAGGAGACCCTGCCCAGAAGCACTGAGTCAGCTCCTCTGTGCAATCAGCACCCGCCTAGATAACATCACCTGTTCTGATCACCCTGACACCAAGCATGAGCAGTCGGAGAAGGCAGAGGCAATGTGGTTCAATGCGGGTTTAACCACGAAGGTTCCTGGGAAACGCGGAGCTGGAGCCGAGCCAGGGAGGACGGCCAAGGACACGAGTTTTCCCAGCAACACCTGAGGTCAGGAGACTCGGGACTGAAGAGGAAGGCATTTCCGGATCCAAATAGCCCACGACAGCCCCCACCCGAGAAGCCGGGGTGCATCCAGTGAAAAACTGGGCTCTTCGGAAAGCAAGCTCTATCTTGTCGAAATGTCGGCAAGTGCCTTTTGAGTTCTGCTTCCTGCCTCAGTTCAATACTGTTATACAAACCCCCAATACCTCATGTGTTCTTAGTCCTTGGAGGCTGTGGGGACAAATTGGACTCAATCATGAGAAAGACAGATGCCTATGTTAACCCCTAACTCCCCTGGGCCTAAAGGAGAGAAGGACTTCTATCCACCATCCAGTCATTCAACAAACAGCCAAGAAACGCCCTTCCAATGCCAGGCACTGTGCTAGGCACTGAGGACGGGTCATAGGCAGCACAGCCGACAAGCTTAAGGAACTCACACAAGTGGGGGCAACAGATGTGTCCAAAGCTGCACCTGACTGAGGAAGGCACAGAAGCAGACAGCAGGCTGCCCCCACCTCCCAGCGTCCACGACACCGCAGCCCCAGCGCTCGGGATCTCCTGGGAGGCCCAGGGGAGAGCTGGCCCAGGTGTCAGGAACCACAGGTGTGGTGTTGCCCACACACCAGGTCCTTCGTCGATACAGCCTGTGTCCCGGTGCAAACGTTTACTCCACGTGCCTGACTGAAGTTACCAGGCCCACAGGGCACAGCCATGGAGCTGGTTTACCCCTCAACCCCTCAATTGCAACACAGAACCCTGCAGATTCCTGACACTGCACCACCGGAAGGGACCTCGGTGTGAATTACCAAGCGGAGACCTAGGAAAAAAAGACAGAAGTCGTGCCTGACGGCAACGGTGGATTTCTGCCAATGGGCCCACCCCCTTACCTGTCCTTGAGACCTGTTCACCTGGAAGCCACTGGAAGGGACGGACGGGGAAGGTGAGGCACTTAAAACACAGATATATATGGCAGATTACGCTCACACCTGTAATCCTAGCACTGTGGGAGACACAGGTGAGAGGACTGCTTGAGCCCAGGAGTTTAAGACCAGCCTGAGCAAGAGTGAGACCCATCTCTACTAAAAATAGAAAAATTAGCCGGGTGTCATGGTGTGTGCCTATAGTCCCAGCTACTTGGCAGGCTGAGGTGGGAAGATCACTTGAGCCCAGGAGTTCAAAGTTACAGTGAGAATGTGACACTACTGCACTCCAGTCTGGGCGACAGAGCAAGACCCTGTCTCAAAACAAAAAACAAACAAACAAAAAACCTCTGGTGTATAAGCACCTGCTACGAGTAGGAGATTGTACCCCATGCTGGAGAAATAAAAGGGCTTCCTTTCCAGGGACGTGACTCAGGCCATCACAGAAAAGCATGAAGGGGAGGGCAGATGAGTCCCTGGGTACCAGGGGTCGACCCATGCAACACAAACTCCCCTCGAAGGACCACCGGTGCCAGAGCCCCCACTTCCTGTGGGGCAGCGCACTAGGGGCTGCTCAGCTCTCCCCGATACCCACTCCTGAGGTCTTCCTCACTCACAGAACCCACTTTTGTTGGGGGTAGCACTGTGTCTGGCGATGAACTGGTCTGAGTCAGTGGTTCTACAGTCCACGGGCCCCAGCCTCAGCGATTCCGACGTAACTGAGCTGGAACGGGGTCCCAGCATGGCTATCATCATGACCCAGTCCCCACTTCGGCTTCCCTTGAGGCTGGCTACTGTGACAGTTCGGGCCAATGAGGCACCAGGACGTGTCCGCTGGGGAACTGCTGGGAAAGCATGGGACAGACCCTGGGCCTGGCCACCACTGCTGTCTGCTTTGAAGATGACAAGCTGCACAGCCATCCTGTAACCGTTAGAATGGCCAAGAGTTGCCCAGAGAACCACAGAGACCACCCTGTTCAGCTGCCAAACCAGCACGCGAGTGTCCCCTAACTCCAAAGTTATCGTAGGAGAAACATCATGGCCTACTAAGTCACATTTTCTGTTACTTGCAACCAAAAGTAGTCCTTTCTAGCATTTAATAAGCTCACACTATTTCAAACTTCCTTCTAAGGCTAATGTTTCTAAGGCTAAGGTTTCCTGTTGGCTTCCAGAAAATCTACGAGAAAAACACCATACCCTTTCATTCTTCTTGGGACCACGTGCCAACCAAAAGCATTCCTCCAAAAGTTCTTCAATTTCAAAGAGCAGCTAATTTTTTATGAAGTTCAATTTATCAATCTTTTTTTTTTGGCTTGTGCTTTTTACTTTCAATCCAAGAAATCCCTGCCAAGCCCACAGTCACAAAGATGTTCTCCTAGGTTCTAGAAGTTTTATAATTTTATCTTTCTTGTTTAGGTCTTTTTTGTTTAACTCCACTTTGAGTTACTGTATTCCAGGACAGTTTTAACCACAACTGTGTATTGTTTTATTGGGCATTCCTGTGTACCAGGCACTGTGCTATGCATTCGGTGTATATTATTAATATCTCCTCTAATACCCACGTTAATCCTCTGACAGGCACTATTATTAATTTCATTTTACAGATGAGGAAACTGAGGCTTAGAGACATACATATACTTGAAAAAGGACCCTAGTGTACTATAGCCCACATGTAGTACCTTAGAGCACCTTCACGTCCATCATATAGGACCTGGAGCACAACGGGACATTTACCCCGACTGAACAGGTAGAGAGATGTGGAATCCTTGCTGTTTTACCCTGAGGTATTTGATGCTTGGGAACACAACCCCCAGCTGCACTCTTGCTCCTAGGAAGATACAGGATGACCCAATTTCCAGGAGCACACGCAGTGGGGGTGAAGCAGGATACACAGGGTCTTGCATTTGCTGGAGAAAAAGAACGGCTGGCACAGCCCTTGCTCTTGGCAGCGGGCGGTGGGAGCTGTTCTTCCCCCCTGGGCAGCGGCAGCATCGTCGGAGTCTGTGACCCGACGATGGACCCCCACAGTGGATTGAAGATGGCCACAGAGTATTCCGCACTCCTCCAATCTCTAGGTCTATTTCCTCTCCCCCTGACTCTGGGTTGTCTGTGGCTGGGTCCAACAGAGCCCTGACTACTCTGATGAGAGACCGTGTGGAGTGGCCCTGAGCCTGCCCCGATGGGGAGGGAGGGCCAGCTGGGCCAAGCCCCCCAGCTGTCCCTACCCAGGGCCAGATGTATGAGCAGCACCTCCTCAGGCCCCCCCAGATCAGGACACTGGTGCCACGTGGAGCACGCAACCAGGCGCCATGACAGAGGCATACACACATATTGTGGGATCTCAAGGAGGCTGGGCCCAACGCTGCAGGGTGGAGTGGCTGGGGTCCTGAGAAGGCATCAGAGAGGAGGTAATCCCTTGAATGAGTTCAACAGGCTGGGCTGGGGTGCAGGGCATGGCACACAGGCAGGGTAAGGGGCAGGGAGGGCAGTCCAGGCATAGCACGACCAAAGCCCAGAATCATAAAATAACTTTTTTGTTTTTAAAGGGGACAGCAAGTAGCTAGGGACTAGAGGGGATGGAGAGGGGTGGGAGAGCAAAGTCAGCCAGAGCCCAGGAACAGCTCAGGCAGGTTCCAGAAAGATCCAGAACGTCCCAGAAGGCCACTCAGGCATCTGCCCTCAATCTTGCAGGCGTAGGGAGAGAAGCGAAGGAAGAAACATGATAGATTTGCATTTCTGTATGGTCATCATTCTGGAAACCATGTGGAGGACAGATTGAGGTGGGTGTGGAGAAACAGAGACAGGAAAATCAATTAAGAAGCCTCTGCAATTCAGCAAATGACGAGAACAAAAGGAAATTTAGTTAGTGGCATTGTGGGTGGAAAGGAAGGAGCAGATTCTAGAGATGCTTTATTAGTGTTTTTACTATAGGGACAAGACTTCCCTTCTGGCTTGTCCGGGGCATTGCTGGCATTCCAGCATACCTTCGGCAGAAGGCTGAAGCCGCGTTCCTCTAAGCAAATGGGCTGACCGAGCAGAGCCCTGCTGGTTTTCTGATTTATTAGAGCTTGGTACTCCTTGGAGAAGGGAGGCCTCCTACCTGTTGGAGGCCTTTGGCTGAACATCCCACCTGGCAGTGGTACCTGCAGGCAGCTCTCAGCCCTGCCATCCCTCCACTCGGAGCACTGCACCTGCCAGCCGCCCAGGCAGAAGGGAACCCTGCACCTGCCAACAGCAAAAGCTGCCGCTCCAACCGCTCCATCTCCAGCTCATCCCCGCAGCCCTAGAGCCAGGTCGGACAGAAAGCAACTGGGGAGAGGCAGTGTTTGCCAGAGAGACCAGACTCCACAGGGCCTTCTCCTGCCAGTCTGGGACGCTGGCGCTGTCTACCCGCTCCGACCCATACCCAGTTCAGGAAGCATTGCACCCCATAAAGGAGAGTGGGCCTGTGCGTCCCTGGCAAGAGGGGGAGGGAGCAATCTCCCCATCTCAATGGGAGAGATCATGGGCATTAGTCAGACCCAAGTTCAGATCTCACCCCTAACTCCTACCAAGCTAAGGCACTGCAGGCAACTGACGGAATGTCTGAGCCTTTATTTTCTCTTCTGTAAATGAGGGGGGGAAGGATCAGCCTCAAAAGATCACTGTGAAGACAAAATGATACATCTAGCAGCCTGCCTGCTGTGGGTACCCAGCAAATATTCCTTCCTGTCTTCCTTCTCTGCGGCCTTCATCGTGGGAAGGCCGTTCCTTTGCCAGCTGACAGGGAAACCAGGGTGGGTGACTAGGGCAGACCTCAAAAGGCAAGCGTCCACATGAAGGATCTCAATCGATCTGCCCCTGTGTCTGCAGGCTCCGTGCAGAACAGAGAGAGCCACCAGCTATGGACACAAACAGCTGCGGCGAGGGCAGACTGGCACCCACACCCCCTTGCACTGCACTCTGACGCCCAGCCACCAAGCTGAGATGCCCACAAGACCGGAATGAGCCACGAGTGACGTGACCGTCCATTCTTGCTGGGAAGGACTTTGGGAAGGCAGCATCTCAGTTGATCCTCCCCGTGAACTTGTTAGGACTCTCTCCATCCCCGGTTTAGAGAGAGGAGGAACCAAGGCTCAGAGCGCGGTGACGTGGCCAGGTCCCCGCGCCAGTACTACGTTGTGCCGACAGCTTCGCGTGCACTGTTCGCCTCCCACAAAGGACAGCACGATTTTAGGCTAACAGATTCAAACCAAGCACTCCTGAAACACTGAGTCCTACCCAAGGTCACTCCTAGACACCCCTCAGACACTTCCTAGGGAAGGCAGGCAGGGAGACAGCTTGACAAGCATATCCACGACTTGTCATAAAGGATCTACAAAGGCCATTCAATCAGCCATAGCCTTCTCCACTGGACAATCGTCAAAGCCTCTTCCTAGGGGCCATTTTGTCTGGGCAGAGGAAGGTAAGGGAATATGGGGTTTAGGGGACACATTAAAAACTAAAAAGACCTAAAACCCAAGAATGAAACTGCAGCAGGGCTGAGGTGACCTCAGCTCTGGGAGACAGAAAGAGAGTGAGACCACCCTCTCTAACAAGCAATGGCCAAGAGACAACAGGCCCTGTGCCCCTTGGTGGCCACAGCTGTAGCTGGGCTCACATCACCTGCACCGCCACTGCCGGGGAATGCGAGAGGGCTCGGATGGCAGGACAGCCCAGGAAGGCCAGCCAGGGTGGTCTAGGGAGGGATGGCCGGGGGCTGGGTCCTACAGTCCAGCAGACCCAGGTTCAAATCTTAACTTAGATTAAGTTACTCAACCTCTCTCTGCCTCAGTTTCCTTATCTGTAAAATGGGAGAAGGGGGACACGTCAAGTGCTTAGTACAAGGCCCGCTAGACCTCATTGTCAGCCATGCTATCATGAAAATTCCAGTCTCCCGTTATCTTTGAAAGCAGTTGGATTCTGACTTGTTCATTGCGTTAAGACTCTCAAGCACGTTCCTGAATGAATCCATTTACGTGACGTCCCAAGCTACTCTTGTGTGTCCTTGGAAAGGAGCAAATGTGGACGAGGCCAGGCACAGCTGGAACACGCTCACCCTGAAGGACAGATTTCCTGGTCCTCGCTTTATTCCCAGGAGGTCAAGAATGGGTCACGCCCAAGCCAGACTGCGCAACTGTGCAACAGGAACCCCTGAGCGGGGACTGAGCGAGGGAGAGAGGGAAAGCAGGACGGCCACTGAGAGGCGCGCAGCCTGGGAGGCAAAACGGGGAGCCACGACAGGGGCCATTTCCCAGGCCTGGAGCAAGGGTGACACAGCCCAAAAAGACAGACTGACGTGCACACGTGTGCACATACACACACAGAAGTGTACATGCACACGCCTGCCACCCTGCACAAGCTCCAGCTAAACATAGACAGGACCCATTTCAAAATACAGAGAGGCCGTGGGCTGCCAACCTCCCAAGAAATCAACTGACCAGACTTTTTGAAGAAATCAGACGGTAACAGCTAACACTAACAAGGTGCTTATTATCATGCACCAGGCATTGCTTTAAGTGCTTTGCGTATACAGTTGGCCCCCCTTATCTGTGGGTTCTGCATCTGTGAATTCAACCAAATGCAGATCAAAAATACTTGAAAAAAAAAAAATGTATGGTTGCACCTGTACTAAACATGCACAGACTTTTTTTCCTTATTACACTATATTGTTTAGGGAATGATAACTATTACATAGCATTTACATTGCATTAGGTATTATAGGTAATTAGAGATAATTTAAAGTATACAGGAGGATGGGCATAGGTTATATGCAAATACACCATTTTATATAAGGGACTTGAGCATCGTGGATCTTGGGGCCCGAGGGGGACCCTGGAACCGACCCCCGATGGACACCAAGGAATGACTGTGCTAACTCACTCAGTCCTCACAATACAACTGTGAGTGAGACCCTAACATGACCATCCCCATTTCACAG
This sequence comes from Eulemur rufifrons, assembly GCF_041146395.1. NCBI lineage: Eukaryota > Metazoa > Chordata > Mammalia > Primates > Lemuridae > Eulemur > Eulemur rufifrons. The sequence goes on from NC_090991.1 coordinate 18,641,684, forward strand.
AAGAGTAAACTGAGGTCAAGGAGCATCTCGAGTCATGTGGATAGGAAGCGGCAGAGTGAGGGTGTGAACCCGGGCAGTTCGGCTGCTGAGTCCGACTCCTAACCAGGCTGCATGAGCTCCCTGAACGACTGAGATGTCTGGAACCTACTGTGCGTCAGGCCAGTGCTGGGCATCTTGTTAAGAGCATCCTCAATTATAAATGAGGACCCAGAGGGTCAGGGGGCCATCCCCAACATCCCCCAGCTGGTACACGCCAGAGCCGACTTATACTCAGGAGAGGCTGGTGCCGCGTGTGACCCCTCCAGGTTCCAGGCGCTGGGTTTGACCTTACAGGAAGCCACCCTGCCCCATGGCCATGGATGGTCTGGAGGTAGGCCTTTCCCACTGTGCCCACCAGCACCCATGCAGACGGACACATCACTGACCCAGAGCACACAAACCTGAGCCAAGGGCTCCTCTGCCACCTGACCAGGATGCCAGAACCTTCCAGAAGGTCTGTAGGACCAGCAGAACCTGGGAGAGAATCCACCAGCCTCAATGCCCTTCCCCAGCACACAGTCCTCTCCTCCTCAGAGTCTGTAAGCCATAACCTCCTCCTTCCTACCTGTTAGCAGAAAGAACCAGAGCAAGGGCCTATTGCTGGTTCTCCAATCGCAAGAGCTCTGTGTATTTAGCCTTCTGATGTAACAGCTCGAAGCAGGGAGATATGCACACACACTCTTGCATAAGACCCGATTTCACTCACACGCAGACCTCAAGGCCAGCAAGCAAGCTCTGCCGGCCGGGGCACAGCAGACAGCGTGGTCCAGTGGAGCGGCCCGTCCCTCAGGCTGTGCTCTGCCACGCACAACAGCGCATTCCCAGGGAGACCGGTTCTCTCACGGCCTGCTCCCAGGTGACCCAGCTACTCTAATTCACCCTCCAGGTGGAGCACAGCTCACCTGCGCTGAGAAAAACTAGGTGAACCCTAAAGGGCTCTGCAACTGCTGTCCTCTGGCCTTTGCAGTCGGCCCCAACCAAGGACCCCAGAAAGCAGCAGGGCTATTGGCAGGACTGGGTCCATCTTGAGATATCTCAAATATCTTTCAATTACAAAATCCTAGAATGTTCTAAGGTGTAAACGGCCTTCAAGATCATTTCACACAAACAGAATAACCAATGTTGAGGAAAGTGAGGCCCGGGGAAGGACAATGACTTAGTCACAGCCACACAGAAAGTTAGAAGGCAGTGTGGGGACAGACCCCCAGTCTCCTGGCTCCCATGCACCAGTGCTCTCTCCACCACACTGGATGGCAGAAGGCCTGGCTTCAGCCTGCTGTGTGAGCAAGTGGCTTAGCTGGTCCACCGGTTCCCTGTTTTTATTTAGCAAACAGGGACTATTTTAAGAAGTACATAAATGCTAACTCATTTCGTCTGGGGAGGTAGGTGTTCTGACTATGCCCACGTGGGGAGGAAAGTTAGACACAGATAAAGTAACTGTCGGCGGTGGGAGGTGGACCCAGGCAGTGTTACTCCACAGTCCAAGCCTGAGCCTTGATGCGGCTTTTGTCACCGCAGCCCTTCTGGGGAGCTGCGGCTATGCCTGACAATCGCGTGCCCTGAGCAGCTCCTCAGGGGAGCAGGGCTGAAGACACCTCCAGGGTGGCTCTTGTCTCAGCAGCCCCCATAGGAGGGATTTTCCCCCTGACACTCACCCATAGAACACAGGAACCAGATTCAGGCAGAAAACGGACCCACGTGTTCACTATCAGCCCCTCCAGAGACCTGGAACATATGACTGAGCCACCCCACCCTCTGCTTACGGTCGGGGGAGACGTTTGCGAGGCATGAGGTCTGTGGCCCCTCCAAGGCATGCCCCCCCCCACCGCCCACCTGCACCCCCTGCAGCCCCAGGCCTGCGAGGGTAAGAGGGGGCGGCTGGCCTGCAGTACCAAGTCCCTGGACCCCTCAGGACACAATGCTGCAGTCCTGTGTGTGGCCTCCTCGAGGCTCGAGAATTTGAGTTTTCTTCCTGAAAAAGGAAGCCATTTCTCAACGTGTTGCTACACATGAATACTGAGAAACACAAACCGAGAGGCACATGGGGCACCGGCCCCAAAGGGAGCAAGACGAGGGGGGCAGGGCTGGTGTGGGCCGGTGTGCCTAGGGTACCGCCAAGGAAACAAGGACACACCACGCACACACTCGTCCACCCGGCACTGTTTACAACAGGGACAACAGTGGAAACAACCCTAAGACCCAACAATAGACACTCCACTAAGTGGGTTACAGTGAAACCGCTTAATAAGTTATTACAAAGCCACTGAGCAAGTTTACAAGATCATGGGAAGTTTTTTGTGTTATTCTCTTGACAGGCAGAACAAAAACAAACAAACAAAAAAAAACCTGCATGATGGATGGCTACAGCTACGTAGGAAAAAAACTCAGATTTCTGCCTAGAAAATGCAACTGAAAGAAAATAGCAGAAATGTCAACTGCGAGCGAGCTGATCCGAGTGGGAAGGCTATAGGTAACCATTTTCTTCCTTCCACTCTTCTGTGTTTGCCGAATGTTCTGTAACTACCATGTACTGGCTTTCTTAGTCTTTTAATGGTAATAATATTTTAAGCTGTCAAATGAAGAAAAGGGAGGGTGCTGGTGCTTCTCGTCCGGCAAGGGGAGAGGAGTCCAGGAGCCGGCCATGCCCGTCCCATTGGAGGCTGGCTGTGCCGGCCACGCCACCTGCCCTGGTGGGGCTTTAGGTGGAGCAGAACCTCAGTGATACAAAAGGGAAAGAGGAGGAAAGGATGAGAGCGATTTCATAAGATGGCATGAGACTCACATTGCTCAAATGCGTGGGTTTTGTTTGTTTGCTTTTTTAAGAATTATGTGTGTCCATGTATCCATCCATTCAAGAGTGTCAGGCCGGGCGCGGTGGCTCACGCCTGTAATCCTAGCACTCTGGGAGGCCGAGATGGGAGGATCGCTCGAGGTCAGGAGTTCGAGACCAGCCTGAGCAAGAGCAAGACCCCGTCTCTACTAAAAATAGAAAGAAATTAGCTGGACAACTAAAAATATATATAGAAAAAATTAGCCAGGCATGGTGGCACATGTCTGTAGTCCCAGCTACTTGGGAGGCTGAGGCAGAAGGATTCCTTAAGCCCAGGAGTTGGAGGTTGCTGTGAGCTAGGCTGATGCCATGGCACTATAGCCTGGGCAAAAAAAAAAAAAAAAAGAGTGTCAAGTACCTACTAGTTACCCCTGCAGATACGAAAAAGACCCATTTCCCGTGCTAAAGACCTTAGATTCTAGTAGGGGCCAAAGGGTTTTAAGACATACGCTGCAGTGAGAATTCAGAAGTGAAAGTTACAACTTTCAGCTTCAGAGCAAAGATGGGTATCAAAAAAGGGTTCATAAAAATGGTGGGCTTGGAACTGGGCCTTGGAGAACGAGCAGGAGTCCATAAAGAGGTCAACCAGGCCAAGAAAACCTCTCTCCCTAACAGTAAGGAAAGAAATACAAAATGGAAACAAATGGACAAAGGTTTTTGGTGACACTGGCAAAGGGACTCCACATGGTCCCCACGCAGGCGGCGGTGGGAGCGTGGAGTGGTACCGCCTCCCTGGAGGGTAGCCAGGAAACACGACACTGTGGCAGGAGCCTCACAGAGCCAGACTCACTTCTAGGAATTTATCCTAAAGACACAATTAAGTGTAAGCATAAGGCCATTCACGGAAGTGTAAACTAAAATAGCCAATCATGGGGAAGTAGGTAACTACATTCTGGTGTGTCAATGAGCAAAAACTCTGAGGCAACTAAAAAAAATAATAATAATCCTGTTTTAAAAGAATATTTAATGACGTGGGGCAAAGCCCATGATATTCGAACAAGTTAACAACTCAAGATAAGAAAACCATGTTTAAGGTACAATCCCCATTTATCTTTTTGTTTTGATTTTTTAAAACATTATTTTTCTTTTCTCAACTTGGAGGTCAATTTCTATTTTATAACAAAATAAATATATCAAAATGTAAACACTGGAAAGAGAATTCTTATGTGATGCTTTTACTTTTTTGTATATTCTACTAAGTATGTGTGTCATTTTTATAATCCTAAAGGGTTATTCAGACTGAAAGAGAAGGAGTTCAGGAGGAGGAGGGGAGGGCATCCTAGGCTTAAAAAATAGCAGAAGCCAGAAGTGAAGAAGCAAAGGTCTGTCCCAGGGAGGGAAAGGGCTGAACGTCACTGTTAGACAAAGCTGGGCTCGAGTCCTGGACCCATTATTTCCCAGCTGTGTGACTTTTAACAACTGCACCACTCCTGAGCTTCAGTTTCCTCCAAAGACTCAACACATTAACTTATACAAAGAGCCTACTTGACACACTGGCCAAGGACCCCCATCAGCTCTCTCAGGAGTTAATAAAGTCAGAGCCCTTTCTACTGACCAGTAAAAGAAAATCCATCCTGAATGCACCCAGGTGATCTAGGAACATTCATTTGCAAGATACACCATTGATGTAATAATAGCATTTTGGGAAAACAAAAAAGTCCTACATTAAAGACATTGTACATGCATCCCAATTTCAGAAATATTAAACTATAAACTACATCTATCCTAAAATCAAGGAACTATGGAAATTTATCTCTTCTAAAGACAGTGATGACTAGGATGAAGCATTTGGTCAAAGCTCAAGACATTAATGTTGTCCTCATGCTTCTTATATAGTCTGACTTGTGCCCCAACAAAGAAATGGACAAGAAGTTGGGTTGCAGGTCCTGAGCAGACCTGTATGCCACAGGGGTAAGGCCCCGCCTCCCATGGAAGCAGTTCTGGATTGGAGAATGCTGCTGTCATTCTCCCTGGAGCCCACCTACATTTCTCCAGTCTGACATTTAGAAAGAAGATTTAGGCAAATGCCCACATGGCAAACCTTGCTAGCCTACCTGGGGGTGTCCTTGACCCCTGCCACCCCATCCTTTTTCAGATGAAGAGAGCCCCAGGAATACCAAGGCTGGCTGTCTTAAGAGCAAGTAGCTGCACCCTGGAAAAGCTTAAGGTTTAGAAGGAACCCTTTGGAAAGAAATGCAAACTCAGTGACCAAACCATAAGCACTTAAGAGCGGCACGCACTTATTCAACATGAAACTCATCAAGACAAGCCTTCAGAGAAGGGCACCCAGGAGGCTCAGCTCACTTCCCCACTACATGGAGTCAGCAGCTATTCCTTACCATGTTTCTTACCATGAGCCAGGCACTGTTCCAAGCACTTACATGTGGTAACTCATTTATCCTCCCCAAAGAAGAAACTGATGCCCAGAGAAATGACTTGCCCAAAGGCAGAGCCAGAACTAGCCCATACAGCGCCTTTGTGCAAATTCGAAGAGTGTATCCCTTACTCTGCACAGACATAGCACAGCCCCACACAGGGCACATTCCTGGCAATAGGGGCAGTCTAGATCTCAGCAACCCTTTACCCCCTTAAACAGTGCACAACCTGCTTGACTGTACACAGCACGGCCCAAGATCACACAGCTAGTAGAAGGCAGGGCTGCGATTTGAACCCAGCCCACCTGGCTGCCAAGTCTGCTCCCCAGGAACAAGCAGGTACAGTTTCATATTTTCATATTGAGTAAGTGGTCTGCAGATTAATTACTACAAGACAAGGTACACAGAAGCGCTGATTTGGGTGACTGAGAGTACCAGTTTTGTGTTTCTACAATGATCACATTTTCAGCAATGTGGGAAAAATGCTCTGACATTTACAACTTCATGGACCAAAGGATTTTTTCTTTTTTACCATTTCTAACAGGAATATTTCTAAAATGTGCCCCACCCTTCTCTGCCATTTAGGACAGAGTACACCAAATATAATTTAACCTTGTTGAACTCCACACCACTGCCCTGGCCCCGATGGCCTGCAGCCCCCTTGCCTCTTCCTGACACCCAGCCTGTGGCCTCCCAATCCTGGGTAACTTCTTTTTCTCTCCTTTAATTGCTACTGGAGAAAACCAAACGTGCAGGTGGGCTGGGGCCATTCAAAGTTCTGGGTTTTAATCTTCCTCGGGCTCAGTGGCTCTTTGACTTGCTCCTACGTAATTCCTTGCTCGTCCCCAACTCCCGGGGTGGCAGTCTCACCAGCCCCATGCTCTACAAGCCCCTCTGCAGAGACAGTGGAGGCCACCGGCCCGAACTCTCTCGACCTGTCTTTCCTCCTCCCCTCCCATCCTCCTCCCCGCCCATCCTCCTCCCCACCCATCCTCCTCCCCACCCATCCTCCTCCCTCTGAAGGGGTGGGAAGAGTGGGGTCTAGTCTAGATGTCCTTCAGCCCCTAAACCCACATTCAGGTCTTTCTGGTCTGAAGAAACACTTTCTCTCCAGCTCCGCCCCGTTTTTCTCTTTAAGCCCAAAGGTCTTGAAACATTCTCAGCTGTCAATGTTACTTCTTCATTGGTCTTGGTCTCTCCACTCCACCAAAACTGCTCTTGCAGAAGCCCCCAGAGTCAGCGTACTCACTGCTACCCTCATCCCGCTTACCTCACTGGGGCATCTGGCACAGGTGGTCTCTCCCGCTCCCAGTCATGCCCGCCTCTAGCTTCCCAGTTCTCCCCCTACCTCTCTGCCTGCTCAGCAACCTCCTTCCCAGGACCCAGCATACGTGCTTATGCCTCCTATTTCGAAAACTCGGCCGGGCTCGGTGGCTCACATCTATAATCCTACCCCTCTGGGAGGCCGAGGCAGGAGGATTGCTTGAGCTCAAGAGTTCGAGACCAGCCTGAGCAAGAGCGAGAGCCCATCTCTACCAAAAATAGAAAAAAATAGCCCAGTGTGGTAGCGTGTGCCTGAAGTCCCAGCTACTGAGGAGGCTGTGGTGGGAGGATCACTTGAGCCCAAGAGTTGGAAGTTGCAGTGACCTATGATGACGCCACTGCACTCTAGTCAGGGTGACAGAGCAAGACTCTGTCTCAAAAAAAAAAAAAAAAAACCGCCAAAAAAAAAAAAAGAACTCTGAGCCCCAAGCCCTCTCTTGAGCTCCAGATCCATCTACCCACTGCCAAACAGATGACCCGCCCGGATGGCCCAGACCTTAGGTATTGGTATTTGAACCTCATTTTAACTCATATTCCATCCAAACTATCCCCTCTTGCATTCCTTGTCTTGGTCAATAACCTTGACGTTCACTATGTGGAAGCCACTGGCTATGTATTTGCCAATTTTCCCCATTAGATTGTAAGTAACTTAATGGCAGGAAGATGTCTCTCATTTTCTAAATGAGATAATTCAGACCTACAACAATGGTATCTTTCCTATCTAGGATTTTATGCTTTGGCTGCACTGTTTTGTTTGTTTTTGGTTTTGGTTTTTTGAGACAGAGCCTTGCTCTGTTGCCCGGGCTAGAGTGCTGTGGCGTCAGCCTAGCTCACAGCAATCTCAAACTCCTGGGCTCAAGCAATCCTTCTGCCTCAGCCTCCTGAGTGCCTGGGACTACATGCATGCGCCACCATGCCCGGCTAATTTTTTCTATATATTTTTAGTTGTCCAACTAATTTCTTTCTATTTTTAGTAGACACAGGGTCTCGCTCTTGCTCAGGCTGGTCTCGAACTCCTGACCTCGAGCGATCCTCCCGCCTTGGCCCTCCAGAGTGCTCCCGGCCTTGATTTTTTTTTACCTTACAGAAATAGCATCATTACTGTTTATATTCTGCAACTTGACTTTCTACCAACCTTTTTCTAAGTGTAGCCGGGCTAATTCGTGTATCAGTTGTAACTGTTGAATAGCACTACGTTGTATAAACACACCAGCATTTATTGATATTTCTCCCTGCTGATAGGCATTTAGGTTGCTTCTAGCTTTTCATAATTACCAAAAATGCTGCAGCGCACATCCCTATCTATTTCTCCTCGAGCGCCCATGTGGTGGTTTTTCTGGTACAAACACTAGAGGTGAAATTTCCGGCTGTGGGGTATATGTCTCCCTAACTTCAGCAGATACCATCAAGTTCCCTGAGAGGAGTTGCACCAACTCACACTCCCCCGGGCCCTGTATGAGAAAGGGGCATTTCCCCAGCCACGCTGTATTTATTTCTGCACCATCAGTTCTTCCCTCACATCATGGTAGCAGGATTCTCTTTACTATTCTGAGCTAGCTACAGCAGAAACGCAGGAATCCCCTGAGATCCTCTGCCCCAAATGCTGCCCGGCCGCTGCAGGAGGATGGGCCACCCTGCAAAAAGCATCCTCGCTGGGCAGCCACCACCCAGAGCAGAGACACCCACCCCTCTCCATGTAAGGCACCCCTGTAAGAGGGATACAGACTCTTCCCCCTTGTAACACTGGGGAGGATTAGTCCTCTGCACCCGCAACCCCTCCAATTATTTCATAGAGTGCCCACTCCCTCAGTCCCTCTCCAAATGCCAACGTGAAGTCAGGAGAGGACAATTCAAAGGTGTACGGCCCACCACAAAGCCCTCCCTCTTCTCCCCGGAGTCCTCCAGCTGCAGGAAAGAAACAGCTTGTCTTGGGTAGTGGCTTGTGAGTGTCTCCTGACAAAGGAAAAGTCCCAGGCAGAGAGAGGGGCCAACTTGTTTATTTCCAAACACAAGCCAGATTCCAGCTGAGACAGGAACACGGGATCTGCTCACTGGAAAGGCAAGCCGGGTCAGGGCCGGAGGGTCAGGCTCAGGCGGCTGTGTTTGGGGAAGCCAGTACTCCCAGGATCGGGCCCACTGCCCCTTCCCAGTCCTGTTGTTCCCGACTCTGCCTGGCCACGCACTTTTCCTCTGAACTTGCCTCAAATGCAAGAATGGAGTTAGTTGCCTTGACCCACTTAACCCAGGGGCTCAGAAGAGAGACGCTCCTGCTTGTTCTGTGCCCCACATTTGCTGGCACCTGCTCTGTCCAAGCACTGGGACGCGACAATGGCCGTAACCAGGCCCTACCCTGGAACCTGCCCTCAGGGAGCTCACAGCCTAGAAAATAAACACTTGCGATATTGTGCGGAAAGATGTGATGGTAAAGAATGTGCAAGATAGGCCGGGCGCGGTGGCTCACGCCTGTAATCCTAGCACTCTGGGAGGCCGAGGTGGGCGGATCGTTTGAGCTCAGGAGTTCGAGACCAGCCTGAGCAAGAGCGAGACCCCATCTCTACTAAAAATAGAAAGAAATTATATGGACAGCTAAAAATATATATAGAAAAAATTAGCCGGGCATGGTGGTGCATGCCTGTAGTCCCAGCTACTCGGGAGGCTGAGATAGGAGGATCCCTTGAGCTCAGGAGTTTGAGGTTGCTGTGAGCTAGGCTGACGCCACGGCACTCACTCTAGCCTGGGCAACAGAGTGAGACTCTGTCTCAAAAAAAAAAAAAAAAAAGAATGTGCAAGATAAAGGAGAGCACACGACAGGGAAATTAAAGCTAACTAGGCTGGTCTCCCTGCCAGCATGGGTGATGAGAAGGCACTTTTATCATCAATATCACAATCCAAATCACCTTCCTTTCCCATAACCATGAACATGAGTAACAAGGCAGCGGTTGGTGCTTTGGAAAATCCTGGCTCTAACCCAATCTGCCTCCATCGGAGTGGCCTTTGCCAACTCATTGTCCTTCTTGTGGGTAAACCAGGGTGGAGACAAACAACTTTGAGAACTGTCCTTTCAGTTCAGGCATTCTAACCCAAGGTTCTCAACCCTCCCTGCGTGTCACAATCACTCGGAGGGAGGATAAAAACAGACACCCAGGCCAGGTCCCACCCCAGAGATACTAAGTCAGTTGGTCTTAGGCTGTGCTCCTGATATGGGCATGTTTTACAAGCACCCCCAGCGATTCAAACATGCAAACAGGGTTAAGAACCACTGCTCTAAACCACGTTCCCAGCGGTGGCAGCCACCAACACCTGGGGGCGGGGTATCCCATCTGACAACCTTAACTGAGAACTTGCCCAAAGCAGGAAGCAGTCTACGGCCATATCACCCTGAACAAGCCGGATCTTGTCTGATCTCGGAAGTTAAGCAGGGTCGGGCCTGGTTAGCACTAGGATGGGAGACTAGAGCAGGAAGCAGACCCAAGGCCAAACAGCCCGTAAGTGCCTGCTCTCTTCTTACAATCACTTTCATACTCTGAACTAGCTACAGCAGAAACACAGGATCCCCCCACAGATCCTCTCCCCCAAATGCTGCCTGGCTGCTGCGTGAGGACAGGCCACCCTGCACGGATGGGGTGTAGGGGTTTGAGGAAGAGTCCAGTGTGGCAGACAAGCAAATGGGGGATTACACCCTCACTCCACCTGATCTCAGCTCCCTCCCAGTCTTGCTCTCTCCTTTTGTCCGTGAGGAGGATCAGGTGAGGGTGAAGGCTGCGCACCCTCCCACCCACTGGACAGGGGGCAGCCGCCCCTTGGGAAAGGAGGCCAGCAGGAGCAGGAGGCAGCAGGGCCTGGGAAACCTGGGCAGGCACAGCCCGGCCTCCCTGCCTGTGAGTCAGCCCGAGAGGCCTCCTTCGGACACAGGGGCAGAAGAACAAAGCTCCATTGTGCATGCTCTGCACGGAACAGCCAGCAGAGACAAGGAGACTTTAGGGCCAGAGGTGCCATTAGCATTTTATTTATTTATTTATTTTTATTTCATATCTAATAAACCTTTAGTGGACACAGCACTTACTATGTGTCAAGCAGAAGTTCTAATATTAACTCATTTAATTTCTGATCGTCCTGTTAGCCACAAATTCAGACGTTTAAGCTTTCCAGAGTTAATGTCCACGGAGGGGGAAAAACATTAATTCTCCCCCCTCCACCGGCACATAAACCATCTAAGGATGCTTGTTACCTACTGCATTCTGTTCTGTTACTGTCTGGCCTGTAACAAGATACAGACACCACTTGGATCTAGGAATGTGTCCCAGGGTGCGACTTAAATCCCTTCCCGGCAATTTACAGAAGGCCATCTTCCATAAGAATGGAAATTTTCTCATGGCGTAGTGGGAAAAATTTGGAAGTTAAACTCCACTTGCTACATGAACTTGGACAAATTTCAGAAACTGGTCTCGGTGTCTATAAAATGGGAACAGCGTAGCCTGTCTCAGAGGTGTTACGGTGTGAAACGAAATAATTGGATATAAAGAGCTCAGCAAAGGGCCTGGCCTCAGCTGTGGGTTTGTTCCCTTCTCCCATCTGCAAAGTCCCACTGCTGCCCCTTACCGAGACTCTGCTGTGGCTTGTACCTATTACCTGCAGGAGCCCTGCCAGGTTCAGTGTTAGCACCCCCGCTCCCAGATAGGGAAACTGAGGCTCGGCTAGATAAAGAGCTTCTCCAAAGGCTCACAGCTCTTAGGTGGTGGAGCCCAGAGTCAAAGCCTGTGCCATGGACTCCGGTCCTCACGCCCTGGTTCCCACCCAGGTTTGGCGTTTAAACAACCATACAGCTCGGTAGAGCTCCTTGCTTTTTTTGGTTTGGTTTTAACCTGGCAAAAGTCCTCCCCAAACCCAGCAGCGATAAATGCTCACATTGCAGGCCCCACAGGTCAGCATCCAAGGCAAGGTTGTGAAGAAAAGAGCGGGGTTGGTGGGGTCCCATTTGGGGGGATAGCTGGAGTCAGGTGACTTACAGTGTGGCACAGACTGACCATCACCATCCAGGCTGTTTGTTCTTGGCATGAAACCTGCTGCAGCCTGGTCAGAGAGGAAGTCATGCCAACACCATGGAACCACCAAATGCTTGGGGATGAAGGAGCCTCAGTTTCTTCAGCTGTAAAATGGGTGTGGGAAGGAGCGTTGCTAAACTAAACAATCTTGAAGGGATTTCCTGTCCTCCTACCTCTGGGAGCCCCGAGGGAGTAGTTGATGCAACCTAACATTGCCCCACGCTTGAGCCATAGGGCAGGCCTGCACCTGCATCTGGAGAGCGGGAACCCAAGGCCCAGAGCAGGGCAGCGGTTCCCAGATTCCGCCATCTGAGGGGCTGGGAGCTATTTGGAATTGTTAAGAGCTGAGGGCCAACCAAGTAATTTCCAAACAATTTTAATAAAACAAAAACCTCCTTCCAAGCCCCCAGGACTCCTCTCTGCAGGGAGACCACATCCAGAGTTTCCACTCGCTGACCACCACAAACCAGTATTCAGGGAGCGCCTCCGGCCAGGGGGTACGGCCCACCCCCGCCACTACCACCAGCAGCCTTACAAGGCCCAGAAGTGACCTCGACTGCCCAGGGTATGGGCCAAAGAGCCAGCGCTTCAGGGTCAAGCCAGCCTGGAGAAAGTGCCAACCCTGCTGCTGGGCAACATGAGCCTGGACGCATCACCCAACATCTGCGCCATAACTTCTTCACCCTAACACGCTATGCAGAGTTAACGATACACGCATCCTGCCTCAGCAGTGGGCGGTGGCGCGAGCCCCAGCAAATGGCAGTGTCCTCGAAGGGCTCTTTCCCTGTCATTTCTCCACCGCAGCACAACTGAGGGATATGGAACTTTCCCAGCACCATGGAGATACACCTTTTTTACTGGGGAGTAGGAGACAGGGGCATCCGCATACACCCTTCCTCCCCTTTGAGCACCATGGCCTTAAGCTTTCCCCACGCCTGCTCCCGCCTCCACCTTCCCACAGAACCTGTCAGCACAGAGCGTCTGTTATTAACGTAGAGGTCCACCTCCCCAGACAGACTGTGCGGCCTGGCATGGCCCCGGGTCCCCAGCACTGCACCTGGCACTCAGAAGGTGGATGGGTGACGGAGTGGGCAGGCAGACTGCAAGCACCGGAGTTAACAAACACTTCTCGGCTGTTCTAGGGAAATCCACACCACCCAGAGAAAGGACAGAAAGAAAACCGTAGGGTGCTTTCGAAATACGTGCCTTCTGCCTTTTCTTTTCACTTTAAGAATATTAAAGTTCATGCCAAATTTCACAAGTTCAGCTACCACGCCCAGTATTAAATCATTTGAGAAATGAAAAGGTGTAGCTCTTGCTTCATCTTGCTGCCAGACTAATCCATCCAAGCTGCTCACACCTCCAAAGCCTTGTTCCCAGGCTCCCTCTGCCTGGAACACCGTCCCCTTACAAAGCCCCTGCCAGCCCCAATCACCCCATCCTTGGGGCTCCCTTTGGGGCCAGGATGGATTTCAGTCACAGCATCCCGAACGACTCATTGCACTAACTGATTTTTGAAGTCTTCACCCACTGAGACGGAGAGGCCATCTGAGACGAGACGCTCCCTGAGGGCCCAGTCCCTGTCCTACTTATTTCTGTATCAAGAACATCTGGCCTGACGTGGGAGCACATAGCAGGGCCTTAATAATGACTGACTGAATGAATGAATAGCTCGAATTGTGTGACTGCTTTAGCTTACAATGGTTCCTCTTCCTTAAATATGCTCCTGCCCATATCTGAAATCATTCCAGGCCCCCAAATCTTCTACTTACAACATCCACAATTATTGAATATAATGCCCCAACTACAATTCGCTCAGTCTTTTTTTTTTTTTTTTTCCTGAGACAGAGTCTCACTCTGTTGCCCAGGCTAGAGTGCCATGGCGTCAGCCTAGCTCACAGCAACCTCAAACTCCTGGGCTCAAGCAATCCTTCTGCCTTAGCCTCCCAAGAAGCTGGGACTACAGGCATGCACCACCATGCCCGGCTAATTTTTTTCTATATATATTTTTAGCTGTCCAATCATTTCTTTCTATTTTTAGTAGAGACAGGGGTCTCGCTCTTGCTCAGGCTGGTCTCGAACTCCTGACCTCGAGCGATCCTCCTGTCTCGGCCTCTCAGAGTGCTAGGATTACAGGTGTGAGCCACAGTGCCCAGCCGGTTCAGTCTCTTAGTTAGACAAAAGCAGGTTTACAATATAGAAGTGGGCCAAGGGAGGATTCCCTATGATCACCCAAGAAAACTAATCAGTCTCCAAGTCTTAGGGGTCTCTTCCAACTCTAGGTAAAAACCCATCCAATGGGATGCTACACAGCCATATTCAAAAACATGTGCAATTTATTGTTCAATGAAATGGAAGTAGGTTACAGAGCAGACAGTACAGGATGACTCCATCTTTTAAAAATTCTCTCTATATTTACATGTATTTAAGAGTTATTTTTAAATTTTCTCTTATGTTTTTCAAATTTTCTCCAGTGAACATATATTAGTTTTAGAATCAGATATAAAAATTACAGAAGGAAGGGAGGGAGGAAGGACAGGGGAGAGAGAGACATCGTCCACTCTGCACTACCACAGAAAGGGAACAAGAGCCAAGACACATTAAGACATCTGTTCTTCGTTCCCTGGTGTTGTCCCAACAACCGATTTACCTCTGTCATCAGGTAACTGTGGCTCAGTCTGGCCTCTTTCCAAACATCGTCCCAGGGTGGCCCAACCCCACACCAAACACACCCCATCTATGATAATGATGCTATTTATAACAGCTATAATAACAGCTTTTATTGAGCATTTACTACGTGCTAGGTACTATTTCATTTAACTCATTCTCATTTATGTTTTACAATGACCACAAGGCGATTATTATTATTCCCCTTTCACAGATGAGGAAACAGACACAGAAAGATCAGGTAACTAGCCCACAGTCACACAGCTACCTTTCCATGATTTCTCCTTTGGCTCCCGCCTGGACGTGATGGGTCTCTTACTTATAATAGATAAAACCAGGTTTTCCAGACATTGTGCTAATAAAATGGGGCTTTATGTTCCAGAGACAGGTTAAGTAAGGAGGGAGTTGTGCTCAGTGGGGATGGGAAATTAGCAATAAGTCAGCCATGTAAAGCCAAATGCCCAATTCCACCTTGACTGGAAGGTATGATTAGAAACTCCCTCCCCTCATTTAAAAAAAAAAGTATGATGATTAATTCTCTTATCTGCCAAAAGAGATGAGGCCCCGCCTAACCTAGAGCAGGGTCCTTCGCATTTCTACCCAGAGCCTTGTTCCTCAATCTGCGGGCATTTCTATCACATTTGGTGACCCGGTCTCCTCTCCCATCTGTACATTATAGAAAGCGGAACATTTGAAGATGAAAAGAAGCATGTATCTAGTGGTAAGTGCAGAGGCCACAAAACAGCAATAATGGAAGAAGTGGGAAAACTACAAAGCAAACCCAAGATTCAAAAAGCATAATTTTCTGGGACCATTAAATGAGAGATAAGTGGCCATTCAAACCACACTTCAATAGAGCCTACAGAGGCTCCCACTCATAGTGGGGGGAAAATGGTCATTAAATTGTTTAGATTTTAAATGTGTGAGCCTTCTTGAACTTCAACCATGAGTCACTTAACAACGGGGAACCGTTCTGAGAAATACATCATTAGGAGATGCTGTCATTGTGCGAACATCGCAGAGTGCACTCACACACACCTGGATGGTGTCGCCTGCCACCCACCGAGGCCATACAGTAGCCTGTTGCTCCTAGGCTACAAACCTGCAGGGCGTTTTACTGAATACTGTAGGCAACTGTAACACAACAGTAAGTATTTATGTAGCTAAACATACCTATACATATGTCTACGTACAGTAAAAATATACTATTATAAGCTTATGGGACCACTGTCATATATATGGCCCGTAGTTGACCAAAACAACATTGTGTGGCATATGACTGTATTTTAAATTATTAAAATACATTTGGGTGCTTATAGGAATAACTTTCAGTTACCGAGGAAATTCACTTTACGTAAAACAACTTTTTTCCTATTATTGGTCCAGTGAATTGTGGCATCTGCCATTAGCTGCCTTCCTATGTCCATCCTCCTCTTCTTCCTTAACTTTGGGGATCCCTGATTTTGTTCAGACAACAATGCGCTGGCTCCCAGCTCCCTTGTAACCATGGTTGCCATGTGATCCAGTTCTAGCCAATGAAATATAAGGGGAAGCCTATTGCTTGGTACTTCCAGGAAATTACTTCGCATCAAAATGGACAAGAGGCAGTTGGCAAAAGCCAACTTCCTACGTGGAATGCAGACGGGACGCCTAGAGATACAGCAGCCATCTTGAGAGCATGAGGCCGTGTGCCGAGGTTGACAAAGCAGAAAGACAGGAGGCGGCACATGCAGCCCTAGGACTGCCTGCCTCTCAACTTCTTGTTGCATGAGAAAAATAACCCCTTACTTGTTTAAACCCAGTGTTACTTGCATTTTCTGAAATCCAGAGCCAAATAAACTCTAACTGGCACATTAATATAGGATTATAATACCAGGGTGGTAAACATGACTCCTAGTATCTTACTGTTCTCCTCCAAGTAGTCTGAAAAGTATTTTTGTGTCTTTGGGGTGCCCCAGTAAAACACGGGCTAGCCAACCGTTATTTACTGGGAGCTTGCCTAGCTGCTGCAAGTGGCAAGCGGCCATTAATTGGTATTGTGTCTCTGCTAAGCTGACTTGCTTTTGCAACTTGGAATTTTGTTAGAAAACAAAAAGTGCTTTATGGCAAAGGCGTTAGTGCCACAATGGGGCCTTTCTGCTATGATTATGAAAACACATTAAGGGCTTAGCTGCACCGCAAGCAGCGGCCGAGGCCTCGGCCTTCCTAACCATCCTCCACTCAATATGCTGGCAGGGCGCCAACCCGCTCGGGAGGAAACATGGCAGGCAGACGCGAAGGCTTAATGGGCTTGGGCGTTCGGTCCACTCTGGAGGACTGTGGGGAATAAGCTGTGACCCCAACACAGCCTGTAGACCCTGCTCATCAGCCTCTCACGTTGGCTATGCACCACTCACGTGTTCTACCTGCAGGGGTTAAACTTAAGCAGCGTGCGGTTTTAGTATTCTAATTCCCCGCAACACCTGTGTCCTCGAGAGGAGCCCAGACACATCCCAAGGGGTACAAAGACAAGACAGTAAACAAAGCCGCCCTGGGATCTCAGCAGACACACCCTTGCTAAACTGAGCCACCCCTCCCTGTTTGCTTACGAGGCTGATGTGAATGAAGATGGAATGAGATACAGTGATTCCACCACTAGGTACACCCAACAGGAAGTGTGTGCACGCATGTGCGCACACAGGCTTACCGAGAGTCATGTCCAACGGTGATCACAGCAGTGTTTTTTAGTAACATCCTCCAAATGTTCATCAATAGGAGAATGAATACCAAATTTGTGTTAATCGTTCAATTGAATACTACATAGCAATGAAAATGAATGGCAGCTATATGCAATAAAAATGCACGGATTTCACAAACATAATGTTGAGCAAAAAAAGCCAGATGCTAAAGAATATATACAGTATGGGTCTCCTTACAGAAAGTTCAAAAAACAGGCAAAACTAAATTACAGTGTTTAGGGGTAAACATTGGTGATAATTGTTTAAATCAGCAAGGAAGTGACTCTATAAAAGTCAAGCTAATGTTACTTTGGCAGTAAGGGAAGGGGCTATGCAGAGAGACTTCTGGGGTACCGGCAAGGTTCCATTTCTTGATTTGGACGGTGGTTACAAAGGTGTCCACTTTGTGATAATTCATCAAGCTGTACATTTATGTTTTGTGTACTTTTCTGAATCTGGGTCATCTTTTACAACATAAACAGTTAAGAAATAAAAATGAAAAGGAATGTCTTGATACAAACCTAGCGTACTGTGGGTACCCAATCCATCTTAACCACCTGAATCTCATGCTACCTTATTACCCCCCTGGGGTGCCTGGCGCCCTTCTCTTCGGAGACGGGGTGCTCACATTTGTGTTCAGCCAGAAACTAGCAAGAGTACAGCAATTCGTCCTTCCCTGGATGCTTCAAGTATATTAATCTCTAACTCCCAAAACCAGAATTAAGAGCTCCTTTGAGGAAGGAAACGGTTTGAGTCACACACATTTCCTCCGTAGATCAGCGATGGATAGATACCTAAGATAGCAGCAGCTCCCAGAGCACAATAAAAGCCACCACGGGGAGAAAGAGGTGGCAGTTTTGTTGCAGTCATCTAAGCAAAAGCTGGAGCCAAGTCAGGGGTCAGGACCTCCATGAGGGGGCAAGGGGTCCAAGGCTCTGGCCCACTCCCAGCCCTCAAAGTGCACTCAAGCTAATTTAAAGCACATGTGACTGCTATCAATTGCACAAAGCCATTTTGTCATTTTATGGTGAGAAATTGCCACCTTGGGTTCTGCTATCCTAGAAGTCCACATAAGTCAGTGTATTCTCCCTGGTGAGCAGGTTTACACTTAAGCAGATGTTTGTCGGGTGAGCTTATCCTTACCTGACACCAAAAGCTAGTTTCAAGAACTGCCGCGTTTGGTGGCATCGAGCAAACAAATCTGGATCCTTGCAACTAACTACAGCGATGGGCTTGCCGGCGAGCAAAAGGGAATGTACAGGAGTCAAACGCTGGGTGTCCTCTGCCCTGGGCAACCTTGCTTGGCCACTGCCAAGCTTTGCCTCAGGAACTTCCCTTTCCTAAGCTTCCACGGTTGACCAGGCTGCCTTTAAATCACACATTCTCTCTAAGGCCCAGGAGCCTACTATCCCCACCCCACCCCAAGGTCCTGCAGGAAACATGGCCCAACTCTCGGCAGGCCCCTCCTGAGTGGGGTCTGATGGCCCCAGAGGGCAGGCTGCTGTCCTGCCTTTCTCAGGTCTAGAACCCAAGTGTCTATGGACACCCCCACCCACTGACGGGTGTTAAACTTCTTCCCAGCAGAGCAGCCCTCAGTGCCCAGCCTGTACCCTTCACTCACTCCCGGCAAGCAAAGTTTCGCCCGGGTGCTCACCTGCCACCTCCCTGGAATTTTCAAAGCACTCAGACCAGGAGGGCAATAAGAGACCCTTTCCAGCTCTGAGATGCCTCGATGGTACCGTCAGCTCCCGTACTCGGCAAGGGAGGCACTGACGGCAAGTTGTCCAGCCCCAGCCAGCTGTCCCCTTGCTTCCCGGTCTCCCTCTGCACAGCCAACCACCTGCAAGAGCAAGATGTACTAAAATCTCTATCCAGGAGACACCTCCTCACCTTCCCCACTGTTTTCCCTAAGAAAGAAATAAAGAGCAAAGGAAGCTCCTTTCTAGAGCTTCCAGAGAATGTTTTTCCAAGAGCTGTGTATGCACAGGTATGCTCGTCCCCACCTCTGAGACCCCGTCTTCCAAGACGGGGGTGATGGCTGTCCTATCCGCCTGAGAGACAGCTGTGAGCATCGAGGAATGAGGACAATGCCTCGTTGCTGATGGGGTAGAGCAGCCCTTGATACTGAGATAAGGCTGGCTCAGAAGTGTGCCCGGGAGGCACTGTAGGATGCTCAGAGGAGGATTAAAATGCATTCACAGCAGAGAATTAAGCCAGAAAATGGTATCTGTACACTTTTAAAAGATGCTAGACAAGCATTCCCAATAGCCTCCAGCTAGGCAGATTGTACCACCGTCACCTGCACATTCAAAATAACGATGTGGCCACTGAGCATCTGCCCTGAACCGTCCCAGGCACAAACAGTCTCGTTCAAATCCTCTCAACAACCCGATTTCACACATAAGGACACTGAGGCTTGGGGAGGGTAAGTTACCTAAGTTACCTTAAGCTAAGGCCACTCAGCTATTCAGTGTTAGGATGTGGATTTCTCTAGCTCCCCTGTTCTTTCCTATTCCATCGTCTGAAACATGTCCATGAAACTACAAGAAACCACCACTCCTACTGGTATCGTGTGCTTTACTGGTCCCCGAGCCCTTTCACGTGGACTCACTCATCCCTTACAACTCTTCATCAGGGTGTGTTTGGTCACCACTAACACTCCCCTTTTACAGATGAGGAAAACTGAGGCTTGGGGAGATAAAGTGACTTGTCCAAGATCACCGAGATAACCAGAGCCAGGAAGAGCAATGTGGAGGGACAGCCCTGTCACCTTCCCAGGCTAATCAGGGATGGTTTCCCCAGATTGTTGGTTCTGCCACGACTCACAGCCCTCAGGATCAGAAAGTCCATGGAAAAAGGGAAAACCACAAAGGTTATCTGCGGGCAGGGTGCAGCTCGCTGTGAGGAAGTGGCCCGGCAGGATTCATGTGGAGACAGAGATTGCCCAATTCCGCTAAATGCTAAGAGGAGGGGTGGGGCAAGGTGACGGCACTTGGGGTACTGTCCTCCTCAGGCCCTAAAACTGGGATTATGCAATGACCGCCACTACCTATGAGCCAAGGCTGACCCACCGTGGCCCCTAGATAAGGAAGTCAAGGCCAAGACTGGTTTTGCCGCCCTCCCCTACCACATCTAATGAAGGCCTCTGGCCTCCTTAATGTGTATTTATTCCGTGTTAACAGCCACTTGGCCCAGGAAGCCGGGTTGTGGAGAAATGCCTGGAATGCAGGAAACTGGGCTCTGCTGCTGGCTGCTCTGCAGAGGACCCACCGGGGCGTCAGCGCTGGCCACCCGGCCTCCCTGCACCTGGCCTCTCTGACTGTTCATAATTCAGGCCAAACCCTGGTTCACGCAGGAAAGCGCGGCCCAGCGGAGACAAACGGGCACCCTGAACCTAAAGCCTGTGTCTGTCCCTACCCTTCCTGCACCCCTGGGAGCAAGTGTCCAGTCCCCTTTGTTTTCATCAGGAAACTGTGGGTTGGAGAGAAGAGGCACTGAGCCCACAGCGCAGTGGCACGGGGCAAAGAGCATGGCCCTGAGTCAGAAGGGGGTTTCACCACAAGCTCCTGACACTCACTAAATAGCACGACTCCAGGACAGTATGTTACAGCTTAGGCCCTCCGTGATCCTCATTTGCAAAATGGGCACGGTGACACCTCCCAGGCAGGCTGGAAGATTCAGTGGGGTGATAAAGCGCCCAGTGCAGCGTTTGGCAGGCCACAGGCAGACAATCAATGGTAGCCATTATTCTAACGCCCAGAGCCAGGATTCCAGCCAGGGCTCATGACTTCTTCTGTCCAGTGTGACATCCTCAAGCCCATGTCCATGCCCCCAAAGTCCACCCTAAACCAGCCACTCCACTCTGAGAAGCTCCCTCAGTGACCTGACTTCCTGATCCCAAGACCCCAGCGGTATTACCAAGGTGGCTGCCTCAGTGAACACTGCCCAGGGCACTCGCTCCTTCTTAATTTAGGCAGGTCCAGGAGCAGGAGAGACTAAGGGCACGTGGGGGACTGGGGAGGTGCCCGGGTGGGTTTCACTTCTCCCTTCTCAAGCCAAGTTAGCCCTCCATGGGCAGCAGGCAGCCATTGCCAGTCTACACTCTCCAGAGCAGTACTGTCCAAAAAGTAGCATAACGTGAGCCCCTTATGGAATTTTATATGTTCTAGTAGGCATATTAAAAGTAAACAAAGATATTAATTTTAACAATATATTTTAACCTAACATACCCAAAATATCGTTTCAACAGATAATCACATATAAAATATACAAAATCAATATAAAAAATTAATGCTATTTTACATTCTTTTGTTCATATTGTCTTCTAAATTCACCATGCATTTTTAGTTAGAGCACATCCCAATTCAAACCAGACACATTTTTAGTGCTCAATAGCTACATGTGGCTGACGGCTGCCATATTGGAAAAAGCAGACGGAACATTTCAATTATTGCAGAAAGTTCTATTGGACAGCGCAGATGGCCTCTCCTCGGAGTTTGGAGGCAGGAGGCTGGCATGGGTGGGGCTCTCTGAATTACCAGAGGGACTGATTTCTCTGACAGCTAGGGGCTGACAGGAAATACCTGTTTGTCTGGCTATGAAAAAGCTTTCCCCTCCTTCTTCCTCAGGCTTGGGCAGGGCTGGGGGGTTTCCATACACTTGCAGAGCCCAAAGCACCGTGTCCCCCAGAGAGCTGCACCAACACTCAGACCACAGAAGGGAAAAAATGCAGTCTGGTAGGGCAGGGGAGGGTGGGAGATAAAGGCTGACCCTCCGTAGGGCTCTGGGCAGACCCTCAGCTGGACAAGCCCCTCATAGCACCAAGTTACCAACTGCAAAGGGGGAGGTGGGCCCCAGAGAACTCCCAGCCCCCAAGACTGCTCCCTCCACAGAGATGATCAAAAGGGGAGGTAGAAATAACCAAAATGGCCAACCCCAAACACAGGTTGGATGAATTCACCTATATCCATACAACTGAGTATCACGCAGTGATTAAAAATTCTACAGTGAACACGTACAACTAATCGTAAAAACCGTGCTCTGTTAAACCACACTAAGCTAGAAGTTTTACCTCTTTTACTTACTGCAGCAAAGTCATAAGTTAGAATAGTATTATTACCGTACTATGAGAAAGTACAGCCCCCCAAAGTAAACCACCAAATGGCCCAGCCAGCCAGCAGCTCAGGCCACACCCAGCCAAAGCCCACCAGAACCCAGGACCCAAGCCCAAACTTGATACTGTACTGCCTTCCAGTGGGATGTTCCTGGGGGGAGGTGAACAGACACATATCTGCCCACAGACAAGGCCATATATGAAGGCAGTTTGGTTAGGTGGTGGGCCCTGAGCCAACCATTTTTACATTATTAAGTTGTTTATGTAAAAGCCATTTTTTAAAGGCAGCTATTTTCTAGGAAAAGGAAAAAGAAGAGATGTACCAAGAAAGTCAACCATGCACAGAGCCATCCCGGTCACCCCTGAGGTGTGGAGCCCCACACACACCCCCCCCATAGGGAGTGGACTGAGACTCGCACTGTGTTGACACGGTGTTTCAGGAACACTGAAAACACGTCAGTTATTTATGTCAAAGAACTGGTGGAGGCGTGGCTGACAGTAACCCCTTGGTGACATCAATACATGGCACAAAATGGGAGAAACGTCAACAAAAATATTCCAGCAAACATGTTTACGACTTACTGGTGCACTGGCGTGAGCTTTCCGCATAGATTAATCATGCTAACTCAGTTAAACCGCACATCAACCCTATTGAGGTAGGTCTTACTATCATCTCCATTTTACTGATAAGGCAACTGATTCCCAGGGAGATTAACAACTTGCTCCAGATCACACAGCCAGGGAGTGGCAAGGCGGGGACTCAAACCCATGCAGTCCGGCTCCAGAGCAGAGCCTTTTTGCCACAACAGCAATGACAGTGAACCTCGTTGCCTGCCTCTGGATGAACTACCCAGCTGGGGTAGAGACTGCAGGCACCTTCTTGGATGAAGACCCAATCCCTCCTGGATTGCCGAGTGCAGGGGAGGGGGAGGGGCAGATGCACGGGAAGGACACGTACGCACAGGCGCAGGCCTGCGGGCACCGGGGGCAATGCCGTTTACTTGGGCAAAGGCGGTGCATTGTAGAGTCCACTACAAGTTAAGATTGCCCCCTCAGGCTAGGAACACCTAAAACAGGCAGGTGAGAGGACAGACCCCTTCCAGCTAGGCAGCTCCCGGAGGACTCGAATGGTAAGTGTGTTCTAAGCACAGTCCCTGGCCACCGCTGGCATGTTCTCATTCCACAGGTACTATCAGAGCTGTCCCAAGGGTCCCAGCCCCATCCCCCCTACAGCCAAGAGTTCTTGAAGAACTGAACTGAGTGGCTGGAAACTAGTATATGTCATTCCACCCTGTCCGACCCCTAAGGGCATGTGTCCCTGGCTTTACAGGACAGAGCCCTCCCACACGCCTACCTGGGTGGAAGGAGGTAGGGAGAGCTTTCCTGAGTATGCCCCTTTTATAGATGGGAACACTGAGGCACCTGGGAGTGTGAGTCAAGCTGACTTTGTTCTGTGCTGCTGGGAAGAGCTCTGGCTCTGGGCCAGGGTAAGCCTGCACCTGGCACGAAATCATCATTCCCCGAGCCTCTGAGGGAGACAAACAGAATTAATGAGCCTTCAGAGCACTTCCTGCACAGTAATACCCCTCCAAGGGCATGTGCTACTCAGGTAAGGCAGCACCTGGCTCAGGCAAAGATGGGGCAGCCAGACCTCTCCGGGGCCCTCTCAGGAAGAATACCCCACCCCACAGTACTCCTTCCAGAAGATTGGGGTGCTTCCTACACATCTGAAATCCAGAGGAAAAGTGAGGAACACCCAGCCCTTCTCTCCTCCCTGGCCAGGCTCCATCCCACTCTGTACTCACCCCTCAAGCAGGTTCTGGTGTCCCTGCCAGCCACCTCTGGCCATCTCTTCCCCCAGAACCCTCAAAGCCCCCCAGCTGCACCCCATCATGGCACTGCTCACTGTCTAGCCTCCCCCACGACCCCCAACTCACTCAACAAGCATTACTGTGCCAGGCCCTAGCGAGGTAAAGATGGACTTTGCCCCAGAAACATTTACAGACCAGCTACTGATTTAAACCCCTTTATTAAGTTGAGTAAGTACGGCTGGCTGACTTCGGCCCAGCCTCACAGAGCCAGCCTGGGTATAGCCGGGATCCCAGCAGGGGACTCACAGATGTTTGGGTAAGTCATTAAACCTCTCTAGACCTCAGAGACTGATCTTTTAAACTCCCTTCCTTTCTCATACAAAGCCATCTGCCAGCGTCTCTACACTTCCCTGGGCTCCAGCACGGCATCTTCACTGCAGTCAGCAATCCATAAATACCGGATGCTTGGGCTTTTATCCATAGTATCCAGATATCCACCTGCCTAATCTAAATCCCAGCTTCTCTGTGTCTGTGTTCTATTTGGAGCACATCAGTCAGACTGGATGGGCTATTCCACGGTAAACAACCCCCAAATCTCAGCAGTTTAAACAACAAAGGTTCTACCCCATTCATACTACACATGCACTGTGAACCGACTAGGCGCTCTAATCCCATCTGCTCATACCAGGACCAGGCTGATGGCACCTCCACCATCGCAAAGCACAAGGCTAAAGAAGGTGGCAAATGACACATGGGCTCCTAAAGGTTTCATGTTACTTCTGCTCACAGGTCATTGGCCAATGAAAGTCACATGTCCACACCTAATGGAAGAAGATAGGCAAGTGCCATCCTACCCTGCGCTCAGTAGAAAGACAACCAGAAATAGATGGTGAGCTGCACTAATGACCACAAGCAGGGTTTGTGCACAAGTTAACGATGTCAAACTGGGTGAGAGGTTTCTTATTCTCTTTAGATCAGAGTTTCTCAACCTCGACCTAGTAACACTGGGGGACAGAAAATTCTTCCTTGCGTGGGGCTGCTCCCCACCCCACACTGCACTGCAGGATGTTTAGACGCATCCCTGGCCTCGACCCACAGGATGCCAGCAGCAAACTCCCACTCCAAATTGTGACAACCAACAATGTCTCCAGACATTGCCAAATGTGCCCCGGGGGACAAAATCACCCCTGGTTGAGAACCTCTGCTTTTGACTTATAAGAAAGATAATCTCTCTTAAACAGCAAAGAAAATAATGACATCCTTCTCCTCCCTCAAGATATTTTACTCTGAACGATCTTAAGGGATAGTGTTCTTATCTGCAATATAAGAATAATGCTGGTGCCCACCTGAAAGAGTCACTTTCAGGTTTAAAGGAACAAATGCCTATAAAGCTGGGGTCCCCAACTCCTGGGGCTCCGGACCAGTACCAGTCCATGGCCTATTAGGAACCGGTCTGCACAGCAGGAGGGGAGCAGGGGGTGAGCCAGCTAAGCTTCATCTGTATTTACAGCCACTCCCCATCGCTGGCATCACTGCCTGGGCTCCACCTCCCATCAGATCAGCAGCGGCATTAGATTCTCATAGGAGGATGAACCGTACTGTAAACTGAGCATACAAGGGATCTAGGTTGTGGCTCCTTATGAGAATCTAACACCTGATGATCTGAGGTGGAGCTGAGGCGGTGATGCTAGCGCTAGGGAGCGGCTGCAAATACAGATCATCATTAGCAGAGAGGTTTGACTGTACAATAAATGTGATGCACTTGAATCATCCCCAAACCATCCTCCCCCACCCCCCCAGTCCATGGAAAAATTGAATTGTCTTCCATGAACCCAGTCCCAGGTGCCAAAAAGGTAGGGGACCACTGCTGTAAAGCATTCAGCCCAGGGCCTGGCACATGGTAAGGGTGAGCAGCAATGACACTGCCTGTGAGTCTCAGGCTGTGTGTTATGTCATATCAGTGTAACTGCTAGCATTACCGTCCTTGAGAAGAGATGGGAAAAGCCAGGCACCAGAGCCACTCACTTGGCCCAAGGTCATCCTTGCCCTGGGGGTGGGAATCTGAGGCTAGATGCTGCTGCAGAATTCTTGCCATTTGCACTGCAGCCTCCAGCTACTAAAGTCACAGGACATTTGTGTCATGATTATGCTGACCCTGATGGAGGTAGGTCCCAGAATGTGCTGACACTCAAGTGTGGGCAAGCGCAGAAAGATGATAAACCAGCGTCTGCCCAAAGGAGGGCTCCGGACAAGAGACTAGGTCACCCACAAGCCTACAATGACCGTTTGTGAGGCTGCACGTGGCGCCCCGCCCCTCCCCACATCCACACCCCTGCCTTTTCACCCAGGGCTGGAGGGAGGGGGAAAG
This sequence comes from Eulemur rufifrons, assembly GCF_041146395.1. NCBI lineage: Eukaryota > Metazoa > Chordata > Mammalia > Primates > Lemuridae > Eulemur > Eulemur rufifrons. The sequence continues at coordinate 18,667,969 of NC_090991.1, forward strand.
GGGGAAGCGGGAGGGGAGGGTAGAGGGAGGATGGAGTAGATGTTAAATTAGCAAAAGGAAAAGGAAGAGATTGTGCAAGAGAAATGTCAGATTTTAAGATGTTAAGTTTTGACAGATGTCTCACTTGAATCGCAGGCTCTCAGAATCTGCAGAGGGGCACTTCAGGGTCACTGAGTCTACCCTCCCCCTACCCACTGCGGGAATGCCTTCTATAGTGCTGACAGACAGCCACCTTGTCTCCAAGGGACCTCTTCCAAAGCAAGCCCTCCCAAGGACAGTCCAGGCCACAATGGATGGTTCTAATGGGTACATGGTTCTCTCTCCTTGGGACTGATTTAGGAGCAAGCAATGGCTCCAGAATCAGCAGACCCGGCTTGGAATTCAGCTCTGCCATTTCCTAGCTGCACAGCTTTGCCAAGTTCTCAGCCTCACTCATCCTTCAGGGCTATCACCTACAGTTGTACAGTCTGAGCCCTGCACTGAGGCACCAGTCAAGGCGGCAGGCATGGCGGCAGGAAGCCAGCCCGTACGATCTTCACCAAGCTCAGCATCCTGGCATGGTCCACCCTGATACCTTTTAGTGGTTTGCATACAATTTGCGTGCTGTGCTCCAGTGGCCCACGTGACCTTCAATTCTTCCACCTCAAAATGGGGATAATAATCCCCAAATCCCCAGAGTTATTACGAAGATTAATGACAATGTATGCAACGTATTCAGCAGTGCCTGGCACAACAATCATTGTGATGAAAATTATGACAGCTCTCAATGATGAGGATGGCTTAATTTATGGCCTTGGTCAGCATTCTGCTTCCAAAGCAACCAGAACAAGCCTAAAGGCTGCCTCACGAGGCTGCAATGAGGATTAAATGAGACATCGTATGAAAGTGGTTTAGCGCAAAAGCAAAGGGAAGGGCTCGATAAACATCAGCAATTATTATTACAGAGGTGCGCAGCCTTTGGTCTGAATCCTGCGTCCTGGAGCTTCATGTAAGTTTGACCTCCTGGTAAAGCTGTGACAGGGATTTGGAGTTAACACACATAAAGTAGCTGGTGCCAGCCCCGGCAGAGTCAGGGCCAGGCCTGGCAGCCCCATCGCCCACCTCCCAGAAGGCGGCCTCCCGACTGCTGACGGTGAGTGAGCGACAGCCTCGCTCCACAAACCTCCTCCCATTGCTCACACTTCTGCATCTCAACTACCTACAAGTCTGTCAACGTCTCTTCCAAAGTGTAGCCCCCCAATTTTTCCTAAATTTTTAGTTGTTGTAATGCCACTTTTAGAACTTTAAAATATTCTTTCAAAATAATGGCCTCTAATTTAACCAAATAAGTTAAAAATAAAGTGTGGTACCTAGAACAGAGCATGAACATCCAGATGCAGTCTGGCTGGTCCAGGTGGACAGAGCCCTGATGATATCTGAACATACCAAGCCTCTGCTGGTATGGCCCAAGATGGCCTTTGCTTTGCTGGCAGCCACACCTCCACGGAGCTATCTGGAACACGATCGCAACTGAAATCTCAGTCTTTCTCTTATCATCAAACCTAGACTGTTCCACCAGTTACTTGCACAGCTAACACTTACTGGCTGGGCAGCCATGGGAATGTCACTTCCAGCATCAGTTCTCATCATCTCTAAGATCTAGGGCCACTTCTGATGCTCATGCTAAAGAGAAGCCTTCACCAAGGGTCCAGGGGCCTTTTGACCAGGTGCAAAGCACTACACCCACTGCCCCGCATGGAATCTCCCTTGTGACTGGCAGGGGCTGAAGCTCACTGGTCTTCCATCCTGGCTCGGCCCTCCCTGACCTGGGTCTTTAGGAAACACGCCTTTCTCCAAGATGATACAACAGAATGGCAAAGGCCAAAAGTGCCTTCTCCAGACTGACACAGATCTACTCAAAAGAGAGCAGTGCTGGCAGAGACATGGCAAGTGGCTTCAGCCCCTGCCAGCTCCACCAGTCCTCCCGGGCCACTCTCAGGTAACAGGTACTCTAAATGAACTGCGCGCTCGCCACAGACATTAATTTGAGACCAATGCCCTTTGTCTCCCTTCCAGAGAGAAGGCCTCGCCACGCCCTTTCTACATCCCACTTCAGGGGCCCCTCTGCTCTGGTGGTGGTTGATGAATTTAAAACTCCAAAGACACACAGCTGTGTCTCACTCAGTCCCCATTTCCCCATCTTTCCACAAGGATTGTCACAAATGCGTTGAGCCAGACCCAGCCTCACCCTGGGGAGCCCGTGAAGACATCCCGAGAGCTTTGCCAGATGCTCTGCCGAGGGGCCAGCCGTCCACTACCCACCAGAACAGGAACGGCGAGCCTGGCATGCCTCGTCCTGAAGAAAGGAAGTGGCCACCAACCACCTTGACCCAGTCTGGGTTCAACATGTGCTCACAAAGCAGCTGCTTAGTAATACTTTCTGGAAGTTTCCTGGAAATGGAGGCCAACCTCAGCAGATTATGGTTTCTGGAATTCATTTTTTCCTAACTTCTTAATAGCTGGATAATTTTGCCTCCTCCCATTCTGCCAGTGCCTGTACCTCCCCAGCTCCTTAAATTGACTAATAACCCTGTGACGGTAACGACCAGATTCTCAAGTCCTGGGGAGGAAACAGCGTGGCCTCATTTAAAGCAGCCTGTGGTCCCTGCCTCAGTTCCCCCTTACTCCTTCTTGGGCTACACTTGCTGCCCAAAGGCCCGACAGAAAACAGCGCTGCTGCCCTCGGGTCCGGAGTGAACGCGGTGCTGCCTGGGCTTCTGCTTATCGCGCCCTTGTTCCTCTTGTTCTGAGCAAACCTTCAAGAGCCCTCCTGATGCCCTTAGCATTTCTTGAAGCTGCCAACCTCCCCACCCTGCCCTAATGAGGTCGGGGCTGCTCCCGGGCCCCCCCTGGCCTACTGCCTTCTAACTGCATTTCTTCACAGACGTCCTCTAAAACCTGAACTCGGATCCGAGGGATTCCTCTGCAGCCGCTCTGGTTTTAGATGCCTCATGCTTCCCTTTGTGTCTTCACCAAGAACATTCCCACGTTTGCTGAGTTTGCCTAAAAGTCTGTCAAGGCCAGTGGGTCTCCACGTGCCGACACAACCCGATCACATGGGGAGCATTTTAAACATCCCACTGCACATCAAGCAGAGACCTACGGATGGAAAAAAAATCCCAGTGTCCAGGTCCCACTCCAGACTGGGGCTGGGCTTCTCTAGGGGGAGGTCCAGGCCTCCTGACTCGAACAACTCCCCAGGTGACCAGCTGGGACCCAGGACCGAGGCCACGATTCCAAACACTGGTGTGTACGGGGCCCGGCTGGGTGAGGCAGGACAGGTCCTGAGCCTCTGTCTCCCACCAGCAAACTTTCCCCAGGTGATCCTGACAATGAGGAAAGTTTGAGAACTATCATGGACTGTCTGGAAAATGGGACATCAGACAGTTTGAATGAAGAATGTGGCCAATCAGGATTTTTCCTTGGAAGCAACTGGGCTGCTTCCCTGTGGTTAAAGTCACCTAAATAGGATTGTCACTCGCAGTTGTGTGTAAGTAGAGTCAGTTGGTCAAGAGACATTTAGATGGGCAAAGCATCACTACTACTGAAGGGAAAAGCTGCACACGTGCGTGCACACACACACACACGCACACACACGCACACTCACACACATGCACACTCACACACACACACACACGCTCCCCATCTTTGCAGCAAAGCCTGTAGGAACCTGCCTGCCCATCCCGGAAAGAAACTGCCACCCGACACTCGTGTTTTCCTGCATTGACTCTGCCAGACTTTCCAGAAAGACATCTTTCCTGCTCAGTCCCTTTCGGAGCTTCCTTACCAATACTGTGGACCTTCCTCATCGCACACGTGTTGCTGTAGCCAAGCAGGGCTTCTCCAATGTTGGTTGTTCACTTTTGGCATATGCTACCGTACTATTATTTTTTTTTTTCTTAAATCTCCTTTTTAAAAAAGAAACTGTATACCATCCCATTTACAGTACAGAGATGATTTCCATAAAAAAACAAAACAGTGCCTGCAGAAGGCTGGGATCCCCAGGCCTGTGTTCTCCTGGTCCTGAGCCTTGCTTTTTAGAAAGGTGCATGCAGACTTTCCCTAGAGGCCACTCAAGGACTGGGAGGCGACTGTAAGGAGATGGCTTCTTCTTTATGGGATTTAAGGTAATTCATGCCTCCTCTGAAATCGTCTGGGGTGCCACCCTTCACTTTGTCCTAGGCTCAGTGTTCCAGAAAGGACAACAGTACAGAGACGTGGCTGGTCCCATGATGACAAGAGGGTGAAGCCCATCCCCGAGCCAGTTCCTCAGTCTCCCCCAGCTTCAGCCCCTGGGACTACGCAAGGGGGTGACAGTCCTTCACCCTCTGGAGGTGTTACAGGGTGGAATGGGATTGCCAATAACACAGACTGCAAGCCCTAGACAAATGTCCACTGTCCCATATCACAAAAAGGTGCAACTCAAAGAGTTGCAGACCAATTATCCGCTCCTCTGCTGACTTCAATGAGCAGCTTCACACCCCGTGCCCAACAGGGTGGAAGGAAAAGCCCACTGACTGCTGCCCCCTAGAAAATGCCAGAGCAGGCAGGATCTGATGCTTCCTGTTTAATGACAGCAAATGTGAGCTTTTAAAACCTTCTATGCAATTGACAAAAGCTGAACTTCAGGGCACGCCTGGGCGGCCACGCCTCCACGAACCTATCTGGAGTTATTCTAACCTGCTGGGCCACATTCCCACCTTAGAGGAGGACCCCAGCAAACTCACTAGCACACTGCCAGCCCCTCCATATCCCTCCAGGACAGGTTTCACCTTCCCTCCGTCTGAAAAGCTAACAGAAGTAAAAGGCTGTTTGTCTGGGGGGGCAGGAATCCTGAGGGCCACTGCCCCATCTCAAGAAGAGCTCAGGGCTTAACCATTAACCTGAGGTCCCCCAGGCTGGTTTATGGCACCTGAAAGATCCCCGGAGTGCCAGCCCGGTTCCCAGATTCTTGCTCTGTCAGCCAGAGGCCCAGCTAGGCAGGCTGTGCCACACCTGGGGGGGCGGGGTGAGGAAAGAGGACCAAGAAATCTGGCTGCGACACATTTCAAAGACTTAAAAAGTCAGGCAGCATCAGCCACAAGGCTGAACAAAACAGAGAAAGAGGAGAGCAAATTATCTAGGTTTTTCTAGTTAACTCATGAGTTTCAGGGTTTTTAATTCGAGGGGACATTGAGTTCCATTGACTAGAAGTATCTATTATATGTCCCCTTCTGCCCCCTCCCCCACCCTCATCTTATTAAACATAACTGGAGACAAAAGAAGCATCAAGGCTGTCTCTCATCATATCTGGGTGGTTGGAGATGAGGCATCCCCCTTGGGCAAACATTAACCACCCTCCCCGGGCCTCAGTCTCTTATCCAAAATAAGACTTGCTCATGCTGCAGTTATTAAGGGAAAGACGGGTCTATCCTGGGAGTTTGGCCAAAAGGGATTCAAAATGCAGAGCCTGACCACTGGTCCATGAGGTCTGCGGTGGCTCATGGGGTAGGGGGCAGAGCTCAGAAGGTTCCAGAACCATTTACTATCTGCCTGTGTGAGACCCAACCACAAAAGAGGCTTCCGGGCACTGCCAGCCCATCCCAAAATGGAAGCACTTTGCAAACTATTCCCTCTGGGCTCCCAGGGGCAACTCTGAAACAAAACTTTACTAACCATAATGGACAAATATAATCTCACCTTAAAAAAAAATTATGATTCCAGGCTTTGAAGAGAATGTCTGCACCAGACCAGTGACAGACAGCTGCAAGGAAAATGCACCGACTGTAGCCCCGCCACCAGCTCAGGTTCCACGGGGATTGCATGATCGACGAAGCAATGAACCCTCTGTGAGAACTCGCCCTGTTATGCTGAAAACACAGTGATTAAAATACCCACTTGGCAGTCATGTGTTACTCGGTGGAGACAGTCTCACTGGACGACATTGTTCGCAGGATTTCAGAGCTGGAAGGAACACTAGGAATGATGGCCACACCTCCCTCCTGTTGCCCATCTCCACCCTTGGGGCAGATCAGGGGCTGCGTCCTCGGGAGACCAAGGGACTAGACCTAAGTCATCATCGGGCAGGCACAGGACCCCCGTCCTCCCACTCCTGGCCCAGGCTGTCACTGCACCGCACGTCACCACCCCCCATGCGAGGGGGCCCCTTGGACTTCTGAGTTAAAGAAACACCCACAGCCACAGCCACACATACACAGTCTCACACAAAGACAAACGCACATATAAACTATGCTTTTCTGCCACCCAAGACATTGGACAAGGCCAGGGAAGTGAGAGATCAGCACTGGAGACCTCAGGGAGAAGGAAGAGGAGCAGCTGCTGAACACGCCGCCCAGACCCCTCTGCCGTGGAGGCACAAGTTCTTTTCAAAAGCCTGCAAGCTCCTGCCCTGCTGAAACCAAGCTTCCAGCAGACACCTTCTCCAAAACCAAGCTCAACTTCTCAAACTTCCTTCCTTGCCCAATGGGTAATGGCAGAAATCTTCTCCCAGCCTCCGGCCCTGTGCAGAACTCACGCCTACTCTGCACACCTGAGGCCTCCGCCCTCCCTCCCCGGCCGCCTGCTTACCAGCTGTGCCCGCCTGGGACCTGCACCGCCAGAGGCCCTTCCCTCTACGTCTCCAGCCACCGAGTCGGGGCAGGATCACCTGTAGCACCTGCTTATGGGCTGAGCCCAGGGACACTGCCAGGGCCGCCTCCCAGGCGCAGGGAGCCACCCAGCAGGCCGCACTGAGTCAGCAGCCAGGGTCCAAAACTGGCTTCCTGGAGAACTTGGAAGGGGCCCCGCCCAACGGTGCTTTCAGAGAAGCCTTGATTATGAGGACGTCAATGCGGAGAGGGCTGCCAGCCCTATTGGGAAACAGCTCCGTCAAGATTTTCTGTCTAGTTGGTTTTGAAACTGCACAAATGCCAGAAATCGCCTTCCTGTTCATTACTGATTTCAAATGTAAATCAAAAGACCTGTTCATTCATGTCTCCAAATCCCCAATATCGGTCCCTCAACTGGTCTCTGGCAAAACGTTAACCCTGCTGGAGTCGAGGCAGAGGGACCAACAGAGACCTGCATCCTGGGTCCATTGAAGGCACCGACCAGGCACGTGACCCAGGGTAAATATGTCCCTTTCACTCACTCTTTTAATGCCCGGGACCAATGCATTCTAGTTCATCTCACTCAGAGGCGAGCTTCCCAGTTACTGCCACCTGCTGTTCCCTTCTCTTCCTTCCTTCCTTCCTTCCAACTAGCCGGGAAAGCTCACCTGCTTGGCCTGCCACACAAAACTGCACTTCACACAGCTCTAACCCCGGCCATGCGCCCCTCTCCAGGAATAATTCTATGCACAAAACCCCACAGCATTTTTATCCTCAAATTTCAAGTCTTTGTTTAAGGGCCTTAAAAAAAATAATTCCTACTTGTTCCTGAAAGCTCCTTGTACTTTTGTCCCCTGCTGTCAGACAGAGGAGTGGGAGAAGGAGCCCCGTCTTGAGATCAGAGACCCAGGGGCATTTCCAGACCCCTGTTCCAAACCACTGCTGCCATCAAAGGCCAAAGCTGACGGCAACTGCCCCAAACTGCCTCAGCATCCCTAAGTTTCTCTCCCACCAGGGAGAGGAAGAGGTGGTGAGAGCCCAGCCAATCACACCACAAAACGGGAGCCTCAGGTGCCTCAAATTAAAGGGAGTACATTCAAGGGCCAAACCTCTTGGCTGAGGCAGGGGTTGTTTTGCTTTTTAACTTTCCCAGCAGCAGGCAAGAACCTTCAGCTCGGCTGCTGAATATAACCAGTGCGACTCTGAGTGCTCCGAGGAGCCCATTATTTCCTATTCAGTGCCCCTCCCTCCTCGCCACACCCCATAATTACAGAAAGTTTAGGGTTGGGATTTTTTTATGATGCTGCTTTTTAAGTGTGTGTGAGACAACACAGAAGGAAAGGTTATTTAAATCCAAGTTAGAAGGGGAAAATCAGCATTGTTAAAAGGGCAAATTAAGAACACATTGCCCTGGGTTTTAGGTAATTCAAGGTCATTTGCAATAAACAAGACAGAAAATGGAGTCGTCTGGCCCATGTGGGCCATGGTGTCCACCACCTCACAGGGTCAGACAAGCCAAAAACACTGTTTGGGGCTGATAGTTGATGTCTCTGACGTAGAAAACCTACCAGATTAAAGAATTCAAGGGCATGTTTTATAGCCCAGGTGTTTTATAGCCTTTGCTTCATAATTGGAGCTCTTCCTAGTCCCCTAAAGCCCTCCTCATCCTGAAAAGCCCAGGTTCAAGGTCAAGAATGAGGACCCTAAGATCTTAAAGATGTGGTTCCGGTCCCAGCTTTACCATGTACTGATTGGGTGACCATGGGCATGTCACTTAACTTCACAGAGCTTTCTTCATTCACAGAGTGCAGACAGTAATAGTGCCAATTACTTCACAGGGTTTCAGGAGGATCAAAGAATATTGGGGTTACCAAGTGCATCCCACACAGTCGATGGCTCACTGAGTGTTAGAATGAGAATGATGCAGGAACGCACACCGCTTTGGGAAAGGGTGGCAAGTCCTGGTGCCAATGCTTTCTATGAAATGGCATCTATAAAGCAAGATCATTCCCATTTCCTCCCCACATGGAATACATTTTTCAACTAAGACAAAAAGCAGGGTTGGGAATGCCAAGTACTAAATGCATAATACCATTTAATGAGCACCTACCATGTGCCAGGAGCTTAACCATATTTTCAGGAATCCTCATCACCCTGCAAGGCAAGTCGTTAGCCCCACTTTGTGCATGGGGAACCCAGGCTTGAAGCAAGTCCCACACCTGCTCCCTATTGCAGGCCAAAGTCTCAGTGCAGATAAGCAACAGATCAGGACTCGACAGGTCTGCTTGATGGCACATTGCCTCGAATTCTGGGGCTCTGTCTAGCTCAGGGCTCTTTCCCTGAAAACAGCAAGCATGGACATATTACTCAGAGAACGTTCTAGAGCTTCTGATTCCCTGATTTAGGAGTGTTAGAAACTCAGCCCAAGGAAGAGGAAGTAGCTTGTCCAAGGTCACATGGCAGGTCAGAGGCAGGGCTGGTATTTGGGCTCAGGTCTACTGACGCTGGAGGAAGATCTTGCCCATGAATGCCCGACAGTTCCTAGCAGAGTGTGCAGCACTAGGAACAAGCAAGTGTAGTTATGAACAGACACCGGTTTTAGAGCAATGCAAAGGTGAGCTGAGCAGACCCCTCCCTCCCAAGTCTGGCAGGAAAGCAAGGCCAGCTGGGCGGGCTGCCTTCAGCGTGGCTCACCCCTGAACCACAGCCCCTAAATGATCAGTGTTTAAAATTACCCTCCTAGATGCTTCACGAATTTCTATTGTGACCCACTCTTAGCTGTTGCACGCACTCTCCTGTCTCCCTCCCTCCTCCCAGTGTGCAACTAATCTGCTTGTCAGTACCGTCTGTCTAGCAATGGAGTTCCATCAGGTGGCTGACCCCTGTAAATAATTAAAGGGTGATCCAACAGCCTCAGTGGAGGCCTATTGAGAGGAGGGTGGCTTGTTAAATTAGACATGGGAGGGAGGCACTGCTCACAGCCTAACAACTGCTTCCTCAACAGATGGTGAGCAGAATGTAGCAGGAACTCGGCAGCCCACAGAGCCAGCCTGCCAAGGGCAAAAACAAGGCAGGAGCATGGGGCGTCCATTCAGCAGGCAAACTTTAACAATAGCAGAGCCCCTTAGCTCCCTTCCTGCAAAGACCTGTGCAACCCTGGGCAAATCCAGCACTCTTTTGGGAGCTGTATTCTTTTTGTTTTTGTTAGAGACAGGGTCTCTCTCACTCTGTCACCAGGCTGGAGTGCAGTGGCCTGATCATAGCTCACTGCAGCTTCCAACTCCTGAGTGCAAGCGATCCTCCTCCCTCAGCCTCCTGAGTAGCTGGGACTACAGGTGCGCACCACCATGCCCAGGTAATTTTCTTATTTTTGGTAGAGACGAGGTTGCACTATGTTGCCCAGGCTGGACTTGAACTCTTGGCAAGTTCAAGTGATTCTCCCACCTCGGCCTCGCAAAGTGTTGGGATTACAGGTGTGAGCCACTGCACCTGGCCTGGGAGCTGTTTCCTTACCTCTAAGATGATCAATACTTTTATTTCTCTTTTTGCTTTTAAATTGGAGGAAAACATCAATTTTAGAAAGTAAAATTACACAAAGTGCCAGCCTTTTTTGGGCAGGGGAAAACTACATAAAGCAAAAAATGCCAGCTTCCCCTCCATCCCCTCAAAGTTAAGTATGGCTGGCAGTTTGGTCTGTAACCTTCCCAGCTGGTTCCTACAGCAGTGAGCATTAGCGTGCTCTGTGTATTTGTGTGCACATATACACACACATATAGGTATAGACACATACATATGCTCTTAAAAAATAGGATCATACCATATGTATCATTCTGCATCTTGTTGCTGTTTTTGTTTTACTTAATATATCATGAAAATCTTTCCAAGACAGTCCATAGGTCTGTCTACCTTGTCCGTTTTATGGTTGTATAATCAATTCTGAAATTGATTCAGCCTTTCCCCTATTACTGGACATTCAGGTGTCTCTAAGCTTTTACACAATACACAGTCTTGTACATACACTTGTGTGCACAGGCTATCGTTTCTATAGGTGTCAGATTCCTACAAGTCGGACTGCTGAATCCTGAGGAATGTGCATTTTCAGCTTCAGTAAGTACTGTCAAGTTACATCCAACAAGGTAGCACCAGTTTGCACAACTCAACTATGCATGGGCGCAGGGAGCCAGCAGGAAGACCCCTGAGCCTCTGCTGCCCACATTCTGACCCCCTCCCCATCCTTTCTACCAGTAGAGCTTCCATTTCATCTTCTTTATACACAGGCTTTCCACATAAGAGTTCACTTGGGAAAGAAAGGGCAATTGCTCTGGCTAAAATGTTTGAAAACCACCGAATGAACTCTAAGGCTCTTTTCACCTGCATTCTTAGACAATGGGGAAGGATACTCTAGTTATTTTTACAGAAAACTTTCTAGTCATTTCACAATTAGTCACCTTATTTTCCGTGACCAGGGAGCTAGTCTATTGCAATCTTTTACAGAGAGCATCAATGAAACCACCTAAAATATTAATTAATAAATTGCTAGCATTTACACAGCATTTACTACGTGCTTACCACTTTGCAAGGATAATCTCATCTGATCCTCTTAGCCCCGTTTTACAAATGCAGAAACTGAGACTTAGAGAAGTTATTTTTGTAAGGCCCCACCAGGTGCTGATGAGGTAGAGCAGGTCGGACCTAGGCAGTCTGATTCCAGAGTCCACACACTTGCCCGGCACCTTACCACCTTGCACACACACACACACAACACACACACACACACACACACACACAAACAAAAGGCTTCCAGATCTCAGCCTAATGGCCTCTTTGAACCAACTCTATGTGACGAGCTTCTGGGTTGTCCCTCTCTGCCCGGATTGGAGAACCAAGGGAATGCTGTCACTTTGAGACAGCAGCACCTCCTCCTCTCCCTGAGACCTCTCAGCCACCTCTCTGCCTCTGGTCCTCCAGCACCCCCCTGCCGATCCTTCATGACCTCCCCAGGGCAGATCTGTCCTCCCCCTTTCACAGCCACACACCTGAACGAGGATGGTGGAAAGTCAGCTTGACAGGAGACAGAAGCAGCAGGGAGCCAAGGTCCCCACGCCCTGATCTGCTGACCTCTGACCTTCGCTCTACTGCCCGACAACTTCTCAGTGGGAAGACAGGAAAGAGGAAAGAGGGGAGACAGGAAAGAAGAGCTAGAACTTTCGCATGTGTGGATCGAAGAATTAGCCAGGTTACCAGGAAGTTTAGTCTGAAGACGGGATGAAGAAAGAACAAAAGGGGAGAGAGAAAAGGGAAACAGGAAATGAGGAAGAGGCAGATGAAGCTAGAAAAGGAAGATGAGGAGGCTCATCTCAGAAACACAAGCGGCCTGGGCTGGAACCCCTAAAGCAGCCCCCCTGCCTCATTCCCCTCTGCAGAGAGATGAAGAAAAGCAGAAGAGCAGACACAGATCCCTCGCGGGGACGTTGCACAATCAAAAGAAAAGGAACTCTTCTTCTTGGAGCAAAGCCTGCAGCCAGGTTCCCATCGGCCTGCTTCTCCACACCCACCCACAGCGGACACCCAATTGAGGATGCAACTGGGAGTCCCAAGCTGTCCTGGAGACCCAGCCCTGAGGGGCTTCCAGGAAGGTGTGGCATCAGACGGGAACGTTGCTGGCACCAGCAAGGTGCAGGGAGAGCGGCACAGGACAGCCATACAGAGCTTCCCTGCCCCGAGTGTTTCCGTGTTGTTCTGGAGATGACTGACGGGTCAGAGATGCTGATGCAATACGACCTCCCGTAGTACATTTTGATAAATGTCAGTTCCTGGAAGCCAGAAAAATTATTGCAGCATTGTTGGTAACAGCAGAAGACTGGAAACACCCTAAATATCCATCAAGAGGTATTGATAAATAAACAACAAACTATTATAGTAATAATGGCATATCCATACAGAGGAAATGCTATGCAGCTATTAAAAAGAACATGACACGTGTAAGCTGCTCTCCAGATTTAATAAGTAAAAAAGAAAAAAGTACAGAAAAGCATAAATAGCATATTCCCATTTAAGTAAAAGGGCTGAGGGACACAGAAAGGTTCTAGGGACCGGGAATATTCTATTCCTTAACCTGAGTACTGGGTATGTGCGTGTTCGGTTTATCATTCTTTAAATTGCACATATGCTTTGTATGTGCATTTGAATATATGGTATTTCACAATTTAAAAATTTTAAAGGCGGGAACGTATGTGCACATTAATGGGTGCATGTGCACAGAAAACCTTGTGAATGCCTCTCGGAAGGGAAACGGGGAGACGGTGGGATGGGGTACCAGGGAGGTTTACTCATTCACTCTGTATCATTTTATTTTTTTATTTTTTTTTATTTTTTTTTTTTTTGAGACAGAGTCTCACTCTGTTGCCCGGGCTAGAGTGAGTGCCGTGGCTTCAGCCTAGCTCACAGCAACCTCAAACTCCTGGGCTCAAGCGATCCTCCTGCCTCAGCCTCCCGAGTAGCTGGGACTACAGGCATGCGCCACCATGCCCGGCTAATTTTTTGTATATATATATTTTAGTTGTCCATATAATTTCTTTCTATTTTTAGTAGAGACGGGGTCTCACTCTTGCTCAGGCTGGTCTCGAACTCCTGACCTCGAGCGATCCACCCGCCTCGGCCTCCCAGAGTGCTAGGATTACAGGCGTGAGCCACCGCGCCCGGCCCTATATCATTTTAAAACTCTTCAATGTCTTTTACCACATGCATGAATTGCCTATCTAAAAAAAAAAAAACACGGCCGCTGGCAATTCTCCAGGGTGTTTCAGCATCACAGATCGGGAAAGTACCCAGGGGCCAGTTTCCCCATTTGACAGCTGAAGAAGCCACAGCCCAGGGGATCTGAGTGTCCTAGTCTAAGGTCGCACAGCAAATGGGCGGTGGGCTGGGGAAGAGAGGCCAAGTCCCCTGCGTGCGTGCAAGCCGCTGTCTCCATCCTGCTCTCTCAGAGACTCCCAGACTGCTCAAACCCAAGGACCACCTGGCTGGCCTGGTCACACCCTCCTGCAGCCCCTTCCCCCACTGCAGTCTCAGATGGGGCAGGGAGAACCCGGGGAGGGGCCCCACAAGCCCCGGGGGGACCCAAGGGACACAGTCAAGGTCGGAGGTGCCAGCTCTGGAGCTCCCCAACCCCATCCCCCAGGCTGCTGCCTCTAGCTTGTGGGCGCCCAGATGGGTGGGCAGGCTCCAGGCTCCCAGCTCCCACCCTGACACTCAGGGCACTGTCTGCCTGTGTGGCCTTTCCTCAGGGGAGCCTCGTGGCAAACTGCTGCCCAGCAAACCCACGGGGGGAGTTCCACATGCTGGCCACTTTGCAGTCACAACCACATTTAGGGGGAAAAAGCACTTACCCTGATGCCTTCCTGCCAGTAACCAGGCCCTGGACGCAGCCTTGGATACCAGACCCAAGCCAACCGGGTGGGCGCCCAGAGCCAAACCAAGCTCCGGTTGTTAATACCACCCTTGTCGGTGTGTTTACATTAAAGAAAGTCCTTGAAGGGCTGTGCCGAGGAATCATAAAACCTCAGAGCCAGGGGGAGTTAAGAAAACAGGATGGTTTTCCCCAAAGTCAAAATCCACCATGCCTGCTTCATTTATTGGCGGCCAGAAACAACTCAATCCAAATTTTAATACTTCCTTACTTAACAAATGCTCACAAACCTGAGTCCAGACATCCTTTTCAACAAACACTACCTCACTGTGAGCCGGGCACTTTGGGGGCACTGAGAATGATTACAAGAACAAACATGTGGAGGACACTTACTATACGGCTTAATACACCACAGGCTCGTAGCTAAGCTCCCCGCGCAGCGCCTCACTCCGCCCTCCCAGCAGCCCTGTCGGGAGAGTCCCATTTTACAGAGGAGGAAAGCAAGGCTTTGGGGTTAAGTCACCCGTCCAGGGTTACAGAGCCAGCAAATGGCCAACTGAGGTCTGTCTGGCTCCAAAGCCCATTCCCACCCACTGCGCAAGACATGGCCCTGTGCGCAGGGAGCACCCCCTCTACGGGGTTCTGGGCTTTCTCTAAATCCACCCTGCCTGAAAAGGGCCAGTCGGGCCCACCACTCCCCACTCCCGGACTCCCAAGTCCACCCATCTCAACTCCAGAACTGGGAGCTTCCCGGGTGTGGGGGCCAGGCTGGCCACACCACAGGTCAGAGGGAGCACCTCGCCAGGAGTTCCAAACAAAGCCCGAGCCTGGCATCCATCCATGACGCTGGCTGCCCACTCTGCCTCAGCTCAGACCTAGGGTCCTGGGGACCCTGTCCCGTTGACCCCACACCAGGCTGATAGTCTGGGAGAGGAAGACTCGTGCAAGGAGAACAGTCCAGGATGGGCAAACTCTCCCCCACTGGCCGAGAGCCATGGCCCAAGGGCTGGCGGACCAGCCTGCAGGCAGGGCCAGTGCTGCAGGGCTGGGGAATGGGGCAGGCTATGGGGAGTTGGGTTCAATCCAGGCCACAAACCCTCTTTGGGAAATTCCCTAAACCTCTCGGAGATGTCTCCTCCTCACCTATAAAAGTAATGTTCCATCCCTAATCCCACAGGGAAGGGAGTTTTGTTAAAGTGACCTATTAACATAAACTTCTTAAAAAGAGTTCTGAGGCCAGGCACAGTAGCTCAGGCCTGTAATCCCAGCACTATGAGAGGCAAGGCAGGAGGATCACTTGAGGCCAGGAGTTTGAGATCAGCCTGGGCAATGCAGCAAGACCCCATCTCTAAAAAAAAAAAAAATTAGCCAGGCATGGTGGCACACGCCTATAGTCCCAGCTAGTTGGGAGGCTGATGTGGAGGATCACTTGAGCTCAGGAGTTTGAGGTTATAGTGAGCCACTTGAGCCCAGGAGTTTGAGGTTATAGTGAGCTATGATCGTGCCCCTGCACTCTAGCGTGGGCAACAGAGCAAGACCCTGTCTCTTAAAAAAAAAAAAAAAGTTCCAAGACATATTTTACGGATGTGAGGTACCACTCCCTGTATACCACGGCCATAGCAAAGAACGTGCAGCTCCCCAGATAACTGCCCTCTACCTGGAACATCCTCTATGTTCTTCTGACTGGGAAGGTTCAGGGTTTGGATCAAACGCCAGTTTCTCTGAGAGGCACCCCCTGACCCTCCACCCCGAGGCAGGCTGTCCATGCCCTCCTGTGCACATCAGCCCTCCCCTCACCCACAGGTGCCTCTTGTTCCCAGGGCACCTCCCTGTCACCCTAGACAGGAATTGCACATCTACTGGTTAATTTCTCCTGGAGGGGGACAGGACTCCTTGAGGGTGTCCTCTGTACCCACGATATGTACTGGGGGTGTCTGGCATACACCAGGTGCTCAATAAATGTGTACTAAATAAATGACAAGTATTATTATCGTCACCCTCTGAAACCTGTGAAAGGACACAGAACCTTCCTGGGGAAGTGGCTCCCTGCAGGGGCCTCCAAACTGGAACCTGCCCGCTCTGTCTGCTTCCCAGAAACGATTCTCACACCCCGACTAACCTCTCACCATAAAGCAAAGTCGGCGTCATCTGGACCTGGCGCTGAGGACAGGAGGCACTGCCCCAACTCTCCCTACGTGCGCACAGATTCTCAGTCTAGGAATTCCCGTCCAGAGGCCCTCAAAGTCGAGCTTTCCTTATCTCATCCTTTGAAATGTCCATTTTGGTGGATGTATTATATTTATGATGGACGCTAAACGTTGGATGGGGTGGGGGTCACCTTGGGAGCACGCGCTCCCTTCAGCGAAGGCAGTCCCAGGGGAGGACTCAGCCATGAGCTGCTGGCAGCCATGATTCACAGCCCTGCAGTGGGCCGGGCGGCACATTAGGCCTTCTCAAATGGCCCCCTCAGCAAGAGCTTCTTCTAGAACAGAAAATGAGCCCAGTGATCTCAGAGAGAAACGACACGTGAAGTCACAGAGGAAAAGCACTTTGTTATTTCTATGTTACTCACAACTGAGCTGATAGGATCTAACGTTCCCTTTCCTGGTTTTAGATTATTTTTAAGATCACATAATTTCACTTCAAAAAACCTGTCAACGAGTTGCTCTGTGAATTTTCCATTTTCTCCTCATCATTCTCAAGCTCCAAGTTCACACACTTGGGGGGAAAAAAAATCTATTTTTTGATCTGCAGACTCAAGCCACATCACATGAGCAGATATTCACATCAAGCTGGGGACAAGGTCTGGGCAAAAAAATGGTTAAAACTTTACAGTGGGCACAAAAATAAAATGTGAAAAATGTCACACTTTAAAGTACATGAAAATCCATCCAAAATATTTTTTAAATATAACATGATTTTCCCCCAATACATAAGAAATGTAGGTTTATTGAAGCAAAACTGGCAAAGGAAAGAAACCACCAAGAGGAAAATAACTATTACGCCATCATCCACTAATAGTGGATAAACCACCACTAACAACTGTATGCATTTCCTTCTCTTTTCCTCCACTAATTTCATTTTTAATAATTAACTGGAATCATACTGTTCCGTAACCCATTTTTCCCGTTACTGTGAACAATCAAGTAGCAATTCTTTACAGCAAGTTTCTGGTGTTTTTAAAGGCCATAGGTCTAAGTGTGCTCCAGTTTATTTATGCAACATCTCAAGGTTGTATGTTTAGGATATGGATATTTGGATTCTTTGTAATTCTTCATCAGTATAAGTAATGCTGCAATTAACATCCTTGAGGCCAAATTCTTTTTAAATCCTAGCTGGTCCTTAACACAAATCCCCAGTGCCTACACCCATCTAACTTTGTTGAATGTGCATCTTACAAACCCTAAATATCGGGTTCTCCATGCCTGCAGGGGTTACCAGCTGAGAGAGGACACACAGGCTTCAGCAACTCCAAAAGATGGGGCCTTCTCTTCGCGCTGGTGTTCTACAGCAGGCGAATCTGGGCTCCTGCATCCCAAGATGGACTGATGGGCCAAACCCCAGCCCAGGCAAGGTGTGTCTTCTGCCTGTATAGCCTCAGACACTCAGAGGCACCTGCCTAGAAAACAGAACTCTGGCTTCCCCAGGTTCCCCTGGAATCTCATCTGACTTATTACCTGCTTTACAGACAAATGACATTAATGCAATTAATTCTAGACCTTTTAAATTCAAACATTGGTCTTACAGATTAGAGATTTCCCAAGCTTCTCTTATCTCCTTTCAGCTTTTGGAGATATTCTTTACGCCCACATCATAGCAGCTCTTCATCATCACCATCAACAACATTTATGATTTTTACTAAGCAGCCGGCAAGCATTGTCACATTTAACCCTCAGAATCATTCTGAGTGAAATTACTGACCCCATTTGATGGATGAGAAAACTGAGGTTCATCATAAGGAATCCGACTGATGCACAAAGCTGGCATGACAGCACTCAGGATTCAAACCAAATCAACGCCAAAGCCCAATGTCACCAAACTCAAACGTTGGCAATAAAATCTACAGTTCTGGTGAAGGCCCATACGGGCGAGTTTCCATGGGATGGGGATAGCTGTACAAATGCTGGTGGCCCCGGTCACCACGCTGCCAGTTACCAGGGAGGCAAGCAGGAAGGCTAGTGGCTCCGCAGGCCCCAAACCACACGACAGGAAGGCATGAGGCTGATCCATGACTGAGGGGCCCCAGGATCTAAATGGCATCTTACATACAAAGTGCAGCACGCCTTATTGGCTAAAACAGGGCACACATGTGCCATGAACTTAAATGCTATCTCTGTTAGCTTGGCCCATGAGAGACAGAATTACAAAGCTGAAAGGGATCTCAGAGGAAATCAGCCAATTCCCTCAACTCGTTTCCACATAAGGAAACTGAGGCTCCAGGAATCTGGGTCACACAATCAGCTCCCGGCAAACCCAGGTCTAGATCCCCCAACTTAGTGGTCCAAGAGGTAACTCATAGCAGTATGTGAAACACAAAACTCACAAGAATTCCCCAAAATATTAATTTCTATTTTTTTCTTTTTTTTTTTTTGAGACAAAGTCTCACTCTGTCACCCCAGGTAGAGTGCAGTGGCGTCATCATAGCTCACAGCAACCTCAGACTTCTGGGCTCAAGTGATCCTCCTGCCTCAGCCTCCCGAGTAGCTGGAACTACAGGCGCACACCACAATGCTCAGCTAATTTTTCTATTTTTAGTAGAGACGGGGTCTCGCTCTTGCTCAGGCTGGTCTTGAACTCCTGAGCTCAAGTGATCCTCCCTCCTCGGTCTCCCAGAGTGCTAGGATTACAGACATGAGCCACTGTGCCTGGCCCTACCTAGATTTTAAACAAAACTGAGTATCTAATTTACAGGACTTCGATCAAGGATTTGATCTAACGTCTCTGGTATATCTGACCAAAAAAAAAAGTGAAGAAATGTAAATAATGGTAATAACAACAATAGTTAAAGACGTAATAAACTGTTTCAGTCAAAGGTAGTTTTATTTTGTAAATTGACATCAGAGTATTTTTGCAACCTTAATCAGAGGCCTGGGACACACCCAGCATTATGCTGGCTGACACAAAAGAAGAAAACACAGACGCACAGAGCACACCACACACGCAAGCACGCAACTAACAGGAGGTTCTCGCCCAGATCCACCGGCAGCTTGACTGGTGCTGCAATGACTCCAATTTTCCAAAATTGGAAAATCTACTCAATGGGTCCTACTGAGCATTGGCAGTTTTCTTAGTAACTTGCTTTGATCTTTCTTTTCATTCATTTGAATATTACTGAGGAATCCACTTAGTCTGTTTAGGTGTTTAGGATCTATCAGTGAATAAAAGAAAAATAAAAGGACGTTGCGAACGTTCACTCTAGGGCAGGGGATGCAGGCAATGAGCAAGTCAGGAATATCACACAGCGTGTTCCACGGCGGTGACTGCAGAGAAGAGGAAGCGGGGAGGGGACAGGCAGCGGATGGGAAGAGGCAGGGGAGGGCACCCTCACGTGGGGTGGTCAGAGAAGACCCCGCTGGGGTGAGGACTCGGCAAAGCCCTGGTGATGGAGGCAGGGGCGCAGCCCTGCAGGCACGTGGGGGGAGAGCATTCCAGGAGAGGCAAAGGCTGCCGGGGTGGGAACAGGAAGGAGGCCAACCGGGCTGGGGCAGGGCGAGCCACGCCACGGGAGGAGGACAGAAACTGTGGCTTTCAGAGGGGAAAGGGAGTCACTGGTTCCCATCACAGACTGACACGGGCTGACTTGCATTTTAAAGGACCCCCTTATCATTACATCTTTTCCTGAATTCCTATTTACATTCAGACATACCCACGTGCAGGCTCGTACACATTCGCATACGCCCCAGAGAATGTCTGCCCCGGATGTCCTGAGTGGCACAGGTCACCCCCTGATGTCTGCGTGGTGCTGCTGCCCCTCTATTAGTCACAGTCATTCTCATCCCCCGACCCCGAGCTGCGGTCCCACCATCCCTGTGCTGGCAGAGGCCTTGGGAACAGACTCCTTTCAACTGCTTAGACGCGCAGTTGTGACTCTCTCCTGTGCTTGCAGCTCACATCCCCCTGAAGCCCTTCCTCCTTCCGACTAGAACCCGCCCAGCGCTCACCAGGTCCCCAGCAGAGGTCTGGGTGCCCACCTTTCAAGGGAAGCCTGAATAACAGCCCACGTGTCTATCATTCTTGTCCGATGGCACCTGAAGGGGAAAGAGGGGCCCGGCTGTCTGAGCAGGGAGAGCAGGTGGAGGGGCCAGAGCAGGTCAAACTGGCCCACCCCTGTCATCTGCAACCCCTCCCCCCACCTGCCTTGGAAGAAACAAAAGGAAGAGCACAGAAAGGTGAGGGAGGATGGTTGGACTTGGGGAGCTGCAGCGAGAAAGAGAAACCGGCTGTGCATCATTCTCTCCTTATGGACAGGATTCTGGGGAACTCTCCAAGTCTCCCAGTGGCCCTTGCCCTCTAGGATAAGGAGGAACATCTCCTGAGGGCCTGTGACGTGCCATGTGTTTTCGGCATTGACCATGATGTTGTGACCCCAGCAACGGTCGGTCATTCTCATTTCTCAGATTAGGTAATGGGCTCCCAGGAGGTGAGGGCACCTGCCCAGGGTCACAGCACACAGCAGAGCTGGGACTCAGACCTGAGGCTGCCCAAGACCTCCTACCTCGAACTGCATCTAATCTTCCTGGGGTGATGAGCCCTCACCCCACCCCACCCACCCACAGTGCTCCACGGCAGGGAAGAGAATGGCTGGGAGGTCTGGGCTCTGAAGCCAAGGACAGGTAAGAGCCCACACCTGAGAGCCAGGGATTCTCCCAAGACAGCAACAGCAATAAAGGACACCTCACGTTTATCAAGTGTTTCCGGGGCACGAAGCCCTGGTCCCGTACTTTACACGCTGACTCATTGATCCTCACATCATCGCTGATTGATATGGTGACATCATGCCAAAAGTAGCAATAATTATAACCCTCACGACAGGTCTGACCAGTAGGTACTACGACTGCCCCTTTACAGATGAGGAAACTGGCACCCAGAAAAGCAGAATAACTTGCTGACGGGTTAGGCGCAAGTCAGACCCGGCCATCTGATCCTGGGGGCCACATTCCAAGCCCTGCACACCATTCGCTGTGTGCTGATTCACGTTCCTCTTCTGGGAATGTCATGAGGTTAATTGAGCACTGGTTACAGTCCACACTCCAGAGCCCTCGTTCAATTCCTCTGCACTCGCCATGTCCCAAGCACTGTGCCAGGCCCTGGGACTTCTGGATAAAAAGGTCATGACATAGTCTTCACCCTTGAAGAGAGAGGAAATCCCTCCTCTAAAGCTAAAGGGCTTTAGTCACCCTTCGTAGAGAACAGGGGGCTGTCCCTGTCCCTGAAGCATCTGGTGTCGTCAGTGAGGGGCTGCAGGGGCACCCTAGGAGTGACGGGCTGGGAGTGGGGCGGGAGGCAGAGAGGGGTCCATGAGCTGCAGTTTTCCCTGTGTAGCCTGATTTTAACCTCGTACCACTCCATGGTCCAGTGCTGGGACAAAGACACTTCGTAATCAGCCAGACCCAGTTTGAATCTCAGCCTGTCACCAGTGGTGACTAACTCCCTCTCGGGGCCTCAGTTTCCTCCTGTACAATGACAGGTGAGCACGGACTCCAGTGTGCCCAGGGCAGCTGGAGGGATCAGTGGGTGCGATATTCTCAGTGCTAACCCAGAGCCCAGAACAGAGAGCAAGCAATAAGCATTTGCTGTAGTTTAAATGTCCTCATCACCAACACCATCATCCAGACACCAGAGGACTTTTCTAGAGTGTGGGCTGGCCATCCAACATTTCAATATGAGTGTCTCTGAGCCAACCATGGGCTTCCCAGGGTGAGTCATGGGCAACGTTTACCCTGAGTGTTGGGCACCTAGGACATGGAGCCCATGGCCACCATCTCCTTCCTGGGACAGCCTCTCCCTCGGAGGCCCCAGGTCGGAAGGGTAGGGGTGCTCCCTCGGAAGGCCAGATTGCAACATGCTGCTGGCACCCCAGCACTGCACAATTTGAAGTGGCCAAGACCTAGGGAGCCCTCCGAGGGCCATCCCGGCTCTGCCCCAACAAGGACTTCTTGCTAAAAACAGCTCACTACCTTCTGCAGGGGCGGCAGCTCTGGAAACTTCCCTGCTCCTCAGCAGAATCCCGATCTGGCTCTACAAAGGCCTGAGCGCCCTGGGGAGAGCCTGCAGGACCAAGTCTCCATTTTATTCTAGAAAGCCTGACTTTTGCACCACATCACTGGCCTCCAACCCTGAGCGCTGAGAAGGGAAGGGGGACAGCAATCACCCTGTGTGTCTCCCAGGGGACAGGGGCCACCCAGCGGGGTCCCCTGCCCTATCTGAGCACCTGCTGCTCAGTGCCTGAGGCCAGCAGGCACCCAGATAGTCATCACTTTAATAAACCAAGGGATGAAATTATGACAATAATAAAGGAATGTTTCCAAAAGGAAGACAGTCCCACCACACACAACCCGTATCACTTCTATTTTTCCATCTGCATGCATAGTTTTACATATTTATAATACATACCTAAAAATGTTGCATACATGCAATTTTACATACTGTATATTTTCCCTCAATGCAATATCATAAATACAGTCATGTTCTTAGCCAGCCTTTATCACTGACATCTGTGGCGTCATAACCCACCCATCGTGTGCTATGCCATGGTGTGTTTAACCAACCCCTTCCCACTGGACAGCGACCTTGTTTTCATTTTTTTCTATATTACAAATAATGCAAATAGCCTCATAAATTCCAGTTTTCTTTTCTACTGAATTAGTGTCTTAGAATAGGCACCCTTGGAAGAATGGACGCGATCAAAGGGTATCTACTATCCTCATGTTACAGACAAGAAGAGCGACACCAAGAGAGAACAGGCACAATCTACTACCATGGGTGCTCAACAAATGCTTGTGGAACCAATAAATGTGGCTCAGCCATGTGGTGCCCTTAGTGGGTAGCACAGCCACAGGCTGCCCCAGGCCAGGCATCTGCCACCTGCCACGAGGTCAGGAAGTGCACTTTCTGTAAGTCCGCAGGTTGGTGGACCGGCCCCCAAACTCCATTTGCTAATAAGAAATGAGGGCCAAGTTTCCAAGTCCCTTCGGATTCTACAGGGCGGAGCAGGGCCTGCTAAAGAGCCCACGTGAGGCCCTGCATCTCTCACAACCTTCTGTTCTCATTGCTCTTTCCTCCCGTCCAGCCTCGGCTCAGAGTCACATGAGTGCAGCAGGCGCCTGAGAGCCATCACAGCCCCTCACAGCCTCGCCCCTGGCCCCAGGGTTTTCCAACAACCCAGCCTCCCTCCCTTGGGCTTCTGCACTTGCTCTTCCTGGGACTCCAGCTCTCCCAGCTGTAAGCCCGGGGAGCCCTCTTCACCCTTCTGAGGTCTTTACTAGAATATCACCTTCTCTGCAAAGCCATCCCGACGCCGCATTTAAAATTATACCACTCCCTGCCCTGGCGCCCTCCCTGCTTTCATTTTCTCCACAGCACTTTCACCATTGAACAGACGATGTATTTTACTTATTCATTTATCATCTGAATGTCTCCTTGCAACACAAAAGTGTAAGTTTCACAAAGGCTGTGTTTTTGTCCATTTTGTTCACTGCTATTTTTCCCAGGGCTTAGAATAGGGCCCAGTCCATAGTGGGTGCTGATTAAACACTTGCTGAGAAACTAAACACACTATTATAATATAAAAATACTCTTATTCTGTGCCAGGCATTGTGCTTGACATGGCTCATCTCATGTGAACAACAATCCTATTGTAATCCCCATTTTGCAGATGCAGAAACTACTGCCCAGACAGGTTAAGTAACTTGCTCAAAGACACACAGCAAGCCAAAAAAGGAGTGCAGTTTGAATCCGGGCTGTCAAGCACCAGAACTTGTGCTCTTGCCCACTATGGGGTGCCTTACATCTAGAGACAGAAGCTGCCCATGGACCAGCAGAGCTTTCCAGAACAAGGCCAAGCACCCATCCTGTGACAAAGGGGAGGTAGAAACAGTGTGCCCAGGCAGTGGCCTCAGGAGCCCCAGGGGAACAGCAGGTCTGACTTTCAGAACACAAGCACCGCCTGGTTTGCAGCCATGGAGTGACAAAGGCCAGTTGGCTGTGACAAGTGGGAACGGGGCTTTGACAAGCTGGGTGCCAAGATAACAAATCCTGCCGGACCAGGAAACTGCTTAAACCAAACAGGGCCAGAGAGGAAGTTTAGCTTAAGCTGTTAGATGCCCAAGACAAGGCCTGGTCACTTGAGGCCACCTCTGGTGGAGGGGCCAAGGTGGGAGGGGTGCAGGTGAAGGAGCTTCCGCTAGTCACGTGGCAGGTCGCAGCCCACATGGCTGTCTGTGCACAGGTATTGTGAGTAAATGACGTCTTTGGCTTTTCATTTCTTTTTTTTTTTTTCTTTTTTTTTTTTCCTTTTTTTAAAACTACTTCCTAAAACTCTCAAAATGGTCAAAGACGCAATTGCAAGAGTGGCCTGGTGCTTTGTCTCAATGCTCACCTCTCCTCATAACCACCAGGCTAACCACACAGAAAAGGTTTCCTGTCCCCTAAAAAGACAAGTTTCCATTCGCTGATGGATTCTTCCTTGCTCTGTTCTGTCCCCTCGGCCAGGGTGAGTCAGGGCCACTAAGGGGAATCTCCCCAGGGACGTGTCACCTTGCTTCTCCTAAGCTTTGCCACCAACACTTAAAATACCACCGTGCCTGTAAGTCGGTGCCATCAGGCCCAAGTACTCACTCCCTTTCTAGCCAGAGCTTCAAAGCAAAATTCTCTGAGATGATCAGATAAGAGGCTCCAGCCCACCCCCACCCGCAGGCTGCTCCCCCCAAGGCCCCTCTCTCCCGCCATCCTCCTCAGCCAGGACCCCCTCTTGTTTGCCTTCTTTCTGCAAATGGTCACCTGCTGCCCAGATCCCCACGCCCTGGTACTCAGTCCTGCTCACAACTCTGAGGTACTCCCATGACTTGTGAAAAAGGAGAGATTTTTCAAACGCTTTTCCACCAGCATTATTTCTTCCAAAATGGTAAGTAAGTATTACCAAAGCCTTCCCCGACGTCCTCCTGCCCTGGACACGGCGCAGGGTCAAGCCGATTTCTGAGGGGTGCCGTGAAATGAACACGAATGGAATTCAGACAATTCTAGATTTGAACCCCAGCTCCACCAATTACTGTGTGACTTTGGGCCTTATGTCCTCATCCACAGGTGGGCTCATGAAGTGGGCATTATGGAGAAGTTAACTGAGAGAACGCCTGTCAAAAGCTGGCTATCTCTCACCTGAGCAGGTCTAGCTCCAACCAGCCATAACTTACGGGTGGGAAGAGACGGAGACCCCAGTTAGCACATTCCCGGGATCTGCCCTTTCCTTCCCATTTAGCAACAAGCTCATACACAAGGAACCCACATTGCTGGTTAACTCTGGTCAAAGCTGGCCCCTAAGTCAACGGCATCAGAGCCCCTGGAGCTCACAAGTCCTTCGGCCTCCTCCAAACAAGATGGCGCCCACCTCTTGCACCAGCCCACTTCCTGGGCTGCCATGAGACCACCCCTCACCAGGGGAATACATTCTAAGCTGTCCCAGACACATGTTGAAGCATCATCTCAGACCCCACACCCGCTCTCTGCCCCATCCTATGGGAAGAAAGCCATGAAAAGCACAACGTCCCCAAGTCCACATCCCCCACAAGAGCCACACACCAGAGTCCCCAGTCGGGCAAGCATGGGTCAGGGCAGAGCAGCCTGGTAAGGAGGGGTTTTCCCATGGCTCCTTCTCAGGCTTGTTTCCCGCAAGTGGGTACCTAGACACTCATACCACGTATCAGAGCCCCACATCTGAGCTGGCACCCCAGCTCTCAGGCCCCCTTCCCTGGCAGAGGTCCAGGGTGCCCCGACCAGGCTGAGACTGTCAGGCCTTACATCAGAGAACTGAGTTTCGGTTACCACGGTGAAGCTGGCGGCCCAGAGCACAGCTCCGCGCAGATCAAGAAACATTTCCCAGGTCCCTACACACCTCAGTGCAGAGATGAGTCAGCCCTGCGGCCTCACGGGCCTCCATTCACACCTCACTGGCACCTTCAATTGGTTTACTCATCCACAGACTCCCCCGCTCAGCTGACTTTCTGGAGCACAATACACTTCCCATTCACCCATATCCCAGAACACGGCCTGGCACAGAACTTGGACGGGAACGGGGTAAACAACTATTTGTTGAATTACTGCATTAATTCTTCCCCAGGGCCCAAACAGCCACACCTCTGCCGGCCTCCCCGACCTCGTGGCCAATCATCCTCCCCCACACTGTGTTCCAGGCACACCAGCCTCCTTCCTGGTCCTTGAACACACCACTGCTCCTTTCTGCCCCAAGGGACACGTGGTCCCTCTGCCTGCAACACTCCTCAAAGCTACAGCGGCCTTCTCGACTTTCAAGACTCAGCTCAAACAACCTTTCCCGACCACCTGATGTAAAAGAGAAAACCTCCGCCCCAAGCCTCCCACCCTCCAACCCACTTCTGGCTTTCTTTTTCTCAAACCACTTCTATCAGCTCTTTCTGCTTTCACTACAGGAAGCCCTCTGTCTTCTTCCCTGCCCCTTCCCTGGTGCCTAAAACAGTGCCTGGCACACAGCAGATGCTCAATGATTGTCACCGAATGAATGGACAGAAGAGAGCAATGAACAGCAAATTCAAGATGGGGAATGATTTAACCAAAAAATGGGGGAGGGGGAAAGAAAGGCACAAAGGCCAAAAGGACTTAAAAACAAAAATGAGACATTTACTCAGGAGTACAACTTTTAAGACAACCATCATTCAAAAGGCAAAACACGGAGAAGAGCTGAGCGACTCCTGTCACTTGTGTGCACACACACAGACCCAAGCTCTTTGACCCAGTGATTCCACTCCTGGGAGTTATCCCAAGGAAATGAATTCGGAACAGGAACAAAAGTAAAGAGACGCCTGGATAAAGATGATTCCAGTCACGCTGTTTATAATAGCAGAAATCTGGAAACAACCGAAATGTCCAACGATGCTCTGGCAAATTACATCATATCCACTAGGTAGAATATCATGCAGCAATTAAAATGACCAAAAGGAAGATAACAGGGAAACACGGAAAAGTGTTTTAGAATAATGCTAAGTGTGAGAGGGTTAAAAATATATATACTGAATCCTTTCTAAGAATTCAACCATCCGGCCTATCTCTGTATCTCAGTAACTTCTCACGAGAGTCCAAAATAAACCTATTCTTATCCCCTTTTAACAAAACTGAGGTCCAGAGAGCTAAAGAATTTGCCCAAGGTCACAGGGCCACCAAGGAATAAAGTCTGGATATGAAAGTGTCATTCTCTCTCCAGAGCCCAGACATACTTACTGTGTGCCTCAACCTCCCACTAAGTGCTCAAGCTGGTCTTTTCCCGTAATGACATCATGATTGTGTTGGGGAGGCCAAACCCAGAGATCCAAAACTGCCAACAAAAAGCGATACAGCACCTAAGACACACTTGTAGGGGAGGCAGCAAAAAAACAAAACAAAAACAACCAAAAGAAAACCACCTCTGCTGGGGTCAAGAGACCATGGTGATAAGACATCAGAGAGTGTTTGGCAAAACCCGGCTTTGGGAAGGTCTGAGCAGAACCATGAGAGAATAACCTCCAAGGGCAAGGAAGCCCCTTTGCAGGTGCTGGATCCGGTTTCCAGGCTGGAACTGCAGAGATGAGGCTTCACCCGGTGCTCCTGGGGAATATGGTCGCCTGCCTGTACTCTCCTGCTCTTCTCCCCAGGGGCCACGCACAGTGGTGCTCAAAAATTGCTGGCTGAAATACACCTATCTCATAGGGGGGATAAAGCAACAAGGAAAGGCAGAAGAGGAGACACCAGAGCCATGGAGAAGAGTGCACTGGAAATCAGGACATGTCACAGTGTGACTCTGCTGGGGCTGCTGGCCCTGCCTTGTTAAAGACTCTCATCTCAGTCTCAGGCAGCGCTGCGGGGACAGGGAAGGCACTCTGCCATCTGAGAACGGGTTTCAGGTGCAGCAGGAGATTCAAGTGAGATAGTGAGATGGACTCCCTGCTACGTACAGGCTGCAGAAGCCAGAGCCAGCTTGTGGGGGGGAAAAATTGAAACCAAGGGTAAGGAGATTCCTCCAGCCTGCTGAGATAGGTACAGCTCTGCCTAGAGGCAGAGGGCTGCACTGGAAGACCTCCCAGGGTCACTCTGCTTCCTTGAGCCCAAACCAGGCTTATTTTGAGCATAAATGCTCTAGATGACTCAAGGCTGGCCAGGTCTGGTTATTGCAGAGGCTGGAGAATCACCACATGGGGGGTCATCATACCATTATCTCCACTTTTCTATGCGTCTGAACATTTCCATAATAAAGTTCAAAAAAATGCAAACTCAGACCCAGGCATTTCACCTGACAATCACCAGGACCTGGCCGGGGCTTTAAGGATACCCTCCAGAGTCCAGACAAAGGCCATCAGAGTCTTTAAAAATTACTCTGTGCTAACAGATTTTCCAGCTGGAGGAGAGAGGGGTTTGCCAATGCAAGTTGGGCGGTACAGGCAGGTAACTGTAGGATAGGCAGGTAATTAAGTCTATCTGGGTTCAAGTCACAGCTCGGTCTCTTAGCTGTGTTGACTCTTGAGAAGTCATTTAACCTACATCTCAGTCTCTTCATCTATAAAATAGGGATGCCAAGAGGACCTTCCTCACACGGTTCTTGTGAGAAGTAAATGCCACATACACAGCCCCTAGCAAGGGGGCCAGGCACAGAGTAAGCTCGAAGTAAAACTAAATGTCAGCTATTATGACACATCCATTTTGCAACAGGTATAGATATTCGTTTTGGAAACCACACATCCATTTGACTCAGTGATCTGGGGAAAATGAAATGGGGCAGAACTAGTGCTCTGTGTCTGAAACCTCAGGCAGGGGTGTGGGAGCTGCCACTCTAGTGCACCGAGAGTGGCCCCAGCTAGCCCAGGCCGCCATAGGCCAAGGGGCCAGAAAGAGCTCCTCCTTTCAAAAAGCCACCGCCAGAAACAGGAAGCTGCTTCCTTTCCTCTCCATTCAGAGCCAGCATTTCCTTTTTTGTTTTAAAAAGCATTCCTCGTCTGCAGCCCAGCCCTTCCCCTCCCCACGGCAGCCCCAGGCTCAAACACACCCACAGCCAACTGCATGTCTCTGGGATGGGATTGTTTTCTGCCCACCAAGGGGATCATGAGGTTCCAGGTAGACCCTGCGTAGAGCATGCCCTTGACCCTAGGTTAAATGCACCCAGGGCCAGCAGGAGGCAAGAAGTGCTGACTCCAGGCAAGCAGGCCTCTCTAGGCAAGTTTTCCTCTTCTTACAGGAAGGATTAAGTGATAAATGTCTTTAAGTGCTAGTGTAGTTCTCAGAAGACACCCTGCTTCCCTTTGTAAAGCACTTCCCTCAACAAAAGGCAACCTCTCATGACTGCGTAAGTCTGCAGGGATACCAGACTCTCTTTAACGCACCCAATTCTACCTAGAACCTCAAATGAACAAAAAAGGTTGGGAACCCTTGCTGCAGGACTTCTCAGAGCCTTTAAAACACTAATCCTCATCCTTAGGGATCTCCAAAAGGGAGGTGGCTGATGCAGCACATTCTCAACTACCTGAAACCTTCTTGCACAGGAGCACAGAATGGGCTGCATTAAGTACTTTCAAGGGTCCTCGTCTTGGAGGGGCAGGAGGTCTCAAGATAGTGTGTAATGAGTAAGAACACGCAGGTCGCTTTTCAAAAATTACCTGTAACTTTTTTTTCTTATCAGCAAAACTGTGTGCACCATGAGTGAAGCTAGTCCTGCTTATCCATATCAAAACTAAACCCAAATTAATTGGCTAAATTGGAACTCAAAACCTCCAGGAGCCAGGCAGAAGAAAGCCCCACCACTTTTTAAAGCAGCTTATCTCATCAGATCTGCAGAAAGCAAAACCTTTACGATCACTATGTTCCAGTACAAGTCTATAGTATAAGCTGTATGAAAAGTTGTTTTTCCCAAGCAGAGCTGGTACAAGTCCACATACTGAATTATACTTTCTTTTCCTTTTTTTTTTCTTTTTTAATTTTAAACACAAGTCTTAATTCATTCTTGCAATTATCCTCGGGTAGGAAAATGGAATGGGGGAGAAAAATGGCAAGCAAGTGGGATGGCTTCAGCTTTGTTATGTAGAAAGGCAATTTGCCCAGTTAAAACACACTATTGCCCACCAAGACCAAGACAACAGAGAAATACAGGTGTACATAAATATATAGGTTTTATTACATGGCAGCAGTTTGAATTGAGACTTTTTCAAAGCAGAGGAGACAGTCATGCCTGAAAATAAATGACAAAGCACTTTCTAATCTCAACAGCTGTCCCCAGGATGTACCTCTGCCTCTCCACTGAGTTCTGGAATGGGGAGAAAGCCAAACTGGACAAAAGACACTAGATTAAAAGGCTGCTCCTTCTAGAAGCAATTGTAAAGAATTTATAATATTGTCTTGACATTAAAATCAACAACAATGGATTGTATAGAATGCAAAATCTGTTTGAGTTTTTAAGACAAACACTAGGCCCTTACAGGAGTTACATTTTCCCCACTTCATTTCCAGGGGATCTTTTGGTAGAAGGATGAGAAGCCAGTGAAGGTACACAGACAGTCCGAGACTCAAGACAGCCCATTCAGGATGAGCCAGCCCATTGGGCAGACTGACTTTCCACCCACAGGATACCCCAGATGTCCCTCCAAGAATCTCTCCGGTCCTCAGGGTCCCTAAGGCATTGGGACAGAACTAGGAAAGCAAACCATCTGCTTTTCTCTTGCAGGAAACCCTTGAGGTTGAGACCCCATCATCATAGGAGGGTGGAACTGGCAGGTTGCTGGGTCACGTTCAATCAACAGACCAGGCTCAAGGTGGTATAATGTCTTACCCAGGTCTGCCTCCCAACTCAGTGCTCCCTTACCCACCACCCTTTGTTAGTTCTCCCAGTGGGTCCTGGCAAGTCAGTTCCCCTCCAGACCTTCAGTTTCCTCACCTATGAGATGGGAGGGCTGAACCAGATAGAAATCCCAAGATCCTCTGCAGCCCTCAGGAACCCACAACTCTACTAAATCAACCCCAAAGCCAGGCACCCAAATAGCTCTCTGATCAACATGTGTGGTTGGTGATGAAACCAAGGCTGCAGTTAAAGTGCCTTTCATGAGCCTCAAGTGACCGAGACCTTACCATTTGGCTGTGTACTGCCCAAAGGCAAACAGTCCCTGGACACGGAGACACCTGAAACACAGCCCCTCCTGCTCTCCCGGAGCAAGAAACGGTCCCTCTTCTACTTGGTCAGCCCAGGGCCCTCCCTTTGCTGCAGATACCACAGAACTAGACACTACGGTCCCTAACACATAACCCAGAATCTCAGACACAAGCATCCGCAAAGCTAGAACCCGTAATTCCTGACACATACCTCAGAACTTCAGCCCTAGGACCACGTCCCCTCTCCTTTTTAAACTCTTGGACTTCAGCGTGGCTACTGAGACAATGGCAAAGGGATAAATATGCAAAGGCTGCCGTTCCTGCTGAGGAGGAGGGATACATTATACCCTAAAGATTTTAAAGAATCAGACAGACATTAAATGTATTCATACACTTTGACCCAGCAAATTCCACTTCTAGTAAGACACTCACCGCAGCACGGTTTATAAAAGCAAGACTGGGAAACAGCCTGAATGGCCAACACTGGGTGGTGTGACCACACGATGCAGCCACTAATGGTGATGATGCATATGTATATGTGCTAATGTAAACAGCAGACATTTAAAAGGCAATGCGCATGGTATGTTCCATGAATACACACACGCACGTTTGTATGCAAATGCAGGGAATAAAAAGATTGAAAGAATATACAGCAAAATGTTCACAGGAATTAACTCTGAAAGGTAGCATTATGGGTGATTTTTGATGTTGTTCATCTTGTACTTTCTTTTTTTTTATAGTGAACATATACCATTATGTATTTTTAAAATATTTTAATTAAAAGTAGAAAGTTAAAGAATATATTATCAGGCCGGGCACGGTGGCTCACACCTGTGATCCTAGCAGTCTGGGAGGCCAAGGCGGGAGGATCACTCAAGGTCAGGAGTTTGAGACCAGCCTGAGCAAGAGCGAGACCCTGTCTCTACTAAAAATAGAAAAAAATTATCTGGACAACTAAAAGTATATAGGAAAAAAAAATTAGCCGGATATGGTGGCGCATGCCTGTAGTTCCAGCTACTTCGGAGGCTGAGGCAGAAGGATTGCTTAAGCCCAGGAGTTTGACGTTGCTGTGAGCTAGGCTGACGCCACAGCACTCTAGCCCGGGCAACAGAGCGAGACTCTGTAATCAAAAAAAAAAAAAAGAATATATTATCAGAAGAACTGTTGAGAAACAATAAGGTAAATAGCCATTAAAAAATTATGAGTAAGTTGATCTCCAGGCAGCCACCTGTTTCTCAGAATGAGGCAAGCTGGCTGCATCACAGTTTGCAGACGGAGACCTGCCTTTGAGGATGTGCTCGGCTGGACGACAGGGAAGCAGGCCCACGCCCGAACTCAGAGGCGGCACAGCCTGGGTGGCTACTAGTCAGCCCAGAAACCTGGAGTTGAGCCACCAAATGCCCCCAAACTGGCCCTTTTTATTAGAGGGCATTTTCTTGGCCTCAGCAGCTATGACCTTGACCAAAATTCCCCCATGATAGAGAGAGCTGTGGAGTTCAGAAGATGAGTTCTGAAGACTAGTCAACTCAGGTTCAACCACCCACTAACTCAGACAGTCTCTTAATCCCTCTGAGTTGCAGTGACCTCATCTGCAAAACGGGGAGAAAACCTCACAGGGTCACTGTGAGTGTTAAATGGTACAACATATGCCAAGGGCCTAGCAGCGTGCTCAACACAGAACAGGTGACCAAGAACACTTCTCATTCCATGCCTGCCCTCTCAACTCGAAGGCATTCCCCTAACCCCAAAGGCACTATGCAGATTTCCCTCTGAACTGAAGGTAAAAAGATCTCAACCAGCCTATTCTGAAAGGATGTCTTTTGTAAAAAGCACAGCTTAGAGGGACTTTGCCGCAGGCTTTGCTACTTCTCCCCAGCATCACAGGCACTGCCATCACGGGCCAGCACCTCTGCACGTCCCCCTGCAGACCACAGCCAGCGGGCAGGACCAGGGTGCTTGTGGTGTGGAGGAATGCCACTTCCCTGGCTTTTGGGCCAACCCAGACCACTCAGGGGAAAGGACACAACCCTGAAAGGGAAGGAGGCCTTCCCATCGCTGTCCGCAGGCAGGCACCCACACCAGCCTGGGCTGCAGGTCTGCTAAGGCCTGTCTCCAGCACCCCCAGCCCTTCGGGGCGCCTCCGAGGAACACTCGGGAAGTATTCACCAAGGAAAAAGCTGCCAAGGTGAAAGTGGACACCAAAAGGCACAGTGCCCCAGGTCCACATCCCTTTAGGAGTCGCGGAGTCGCTCAGGCAGGGGTTACAGCTGTGGCTGAGAGCAGCAGCACTGAAATGTCACGCCCCCAGACAGTGGCTGAGTGGGAAAGGAAAGCCAGGCCTCAGTCCCAGTTCTGCCAGGTATGTGTGACTTGGGAGAAGTCACCAAGACTCTGGGAATATTTCCCATAAAAACAGGAGGTTGGACTGGGCAAGGGTTCAGTAGGATTCCCAATGCACGGCCTGCAAGATGTGGTACTAGAGTCACTACTGCGCACCTGTCTGGCTCCCCCATTAAATTGAAAGCGCCCCTAAAGCCCAAAGACTGGGAGAGTATCCCACCTCCCTCATAACCCTTGCCAGGTTGGCCGCCGGCTAGGAGCTCAGTAAGCAAATCAATAACAACAGAAGGTCTGTCCAGTGAATGCATGGCCATGCATGCCCTAAGAACCCAATCTGAGCACGTATAGCATCCCTCTCCTTTCTCAGCAGTTCCACGATCCAGATGCTTCCGGGAGACACGGGGAGAGCTCAGGTCCTCCCCACAGCGAAGCTCTGACCTCTGCCACAGCAGAGCTGAGCGAGGGTCAGGCCTCTCTGACCTTCCTCCAGATGCCTCCCGGCTCCAGGGCAACTGCTCAGAGAAGCGGCAAAGCGCAGAGACTGTGACTATCACTGTTCCCCAATGTCCCCTCCCCAGCAAGGCACTATGGTCAAGGTTCTCTGGGGAACCCCTTTCGCTAGGTCAGCTTGCTTTGGGGAGATTTTTCTGTACCTATAAGAGCACAAGGTGGGGAGACTCGGTGCGGCACAGCCTGTCTCTGGGAAGTACTAGTGGGCTGGCAGGAAAGGGCAAGTTGCAATGTCCCCAGAACGTGAATCGCCACAAAGCAACATGAGTGTCTGCTTCTGCATACCCTGTCTGCCCAGTGCAGTGCTGGGCAGAGATTCAACCCACAGGGGACCAAGGAAGAAAGGAATGAACTGGCACGGGCTCCAGGCCCGGCTATGAGACAGGCCAGGTGTGCCTGCGTGAGCACATCTGGGGAACGAGAACATTCAATCCACTTGCCTTGATGGAGCTCTTGGACCCCCAGAAGGGTCTAAGGGAGACAGAGCCCCAGGTCCTGCCAGGATGAAGTAGCCTCACAACTTCTGTGTACAGATTAAGACTCTGGCCTCCCTCCCTTTCCATGTAGAGAGGACAGATGTGTGTGTGTGAAGAAGACTGGTGGATCTGCAGGCAATCGTATGAGGTGGAGAAGGGTTCGGCACACTGCTGGCAAGGAGGAGGCAAACATTACAGCTCAGCTCCTTCTACCCCTTTCGCAAAGAGAAAAGCCCTCACTGGGCACACCATGGCGACCAGACACACTGACCCCCGCACACCAGCACAACCTGGATCTCAGGCAATATCAGCCCGTCCCTGGTCAGGGACGTTTCACATGCTGCTTCTCCCACTGAGTGCTTATTTAATGAGGGCTAACGTGGGCTGGGGTTCCAAAGCTTCTGGGGAGCAGTCTGATACAGTTGCGTAAGCCAAGCCTCTGGTCAGATCCTTCTTCAGAAGCCAGGAATCCAATGTCACAAGCACAGTCTCAGGGGGCCCTGGCCTAGAGTTTGAGAGGAGCCTGAAGAACAGGAAAGAAAGCCAGAGTGGACGGCCACTGGCCTGCCTGGCCTCCCCACATGCTGCTGGGGGTGGGCCACCTCCACCCAGCTTGCTGGGATTGTTTCCTGGCCTGTGTCACCCGCCTCTAGGAAATAAGAGCCAGCTGTAGAAGTGCATTCCCCTAAAGGTGTCCTGTGACATAAATGCTACCGGACTCTCACTAGGGAAAGTTTATAGGCAGATCTTTTAGTAATAACAGCACAGACTGACAGACACACAAGAACGTGGCAGGTGTAAGCAGTCTCATCCCTACTTTACAGACAGGGAAGCTAGAGCTTCAGAAGTCACAGGACTTGCCCAAGATCACACAGACAGAACTCAGACCCAATTTCAAAGCCACGGGCTTTCTGTCCACCACGCTGCTCTTCTGGCAAAGAATCTTGTAGTTATAAACTTACCCCCTACTTTATTAATTTGGTAAATCTGAATTTTAGAACCATTCTTAAACAGGGATATTTTTAAAGAGCGGTACGTATACAAGTGATCACAAATATTTGATTGAACCCAACTGGGTCTCTTTCACTAAACTACAGAATTTAGAGCTACAAGAGCCCTCAGAGTCCACTCCAACCTCCTTGTTTTGCAGGTGAGGAGGCTGAGGCCTCTGGGATGAAGGGATTCATACAAACTAGCTGGTGGCAGCCCCAGGGAACTAGCTCCAGGGGTCTAAAGGCCCATCCCAACAAACAACTCAGGCCCCGCCTTTCTCAGAAGTAGGGTGAACCTGAATCCACACCACAGTGGAAAGAACAAGTTGTATTTATACTGCAAATCCCCTTTGGGCCTTCAGAGAGGATCAAACAAACACTAAGGAGGGAAGCCACTGGAGACTTAAACAGCTGGATGCTTTGGGGTGTCATGATGCCCCACCTTCATCAAAATGAGCGACTTTGGAAGTCAGGGTACCTGGAGGACAAAGGGCCATTTCCAGAGAATGAACAGCAAATGGTTCCCCTCATATATACACTCTGGGAGCCAGGAGCACTTCAGAGCGACGTGGGGACAATCCGCCAGAGGCCAACACAGAGAACATTCATCTCTCAGCCCAACAACACGACAGTCCAACCAGACACCCACTACTGGACAACGACCCCTCCTCCCGGAACTGAGCCACACAAGCCCCCTATTGTGTTGGCTTAAAAACCGAACTTTGCTGGGCAAACACACTCACAGCTGTGTTCAAGAAATCAGTTTCTCTCGCCACTTGGAAAGCAGCAGCAGGCCCGCAGAAGGGCCAGTTGTAGGGGGGGTTGTTGGTTTGTTTTTCAAGCGAAGCCCTGGTCAGTACTGCTATAGCAACTGTGATAAAACATGATAATAGCAAGCACTGATTATTCTTCCAATGGCCCTGGTTTTGTAGTTTTCAAGAAAATAAAACAGAGGGAGAGTCACCCCTGAGCATTTTGAATCGAACAAGGAAGGATTCAGGCTTGTGGTGTGCATGGCGGGAGGACTGGTCTTGTATATGATAATTACCACAACCACTGCTGGGCCCTATGACAGCTGGCAGAGGCAATTAGCAAGGGCGGGAGCGGGGTGAGAAACTGAGGCTCTAATAAAACAAAACAGCCTCAGACCTGCAGAAAGGCAGATGTGTCAATCAATGCAAGATGGTGAAAGGACCCTTCTTCAGGACCGGGTAGCTGTTAACTGGCCCCTGAAGTTTCACAGCCCAGTCCCTGGACAAAAGCAAATTGGGAATGCAAGAGTTTCCCTCCAGTGGGTACTGGGGGTTCAGGGGGGCCCAGCCTTCTGAGAACCCAACAACGCTTTTGGCTGGATCTTCCTAATCCTTTTAGTACTGCACTTCCCAGCTACAATTTGAGAGAGGAGGGCCCGTATGTCTTATTTCTTCCTTACACTCCAGGCTGTCTGCAGCACAATCCCTTAAATAGTGTCATCTTCCCACCAAAGGCTTCCTTCCCCAGTATAATCCTCCCTAAGCCAAAATCCAATCTTTGGGGGGATGTGGGGGGGAGTCAGTGGGTAATTACATTTTAAGCAGTGAACTGTGGGAACGCGAAAGGAAAGCACCAAACGCCTGAACAGCAAAAAATGCAGTTTCAGCAAACACTTTTTGAATAGTGGCAGACAAGACCTGGAGGAGAGGAAAGGACGAGCCCGAGTCTGGGGCGCGAGGGGAAGGCAGAGGACGGCAGGCCTGCGCTCACACTTCAGGGGGACCTCCCCGTCACCCCGGCCCACGGCTGCTCGGCTCAGTCACACGGGGAAAAGTCCAGCGTGTGACTCAGTGGGAGAATGAGTCCTGCGGCCCCGCAAAGTGGAAAGGGGGTGGGGGCGGAGAAGGGGCAGAAGGGGATGTCCGCACGCCGCCCACCCGGCCCACGGGCTCCTCCATCCCAGTTCCCACTGCACTCCCGCCCCCCAAAACCTGCCGAAAGGTGAGGGCTGGTCCTGGGTTCTCAAGCTGTCGCATCAGCGAGTGGAGGAGGGAGAAGAAAAGGGTGCGATCGGGCTCAAGGATGCAACTCGGGGAGGCGTGAACTGGGCCACGGAGGGAGGGGCTGGGGCCCAGCCCGGGTCCCCGACCCTCGGGCGCCGCGGCCCCCTTACCTCCAGAGTCCGGATCTCCTGCTGAGTGAGGTCGTTGGACACGGCGCACTTGGTACGCAGCCCGCGCAGGCTGCCGATGGAGATGTCGATGAGCTTCTGGAGCTGCCCGCACTGCTGGAGCGCCCGGCTGGCCGCGGCCCCGGCGCCCCCATCCGCGGCCGCCGCGTCCCCACCGCCCTCCTTTTTCTCTCCCATCGCCGCCGCGCGCCGCACCGCTCTATCCATGCCTCGGCATCGGGGCCGCGGGTGGCCGAGGCGGGGAGCCCGGGGGCGCGGGCGCCTCGGCAGGGAATCCTCGAACCGGGAGGGGTAGATGCGGTGCTGCCCAGCCGAGACCCCAGGAGAGCCGGCCGCCCAGTCTGCTCCTCCCGCCCGCCCAGCCGCGGCGGCAAAGCGAAAGCCGCGGCGACCCGACGGCTGCGGCTCCCGGAGCCTTTAAGAGGCAGCGGGGGCCGGGTCAGGGCAGCCGGGCATGCTGGGACTTGTAGTCCGC
The DNA here is from genome assembly GCF_041146395.1 of Eulemur rufifrons. NCBI lineage: Eukaryota > Metazoa > Chordata > Mammalia > Primates > Lemuridae > Eulemur > Eulemur rufifrons. The sequence goes on from NC_090991.1 coordinate 18,706,309, forward strand.
GCCGCGCACCTGCCGTCCGGCCCGCGCCCTCGGGGCCCGGCCGCGCCCCGCCGTCGCTCCCGGCCCTCCCTTCCCGGCGGGCGCGGGCGGTGCGGGAAGGCCCCGCCTGGGCGCCCCGGCAAGGCTGCTTCTCGCCGGCTCCTCCCTCGGGCGCCGAGTGGGGGTGGGTCGGGGGCTCGTCTCCCCGCCCACCTCCGCCCCCCACCCGGGCCTAGGAGCTTCCCGCGACCCCCGGATGGGGCGGGGTCGAGGCCGCTGCCCTACCCGGCGCGGGGAGGGGCTGCGTCCGGCTGTACCCCAGGCGCAGGCCAGGCCTGGAAGATGGGGACAGTGGAGGTTTCAGAATTTTTATGCGGATTTAGGGGCCGCCATCTAGTGGGAAAGGGCTTAAAGTAATTTTCCTGTATCTGTTCACATAGCACTTTGCTCTCGATTGTCCACCAAAAGGAATGCTCAGGCATGGAGAAACGAAAGGGCTGTCTTCTGGGCCCTTTTTACCCATCAAAATAAGTGTTCCATTCCTCCACCGTCCCCAGCCCAGCAGGGCAGCCCGGACACGTGCGGCAGCGCGCTAGAGGAGACAGCCCGGTTCGAATTCTGACTCCACCGCTGCCTAGTGTGTGATCTTGGGCAAGTTCACTTTCCTCTGAGTGCCTCATCAAAGACCTATCTCGTAGGATTCCTGTGAAGAATGAGTTAATATTAAAGATAAGAACAGCATCTAGACTGTTTACTGGCACGTGTGGTCACTGGATAAATGTTAACAATTGTTACTGTCTAACCTCAGATCTCGCAAATATGGCCCTGGACCCAAGCAGGCTGCATGGGAACGTCACTGCCAGGGACCGGTAGCCTCTGTTGTCTGTGCCTTTCTGCGCCTCCTAACCCACCATCTGTTCACCCTCCTCTCCCATCAGTTCGCCTCATGTGCCCTGTTATCAGGTGAAACTGAAAAACCAAGACACTTGATCAAAGGTCTCGATCGCCATACTTCAAACATCTGCCAACCGGAAGAAATGTCTCTCTTGTGAATATTCTCTTGTAAACGTCTTGATTGCAGAAGCCACTGGCTAATTTATCTTTGCACCTCTTCATAGAGCCTAATACAGTGCAAGGCACACTGGGTTCCATAAAGTTTGCAACCTGTCTCAGCTCTTTTAGGCAGGTCCTAAGTCATGTTTCTCTTGTTGCTCAGGCAGCTGAGGCCTAGGTAGCTAGTAAGGGGTGGGTGTGTGTGTGTGTGTGTGTGTGTGCGTGCTCAGATAAACAGATTTTTTTTTTTTTTTTGAGGATAAGGATCAGATGGGAGGTGGGATCCAAGCATTGTACTCTCACTTGAGCTATAGACACTAAAGCAATCAGTACTGGGTGGCCGTTTACATTATACTTTCTTTTAATATCATTTGGTATTTCAAAATAAATCAAATATGAAGTCTAAAAAGCAAAACTATGATAACATTAAAATGTGCTTTTGCGAACTAACTCATCCTCTGGAGATTTTCTGAAATACAGAGGTATTCCTCCCCAACCCCTGACCCTTCCCATTAAGAATCACTGATCCAATCCTCGCTCTATTTGTAACAGGACCCCAAGCACTGTATCTATAAATTCCCCAGTGGCTAACTGTTACCTTAACTCCACCCTACCCCTTGCAGCAAAGTAATTACTGCCCTGAAAGTGAAACTGTAATCATAGCTCTCAAACTTTAACTTGCATCAGAATCACCTGGAGGGCTTGTTAATTCTGGGAATAATGGACCCCACCCCTATAGCTTCTGATTTTGTAAATCAGAGGATGGGGCCAGAGAATTTGCATTTCTAGCAAGTTCTCAGGTGGTGCTGACGCGGCTGGTCTGGAGATCACACTCTGAGAAGCCCTGGTGCAGAGAAAGATCAGTGGGCCAGAGAGAACTATCTCGAAGGGTTACCCATGGCTCAGCCTGTCCGGTTAGAACCTCTATTTGCTAGCAGCCAGAGCTACCAGGTTTGAGCAAGCGACTCTCTAATTCAATTCACAAGAGATTATCTGATCTCTTGTGCCTATCTATACACTTACATCAAGCTTATAATTGCCACTGGGACCTGGTCAACACATTCTCCCTCCAGGGCCACTTTATGTAGGAAGCCACATCCTGAGAAGAGCCACGGCCAGCCTGTGGCATCCATGCCCACCCGTCCCACCACAGCGGTGGTGTCTGAGCTGGAGACCGGACAAATGCCAGCTTCCTGGCTACTCTCCCACCAGGCTCAAGGCAGCGGTCTCTCCTCTGCGGACACAGCCTTCCCTCTGAATGTGGAAAGTGTTCAGTGGGCCACAGCTTTCCTTCTCAGTTCATTGCAGTGGGCCTCCTGCCTTCTTCCCTGGATCTCAGGGTTCCATCAGCCACACGTAGAGGTAGGGAAAGCAAGGATTTTTAGATCACCCCTCATTCATCCTTTTAACATTCAATAAGCATTCATTAAGTGTCTACTTATGTGGCAGACCCTGTTCTGGGTTCTGGAAAACAGGAATGAACAAAACAAAGATCCTTACCCTTAGGGAATTTATATTCTGGTGAGAGAAGATAAACAACCAAGTAGAATGCATGGTGTATCAAGTGGTAACAGGTGGTACAGGCCGGCTCCGCATAAGGCAGGGGACAGGGACAGGGAGTATGGCATTTACAACTCGGAATAGAGCTGTTTTAGAGAGTGGGATTGTCAGCTCAGTCTCTGGATCGCTGTATGACCTTGGGCAAGTCTTGTATGACCTTGAGCAAATCTAATCTTATAGCACAGCTTCTTATTTGCAAGATGGTGATAGTGTGTTGTGAGGATGAACAGATTATGCGAAGTGATAGTCATAAAATCAGGGTTCAACGTACTTATTTGATAAACACTATTTGTTTACTTACACTGTTTCAAATGCCATATTAACTCCTTTAACTAATATTAGTTACTTTCTTCCCCACTTTCCAGTCTCTTCCAGTTAGATGAATTCATCTGTTATGTGTTGATCCTTAGATTCATCGTCATCTACGGGTTCTTAAGACTTTTTCTGCGGCACCCTCGGTAGAGAAAGTTTGCTCCTTCCCTCCTCCCTCCCCTCTGCCTCGGGCACCTCCGTTAATTTTTCCAGCTCGGATGCATCTAAACGCCAGCAGGAGCATGTTCATTCACAGGCCCCACAGACATGAAAAGGCTCAGGGTTAGGCTCAGAGTGAAGGAAACCAAGTCATTATCCAAGTGCAACATACACAAGGGTGGAAACAGGAAATGAACAAGTCAACAAATATATTACCAAAATAAATTGGGAATGATAAGTGCTATGAAGGGGAAAAAAAAAAAAGCAAATAGCTGAGAGTCCCTGGGGGATGAGGTACTTCATTAAATAAAGTGGTCAGAGAAGTACTCTCTGACCGACCATTGAACTAAGATCTAAATAAAGAAAAGGAACAAGCCACGTGAAGCTCCAGGAGAGGGGCATTCCAGGCAGTGGGAACATCATGTGCAAAGGCCCTGAGGCAGGAACAACTTGGCACACTCCAGGAACAGAATGAAGGCCAGTGTGGCGACAGCAAGATGAGAGAGAAGAACAGGGATTGGAGATGACGCAGGAGAGCTGGGCGGGAGCCAGTTAAAGTAGGACATGGGAAGGAAGTTTGGATTTTTCTCTAAGCCTTTGTTACTGCTAATGTGGTCCGAGAGTAGCAGCAACTGCATCTCCCAGGAGCCTGTTAGAAATGCAGTCTCAAGCCCAACTCCAGATCAACTGAATCACAGCCTGCATTTTGGCAAAATTCCCACTCAACCCTAATATATGTTAAAGTTTTAGAAGCACATGGAAAGAAAGCCACATTCTTTGCAGAAGTGTTTTAAACAATCCCTCCGGCTGCCACATGGAGAAGGGCTGGTAGGGAGACAAGGGCAGAGTGGTGGCACTGGTTTTGAGACCACCGCAGCTGCCCAGGCGAGGCAGGGGAGCAGGAACTGGGTGGGGGTGGAGGAGATTGAGGAAACAGAGGGAATAGAGAGCACGTTTTGGAGACAGAGTCAACAGGACATGCCAATGGGTTAAATGTAGAAGGAGGAAAGAAAGGGTTTTGGCCATCCTGGCAGCGTGGCCTCCACCCCTCCAAAGATGCCTGTGGGAAGAGCCCTATGCTGCAGCCAGGTATGGCCACACCCTCAGGTGCCACATCCACTCTCCCCCACACCCACCTCCACCCCCAGCATCATCTCAGGACTCAGCAGGTTTCTGTTAGAGCCTAGGGCCGGTGTAGGGGAGTTTGGGTTTCCTGGATTTCACCTTCAGTTAAATCCTCCAACAATGCATGGAATTACCCTGGAGAGATACACTTTTGAAATTGTTGCTACATATACCTGTGCTCATTCATTGATTTATTCATTCATTCAACAAATATTTCCTGAGCCCCCGATACATACTCAGCGCTGTGCCAGACGCTGGGGATACAGCAGGACATAGTACATCGCCTTATAGTCTATAAAAGGACTTTCCGTCTATCTGAGCTCACAACAAACCTGTGTTGTCTTCCTAAGACCAGTCCCATGTCACTCCCCAGCTAAAAAAACCCATGGGTTCCCTGTTGACTTCAGGGTGAAGCATGAATTCCTGAACCAGGGCTACAAGGTCCTGCATTCCTGGGCCCTGCTGACCTCTCCAAGCTTATCTGCTACCCAAGGCTGTTTGGAGTAAACGTCCCAGTTTAAGAATCTGATGAAAATAAAAAAAAAAAAAAAAAAAAAAAACCTCTCTCCAGAAAAAAAATAATATACAGATACTCACAATTGTGATGGAACTTCTGGGGGGTTGTGGGCCCCCTTGAGGCTGTCCATGAACCCCAGGGCTATAGACAAAGCCAGGAACCCGCCCACTGCTGTGCTTTCTGCCTCTGCTCCGCAGTCCTGGTCCCATCACAGAGTTTTGTGTCCAGGTGTCTTTGCTCAGGCTGTCGCTTTTGCCTTGAACTCGGATAGACCCTGTATGACCTTGGCAAAGTTTTTCACCTCTCTGAGCTTTTATTTCCTCATCTGTAAAAATGAGTGTCATAATCCCTCCGTCCTGCGAGGGGTAAAGAGAATAAAGCAGGTCGGCCTGGGACACACAGCGCTTAACTCTCATTTAAACAAATAATGGCATGGAAACCGGGGCTTCTCCCTTGGGATACTGACTCCTGAGGGGCCCACAGGTGCTCGTTCTGGAAGACGTATCACTACCACCTGTGCAGTGTGTTCAGAACCGGGCTCTGGGTCAGGCTGCAAGAAGAAGCCCGGTTGGAAAATGGCCTTCTCAGCCCTAAAACTGAAGACACACACGTTGTCATGGGCTTTTTCAGGCAACCTGGCAAGAGAGAGAATCACGCTGGGACATGCAGGGGAGAAACTGGGCAGGGAAGGCCAGGAGGTGACGTGGGTGCCCTCTTTTCTCCTAGTGACCTTCTGAGCCATTTGTCCTCCCCCACTTTCCAAATCCTTGCCTGCCTAACACCATCAGGGTGCGCTGTGTGCTCCCTCGTCTTGTGGGTTTTTGTACTAATCTCCCAATCACTTCAGCTCGTTTATCGTGGGCTCTGGCTTCCTCTCCGCCCCCAATTTCATGATCACCTTCCTTACCTTGCTCGTGCCCTTCCTTCCCTCCTAGCCCCGGGTAGACCCCACGCTCCATCAGGACTATCACTCCCTGGCTGACACCCTCAGTAAACCTGCCCCCTTTCTGTCCATCCTATCGAGCTGGCTAAAGCCCAACCCTCGTAAAACCTGACCCCCCACCTTCTCCAGGCTCCCCGGGAGCAGCCCAGTGATGCAGGAGAAGAGCACACAGCCCTGCTGACGGTTGCTCTTTAGATTCGTGACCACAAACCTCAAATTGGCACTCCCCATGCCTGGCAACCCTACCAACCTTTCCTAGAAAGTTCATTTTCCTGCCCTCCGAGATGGCTATTTCACCCTTCCTTCTGACTCGGCAAACTACCCCGCACTGCTCAGCTGACTGTCCCAGTTCATACCTCATTGAGAAACTGGAAGCCTCCAGACCAAATCCTCCAGCCTCCTGCCTCTCCTCCCGCAGCCGCAGGATTCCTGCTCCAGTGTAAGGCAGCGGCCTTCTGCCTGGACTCTAGATCCCACGGCCTCCAGCAGCTCAAGGCCTCCATTCCACACGCATGTGTCCTAGGATCTCCCTTCATGAAAGAAAGAAAGTGGGGGGCGGAGAGAGGGAGGAAGAGAAGGAGGGAGGGACCTCTATATCAGTTAGGGTCCTGGCAGGAATCGGAATTCACTCAGATGGTTCCACTGATGGCAAAGAGGCTACTTCCAAAGTTAAGGGAACAAACAAGGGTGTTGGGGCACCCAGAGATGCACAACAGTGGGCAGGTGGTAACTCCTGGCACAGAAAGGAGCAGGGGAAGAAATAGCGTCCAAGAGCCGTGGAGGAGGAGCAGCCTGGAAAGAACTACAGGCTGGGGGTGGGTGGGGGGCACAGCTCCTGCAGGAGACAAGGCACGGAAGTGGGGAGGGAGAGGGGACAGACACCCGCTCTCTCTTTCCTCCTGCCTTTGCCTCCCCTCTGCTGAATCCATGTGGAAGTGTTCTAACAAGAGCCCTGGTGATGCGACAGAAAAGGGTCACTCTCGCAGGGCCCAGAGTGGGACACAAATGGCAGAGACTGGATCTTGGGTGGGAGATTGGCCGGCACACCTTCCCTCACCCCAAATCCCCTTCCAGCTTCTGCCCTGAATCTCCGCTTACGTTTATAGCAAAACTTCTTGGAAGAGTTGTCTGTACTCGGCATCTTCGCTTCACACTTCCTTTTCTCCAAGCTGCTAGTCTAGCTTTCTCTCCGTCATACAGCCTGACAGCGTTCCACCTAAATTCCTCTTTTCAAGGTCACCAGTGACTTCCACATTCCAAATCCGAAGGGCAGCCTCTCGGGTACAGTTGCCACATCCCCCTTGAAACAGTCCTCTTGGCTCCCTTGACCCTAAGTGCCTCTGCTTTCCCTCCTGCCCCTCTGGCCACCACCTTCTTGGTCTTCCTCTCTGGCACCTCCTCTGGATCTGCTGGCCCCAGAGCTCAGCCTGGGGTGGCTTTCTCTTCCCCGTGTGGCCTGCCTCCTTTGCGCCCTCTCTCTGGTCCACCTCGACTGGGTGCAGGGTGCTTTCCCATCCTTCAGCTCTCAGCTCAAATGTCACCTTCCTGGGGCAAGCTCTCTAGAGCCAGGTCACTCCCTACCGGCCCCTGTCACTGTATCGTGCGGCCTGCGTGTTTCCTTCACTGACCTTACCACCATTTGTCAGTCTGGTGGGTTTATGGATTTGTTTCCGTGTTTATGCAGGGACTTGTTATCCGGCAGTCTTGCCCATCCCTCTGTCCCCAGTACTAAGAATAGTGCATGGCACATAGTAGGTGCTAAATAAATATTAATAGTTGCTGAATGAATGAATAGTAAGGGTCTTTACAAAGGTCACATTGCAAGATGACATTAATAATTTAAGAGCACTTTTACTTTTGCAAGACTGAATTTCCTAATAGGGACTTGCTGGGTCTTTTGAAGCAAACTTCCTCTCCTATTAAATTTGTACTCACATGTATTACACATATATGTGAAAGTAACCCAAGCAGAGAATCTGGATTTGGAAGTAGATGAGGTCCGGAGTTATTGTCACATAACCGCGTAAAGTGAGGACTCAGAATGAGATCATCTCTTCGCCACTCTGGGTCCAACCTCCATGAGGCAGCATGAGGAAGGACCGAGGGCCGGGGCTCCTGAACCAGGCAGACCTGGGTTCAAACTCCATTTCTAGCCCTCATTCACTGTGTGACGTTAATCAAGTCACTGTACCTCTCTGAGCAGCAGGTTCTCGTGTGTGAAGTCCCCGCGCAGGGTCGTCACAGGGATTAATGCACACAAATCCCTCAGCCTCGGAGCCTGGTGCATGCAGGCACGCTGTGATCGTACCAATCATTTCCATATCATTATGTGCTTTCCTGCTTCCAGAAGCTTCCCAGTGATCACAGGCTGCAAAAGGGAGTCATGAATGTGGATGAGGGCATGCAGCTGAGGGCTGACAGCTGTTTCTGGCAGGTTGTTTGGAAACGGGAGGCGAGTGACTAGAAACGAAGGATAATGTAATGTTCTTTCCAGGGTCAAAGCATTGAAGAGATTGTGGTGTCCATTCCTACAAGTATGAGTCAAAACAAAAAAATTAACACTGAAACCCACAAAACACAAATCTGCGTGTTTGCTGAAATGAAAACAGCTTCTTTCTAGATTTTCTGATTGCATAATTCTAGATAAATTCACTGAAGCCAAATTCATTTTTTTCAATACCCTTGTTTTGTTGCCTGTCTGCAGGTGATCCAGCAGGCACTGAGCCCAGGCTCAAAAACTCCTAGGATCTGGGTGCGGAGAGATACTTTCTACACCTGTAATGTCAATAATGACGACCATCCATTGCGTTTCTATTGTCCCGTTGTTCTTTCAACTCTGCAAAGTCCCTTCACCGATGTTACCTTGCTGTTATTTCCTACCTATGTTACTCCACATCTTCCAGATGTGGCTGGTAGCCAGAAGGGAATCAGTATTAGCTCCGTGGGTTTTATTCCTGGAATAAAACCCGTGGCATTAGGTCCTACAATTATGTACATACTGCAACCACTGTCCCCATTTTATGGAGACTGAAATGCAGCGACCTGCATCTGCTCCCTGTGCCCTGGCATCTGAGACAAATGCTCTGTGGCCCAGTACCCAGGCCCCTTGTGCCAAAATGTTGATGACATTGTTCTCATTATCTTTTTTTTTTTTTTTTTTTTAGTTGAATTGCTTCTTTTCTGTCTTTGAATGTCACACACTCGGTGTGCCAGGGTTGCCCGTGAGAGTCTGGGTACCAGATGACTCAACAGGACATCCCAAGCTGCAGTTCCAGAGGCATGTCTGTCAACGGTGCCGCCAAGGAGGCGTTGCAGCGTCTACGTCGCAGTCAGTGGGGAGAATCTGTTCTCAGCCCCCACACCAGTGGGGAAGCTTCCCACCCTGCCGAAGGGTGGGATAAAAGGACACCCACATCCCAGAATGGCAGTCCCAGGAGAACTCCCCAGGAGAAAGCAGAAAGGGCCTAGTGAGTAGGGAACTTGGAGGGGCAGGAAGCTGCAAGGCAACCTCCCCAGGGAGAGGGTCCTGCCCCTGTCCCATCCACTCCCTTCCTGCATCTCAGCAGGAAGCTCACCTGGACCACTCTCCACCCTGCAGCCAGAGCGGCCTCTCCAACCCCCAAGTGTCTAGTGCTCAGTGCTCCCTCTTCAAACTCCCCAGACCCCCCTCCCCCCATCCTTTGCAAACCAGGCAGGGCCAGCCTCACCAGCTTCATGGGCCTAGGGCCTGTGCGGTCAGGCCCCGCACTAAGGGCCTCACACCAGGTTTAACGATGCTATAACTGTCCTAAAATTCCTTATGACACTTGATGAAGAGGTCCACATTTTCATTTTGCACTCGGCCCTGCAAATTGTGTAGCCAGTCCTGGAACCCAGCCTCTCCCACGGAAGGTTAATCCTTATGTCCAGGCTTCAAGGCTCCGGAGTGTAAAATGAGGTCATTTTCTGTTTAATAGCAAAATTACAAGCACTTGCGACTCTCACCCTCCTCAGCCACAGTCTGCAGCCAGGCCTGCCCCTGAGGGTGTCTGGGCCTCCCTCTGGGAGTCAAGCCTGTTGCACAAACCTGCTGGCTTGGCGACGTGCCTGGGCCAGGCCTACAGCGCCAGGCTCTGGGCGGCTGGCTCAGCGCGGTGCCCAGTCCTCCACCAGAGCAGGCAGGGTGTCCTGTGCTGCCCAGGCCACCTGGTCGAGTTGAGCTCCAATCCCCTGCAAAGGTGCTGTCACCTCACAGCCAAGACCAGGGGGCAAGGTGTGACGGTTCATTAGAAGGTTCACAGAGCAGGTCCTTATTCTGAGCTAACGTGTATTGAGTGCTTCCTACGTGCAAGGCGGTGCTCTAAGCACTTTCAGGGCACATGCAGGGTCCTCACCGTCGCCTATTAACTATCAGTCCCTGGTTATCACAGAGAAGCTGAGCTTAGGAAGATTAGCTGCACCTCACTGGCCACTCTTTCTCGTCTTCTCGCTGAGTCTCCCTCACCATCCAGCCTCTAACTGCAGAGGCCTGCGGCAGGCCTCCATCCTCGCCTCCTCTCTGTCCACCCTCTCGCCCCTGGTGGTCTCCTGCAGCCTCCCCAGCCATCTCGTCTATAAGCCGACGTCAGAACTCCAAGTGCCACCACCCCTCGCATTTCCGCGTGGATCTCTAACAGATACGCTCAAACTCAGTGTGCCCAGAACAGAGCTCCGATCCTGTGGTCTTCCCCCATCTCAGACACTTGCTCACCCAAAAACACTGGAGTCATTTTTAATTCTCTTTCCTCCACCTCCAATCCACTAGCAAATCCTGTTAGCTAGACTTCAAAATGATATGCACACACAGAAAATTATATACAGATGCTCCTCCAGTTAGGATGGGGTCACATCCTGATAAACTCATTGTAGGTTGAAAATATGTCAGAAATGAATTTAATACACCTCACATACCTAACATCATAGCTTAGCCTACCTTAAATGGGCTCTGAATACTTAAATTAGCCTACGGTTGGGCAACATCATCTGACACAAAGCCTATTTTATAATAACATGTTGAATATCTCATGTAATTTATTGAATACTGTACTGAAAGTGAAAAACAATGGTTCTTGGGTACATGAAGCATTGTTTCCACTGAATGCATATCGCTTTTACACAATGGCAATGTTGAGAAATCGTTAAGTCAAACTATCCCAAGTCAGGAACCATGTGTATATACATATAATGGTATGTATTAACATATATCTATCGGTTGATGGATCAATTGATCAAATAGGACACAATAAAATTGATAAATTTAGACTTCTTCAAAATTCAAAACTTTTGCACTTCTAAAGATACCTCTAAGAAAGTGTGAAAAGACAAGCCACAGACTGGGAGAAAATCTTTGCATTTAATTTCACTCCTTCCCCCAAATCCATTAGAACTACAGTAAAAGGATGTTTTCTCTCCCCATGGGAATAGAGACAACAGGAGATGGGACAGCAGCTACATAACCTTGGAAGCTGGAAAGCTGATGGACCAGTGGTAAAGGATTTAGCAAAACTGAGAAGCAATCAAACAAAAACCAAGGCAATAATGAACTCTAGAGAAAACAAAACCATGCAGGAAAAGTAACCATAGTTTGCCACCTTCAGCTATTATTAGCATTTCCGTAGTCATAACAGGGTGAATACTGAATGTTGCTCTAAGCAAAATTAGAATATAATGGCATTAGGAGGATGGAAAGAGAGGGCTTTACAGTGGGGGACACGTGGAGGAAAGAAAGCTAAGCCCTCATTTTGCACAGTGTAAAGCCAATGAATAATCCTAAAACTGAGAAACCATAATCATGCAAGTTTGTTATTTAAAGATGTGGAGGAAAAAAATCCAAATAATCAGTTAACATTGACGTTGACCCTTTTTTATTAATTTGATTTTGTGAGCAAACACAGGTTTAAAAATTAATAATGCAGATTCTCAGGCTTCACCTAAACTGGGCAATTGGAACTCTGAGGATGGCACCTTGGAATTTGCATATTAAAGGGCTTCAGAAAAAAAATCCTAAAGACATATCTGCCTGTTGTCAGGGCTGTTTAAGATGCTAAAACACAAGTGTGAGTGTCTCTGCTTCAGCTTTTCATGGCTAAAGCTGCAGTCTCCAACCCTGGGCTGCAGGCCAGTACCCGGCTGTGGCCTGTTAGGGACCGGGCCATGTATCACCACCTGAGCTCCACCCCTGCCTCCCACTTCACCCCTGTCCCCTTCCACCCCCACATCCATGGAAAAATTAGACTGACTGGTCTTCCATGAAACTGGTCCCTGGTGCCAAAAAGGTTAAGGACAGCTGGGCCAAAGGGTTCTTGGGGAGATTACCTAAGAACAAAAATGTAGGCCACTCAAGTGACTTTAGGTCTCCTTCTCTGGCAAAACAGGGACCTCTCCTGTCTCTGCAAGTGACTTCCCCAGAAGGTGTCTGAGTTCTTTAGGCATAATTGTGGCCAACTCCGTAGCTTGATGTACTTTGTCCCTAGGATTAGGGCAAAAGAACATTGACTGCATCTCCAGGGATGCCTGCATTTTCTCCATTCATTCACTCATTCATTCTACATATAGTAAGTACTTAGTAGATTCCAAGCTCAGCACAAGGACCAGGGCCACTTTGTTGAAAATGACACTCGTGGACCCTGCCCTCCTGGAGATGACATTCCGATGGAAGAAGACAGTCAATAAACAAGGAAACAATAAAGGAGCAGGAGAACTTTGGATGGTGAGAAGCGCTTTGAAGAGATTTAGTGGAAGTAAATTCAGGTAGGGTGGCCTGAGCAGGTGGTGTCTGATGACGGGCCACCCATGGAGCCACGGAGATGAGTGAGTGGCAGACAGCGGGAACCCACAGGCACAGTCCCTGAGGCAGGAACAAGCCGGGCAGGGGTGGCGTCGGGGGTGGGGTCTTTGGAGGTCAGAAGGTAGAACATACTCGAAGGCTGGAGTTTGCTCTGAGTACAGTGTGCAGCCATGGGAGGGGGGCAGGGAAGAGGAGCTCTCCTACAGCTGGGTTGTCACACAGGCCAGAGTTGTTTAAAAGATAAATCAGAGCCCTACGAGGAAGAAGAGAAGCAGAAGGTTAGAAGGCTGTGGAATCAACTGTGCGAGACACGGTCACTTCTAGAGACTAAACATACTCACAGACAATGGCCAGACCCTGTAGAAAAATAAGCCTCTGCCCCCACAGCCTGCAGCAGCCAGCCAACAAGCCAAAGCACAGCACTTGCGGCAATCAGTCCAAACCTGCCAGGCCTTGGACAGTAACTGCCGGCTTCCCGCGCTTTTGCCTTCTTATTCTTTCTTCCAACTTAGGACCAACCCAGGGAAAGCCAGATATGCTCCCCAGACCAACCACATGGGAGGCCCCACTTCTACTCAGCCCACCTCCACTCCCCACCCCAAGAACCTGCAGTCGGAGCACCCCAGAAGACTTCGCTTTTGTCCGCTGGAAAGCTTCCCCACCCCCGCCTGCCTTTGAGGCTCTGGCTGCCTCTCTATATAGCAAGCTGTGAATAAATAACTTTGCTTGTTCTCATTTAAGTAGTCTTTGTTTACTTCTGCACCTTGTACTAGGGGTGGCAAGCGTGATGGAGACAAGGGGACACACTGAGATCTACTTTGGAGATAAACCAAGCCCACCTGGCTAAAGGATTGGAAGGGGGAGGGGTTGCAGGGAAGGAAAGAGGGCACCAAAGAGAGTCCAGGTGTCTGGCCCTGGGCAGCCGGGTGGACGGTGGCACCACTTACTGAGATCAAGATTGGAGGAGGGGAAGGTTGGCGGGGTGGCTGAGTTTCTGACGTGTTGGTTTGAGACGCCTGTCAGATGCAGGCGCCAAGGAGGCAGGAGAGCAAGCGGAGCAGAAGACACGGAGTGGGCGCACAAAGATGGTTTTCACAGCCAGGAGCATGGGTGGCGTCCCAGAGGGGAGAGTGTAGACAGGAGCAGTACTGAGCCCCGGAGACTCCCACAGTCAGACGTGTGCAGAGGACGAGGAGACAGCATCAGAGATGAAGAGCAGCTGTCATGAGGATCAGGATGCCCTGCCGCGCTAGGATGAACCCCACACCCCTAGGCACGGCAAGGACCACCCTGGGCCGTCTGCCTGCCACCTTCCTCTTTAGGCTCGTCTCTCCTGTACCCTCCTTCGGCCAGTTTCAGTGTTTCCCCAAGTGCATCCTATTGCTGCAGACCTTTGCACACGCCGTCCCCTCTCCAGGAGTACAAAAGTCATGGAAACTCATTATAATTGGTCAAACCAACGGAAATGCACGACATAGAAAGCAAAAGCCGCCGATCACCCTGACTTCGAGTTAATAAGCATTTGTGCTGTGTGTTCCCAGGTGTGTTTGTTGTGCATGTACTAATGCACTCTCTGACACGTGCATGCCATCCGCCCACCCCCACAAACGGAATACCAACTTTACCACACACTTTCTCCTCTTAATACATTACGGACTCTTTCCACATGCCTAGAGAGTATATACCCACATCTCAGTACAAATGTACAACGGTACATTTCAGTACATAGCAAGGAGCCTAATTCTTTAAAATAGATGTTTAGAGTTTCATTGCACAGATTAATCACAACTTATTTAACCAATCTCCATGGATGTAGCATTCCCCCCTTTTTCATTTTTTGCAATTATAATGCAGCAATGCTCTACTTTGTATATTCTATACAAATTCATGCCTGTAGACAAACACATTCCTAGAAGTAGGGTTGTGAAGTCAAAAGAGGTGAATGCTTTTCATTCAATAGATATTGCCAAAATGCTCTCCAAAGAGCTCAAGACAATTTTTGCCAACAAAATTTTTTTTTGCCAAGTGTGAATGAAATTCCTTGTTTACCCACACTCTTGCCAAGACTGGGTATTATCGATCATTTTAACTCATTGAATTCTGATGGCAAAAAATGATATTGTATTATTGATTTAATTTGCAGTTCATAGAATATAAATAATGCTTCTAATGGTTTTGCACATTCTTTGCCCATTTTTCTGTAGGAATTTTTACTCTTTGATTTGTAAGAGTTCTTGGTATATTAGATGTCTTATATAGGTGTTGCAAATATTCTTGATTAGTTTGACTTTTTTTTTTTGAGACAGCGTCTCACTCTGTTGCCCGGGCTAGAGTGAGTGCCATGGCGTCAGCCTAGCTCACAGCAACCTCAAACTCCTGGGCTCAAGCGATCCTACTGCCTCAGCCTCCCGAGTAGCTGGGACTACAGGCATGCACCACCATGCCCAGCTAATTTTTTCTATATGTATTTTAGTTGGCCAGATAATTTCTGTCTATTTTTAGTAGAGACGGGGTCTCGCTCTTGCTCAGGCTGGTCTCAAACTTCTGACCTCGAGTGATCCACCCACCTCGGCCTCCCAGAGTGCTAGGATTACAGGCATGAGCCACCGCGCCCGGCTTAGTTTGACTTTTTTTAAACTTATCTTTATTTTTCCAAAAGGTTTAGAATTGTAAATGGTCATGCATAGTAACTTTTTTCCCCTCCAAATTTTGTGTGTCTTGCTTATGAAGGTCTTTAATATTTCAAAACCGTTTTCTAAAACTTACTCTTCTTATTTCTAGAACTTCATTGCTTTTATTTTCTTACATATAAACATATTTGAACCATCTGGAATTCTTTTGGTGTTGAGAGGTAGGAATCCAGTTCCTCTTTGTAAATATTTATTGAATGAATGAACGAGACATTCGGCAGCTCTAAGTAAAGTTGATGGCCTCCTAAGGCATTAAGTCAGATGGTTAATAAGGTTGATTATTCACTCAGCAAATATCCCTATCCCAAAGGCCAGAGCGGCAGAATGCAGTGGTGACTACAGTCAGATATGGCTCCCACCCTTGTGGCTATGGCAGTTGATGGAAGAGGCAGACGTTGCCCAGATAACATGAATGGATGTCAACATTACAAAGGAGACATGTGCTCTGGAAGAGCATATAATAAAGGAATCTACGCTGGCCTGGGATGTCAAGGAAGGTCATCACCGGTCAGGGAGTTTCCTTGGGAAGTGCTCTCAGGACAGCCCCTGTGGGAGGGTGATGCAGCAGGACTGGCAGATGGAGAAAACTGCTTTGCAGTTGCAGCAAAAGCCTTGCCCAGCCCGACAGGGAAAGGACCCTTGGAAGTTGCTCTGAATCGAAGCCAGGGGTCTGGGCCTTCACTACCCACCATGGCGCCCTCCCCCAGTGGCCTAGGCTGATGGTCCCAGGCAGCTCAGCCAGAGTGCTCCTACGGTGAGACTCATCTGTGAGCGCCAACTGCCAGGCATCCTGGCAGCTGGGGAAGGAGGAATGGTCCTGACATGGATGTCTGGGTGGCACCACAGAGCGTCCACCTCTGCAGAAGTCTTCTCTAAAGAAGTTGGGGAGATCCTTAGCCGGGCATGGTGGTGCATGCCTGTAGTCCCAGCTACTCGGGAGGCTGAGGCAGGAGGATCCCTTGAGCCCAAGAGTTTGAGGTTGCTGTGAGCTAGGCTGACGCCACGGCACTCACTCTAGCCTGGGCAACAAAGTGAGACTCTGTCTCAAAAAAAAAAAAAAAAAAAAGAAGTTGGGGAGATCTTGAGTACCAATGGGTGAGCAGGCGTTAACTAGGCACAGAGAACAGGAACTTTTTCTAGGGGCAACGTACTTTCTCTAGACATGGGAACCCTTTGTATGGCACAGGCAGGAACGGAAGCAGGGAGACAAATTAGGAGGCTATTAAAGGAATGGATTCGTTCAATACATTGAAATCTGGATATAAGCTGGGCACAGTGACTCAAGCCTCAAATCCTAGCACTTTGCACTTTGGGAGGCTGAGGAGGGAGGATTGCTTGAGGTCTGGGGTTGGAGACCAGCCTGAGCAAGGGGGAGACTGCTGTCTCTACAAAAAATAGAAAAATTAACTGGGCGTGGTGGCACTTGCCTGTGGTCCCAGCTACTTAGGAGGCTGAGGCAGGAAGATCGCTTGAGTCTAGGAGTTTGAGGTTGCAGTGAGCTATGAGGGCACCACTGCACTCTAGCCAGGGCAACAGAGTGAGACCCTGTCTTCAAAAAAAAAAAGGGGGGGGGGGGCAGGGAGGTGGCTCATGCCTATAATCCTAGCACTCTGGGAGGCCCTCTGGGAGGGAGGATCTCTTGAACTCAGAAGTTCCAGACTAGCCTGAGCAAAAGTGAGACCCTATGTCTACTAAAAATAGAGAAAATTAGCCAGGTGTGGTAGTTCTTGCCTGTAGTCCCAGCTACTCGGGAGGCTGAGGCAAGAGGATCACTTCAGCCCAGGAGTTTGAGGTTGCTGTGAGCTAGGCTGACACCATGGCACTCTAGCCTGGGCAACAGAATGAGACTCTGTCTCAAAAAATAAATAAATAAATAAACAAATAAATCTGAATATAAACATACAAAAAACTAGAAAGGCAGAAAAGGTAAGTATCCTAATAACCTCAGCCCTCAGAGACAACTGCTATTAATATTTTAGTGCATTTCTTTTCCATCTTTCTTCTCTGCATATTTCACTTAAAAGCCAGGACTTTATTGTAAATGTGATTTGTTTGTCTGCTTTTTTCTACAAATTTTCCTATACCTTTACTGTTTCTAATTACAAAAGCAGTGCCTGCCAATTACACAAACTTAGAAAGTACAGACGAATTTGAAAAGGAAGAAGGCCCACAATCCCTCCTCCCTGGCTAAGTCCGTTGTTGACATATCTTGGTGCAACATTATTCAGATTCTTTCTTATGCATCCCTGTATCTTGCTTTTTGTAGAATGAGTCTTTAAGCATCACTTATAAGTTTCCTTGGGAAGCCCTGGGTTGGGAGTCAGGTGGAACATCAATAGCTCTTCCCCTCTCTTCCAGCCTGAGCACTGAATTGCGAGTAATGGCCGAGCACTTCCAGCCTGGACATATTATGATCAGGAAGAATGGGTGGCCAAGTAGACCCCAGGGCTGCAGGAAGAGGTCACAGGGAAAAGAGAAGGCCCAGAAACGAGGTCTGGTACCTCCATAGGGAAGGCTTTGCCATCTCTGGCCTGTGGAGCATCCTCTAGCCGAGAAAGGTGCCAGGCTCCAGAGCTGCCTTTGTTACCTGGAGCCTCCCATAACTCCTTGCACTTCCCCAAGTGCACCAGGCTCTCTCTGGCCCATGCTGATTCCCTGCCTGTGTCTTTTTCCTCCTACTGATGCAGCCACTGGAGGGTCCCCAACAACATCTGGGGTGCTCCTTCCCCCAACTCACCTGCCTCTGTTTCCAATTTTCGGGGAACAGAGCTTCGTGAAAGCAGAGAAGGGATCAGCCTTCTCCGGGTGGAGGAACGGCCTATGTTTGCACAGTGAAAGTCAAGGCCTCTTTCAGAGGTGAAGAAAGTGGTTTGACTTTGGGAAGCTAAGCAGCTGCCTCTCGCCCTGCCGTGTCTTGGAAGGACATCAAAAAGTGAGCTTAGATGGCAATGACGGTATTTAGGTGAGCCAGCCAAAGGAACTTCAAGACAAACAGGCGAGAGGCACTGTCCCCTCTCTTCTTAAAAAGCTTTGGATCCAAGCCCAAGCCACCAGCAGAGTAGGGAGCAAGCCCCCTGGAGTGGTGACATTCAGACAGAGGTGCGATGGCCCCCTGTCAGGAATGCCTTTGAAGGGGTCCCAGAAAAGAGCTAGACTACTTTGAGTTTGAGGGTCTTCTAACTCAAAGATGGATGTTCCCCGAAACCCCTTATAGAGGTCCGAGGATCTGGGGGGTGGGGTGCAGGGACAGAGAGCAGTGGCTGGAGCTGGGCAGGTGGGGCCTGGCAGGGAGTTCAGCTGCGTAGAACAAGGGACCAGCAGGGACTTTAAGTCAGCTGGCCAGAAGTGGCTTCCAGGGAAAGTAGACAAAAGCAGAGTGCACACCAGCACCCAGGCCATGAGCCTGCCACACTCCCTGCTCTGTGACTTCATGCAATGGACAGTTTTTCCTCTAGTCAGAAATTACAAGAAAAACTTCTAAGTGCCACCTCCTGGTGGGAGCTCCCACTTCCGAGTCAGAGTGCCGTCCTTGAACTATTTCAGTCTCGCTGCTGTAGAATGAAGACCGAGCGCCTTAGTGTGGCCTTTAGGCCCTGCGTGACCAGGCCCCTGCCCACCCCCCAGCCTGGTCTGGAGCTGCTCTCCTGAGTGCCCTGTCTCCTCCAGACATGCTGGCCTTCTGTCTTTTTCTAGAAGACACGGTGTCCCTTCTCTTCTCCATCACACTGTTTTTGCTGCGGGAACTCCCACCTCATTTAAGTCCACAACCAGTCCCTTCACTGGACTCTAAGGGGCTACCTTAGAGTCACCTACTCTAAGGGGCTCAGTTCAAATGCTACCTCCTCCAGGAAGCCCTTCTGGATACTCCAGACCAGGCTGAACTCCTTTCTCACAGCCCTGTGTGTTTCTCTTTCATAGCACCCACAACGATTGTACTTTAATGACTGTCATTTAACATCGGAATCCCCTGCTAGACTGGAAGCTCGTTGGGGGCAGAGCTGTGGCCATCTTGTTCACCACCAGACCCCCAGAACCCTCTAGAGCCCGGCACAGAGTGAGCACTAAGGGAGTATTTGGAGAGAGAGAGGAAGAAGGAGGGAAGGGAGGGATGGAAGGAAAGAGGAAGGAAGGAAAGAAGGAAGGAAGGGAGGGAGGGAGGGAGGCAGGAGATCCCTGAGAAAAACAGCATTCTTAAAATGATGAAACATGATTAATTAAATCAGGAACATAAATAGTGGCCCATATGTCAAGGTTCTATTTGTTCTGTGACAGTGTAAAAACTGCACATTTTTTATCAAGATGGAAAAAAACAAACAAACAAAAAAACATGTGCACCGTCTCCTAGTGACACCTTCTGCCACTTCACCAGGGTGAGGCCCCCTGAGAGTTCTGTGCGGTGAGGAGGAGCAGGGTGGCCTCCATGGAGACACACCTGGTCCGGCTTTCGGAGCTGGGACCCAGGAGCCAAGCTGGAGGGCAGGAAGCACAGGCAAGGAGCTCAGATGTAGATGAACTATCCCTTCTGTGCGAGCACCGTCTCCTAGTGACACCTTCTGCCACTTCACCAGGGTGAGGCCCCCTGAGAGTTCTGTGCGGTGAGGAGGAGCAGGGTGGCCTCCATGGAGACACACCTGGTCCGGCTTTCGGAGCTGGGACCCAGGAGCCAAGCTGGAGGGCAGGAAGCACAGGCAAGGAGCTCAGATGTAGATGAACTATCCCTTCTGTGCAAGTACTGGGTTTGGTGTTTGGCTTATTTAATCCTCACAGTAAGTCTGTAAAGTAGGAATTATTACTATTGTCCCCATTTCAAAGATGAAGAAACTGAGCTTCAGCAGGTTAAGGAATTTGATTAGTGTCACACAGCTCAATAAGGGGCAGAACTGCCATTTGTACCCAGCCCTACCTGACCCCACCAACCATGCTCTTTTCTCCCTGTAGCTTCTGTGAACAAGAGGCAGAGGTCCTGCTGGCAGCTGTGGGTACATACTGTGGCTTTGGAAGTCAGAGTGATGACAGGCAACACCTGCTGTTTCTGTCTGTGTCACAGCCCTCCCTGTTCCGGCAGCATGACCCTCTTTCTGTGTGGTGCCGGTGAGCTGACCCTGCCCTTTTCTCACCCCAACTCCCAAACATAGATACATGGCCTGGTTAGAACACCCATCTCCACATCCACAGCTATTGGTTCGGGAGCAGGCATGTGACCAGGCAGGGCCAATAAGAGCCCTTCCCTGGATTTTTGTGCTGAATCTATTGGGAGAGGTGGTCTTTTCCACTGAGGTGCTAAGTGATTTGGAAACAGAATTGCGACTGCCATGGGACATCTTTCTTGCCACGTGAAGAAGACCAGCTGTGGACACAAACCAAGAGAGAAAAGGAAGCAGAAAGGAGACATGGACAGAGACCACCTTGAAGGCCTTGTTTGAGCTCTGGATCCAGTCATGTCTGAACTACCCTTGGACTTCCCAGGTGCACAAGTTAATAAGTTCTCTTTTTTATTAATACTGGAGCAGGTGTATGCTGGAGAAAAGTAAGCACACCTGGATGGAGAAGATGAGAGGGTCGAGTGGGAGCTCAGCAAGACCTAGAACCGTCCAAGTGACATTGAAGGGGACGGGGAGGGGAAGCAGAATCTACCGACTTGATTTGGGACCATCTTGTCAACCACCCACCAGCCTGCCGTGTGACTTTGTACCCATGGTGTACTCTGATCTCAGGCCTGCCATCTGCAGAGGGTTGTACTAATTTGCAAACTAAGGCAGAGACTGCTTGTTCCTGGGAAACTGCAGAGAAATAGGAAAATTTCCAGTGAAATAAATATAAAGAGATCTTTCCCAATCTGGAGAGGAAGGAGGGGCCGCCATTACTGAGCACCTAGTGTGTGTGGCAGGCATGCACATGAGGCCCGTTACCTGCTTAGCTGCAAGCTACTAAACTGAAGGTAAGGGTCCAAGGCTTGACGCTCAACACATGTCACTCATTCGAAAAGGAAATATTTTTGGAACGAAAGAAACACTTATGCCAATCGACTCTCACAAGAGTCCGGTGAGAAGAGAGTCAGAGACAAGGAAACTGATGCTCAGGGAGGACCAGAGACTCTGCAAAGCCACATAGTTGGTAAGTAATCAAGGCAAATCCAGTGCACATCTTTCAGGCCCGAGAACTTGTGCATTTTTGCCGTAGTCCGGGACTGACTGAAGCCATCAGCTCCGCGGGAAATGCCCACAGTGGGAGCCTCCGGGAACCTGCAGCAGGGGAGGTGGAAAGAACAGGTTGAGTTACATGACTTACAAAAATAAGATGGAAAGAGCTAGATGACAAAGGACGCGTAACTGTTGAAACAGAAGTGACACCCAGGAAAGGGTTGGAAGGAGGCTTTTCTCTAAAATTCCTGACCTTGAGGATGGGATTTTTGCTGGTGTGAGGACAGAGATGGACAGCAGGAGAAAGTTAGGAAGGGGAAGCTTCCTCGAGGGCAGGAGTAAGGAAGCCGGGGGCCAGGAGACGGGGAGACTTGCAGACTCTGTGTGGAGAGCAGTTTGCAGAGGCTGCGGGCCCAACCGGGGAGCTCTAGGCTCTGGGGTCGCCCAGCCCTGGGTTGGAATCCCAGCTCAGCCCGTCACCAACTGTATGACCCGGGGTTACTTTGTTCAGAGCCTCCACTGTCATCTGAGAACGAGCACAGTTCTCCATCAGAGCCCGGCACAGTCTCCAGCAGGTGTAATGACAGCAGAGATGCTCCAACCTTGTGCCTGGGGCTTGTCCTGGAGAGGGACGAGGCCTCTGCCACTCCCTCACCTTCCTCTCAAGCAGGGCTGGGACAGGTGGGGGACAACTCTCCACGTGCAGAGGTCCCTAGAGTGGAAAGCGGGAGGGGGAGGGGAAGCCCAGGCACTTTAGCCCTGAGCCTTGTCTAAAACATTTATCTGAGACTTTGGAAAACTTTTCTTAGGACCAAAAAAAAAAAAATACTAACTTCAAAGCTTCCTTGTTTTTTATGTTGAGAGAGGAAAAGTCTTAAATGAGGCTTTGTGCCACAGGTCCCTCTTGTTTTAGAAGAAACACCCCTGGGGACCTTGGCTGGCCAGGGGTTGGGCCAGATCTTTTTCTGGAATGGACCAGGACCAGCTGTAAAGACTGCCTTGAATGGGCACAGATGGGAATTTTGCTACATGGTATTATATTTAGGAACAAGATTTTTCTCCCCCTTGGTATAGAGGTATGGACTGCACTACTTTGAAAATTGTTCCTGGCAGAAGAGCGTATGTGTGTGAGCACGTGAGTATGTGGATATGGCGTGTGGGTGGCGCCAGTGGCATGTACGAGACGTGTGCTGGGGGTGGGAGGGTGTTTTCTGTCCAGGAGAGCAGGCGCTGTCTTCATCTCCTGTTGGTGATGGACGTCTTCGGGACTGGGCAGGGCCCACTGAGCCCCCTGGGGTCACCCCAGAAAAAAGCTCTCAGCTTTTGGTTCATGTGTGGTTGCAGACACCTGCATTCTTCTAGGTTGTCCTGGGAGGGGTAGAATTTTGTTTCTTGACGTGAGCAGCCACCAGTCCTTTGACCAGTCGTTCTAGAAAAGGGCAAATCTAAGGGTAGAGAATGCAGCTCCAAAGCAGAGGAGTTAGAGGTCAACCTCCCCATCTGGGGAGGAGGAAAAAGGGCAGCCACTGGAGAGGGTGAAGGAGGCCAGTGGGGGATGGGGTGGGACTCTTGGCAAGGCCGCCCTGGAGCAGTCGTTGCTGCCTGCTTCTCCAGCCTCGCAGTTCCTCCTGCTGCTGCCAGGCCCTCGGGAACAACGCTGGGTTGACCATTGCAGCCCAGTCTTTGCTGCGGGGTGTTAAAGGACAGCCAGTGTCCACACTCGGGGCAGACCCACGGAGGCGCTAGCTGCCGTCCCCACAGGCCTCCTTCTCTGAGGCCTCTACGGTGGTGCAGCATCATTTCAGGAGAGACTGGCAGCAAAGTGACAGAGGTCCATGTGGAAGAGAGTCACTAGGGAGCCAGGTCCCAGTGTGGTCACAGCCCCCAGCCTTGATAGACGGAAACTAGACAGAGATGAACTCCCTCTGCCCTCAGTCCTGGCGGGGACAAAGCTGAAAGCTGGAGCCTACATCCCAAACACAACGGTACAGACTAGTCACTCACAAGCTGTTTCATATATCCATCAGGACTCCTTCATTTGCAAAGGACTCAATTTATATTAGCTTTGGATGAAAAAGAAATGTATTGGCTCATGTAGCCAAGAAATTTGAGGGATTCAGGCATGGCTAGCTCTAGGAGTGTCGTGGGACTCTGTGTCTCTCTACCTCTCAGATCCACTTGCTTCTGCTTGACTTCATTCCCCCACAGGCTCTTACTCCGTCGGAGTGACAGGTTTCCTAATAGCTCCAGGTTTACAGGGTCCTAGAAGTTGTAATTACAAAGAGAGAGACTCTCTGTTCCAGAGTCCATGATAAAACTTTCAAAAGGATGTAAACCCATGGTGTTTAATACAGAGAGATGGATAAAGCATGTCCCCCAATCACAATAAACAGAACTAGGGCATAGATCTTGGCTTCTAAATGCAACCCTCTGCCAAAAGGAACTAGAAGTCCGTAGAGAAACGGCTGATTTCAAGGCTGAGCCTGGGAAAGTACAACATGCACCCAAAATATCTTATTCAACTAGAAAACACAGAAGCACTTAAAGAAGGACAGAGACACATTGAAAGGACATGGAAGCTGGCTTGGAGGAGCCTCCACTAGCCAAATCTGGGACAATTTTAGCATCAAAATAAATAATAGAAATAATAGATTATAACCTGCTGGATAAAACAGGAATCAGTGAGTCCTTCCTGATATAAATAAGTAAACACGTACATTGAATCTTCATGGGAAATAGGATATTCACCTGGTCTCAAAGTCACTCCCCTCAAAATACTTATTAATCACAAAGGGGAAAGAGTAACTTCCCCGTGGGGAAGCCTGGCCAACCTCACCTTCATCCAGCGACCAAGTGAGCGCATCAGGAATGGGGCAAATCAAAACGACACCCTGCCAGGATGCAACAAAAAGGACACAGCTGCGCTTCTGGGATATCCCTGCCAACGACCCAGAATCTGAATCGAATCAAAAGGAAACACCAGACAAAGCCATTCTACAAAATAGCTGGTGGCTCATTCTTACGGGGCTGAGGTCAGGAGAGGCAAGAAAAGATCAAGGAACAGCTCCAGATTGAATGTGTGATTCCGAACAGACCCTTTTGCTGGAGGGAATACATCCGGGACAGTTGTGAAGCCGGGATGAAATCTGAGGATTGGACAATAATACCGTACCAGCATGAGTCTCCTGGTTTTCACAGCTGGTGCAGTGGAATGACTTTGTAGGAAATACACGCTGAAGTTTGTATTTGGAAGTGACTGGCATTGTGCAAGCAAATGTATTCTCAAGTGGTTCAGGGGAAGAAAGGTTTTTGTACAGTACTTGGAATTTTTTATAAATCTAAAGTTGTTTAAAAAAATTGTTTTTATATACCTCTAAAAGGATTCTGATTGATCCTGCTTAGGTCACACATCTACTCTAGACCAACTGCTGTGCCCAAGGGCTGAGGTTTTCTGAGTGGCCACTTTGGATGGTGTGCCCACGCCCGAGAGAGACGGGAACCTGGGTTAGGGGACAGGCAGCTGGAGCAACAGCCCATCAGGATGAGATGGATTGAAAAACAGCAGTTTCCTGGCGGAGTGGATTCAGGACAGACAAAAAAGCAACATCTGTCTACTCCACTTAGGGTACACTGTTATCATTAACACTGGGAAAAGAGTCATTTAAAAGCACATAAACCTTTTGACTCAGTAATTCCATGCCTTGGTAATCTATTATTTATAGATATATATAGATATATATATATATACATTTTTTTTTTTTTTTTTTGAGAAAGAGTCTCGCTCTGTTGCCCGGGCTAGAGTGCTGTGGTGTCAGCCTACCTCACAGCAACCTCAAACTCCTGGGCTCAAGCGATCCTCCTGCCTCAGCCTCCCAGGAAGCTGGGACTATAGGCATACGCCACCATGCCCGGCTAATTTTTTCTATATATTTTTAGTTGTCCAGCTAAGTTCTTTCTATTTTTAGTAGAGACAGGGTCTTGCTCTTGCTCAGGCTGGTCTCAAACTCCTGAGCTCAAACAATCCTCCCGCCTTGGCCTCCCGGAGTGCTAGGATTACAGGCGTGAGCCACCGCGCCCGGCCCTATTAATATATTTTTAAAAAATAATCCCAATATGGAGTGAGGGAAGCTCTGCATTCAAAGATGTTGGTTGCAGTGTTATCTAGGGTACTGAGAAACTAAAGGCCACCTGTTAGTCCCAGGATGGGAGACAGGCTGAGGAACGCTGGCCCGTGGCCGGAGGGCTGCCCAGCTCTGCAGCCATTGGCACACGGCCCGTGGGCCTCTGGGTGTCCTAAGTGCAGGGCTCTGCCTTTCCCCACTCAGCTGAGATCATTTCAGTGCACCCAACTTGTCCAAGCCACTCCGCACCCCCTGGCATTAGCTACCATCCCCTCACACCACTGTCACCTTCTTTTCTGCCTTGTCCAGGGCTGGCTGCCTCTCTAAGCTAGAGAGAGGGCAAGGTGCCAGGGGTGTGGCCCCTCCATAGTCAGCCACTTGGGCTGGAGCCCAGTGCCTGTGGTCACAACATGAAAGCAAGACATTATCATTATAATCATGACGATGACGATGATTATAAACTTCATCGAGTGTGAAACATGCCAGGTGCAGCTCTAAGGGCTTTCCTGTGCTAATTCATTCAATCTTGACACTATCTCCACAAAGTAGCTGCTATTTTTCTCTCCCTTTTTCAGATGAGGAAACTGAGGCATCACACAGCTGGAAAAAAAGAAGCCTAACGTACCATCTTGCAAACACATACAGACCACTCTGTGAGCTCCTGCCCTGGGAAGTTCTGAATTGACTCAGCTATTCTCTCCAATCTTCCGGCACCTTCTTTGACCCATCTTTTCAATACTAAACATTTATGGAGGGCAAGTTGGAGAGACATTGTAATAGGTACTTGGGGTACAGAAGTGAAAACAGGTCCTGACATCGAGGTTTCACAGTCTAGCAGGGTATAAGGACGTGAAGACAAACAGTCCAGTCCAGGAGATGCTGGAAGTTGAGGTTTGGACAAAGGTCTGTGGAAAACAGATGAAGGTGCTCAGCCTACCCTGGGACCCAGAAAGGCATAAGCGAGGTTGAGCTGGCTTTGCCGGGTACTGGGAGTAGCAGGGCTTTGCGGGAGGAGGCACACGTGGGCGGAGGCGTGGCACTGTGCAGAAAGCTTGGCGATTCTTTAATACCACTCGGCACCATTCTTTAGACGGTTGGGTCAATGAAGTCCAAAGGAATGTCCAAATGGTTTCACTTTGCTGAAATGGTTTGTACTAGAATTTATTTTATACAAGCAAATTCTTGCCTTGAGCCTGAAAAGCTCTTTGTTTCATGGGAATTTGGGGCTATTTTTGAAAAATGTGCCATGGGTAATGTCCCATATGCATCTCATTTTTTGCTTGCGTGCAAGTTCTGTAGAACTTGTGGCCATGCAGTGGTCTGATGGCTTGCGCAGCACGTGGTTTGGAAGGGCTGGATCACAGTGGAGTGGCAGTGGAGAGGAACGTGGAAAAGAGAACCCTAGCTCCCCGACGCTGCTCTTGGGAAGCAGCTCAACCTCTTGGATCCTCAGTTTCCTCATCTGTAAAAATATGCCTTTCTCCTAAGGTGGTAGGGCCAATTGAATAAATAAGATAACACAGCAAGCTTCTGGATTGCAGGTTCCATGCTGCGGAGGGCATTCTGGCCTTGTTGGAGGAGGGGTTGGCTCACAAGCCCCCGATCTGCCTTACACCCCTGAGACTTAATAGTCTCAGCCTGCACAGTCACAGGAGAGACATAGAGAAAGTGAGCAGTTAGGATTCCTGCTGACAGCCTGTCTTAGTCTGTTTGTGCTGCTAAGACAAAACACCTGAGACTGGGTCATGTATAAAGAACAGGAATTTTTTGAAGACAGAAAAAGAGAGAAAGAAAGAAAGAGAGAGAGAGGGAGAGAGAGAAAGGAAGGAAGGAAGAAAGGAAGGAAAAGAAAGGAAGGAAGGGAGGGAGGGAGGGAAGGAAGGAAGGAAGAAGGGAGGAAGGAAGAATTTTCTCACTGTTCTGGAGGCTGGGAAGTCCAAGATCAAGGCGCTAGCATCTGGTGACTGGTGAGGGCCTTCTTGCTTCGTCCTCACCTGGTGGAAGATAGAAGGCACAATGAGGCCTTGCTAGTTCCCTCCAGCCTTCAACAGGACACTAATGCCATCCATGAGGGTGGAGCCCGCATGGCCTAATCACCTCGTAAAGGCTCCACCTCTTAATACTGTTGCATTGGGGATTTAACTTTTAAAATGAATTTTGGAGGGAACACAAACACTCAAACCATAGCAGGGCCCCAAAGAACCAGCCAGTTTCCAACCCAGCCTGGCTCAGCCCTGTGGGGACTTTTCCAACTCTTGCTCCTATTTTTTAACTCCTCCTGCTCCATGCTTTGCTTCTCCCTCACCTCTGCCCTCCTCTGCTCTGACCAGGAAAGTGAAATGCAGCTTGGACAGTGAGAGAGGCTAAAGACAGAACAATAATAAAAGGTTTTTGCTGGTGTTTTTGCTGGTGTTTCTTTTCTCAACGGAGGGGTTCATTTCTTCACCATCACCATTTCATCTTCTGAGCCTACCAGGGGTCATCAGTGGCAGCTAGATAATCAGTTCTGGGGGACAGAGTGCTAAGACAAGCATAACTTACCAAGAAGAATTTATGTGTGAGATTCAATCAAAATGATTTCCGTGTTCTACTAATAGATGTCTATATGGCGAAAAAAATGAACCATTATCCTGAGCTCACACCATACACAAAAACTAACACAAGATAAATCACAGACCTATGTGAAAAAGATAAAACTATAAGGTTTCTAGAAGAAAACATAGGAGAATATCTTCTTGACCTTGGAGTAGCCAAAGATTTCCGTAGGCAGGATGCTAAAGTGTTAACCATTTTTTAAAAAGGATAAATTTGTCATCATCAAAAATAAAAGCTTTAAAAGACACAATTAGGAAGTAAAAAGGCACATCACTCTTCACTGGGAGACTGGGAGAAAATATTCACAAGAGATACATCTAACAAAGGACTTGTATCTGTAACATATAAAGAGCTTCTATAAATCAATAAAAAAGACAAACAATCCACATTAAAAATGGACAAAGGACTTAACCAGACATTCCTCAAAAGATATATGAATGGCCAATAATCAAATGAAAAAGTGCTTAACATCTTTAGTCATCAGAGGAATGAAACCATAATGAGTTGCCACTTCAAAGCTTTGTGCATGAATACAAGTAAAAACACTGACAATTTCAGATGTTAGGTAGATGGATACTATGCAGCAATAAAAAGGAATTAATTACAGCTATCTGTGACAACATGAATGAATCTCCAAAACATTTTATGCCGAGTGAAAGAAATCTTCCTTACACAAGAATACACACTATATGATTCCATTTATACAAAGTTCAAGAATGGGGAAAATTATCTCTAGTGATAAAAATCTGAATGACAGTTGCCTCTGGGGAGTGAACTATCGACTGGAAAATGGCACCAGGGGACTTCCTGGGGTGACAGAAATGTTCTATATCTTGATTTGTGTGGCGGTTATATTGGATGGCACTTTAAAAATCTGTAGTGTTGCCCAGGCACAGTGGCTCATGCCTGTAACTCTAGCACTCTAGGAGGCCAAGGCAGGAGGATCGCTTGAGGTCAGGAGTTCTAGACCAGCCTGAGCAAGAGTGAAGACCCCATCTCTACTAAAAATAGAAAAAATTAGCCTGGCGTGGTGGTGTGTGTCTGTCTGTAGTCCCAGCTACTCGGGAGGCTGAGGCAGGAGGACTGCTCGAGCCCAGGGATTTGAGGTTGCTGTGAGCTAGGCTGATGCCACGGCACTCTAGCCTGGGCGACAGAGCGAGACTCTGTCTCAAAAAAAAAATCTGTAGTGTTTTATTGTACGTAAAATATACCTCTATAAAAAATAGAATAGACTTTTTTAAAAAATTAAGACTCCCAAATCCTGAAAGACAGACAAATGGAGAGATGCATTTATTATACATAGTGCTCAACTATTTGCAGTACAATTTTATATCCACGGTCCTCATATCCAAAGTCCTTACTGGGGTCTTACTTTATCCTGAATTCCTACTGTTCCCTTCCACCCCCGGGTCCCTCTGCTCCAGCCCCTCTGACCGCTCACCATTCCTCAAATAAGGCGGACACGTTCCCATCTCAGGGCCCTTGTACTTGCAGGTCTCTCTGTCTGGAATCCTCTTCTCTCGGTGGCTGGCTTCCTCCTCCTCTTCCCGCTGTGCTGCTCAGATGTCACCCGGTCACAGAACAGCACACACATCCTGCCTTGTCTCTCTCTTTCCCTCTCCTTTTCTCCATTACCCGTTATCCACCCCCCACCCTGACAATGTTCATATTTATTTGCTTACTGTCTGTCTCGCCTTCTAGAATGTCAACTCCACAAAGACAGGGACTTTGTTTTGTTCACAGCTATGACCCCAGTACCTAGACAGTTGTTAAATATTTGTTCTCAGTGGGCTTTTGCAGCAACCCTGGGATATTTTTGGAGATTGTAAAGTTTAAAAAGGATAATGATGACAAACAGAAGGCCTGACATACAGTAGATAGTCAATGAACGTTAGTTCTTTTCTCTCCCAAACTCTTCTCTGGGTGTGTAGGCCAGGATTTATTATCTCCCCCATTTTCTAATTTGGGAAAATAAAGTTGTGAATGGTATTAATTGATGACCTTCTTAAGGGCACACAACCAATGGCAGGTCTCAAATTTGAGTCAGGGCCTTTCGATCCCAAATGGCCCTTAAGGCAGACAGCAGCCATCAGTTAAATGACCAGACCACACAAGGCGGGGCAGAGATGTTAGCACAAGGACTAATTTGTTGAGCACTGTTGGGCACTAGCTCCCCCTCCCCGCTTCAATTTGATACCCTGGAGACTTATGGCAGGATGCATATAACTCTCTATTAACCTTGTGGGTTAGGAAGGAGGCCTGCTGGTGTTGTAGATAAACTAAAGGCATTTGACACCTGAACACTTTACTTGTTTTCTTTTGACAGCAGACATACCTCCCAAGTTACATGTGACCTCAGCTACGTTCACATGAATTTGCACATCAAGACCATGTGCTCCACAGTTTGCAGGACACAGATTACGGTGGTGGGATGAGCGAGCAGGGAGGAGCTCAGATGGTTGAAGGCAGCCAACAGGAGAATAAGTACGTGCTGTAAAGTCCAAGAGCACGTTCTCCAGGGTGGAAAATAGCAGATCCCTGCGTGGACTACATAGCGCTGCAATTGGACCTGTCCAGCATCTGATTCAGCTGTTGGCACATCCCAGCCGGCCTCTCACTTTCTCTTACTACCCTCTTCCTCTCGCATCTCTTGCCCTGGCCCATCTGACCTACCCTCCAAGTTCCACTGATGACATCACTTCCCTCCAGGCAGATCGAAGGTTCCAGACCTCTCTCCCCACCTCCACCAACTGTGCCTGGGACTCTCCTCCCAGCCTGAACCAGGTTCTGGGGGCTTTGCTCCCAGTGCAGGCCCTGAGAGGGATTTAATATTTAACAGTGGAAACCCCAAAGCTCGGGAGGACTTTGCAATGCAGGTACAGGCGGGCATCTTTTTCTAAATCTGACATTTATTTTTAGGGGGAGTCAAGAACCCCTTTGGGAATCTGATAAAAGCTATGGAGCCCTTTCCCCAGGGAAG
Organism: Eulemur rufifrons; assembly: GCF_041146395.1. Classification (NCBI taxonomy): domain Eukaryota; kingdom Metazoa; phylum Chordata; class Mammalia; order Primates; family Lemuridae; genus Eulemur; species Eulemur rufifrons. The sequence goes on from NC_090991.1 coordinate 18,737,288, forward strand.
AGCACATTCACACAAGAATTCAAGAATTCCTGCACCCCCTGAAACCCAGCCACAGAAACAGAGTTAAGTACATCTGCTTTAAGTCTTCAAAGCACTCATTTTTTCAGAGCCTTTGTTATATTCCTTAAAACATCCCAATGATCCAATGCTTTTCAACCTTAGGATGGTTGGGGGAGCTTCTCCTCTTAATTATAGAGGAGTTTGTGTTGGGAGGAGGCAGCTCTAGTGGTAAATGACGCTTAGGACTTGTCTGGGAGAATGAAGACAAAAAGAATAGCTCAAGTCTCGTGTTTGCCAGAAGGAGAAGGAACACGGCGTCCTCACGCTCAAGGCTTGTTCTAAACTTAGCCAGCTCCCGTGGTTCCAAAGTTGGCAAAATGAGCTCCCGCACTCCTAATAAACATGCCGCCGTGCAGTGACTCACGGAGACAGCAGCCACGTGCGGGATGTGGCTGCTTCAAGCAAGCCAGACGGGGACCATGGTTGGCTGAATCTCTTGACACGGCAGGGACGGCCAATGCAGGGCCGGGGAAGGACAGCCCGGGTGCCAGTCCAAAGAGCCAGGCGGGTTCACCCACGGCAGAAACCAACTTCTCATCGGGGGCTGAAGAACAAGGGGAGTTCACACAATGAGGGAGCCATCGTGGGGACTTCATCTGATGGGGTCATGCCCCTCAGAACATGGAACAAGAGAGACAACAGTGCCATGTGGGTACAGCAACCACCTAATAAGGATGGCCTTGCTAGATGGCAAGTGATTTCTCTTTCCATGACCTCAGACGGGTGGGTGTTAATAGAAAGTGGCTTTTAGTAGGAGAGACAGGCCGGGTGCAGTAGCTCGTACCTGTAATCCTAGCACTTCGGGAGGCTGAGGCAGGAGGACTGCTTGAGCCTAGGAGTTCAAGACCAGCCTGAGCAACAGAGTGAGACTCTATCACTACAAAGAAAACAAAATTAGCCACACCTGGTCGCACATGTCTGTAGTCCCAGCTACTCCGGAGACTGAGGCAGGTGGATCCCTTGAGCCCAGGAATTTGAGGTCGCAGTGAGCCATGATGACACCACTGCACTCTAGCCCGGGCAACACGGCAAGACCCTGTCTCAAAAAAAAAAAAAAAAAAAAGAAAAGAAAAAGTAAAATAAAAATGAATAAAAAAATAAACAAATAGAAGGAGAGACAGGTAATGCTCCTCTGTCCTGCCTGGCTCTGCTATGGTCAGGATGTCCTGGTCAGGCTGTGCCAGGCGCCTGTGATCAACTGGAGGCAGTGTGCTCCTGTAGGGTGTGAATGGACATGGGGTTCACCATTAGATGGGGACACAGATGAATGGGCGTGGTCGGTATCTCTAAGGAGCCGGTGGGCTGTCCAGTGTGTTGAACTCCCTCTGCAGAGGCTGGGACAACCCCACGGGAACACCAGCCACGGTGGGATAGGGAGGGTGTCCTGGAGGGGTGCTGAGGGTCCCTTACAGAACGCAGGAAGAGTGTTCATCTGGGCAGCAGGTAGAGGTCATAGCTGGGAAGTGGAGCAGCCCAGGGCATCGTACAACGGCAGGTCTGAGAATTGATAGGAGGCTGGGCAGATGTCCCAGGCCAGGGAGGTGAGGGACAGGCTGGGAGACTGGGGGCTGGAATGGGGCAGGACGCTGGCTCAGAGCAAGGCGGGAATGTGCAAGCTTGCTCTGGGTGGGCAGTGGCTTCCTGGTTGGCACCCAGGGAAGTCAGAGGGCCGAAGGAAGTGGGCCCTGCTGGGCGTCATAGCAGAGTGGCTCGTCACATTTCATGGGACCAACAGGAGAGCTAAGGCTAATGGGAGGAGCTCTCAGAAATCAGTGTAGTGTGAGGAGGGGCGTCCTGACAGCCACAACTGTCCCCCAATGAGATGGGAGGCAGTGAGCCCCCTGGCACTGGGAGGGCAGAGCACCTGGGAGGGAGAGAGGAGAACAGACTCAAGCATCAAAGTCCATTCCAACCCTGACAGTCTCTAGCCTGGATTCCTCTGGAAGCTTCGTTCAAAAGTGGGAAAGCCGAGGCCCAGAGCGACTGAACACAGCACCCAAGGTCACACAGAAATGCAGCAGAACTGGGAACAAACCCGTCTGCTCCTCTCCAAGCTCCAGACTTTCCCATCTGGTTTGCCAACTGGTGTCCCAGCCTGCACTAATTTTGACTGGCTCCCTTGGCCAGGACAGAGGGCGCTTACAAGACGGGCACAGCAGCATCATCTGCTGGTGCCCAGGTGAGGCTGGTACCCAAGCGCCAAAGGCCCTGTCCTCGATGCCCAGGTTTGAGGAGTTCAGCACGCCTGTCAGCTAATCGTCACATGCACAGATAAATAGGGATAAAAATGAGCTAGACACTCACTCACCCAGCCCTGGCTCTGTCCCTGCACCCATTAGGAGAGAATGTCATTGTGCAGGGCACTTACCCTAACTCTGGCTCTCTTGGCAAAGAAAACCATCTTGACCTCACTGAGAAGTGGGGTGGGGGAGTGTTCAGGGTCCACAGAGAGGACCTTGCTGGCGTGGCTTAGATCTTTGTTTCCCAAAGTAAATTCCTTAAAACACCAGTCCTTCCAAAAACTCCTTGAGGAAAGGCTTTTGGGGTTTTTTGGTAACAGCTTTATTAAGATATAATTCACGTACCATACAATTCACACATTTAAAGTGTGCACTTCGATGGTCTTTAGTATATCCACAGAATTATGCAACCATCGCCACAATCAAGTTTGGAAACTTTTATTACAAACAAAAGGAACCCATTATCCTATAGTTGTCACCCTCCAAACCTTCTCTTTCCCCCTTCCCCTGACCAGCCCCAAGCAACCACAGTTCTACTTCCTGTCTCTGTAAGTTTCTTATTCTGCTCATTTTATATGAATAGAATCATATCACATGAGATATTTGTCTGACTTCTTCCCCTTAGGGTAATGTTTGCAGGGTTCGTTCATGTTGCAGCGTGTGTCCATACTTCATTCCTTTTGATGACCAAATAATATTCCGTTGTATGGGTATACCACATTTTGATTATCTGTTCATCAGTTGAGAAGCATTTGAGTTATTTCCATCTTTTGGCTATTATGACTAAGAAAAGGTTTTGGATTCTCTGCCTCCCCTGGCTTTGAGCACACGGTTTCTGTCACAAATCCTCCTGCTGCTTCGAGCAGAAACTTTTGGCACCAATTTTACCCTTACTCACACTTGGATTAACAGCAAACTCTAATTTCCATGCCTACTCATTTCCCGCCCTTCAGGGAGCCTGGTAGGAGCCCCTGACTGGGCCCTGCCCCCCCACACATCCAAGCAAGAGTGAGGCTGGAGCAGTTGCACGTGGTGCCGACAGACTCATCAGGAAAGAGCCCAGGACACTGAGTGCAGGCCTGGAGGGCAACTCACCCAATCCCCAATCCCCGCAGTTTGGGAGCTAAGCAAAAACTGAGACCTGGAAAAGGGGCTTTGGTTGCCCAAGGCCACAAAACTGTCCCCACACCATGGTACTGACCCTCTGTTGCAGTCGGCCCCTAGAGGCTTGGGCAGGGAGGTCCAAGGGCCCCCCACCTGCCCAGCAGGAGCTCTGAGAGCCCTCCAGCTGGAAGGACCTCAGGAAAAGGGAGAGGAATAAAACAAAAACGACTCTCCCGTGCCTGGCCGCCGGTTGCCTTTTGATGGCTTGCCTGGAGTGGGGGGGAGGGCCCAGCTGCTGGGCCTCCTGCCAGGCTCCCTGAAGGAGGGGAATGAGTCTGCCTGCACACGGAGTCCACCGTTCTCCCAGGCATGAGTAAGGGCCAAACGGTTGCCAAAAAAGAGGCTGCTTCTGCTCAAAGGAGCAAGAAGGATCGTGAGAGAAGCTTGCACTGAGACACCAGAGCCGGGACCCCTTCCCCACCTCACTGCTGTCTGGCCCCGTGACCTTGAACAACCCGCTTAACCTCCTGGCGCTTGGAAATTCCACCCATCACCTTGGACAGACACATGTTTCTGTGCTTGTTCATTCATTCGTCCAACAAGCGTTCCTTGGGCATCCGCTCCCTTGGGAAGGGATGTGTGGTGGGAGGAGAAAGGCCTGGGAGTCAGAGACCTGGATTCCAACCCTCATCTGCTACTTACTAGCATGTGACTGTGGGCAAATCATTTAATCTTTGTGCGCCTCAGTCTCCTTGTCTACAAAATGGGGGTAAGAACACTTTCCCTCACATGGTGGATATAAGAATTAAGTTTAATTAGACAGCATAAGAGGCTCTGATAAGTGCCAAACACAGCAGCTGTCAGTAGCCCACAGATGACAGCCTGACGGTGATGGTGATGGTCTGTAAGGCCCAAGCCAGTGCCTGAAGCATTCAAGGTGCTCAGGAAATTTTAGCTACCGTCACTGTGTTACTGCTGATATTAACAATCCTTACGCAACGATATCATGACATGTAAAGTGTTCAACGTGCTTCCTGATGTAGCAGCTATGGAGAAGTGGTTGCTATTAACGCCTTTATTTCAGTGATGGCATTGTGATATACCCAGTGCCCAACACCTGGTAAGTGCTCAATCCAGGTGAGTTTCCTCCCCTTTGGCAGAGACCTCAGGGCCTCCTGACCCTGGCAAAGGGTCCAGTGTCATCTAGAATGCAGTTAGGTACCCTTGGGTACCCAGAGCAGGGGGGGTGTGAATCCCAGGGTCCCACTGAGGCCTCCCCACCCCTGGGATAGCTCACAACCCAGATCTCTCTCACAGCTGCTGCTGGAGGTCACAGATCTTCCGGCAAACCCTGAGCCTGGTTCTAGACCAGCCACTATCCCCACACCCCCACTTCATGTTTCCCAGCCCAGGAGCAGGCTGGACTCTGCTCTCCCTGCCCAACATTTATGTTCCCAGCTATTTATAACCCTGGCTTAAGGCAGGGGCTGAACGGGCGGTGGGAAATCTGGCCTCCCAATCACACGGGCAGCCCCAGCGGCCCCTGACCCCCATCGGCGCATTTCCCCTTCCATCCGTCTCTCTGGGTCTCTGTCTCTGTGCCTGGCTGTCTCTGGTCACTGTCCAGCGTCTCTGTGGCTCAGGCTATATGGTTCGGTGAGACGTCATTTCATCTATCCAGGTAACTCTGCTTTGGAGTCCCACAGAGCCCCCGCCTGTTTGTGGCCTTGAGGTGCTGTGCTTCTCTTTCAAACCCTCCCTGGTACTAACCGGGAATGTGGCCCTGACTGTCTGCAGGGGGTGGAGAAGATGAGGAGCGATGGCCAAGCTTGGGGAGGTGAGAGGCGGAAGGAGTGAGGGGGAGGAGGAGGGCACTGTGCTGTCTGCAGGGTTCGGAGAGGGCAGTGGGAAGACCAGAAGCCACTGCAGTGTGCTCAAGGGGCAGAGGCACTGGTGCTGGAGTCCCAGATCTGCTACTTCCTAGCTGTGTGTCCTTGGGCAAGTTACTTAACCTCTCTGAGTCTCTGTTTATTCCTCTGTAAAAATAGAAAATAAGTCCCAGCGCAGGGTCATTGTCAGGACTGAGAAAATGTTTGAGGAGTTCTCGCAGCACAGCATCTGGCATGCTGTTGCTGGGTCTGCCTTCCTTTCGCCTCCCCCGAAACTCTGATCCCCGGCTGCAGAAGGTCAAAAGATCTACATCCACTGCCCCCATGCTTTCCTCAGCGTTTGCCATTTAGAAAGGGGATCAACTCGAGGACGAGACCCTTGGCTTCAAGTACCACTGACTGGCGACTCCCACCTAACCTGTCTTATTTAGAGCTGGTCTCTCAGTCAAGGGCAGCTGCGGTCCCAGCATCAAAGGCCACGGAAACTCTGGCCTGTCAGAAGAAGGGATTGGGGAGAGGCTGTCTAGGCTCCCAGGAGAGAACCGTCCTGATCCGAGAGCTGAGGCCCAGGCCTGATCCAAGGACCTCTCGCTGTGGTGAGACATGGCGTCCCAGTGGCTTTGTGGCAGCAAAGGTGAAAAGGTGAAAAGGCAGATCGGCCGTCCCCACAGGGCCGGGGCACGAGGGGAGAGAAATGGTGACCCAAGAGGCCAGCATGAGGCTCAGCTGGGGAGCCCAGAAATCACCGAGGGGCGTGGTGGGCACAGCCAGAGAGATGCTGCTCCCCGTCCCCACGGCGCCCCCTTGTGGTTGGGGCAGTGTGTGTGTGTGTGTGTGTGTGTGTGTGTGTGTGTGTGTGTAAGGGGGGGAGGGCTGGATTTAAAATTTGCTCCCAATCCACAGGCTTGATACTCATGAGCCCCACTAGCCTTGAGCTCTGCGAGGGAAGGATGGGACCTAGCTTGTTTGGCACGGTCTCCCCAGGGGTCAGCATGCAGCCTGGCATGCTCAGGAATGAACGAATGGATGAATAAATGATGAAAGAGGACTGCTTTCAGGGACAGCAGCAAGGCTGAGAAGACCTTGGTGTGCTGTCCCCTTGGCTCCTACACTAGGTCACACCACGGCTTGGGATGCTAGAGGCAGCTTGGTATGGGGCGCGGAGCAACCCAGCTCTGCTTTCTGCAAGCTGGTGACCTCTGGCTTCTATTTACCCTCTCTGAGCCTCATGACTTCCATCTTTATAAAAAAAAAAAAAAAAAAAAGCAACCATAAGGCTGTCTAGGCAGAGGGTTTTGGGGTGTTTTGTTTTGTTTTGTTTTCTTAAATAACACGTGAGGTGGGCAAAGGGCAGCACATGGTCAGTGCTCACTGCAGGGGCATTGCCTTGGCAAAGCGGGGATGGGCAGGAAGAGGGTCCCCCCAGCGCCCGCCCTGCGTTCTCATCCTGTCGTTCGTGTACACCCGCTCCCCAGGAGGGGCTGCCTGCAGCACCCAGACCCGACCCAGCAGCGTCGCTGCCCCTGCTCCGGCCCTCCCTGCCTTTCAGTGTTTCTTCGGCAGCTTCTCTGCCGCTCTGTGTTCCTTCTAGAAAGCGTTCCAGCCCGCTGGAGAAAAATAAATCAGAAACTTCATGCTTATCCAGCTTCTGTTATGGCAGAGCTCACAGCCCTCTCTTTGGGCTCCCTGGGCTCTGAGAACCCCCACCCCACCCCTGCGCCCAGCCCCTGGGCCCGGGGCCCCCCCTGTGATGGGCATGGGCATTTCAAATAAAGGAAACACCATCGATGGAGCAGGCAGAGCTCAGAGAAGCTGGCCTGCCCTCCCCGCTCTGCTACAGACCTCAGACAGGAGCTCACACTTTCTGGACCTGGGTTTCCTCCCTCCAAGGAGCACCTGCTCACACTGCTCTAGGCTTCGTGCCACTCCGGTTGAACTAATAGAGGAAGCCCGGCTTAACAGGGCTGACCTCCCAGGAGGATCAGCCTCTAAAGAGGTGTCCTGGGCTCAGGCCCCTGTGTATCCCCCTCTTGGAAAAATGCCCAATGTAGCATCCCACTGGGACCACCCTGCTACCTCAGAGTAGGAAAAAAACCCTACAGGTGGCACGTAATGAGTGCTTACCATACATCAGTCCTTTGAACTGCGCATGAAGTATCTCATTTCATCTTCACCACAACCCTTTGAGGTCAGTACTATTGGTTGTCCCATTTTACAGGTGAGGAAACTGAAGTGCCTTGCCCAAGGTTGCATGTATATCCAGAGGCAGAATTTGAACACAGATATCTCTAACTTCAAAGCTGATACGATGAGATCGCCATCCTTTCACAGGACAGAGGATGACAAAAGGGAATAAATAAAGTCCCTTTCTTAATCTGGATGGATTTTATGCAAAGGGAAAGTCAGAGGTGCTGGAAGACCCCACCATTGTCCCTTGAGCAATAAGAAGTTCTAGGCCTCTCAGTTGACAAACAAGAGGTGGAAGACAGATCAGCAAACTAAAAGATACTTACAAGGGCTGGAAGTTGGTTACGCCTGGGTTTGAATTCCAGTTCTGCAGTTTGCTAGCTGGGTGGTCACAAGCCAGTGATGTTACCTTTTTATGCCTTGGTTTTGGGAGTTTCTCTTGCAGTGTAACTAAGATCCTATTGAACTAACCTTCCCACAGATAACAAGTCCTGGCAAAATATAAAAACAAAATCAAAACAAAACAAAACACCTCAAGGCCCTGGAGAGTGAGTAAAAGCAACCTCTGGCTGGGAGTCAACACTCGGAGGAAGGGACTGGCAGGTGGTTGGCGGGGGGAGCCCAGTCGGCGCAGCACTCATAGGAAACCTGTGGTCTTTCTGGCCTGAAGAACCAGAGGACAAAATTTAGAGCAACTGCAGCCACTGGAGAGTGAAGGAGGGAGTCCCCTAAAGGAGAGACCCAGAGACGCGGAGCTCTAGATGCTGTGTATAAACTCCGTCCAAACCTCTGGCTGATCCCTCAACCACACATGCGTGGAAAACACTTCGGCAGAGAAAAAAGAACTGAACTGAGATTTGAGCTGCCATCCAAGAGCAGAGTTTGAAGTTAGTTGCCTAATAAAACAATTAAAAAAAACACATATTGGAGGAATGTAACAGAAACCAGACCTCCCACAACATAACATGCACGATGTCCTGTTGCTCTGCAAGTGTGTTCTCAGAACACATGGAATTAAACTAGAAATCAGTAACAGAAAGATAGCTAGAAAATCCCAAAATAGTTAGAGATTAAACAACACACTTTTTGTTGTTTTTGTTTTGTTTTTTTGAGACAAGTTCTCTCTCTGTTACCCAGGCTGGAGTACAGTGGCAAGCTCACTGCAGCCTTGAACTCCTGGGCTCAAGCAACCCTCCCACCTCAGCCTCCCACGTAGCTGGGACTACAGGCATGTGCCACCATGTCTGGCTAACTTTTCAAATTTTTTTTTTTTACAAATGGAGTCTCTCTATGTTACCCAGGCTGATCTTGAATTCCTGGCCTCAAGCAATCCTCCTGTCTCCTCGGCTGCCCAGCGTTCTGGGATTATAAAGCATGAGCCTCCGCCCATGTTGTTATTTAGAACAACGCACTTCTAAATAACACACAGGTCAAATAAGTCTCAGGAGAAATTAAAAAATTTTTTGAACTATGAAAATTTAAATTCAAAATTTGTTGAATGCCATGAAAGCAGTGCTTAAAGGGACATTTATACCATTGAATGTGTATATTATTAAAAAAAAGAAAGATCTAAAATCAATAATTTTAAGTTTCCACCTTAGGATAGAGAAAGAAGAGCAACTTAAGCCTAGAGCAAGCAGAAGAAAAGAAATAATAAAAATTAGAGCAGAGACCAGTGAAATTGAAAATGGGAAATAAATAGAGAAAATAAATAGAACCCAAATCTTGTTCCTTGAAAAGATCAATGAAAATGATGAACCAACAGCCAGGGTAACCACAAAAAAAAATTAAGGAAGACACAAGTTACTAATACAGTCATCCCCCTTATCCACAGGGGATACATTCCAAGACCCCCAGTGGGTGCCTAAAACTGCAGATAGTACCAAACCCTATATATTCTATGTTTTTGCCCAGAAATAGACCCACACTTAAAGAGCAAAAGCAATTCAATGGAGAAAATAGTCTGTTCAACAAATGATGCTGGGAAAATTGGGTGTGCATATGCAAAAAAAAATCTAGACAAAGATTTTACTCCTTTTACAAGAACTAACTCAAAATGGATCATACATCTAAATACACAATGCAAAAATTATAAAACTTCTAGAAAATGACACAGGAGAAAATATCAGGAATTTTGGGTTTGGTGATGAGTTTTTATGTATAGCACCAAATGTATGATCTATGAAAAAATATCCACAAATTGAACTTCATTAAATTTAAAAACTTCTCATCTGTGAATAAATGAAAAGATAGGAAATCTCAGCAAAGAAATGGAAATTATTTTTTTAAGGAACCAAATTGCAGGAATGGGGAGGTGTAGGGAGGAACAAATGGAAATTCAAGACCAGAAACATACACTGTCTATTCATCTCAGGAAGAAAAAATTCACAGGACAGGTTGAATGACAGAATGGAGAGGAATAGAAACCTGTCAGTGAATTTGAAGATAGACAAATAGAAATTATCCAACCTGAGGAACACAAAGAAAAAAGATTAAAACCAAATAAGTAAACAAAACAGGGCCTTAGAGACCTGTAGGCCAATTACATGTAATTGTAAGGACTTCATACATGTAATTGGAGTCCTAGAAGGAGAGGAAAGAGGAATAAAATATTTGAAGAAAAATGGCCAAATATTTCCCAAATTTGATAGATATAAATTTAAAATTTCAGGAAGCTCACCAAACCCCAAGCAGGATAAATTTAAAGAAAGCCACAGACAGTGTTATGTGATATATATATATATATATATATATATTGGTTTCACCCACAGTTCCTGGCTCATAACTCCCATAGTCCTTGTTATAATGTTGGGGCGCTTTAGACCCCAGGACACAGAATCTCTCTCTGACCTTCTCCTGTCCTCCTTTCACCTGCCCAAGGCAAGACTCTAATCTGACTGTGGGTCAAAAGACTCATTCCAGAGAAGGTCCTGCCCCATACCCTGGAGGAAGGAATGCTGCAGGGAGAGGCCAGAAAGAATCTGAACAGACAGGCCTTGTTGGGTTTAGATCATGCGCCTTTTGTCCAATCACATTTTGACATGGTTGTCCATGCTTCAGTCATGGCCAACCGGTGAAGTCTCCATAAAAGGACCAAAGGATAGGGTGTGGAGGGCTGCACGTGCAGAGGTGGACAGGAACAGGAACGAGAACTCACACACGTGCTGCGAGGGTGGCATGCCCCAGCTACACACAGACAGAAGCTCCCATGTTGGGACCCTTCCAGACCTCACCCTGTGTATCTCTGCATCTGGCCATTTACTTGTATCCTTATACATATCCCTTGTAATAAATTGGTAAGCATAAGTAAATGTTTCCCTGAATTCTGTGAGCCACTCTAGAAATTAATCAAACCCAAAGAGGGGGTCATGGAACATCAATTTGAAGCCAGTCGGTCAGAAGTGCTGGAGGCCTGGACTTGTGACTGGTGGGACGAAGGGATCAGTCTTAGGGACTGAGCCCTCACCCTGTGGGACCTAATGCTATCTCTGGGGAGATAGTGTCAGAATTGAATTAAAGGACACCCAGCTGGTGTCTGCTGCTTGGTGTGTGTGGGGAAACCCCACGTTTGGTCACAGAAGTCCTCTTTTTTGTTGATTGTTGTGGCATTAGAGGAAAAGACAATCTGGGGAGTGTTTTTCCCAAAGTACCATGTCAAGGAATGGCAAGTCAAACTGATATCTGAAAACCAAAGAGAAAATCTTGAAAGTAGACAGAGAAAAACAGCACATTAGATATACAACACCAAGCATTTGATTGACTGCCAACGTCTCTTCAAAACCTATGGAGCCAGAAGGTAGTGGAACAACATCTTTATTTATTTATTTATTTTCACTTATTTATTTATTTATTTTTTGAGACAGAGTCTCACTCTGTTGCCCAGGCTAGAGTGCCGTGGCATCAGCCTAGCTCACAGCAACCTCAAACTCCTGGGCTCAAGCAATCCTACTGCCTCAGCCTCCCAGGTAGCTGGGACTACAGGCATGCGCCACCATGCCCAGTTAATTTTTTCTATATGTATTTTTAGTTGTCCATATAATTTCTTTCTATTTTTTAGTAGAGACAGGGTCTTGCTCTTGCTCAGGCCGGTCTCGAACTCCTGACCTCAAGCGATCCACCCGCCTCGGCCTCCCAGAGTGCTAGGATTACAGGTGTGAGCCACCGCGCCCCTGGAACAATATGTTTAAAGTGATGAAAGAAATTCTTTCTGTATAGAATTATATATCCAGTGAAAATATCCTTCAAGAATGAAAATGAAAGAAAGATATTATCAGATTAAGAAAAACTAAGAGAATTCACCACAGCAGACCTGCATTGTAAGACATGCCAAAGGGAGTTAGTTCTTCAGATAGAAGGGAAATGATACCGTATGAAAACTCAAATCTTCAGCAAGGAATGAAGAGTATTGGAAATGGTAAATATCTAGGTAACTATATACGATGATTTCTCCTCTAATTTCTTTAAAAAGATATGACTCTTTACGGAAAAAATTATGGCATAGTCTTGTGGAGTTTGTAAAATATGTAAATGTAATACATATGTCAATTCTAGCTGGAGACCGTGCCCGCAGCCGGGCTTGCCCAGCAGGCCTCCCTCCCATTCCCCCAGCTAATTCCAGGGGCACCCGGATATATCTCAGGCAAACCTCCCCAGTCCTGCCTCACAGAGCCCCTCAGTGACTCAGCGGTTTGGGGAGCCGTGTGAGCGCAGGGCCTCTCTCCTGCCACGACGCTGGCACCCCAGGAAGGCTGCTGCTCATGTAAAGGCCTGGATTCCTGATGTCCCGAAGCTGCCTGGCCTCGCGGTGCCGCTGGCTCTGTGGGCCTCACTGGGGTGAGGAAGCCATGCTTAGTCTGAAGTAAGGAGCGGTCCCTTCTCTCCACGCCTGTGCTGTACTTGTCACCGAGCCCCACAGCAGGGCTCCTTGGACCCCTGTGTCTCAGAGCCAGTGGAAAAACCCAGTTCCTGTGGCTCCTGCCTGCAAACCCACTCCTGGATTCCCGGATCTGCCTGCGACACAGTCAGGGCCGCTGCTGTGGGCTCTCGCCAAGCAGCTCAGCCCAGCTTGCCCAGGGCCCTCCTGGTTTCAGCACTGAAAGTCTCATGTCCCAGTAAACCCCTCAGTCCCTGGTCACCCTATGACACAGGAAAGAGGGGCAGGCTTTGCCCTGGGTGGTGGGCCACCTTCTCACTGTCACTCAGTCAGTCCTTCAGCCTCTGCGTCATCTCCTCCAGTCACGGGGGGCTCATTACCTCTCCCGGCCACTACTGGGCAGGTCTCCTTGCTAGGAAGTTCTTCCCTGATTCAGGCCTGTCCTTCCTCAGTTTAACTCCTCCCCTGAGGTGCTTGTCACACGGAATGCATTGAATGCCTTGTCCTCATGACAGCCTTCAAGTGTTTGAAGACAGTGTTCATCTTCCACCCGATCTGGCCCGGGGCTCTAGCCAACTCCTAATATTTACTGACAACCACGAAGTATTAATAGAAATCCAGGCTCAGAGAGGGGAGGTAAACTGCCCAAGTTCACACAGCTAAGACATGAACAAGCCACTTATCTGGGCCCACGGCCCACGACTGTCTAGGTCTTTCTATGGCTCCACGCTACCAGCACCCCTTTGTTAACTCTGCCTCCACCCCTGTATCCATTTCCTACGGCTGCTGCAACAAACTGCCCCAAACTGAGTAGCCTGAAACAACCGGAATTTATTCTCTCATAGTTTCAGAGGCCAAAAGTCCAAAATCAAGGCGTTGGCAGGGGCACGCCCTCCCTGCAGGCTCTGGGAGAGGACACTTCCTCGCCTCTTTCCAGCTCCCGGTGGGACGGTTGTCCTCAGCTTGTAGATGCCAGATACATCCCTCCAGTCTCTGCCTTCGCGTGACCTTCTCCCTATGTGTCATCTTCCCTCTGTACGTGTCCCTGTGTCCAAATTTTCCTTTTCTTATGAGGACACCAGTCACTGGCTCTAGGGGCCAACCTAATCCAGCATAACTTCATCTTAACTTGATCATATCAGCAAAGATCCTATTTCCAGATAATGTCACATTCACAAGTACCAGGAGTTAGGACCTGAATGTATCTTTTTGGGGACACAATTCAACGTCATAAAAAATGTGATTGAAACTAATTCAGCAAAAGGAAGCTGAACAGAAACCGTCAGGCACAGGGAGTAGACTGTTTCTGCTCAGGGTGTGGAGGGCAGGGCAAGCCCCAGGGAGAAGGCCCGGCTGCCCCAGGCTCAGGGACAGAGCCCAGACGGAAGCCTGGTTTGTCCTCAGTCACCAGACTGTCTTGTGCTTTTCCTGGCTGCTCCGTCTGCCCTCCAGCCAGCAGGAGGGAAGGCGGTGCAGACAGAGGAAGGAGCCCAGGAGGAGAGGCCTGTGTTGAGTGTTTGCAGTGAACCCTGGGCAGGTCACAGCATTGCTCTGCAAGACACTCCAGATATCAGCTGCCGCTGAACTGACCTCATCTGTCAAGCAGCAGCTCTGTCTGGGGCCCAGAGGATCCTTGGCAAGGGCTGGAATGACTGGGAAGGAGAGGAATTTTTCTTAAAAGAAGAGAAACAAGATAGAGGAAGATTCCCAGGGCAAAGAGTGCAGTTCTTTCCTTGTTCAGACCCACCGACTAAAGCCTAGTTTGTGGGAAAGACAGCCTGGACACCTTATGATTTCAAAGAAAGACCTCTGGGTAGGGACTCTAGGGTCCCTCCTGTGTCTGAGGCTACTCCCTGGGGCAGAGTGGCTTTGTGGAAAGAGCTACGTGAAGTCAAGAGACTGGGATTCAAGTCTTAGCTCTGCCACCTACCAGCTGTGTGGCCTGGGGCATCAGTTTCCCTATCCCTGTGCCTTATGTCCCTGCCTCTAAAGAAGAGAGGGTGGTGAGCATTTGTCATCTGCCTCCCTGGTCCCCATTCCCCATCTTACAGCCACGTCCCTTGTCCTCACTTAGGGCTCCACCCTCCCCTGCTCTCAGGAAGGTCCCCTTCCCCGTTCAGGAGCAAAGCATTTGGTGGGATCCTCAAACCACTGGGACATTGCCTTCTTCTGGCTATGGCAGTTGGCTTAGGGATAGAACAGTGGCCCGAGCTGGTCATCAGGCTGGATGGCCAGGCTCTTGCAGGAGCTCCTGGAAAAGAGGTTTCCACTGTCCCACTGGTCTTAGGGCTCTGGGATGTACTACAGCCACCTGGCCACTGTGAGAAAAGCCAGGGCTGCCGGGTGACAACATGGTGCCAACCCTAAGAAGGGAAGAACCAAGAGACAGGGCAGTCTGGTCTGAGAGACACTGTCGAATCCAGAATCCAGCCATGCCTGAGGCCAGATCCAACCACCAGACTTCTCAGTCGCATAAACCAACACGTTCCCTTTTTCGCTCAAGCCTGTTTGAGTCGGGTCCTGTGTCATTGGAACAAAAACATCCTACCCAACCCATCCTACCCCCAGCCTTGAGGACGCGTGGCAGGGACAGCTAACACTGACTGAGAGGGCCAGACAAGGCTTCCCTGAGGAAGCGTTTGCTGGGGACTGAAGGCCTAGGAAGAGTCAGCTGGCGCTGGATGGGTGGGAGGACGCTGAGGAAGGGGAGACAGCCTGCGCAGAGCAAGTGATGCTTGAGGAAGGGACGTCATCGCGGTGGTTCCAGAGGAACAGGCCCAGGAGACAGGCCTGGATGGGGCTGGCAGGAGGGAGGAGCGACCTAGTGAGCCTTACTGAGCTTGGACTCAGCCTTAGAGGGAGAGGAGGGACAGGGGCCACAGCAGGGGCGCGGCAGGCTCAGACCTGCACATTGGAAAGCTCCTTGGCTGAAGAGTGAAGGGTGGGTCAGGGACAGCGTGCCCGGAGGTGTGGCGGTGGTCCCCAGGGACACACTGGAGGCCTGAGCCCCACGAGGGGCAATGGGATGGAGGGCCGTGGGCTGATTCCTGGGTTGTTTGGAAGGCAAACAGTGATGGTGTGCATGTTGGGAAGGAGGGAAAGGGAAGAGCCAAGGGCAGCCGGGGAACTGCGTGGCCATTTCTAGAAAGAGTTACTCAGGGAAGAGCAGGACGGGCCTCCACATTCCCCCTCCTCCTTCTACCTCCAAAGAAAGCTCTGTGTCAGCCCACCCGGCCTCTGGGCTTCATGGGGGCAGCAGAACTGGGGGGGGGGGGGGGCGGGGGCGGCTGGATTTCCGTGGAAAGTGCTGAAAGGCACATGGTAAAGGGGAAGAGGAGGAGGAGGAGGAGGAGGAAGGGCCTGCAGCAGCTCAGCTGAGGCTACTTGAATGGCTGATGTTGGAGGGAGCGGGAGGTGCAGCCGCCACACACCACACACGCAGGGACAGAGAGAGACAGACAGACAGAGATACTTAAGGAAACAGCTTTCAAAAGCTTTGCTGCATTCTCGGTGTAATTTCCTGCATGCTCTTCCTAGAGCTGCCATAACAAATGACCACAAACTTGGTGGCTTCGAACAAAAGAAATTTATCCTCTGGCAGTTTTGGAGGCCAGAAGTCTGAAATCAAGGTGTCAGCAGGTCTCGCTCCCTCTAAAGGCTGTGGGGAAGGGTCCTTGCTGCCTCTTCTGGCTTCTGGTGGCTTCTCAGCTCCAAGAGTTCTTTATATATTCTACATACCAGTCCCCTGTCAGATATGTGACTTGCAAATAATTTCTCCAGTACTATGGGCTGTCTTTTCACTCTCTTGATAGTGTCCTGTGAAGCAGGACAGTTTTTTTGTTTTGTTTTATTTTGTTTTTTGAGACAGAATCTTGCTCTGTTGCCCGGGCTAGAGTGCCATGATGTCAGCCTAGCTCACAGCAACCTCAAACTCCTGGGCTCAAGCGATCCTCCTGCCTCAGCCTCCCAAGTAGCTGGCACTATAGATGTGCGCCACCATGCCCAGCTAACTTTTTCTATTTTTAGTTGTGCGGCTAATTTCTTTCTATTTTTTGTAGAGACAGGGTCTCGCTCTTGCTCAGGCTGGTCTCAAACTCCTGAGCTCAAACGATCCACCCGCTTGGCCTCCCAGAGTGCTAGGATTACAGGTGTGAGCCACCGCACCTGCCCCACCCAATGTTTTGAGTATAACAGGCTGAGAAGGGTCCACAAGTTGGCTCAGTGAATAAGCTGTGGTCGTGAGAATGGCCTGTGTGGCCTTGGGGGGACAGGTCCCCGATGCCTTCTGTCCCCTCCCCTGTCCTCCCCTCACAGGGATCCGTGCTCTGTGGGAGCTGTCATCTGAGGCTGGAATGCTCCTCAGGGAAGGGCATCCTCAAGCACAGCAGAGCAGCCTGTCTCAGGTCTGCAGGGGTGGAGACAAACTCTAGATGAAACTGCAGGGCAGACATCAAGAACCAGAGAGGCTGGTTTTCCAGAACGCACCCCAAACACAGAGAGCAGGAGTGGACTGCCAGTGGGCTGGAGCATGCGGTCAACAACGGAACAGTCCACCCGCCAGAATGGCTGGACAACAAACCCAAAAGCCCAGGAATGCCAAGTGTGTGTGAGCAGAGGAACAACAGGGACTGTCACACGCTGCCGTGGAACACAGCAAGTTTCCACTAACGTAGAGCGCACACCTTGCCCATGACCCAGCACTTCCACACCTAGGTACATGCCCAGCACCAACGCACTCGTATGTTCCCTAAGACACGCACAAGAAGGTTCACAAAGCACTATTCTCAATAGCCACAAACGAGACACAAGTGTGCACCGACAGCAGAATGAGCAAATAAGTCACGGCATATTTACACCCTGGAATATTGCAATAAGAATAAACAAACCACAGCATGAGTAAATCTCACAAGCATAGCATTAAGTAAAAGAAGTCAGACCCAAAGGAGTGTATCTTATATTGCTGAATTTCTACAAAATACAAAGCAGGAAAATTAATGGTGAGAGGGTGGGAATAAGGGTCACCCTTGCAGGGAACAGTGACTGGAGACGGCACAGGGAGGGGCTTTGCTCATTCTTTCCTGATCTGCTGCTTCCGTGATGGGTTCACTCCGGACAGTCATCAAACTGTACACTTATGATTTTGATTTTTTGGGGCATGTGTACTGAATCATTAGAGAATTTACAACAACACAAACCAGGACAAGCAGAAACTGGGTGTGACGCTGTGATCGGGGTGGCATCAAGATGAGTGTCATGTACAGCTGGCCCAGAACCAGGTTCCTCTTCCGTGGGGACTGACACACTCCCCACAGCCAGGGGTGGGTGCTTAAAGGGACAGGACCCTGCCAGGCAAATATGTGGAAGGCAAAGAACAAATGGAAGGAAGGAAGGAAGGAAGGAAGGAAGGAAGGAAGGAAGGAAGGAATTAATTCATTTATTTACACTTCCAGGGGCCGCTTACTGAGCATCTACCTACATCAGCCAAGCCCTAGGTATCCAGAGCTGAATGACTTACAGCCCCTGCCCTGGAGGAGCACACAGTCTTGTGGGACAAGCAGACCCATAACATCAGCCCAATCAGGAGGGAAAGGGGCCCTGATAAGCAGCCATCCAGGAGCACTGTGGTCAGATCAGGCTGGCTGGGGGCCAGGGCAGGGCAAGGGGGCAGTCAGGGAAGGCTTCTCGCAGGAGGTGGTGCAGGACTGGAGTCTTGAGCAGGTGCTGATCAGGCAGGCTGCAGAGGGCGGACACTCCTGGCAGAGGGGACAGCCAGTGGGCTCCCTCCCCTCCTCTTACCACTAAGTGGACATGGCTAGGAGGTATGGAAAATAGGGTGGCAAGTCAAGAATCAACGAGAAGGGCCTGGGGATGACCCCATGGATTTAGGTGACGGAGGCCACTGTGTTCTAACTGCTGGCTGGACAGGAATCCAAAACAAGCCCCTGGTAGCAAGAGGCTGAGATGACTTCTCAAGGGGTCAGCTTCTCTCAGGGTCCCACTTGTGAAATGCAAAGGTGGCTGCCTGGGGTCCAGACAAACAGCAAATGTGCGACTCTGGCCGGGTGTGAGGCAATAGGGAGTGGTGGGGTCTGTGGACCTTCAGCTCTCCCTGGTTATCTACAGCATTCAGGTACTGTTATTTTCTAAATGTGGCACAGGCCAACAGAACAATCTGGTCTGTGCCTCCCCTCCAGCCCTTGGCCACCAGTTTACAGCCTCTGGGTGAGCTTGTCTCCAGTGATCTCTGTAATCTGGCGTGTGGGTGACGAGATCACTGCCTGCGATCTGCAGTCACATGAGGTAAAGCATCCTCTCCTCTCCTGATGGAGTCTCTCAGCGGACAAGGACAACCCCTGTGTGCCTTTCACAGCTTTCCCTGACTCTCGGGGGCAGGACTCAAAGGGATTGATTCCTTCGCTGTGGAAAAATACTGGTGATCCTAACAGATGTGGACCCAAGTTCTGGAAAATCCCAGATGGCCAAGAGCCTTGGATGCACAGTTGTCCTATGACCAGGACAGAAAGACCTGTGGAGCGTGCAGGACAATGTTCCTTCCTCTTTGTGGACACCTACTGTGTGCCAGGCACTGGGCTGGGCCTTTAACCCATGTTATCCAAATTACAGTGCCTTAGGGTGTTTACTATGATTGCTCCCATTTTACAGAGGGGAAGACCAAGGGGCAGAGAGGTTAAGTGACCCGCCCAAGATCTCACCACTAGCAAGTGGCAGAGCCACTGCAGCTGGAGCCCCCAACAGCCCGGAGCCTGCTCTATGACAACAGTGTCCTTTAGGTCGAACCTGTGTCTGGACATGTGGAATCTAGGCTGAGAGGTGAAGTGACTCATTTAATGCCACACAACTGGGAAGTAACACACTACTCATTATCATCCTTCATTTGTCCTTTTAAAAGTTGTCCTTTAGGACCTGCTATTCATTCAACAAGTACTTTCTGAGCACCTGCCAGCCACTGCTGTAGGCTCTGGGGACACACAGTGAACAAAACAGCCAACCACCTCAGTCCCCAGCAAACTGACATTCCAGAGGGGGAAACAGTGAACAAATAAACAAGTAAATTGTGGAACGGCTAGGAATGTGAATCACAGTGGAAGGAAATAAATCAGGGAAGGCTGACAGGGCATGAGGGGTGTGAGGGTTGCTGGATTAAATGGGGTTGGGGGGAAGGCCCCAAGGAGTAGGTGACATCTGAGATAAAACCTGAAAGAGTGAGGGAGTGAGCCCTGGATGTTTCCGAGGGAAGAGATTGCAGACGGAGGGAACAGAGGGAACAGTCTGGAATCTTTTCCCTCGGAAACATCCAAGGCTCACTAGCACATATATTGAATCCTCATAAAATTTGCAACAACAGGGGCACCAAGGTGGGGTGGGCAGCGCATGTTGAGGAACAAGGAGGCCAGTGTGGCCGGAGCAGGGGAGCGAGGGGCAGATGGGAGACAGGAGGTCAGCGGGCGTGGAGGAGGGGGCGGGGGTCCCGATGGGGCAGGCAGGGCCTTGCAGGCCATTATAAAGAGCAGCTTTTACCCCGAGTCAGTGGGAGCCATCGCAGGGCTTTGAGCGAGGAGTGACGTGACCTTACTTGTTTTAACAGGCTCCCTCTGGCTGCTGTGGGGAGAAACTTTCTAAGGGGCAAAAGCAGAAGCGAGGGGCCCCATCAGGAAGCAACCAAACCTCAGTGACCCAGGCAAGAGAGAATGGGGCTTAGATCGGGGCGCAGCAGCAGAGGGGGTAAGCAGCAGGGGTCTCCAGACACATGTTGAAAGTACATCTAAGAGGATTTGCGGTGGGTTGGACATGGCAAACGAGACCGAGACAACAGCACTGCTGGTGTCACAGTTTGGCCCTGAGTAGGTGCAGGAGTCACCACTTACTGACCTGGGAGCAAGTGTGGGAGCAGAAGGCTTCGGGCAAATTCCAAAGTTCAGTGTCGGACACCTTAGTCTGAGATGCCTCTTGGATTTCCAGATGGAGATGTTGAGGCAGCATGGTGCCGGCAACTGTGGGGAGATGTCAGGACATGAGTGGCTGCCCATGAACTCGAAGAGCTCTCAGGCTTGTTGGGAGGGCAGGATGCCCTGGTAAACTCCCTGGGGTCCCCTGACTGCAGCAGCGCTCTGATGTCCCTCATGGTGACCAGCCTCCAGGAGGGCCCCACTGAGTCCCACCTCCTGGTATTCCTTAGCCCCTCCATGTGGAGTAGGGCTGAACCATGCAGCAAGTAAGATGGTGCAGAAATGCTGGTTTGTGATGGCCAAGCCTGGGTCATAAAAGAAATCATGGAACCTGCTTTGCTTTCTCTCGGGGAAAAGTCACTTGTTCTGGGAGAAGTTGGTGGACATGTCATAAGGACACTCAAGCAGCCCTATGGCACGGTCCATGTGGCAGGGAACTAAGGACTCCTGCCACCTGCTGTGTGAGTGGCCCATCTTGGAAGTGGATCCTCCAGCCGCAGTCTTCTGTTGGTGGCAGGCCTGGCAGACAGCGGGACCACAGCGTCGTAAGAGACACAGAGCCAGAGGCACCCAGCCAAGCCACTTCCAGATTCCTGCCCCACAGAAACTGTGCGAGATGAGAAATGCATGCTGTTTTAATCTGCTAGGTTGGGGGATGATTTGTTACACAGCAATAGATGACTAATACAGATTTCTTTTTTTAATGCTCAGAAGGGCAGGAAAGGCACCTTTGTAGCTCACACATGTTGTCACTTACCTGCTGGCTCACCCTGTGGTCGTGGGGCAGCAGCTGGGCCTGCCATTGCTCTGCCTTCCCGAGACCCTCCTTCAGCTTCCTGGACTCCTGGGCCAGGTGTGTGGTCAGCAGCTCAACAGATGGGGCCTGCTCCTCACGCATGACGCCTGCACCGAAAGGTCAGAGGAAACCAGAACTAACATGGGTCTCTGCCCAGCCTCGTGAGTCCCAGCTTGTCCTTGCTCTACAAGGATGTCCCTGCTTCATATCCCATTGCCCACCCCACCGATATACAGCCCCTGCACTGAATGCAAAGACAACAGCTTTATACTGACTGTTTACAAAATTAATGGCGCAATAGCCAAGCCCTGTAACAAATCCCTTTATAAAGCTGGAAGTGTTTCTGCTGCTCTGACACAGCCCTTCAGGCCTCAGAGGACACAGAAACAGAGCACGGGGAGAACCCAGCTTTGGGGAAGGACAGTGCCCACGTGGTCCTCAGTCCCAGTCTTCTTGTGGAGTCTGGCCTGAGCCCCGTCCAGGAGAAACACCAGGCCTCGCTCTCCCAGGCGAGTGTCAGGAGACCAGAGTCTAGTGGCAATAGCCTTGGCGTTTCAGATCTGGGTCTGGCTATGTGACCTGGGGCAAGTCACTTGACCTATCCAACCTCAGTTTCCTCACCTCTAAAATGGGGATTTAATGTCAACCTAATGAGATTACACATCAAGATAAGATGTGTAAGCTCTTGGCACACAGGGCCATCCAATAAATGCAGATAATTATTGTAATGTGACCTCATGGCTCAGGGCTGGCGGACTGGGATTTGGACAGGGCCACCTCAGCACTTCCCTTGTCCCCCAGTTCCCTTTTCTGAAGCTGGGTGACTAATCTTTGTCCCTGCCACCCTTTCCGGGGCTGTTGGGAGGACAAAAATAGGAGCTTACATGGACACATTTCTTAAAAGGTGCTGTCACAAAGAAGGGGACTCCATGACAGTTGACTGGGTGGTTTGAGCTGGAACGGACCGTAGAGGTCATCTCTTTCCATATCTTCAACTTCTTTGTGAACAAGAACCATTTTTTATAGTCCCCAAATCTTGGTTTCACCAGTGTGGCCAGAGGAAGTTGGGTCCAGGACTGGGAGGGGAGGAGGTTGGCAGAGAAGTTTCTGGACGAGTGGGAGGCAAGAGAGGGGAAGAGCTCCATCCAACTGCTCTCCCTACATATCTGCATCTATGTATGCATCTATTTATAAATGCATGTTTTCATCTATGTGCATTTCTAGTTAGTTATTTAGTAAACATTGGCATAGCACTTACTATGTGCCAGGAATCATTCTAAGCACTTTATAAATTATCATTTATTAGGCACCTATTATATAAATGCAAGCACCTTGCCTATTTGGTACCATTCGATTCTCCCAGTGGTCCGGCGAAGCAGCTGTTAGTGTCCTCATTCTGAGGTTAGGAAACTGTGACTCAGAGACTGTTCCATGTCACAAAGTAGGTGCCTGGGGGAGCTAGCATTCTAACTGGGTCTTGTGAGATGCCAAAGCCCACATCCTCTCGCCCCTGCTCGCATGCTAGAAACCCTGCCAGGGCCGCGGCTGCAGGGGGCGGAAAGCCTCAACCGATCTGGACAGCTAAAGCCGAGTCACGGCTCACAAAGTTCTTCCACATCTAGGAAAGTCTACAGGACCTGCCAGCAGGTGTTTGAGATTCCATTCCCCACTTCCTGCATATTAAAGGTGAATAAACTGGGATTTGAGAAGTTAAAGGCGTTGCCCAAGATCCCACCTGGCCCTTTTGCTATGCCACCTTCTTTTCAGGAACACTCTCACCTCTCCCCAAGAGCACACAGCTGCCCCCTAAGCTGAAATGAGTCAGAGTGAGCATTCTTTAAGCTCCTACTCTGTGCCAGGCATTGTATACACATTGACCTGCAACAACTCTGAGAAGTAGATACTTTCATTTCCATCTTATAGCTGAAGAAATTGAGGTTCAGAGAACCAAAGGGATTTGCTAAGGTAGTGGGGGAGATGGGATCTGAACCCAGATCTGGTTGACTCTAAACCTCTCCAGTAGATGCTCCTCCTACTGCAATTCAGTGTCTTATCAGGGGGCAGCTGGGCCACCAGGTGAGAGGACAGGGTTAGG
This sequence comes from Eulemur rufifrons, assembly GCF_041146395.1. Taxonomy (NCBI): domain Eukaryota; kingdom Metazoa; phylum Chordata; class Mammalia; order Primates; family Lemuridae; genus Eulemur; species Eulemur rufifrons. Next base: position 18,760,499 of record NC_090991.1, read on the forward strand.
GCAAAGCTATCCTGTCCTCAGGAGAAAGTTCAGACAAGCGAGGTACAATTTCCCAGAATGTGCAGTAGCACACTCCCTTCCCATGAGCCTTTGTTCCCAGGGATTTCCCCCCCTGCAGGGCCAGGAATGGGAGGTCTCAGAGATACCCTCTACTTTGCTGTTTCTGCTTCACAGCAGCAACCTTGGGGTCCCTCCAGCCCAAGCTCCCATCCATCAGTGGGTTCCATTACACCATTCCCCAGGGGGGTGCCAGTCCCTGCTTGAGTACTTCCAGGGACAGCAAACCCACTCCTCAACAGGCTGCCCGCCAAGTTGTCCTCCAAGCCCACATCAGTCAGTTGACAGAAATAGGGCCACACATAACAGTAACCAGCTTTCTCTGGCTCTGTCCCCAACAGTCCCTGCAGATCTTCCTGGGAATGCCCAGCAGGTGTCTCCCACCCTTCTGAGGTGTGCTTCCCAGGGACTCAGGAGGTATGTTCACGAAATCGTCCACATCTTTCCACACTGCTCCTGGGGCTCAGGTGCAGACACCAAGGGTGCTCTACCCCGAATCACCCTCTTCTCCTTGCCCTGTCCTTGAACATGTCTTATACTCTTCAACTCTTTCCCTAGGATGACCTCTTCCCAGGAAGCCCTCTATCCCTCGTGTACGCAGGCCCTCAAGAATCATCCCCTCTGGCCTGTAATCCCAGCTAAATCCCAGCCACTCAGGACGCTGAGGTGGGAGGGTCGCTTGCAGGCCAGGAGTTGACCAGCCTGGGTGATAGGAGACCCCATTTCTAAAAAAAAAAAACACAAACAAGAGTCCTCCCTTTGGTCCACTAGGCTTGCTTAGACAATAATAATTAATAATAGCTAACACTCATTCATTCAACAAGTATTTATCGGGTTCTTACTTTGTGCCAGACACTGTCCTAAGTGTAGAGATACAGACAACACACACACAACACACAACACACACACACAAAATAATGAGTGTATGAGGTAATACATATGTTAGTTAATTTCATTTAGCTATTCCAGATGTATGCATGTATCTATCACAAAGCACCACATTATACACCATAAATATATAAAACCTTGTCAATTAAAAAATAAATTAAAAAGAAGATAACAACAGACAACTCTGCCTTTACGGAGCCCGAGTGCTGGCGGACTGGTACATGCTTACTGGACATCACACCCTGCTCTAAGTACCTTCCATGCACAAGCTCATTTAATCCTCACAATAACTCTCCGAGCTACGCTGCAACTACACCCATTTTACAAAGGAGGAAGCCTGAGGCACGGAGAGGTTGGGTAACTTGCTTAGGAATAATCATAACCACCGTACATGGAGTCCTCACACTATGCCAGACACTGGGCGGAGCTTTCCGCGTTCAGTATCTGGGCAGGTGCGGAGGTGACGAGGCCTGAGGCGGGACAGGTGTGGTGTGAGCCCCAGCTCACTGTGAGGCCCTCACACTCCTTCTTCCATGAGTCCTAAAGGAACGCACCCTTTAGTGGCTCTAGGTCTTGTGAAAGTCTCTTTGCCTACTTGAAACCTGAGAGGGAACGCAGAGGGGACAACGCCGGGTCCTGACGTCCAGCAAAGTGTGCTGGGGGCCGGGGGTGCACGCGAGGGTGAGGGTCAGAGGGGCCGGGGGTGCACGCGAGGGTGAGGATCAGAGGGGCCGGGGGTGCACGCGAGGGTGAGGGTCAGAGGGGCCGGGGGTGCACGCGAGGGTGAGGGTCAGAGGGGCCGGGGGTGCACGCGAGGGTGAGGGTCAGAGGGGCCGGGGGTGCACGCGAGGGTGAGGATCAGAGAGGCCGGGGGTGCACGCGAGGGTGAGGGTCAGAGGGGCCGGGGGTGCACGCGAGGGTGAGGGTCAGAGGGGCCGGGGGTGCACGCGAGGGTGAGGATCAGAGGGGCCGGGGCAGCGCTGCCGACAACTGCAGCCTCCACGTGCTCCCCAGGTGGAGCTCACGCTGCCCTCAGCTCCTGCTGCTTCCAGGTCCGACCACATTTCAGGGCGCATAAATGATCAAAGTTGGGGGGACACTGTCTGCAGATTTTGTGCTGGAAATACCAAGGGGGTGGATGGAGAAAACCACGGGCCTAGGAGGGTCAAAAGTCCCAAATTCCAGGCCCCCACTTCCCAGGTGGGCTGTGCTGCCTTGGTGAAGACACACCTCCCCAGGTCTCAGTTTCCCCATCGTGAGCCGCCAGCCGGCCGGCGGGAGGGCGAGCGGAGGCGTTGCTCCGGTCCCCCTCCCCGCAGGCCCGGGCGCAGGGGCGCAGCCGGGGGACCCGGGAGTCCCGGGCGGGCGCTGCGGGCTCGGGCGCCCCCTGCCGGCCGAGAGGCGCACTGCGGGGCCAGGAAAGGGAGTCTGCCGCCTGCAGGGCCGGACCACGCTGGGGGCAGGATTATGTCACTGCAGAGAAAGGAAATGAGTCGTCATTCCCCGGGGCTGGGGGGCGGCCTGGGTGACAGCAGAGACGCGGCTGCAGGAACCCAGGACAATGGCGGGAAGTGAGAGGAACGTGGGCCTGACCCCGGAGCCCACCGAGTGAGGGAAGGAGGCCGGGGCGCTGGGCCGCCACCGAGGGGTCGGACAGGGGCCGGAACGGCTGGACGAGGATGGGGCGGCGCCACGCCCGGGGCGCTCCCGCCTGAAGAACGGCCCAGCTCATTTCCCAGCACCCGGCGATCTTTCCAAAACCTTAGCCAGACCCCTCGGAGGCTCCCGGTTGCCCTGAGCACGGCGCTCACACTCGACCGGACCTGGGAATAATCCCGGGAACGTGTCACAACCCCGCCCCGCCGCACGGGCTCCAAGAGTTTGCATATCCGAGAAACTTCCAGCAGGGGACGCTGAGGCAGGTCCTCGCCTCTCCGAGTAGCGGCGCCTTACACTGAAGCCGGCGGGCTGCCGCGCGGCTCCTCCAGCCTCGCCCCTGCCGCTCCCCGCCCCCTCCACGCGCCCAAGACTCGGCTCCCTGCATTTGCCGGTTCTCTCCTCCGTGTGTTTCCTCGGACCGAAACACCTTCCCCTCACGCCACTGCCGCCCAGATGACTGAGTTCTACCTGCCCTTTAAAATCGCCACGGCGAGCGTCAAAGGACATAATCAACAGTGAAAAGGCAACCCACAGAATGGGAGAAAGTATTTGCAAAGCATAGATCTGAAAAGGAGTTAATATCCAGGCAGAATATATAAAGAACTCCTAAAACTAGACAACAACAACAAAAAAATCAACCAAAAATGGATAAAGGACTGTAATAGACATTTCTCCAAAGAAAATATACAAATGGCCAATAAGCACGTGGAAAGATGTTCAACATCACTAATCACTAAGGAAATGCAAATCAAAACGGCAAGGAGGCCCCACCTTCCTGACTCTCCTTCCTTCCCATGTCCGCCTTCAGATCAACTTCAGCCCACTCAAAGGAGCCACTGGGCTTCATCGAGGTCCTAGTGGATTGCTTCCACCTTTGCTTTTGCCACCTGTGCAAGTTTTAAGGGCAAAATAGAAATGCAAGTGAATTGTCCTCCCACAGTTACTGACAATAACACTATTACAGCTACTTTGGTTTCCCATTCTGGTTGAATCAGGCATCATTTCAGTCACCTCCGTGTGTAAATGTGTGTGCAGTAAACTGGAAAAGTCAAATCCTCATAGGAGATCACTCTTCTTATGCTCATTTCTATGTTGCATTTGCAGTGTGGCAGTTGCCTGCCTTGTCCCCAGGAGGGGCCGGAGGTCCCTAGCTGTCTACCTAACAATACTACAACCATGGAAGAAACTGGAGGACATCATGCTAAGTGAAATAAGCCTATCACAAAAGGACAGATACTCTACAATTCTATTTATATGTGGTACCTAGAGTGGTTGAATTCATGCAGACAAAAAGAGGAATGGTGGTTGCCAGGACTCAGGAGAGGGAGACGGGGAGTTGTTATTTCACAGGTACTGCACGGTTTCTGTCTTGCAAGATGAAGAAGTTCCATGGGTGGGTGGTGGTGATGGCAGCACCGTAGTAAGGATGCACTTAATGCCGCTGGACTTTACACTTAAAAATGGTTAAGATGCTAAAATTTAGGTTATATGTATTTCACCACAATTAGAACTTTTTAAAAAATTCTTCTCCATGGCAGCCTGAGACCCCTCCAGAACAGATCAAGCCTCCTTGTTTGCTCCTGCTGTACCTAATGCCTCCAGGAACGCATTTGCCACACTGCAGAAGTTTGGTCTTTGTTGTTGTTGTTATCGTTGTTTTTGGCTTGTTTATTTATTTTTATTTTATTTTTATTTATTTATTTATTTTTTTTTTTGAGACAGAGTCTCGCTCTGTTGCCCGGGTTAGAGTGCTGTGGCGTCAGCCTAGCTCACAGCAACCTCAAACTCCTGGGCTCAAGCAATCCTTCTCCCTCAGCCTCCCGAGTAGCTGGGACTACAGGCATGTGCCTCCATGCCCAGCTAATTTTTCTATATATATATTTTTAGCTGTCCAGATAATTTCTTTCTATTTTTAGTAGAGACGGGGATCTCACTCTTGCTCAGGCTGGTCTTAAACTCCTGACCTCAAGCGATCCTCCCACCTCGGCCTCCCAGAGTGCTAGGATTACAGGCGTGAGCCACCGCGTGGCTTGTTTATTTTAATTCACTTATTTATTTCACTAATAGACAGTGAGCTCCTGTAGCTTGGGAAACTACTCAGTTCTGTGTCCTCTGCTCTTAAGCAAGTGGCGTGAGCACCCAGTAAATGTTGGACCCTCTGATGATGGGAGATGAGGGGAAGAGGAAGGGAGAATGGATGTGTAGGTGCTGGGTACATGGGTGGGTGGATGGTAGACTGATGGATGTCCCCAGAATGCAAAAGGGCCCCTGAAGGAATCTGGACTTTTTGCCATGGAACAGGTGCTTGTCCCCAGTGGCCACGATCACTGACCTGGTACAGTGGGGTGAATGGCTCAACATGGTTTTCCAAATCTGGGCACAAGTTTTAAGCTTGAGTCAGGGATACCCCAAGTACCCTTTGGCAAATGTCCTGGTGAAACTGAATGAGTCTGGGAGATGCACATACTAATCCCAGCTGTTCACTTATGCCATGACCTTGGACAGATGGCGTGCTCTCCCTGGGCCTCTACTTCCCCATCTGCAAAGTGGAGAAGGGGCTTGGTGCTAAATCAGATGATCTCTAAGGTTTTTCCTGGCTTGAAATCTCTTTTTTTTTTTTCCTTAATCAATTTTTTAAGTTAGTTATGAAATATTTTAAATAAAAAGGTACAAAGAACACTATAACAAACCTCTGTACTTGCCCACACAGTTTTAACAAATGTTAACATTTTGCCACATTTGCTTCGTATTTCTCTTTTTCTAAAAAAAAAAGAAAAAAACCTCTGATAAATCTAAAGCCCTCCCATGCCTCCCCTGTGTAGGTGCTACTCTCAGGTACTATAGATTCTTCTTGACCATATATGTATACTTGAACTAAATAGCTATACAGCAATATGTACAATACTACATTAATAATTTATGTATACATTATATTATATAAATACTACATATAAATAACACATATATTAATATATATACATAAATGATATACTGTATAAATCCCTCTGAAATTTGCTCTTTCACTCATCATTATATTTTTGGGATTCATCCATATTGGTACATTGTAGATCTGATTCATTCATTTTAAATGCTATAGAGTTTCCCATTGCCTGAATAAACCTCAGTTTATTTATCCATTCGCTTACTGATGGACCGTTGATTGTTTCCATGTTTGTGATCACATAGCACTGCAATGAAAATTCTTGTGCAAGCATGTGGGGTTTTTTCTAGGCATATGGTTGCTGGATCACAGTACAGGCTCATCTTTAGCCTTTACCATATACTGACAAGTTCCTCTGCAGTTTCTTTGAAACCTCTGGGGCCATATTGTTTCAAATCTCAGGATGGTTCTCATCTTAAAAACATAATGTGCTGTATGGTTCCATTTATTCTTGAAAAGACAAAACTATAGTGGGTGGAAAACAGGTCAATGGTTGCCAGGAGTAGGGGTGGTGATGGGGAGGGAGGCATTAGAAAGGGTGAGAACGAGGGAGTTTGGGGGAGTTGTTCTGTGTCCTGACTGTGGTGGTGGTCACACAAGTCTGTCTATGTGTTACATTTCATAGAACTGTGCAAAAGGAAAGAAGAGTCAATTTTACTGTATGACAATTTGAAAAAATAAAAATTGAAAAATGTTAATGGTGGATATACTAACTAACTAAAACCCACAGTGGGGTTTGGACAGCACCCTATAATCAAACATTAACATTTCTTCAGCAAAATTTATAAATAATATGTGATGAATTAAAACTATAAGTAGCCTCAAATTGTTTCAGATCAGGTTTTGTCATAAAATGAGTTTAAACCAAACATAGGGGGAAAAAAAAACTTTCAGTTTTCAGAGGTTTTTGGATTTCAGAATTGCAGATAAAGGATTATAGGCTTATACCTATTTATGGACCCACCAGAAATTTATGAGTTCTCATTTCCGCTTATCTTCACCAATATGGTATCATTAGTCTTTTTAATTTTTGCCCATCTGATGAGTGTGAAATGAGGTTTCATTATTTTGATTTTAATTCCCATAATTACTAATGTGTTGAGTGTTTTTCATTTGTTTATGGCCATTCGGGTTTTCTCTTCTGTGAATTTCCTGTTTCTCTTGAATTGTTCTTTAACTGATTTATAAGAATTCTTTGTATATGCTGGATACAAACAAGTTGCAATGAATTGCAAATATCTTGCTTTTTCATTTTTATGTTACTTTTTGCCATAAAGAAATTTAAAATTTTAAGGTAATCAAATGTATCAATATTTTCCTTTACACATGCATTCTTTGTGTCCTATCTAAGAAACCTTTCAAGTTCATGGACATATTCACTTGTAGATTTTTTTTAAGCTCTAAAGTTTGGCTTTTTATGTTCAGTTTTTTAAAATATATCTGGAATCTATTTTTGTGTGCACTGTGAGGAAGGAATCTAATTTTACATTTTGCATATGTTAGCCAGTTGTTCTGGTATCATGTTCCATTTGGTCTCTTCTTTTCCTGCTGATTTGTAGTAAAACCACCTGCGTCATGGTCCAAGTTGCCATCACTGTGTGGCCCATCATTGGGTCCTCCACTTGGACCCATGGTCTCTTTTTCTGGCTTTGCTAATGATAAATCTTTTTACACAGTAGGACAAGCCCCCTCCCTCCTTATTTCCTGCCTTATTCTTCTTCAGAACTGTCCTAACTATTCTTGGCCCTTTAACACTTTACTTTCAAAGGGAAACTTGTCCATTTCCATAGGAAAACTGGTTGGATTTTGATTAGCATTGTCTGTGGGCCACAATTTCCCTGTTAGTAGGGACAGATGAGAATTTTTTTTTTTTTTCCTGCAAAAGAGAGGGCAGTCACACCTCTGTTATTCTGAGGTTACTTTTCAGCAAACTCCAAAGTCTAGAAAACAAGAGAAAATACGAAGAGGGCCAAAACAGCCTCCAAGAAGCCATAGACGCCGCAGAGCGTATGTGCTAAAGCATGCCCACTTTTGTCACAAATGATCTTCTCTGCCCTGCCCCCCCCCACCATATTTACTTGTAAGAAACTTGATGATCTGGTTTCCCAGCCTACAGCAAATCAAAAGTTCCAACTTAGAAGAAGAGAGGCAAAGAGAAAAGCATTCCAATAATTAAAGTCTGACAAAGACAGAAATGTCCGATTATCAAAAACAACTACAGAAATATGAGAGGGCAGCTGAATGGGGCCACTCACTTCTAGAACCTTGAGGCCTCACTGTGCATATGGCAGACAGAAGGCAGCTCTGCTCCATGCGGTCATTCAGGGGCCACCCTCACCTTGCAGCTTCCCAGGCTGCTCTGGCTGTGGCCTTACTGGTCAGAGACGAGAAGGGAAAGTGAAAAAGCCCAAGTCAGCACCTGCTCTCGGGCAAGTGAGGTGGGAAGACACACTCACCACTCGCAGTACCATCCCCTTGGTGAGACCTGGGCCCTGTGGCCCTACCCAGCTGCAGAGGGACTGGGTGACATGCTCCTTTGCTGGACAAGCAGGTCATGTAAGGCCCTGTAGACCATCGTAGCACTTTGGCTTTTACTCTGAGTGAAATGGGGACCCACTGGAGGGGTTTGAGGCCAGCAGTGACCTGATCTGATTCCTAAATGATCCCTCCAGCTGCTGCATTGAGAAGGCTGAGAGGGTGGAGGTGGGAACAGAGGCAAAAGCAGGGACCAGCTTGGATTACCTGCTCTGTGAAGCTCTCCTGGCCCTCTCCTCCACTGGTGCAGCCGACCTCTTCCTCCTCGGTTCCCCAGGCTCCACAACAGTTCTCTTACTTTAAGCACCTATCGTTCGCTTGTCTATCCTCCTCTCTAGGGCAACATATCCACAACACCTGGCCCAGAACAGGTGCTTGGTATACCTCAAGCGTGTTAGATGCAATCGAAATAACAGCTGGAACCTGGTATGTTAGTCAAGGATCTTTAATTGCAAGCAGCAGAAACGCTGGTAGTCTTAAAGAAAAAACAAAATTTGGGAAATGCCCAGAACCCACAGGAAAACCTGAAAACCAGGTCTGGACAAAGTACAGGAAGCAGCAGAGAAGTTCTTGGCAGTCAGGTTGTGCTGCTGCACCGAATACGCCAGCGGCCTCCCCTGGCCTTGTTTCCATGTCCTGGGAAGGGTCTGACTGGGAGGACTTAGGTCAGGTGTCCAGGGCAGGGAGGGGAAGAACAGTGGCGGGGAAAACCTTCAGAGACGCCTTTGGCTTCCATGGCAGAGGGCGAGGTTCCCTGATTTACTGTCTTTCCATGACCTGGAAAGTGGGAATTGTAAAGGAAGTGCATCTTCCTCATCTTTGCATGCCCAGAGCTTAGCACAACGCGTGGTACTCAGTGGGCGCTCACCTGGTGTTTATCCCCTGAGTCAATGGCTAGAGCGATGAGCTAGAAAGCCCAAGAGCTGTTAGCGTTTCTTGACACGTTGATTTTTTGAACCAAAAGGGCATGAGATGGCAGCAGCCTCGATGAAGAGATGAGTGCCAAAAAAAAAATATTTTTGTCTCGGGACAAATTGTATCACTGTTCCCAAAGGCCCCATTAATCTCATTATGGGAAGGATTAACATTTATTTAAAGATATTGGCCCCACGCAGCCCTGGCTGATTGTGTTGGACGCACTGGAGGGGCTGGGCAGCAGAAGGTGGGCGACCTCCAAACCCTCAGGGAACTGAGGACCCAGCCCTGACGTTGGCATCCAGGAGTAGGGCCCAGCGGTCTCCAGGGAAGACCCAAGCCAGAAGTTTCGATTGCATGTGCCAAGAAGCCAGTATCTCCCAAGGAAAGCCACCGGGCAGGGCACCAAGGTGTGTCACAATCCAGGCATGGGGAGTTGGCCACAGAACCCGCCTGGAGGTCATGTAGCCCAGAGGTTTCCAGATGTGCTCCTGGGGCCTGGGACTTCATAGAAGTGTCCCAGTGCAGCTGGAAGTGAGGCTGAGGAGGGAGCACCCTGAGCTCCTCATCATCCCAGTCACCTTCAACAGAGCAGCAACACGCTTTTGGGTTTTCCGTGGAAGAACCTGTTTGAATAAAGAAGTCTGTACCCCCTGCCCCTCCAAAAAAGTTTGGGATCTAGCTCACTGACCTGGTGCACACCCAATTTATAAAGTGTTTTCAGGAATGTCTGTGGGAAGGACATTTACTAGTTAAGTGACCTTATAAAGCCTTAGTTTTCCCATCTATAAAATGGGGATGACATGGGAGGATTATGGTGAGATTAAATGGGATAATGTGTGTGGCTGGAGATTATTAGGAGACACTCATCGATGCTCATTTTCCCACTTCCTTTCCCACATTCAAGCAGTTTTGAGTGCAGTGGCAGAGGGAAGAAGAGGGAAGCAGCAATGGCCTAAAATTCTTTTGTAACAAAAACCCTTAGAGGCCGGGCGCGGTGGCTCACGCCTGTAATCCTAGCACTCTGGGAGGCCGAGGCAGGTGGATCGTTTGAGCTCAGGAGTTCAAGACCAGCCTGAGCAAGAGCGAGACCCTGTCTCTATTAAAAAAAAAAAAAAAAAAGAAAAGAAAAATTAGCTGGGCACCATGCCCACATGCCTGTAGTCCTAGCTACTCAGGAAGCTGAGGCAGGAGGATCACTTGAGCCCAGGAGTTTGAGGTTGCTGTGAGCTAGGCTGACGCCACGGCACTCTAGCCCGGGCAACAGAGTGAGACTCTGTCTCAAAAAAAAAAAAAAAAACCTTAAAGAACAGAGTTGGTTTCCAGAGGTGAGAAAAAGGGAAAAGAAAATTCCTGCAAACGTTTGAGGCCCCTTGGCCAGAGCAGCAGGGAGATGAGCCCCTCCCGCTCCAGAACCAGCAGGGTCGCCTGGCCTGGGGAGGAATGACTGAGGGCAAGACAGCTCTCAGGGAGGCAGCGGGGAGCCTCTGGGAGGTGGCTCTGCTTGTGTTGAAGTAAACAGGAAAACATCAGCCCGGAAGGGGCCCTGTGGATGCGGCAGGGACAGCCTCAGAAGCGACCTGAGGATGGCTTTCTGAAGACCGGAACACCGTCCTCCCCACCATGCGGCTGTGCACAGAGACCTCAGAACTAGGACATAAACCCTGGAACAAGTTATATATTTTTCCCCACCGGCCTGATGGGAAAGGGGCTCAGAATCAGAAATGAGGCCCAGAGACAGACCATGAAAGCCGTACCCCCGGCCCACCCGAGCGGTCTGGGAGTTAAGAGGAGACCACCGCGTGTCTCTAAGGCCTAAGCCAGGGCGCCTCCTCCCCTTGCACGGCCTCCTCCCAGGCCCCACGTGTTCTGCATTTGCATCCCCACTTTGGCTTCCTCCGGAGGGGTGGAGCCACCTTTAAGGACTCCTGTAAAACGTTTTGGGGCTATTGACGTCTTCTTTGGGGCCAACTGGATTCTCGCAGGGGCTAGGGAGAGGGCGGTGGGAGGAGGATGGGGCAGGCTGATCCTGAGGGTCCGGCACTCCCCGGGAGATGTGGCCTGATCCCAGACTTGGCAAGGCAGCCACAGACATTTGCAGAGTGACAAGGGAGAGGAGGAGACTAGGAAGAAAATGGTATTCACACATGGAAATGCCTGGAAATGTTTTCCAGACACATTCTCCTCTGGGCTGATTTTCAAGGCCATTAGAGCCTGGGACGCTGCTCTCGAGTGACTCACTGGGGCAGATGTGCAGATGCTTCCTCTCTGCGGTGCGTGAGAATGTGTGTGCGTATGTGTGTGTGTTGTGCATGTGTGAATGTATGTGTGAGCATGTATGTATATGTGGATATTTGTGTGTGTGTGAGAGCGTGCGTCCATTCCAGGACAGGGGCTCTTCCTAGATCCTTAGAGCATGTAGGGCATTTAGCAATCCCCTAAATCCAACCTCGCCTTTTTAGGGATATGAAACCATGGCCCAAATGACACGACTGCCTGAGATCACGCCATTCTCTAGATACGAAGGAGGAAATGGCCTGGGAGTCTGAAATGGTCTCCCCTGGACCCCAAACCCTTGGCCCCTCTTGCTCAGTAGTGGTCTCTCTCTGGGGACAGCATGGCCACTTGATGAAGACAGAGCAGTTAGCATGCCCAGCACTGGTCCCACCCGGGCCAGACCCTGTGCCTTGCACTTGACATAGGTTATGCCATTCAACTTACCCCACAGTCATCTCCTAAAGCAGGCATTTTAATCTACATTCCACAGAGGGGGAAACTGAAGCCAGGTGTGTTTTATTCCCACAGCCCACATGCTTGTTCTATTTATGTAATCTGGGTTGACAATTTTGAGCACATACTGAGTTCCAGGAAACTGCTCTAAGCACCTTGTACATGTTAGCTCCTCTTGCCCTCATCACAGCAGGTCACTACGACTATCCCCATGTTATAAACAAGGTCCCGAAGGCACAGAGTTTCAGTAATTGCTCAGGGTAAAACAAACCAAAACAAAACACAAACAAACAAAAAACCTGGCAAGGAAAGGTCAGAAATCTAACCTTTGGGCAAAGGAGGGGAGAAGTGGGACGGGATGGGGTTTGGGGGGGGAAGCCACAGAAGTCCCATTTAACCACAGTGAGCAAGTAGGGCTCACCTGAATCAGGGGAAGCTGGGAGGCTTTGTAGAACACAAGTCAGGGGGGTTAGCCTTGTGGCTTAGGGTTGAATCTGGGGTATTGGCAACTCCTTGGCACTTCTGAGTGGCCCTCTGCGGGCGAGTGCTCCTCATCCAGGGAAGGACGGAGAGCTGTGGGAAGCCACCCTCCTAAGGGTGCTGCCTGCAGGTGACTCTGGGTGGCCCAGGGGATATAGGCAGGGCAGCATCTGCTCCCACTTATTAGGCCCCACGCATGGTGCTCAACAAATGCTTAATTTCTCCCCTTCTCTCTATAAGTACATTTTTTTGGACCCAAATATTCTTAGAAACCAATCGAGTTTATTTCATTAAGTGTATGCCAAAATGTGCTTTGTTTTTATACCACCATGAACATTTCATATTAAAAAAAATCTCACAAGTGAGAAAATCTGCTTTGTCAGGTTGCTACCCAATTATCCACTGCATAAAAGGTACGATCTCTGCAAGTGTTCACAGCGGCACTATTCACAGCAGTTACAGATGGAAGCAGCCCCGGTGTCCATCGGTGGAGGAATGGATAAACAAACTGTGGTATCTCCGCACAATGGAATATTCTGCAGCCACAAAAAGGAATGAAATAGTCATTCTCACTGCAACATGGACGAACCTTGAAAACATTATGCTAAGTGAAAGAAACCAGACACAAAATGTCATTTATTGTATGATCATATTTCTGTGAAATACCCAGAAGAGGCAAATCCCTAGAGACAGAAAGCAGATTGAGAGAGAGGAATGGGGAGAGATGGCAGAATGAGTGTGGGGTCTCCTCTGGGGGTGATGAAAATGCTTTGGAACTAGGCAGAGGTGATGGTTGCACAGCGTCGTGAATGTACTAAATGCCATTGGGTTGTTCACTTTAAATGGTTAATTTGACGTTATGCGAATTTCACCTCAATTAAAAAAATATCATGGTCACTTCATCCATAAAGAGTAGAGAGAAAGGCCAAAAGGCAGGTCTCAGGTGAGCCTTCACCTTCATCTTCAGTGGGCCAGACACCTCCCCTGCCCAGATAGTCCTGCCAGAGGGGCTTCCCCCAAGCTGGGCACTGCCACCTCTCTTGAATATATCTGCCTTCTGGGAAAGATCCTACTTCTAAGAAAGAGCTGCTAAATAAAGCAAAGCCCCAAACCGCACAAAGATAGGAAAACCACATAGTTAGCCGCATCCCCTCCTCTTACAAACAGGGCCACCAGACCCCAGCTACACAGTTGCAGAGCGAAGACAAGAAGCCAGCCCCAGGGTCCATTCTGGTTTGCACATGCGCAGGAGGGGAAGTGGCAGTGGGAAAGCCAGGCAGCAGGAATTGGCTCCTGCTGTCCCTCTCCTTGGGCCTTGAGAGAAAGTCCTGCAGGGCGATGGGCTGCCGTTAGGGTCCCTTAGCTTCCTTGGCTGCATCTGGGCCATCACAGGCCTGAGCTTGACTCTGGGTCTTGGGTGCTCCTTGACTAACACAGTTAACTCTCCCACCAGCACGTAGGGAGGTTGCCCCGCCTCCCTTAGTATCTTGTGTGTTTTCCTTACTCTTTGCCTAAATGTCAAATAGACAATCGCCAGACACCAGCATCCAATCTGCAACTTCTCATGTCTTGCCATTAATATTTGCTTCTTGATAAAAAGATTGGTTTCGTGCTCCTTGTAAATGTTTTCAATGCTTTTAAGGACTTTCTTTGCTTTTTAAATTAAAACCTTTTATGTCAGCACTTCCAAGTCCAGATGAGTCTTGTAAACTTCAGCATCTACTAGGAAGTTACTTGTTCTCCTAGAGGTGACTCTTGGGACATTGTTTTTCTTTTAAAAAATTCATGAAGCATTAGCGATATCTTCGACACAGCTTAAATAAGTGGACAAAATCAGCTTTTATCTTATGAAATGTGGTCACACGTCTCTCCATTTATGCAAATTGTATTTAATGCCTCTTAGTAAGACTGTGACCTTGGTGGCTCCCTGAACCATGCCTCCCAGTGTTTATATGCCTGTGTAGTCCCCTCTTACACTGGCTTTGGACTTGGCTGGGTGACTTGCTTGGCCACCAGGACATTAGCAAGAATGAGGCAAGCACAGGCTTCACAGGCATTTGCACAATGGGGCTTTTTGCGGTTGTCAGCCGCTGTGACCTAGGGCAGTCCAGCCGCCCCCTGTGAGATGAACCAGGAGGAGATGCCCGGAGCAGAACAGAGGCGCCCGGCCCCAAAGTCCCAGGCGGGTACCAGAGGCCTCCTTGGACGTTCCCACCAGCCTGGTCAACCAGAGACTGTGAGCAATAACAAATCACTGTTTGCTTTAGGCCCCTGAGTTTGGGGACCCTTCGATTCCCACACATGAAGGTTGTGTTTTCAACAGTAAGGTGGAGTGTGGACAATCCCAGAAGGGAGAGGCTGGAAAATTCGTAGCATTCTCACTCCTATTTTTCTCAGTGTTAGGGATACTTCTTAAATTTATTTCTAACTATAAAAAGAACATTGGAAAATATGAAAAGAGTATAAAGGAGAAATTGGTATTACTCATAATCCCACACTCAGAAATAACTACATTTCACATCTTGGTGACTTTCTTTTCAGATTTTCTATGTGAGATACACACACTTTGCTTTCTTTTCACAAAATAAGAATCATACCCTTGATGTAGGTTTGTGTCCTGCTTCTTGTATGTAACACTATGGCATGAACCATAGCGGCTATCTAGAAATGGCTTCAAGAACACGGTCCTCAACAGTGACATCATAGCCCCTCACATAGACATACCATCTTTTATTTAATTAATCCCCTAGTGTTGAACATTTAAATTGGCCTTAAAAAAAATAGTCTGTAACACTGCCATTAATATCCGTGTAAGGAAAATATTTGAGCATATGGCAGATGATTTTCTTAGAAAAAGTGCCCCAAGATAGAATGACTCATGTCCTGATTAATTTGTTTGTCCCCCAGAGTCTCTGTGAATCCTCCTCCACCCTTTTCTGTGCCTGGGAGGCTGAGCCCTAAGCCCTGCATCACTCAGCTCCCCTGGCCACTTTCAGTGGGGTTCAGCCACCGAGAGGCAACAGTGGGGGAGAGACAGGAGAGGAGCAGATATTTACTCGTCCGCTTCCTTGTGCCCCCCTTTGTTGTGGTTCAGGCAATGGCTGCATCCCCAGGACTGCGACTTGGGTGTGGCAGGTGCTCCGGACTCTGTTTTAGATGCTAACGGATTCCTACTGTTGCACGTGCCTCAACTTCCCCTCTTGGTTCCCTTAACCCTGCCTACATCTCTGCAAATAATCACTTTACTGAAAGATCCCTTGAAAATCCCACCTGGGTGAGGGATAGTGGAAGGTGTTACTAGAACACCTTCTAATATGGATGAGTTCTCCTTGGCTGGCCATTTTTTTCAAAGTGCTCTTG
Source organism: Eulemur rufifrons (assembly GCF_041146395.1). Classification (NCBI taxonomy): domain Eukaryota; kingdom Metazoa; phylum Chordata; class Mammalia; order Primates; family Lemuridae; genus Eulemur; species Eulemur rufifrons. Next base: position 18,776,064 of record NC_090991.1, read on the forward strand.
CTTGGCTCCACTTGCCTGCAAACTTTAGATTCCCTATGTAATCTAAAAACCTCCCAAAAAATCCCACTGGAATTTTTATTAGTATCACACAGAATCCATTATTAATTTGCTAAGCATTGACATCTTTTCATTATAGAGTCTTCCGATTTGGGAATATCACATGCCTCTCCATTTATGCAAATTGCATTTAATGCCTCTTAGTAAGTTTTGGTCATTTACAGGACATGCACATTTTGTGTACAGTTTATATCCAGGTGTTTTATAAATGACTATTAAAAATTCTAGGTATTAAAGAAATGCAAATTAAGAGAGAACAATGAGATGGCATTTTTTTGTCTTTCAACGTGGGACATATTTTTACAAATAATACTACACCTTGGCACGAGTGTAGTGAGAAGGGCATTCTCACACACTTCTAGAGGGATATGCCTTGTCTATTTATATCCGTACTGCAAGGAGGTTTGGCATTTTGTATTATAAGAATTTAAGGGCCGGGCGCGGTGGCTCACGCCTGTAATCCTAGCACTCTGGGAGGCCGAGGTGGGCGGATCGTTTGAGCTCAGGAGTTCGAGACCAGCCTGAGCAAGAGCGAGACCCCGTCTCTACTAAAAATAGAAAGAAATTATATGGACAGTTAAAAATATATATAGAAAAAATTAGCCGGGCATAGTGGTGCATGCCTGCAGTCCCAGCTACTCGGGAGGCTGAGGCAGGAGGATCGCTTGAGCCCAGGAGTTTGAGGTTGCTGTGAGCTAGGCTGACGCCACGGCACTCACTCTAGCCCGGGCAACAAAGTGAGACTCTGTCTCAAAAAAAAAAAAAAAAAAAAAAAAAGGAATTTAAAATGTTCGTGCCCTTTTAGATGAAATAATTCCTACTCCGTTTTCCTGTGCAGTTGCTTCACTCAAGCCCGCTTTGTAGCTGGTCCTTAAGAGGAATGTGAATGAATGTCCTAAATCCATGACCAGTCACCTAACATAATTTAAAAAAAAAAAAAGAAGTCCATCCCCCTCGGCTCAGTGTATAAGGGTAGGGTCCTTGCCAGAAATAGGCCCGAGCTGTTAGTCTATAATCAAGGTGACATTTTAAACCAGTGAGGAAACACTCTACTAAAAGAAAAAGGCTGCAAGGTATTTGGAAAGTTGGCTAAGTATTTGGAAAAGAAATAAGATTAGATCTTTACCTTACACCTTATATCAAAATTGATTCCAGATGGATTTAAAAGGTAAACAGGAAGGAGAAGGAGGAGGAGGGGAAGAGAGGGGAAGGGAGGAAAAGGAAAAGAAAAAATACAGATCTAGAAGAAAATTAGGGGACTATGTGCCTGATACTCACATGGGAACAGTCACAAGCAAAAAAGCAAAGACAGAAAGAATGAAGAAAAACAGCCAAAGTTCAGACCACATAAAAATGTCCAAGTGTGTGTGTCGAAAACTACCAAAAACAAAATCTGAAGGTAAAATTCTAAGCTTAGAAAAATATTCCCAATACATATGGCAGGCTTGACATTTTTAAGAGTTTCTGTAAATCAGTAAGAGGAAAAAATAGAAAAGCGGCCCAAAGATGTGGCTAGGCAACTCACAAAAGGAGAAAAGCAGATGTTCTCATCTATTTTTAAAATGCGGCAGACACAAGGTCTTGGAGACGATGCAGCGGGCGGCGGACGCGGCTTTGCAGCAGGGGCTGCCTGGGCGCCTTCCCAGCAGGGGGCCCGGGGAGCGGGGCTCTGGGATGCCCGAGTTCGCCCTTTCCCAGGCCGGCTGGCAGCGGCTCAGAAACAGGCCCGTCCTTTGTTAAAGCCCCTCAGGGCGGCGGCGCTTCCCCTCCGTGTCTTCCCGAGGACACTGGAGCTTCAAACGGCACAGCTGTGTGAACCTCCGGCCAGCGCGCTCGCGGCCACCGGGGGGCGGTGCTGCCCAGGAGACGCCAGCGGGGCCCACAAAGTCCCCTTTCTCCTGCACCGGAAAATGAGTCACGGCCGGGGCAGTGCAGGAAAGGGCCGCCGCTCCAGGGCCACTGCACAGATGCGGCTCTGAGTCACCCCAGATGCCTGCTCTGGACGAGGCTGCTGCTTCTTGGGCTTGGCAGGCCACGCGGGGAAAACTGGGTCAGGCGTGTGGCCTAGTTTGCCGGTTGGCAGCCGTGGTCGGTGGCAGGAGGGGAGTAGGAAGGGCATCTCGATTTACTCCCTGGCTCATTCATGTGACATATATCTGAGGAGTCCCCACTAGGTGCCAGGCCCTGGGCAGGCAAGGAGACACTCTGACAGCCAGCTCCTAGTAGACTCTGAAAGCCTGGGTCACATAAGTGCAGAATGTGTCATCCAGGACCCTTGGGGCTGGGCCTGCCTGGGCAGGTCCCCAAATCCCTGGTCTCCCTGTCACCTTTCAAGCTCGGCTGCCCAAATTGAAATAGCTCATCCCGGTGCCGGATTCCCTTGAAATCTATCCTTGCCCTACCTCTGTCTGGCTCCCAACAGGTGGTCTTCACAATGACACCCCCCTCCCCACCACCCTGCTCTTTGGGCCCAGGGCCTGTGCTCCCAGCCCAGCCTGCAGTGGCCACCTCCTCCCACGCCCATCCAGTCTCCTCTCTGCTCCTGACTCTGCCCTGGGATGTCTGAAGATGACGTTTCTTTTTCCCTCCAAAATTCCCACTTTTTGCTAATAAAGAGGACACTTTTGTCACCTGATCCAAAGGTGTGAGCTGCTGGCCTTCGGCGACCCTGAAAGCAGCCTTTACGGACCAGGTCTGTGCAGCTGGACACGGGGACAGCTGGAGATGGCTGGGGAGACCCCGTGGGGTGGACCCCTCCGGAGAAGGTGCGGGGTCAGCCATGGGCCTGGCAGGTGTTAAGACCTCCTGTGCCAGGAGGGAGGGCAGTGAGAAAGTGAGGCGAAGGAGGAGACCCAGCCTAGCAGGAACTGGCTCTTTCTCTCCTTTCTTTCCTTCCTCTTCTGTCCCCGCCCTCCCTTGCAGTCGGATCCAGCGCTGACCCGACATTTCTGGCTGCGGCTGTGGAGCTGGGCTGCAGCAGGGCCTCCCTGCTGCTGAGTTTCGCTAACACAGTGTCATCTTGTCCCCCCCCGTGCCCCATTTCCCAGTGACTCCGGCCTTCTGAGATGGCTCTGCCTGCTTTACAGGTGGGCACACTGACGCTCGGAAGGGCTAAATGACCTGCCAGGGAACACGGCCATCAGCGGGGGTGGGTTGGGGGGCTGCAGAGTGGCAGAGGGCCTGTCACCCTCCCACTGGAGAGGACGTGGCCAGATGACATGAGAAGGCAGGCGCACTATGCCTTTGCTGGGATGACACTGTCCATAGAATCGAAGGCATCAATTTATAGCATTTTAAAATTAGTTTTAAAAAAATGTTTACGGTAGAATGTCCAAACAATGCAGACGTGTATAAAATAGAACCCAAACAAAAGTCCAATTCTCCCCCAACTCACATCTCACTGGTAACAGTTTGGTTCCGTCCAAGCTTTTTCAACACATAAGATATATAAGATTTACATAGCCATGGAGCTACCATTCTGGAACTTCCCTGTTCTCTTCCTGCAGCTCTAGCTCCTTCTTTAGAAAGGCTGCTAACCTCCCGCCACACGGCTCACCTAACGGACGGTTGGACAGGTGGGGGTCCTGGCTTGGCTTCCCGGCTGGGTGCGCTGGGGGAACCTCCCGGGGAATAACTTCCCACGGCGGAGCTGAGGGAGCAGAGGCAGGCATGCTTCTGCACGGCCCTTAGAAGCTTGTGATGTCCAGGGGCTCACAGGTGCAGGGCAGGCTGCGAGGAGCTGCCACTCCCCTCCCCCTGCCCACCTGTCCCCTCAGCCTGTCCCCGTCACTCATCCCTGGGGTGGGAAGCAGCTTCGTCTAAAGCTTCCATCTGCATGTAGGGCCTCTGGGGTCCTCCTGGCACCCCTGACCCCCACAACCTCCTTATTTGTCTTCAAACACCTCCACCACCCTCTGGCTCTCAGAAGGACAGGTGGACAGCTGTCCGACCCCAGGGAGCCACCCATTCAGCTACAGACTTGCAAAGTCTCCCTTGTGCACCTCTGCCCATCTAACAAACTCCCTTTTCCCTCCTTTTAAGGGAGTGACAACGATACACAAGCAGTTTGTCTTCAGATGCAATCAGTCCATCTCTGTGGCCTAGCTGGGCTCGGGCGTGTCTGCCCAGCGTCTCAACACAGGGTCTGGGGCTGCTCTGGTGGTGCCAGGGGAGTGGTGTGGACCAGTCCCGCAGTAGGGCTTTGTGGACCCCTCTGCACACGCAGTCCCGAGCCCTGCACTGGGGGTGAGAGGAGAGAAATGAAGGACATGATCCCTGGTCCCCAGTACGGTGTGCACAGGGCTCTGAACTTCTCGCAGTGGAATTCGGTCATACCCCAACACGGTTTTAACGAGCTGTGCCTCTCCTGTGCCCACCTCCCCACCCAAGAACACGAGTACATGTGATTCTTCTTCCACAGACTCACCTGCAATGCGAGCCTTAGTGACCAGCATCATGTATTAGTTAGTGCAGGATGTTCACACCAGTTCAAGGAACATCCTCGAGAACCTTCTATGTGTCTGGCACATCGTGCTGCAGTCTGTGTCACTGTCTATGCCAGCGAACTAGATGGAAAAATGTCTAGCCCCACCGTCTGGTCACAGACAGACGTATAAAGAATGACAATACAATACGATAGGAGCAAGAGGACATGGCGGTAGAAGGGGGGAGGTTGGTGACATTACGTGATAATACGGAATATTTATTTAGGTGTGGAATGTCTGGGGGGAAATGGTGCCAATCCATCCTCTTTCCTTTTTCACTTGCATGTTTTGACGAAAGGTCGTATGTTCTCTGTCTGTGCCTCTTTTTCTTGAAATCCCTTTGGAAACGTCTTCAGATTCGACACAGGGAAGATAGCAATCTTCCCAGTCTAAACACAAAAGCCTTGTAACTTTCCATCTGTCAAAGCTGAACAGCCGGCCTGCACCCCCTTCCTGGCCCCTTGTTCTCTTCCTGCCATCCTTGGGCCGTTGCTTTTCCGACTTAGTCTTTGCAAACCACCCTCACACTTGGAGCCGTACCTCCCGATCGTTTGTGCTTTTCACTACTGGGTATTTTTAAAAATCGACGCTCTTTTTAAGAACATAAACACATTTATTTGAAAAGGCCTGGGAGGAGGCTGGCACGCAGGCTGGCTGGATTGTGTAGGAGGAGAGAGGAGCGCAGGAGGCCCCAGCTCTGGAAAGGCTGGAGGAATTGGATGGGGTCCAGACGGTGGAGGGCCCCAGGCAGTGGGATGTTTAAAGTGGCCCAGGCTGGGTCAGATTTGCATTTTAGGAAGATCCCCTGTAGCTACCAGGGACGGAGTGGACAAGGGTCACTGACAGCATCACCGAGGGGGGATGCCAAGAGATTACATCCAACATGGGGAAAATAAATTCAAAATTTGGAGTGCATAAATTTTTCTCTGGGGAGAGGGTATAGAAAGGCTCTTAACTCCATAAGAGCTAAGAATGAAGTTTCCTCCAACTAGGAGCTGACCTTGAAAAGGAGAGAGGGACAAACTGAAGCTGTCTGGGGGCAGACAGGGCCATCTCCTCGACAGCCAGCGCCGCCCCACCTTCCTCCGGCTGGCCCGTGTGCTCAGAGGCCGTCCCACTGGCCAAGCCACAGCTATAAGGAGTGAGCTTGGGCAGCAGAACTGCAGAAATAGGCCAGAAAGTGCACCGGAGCTGGAGGAGGCAGCCAGAGGGGAAGGGCCGCGGGACCGCCCCGCAAGGAGTTTCCCAGCTTCCTCCCTGGTTTCCGGGGCTTTCTGGCCTGGCCCCATTTGTTATGGGAACTGCTGGGACAGTGGTTCCAGTAATAGGATTGAAAGGAAACAACACCTTAGTTCCTCGGTCTGGGCTCTGCTACTGACTACCCCCTTGTCTTGGTCAAGTTGATTGACTCCTGTAACATTAAGGGGTTCGAATCAGACTGGTGGTTCTCAGCTGGAGATCTGGAAGGTATGTTTTCAGAAATCCCACAAGTAACTGTGAAGGTCAACACTGGCCTCAGCCCATCTCTGGGATCCCTTGTCACCCCCTCCATTCTCTGGCGAGGGCCACAGGACACACTCACTGTGAGCTTGGTGGGGGCGGGGGGTCCAGTACTGTACAAGGAACTTGCAGCACATTAAAGAAAAACAACACTTATATTGTGCCACGCCATGAACGAATGAATGAGTGCCTGGGTGAGCAGTGCTGGTGACAGAGGGAGGCACAGGATGCCGAGGACCCCGGGGTAGAGCAGCCACTGCCAGGGCAGAGGCTCCGAATCAGGCTCTCGAGGGTGGTTTTGTGCCCAGATCTGTCCATACCCAACGGTCCCTTGTACATTAGCCCTCCCCGTGGAGTTGGCCCCAGCGCTGGTTCTAGCAGAAACCTCTGCCCACCCTGGGCTGTAGCCTCCCCAGCCCTGGCAGGCTGTCAGATGGAAGGACACCCCCACCCCTGCTCCGGGGCTTGTGTCTTGGGAACAGGAAGTCAAGCTGGGTTTCCATTCCCTTCGCTGCCTCCCCTCCCTAGCTCCCTGGTCATCTGACCACTCACAAGACGCCCAGATTGGGGTGTGGCTGTTTTAAATGCTTTTGGCATTTGTTTCAGGAAAGGAAAGGAAAAAAAAAAAAAACCAACACTAAACAAAACAACTACTCAACACACTAAAAAATTCTCTAGTTTGCCTCAAATCTGCACAGGGGACAGGGTAACGGTAACTACTCAGGGCTGCTGCTGCTGCGGAGATAGGGTCTTTTAGGCATATTAATGACATCTCCCTCCCTCACTCAGGCTGGACCCGGTATTAGGTGCTCTGGGCTTGATCTCATTTAATCCTGACAACCCAGGGCCATAACTATTGCGATCATGTCTGTTTCACAGGTAAGGAAGGAAGAGGAGGTTCAGAGAGGCTAAGGGACTCGCCCAAGGTCACGCAGCCACACAGTGGTGAGAGCCAAGATTTTAAACCAAGCATTTCTTGGCCCTGGGGTCACAAAGCCTGGGTTTGAATCCTGACTCCACTCTTCACTATAAAGTGACTTTTGGCGACTTAGTTAACCCCTCCATGCCTCAGTTTCCTCATTTATAAAATGGGGAAAGCACTATCTGCTCCATAGGGTTGTTGTGAGTATTAGATTATACAGATCACGCGCTTAGAACAGCACCTGAATCATAGTAAAAGTTGATGAATGTTGGCTATTTTTCAACTTTAATACATTTGGGGTGGTTGTCATGGTCAAGGCATTTTTCAGGAAGGGCTCACAGATTAATTTGCCTCGTCTTACCTCACACTTCATTTACTACCTGTTTCTGGTGTCTTCTACTCCTGACATTGTGTATAACAGTCCACTGGCCTTTTAATTATATATAAATTCCATTAACTTTGTATTTCATCAAATCCTAATCCCCACTGATTATAATCTGTGCCATTATATATGACACTATAGTGTGTACCAGTTAAAAAACTTTAATAAGACACCATTGATTATAAAATATATCCCAATTTCAGAGATGTTAAAATATGGAGCGATAAAAGTGTAACTTTTAATCGGTGAAATATGGTAAGAACGATCTGGTCCTTTGTTACTGACTTGGGTCCTTTCTGTGCTATGGATTTTCCCTGCTCCTCGGATGGCAGCTGTAGCAGGCGACCTGGACAACTCTTCCACCCAATTCAGTCTGGCTCCCAGGATGCTAGCCCGATGCCAGCCTGGTGGCCGGCATTACTGCCAGGTCAACTCCACGTGAGTGAGACTAACCTTGTCAGGAACAGCTGGCAGAAGGGGCTCAAGTTATTATAGTTGGAACCTGACCTGTTGTTAATCTTTAAAGCCCGTGGCTGCAAGTTCAGCTGACTTTCTGACTTCCAATGACTGCTTTGCTGCATCCGGCTACAGCCTGTTTCTGTTGGATTTGTTCATACGGGCAATAAAAATGATTCATTTGAGATAAGTTCCCAAGGAGAGCGGTACGAAGGAAAAAGCTAACCACCTTCCAGTATAATTTTCCTAGGCAGTGGGCAAGGGACACTTTGTGAGGGTTTCAATCGCCAAATTATATTTGGAGTCATTCCTTCTGTGTTTGTTTTTTCCATGATTCAGTAAAAGGTAGGGTGTGTTAGGGAAGGCTTAGCCTGACATCATGGCTGGCCCCAGGGGGTTGGCAAAGACACAGGCAGAAACTAATTGAGGAGTTTGATGTTGACTGAGTGCCTTTCCTAAACTGTATGGCCACTATGGAGAGAAACAGGCTCTGCAGACAGAATAACCTGATTTAAATCCTGGATGGTCATCTCTTAGCTGTATGGCCTGAAGGATTGAGTTGGTCTCTCTGAAGCTCCATAGCTATAATACAGGGATAATAATACTACAGGGTTGTCGAGATGCACCAGGAATAGCAATGAGCACACGGTCAGTGCTCAAAACAAATGGTAGTAACAAATGTCGAATGTCTACCATGTACCCGACACTGTGCAGACACAAATAAAAGCTAAACACCATTCCTGTAGGGAAGGCATTATTGCAGCATTTTTACGTCAAAGCTCTGAAAGTTACAAGTTGTTAAGCAGCCAAGCCAGCAATCACCCAATCTTTCTTGGAACTACAGCCTTGGCCACCACTTCTGCAAAGTCCTCTGGGCAGCAGGCCCTGGGCAAGAAACCGGGCCAACCTGCTATATGAACATCCTCCTGATCTGAGGCCAGATGGGGCCAAGCCTAGAAGGCTGGGTCTTTGCCAGGTGTTGAGCAGCGAGACCCAGACAGTCTGAGGGAGCTGCTTTCTCCACCCAGCACGAGCTACATGTGCGTGCCCTGGTATGCTCATCCGAACTCCCCAACCCAGGGGTACTTCCATGCCTACTGCCCAGGGACTGATCTCTCATCTTTTCCACGGCACCAGTCACTATGACCCAAACATCAGCCAGGGACAGAGTCCTGTGGGAAAAGGCTGACGGATCCCTTCAGGAGTAAGGAGTTTGCCTTCTAACTGAGGCACCAACACCTAAGGATGAGTAACTAGCAACAGGGCATTCATCATGAAAGGCCAAAAAAGTAGGTGGAAATTGGGACTTGGACAGAATTGAAGAAAGAAGAGCAAAATGACTTTCGGCTGGGGTGGCTTACCTGTGATCACCTAGAAGAGGCCATTTAGGTAACGTCATAAACTGAAATATCTACAAGAACTGGGCATGGCCAGAACTTGAGTAAAACAAATGAAGCAGGCTCATGTCACACAAAGGGGATGGTGGGGACACCTTTGACTTGGGGGCTTCCTTGTCCTGTTTGCCAGGTGCCACGTGCTGACCCTTGCAACACAGTACGCCCACCCCACAGTAATGTTTCTCTTCTGAGCTCAACTGGGATCATCAAAAAGAGAAACTTGAAACCTATGTAATTCCTGCCAAATCACAGCAGGGGTCTTGGAGGTGGAGAGATGGCTGGGGAATACGCAGAAATGGCTGTGTGGACTGGCAGAGCTTGTATCTGACTAATGTTTTAAGGAGGCATGCCTGCTGGTCCTAGTGTCTTAGTCCATTTGGGCTGCTATGACAAAGTACTAGGTGGCTTATGATCCACAGAAATTTATTTCTCCCAGTTGTGGAGGTCGAAAGTCTGAGATCAGGGTGTCAGCATGGTTGGGTTCTAGAAAGGCCCTCTTCGGGATGGCAGACTGCCATCTTCTCATTGTACCCTCATATGGTAGAGAGGGAAAGAGAGCTTTCTGGGGTCCCTTTTATAAGGGCACTAATCCCTTTATGACAGCTCTACCCTCATGACCTAACCACCCCACAAAGGCCCCTAATACCCTCACATTGAGGATTAGGATTTCAACATGTGAATGAGTGGAAAGGACACAACATTCTGTCTATAACATTAACTGTGCTTTTCCTCAACAATTGCTATGAGGTAAACACTGAATCATTTGACTTACTGGACTTCCCATTTTGTGTTGTATTGGAGCCAAATATTTAGCTCGCTCAGTGCAAATATGTCTTTCTGTTTTCCATTTTACATTAGCCTCATTCTTGGCTCTATTTTATGTATATCTTTCTCAGGTATCTCTTAATATTCATCATCCTTAGTCTCTTTTATTTTGTATAAGAACATTCCATTATTCATCAACAACTGGGAAGCATGAAACAACTTATTTGAATAACCACTTCCATCTCTCTTACTTCCTGACCTACACTAGGTGATTTCTATAGTTCACACTTTATTTTTGAAGAACAATAAAAAAAAAGAGCCACTGGTGCTTCAGTCTCATTTAAAAAACAAAATAAGCAAAAACTGTCATTATAATGATGGTGACAGGCAACACTCTATTACAGATTTTCCTAACAAAGCCTTACTTTTAGACCAGAAGAGCAAATTCTCTCCGGTACCACAGGTAGAGAAAGTTCCTATCATCTCTAAAAGAGAAACCACAAGGTTAATCACAGTTGTAGTCTCTAACAGAGAAAATAATGCTGGAGTTAATAAAAGTTCAATTAAATAATTTTTCCTTCCCCAATTCTGGCCTCATTCAATCTTTTTATGATTTCTCAACTGTTAAAATAAACCTGCAGAAATGCCAGTGATAACCACACAAAACTACCCAACCACCTGTAATAGAAATAGGCCACTCTACACCTGGTTCAGACCAGATTTTTGCTCTTGGCTAAAGGAAAGTTTCAGAGAGCAAAGGGCAGGTTGAGATTGCCTACTAATCTGCATTCCTCCCAAACATCTTACCATAAACTAAGCCAAGGTTATGATAACCATTTCTCTAGTTTGCATTTTATTGTTAGCTACCAACAGCTCTTACTTCTGAGCGGAAAGAATTTAAAAACAAAAAACTCAGCATGCCCCAATGGATGCTTTATCTATGATTTTACCACCAACATACAATAGTAAACCCATATATAACTCTACTGTACTTATGCTTTATAATCTATGCATTCTCTAGTTAAAAAATTCATTATCATCGGCCAGACAGAACCTGTCCAGAATTACTTGGATAAAATGCTGTATCATCCACACATTTTCCTTCTCATTAATCTGGAGGTTGGAGTCACTGTCTCAATGGTTTCTGGCTTGTGAAACAATGTTGAATTTATGCTTTCTATTTTCTTAATCCTGTGCTGGCTGGCTGACAGCCAAGTCCCCTGCCACTGCCTCAACCCATAAGCATGCTACGGTGGAGTCCAGCCTTTTTTGGTCTTGCAGCCTTGAAGGCAGTGCAAACCAGCTGAATCCAACTTTACCTCAATCACAGCAGGCAGGGAATTTCAAGGGCCATCAATTTAAGATTTACCAACCTATGATCAAGTTACAGGTCTTAAAATGACTACATTATTGTAAAAGGATAGCATGACTGCCGAGTATGACAGATTTTCTCACATTCACACACACCCCTGTGGGATACTAAAACAGGAAATCAAATCTGAACATAAATGATCTCTTGCCAGTTCTCCAAATGACACATTTGTGGCACAGAAGAGAAAGCAGCATTATCATTTTAAAATCAAGTAGTTAGAATCTGACCCAAGTCAATAATCCAATCACATTTTCCTGTTTTTCTTTGGTTATTCAAAGTATTGTCATCCTGTTCTTCCCCATAAATGGAAAATTCAAGCATGTTTCTCCTTGACACATATTCTACAATTTTCCTTTCATATTGGCACTATGGTTTTCATGAGAAAAGGTAGAAAACAATTGTGGACATCTCAAAGAATGTATCTTCCAAATTGCTGTTTTTATATGATTGGATATGTTGGTGAGGAGAGTAAATAATTGGATGGTATGGAGAATATGTAATAGTAACTTATTTTAAAAGTATAAAGCTCATATATTACAAAGTAAAATTCAAAAAGAAAATCACAAGCAGTTTGAAGATAAGATGCTTTTTGTGCTTCTTTTTGCAAAATACAGGCAATCCTCAAGAAGTAATTTGGGCAGATTTTCTACTGTTTTTCAAATTTATAACCTGTAGCCCTATAAATATCTAAATCCCTTAACAGAGCTAACTGTAAGAACAACCAAATAATCTTTCAGTGGAAACAAGTCTTCAAGATCACACGTAGCTAATAAAAGTTTTGCTTTTTTTTTTTTGCCTTCTCAAAAGACCTAGACCACTAGATTTTTCTTGTATCTACTTTAACCATGTAGGCTTACAAAAAACCTGTTAGTTCCCTTTAAAAGATCGTATTTTTCCTTTGCTATTTATTTTCCTTTGTTCTAGAGCTTTTCTATGCTTTTAAAATAAGCATTACTACAACAGTTTTCCCAAAAACAAACCAACATAAAAGTCACTGCATTCATGAAGCACTGAATTAACTCTATAGCAGTGCGCTAGTCTTGTGCTATTTCTTCATTACCCTTTTTGCTTAATTTACTTGTGGTTGTGCCATCAATCAAACAATGGAGATAGGCCGGGCGCGGTGGCTCACGCCTGTAATCCTAGCACTCTGGGAGGCCGAGGTGGGCGGATCGTTTGAGCTCAGGAGTTCGAGACCAGCCTGAGCAAGATCGAGACCCCATCTCTACTAAAAAATAGAAAGAAATTATATGGACAGCTAAAAAATATATATAGAAAAAGTTAGCCGGGCATGGTGGCGCATGCCTGTAGTCCCAGCTACTTGGGAGGCTGAGACAGGAGGATCCTTAGAGCTCAGGAGTTTGAGGTTGCTGTGAGCTAGGCTGACGCCACGGCACTCACTCTAGCCCGGGCAATAGAGTGAGACTCTGTCTCAAAAAAAAAAAAAAAAAAAAAAAAAAAAAAAAAAACCAAACAATGGAGATAGACAAAAAGCACTAAACCTTCTAACATATTTAGGAAATATCTGCAATATATTGGTTTTTTACAAGTCTTTTATTAGAAAACTCAACAAAAATATATAATCAAGCATTTTACATAATGCATACATTCTTAATATCTGCAGGTAAGATAAATAACAGAAGGCAAAAGCAGATACACTGGATTGCTTCTCTTTGGCAAGTCACCAATATCATCCCCTGCAGAAACATAATAAGTGTTTTAAAAAAAAGCCATGGTCTTAATATAATTGTCCCTTAGTAAAAACAAATATTTAGCAATAACACAGTAGATGGATTTTCCAAATAGACTTAATATTTATAATACTTTATACCACAAAGGTAAAGTAGCAAGCTGTTTCCAAAATTAAGGCCCACAGCAGTATTTAGAGGAAGGAGGAAAAAAAAAAGACATCCTTTTTCTAGTTAAATCCTGGCTCTGGTATTTTTTTAAACAATGTCACATTCAAACTCCACCTTTCCCTATACAAAAACTGTGTTTCATTTGCAGGTCAGTCTGACACCCCCTGCTTCCCCAACCAAATACATTTTGTATGAGGCAATTCTGCTTAAGTCAATATTTAACATCTCAAGTGTCCCAAAATAAAAAAATTCCTTCCATTTTACAGCAAAGATACATATTGTGGCTCTACTGAAGCAATATACACATGTCAGAACTAACAATTAGAAAAGCAAAAGGGTCTATTCAACATATAGCAGCTTATATCTAAATATATACATGTATGTATATGTTTTCACAGTTAGAACTTAAAAAAATTTACATTTGATATGTTCAGAAATATTTCTATAATCCTAGTCTATAAATAATATTTTAAAAGCTCAACTGATCAAAATGCAGTACAAGAACGTATCAAATTAAATAAATCTTCTAAACCTTTAAAAACAGATATTTGAAGTCAGTAAAGCTTGAGGTTTGTATAAAGTGTATTCTGTCAGTCCCTACTATTAGTAGTAGGGAAGGCAGAGTCTTCTAAATACGATAGGAGAGAAACTCCAAAACTTTGGAAGGAATTGGCAGCTCCTGGACTTCTTGGGTGGGCATCACTCTTCGGATTGACAGGCGACATAAATGTTGAAGGCTTGGGACTTGCCTTGGAGTGGCCCAAAAATACACACTTCCATCATGTGTCCTAAACAGAAACGAAGCATAAGCTTAGTTACTCACTCAAGCACGTGTATTTCAACATCCCTACAGCTCAAATAATTATCATTCAAGGCTGTGTATTAGAGTCACAAACTTCACATTAAAACTTAACTAAAGAGAACAAACCAATGATATACCCTATGACAAGGACATATTATAAAGAGCACTTACTGGTGAATTACTGACAATAAATTACTGGCAATAAATTACTGGCTGCTTTACCTAAAAGCCACCTTAAACTCCCCTAACTATCCCTTGGAGAAAAGAGAAAAATATATTTACCCAGCAGCTAAAACACTGCCATCAGTAGAAAAGGCACAACAAAGACCATTGCTCAACGGTGCAACTTGTACTGGATAATCCTCATCAATTCTCCAGAATCTCACCATTCTAGAAAGGAAATAAATTATCTAGTGGGTATCTAGTAGGAAATTTAAGGTAAAAGCAACTTTTAAAATTTAGAAAGAAATGCCATTGTGTTCTGAGTCACAAAATACACACACAAATATCACTGCAACAGGTAATTACTGTAACTTACTTTATAAAATATTTCAGTCTATACCAGGTGATAATTTGGATCAACTCACACTTAAGAGACAGAGACTACAATGCATGGCTGCCTTCCCTTCCCAGTGTTCAGACCTATAATGTTCACAACTGGGAAGTTTTCCCCTTACTTTCTTACACTTAAAAGATAATTATCTAATTTGTTTTACCCTCTTCCATTTATAAAGGCTTTTAACCTAGATAGTGTGTGTGTCTAGGAATATGGTGGAGAACTAATATGCAGAATCTACCTGAGCAAACAGAAAACAATGGTTGTTAATAAAACTCTCCCCATATATTTGCCAATATTCTGGAAAGATAATGAGTCACTTTACAAATTATGTGACCAAACTGCTCAATGTTATAATCCATGAACATTGTATGATAAAAGCATGAAAAAATGGAATGCCTGTAACTAATTTCTGCTTCTTACCAATAAGAACATTTTATTCATATGACATTTTATCTTCTAGTCCGAATCATAGTGGATACAAATTACTATGGTTTTACTATTTCTTCACTCTAGAAATTTCCTTCTGCTTCAACCTTTATAAGATACTACTTTAAAAAATCTCTGTGAGCTGGGCTAAAAGCTGAATAAGAATCTATCCAGTTCGCTTAATTAAACAAGAAACACAAGAAAAGGCATGCATTATCTTTAGTTTACATGGATAACTGTTGAGGAGAATATTCCTTTTTTATTTAGGGTGGGGGATTGTGAGGAGTGGTGTTCAGTTGCCTTTTTTGTTGTTGTTGTTGTTGTTAGTGAGACAGTGTCTCACTCTGTCACCCTGGGTACAGTGCAGTGGCATCATTGTAGCTGACTGCAACCTCCAACTCTTGGGCTCTAAGCAATCCTTCTGCCTCAGCCTCCGGGGTAGCTGGGACTACAGGTGCGTGCTGCAACACCTGGCCAGGTTTTTTTTTTTTTTTTTCCTTTGTATTTGGTAGAGATGGGGTCTCACTCTTGTTCAGGCTAGTCTGGAACTTCTGAGCTCAAATGATCCTCCCACCTCAGCCTCCCAGAGTGCTAGGATTACAGGCATGAGCCATCGCACCCGGCCCAGGCCAATATTCTTTAAAACACATCAACATCTCCAAAGGTCTTGTCTAGATAAAGATGTTAAAAGTCTAACTACAGAAAGGCCTTAAGGCTTAAGAATGTTTTCATTAAGTAGAAAGATGAAAGGAAGTCTTTAAGAGGCAATAAGAAGTCAGTCAAGCTATAATTCACATACTTACTTATCATCAGCAAGGCTTGCAATATGCAGTCCATCATGACTAAAAGATACAGATCGTACCCATCGGTCATTTGCTCCTCCAGCAAATATTGGAGTAGGTGGGGGAAAGAGGTGCCTGAGGTCAAATACATGCTTTCAGTGGATATCAGAGTTACTTCAAGAAACAAAACTACACAAAGTATGTATCTCTTTGAATAAGGTTTAAAGTATCCTTAAGGAATACAACTGAGACTGAGTAGAGCTGAAATTATTAATCTCTTCTTCACAATGTGGTTGGTTTAAGACAGTAAGCTTAGGTCCAACTTTAGTTTTAAAATCATTTTTTCCCAACATGAAACTTTAAATGTAATTACCACTTCTACAAAGAGTCAGGTATTGTTAAATAGTGAGACCTATATCCAGAGAGCCAAATTATTTATTGAATGTGTATTTAAAGCTTTGCATCATTCAACAGTTTAAGTAACAAAATTTTAAATTATGGTAGATTGTAATTTTAGCTTTTGTATGTTAGTGATTCTAATTATTCATATAACTTAAAAGCTATCTTGATAGCCAGAGATGAATTATAGAAGAAAATAATTCATGTTTTACCCACCCAAATTCCATCAGAATGTCTCCATTATATGGATCCCAAATATATACTCGAGTATCATAAGATGCAGTAGCCAGTAATGCTCCATCAGGAGAAAAGTCACAAGCTACAACATCATGGTGATGTCCTTCTAGTTTCCGTATCATGGTATATTTATCCATATTCCAAAGAAAAACCTGCAATAAAAAGGCAAATGTTATAGCTTCATTCAGACACACAGAGGACAAAATGGCACATCTTAAACTAAACTGCTAAATTTAATTAAGATTATATTAAATTAAACATAAATTATGAGTAATTTAAAGAATATGCTCAGTGTCATACATTAAAATCAGTCTTTAAGTTAATTAAAGCAGACATGCAAATTCTATTTCAAATGTTTTTCTGTTAAATGTTAATTAAAAAATAAGCCTAAACATAAAGGCAATGCAATTTAACCACAAAGTTATACTGAAATCCATTTATTCCAAAAACTATTTAACTAAAATATACAGAAATAAATAGGGTTAAATACTACAAACCCCCTTCTCTTTTTTCCAGAAACTACCAAATTTTTAAAAATATACAGACAGAAAACGTAAGGTTAACAAATTGTTACTCCATTGGCATCTCCCTTTGAGATAATCACTTGTTTACAATAGGCTTGGGTCACCAACGTGAGCCTAGGAAGAGAAACAGATACTGCAAGCAAAGAGAATTTTCACAGCTAAATGAAATTTATTTGGCAAACAACAAGGATGTTAAACCACATTACAAAATGAAAATGCTATTTTATGAAAATAATATAATTACAACATTTCTGTGAATCAAGATTTACCAATCTTATTTTTCCCAAACTGACCACAATCAGTCATTTTAAGTATAAAACAGTTCAATTATTTAAGAACAAGTTCACAAACAGTTTTAGATTCTAAAGATCAGTAGTTAGACTGTGCAGAATAGCTCCAAATAGGATTCTAATGTTTACTTCAGTCTGTTATATTAAATGTGAGCTTGGAGGTTTATAACAATCCTAGTAAGATAGCGGCCTCCTCCTCTTGGAGTAAAGCAATCCTTTTTGCTACTTTTTTTTCTGCACAGACACAATATATTATTTGCAAAGGAAAATAAGTACAAATTTTAAGTTGGATCAAAGACTTAAGATATCTCTAGCATCTTAAAAGAATTCCAAAAAATAGCACAGAGAAACCATTTGAAAGTCAATTACTTTACATTAGATTGGTTTCACTTGTCAAGACTCCCAATTCCATCAAACTGGAAGATCAATTTACTCGGAGGAGTCAGTGGATTTCACTGTGGGGAAAATTATTTTAAAAAAGAAAAAAAGAAAGAAAGAAAAGCAGAAAGTGGACATCGACCAGCACCTGTGTACGTACAGTACACCTTGCAGCCGAATGCAAGGTTACTTCATCCTATGGTAAAGGTCGCCCCCAGCCCGGTAGCCAGAGATGCCACTCTTTCTGCCCAGCTAACACCATTGTGCGCCTGTGTGCGAGTGGTGCCAGCATAACCTCAATCACACCAATATTGCTGCCACCACCTGTGACAGGGAAAGCAAGAAGCATATGGAAAACACACAGCCTAAAATAGCAATGTCAACATCTAGCTTTGTTCTTCTTATAATTTTTAAAGAACTAAACTATTTTATTCTAAACTTCTAACATTTGTAACTATCATTTTAACATACGTCTTGACTAAATAAAACGCATTTTAACTAGCCTCCCACCCCCCATTAATTCAAAGTGTATTGTGATCATCACATGTATTTGGACTTCAACCCATTTCATAAATAACACTACTGAGGTCCCTTTATCTACTAACTCAGCTGGTAAACAGCTAAAAGAGTTCATTAATAAGCATAACCCACTTAAGAGTCATTTTACTTAAGCTGTCTACAGGTATGCTATGTAAAACAGACAATATCAAATCTCATCTATAATTCACTGTAGGACATATATAAGTGCTATTTTTATTCTCATTAGGTTTTTAAGTTACTTTTTTCAGTTAAATGTCCAGGACCAGCTGGGACTCAAAACTTTAAAAACAGCAAACTGGACAAAAAAAATAGAACAACAGAGAAGAAAATAATTAGCAAGGGAATGTCTTAACATATGGACTAGATCTCTTCTATAGGCACATAAACTTTTCTAGATCTTACAAAATATCAATTTGACATACCCCCTCATTTTATGAATATTACCCCTAAAAGCAATCCAACTTCTCACTTCATAATAACTATATTTAATTTCCTTCATGCAAATTCTCCCCATCATGAAATTAAACATTTAAGAATTCGTGACACCGAGCACAGACTTAATAGGTTACTTAGATTTAAAATGATTGTACACACATTATTATAATCCAATTCACAAAGAATGTACAAGAACTTTGACACATACTGCTTTACTGGCTCCAACTGAACACAGCATAGAAGAGTCAGGAGAGAATGCACAGCTGTACACCCAGTTCTGATGCCCCCTCAATACTTTCATCATGTTTCCTGAACAAAAAGAAATATCTGTTAACTCTAGAATCCATTTCAAATGAGAAGCATTTCAAAATGGCAGTCAATCACAGGATCACAAACTTTTACAGCTAAAAGCAATTTATCTATAACAGAGATGGGCAATATGCACCAGCTGCTTACTTTTGTAAATAAAATTTTACTATAACACAACCATGCCCACATGTTTATGCTGTGCTACTACAGTAGACAGCACAGTCCACAATTCTGAAATATTTAACATCTAGTCCTTTAAGAAAAAGTCTGGGACTGTTCATCTATAGAAGACAGAATTCTTTTAGTCCAATCCCATTATTCTACAAATGAAGGAACTGGAACTTAGCAAGGTTAAGATACTTGTTGAGCATCTTCAAAATGCCTTTCATTTTTCTTACTTTTTGGTAACCTACCTTCCACTCCAAAGTCCTTGTGTATTATACCCATAGCACACAACTATGCTTAAGTATATTTAACTCTTAGTTTTACAAATACTTATACTGAGTGCTTACTATGTATCAGGCACTATGCCAGCACAGAGGATATAGCTGTGCTTAAGACAAAGTCCCTACTCTCTTGGATCTTACATTTTACTGCACCGACATTCATAAAACATATGCATATAACCAAAATTAGGTTAAGATAAGCACCATTTGATATGCAAAGGAAAATAAAAATTTAATAATCAAACTATTTTAACTGTTGAGATTTCTTTGCCCTTCAACAGCTAAGCAATCAGAGAACTGGTAAAATGCAGAGAAGGTACTTCATGATTTGTTAATGTTAGCATATTACTTTATTAAGCAATAGTTACTACTCAACAGCTGGACTGTCTCCAAATCTGAGGGTTCTTATTCCTACCACATTAAATTTAAGTTATACCATCCCTAGGCAAGCCCGTCAACCTCCAGCTTAAGGCTGTGAAGAGCACCAGCAAATCATATTTAAATATAAGGTTTTTTGTTAAAAATGTAAACTCTTTCCTTAGGGACTAAGAAGGGGGCAGAGATGGTCATCTCTGGTCCTCTCAAATTAAGATAGCCTCTCCAAAACTTTGTAACCATCACCAATATCAAGGTTTCAGAAAAAGGTGAGCACTTGCCATTGACATTATCTTTCTATTACATTGGAGGATAAATCTTTTACTTTTTATAAAAGAATTCCTAGGGCCAGGCGCGGTGGCTCACGCCTATAATCCTAGTACTCTGGGAGGCCGAGGCGGGAGGATCGTTTGAGCTCAGGAGTTCGGGACCAGCTGAACAAAAGCGAGACACCGTCTCTACTGAAAAATAGAAAGATATTAGCTGGACAACTAAAAATACATAGAAAAAATTAGCAGGACATGGTGGCGCATGCCTGTAGTTCCAGGCACTTAGGAGGCTGAGGCAGTAGGATTGCTTGAGCCCAGGAGTTTGAAGTTGCTGTGAGCTAGGCTGATGCCACGGCACTGTAGCCCAGGCAACAGAGGGAGACTCTGTCTCAAAAAAAAAAAAAAATTCCTTAACCTATCCACTTATTATTGTGCTTATTAACATTTACCTGTTATAAATTCTGCTATGTAAATTGTTTAAATCTAAATTTTATTAGATTACTGAATTACTTCAAGATCTACTTAAATTTTCATTAAGCAAATGCAGGAAGTTAATAACCCTCCCTAAGACAGGAAAAAATAAACTAACAAAGACCAGTTCACGTAGGACCCTAAATCTGATCGAGATTTTTGTCCTCAAATACTTGATACAGATCTGTGTGGTTAGTTTCTGAATATCAGATTATTTACTTAGAATAATTGCTGCTTCCTATTCTGGGTCATATTTATGATTTTGTCTCATCTATTAAGGAAAAGGAACCAAAGAATTAAGTAGAGAAAAGGATGCTCTGATCATATGCCATTTTAAAAGTCAAATGCCCCAGATGAACCCTTATACCTCTCAATAGTAATATTAAGAAACTAATCCTTTTCCACAGCCTGGAAAAAAGACATACCATCATCTTTCAGGTCCCACACTCTGAGAGTTTTGTCTCTTGAAGCTGACACTAGAATCAAGCTCCCATCTGGAGCAAAAGTTAAATCTCTGACCACTTCGGTATGATCTACCAAGTTAAGGAGGAGTTTTCCTAAATGTGATGGAGGGGGGAAAAAAGACAATATTAATATTTTTATCAATTCCTTCTTTTAAAAAATATTTGTTCACCATTTAAAAAAATGAATAGAAATTCTTGGCTACCTCCTTAGTTTATAAAGTATAAAATGATTTAATTAGTGCCACTATTGTTACCATTAAAGATTTACTATTCATATTTACATTGTTTTAAAATGGATTCTTTCCAAGCTAGTAAAGCCTAAGTTTATCAAAAAAAATTAAAAGGGAATTCCTGAAATGTAAACTCCCAGATCATGTTAATTTAATATCAAGAAAGCCCCTACATTATCATTTTTCAAATCTTTGAACAGTATGACTTTAAAATATAAAATCAAATTATTCCTTTGCTTGTATTTCCTTGACCTTGGATTACTAATGGACTGTCAAACTCCCCAAAAGATACATGTTATCCCACAACTTTAAATTCACACATAATCCCAGTGGAAAAAATGTACTTTATTTTTCTAATACCATAAGAGTTTTGTTTTCTAGGAGACTTTATGTGTTTATCTTAAATTTTTTTTTTCAAGAACCCAATCAAATTTTGATTCATTATCCCCATTCCTTGTTAGTATCACTTGCTGTGTTCTAATGTACATATTGTTTTAATGCTCATTTTAAAAATCCTTTACATTTTTGAATACATAATACATGCTACAAACCAATTTAGGCAGTGAACACTCCATTTATTTTTAATTGCCCAAAGAATTTAACTTCTCAACCTGTCTAGTTGGACTTTAGATAAACTGTCACTAAAACCTTCCAAAGGTTAGATAATGATTGTTGAAACTTGATTTGCTTCTTGAAAGCCTCTAAGCTATCAATCATTGAAAAAGTATGTAAGAAAACACCTTGTTATTTGAGTCATAAACTAAACTACTAGTTTATAAACGATAATTAAATAACATTCCCTAGACGTGCCCTTTCCTACTGTAATACTGTCTGAAGAGTGAACTCTATATTGTTTTACTAAATTAAAATCATGAGCTAAAGATGCTGTTCAGGTCAATTATAAAGACACACTCATAGCACCAATTCTTACTTTTCAGTAAGTTAAAACCCTCAAATCATATATTCCAGTGCCTATAACCAGTGTCTTCCATTATAAAATAATTAGGTTTGCTTTTAAAACTATGAATCCATACCTGTGTATACATCCCATATTTTGATACGCCCATTGTTTAACCCTGTGGCAAGGAGTAGCTGATCTTGTCCAAATCTGAATCGATGCCATTCTATATTTACACAGCGACTCTGTTTTTCTGGAACTGAAGACCCAAAAGCAAGACTCCAGACTATATCTCCACAGTCTATAATATGTTCACGAGGCTTATTTTTCTGACCACCATCACTATTTTGCCTTGACAATCTTAAACTGCTTGAATTGGTAACATTCTTGGTGCCATGCAAGAGACTGGAGGAAAAAAGATTAAAATTGAATTATTATTTATTCTGGACTCTTCTGGATATTGAATAATCATGAATGTTTATAAAAACAACCACAATGTAATTATAATAATACTAAGTAACAATAGAATCCTATAGATCAGAAGGGGAAAAGTTGCTATTTGAACCATGAGAGAAGGAGCAAATAAATTTAGATCATTAATAGAAATTCTTAGTGGCTGAGAAAAAGTTCAACAATAAAGTAATTTATAACCTATTTGCCTCCCAAATTTTCCTCAAAACCATTGTATCAATTGGGACTCCTTCAACCTAAAAGCAAAAACATTAATTTAAACAAGCAAAAAACCCCCCAGTAACTTAATATATCATCAAGCTGATCCCAGAAAATTACCATTAAAAAAAAAACCTTAAACCATAATAATCAGTTTCTCATACTTTCTAGACCTAAAGTAATATGTAATAAGACCATTAATGAATATAACCACGAAGGTCTACTAGATACAAGAAGGAAAGATTCAATTTAGCATATGATACATTTTAGAAAAACTTTCAACAAATATTCAAACTCAATGAAAAAATACATAAAATATAATTTCATGATCTATGCACCACTGTTATCCAATAAAATGTTGTAAAATACAAAGTGAATCCAAGAAGTTTCACATAACAAAGGTTACCTGCTCTAGCACAGCATAATACATACACTAACGGGGAACAATTAATGTGCCTTTTAAAATATAGAATAACTTAAAGACATGTAAATATCTGAGCAAAATATTCTATACTGTATAAATAAAGCCAGGCAATTCTTTAAAAGAATTTTCCAACAAATATTTTCAGCCTATGATTAAAACACATTTACAACACCATCTATAAAGCAAAAGTTAAACATCAAAATGTTTTTATTACCCCACACTGGCAGAAAATGGTAAATTCCACAAACAAATACAAAATATAAAAAAGAAAAGAGAGTCTTACAAGTTCTTAAGGCACTGGGACCATGGGACAAGCTTTACTGTACGATGTCCTTGTGACCAAGCAAAGTATGAACCATCTGGAGCAAAAGCAACAGTCCAATTTTCACGACCACATTTCTTGTCAAAAGGAGCTGCTGGAGCTAGAAGTTCACCTATGGTCCGTGATCTCACTAAAAAGAAAAAGAAAAATACAGGATATCATATATAACCAACAATGAATATAAGACTGCTTCCATATTACTTTAGGATTCAATGAGTTTTTTCTCTTTTCTATGCAGACAGGGTAAAGTGAGTTCTGCCTTCCACTTTCTAAGGGGAAGTATGTGATGTGAAGATCCCTTAATGAAAATAACTATCTTAAAATTTTGGTACAGTGATTTTCCTAAAACTTCCCAATGCAAGAGCTAAAAAAAAAAAAAAAAAAAAAACCAGGTCAAATAATAACAATGTAATGACCAAGTGGTGCTAACAGTTATTAAAGTCCTAACTTATTTTTTTTATTTTTTTTGAGACAGAGTCTCACTCTGTTGCCCGGGCTAGAGTGCCGTGGTGTCAGCCTAGCTCACAGCAACCTCACACTCCTGGGCTCAAATGATCCTCTGCCTCAGCCTCCCAAGTAGCTAGGACTATAGGCATGCACCACCATGTCCGGCTAATTTTTTCTATATATTTCTAGTTGTCTGGCTAATTTCCTTCTATTTTTAGTATAGATGGAGTTTTGCTCTTGCTCAGGCTGGTCTCGAACGCCCGACCTCGAGCGATCCTCCCGCCCCGGCCTCCCAGAGTGCTAGGATTACAGGTGTGAGCCACTGCGCCCTGCCACCAAAGTCCTAACTTTTGATTACATTATGTTTTCATCAAATTACTAACATTTAAAATACAAGAGAGTAAAATTACTTTGCAAGAAAGGTATCTTCCAAATTAATTTTTTTAACCTTCAAAAACCATAAACCCCTATAGAATGATTATTATACCGTTACTCAAAGAAAAGCACTATAAAATGGCCTATTGAAACATGAATATTCTTATCCTTTTCATACACAGGTCATGAAAATTACAAAACCCTCAGAACTAGAAGGGACTTAAAGGTTGTCTAGTCCAACCTACCCAATCAGTGCTTTAGAACGAATTGTATCTGTGATTCTCAAACAGTGGTGCTCAAGAGTCTTCCTAATGGGCCCCAAACTGACTCAAAAAATAGAATAATTTGGGGTTTTAAGGACAAAAAATGGGCAATGTCATACATTTTTAATTTAGTTAATACCACTCAAATTTTGCATTCATAACAAAAATTGGCATTTACCAGAGCAAATGAAGAACATTACTTCCACATGGAACAAAAAGCATAACCAACCAGCTCCTACTACAAGGCACACATGCAAACTCAGCCGGAATTTAATTTTGGGAAAAAGAGCCTCTTTATCAGTATATCACCAATACTGTTTTGGGTTAGTCTTGATTTCCAATTTTACTATTTTTCCTTTTTTGTTATAAGTTATTATCAGTTTAGCTTCCCTATTATTACCTATTTTGTGGTCAGTTGTCTGGTCAATTCTACAATATATAATAAAGCATTTTTATATGTTTTTGGCTTAAACTTTACAACTGAACTTTAATATGTTCTATGTACGGCAGTTCAAATAAGAACCACTTATGCTCCTATAACTAGAGATCTATACACACAAACCCCTAAAATGTACTCATTCAGTGACACTTCCAGACTGAATGTGTGCTCTGCCAATAGCTAGATAGCACCTGACATATGACAGGTGCTCAGTAAATATTTACTGAATGAATATGAAAGCACATGTATGAGCTCCCATTCTTGATTTAAATATGTTCCTTGCCCAATTCTTTGACACATTAACAAATGAGTAGTTTAAAAAACAAAACAAAACAAAACAAAAACCTGAGACCTATTTTTCTATGATATTCATAAATAAGAATACCTACTAAGATTTATTCTATTTTGGCACATCTGATATTATCAGAAATTTTTCCTTTTAATGACTCAAAATCTTTCTCCTACCACTCTATCTGCTCAGTACTGATTCTGACCTAAGTCCAATCCTGGTCTCATGACATTTATATATATTAAACATAGCCATGACATCAGCAACTGAATCTTTTTGCCAGGCTAAAGTATCTCTAGTCCTTTCAATCATTCCTTAGATGCCATGATTTAAAGTCCATTCCCCATCTTAACTTCATCATCCTTTTCTGGATAAATTCCAGTTAATAGTGGCCCACATAAAAGTGGCACCCAGAACTAAACACAACACTTCAGGTGTGGTTCAAACAAGGTAGCAGAGTCCCCCATGCACCTCACCCATATTAATGCAGCATAGGTGACATTAACTTTACTGACAGTGATCCAACTTTTGAATACAAAATTCACAAACTGGTGACCCTCAGATGCCTGCAGAATGATTATTTATTTTCTTTAGACAGGGTCTCACTCCGTCACCCCAGCAAGATTGCAGTGGCATCATCACACACAGCTTCACTGCAACCTCCAACTCCTGGGCTCAAAAGACCCTCCTGCCTCAGAAATGATCTTTTAAATATACTAATGATTTCAGAAAAAGCATGCAGCTCCTGGTTTACCCACATTTTTCTAAGCCCACAGTCTTACATGGTCATCTCACTATGGTCCTTCATACACTTGGCTTCTGAATTTGCAATCCCTGTCAAAATCTTTTTTTAACTAGGGTTTCTGTTTAACCACATCTCTCTCTTAAACCCAATAAATTTTAGGAGAAAAAAGCAAGGTTCACAAATAAGGGAAGCAAGTTTTAAAATTCAATTGAAAAGCCCTTGGGTTAAACTAAGTGAGACTATTGATATAACTTATATACAAGGGTCAGCCCTTGCATTCAACTTCAAAAATATCTGGTCAATTAGACTAGCACACAGCTCTCTCTCAGTGAGCACAAACAAGACTAAATTTCCTACAGAAGATTTCGGGTTTTTTTAGTCTATATTTTAAGATTACTCTATACTTTTCTTCTTTTACTTTGGTCACAATCATGAAACTCCTTTTATATAAAAGGAGTGGTAATAAATTAACAACTAAAAAACAAATAAATATTTGAAACTTTGCTGGTTCAAACAGCAAAGGACCATGAAATAATAAGCTATTCTATCCTCAAATATACAGAAATTCAAGAAATGAGGCCATTATACAAACTGCCAAATAAATCATTATACTGTTACAAGTATTTTACTAATAATTGCCTTGTATTTCCTTCACGGTTAGTTAACAAGCATATCAAAAGCTTTGTGAATGTTAATCAAATGATTTAAGCACTCAATTTAAATACTGGTACAATATTATAAGCCTAGCACAAAATTTCTAATAAAGTGCTTTGAAAAAAAAAAATTTTAAGTTCGATCTTTATTACATTACCTGCAACTGTTCAATGTTAGCAACAAAAAAGTATAATTTGGCTGGGCATGGTGGCTGCCACCTGTAATCCTAGCACTCTGGGAGGCCAACGTGGGAGCACAGCTGGAGCTCAGGAGTTTGAGACCAGCTTGAGCAAGAACGAGAAACCTCATCCCTACCAGGAAAAATTAGCCAGGCATGGTGGTGCGCACCTGTAGTCCCAGCTAGTAGGGAGGCTGAGGCAGGAGGACCACTTGAGCCCAGGAATTTGAGATGGCTGTGAGCTAGGCTGATGCCACGGCACTCTAGCCCCCAGCCCTCCCCTCAAAAGTGTAATTTAATGACCTTGCATAACATAAGGGAAAGGCTGCCTGCCGTGGGAAATTAGCCATACCATACAAAGCTACATATTAATATCTGTACAGTGGTAACACCTCATCCAAGTCACTGCTAAACCAAGTAAATCACATTTAGCTCCTTCTTCACATTCCTTCCTGCAAAGGATCTGCGGCAGTGCCTCATGAAAGCGCAGTAGCCCAGGGCAGTAATTCCTGTCATATAGAATTCCTTAATGATTGATTCACAGAATCTCTCAGTACATACTTGATTAAACCAAACTTGGCTTGGCTACAATTAATACCAAAGAAATGGGAAAAAGTTCGTTCTTACTCATTGATTAAAAAGATACACAGAAAAGTAAATGTTTAACCTTGTATACAAATGATACTTCAAAAAAAGAAACAAAGAAACAAACACTGGGGGTAAAAAAAAGCTTAGAAAAGGCCAAAGTTCTTCTAGATATTTGGCACTTGGCCAGTAACTTTTTATACCATATGCAGGAAATAACACGAGACCGAAATATGCAAAAAATAAATTAGAAATAACAAGCCACTTAATGGATGGTTCTATAAAGAAGCTTTATCCAATCCTTAGAAAAGAGGACTGGAAAGTTTTCAAAAACAGTTTATCAAGACGAGGTAAAATAAAGACAAACTAAAGGCAGATCACTCATCTATAATGTTATGGTGTAGTGGAAGGACAAAACCACGGGACTGATTACAACAACATTTGACTTCTATGTCCCACTTCAAGACATACTTACTAGTCTTAAAGTACAGTTAAAATAAAAACTGGACATGAATTTTGGGTGTTTTTTGTATCTTTAAAATAGTTATTAAAACCACGGTTAAAGTCCCCTCCTGATCAGCCATTCAGTCTTATCCCTAAGAGCACAAAAGTCCAGAATTCTAAGATAGCTCTTTCTAGATATAAAAACTCACCCACGTACAAAAGAGAGGGCGTTTTGACTGCTTCAGCCTCTCCTCTCTGCAAATACCTTCTCCCTCTAAATTTAGTAAAGACACATATTTACTTCAAGAGCAGGAAAATGCAAATGCTTTCTACTCAGTGGCCATCGCCAATTTTTACTTAAATAACACAGTAAGATCAATGTATATTAAGCGTATCAGTCAATGCACAGTACCCCAACACCCCCTAAAATTGTTCCAGTTCTTTTACTTAAAGAGAGAGGAGTATTTAAATAATGCGAGGTGCTTTCAGCTGAGCAGGTATGGGCGCACAACCTTCACACCCATTGCCCTGTCTTCAGCGGGGCAGCGTTAGCCAAGCCACTAAGCCAGAAAGGCCTTTCCGGTTTGCTCTTCCGTAGAGTAGCCTTTCTTCGGTCACTCCACCCAACCACTCAGCTCCTCCCATGTGCGTTTGAATGATAACTCTTAAAGAGTCTCCTCCCCAGAACCGCAGTCTTTCTTAACGTCCTACCATTTTTAAAATACTGTATTGCTTTTTCCAGGCTGTTGGCACCTCTTCTGGCAAGTTTCTCGATCAAAAGTTGTCAGTATACATGAGGACCCCTTCCTTTCATTGCAGCTCTGAACACACAAGTTTACTTTTCCCATCGTAAACTTAAATTAGAGTTGCTGAAACTTGCCAGTAACCCCTGGGCGTAAGCCTCCCCTGTCCACTCGACACTCGAGCCCCGCGTGGACCTCTGATGAAGAAACTGGGGTCCGAGGGATGAGTGCTCGCCTCGGCCACAAAGCAACAGGGAGGCCGGTTCGGACCGGCCCCGGGCTCGCTCTCACCCTGCAGCCCCTGCGCGCCCAGGCTCCCCTCGACCCTCCCTCCGCGCCAGAAGCAAAGTAGGCGCCGCATCAACGTTGTTCCTATTTACCCCTCGGCAGACACCCGCCCGCAGGGCTGCTTCCTTCTCTTCGCTATAGGCTGGCGCCGCTCACTCGAGCTCTTCCCTCAGACTCAGAGACGCTTCTTCCCAAACCTCCTCCGGGGAGTCCCTGCTTCTTTCTCCTCAGTCCCACCCACAGTCCCATTCCTCACCGATCTCTTTCTCGTTGACCCTCGGGGGAAAGCTGGCCATCTATGGGGCACCGTCTGATTCCGGGGACACGATGCAGACGCAACGACAGAGAAGAGAACGGCGAGCGCTGAGGGGCGTGACGCGGGCTCGGTCCCTCCCTGGCCCGGGGATGAAGGGGAGGGGCGGGGGCGGCCGCTGCGGCTTCTGCCGACTACCCCAGGAAAGCTCCGGAAGGCCTCGGAACAAACTACAGAGTCAAACACAGACAATAGACCCTGTACCCTGCCTCCCGCCTACGGACCGACAGAGATACCCCAACACAGTCCACGACAAACGAGACACTGGAGACAAAATGGCGGGCGCCGCGGCAGATATCTAGACAGCCGGGGCGTGGTCACGTGACGTGATGCCCTAGGCCCCGCCTCCCGACGCAGGAGACGTGACGGCCGGAGCCGGGCGCGCACGGGCGTTGTCTGGGGCACCCGCAGGGGGAGATCCGGAAGAGCTCGGAGGCCCAGGCGGGGGAGGGTCCGCAGTGCGGCAGAGCGAGGCCGCGGGTCTGGGGCCGGACGTGCTGACTGTGCCGGTAACCCGGTCGCGTTTCCTCGGCAAGGATGCTCTAGCAAGGCATTATAATTGAAGTGCCTTTGAAAAGGCAAGCTGGGAGTTACATTTATGTATTCACCCACAGCTTAAAGATTGCATGGAATTTAAACCGGCTGAGCCAAAAAGAACAAAAAGACATTTCAGATGTTAACTCGATTTGGCCACCTCTCCAGCCCTCACGTGATGAAAAAGATAGGATGAGAATTAACACTGGTGCGTCACCTGCCTGGCGGCGATTGTTCCGACGGGAGCCAGCCGGTTTTAGGAAGGGCTGAGGTTATGCGGAGTGGGGAACAGGAAGGAGACCCCAGCACGATCGCGGCCCGCCGCGGGGCCTCCCTGGCTGCCTTTGTCCGGGCTGCTCCCTACACCGGGCCTGTGCGGAGCTGGAGGTCAGCGGGGTCCCGGCCGCTGGCCGAGGCAGATCCCACGGAGTCAGCTCAGAATCGGCCCTTCCTCCACCCGATGTCTAGGCCTCTAGGAGGCAACTAGCTATTCACGCGTCGGAACTGATAAAAGTGTCAGTGTCTGCCAGATGCCAACTTGGTTCCGGTTTGCAGAGGACATATTTGCATTTTAATGGGACCATGTGTGGACTCTACACGTTATTCTAAAAGAGGGCATATAAAGCTGGGAATTTCAAATATGTGGCAGATACTCATGGGAGAGGGAGTTGCATAGCCAAACTCTTGAGAGATCTCAAATAACACTGTAGGGCATGTCTGTTTCATCTTTTTCTTTGCATGCGTATATAGTTCTTCAAATTGTGAAATGTTTAATAAATATAAGAAATCATCTCCCGTCCTTTAAAAAAAATCACTTTGTTATCTTCAGTAACACATTTATTGAGGACTTTGTGTTAGGTTCTAGGGCTAGATACTCAATCTTTAGAGCAGAACAAGAAAAATTTTAATACAGTCTTGTAGCTCATTTACTCGAACATTTATAACAGCCCCAGTTAATTCTTTTAACCAATTGCTGTTACCTCTGTTTACTTGTACTATACAAATTTATGGAAAATCCCAGTTCTTGAGTGTCTAACTGTAAATTATTTTGGTGGGTTTTTAATACAATTGTTTAATTCCCATTTTAGTTTATTCCTGCAAGCCAACAGACTTCCTGACGATTTTCTCAATTGGCAAAGTATGACAGTGGAATGAAAAATAATTTTATGATTTGAATACTCATTAGCAATAATATTTACTATTCATTGGGTCCATGCAACATGCTAGGCACTAAGCTATATAAGTGCCTTTGTGGATTAACCCATTTAATGCTCACAACATATGAGCATTGTATTGGTGATATTCACATTTCACAAACAGTATAGTAACTTGAAAGCAGTCACAGAATGAGTAAGTGGCAAGTGCTAGATTTGAACCCAAACTTGTCTGACTGCCCTACTTCCATGCTACCTTGCCTCTCACAAATGAAACCTAGCTTGAAAATATATACTTGGCATTTCATATCTATGTTTGTTATTTTAATATCAAATCTGAATGGGCTCTGTATTCCCTGCATATCCCATAGATGCTGGAGTTCCTTGGAGTTCTGTCCTTGGCCCACAGCTTTTTTCTTCTTCCATGCTCTCCCTGGGTTAGGGCAACCTCTCTCTTGGGTTTAAGTACCAGCTTTCTACAAAGACTCTCAAGTCTAGACCTGACTTCTCTCCTGAG
This sequence comes from Eulemur rufifrons, assembly GCF_041146395.1. Classification (NCBI taxonomy): domain Eukaryota; kingdom Metazoa; phylum Chordata; class Mammalia; order Primates; family Lemuridae; genus Eulemur; species Eulemur rufifrons. Next base: position 18,807,475 of record NC_090991.1, read on the forward strand.
CTTAAAATTTATATATTCAAATGCTTACAATAAAGCTCAACATGTCAAAATTTAGCTCACCATTTCTCCCAAATCCACTCCACATTTTACATTTCCTACCTTAGTGAACACGTCTACTGGGTCACCCAAACCAGAGTCTAATCTTCTTAGACTTCCTGCCCTCCCCCAACTCTACATTGAATCAATCGATCCACAGCCCCACCAATATTTTCTCTTAAACCATTTTGGAGTCCATCCTGTCTGTTCTGGCTCAGCTGCTACTGTTTTAGTTCAAGATCTTGTCATTTCAATCCTCTTAATAATCCTTTATAATCCCACACCCTGAAAAACCATCATTGACACTTTGGTGTATTTTCTTTCACTCTAAAAAATTTACTATTTGCATCATGCCCTTGAACAAATTATTTAACTTCCATCTTCTCATCTATAAAATGGGGATAGTAATAACACCTACTTCACAGTTTTGAGGCTCAGCATTAACAAAAAGGCCTGACACAGAGTACTACATAAGCATTAGATGCTATTTTTATATATAGTAATCCCAGCTAACTGCAAAATTGAAAGATCAAAATCTCACGGAAAACAAAAGATTGGCAAAAAGCCATAAATAGGGTCAAAGCTGACTCAACCACTGAAAACCTATTCTCTTGATTCTCATTCTTGAATTATTTAGAAAATATTGCTGCTGTGTAGTTATCTGCTAAGGCTAATTTACCTATACTTTTCCTTATGCAGATATTATTTCTGTTGACATTTTCAGACCGATGATGTTCACTTCCTTGAAATACACACACACATATATACACACACAGGTTGAGCATCCTTAATCTGAAAATCTGAAATCCTCCAAAGTTTGAAATTTTGGGTGCCCCCATGACGCTGCAAGTAGAAAATTCCATACCTGACCTTATGTGACAGGTCGCTGTCAAAACTTTGTTTCCGGTACAAAATTATTTTTAAAATTGTAGAAAATTACAATCAAGCTATATGTATAAGGTATATATGAAACATAAATGAATTTTGTGTTTAGATTTGGGTCCCATCCCCAAGATATCTCATTATGTATATGCAAATATTCCAATATCCAAAACATGTCTGGTCCCAAGCATTCTAGATAAGGAATACTCAACCTGTATATATTAATATATTTGTATACATATCCTCCCTTAATCCATTTTCTCACATCTCAGCAAAGTGTTGTATAAACAGCTTGGCATTTTCATGTAGCTATACCTTTGTTTTTCCTATACTATTTTCTTTGTTTCATCTATTTATTTTTTTAGAGACAGGGGTCTACCTATACTGCCCAGGCTAGTCTTGAACCCCTGGACTCAAATGATCCTGCTGTCTCAGCCTCCCAAATAGTTGGGATTATAGGCTGGGATTATATTACAGAGGTACAGAAGTATAAAAGAGATGGAACAATAGTTGTCACATTCTTTTGTTCAGGGGGAATGACATAATCATGCATATGGAAATAATTAGCTTTGGAGAGTAGATTACAATATAAAAGTTTATGTCTTGCCTTTTTTCTCAAATTATTACAAAATAATATTCTCCCGTATTAATAAAATTTTTCACCACATCATTGTAGGTAATCTTTTTTTTTTTTTTTTTTTTTGTTGAGACAGAGTCTCACTTTGTTGCCCAGGCTAGAGTGAGTGCCGTGGAGTCAGCTTAGCTCACAGCAACCTCAGACTCCTAGGCTTAAGCGATCCTACTGCCTCAGCCTCCCGAATAGCTGGGACTACAGGCATGCGCCACTATGCCCGGCTAATTTTTTCTATATAGATTTTTAGTTGTCCATATAATGTCTTTCTATTTTTAGTAGAGACGGGGTCTCGCTCAGGCTGGTCTCGAACTCCTGACCTTGAGCGATCCACCGGCCTCGGCCTCCCAGAGTGCTAGGATTACAGGCGTGAGCCACCGCGCCCGGCCCATTGTAGGTAATCTTAACTTCATTTGGAGGTGAACTTTTTTTCTTTTCTGCCCCAAATTGCACAGTACTTACAATGGCAGAAGGTTGGGCTTCTCTTGTAATTAACTTTTCATTACTCTTGTGGATATAATAGGTATATTTCCCTTTATGTCATTTCACAATTTCCCTTGATGTCAGTTTACAATTGTGGCCTTTTTTTTTTTTTGAGAATTCACAGTCACTAAAAATTAGAGTAATCCAAGTGGGTTGCTGTCAGGATATGTATCCATATAGGTCTCTCAAGTTACAGACAAACTTTTAAATAAGTTTTAGGTGGGGAAGGATTCCTGCAGGAACTTATTTCTGAACCTGTATCTTGGTGAGAGAAGAAAGTAAATGGTCTGTGGCCCTGGGGTTGGGGACCACAGTTCTGTAGGATTTCCTACGCTCACTGATGGGATAACTAACACTCCCCCTTGCCCCTGGGTCTCCTTACCCCCAAACTCAGGGGTGTCCTTTAGCTCAATCCTTGACCTTTAGGAGAAATCTGTGTAAGATGGAATATTCCAAGAGATGATAGAGATTTTCCTGGTATCCATCATTTTTCTCTTCCTCTGATAGTTTTTGCACTTTCATTTTTCTGAATATTTCTGTCTGTGACCATTCTACAGACATCGTGAGGAAGAAAACAATTATCCTTCACCAACGGCATAAAACTCCAGGCTTTCTTTCTCCTGGCCTCCCCCCTCACTCTTTTGTTTCCTGTTTAGGAAACGCTTCCTGAGTCTTCCCATCTCCAGTTGCCTGGCTTTTTTGGCAGGCTTTTTAGACAGCTGTTTCTCCCTTCCCGTGCAGGGCAATAACATTGGCTGGAATTTGAATCTTTTTCCAGGGGTCTCAGAGAGTCCTACTGACCGGTCACAGACTATCTCGCCTCAAGATTTCACCCCTGCTAGGCAATCTCGCTCTGGTGGAATGGATTTGAATGCAAGATCTTCCTATTGCTATCTTTACTTACTAGTACATAGGTCATAGTTTTTTTAGGCTGAAGAATTTCTGACTGATTTCCAACAATCCACATCATTTCTTCCTAAGTTCCTTTTAATCATTCATATTGCTTTACTTTCTGAATTTGTTTTCCCTTTCTATAAAATGAATATTCTTGGAATGATGTGAATGTTTCATTTTCTCTACTTGGCTATAGGCTTCTTAAGGGCCATGACTTTTCTTTGTCATTGAATCATTTTTAGGACTTTGCTCATAATTGATATTCAATGTTTGTTGGGTGGAATTGCATTTTATCTTTTATCTAGCTTCCTAATGGGGTATTTGATGTTAATTTAGAAAGCAAATGTTCCTATTACTATCTTTATAAAAATAAGGACATAAATCAAATTAGAAAGTTTGCTTGTAGGAGAGTTCAAAGATTGAGACAATTGTGGATCTAAGCCAATAAAAAATATACCATAGTCCTCCTTTATCCAAGATTTCATTTACTTGCAGTCAACCTTGGCCCCAAAATATTAAATGGAAAATTCCAGAAATAAACAATTCATAAGTTTTAAATTGCAGTTTTTGTGTTCCAGCAATCCTTATTTTACTTCATAATGGCCTCAAAGCACAAGAATAGTGATGCTGGCATATTGTTATAATTGTTCTATTTTATTATTAGTTATAATTAGCTTTATTATTAGGTATCTCACTGTGCCTAATTTATAAATTAAACTTTATTAAAGGTATGCATGTATAGGAAAAAACGTAATGTATATAGGGTTTGGTACTATCTGCAGTTTTAGGCATCCACTGGGACATATCCCTGTAAATAAGTGGGCACTACTGCATTGTGTGACTTTGCTTATTAGTTTTAGATGGGAAAAAAGGCGTATTGAAGAGGTTGTCTCCAATATATATTTAGGAGTTTTTAAGAGCAGGCATTTAAGCTAATTTCTCAGAGGCATAGAATCATTTTCAGACTCATAGCTAGAAATGACCTTAGAGATCAGATCATGTGTGTAAACTTGTTTTACAGATGATGAAACTGGTGACCTGTTGTATAAATGACTTTCTCACATTCATACCATTAGTGACAGAATGAGGATTAGGGACAGTTTTCCTCATAAAAAGCCAGTACTTTTCCTATTGCACTGAATTTTGTATGCATGTCACCTCTTCTAAAAGAGTCGTAAGTTAATGGAAGACAGAGGTCACGTCTTTTCATCTCAATCTTTTTGGAAGCTAAAAGAGTATATAATGCCTGGCAAATATGGCTATAAAATAGGAGGTGCTCAATTAACTCCTTTTGAATTGAAATATGTGAATATGGTGAAATATGATTCTCCTAGGTCTCATGTTCATGAGAAGCCACTCTTTACTCATTAAATATTTATAGATTACTTACTATATAAATATTTATTGATCACTTATTACATGCCAAGTATGAGGCTAGGATCAAAGGTTAGAGTTAAAATGAAGATCTCCTTTCAGCTTTGGGTCTATATTAAAACATTACTGTGTGGTGTTAAATATCTCAATTAGAAAGGAAAGGGACACTCTGGGAGGCCGAGGAGGGTGGATCCTTTGAGCTCAGGAGTTCGAGACCAGCCTGAGCAAGAGACCCCTGTCTCTACTGAAAATAGAAAGAAATTATACAACTAATTAGACAACTAAAAATATATATAGAAAAAATTACCTGGGCATGGTGGTGCATGCCTGTAGTCCCAGCTACTTGGGAGGATCGCTTGAGCCCAGGAGTTTGAGGTTGCTGTGAGCTTGGCTGATGCCACGGCACTCTAGCCCAGGCAACAGAGTGAGACTCTGTCTCAAAAAAAAAAAAAAAAAGAAAGGAAAGGGAGTGAATTCTTAGCTGATCCATTTCCTTTCTATAGATAGATTTGCATTTTGTAGAATTTTAGTGCTAACAAGAACTTAGGTTACGAAGATCACATTGTCAGTAAATGGCAAAGCGAGAATGATAATGAATGTCAGCTCTCTCAAAATCCAATATTCTTTACATTATAAAGAATTCCTTTCTCTCTTTTGCATTTTTGGAATAACATATGCAATAGTTAAATTTATGAGTATTACTAAAATGGAAATCTGTATTTCTTCTTGATTAGGTATCAAAATACCTGAAGAGGGGTATGGAGAGAATATGTGCTTGGGAGGACAGAACAATTGACTCTTATTCAAAAGAGCAGAAGATGCCCTAATCATTTGCTTCAAATTATGGAATATTAGGAATACTAAAACTGGATGGGTCTTTAGAGATGACCTAGGCAAGCTCCGTCAGGTGCTGAGGTGATAGAGAGTTTGAAGTGACTTTACCAAAGTTACATAGTAAATTAGTATCACAGGTAGGCCTGGGATCCGGGTATCTGGACTCCCAATCCACTAGGCCAGTGTTTCCTAACCTTCAGTCATTTGCAAACCACTTTTTCAATTTTTCTCAATCTACATATCATCAGCACTAGTACTTAATGTTTTTATTTGAATCAACTCTTTTTTAAAAAATTTAAATCTTATCTAATATGTGTTTTTAAAAGTCAATTTATTTTTATTTTTATTTTTATTTTTTTAGGCAAGCACAAAAATGAGGTTTATTGAGGAGAGAAAGATAGGATTTTAGGCCAAGAGCAAGACATAGGTTTACAGAGCATGGTACATACGCCACAGATGACGACCGGACCCATTGTTGCAGCAAAACCAGTGCCAAAGGAAGGGTGCAAAGAGGTCAATTCATTTTTAAAAGAAATTTTATGCCATTACCATAAATGGAAAACTGGTATTTTTTTTTTTTTTTTTGCTGTAATTAAAAGATAAACCTTAAACAACAACAACAACAACAACAACAACAACAAAACTTTGGAAATAATATTTTGAAATTCTGCCTCTTTCCTGCTCTTCCTGAAGGCATGGAAGCCTGAAGAACGCTCTCTTTTTTAAAGAGAGAAATTAGCAAGTGTCAGAGGCTCAACTTGAGAATGGCTTCCTGGTTCAATCAAAGACAATTGAAAAGGGAATCACTTTCTATGTATTTTAATGTCATTTTATGCTGCAGCTGTTTCCTGCCTACATCATACCACCAACAATTCACACCACACATTTTGGGAAACAACTGCACTGTCCAATAATAGCATTTACTGAAAATATGTTTTGACTCTGCACTTTCACCCTTGGGTAGCAATGTGCGTTATGAACGCTAAATGGCTCTTATCTCACCTTCTGTCTTAAGGGCACGGACTGTTGTTACTTCATCCCACAGAGGGAAGAACTGAGTTCCTGAGAGGTTTGGAAAATTATCCCAGCACAGCGCGTAAGTATGACTCAGCCAGGGGCAAATAAACTAGGAGCTTAAATTCCTGATAAGGACTTGGCCACCTTCCTTCCCTTGATGTGATCTGGGACTCTAGGAGTTATGCAATCCTTAGGGCTTGCTCCAGCTGCCAAGCAGGGGGCTCAAGAGGTGGGGAGAAGGCTGCCCTTCGCTAAACTCCATCTGGCCCTTCGCCAGGTTAGCTTATTTAATCCTCCCAGCAGCTGTATCTCCATTTCACAGATAAGGAAAGGTTTCAAAGAGGTTAAGTATTAATAACTTTTGCAAATTCACACACTTATGGTAAGAGGCAGAGTCAGAATTCAACCTCCTCTTTCCCACTTCTTGAGCTCCTGTGCTTCACTCATACCATGAAATTATGCATTTGGAGATCTGGGCTCTAAGTCTATTTTGCCACCAAACTGAAACGTAATTCTGATCCAAAGAGCCAACGATCCTTTCTCATCTCTGCCTTCTTTTGCCCAGTCATGGGCTTCCTTAGTTTTCTCGTCACCCTGCACGGGAACACAAGTGGGTCCACGTAGTCAGCCTCCTGGCTCCATCTTTCTTCCCTGCATAAGGACCATCCCTTGGCCTTATTTTATATTGCATCATACTGTTACATCAGAGCAACAGCAAAAAATGAGAAATTGGTCTGAAACATTGAAACTCCAAAGTTAACACTAAGAATCATATAAACTGGATTAATATGTAGAAATAATCCACAGTGAGAGATAATATATAAATCATGGGATCTGATTAGCTCCTAAATCTCATCGGGAGGGTTTTTGGTGAGGGGGTGAGGGGATGACTGAGGGGGGAGTTTCTCGGACGGAGATGACTTAATAGGACACTTACCGGGCCTGAGCCTGGAGGAGGGAAAAAGTCTTCCTAACCCGGAATTCAGAGGGACCTGAGGATGCGGAGCCAAGTGTGGGGGGGAGGGGAAGAGAAACAGGTGTGGTGGGGAATAGGAGGACCAGAGATGACAAAGGAGGAGGGACACAGGTTTCCTCTTTTCTGTCTCTCCTTAGCCTGGTTGCTCTGCCTGCAGCAGCTCTTGCACATATAATAGCTTAGGGCCTTTTCGCACTCCTTGAGCTCACAGTGCCCTCAGCCAGGTAAAAGACAGAGCCCCATTGTTCTTTTTGTTTGTTTGTTTTTTTAAAGATAAGGTCTTGCTCTTTCTCCCAGGCTGGAGTGAAGTGGCATCATCATAGCTCACTGTAACCTCAAACTCCCCGGCTCAGGTGATCCTCCCAAATCAGCCTTCTGAGTAGGTAGGCGCCTGACACCATGCCCGGCTAATTTTTAAATATTTTGTAGAGATGGTGTTGCGCTATGTTGCCCAAGCTGGTCTTGAACTCCTGGCCTTAAGTGATCCTCTCGCCTCAGCCTCCCAAAGTGCTGGGATTCTAGGCATCACTCACCACATCCAGCTTGTTGTTCTTTTTTGCTCCCTTTGGACAGCGACTCCTCTGGCAGCCTGATGTCTTGGAAAACATCATCATAGTACTTGCTTCATGCCAGGCATGTTATTTTCAAACTGCAGGCACTTGGCAACTGAGCCTGCTGCCTTCTCAGATGGAAACTTCTTTTCATATTTCAGCAGGTCATTCACAGACACCACCTCATTCAGCCCCCGTGGATGCCACCGCCCCCACAGTCCTCGTATGGACCACAGCACTGCCGTCTCCGTGGTCCACTGTGTCTTTTTTTTTTTTTTTTTTTTTTTTTTTTTTTTGAGACAGAGTCTCACTCTGTTGCCCAGGCCAGAGTGCCGTGGCGTCAGCCTAGCTTACAGCAACCTCAAACTCCTGGGCTCAAGCAATCCTCCTGCCTCAGCCTCCCAAGTAGCTGGGACTACAGGCACACACCACCACACCTGGCTAATTTTTTCTATTTTTAGTAGATATGGGATCTCACTCTTGCTCAAGCTGGTCTCAAACTCTTGAGCTCAAGCGATCCTCCCACCTTGGCCTCCCAGAGTGCTAAGATTACAGGCATGAGCCACCGCGCCTGGACTGTGTCATGTATTTTAATGCATAAGTTTTATAGAACATCTGGGGAATATCTTTTAACAGGGAAGTAAGAGTTCTAGCTTTCAATCTGACTTATTGAAATATAGCCAAAAGTTAATGGACCCATATCACAGGAGGAGCCAGCAGGGGACATATTCCTCTTATTTCTCAGTGGCTTGTCTGATGCAATTGTTGATTTTGGATAATTCATCTAACATTCATTTCACTCTCAACGTAACACATGAAAAAAAATTCTATTCATAATCTTCTTTTTTTAAATCAAGAAACTTAACGATTGTGGGTAGTAAATAGCATTTAAGAAGCCATGATATAGGCCGGGCGCGGTGGCTCACGCCTGTAATCCTAGCACTCTGGGAGGCCGAGGTGGGCGGATCGTTTGAGCTCAGGAGTTCGAGACCAGCCTGAGCAAGATCGAGACCCCACCTCTACTAAAAATAGAAAGAAATTATATGGACAGCTAAAAATATATATAGAAAAAATTAGCCGGGCATGGTGGCGCATGCCTGTAGTCCCAGCTACTCGGGAGGCTGAGACAGGAGGATCGCTTGAGCTCAGGAGTTTGAGGTTGCTGTGAGCTAGGCTGACGCCACGGCACTCACTCTAGCCTGGGCAACAGAGTGAGACTCTGTCTCAAAAAAAAAAAAAAAAAAAAAAAAAAAAAAAGAAGCCATGATATAAAACAAATCATGTTTTATATTATTTTAAAACCAGTAATTATTCTTCCATTGGAGAGACTCCAATTTTATTGATATGTAATTTTTAAGCACAAAGGAATTATTTTCAGAGTCACAGAGCAAGGAATAGTGGAAGTCCTTGAGTCTGTGTGACTCTGTGATCTAATAAGAAATACATATTTGGTCTTTATCGCCAGTTCCTGATACAGAGCTCCTAAAACTCTTAATTTCCTGAATATAGAGGTAATAAGAGCAAATTTTGTTGTAATTTTGCTCTTCGCCTCTGGTTGCTAACACAGAGCGCTAACACCCTTAGGATTTCCTGAGTGATCAGAGCATCTTTCATTCTAATGAGGCCACTCTTGGCGGCCCCTGGATAGTTTTAGGCTGGGGGGTAGTTGCCAGAGAAACCAAGGAATGATTAGAGGGTTGGAACTTTCAGCCCCACCCCTAACCTCCAGGGAGAGGAGAGGGATTAGAGATTGAGTTAACCACCAATGGCCAATGATTTAATCAATCATGCTTACAGGATGAAACCCTCATAAAACTCCCAAAACTGTGGGGTTCAGAGAGCTTCCAGGTTGGTGAATTCATCCACATACCCTAACTCCACAGAACAGAAGCTCCTGGGATCCTTCTGGATCCTTCTGAACCTTGCCCTGTGTACCTCTCATGTGGCTGTTCATCTGTATCCTTTATAATATCTCTTATCATAAGCCAGTGAATGTAAATAAAGTGCTTTCCTGAGTTCTGTGAGCCATTCTAGCAAATCATCAAACCTGAGGAAAAGGTTGTGGGAACCTCTTATTGCTAGCTGGTTGGTCAGAAGTACAGGTCACACAACCGGGGACTTGCGTGCGACTGGCATCGGAAATGAGGGCAGTCCTGTGGGACTGGCCCTTAACTACGGGATCTGGTGCGAACTCCAGGTAGTTATTGTCAGAATTGAATTAAATTGCAGGACACTCAACTGGTGTGTGGAGAGTTGGAGAATTGGTTGTTGGTCTGAGGAAAAACCCCACACATTTGGTGTCAGAACTGCTCGGTGGGTAGAAACAGATCTTAGGGCAGTGACTAAAACAACAGTCAAAAACCGCTCATTGTTTGCCAAGCTCTTGTCTTGCTGTCTTGGAAAAAGTGATTTCAAAGCAAAAAGTCAAGCATACATCTCGTCAAGGGAATTAAAGCACAAAGTAGGTGAGAAGAAATTAAAAGATCACGTAGTTTCATAAGTGAGTTTCAGTCTTCAGGCCTAGATAATTTCCATGCCAAGGTTCTAAAGGAACCTTCAAAAGTGATCATGAAGCCAGGATAGAAAGTCTTTGTTGAAAAGTTGAGAACAGAAACTAAATGAATTTGTTGAGAATTTATACCCAATGGAGTTAATGAATAGAATTAAACCAATCTAGAGGAGGCTCTTTTAGAAGAGATTCCTTGGGGAATTAAGAATCAGAGAGATGGAGAATCGTTAGTGAGGAATCGTTAGGAAACACAGTCTGGAATGTACATTATTGGGTCTAGAGAGGTGGCAAAGTTCAATGGAAAAAGTCCAGAACTTGAGGTCTGGAACTTGGGTCTCTCTTCCTGACAATTCACATGACTTAGGGTGTGCAGCCTTCCTTTGCATCCTCAGAAATGCTTGGTGAATAAAAATAGAACCAATCTGTGCAATGCTTTATGTCTCTAAAAGGAAAATTATGTACGAAGGCAGGATAGTATTATACTACTTATCATTTAGTCCGCAGGCTCCACTGGATTTATTAGAAATTTATGTAGCCTGAATTATCAAGTGATTTGAGGAATAAGATACAAATTATGGAGGAATAGGCAGTTCTATTAATAAAATAGATATAAGTGAATTCATAAAATAATACCTATTTTATTGCTTTGAAATAGGACTAGCAAAGCAGCTGAATATACAATTTGGGTTTTTTCTGCCAAAGTAGAAACACTTCCCCAGAACTTTTCCTTAAATCTTTCTTACTGTTTTCCTCCCACTTTATCTTTTTCTTCTTTTTAAACCTCTCATCCATCTACTTCTTTGCGGATCATTGTTGAAGCATTAACTATGTAACTTTTCTCACCATCGCATTGAGTTAAATTAGTCCCGATTGTTCCAAACCATGCTTCTGTATATGAACTTGGGTGGAAAATAATAAATGCCGAGGGAAAGGTCAAATTGGGGATGCAGAAGAACTGGCAAGGAGCAGAAATCCAAATGGTTGAGTCACAAAAAGGAAATGAATGAGACTAAAATACAATCAAGCCATGGGAGGAATGCAAGTCTTTTCTTAAGTGAAAATTATTTTTCATGGCCATTACTACACCCATCCCAGAATTCAAGGCGCCTCAAGTCTATGAAAAGATAGCTCTGAAAGGAGCTGCTTCAATAGATTACCTTGTTTCAATAACTTCTTAGATTCATTTAGCACAACAGATACAGTCTAGATAAGAAAAGGCAGAGAGGTGGGGAGAAGGGAGAAGCCTGGGAAAATGTTGTCAAGATTTTCTTTTTGTAGCAAATGACTCTGAAGGAAGAAAGAATTCATTTTCTTATCCTTTTAAGTCTTACAGCTTCATATTCCTCCCCAAATTTGACCTTCCTTTCAACTTGTATTGGAATCTCTCCAGTACTAAAGTCTATTGTCCACCTCAGATGATAACCTTTCCTATTTCCTTTCTTCTTGCCTGCCCTATTACAAATAGGTGGCATTGTTTTTGCTTTTAATTAAAATTCTTTTGGAACCAATATTTATTTTTATCAAAATGTTCCATGCAACCAGTTTGGGGAGTCAAATAATGCTAAAAAGGCTTATGCCAAAAGCAACAGTTCCATTCCCACCCCATCATCTCTTCCTACCACTCAGAGGCAACCATTCAACTTGTTAAACTTATCTCATTGGGCATTTATCTCTGTATGCCTAAGAAATATGTGTATATTATCTCTGTTTTGTCACATGGGAATTTTTATAGTTTAGGCAATCATGAAAAGCTTAAAAATGTGAACCAACTGTTCACCTGATCAAATTTGTTGTTCTTCAAAATTCAGGTAGTCCCAGCTACTTGGGAGGCTGAGGTGGGAGGATCACTTGAGCCTACAAGTTCAAGGCTATAGTGCACTACAATTGTGTCTGTGAATAGCCACTGCACTCCAGCCTGGCAACATAGCAAGACCCTCTCTCTAAAAAAACAGAAAAAAGAGAAAAAAAAAATATATATACTTAGGTAGTGACTTCAATTTAATTAGTCCTCAATGTACAAAATCTACATAACCAACCTACCATGCACCATTCTGAAAAAGTGTTTTGGAAGAGCAAATCCAAAGATGGTAATGCATTCACCCAGTTATAAAATCATTATAATACTGTCAGTCAGGATTCGATCACAGAAGCAGAGACTCAAGTAGAGAAGCAGAATCCACTGGGATGTGTGTAGGTATGTCATATATCATATATAATCTTACATAATTGTGGGAACTGTGTTAATCTCTGTAAAGCTGTTGTCTTGACACCTAATTCTGAAGCATGAGGACTTCAGGGAAGGCAGTCAGGAAGGGAAGATAGACATAAAGTAGGGAAAAGTAAATACAAGCTGGAACCCACCAAGTCAAACTAAAGCCCTGTCGGTGCTCGCTGCCTTTGACCTTGATGGTGCAGTTACCTTGCAGAAGCTGTGCTCCTTCATGACATACCTAGCCCAGGAGTTGGAAAGCTGGAGAAGGACTTAGGGGCAGGTAGAGCAGTTGCAGCCCCATGCTAATGAGGTCACCCAGCAGATAAGCAACAACATGAGCTACAAAATAGCTGCTGATTCACTTCCGCCCCAAAATCTGCATTAAAATGTCTCTTGCTGCCCACCTTAACCAGAAACACAGGGAGGGGATTCTGGGAAATGTAGTTCACCCTAGCCAACTTGACAAATCACAAAGCCACCACCCTCTACCCCTTCTCAGTGTGGCACCCATATTTTAAACCATAGTTAATCTCCAAATAAAGACGACAACAACAAAGTCATATTTCTTGTCTAACATTACACAACTATTCCACATACAACCCAGAACACACTAACCCTTTCTCCAAAAAGAAGATACAAAGTTTCTTTTTAGTCTTTGAGGGATGTTTATTCTTCTTCTGATTCACACTATTTTTTTGATATTCTGCAATCTAAAGACGGATATAAAGCTGACCTCCTATGAACACATGTTATAAGGACCCTTATCATAAGGGTACGGGAGAGGGAAAGAAAACCATAGTACTTTATTAATATAGACACAAACATATTCATATGAAAATAAGGAATAAATATTCATGACAGTCCTAGTTTCTGCAACAAGTTACATGGTAGTAAACTGGTTTATCAAGCCGGTTACTCCAGAGTGATGGGAACGTGATAAGAATAGTGAATTTCATGAGCATGAGTCCCTGCCACACCTTTTTTTAATAACTACTTTCTTTTATTACCTGTTCTGTAGTCTTTGTGCCCTCAGCAAGCACCTCAGCTGATTTTAGCTTCCTGCCTGCTAGAGTAACCCAAACCTTCCTTCCTGAATGAGACTCCGGCCCATCAGCAGTTCTGCTTTAATTGGGTTGTTAGAGTTTCAACTGACCTTAATCACCAAGCATGGGAGCACGAGGGGAACCCTGGAGAATCTCGTGCATTCCAGACGTGCTCCTCCTCACCCTCACTGCACAACAGCATTCCAATTTTCCCCTGATGGTCTGGATCAGCCGCCGCAGACAGTACCCCTTCTTTGCCTGTGATGTGGAGGCATGAGCCCAAAGCAGCTGGGTGGCAGTCTCAACTTCCAGTTCATTGGGATCACTGTTGTGGAAGCATTTATCCCTTTAGAACCAAAATCTCTAAATCACTCATTGGGATGGGAAACAAAAACTTTGCTAATGGATCACTAGGAGTAACAGGGAGAGGAATCATTCCCAGTCCCGCCCCTTGATTTCCAGACCTGTGAATGCTGGCTATGAGAGAAATGCCACCATATTGGATGCTGATTTAGGGCATATACGGCCTTCTGAGGGACACTGCCCCAGCCCCACAGGCGTTGCCAACTGGAAATATAGTTGAGTCGTCCAAAGGCCATTCCACTGTTCTATCAAGCCGGCTGCTTCAGGACAAGGAGGAACATGATTAGAACAGTGAATTCCATGAGCATGGGCCTTTGGTCACGTTTTATTTACTGTGAAATGAGCCCCTTGGTCACAAGTGATGCTGTGTGAGTGCCATGATGACAGATAAAGCATTCCATAAGCCCACAGATATAGTAAAGTCCATCTGTGTATATGTATGTGTGTGTGTGTGTGTGTGTGTGTGTGTGTATATATATATAAAAATAATTTTTTTTGTCCATGGTTTATGCTTTTGGGCTCTTGTTTAAGAAATCCTTTCTCAACCTCAAGGTCACAAATACAGTCTCCTACATTTTCTTCTATTACTTTTATGGTTTTACCTTTCACATTTAAGTCTTTAAAATAAACTTGGAGTTTATTTTATTTGTGGTGTGAAATAGGGAGCCAATTTTTAAAATCCATTTAGTGAGCCAGTTTTCCCAACTCTACATCCTTTCCCCACGTGTCACTGGGTCTCTTTCTGGCCTCTCTATTATAGAATCGTATTCTGTCTGTTTGCCTGTTTCTACGGCAGTGTCACGCTTTTCCTTGCTGTGGCATTGTGATGGCTGGTAGGGATACCCTACCTCTTTGCTATTCTTTTCTCAAAATTATTTTAATTTCTTATGAATGTTTAAATATTAAATAATAGTTTTATCATAGTTTAGGATGCAAGTTCCCATCCTTCCCCTTCTGCCTTGCCTCTGCCTCTGTGACACAAATTACTCTAATTCTTTAAATTATTCAACTTATAAACAAAATATTAAATTGGGAGAATCTCATCTTATAAGTTAGGTTTATTTCCCTTATATAGTTTACAGCTTTGCTTTGCTTTCTGTGTTTGATGTAATCAACTTCTACTAAGTTCATTTTTATAAAGAGACAATTTCTTTCTGAAGAGTTTTGCTTCAGTAGAGATTTTTATGACTACCTTCTGCTTCCTAACTTCTCTTGACCAAGAGGGCAATGAAAGAGTCACCTAACATTTCTGGAACCATGTGCACTTCTTTGGGAAATATTATTTGTAAAAGCCAAAAAGAATAATAGTGGTATTTTATCCCTGGAAAGTACCTAGAAGTCCATCATCAGGGACATTGGCCCACCTCCTTTTTCTACTGCCCAAATTAAAATAACTGCTGGATAAACTGAGGTTTCTGAAATTGTGTTCCTCATACCATAAAGGAACAGAATGTAGCAGAGCTAGGCTTTTAATGCAGAGCCCTTTCATTTTCAATCAGCATTTATATAAAACAAAACGAACACACAAACAAAAGGTTTCAAATGAATCATCCCCATAGTACTATGCATTTATTTTCTTACTTCTTGGCATTTAAACGAATTCTGTTTTTCTTTCACTTTATTTTTAAGCAGGTAGGCTTAAGTTTGTCTTTCATCATAACAATGGAATCTAAGAATTACTATTTATAATGGTTTAATGAGTAAGAACAATACATGCTGTTCAACAGAGGGTGGGGGAAGCTGGACAACTCCTAAATTTTGAATATCAAGAAATGTGCTCTGATGAAGTCAAATAATTTAATATTTTTGGGTGAATGAACTGTTTCTACTTAGTATAACTTTTTTTTCCAGGCACAGTTATATAAAAGGAAGGACTATACCTAAATTTCAATTACAAATTAAGTTTAGGTCTCCTTTTTTCCTCCCAAGCTATACTTAGATAAAAATGTAGCATTCTTTCCACTGTATGACATGGCACACAAGCAATAGACCTTAAAAGAAAAAAAAAAAAGCCAGCACTGTAATTTTTTCCCTAGCCTTTCCTTGTCAATAGAAGTTGGGAAGCAGAATATAGGCATAAAAATCTCCACTGAAGCAAAACACTTCAGAAAGAAATTATGTCTTTATAAAAATAAACTTAGCAGAAATCGATCACATCAAACACAAAAAGCAAGCAAAGTTGTCCACTGTATAAAGCAAACCAATCTAACTTACGAGATGGTGTTCTCCCAATCCAAGACTTTCTATACAGAGTGAATAATTTAAAGAACTACGGTAATTGTGCTGCAGAGGCAGAGGTAAGATGTTTAAGTGACAGGAAGCTTAAAAAATAGTTTTAAAATGTTTCTGCTGTTGACAAACAGAAACTATCAAACCCCTTACACAGATTTCTTTCCTCTGAATCCCCAGATGTACTCTATTTTTCTGCCCTCTGGTTTTTTAGGTGGGAGGGGAGTTCTGGCAGGGCTCAGCTGAATGACTCATCTGTCAGTGAGTTTCTTTCTCTGTGTCATGGGTATTGCCTCAATTGTTCTATGCCTGTGAGATCTGCTTCTGCAGACCTCATGTCTCTGAGAGTGTTTCTAAATTTTAGAATGAATACCACAGGGGATTCATCTGTGTTTGACGGGGGTGGAAAAAAGATCCCTCCACCATTTCTTTATTGTATAGGGTTTTCTAAATTCAGTAAGGTCTTCCATAAGAACCAATGTCTTCATGTACCCATCTACTGTATACCTTACGGAGTACGAAAAGCACTAACTACAAAGACTTCTAAGGCAGAGCGCGGTGGCTCACGCCTGTAATCCTAGCACTCTGAGAGGCTGAGGCAGGAGGATCACTTGAGGTCAGGAGTTCGAGACCAGCCTGAGCAAGAGCGAGACCCTGTCTCTACTAAAAATAGAAAGAAAATTAGCTGGACAACTAAAAAATATATAGAAAAAACTAGCCAGGCATGATGGCACATGCCTGTAGTCCCAGCTACCTGGGAGGCTGAGGCAGGAGGATTGCTTGAGCCCATGAGTTTGAGGTTGCTGTGAGCTGGGCTGATGCCACGGCACTCTAGCCAGGACAACACAGTGAGTCTGTCTCAAAAAAAGAAAAAAAAAAAAAAACTTCTATTGGACCCATAGGTTTAATGATCTCACATTCCAAAGGCACTTCATTTGTCCCTATAAATTATGTTAAAAGTAGTTGAAAAGCAGAAGTGCTTTTGTGACTTTTTTCACGTTTTGCAGCCTAAAAGTGTGCATGTAAATTAAAAAAAAAAAGCCAGATTTAATAAAGAAATTAGTTGTATTATTAAGTAACAAAGGTAGCTATAATTTCACCATGAACTGGAAAATACATTACCAATAAAATTTCTGAACATTCCACCAATTTTTTTTTTTATTTTTTTTTTTATTTTTTTTTTTGAGACAGAGTCTCACTCTGTTGCCCAGGCTAGAGTGAGTGCCGTGGCGTCAGCCTAGCTCACAGCAACCTCAAACTCCTGGGCTCAAGCGATCCTACTGCCTCAGCCTCCCGAGTAGCTGGGACTACAGGCATGAGCCACCATGCCCGGCTAATTTTTTCTATATATATTTTTAGCTGCCTATATAATTTCTTTCTATTTTTGGTAGAGATGGGGTCTCACTCTTGCTCAGGCTGGTCTCGAACTCCTGAGCTCAAACGATCCGCCCACCTCGGCCTCCCAGAGTGCTAGGATTACAGGCGTGAGCCACCGCGCCCGGCCTCCACCAATTTTGATATGTAATCTTAAAAATGTCGTACAGAAGATCCACGAAAGGTCAGAGCAGTTGGCAGGTGAGGAAGATGCCAAGATCACCTTTGTAATTAACTCCGGGAGGTGGCCTCCTAAACTAGCAGCCTGCACTTATTTCTTCAGGCAGTAAGAGCCAAGATGATAGTCTCATTTAGTTGGGGGTGGGGAGAGGGAGGATGAGTAAGCAGGCAAGCACTCAGGGAAAACCTACAAATTCTATTATAGCCAGAATTTCCCTTTATTCCTACTTGGGGGTGGGGGCGGGGGAGACAAAAGAGGAACAGACGCTCTCTCCATACGTTTCTCTAGTTGTTTCATTGCGCTTGCTGAAACCAACTCCATTTAAAATTCATATCCAGGATATGATGAATCAGCAAACTGTTTTTAACTTGTAGTACTCAGTTGCTTTTCCATAAGCAAATGCCTTATGTGCCTGCTATATTTCACCATGACATTGGCAACACCTATCTCTGCTCTGAAGCTTTATACTTACTAAAATGACTCTTCTTCTTTTCAAATGTAACCAAGAAAATCCTGGCTAGAAAATGCCTCTTTGCCTCAGTCTTCCCAGTAGACCTGTTGGGAGCTAGGAATGAAGTTTAATAAGAACTGTCTAGTATGTTCTTGGCTTTCCTGGCATAGCGTTAAAAGGGTGTGGATGGACCTTCCATAACAGCCTACATTGAGGCAAAAAGCAGCCCTAAGCTAACCCTTACCCCATGTATCCCCTCAAAAAACTTACGAAAGGATATAACTAAAGAAATAAAATAGGACAGAGACACTAACAGGAGTCACAACACTCCCCTCCCCCGTAAATTCAACAGTCCAACCTTCTCAACCAACACCATTTTAAGCAGCAAGAGGCTATTACTTTACAAAGTTGTCTGTGTTAGATCAGTGGCTATAGAGCTATCAGGTGAGCCTTCTGTCGTCATTTCTGAATTAGGAAATAATTATTCTTATATTCATTTCACAACTCCAGTGAACCCTGAAGGGCTAAAAACATTTCTTTTCCTCCAGGAGGTTGCCCCAACTCGGCCACATGTGGTAGGACCTCCCCCAACCCCCAAGCCCACAATCTCAGTGAGTCTCAGGAATCTTCTTAGTCCAGCAGGATCTCTTCTGGGTGTTTAATTGGCCCTTCTCTGCTTTGTGGTTCAAGCTTCATCAGGATTCAGAACAGCTGATGGGAAAGCAGAGCAGGACCCTAGAAGAGCCAAGACCAGGGTGGCTTCCTGTTGCAGAAAGTAGGCGGCAGTTTCCAGTC
Organism: Eulemur rufifrons; assembly: GCF_041146395.1. Taxonomy (NCBI): domain Eukaryota; kingdom Metazoa; phylum Chordata; class Mammalia; order Primates; family Lemuridae; genus Eulemur; species Eulemur rufifrons. The sequence continues at coordinate 18,826,310 of NC_090991.1, forward strand.
CACTACATTCACGGGCATCAGAAAATCTCTGACAACCAGCCACGGACGTGCAGGAACAGCTGCTGCTGAGTCATCCAGAAGTCCCTCAGCTTAAGGTTCTTGAAGGAATGAGAAACACATGTCAAAACACTTAAACTGAAAAAAACTTCTCATGCATGGAGACACAGGACTCTCATTCAGGCCACAATTGCTGACGGTAGAATAATTTGACACATACACAAATCTTCAACTAGGAAGAAGAAAGCAGGAAACTGTCTAAAGTATGCCTAGATTCCTTATTACCTTATGATCAAGATGGCTACATTACTCACATGTGTGATAGATATCTGGGTTAAGCAGGCTGGAACAGCAAGGGGCTGGGCAGCATCACCCTCCCTGTCCACACAACCTCTCCATGTTGCTAGCTTGGGCTTCCTCACAGTATGGCTGTCTCAGGTTTGTTGGAGTCTTACGTAGTAGCTGATTGGAAGTGCAAAGTTTCTTATCCCCTGTCCTTGAAAGTCCCAGATCTTCACTTCTGCCAAATTCTTTTGTTCAAGAAGTCACTAAATCCAGCCCAGATTTAAAGAGAGGTGGATTGATTTCACCTCTTAAAGGGGGAGGAGCAATGTCACATTGCAGAAGAGCATGTCATGTGGAAGAAACCGTTTAGCCATCTTCGAAAAATACAATCTGCCATACCTCAGGATTGTAAATTTTCTAATAACATTCTAACATTAATAATTCTAGTGGACTGTATTTCTGTGTGTCGGGGGGAACCACGAATTTTGCTCTTGCTAATTCTATCTGGGCAAGTTGGAAATTTACTAAGCTTTCCAGCTAACCAAATTTCTGAATTTGAGTTCTAGTCGTATTTAAGCATTACTATGATTTGAAAGAAGCTATGGATTCTGAAGTAGTGGGCTTTGACTGAGTTGACTTTAAAAAAAATAAACATTGTTTGGATTTTAAATGCAATATAGATGTGACAGTAATAAACCATTGGTTTTCTAGTGATTATTTCCATTCTGGAGAGGAAACTGAATGAAGGTAATAGTCAAAAGTTTAAAAAGGGCCGGGCGCGGTGGCTCACGCCTGTAATCCTAGCACTCTGGGAGGCCGAGGTGGGCGGATCGTTTGAGCTCAGGAGTTCGAGACCAGCCTGAGCAAGAGCGAGACCCCACCTCTACTAAAAATAGAAAGAAATTATATGGACAGCTAAAAATATATATAGAAAAAATTAGCCGGGCATGGTGGCGCATGCCTGTAGTCCCAGCTCCTCGGGAGGCTGAGACAGGAGGATCGCTTGAGCTCAGGAGTTTGAGGTTGCTGTGAGCTAGGCTGACGCCACGGCACTCACTCTAGCCTGGGCAACAGAGTGAGACTCTGTCTCAAAAAAAAAAAAAAAAAAAAAGTTTAAAAAGAAATAAGGTAAGTATGTATAACGCAGCACCCAGAAAACTCTCTTCTAAGACTACATACAGACAGCCCCATGAACCTCAATAAGACTTGAAGAGTTCAACTCCACTGTTGAACTCAGGAATAAGCCCAAGAGAAACCCAAGTCATTGTATGCAATTTCCTTCCCAACACCTTTTGGGATCCAGTCAGCAGAATGAGACCTGCGTCCAGAAATAAACCCAGTCATCAGCACAGAAAAAAAGAGTATGATTAGGGGTAAATGGGTGGGGATATGGGATAAAGCCCAGATACAAGCACGAATGGAGGAGGTTCAGTCTGGAGGACAGTCATCAAAGTAGCAGGGGACAGGCAGTGCAAAACAGTAGGACCCTTGGTGGGACATGGCAGGATGTCCATGAAGACAGCAGCTAGTCAGACATTCAGGGATCCCCCAAACACTGAGGATGCCAGGAAGGCCCAGGATTTGGCCTGGGGTGGGGTGGGGAGTGTCTGGATTCCCAAGAGAGATTAAATATGCAAAAGAAAAGGGAAGAACACATCGTTGTTTGACATGAAACAGGATTAATACCAGTTAAGTACCAGTTATGTTCTCTTCTGCCTAAGATTATGACTGGTCCTGGGAGCAGGGATGGAGCTGTTGGGGGGACAAGCTGATTAGACTTGTGGGGGTGAGGAGACCTGTACAGGGTAGGGGCTTATTTGGCTAGAAACTAACAGACTCTCAAATTTTAATGTGTCCTAGAATCGCCTAATTGGGTTGTTTAAAAGTCATATTCTGGATTCACCCCTAGAGACCCCTGGTGAGGATGTCTGGGGTGCAGCTCAGGAATCTGTGTTCTCACAACCACCCCAACGGATTCTGTTGTTCCGCATTTTGTAAACTGCAATACACACAATCCTTTCCACTTGATTGCCGGCTCAAGGGTGATGCAGGCAACCGGGTTAAGGTTTCTGCCCACAAATAGAATGGTTAGAATTTCAGAGGGCTCCAGAGGGCCTGAAACATAACTGAGGTTAGTAAATAATTAGTCAGAAGTGATACTATTTCACAAGTTTTGCTTTTAAGCAACTGCAGTAGAACTATAACAGCCACATCAGAGGTTTGAAATGTGACTAGGAACATTTCTCATCGTTTAAAAAATGGTAAGAATTCAAGAAGTTTACCCAGCCTGGTTTTAAGAGCTGCATATTTGAAATTAAAAATACTTTTGTAAAAAGTAAAAACAACCCTAGTTGATTGCAGAAAATTAAAAATTTAGATAAGCAGAAATAATATTTTAAAAAATCCATAATCTCACTGCCCAGAGATAACCACAATCAACCCTTTGGTGTGTATCTTTCCAGCCTTTGTCTAGACAAATATATTCATCTATGGATTTGTTTTTTCTCCCCTTTGTTTTGATAAATGGGATCGTACTGTACAGGCCTGGGTCGTGGTGCTTGTTTTTAAAGCTGTTGGTTTAGAACCAGCCACTGAGGTCATTCTCTATTCCTTCTAGATCACATGGTCTCCCATCTCCACTTCCCTTTCAGGGCAGCTTCATTCTTCTGGCTCTCACTTTGTGACCCAAACTGGACTTCCTACAAATTACTGATAGATGCAACAATATGCATGAATCTCACAGTCTTTGTGCCAGGTGATAGAAGCCAGACAAAGAAGAATACATATTGTATGTTTCCATTGATACAACATTCTAGAAAAGGCCCAACTAATCCATACTGACAGGAAATAGCTCAATGGTTACCTGGGCGTGGGGTGGGGAAGTTGACTACAAATGCGCACAAAGCAACTTTAGGGAGTAATTAAAATATTCTATATCTTGATTGTGGGCGTAATTACATGGGTGTATACATCTGCCAAAACCCATTGAACTTCAGATGGGTGCGTTTGTACGTAAATTATGCCTCAATAAAGTTGATTTACCCTACACTAATTCACTGTTCAAAAATTTGAAAAAGGGATTCTTACTGGCTCAGTTTGAGTCAGATATCCACACCAAGTCCTACCAGCCAAAGTTGAAGACAGGGGCAGATTCACGGCTCACAACAAGCCTCCTCCAAGAACAGACCTGAGACTCAGGGCTGGCCCCTCGTGGCCATGTCTGTGCTGTAGGACTGAGTCCACCTGCCACAGCTGCCTGGTCCCATGGTGGATGTGTGACCCAATCCAGGCCAGTCCTTCCCTAGGAATTGGTGGTGTCTCCTTGGATGGGAGGCCCAGGTGCTGCCAGGAAACAGCTCTGCTGTCTTAAAGCACAAAGTCAACACGCAAAAGGAACAAAGTGCTGGTCAAAAGATTTCCCAACAGAGTGGAGTAGGTGTGAAATAGGAAGCAATAATTCTAATCAGCGAAAAGTCTAAACACGCCAAGTCAAACTGGGTATTCGCTTTCCTTTCCCAGTGCTAGAGAAAATTCCAGGGACGGGGCTTGCTCTGAGAGACTGATCACAATTTCCAGAAGCAGGTGTAAGTGGAGGAACAGCGTCTCCAGAGCCAGGAACAAATTCAAGAATGCACCCAGATCAGAGATGGGGCAGCCACTCGTCTGTGCTTTCCATGACTATTCATTGAGCACCTACTGGGTCCCTGCACCTGTTCTAGGTGCTGGCCATACAGTAGCCTTCAAGGCAGGTGCGGTCTCTACTGTCGTGAAGCTTTCATTTCACTGGAGAGAGACAGACAAGAAACAGACTCACGGAAATTCTGGATGGCGACATAATCTATGAAAAAATAAAACACAGGGATGTGGTGGAAAGCGGCTTCTGCAGAGAGTAGGTCACCCTAGACAGAGGTCAGCAAAGGTCTAGCAGTAGAGGTAGCATTTCAGAGAAGACAAGGAGCCCAGGCAGCCAGCCCAGCTTCCACAAAGGCTTGGGGTGTCTGAGTAAGAGGAAGAAAGTCCGTGTGGATGGAGTGACAGTAGCAAGGAGAGCTGTGGCAGGCAGCAGGTGATGTCAGAGAAGCCGGCAGGGGTCAGATCACACGGGGCTGTGCAGATCTGAGGAAGGCCTTTGGTTTGCGCTAAAGACAACAGGGAGACATTGGAATACTCACAAGTTTCCATTTTTAAAAGTTCCTGCCAGCTATTACACTGAGAATAGAGAGTACAAGAATGGCAGCAGGGAGACCAGGTGCGAGACCATCGCTGTGAGTCCGGTGGGAGACACGCAGGCAAGTAAAGATTTAGGGTATATAGGTGTGACGTCAGGAGCTGAAAAAAATAAAAAGCAGATGGTGGACAAGAATTGAAATGTGCAGATGAAGAACAAAGCACGGTCACACGACACAGAGGCTAGGAAGCCGCTTACAATAAAACCTAGACAGCCCAGCGGGCTCAAGGTGCCCGAGTGATGCCCAGAGGAGGATCTGCCACCGACATGGGGAAGCCCTTCTCCACTTTCTTACCACACTTTAACACCCTGGGCATCAAAACAATGGGACTTGGGCCTGATATTTCAGACTTCTCAAGGGCAACATCTTTTAAAAGTGCCTCTCTCCCTGGCGCTCAGATCAATGCTGCCCTCCCCAAACCCCCTGTCCTCTGATGCAGGCAAACATTCCAGCTCCTTCTGCAGCAACTCATATAAATGGACAGTCCAGGATCGACTCCTTCCGAGCTCCCGCCTGCACCACCCCACCCAACCAATAGACATACGTGTCTGAGCGGCCCAGTGACGGGCCCCGGTTAAAGCCAAGATTGCTACAGCGGTATTATTTTAAACCTCCTCAATTAATCTTCCTTAACACCTTAAAATATTAAGGCCCTATTAGGAAAATTGATTTGGATAATTAATCTAAGCTCGAAATAAGTACTTAACCAGCCATGCCCCTAATCTGATTTTCCATTGAATTTCTGAATGTTTTCTCCAATTTAAAAAAACCACGGAGATAAACCAAGTAATGAGAAATGAGTGCTATTATAACTTCTAGGCTAGATGTGGATACTAAACAGAGTTCCTGGTCACCTAGGTGTCAGTCCTCAGAGATAAATTCTTTCTTCCCACTAAAATTCACTCTTCCTGCAGCTCCCATTTTCTGAGCCAAGACTAAGAGTTGGAGGATTATAAATCGATAGTCATAGATTATTTGGGATTAGATTATTAGAAGCTCATTTCCCCTGGTCTTCTAAGTCAAAGGTCTGTTGGTTGCTAGAATCAAAGGCTTACTTACATCCAGAAAAAACTAAGCATAGGTTTGAGGAGGAGCAGAAAGGGAGCCAGGCTACTCTCTCTTTTATCTCTCTCTTTCTCGACTCCACCCCACGTGCGTGTGTGTCTGTGTCTGTGTCTGTGTCTGTCTAATCCTTTCCTCTCTCACTCTCTTCTCTGGCTGCTCCCCTGGTTACTCACTGCCGCTGTTTGCTCATACCTTAGGCATGCACACGGCCCATTAGAGCCGCCCAACCTTAACTCTAGAACTTGCTGGAACCCCCACGTCCACCACTCCCCCCTCGACCGTTCTAAAGTCCCCCAGTTGGAATCTGATGGCTCAGTTCATATTTTCAAGCCAGGCCACAAGTCACTGACCAGGCCAGGAACTAGCTGCCCTTTGGTCTGATGTCTGTCCCTGATTAGTTTGGTTATGGCCGGGGACTCAGGTCACACAGTACAAACATGATCACTCAGGGCAGCAGGAGACTCCCAGAAGATGGAGCGGGTGGGCAGATATCCTAAAACAGCTCTTAGTACAGCCTCCCATCCTGGGACCCAGGAGCCCAGGCTTAACAGTTGTGTTGCCGCCCAAATCTTGCTAGCAATAAAACCCAGGACCCAGTACTTCTGTTGTCCCTCCCCAGACATATAGCTGGTCCTCAGTCACCACTCTCCCTCTCTTGCTCGCCTTTATGCCTTTAATGGTCTCAGCTTAGAGGTTGTAAAAGCCCTTCCCACACTTTCATGGGCATAAGGATCAAACCGTGGATTTTGTTAAAATGTATGTTCTTACTCAGGAGCCCTGAAGTGGGGCCTGTGAGTTTGGATTTCTGACAAGTTTCAGGTGGCACCAATGCTTCTGCTCTGAGCACCTTGCTTTGCTCGGCAAAGGGTTTTAGGACTCAGTTTGTTTCCTGCTCTTTAGTTCTAGCTAGTGTCCGTTCTTAAGCAGTTTGTTGTTTTTGAAGACCTAGTCCGGGTACAGTAGGAGAACATCGAGTTGTGCACACAAATGATGTGAAAGCTGGCCCCTGATGGCCAAGAGACTTGAAACTCACTGTCCTTTATGTGTAAAGAGGTGGAGGATATTATATTTCTTAGCATTCCAGAAAAGCTCATCCCCAAGAGAAAAACTGTCAGTGCTGGAGACTGGACCCCATGTCCCATAAAGGGCCCACTGGGGTCAGCCCTAAGATGTCCAGTCTCTGGTGTGAAGGCCCACAGACCACATGGCTAAACACTCAAAAATCCTAAATCAGGGAAACAAACTGCTGAATAAAATGTGTTCCATCCTCCTACCTTGACAAATATGTCTTGAAAATGACAATATTTAAAAATACATGTAGTGCTCGCTTCGGCAGCACATATACTGAAATTGGAACGATACAGAGATTAGCATGGCCCCTGCGCAAGGATGACACGCAAATTCGTGAAGCGTTCCATTAAAAATACATGTAAAGCTATGGTTTGATAGGCCCAAATCAGTACATTATCAAAGAGGACTGAATATAATTATGATCGCTTTATGTCTTGGTGGTGAGTTGATGGATCAGGGATGTTTGAAAGATTAATAAAATAAAACAAGCATAATTTGTAAGTTATTATACACTCATTTCATAAAAATTTATTTTTACCTTCATTTCAGCAAAATTACTAAAAAGTCATGATAATATTTTTCACATAATTGTGTTCTATTGACAATAAAGCTCTAAAGGGTTAAAAAATATAATTGTATCCAAAGTACAAAAATTGAATATATTTTATCAAAAAATAAATAATGTAAAATAAAAAATTACTTTTCATATGTTTTCAAAATACTTGTTTTACTTCTAAAATATTCAACATTACCTATTATAATTAAAAGGCACACACTTATAATTAATGACTATAAGAAAATTTTCATTGAAAATGCTTAAATAAAGCAGAAATGTTTATTTACATTTTAAAAAATTTAACTAAATCATAACAATTGTCATTTAAAAATCTATGTACATTAGAATTTAATGCCATGTGGTAGCTTTTGTAACAAAGCACTATTACACTTCACACATATTAAATATTTAGATGTAATTGGAGAGTGATATGAATTGTTTAATATTGCCAAATGCTTCGTAGCCAGCATGTGCAACTGCTTTGAACACTGTGCTATTTTGTTCACTTATGAGTACCTCCAGGAACACAAAGAGAAGCAAGAAAATGAAGCTTAGCACTTTCAAGAAATGATACTTCACAAAGCAATTTGTCAATTTAAAAATGTGTGTCAATTTAAAAAATTCAAAAAACAAAAACTTGCAGGAAACCTGTTTGAAAAATAAGAATACAAATAAATAAATAATGCCTGCTGTTGCCCAAGTTCAAGGCATTGTTCTCAGTCACCTTTTGCATGGAGAACAAAGCACAAATGCTGAGAACACGGGGCCCTGAACGTGTTGGTGGATGTGGAGAATTGCAGGTTGTTCTCTGATACACTGGGCACTAGATCTAGAGTGACAGGGGCACTGTCGCATTCTTCAGGTGATTCATATCATCTGAGAAGTTTGGGAAATACGGATAAGGAAGGGCAAAAATATGTAACTATATATGTGTATATGTAAGTGTGTGTATTTATATATTTTTTCTTTTTCTTTCTTTCTTTCTTTTTTTTTTAGAGTCAGGGTCTCCCTCTGTTGCCCAGGCTAGAGTACAGTAGCATAATCACAGCTCACTGCAGCCTCGAGCTCCTGGGCTCAAGTGATCCTCCAGCCTCAGTCCCCAAGTAGCTGGGACTACAGGCATGAGCCACATCTCCCAGCTGTAACAAAATTTAACGGAGTACTCTCAATCTAGTTGCTCAAGCAACTGGAAGTTGAAAAACTTATTTGGTGACTTTGCTAAAGAAATCATGATGAAAATTATTATAAGATTATTTACAATTTTTGGTATGGACAGAATTGATTTCATTTATTACCTTTACACATTTCAGTGTTAGATTTTAAAAATTCAAATATACTTATTTAATAATATGTTGGTATTATTTTAAATGATGCTGTTTAATTATTAATAAAGTAACATTCTAAAGGATGGCAAAACAAAGTTTCTTTTTTTTTTTTTTTTTTTTGTTGAGACAGAGTCTCACTTTGTTGCCCAGGCTAGAGTGAGTGCCGTGGCGTCAGCTTAGCTCACAGCAACCTCAGACTCCTCGGCTTAAGCGAACCTACTGCCTCAGCCTCCCGAGTAGCTGGGACTACAGGCATGCGCCACTATGCCCGGCTAATTTTTTCTATATAGATTTTTAGTTGTCCATATAATGTCGTTCTATTTTTTAGTAGAGACGGGGTCTCGCTCAGGCTGGTCTCGAACTCCTGACCTTGAGCAATCCACCCGCCTCGGCCTCCCAGAGTGCTAGGATTACAGGCGTGAGCCACCGCGCCCGGCCCAAAGTTTCTTGTGTATGCCGCGGGTTGAGGGCATCACAAAGATCTCACAGAGATTTTTATACTGGACCCATTCAGACTAGTAATGCCACTAATCCCAGGATGATACACTTCTCTTATGATGCTTTTTGCTAGAGGTAGTTTGGATCTTTTGTTATCTGATATACACACACATACACCCGTATCCTATACCCTCAGTTTTCCAAATTGAGCAACAACAGGCAGCTCACAAATTCCAACTTTAGCTTAGCAAACTCGCATAAGGAAGTGAGAAAACGTGTGCTATAGATCATGTCAGAACAGGCAGGGACCAGTTATAGGACTGAGGCATGAAAAGATTAAGCAATAGTGTTGGAGAAGACCATAAAGGAAGATAATAAGAGAGTGCCTTTAGATGAACTCCAAATCCACTGTGATGCCGTGGCAGTGCAGAATTCTGGAATTCCTCTGAAACTTAGTCGATAGCCACATGCACCACTCCGCATAGGCTAGTCTGATGCGAGGTATTTTGCTTACCAAATGGAAGCTCATCTTATCTCTATCTTTGCACTAATGCCATTTAATTTGAGTTTACTGGGAGCAGCGTTTTTTTCCCCCCCCTGGAATTTTGGTTACCAAACAGATGGAACTTTTACAAGTTCAAAACAGCAACTTGGTGCACAGCTGACCATAGGTCAGTGTCCTCGCTGCAGTGCCTCCTATCTAAAAGGTGCCTGCTGTTTCTTCCACTCCTTAGATTATTTTGTTTATTAGAATCTGCTGTTTCCAGGGGCCCTAAGGGCTGGTGAGAACAAAACACACAAGATGCCCTTACAAACACTCCCTGTGCTTTTGACCTTTGAGGGATCTGCTAGGAAATGGAAAGGCTAGCTCTACTTCCTGAGAAAACTATGGCAAAAGGAATTTTCAGTGGGGTATTATTTTTGGGAAGTGTTCAGATTTCCCCAAGCTGATTTTTCCCCTAACAGAACAGAAGTAAAGAAATCCAAACATCATCCTAACAAAAATAGAGCCAATGCTACCAAGGCTCCATGTCTGGTCAAGCAGTTAGACTATGATGGTATATTTGAATAGACCCTTTCCCCAAACATGTTCCAAACTTGAAATGTTATAGATATCTAGTTTAAACCTAAAGAGCTTTTCTATGAGTTAGAAAAGAAAAAAAAAAGTAAGAAAGTATTGGTACTTTTGGATAATGTGGGTGATTTTGAATTTAACATCTAATCCCATCCTACTCACACTCCCAGTTCCTAATTGAAAGGAATAAAATAATACAAGTGAAACTAGTATCAGTGCTACAACTAAAAAAAGCTCTCAGGCCGGGCGCGGTGGCTCACGCCTGTAATCCTAGCACTCTGGGAGGCCGAGGCGGGTGGATTGCTCAAGGTCAGAAGTTCGAGACCAGCCTGAGCGAGACCCCGTCTCTACTAAAAATAGAAAGACATTATATGGACAACTAAAAATCTATATAGAAAAAATTAGCCGGGCATAGTGGCGCATGCCTGTAGTCCCAGCTACTCGGGAGGCTGAGGCAGTAGGATCGCTTAAGCCGCGGAGTCTGAGGTTGCTGTGAGCTAAGCTGACGGCCACGGCACTCACTCTAGCCTGGGCAACAAAGTGAGACTCTGTCTCAAAAAAAAAAAAAAAAAAAAAAAAAGCTCTCATCTACGTTTCATTGGTGGGACTGCAAACTAGTGCAACCTCTATGGAAAATAGCATGAAGATACTTCAAAGAACTAAAAGTTGACCTACCATTTGTTCCAGCAATCCCACTATTGGGTATTTATAAAAAAAAAAAGTCATTTTATCACAAAGACATGTGCACTTGAATGTTTATTGCAGCACAATTCACAATTGCAAAGATGTGGAAACAACCCAAGTGCCCATAAATACAGTGAGTGAATTAATAAAATGTGGTATACGTATACTATGGAGTATTACTTGGCCATAAAAAATGGTGAACTGATACCTTTTGTAACAACCTGGATGGAACAAGAGACCATTCTTCTAAGTGAAGTATTGTAAGAATGGAAAAACAAACACCACCTGTACTATTAAATTGGAACTAGTCCATCAACACCCATGTGCACATATGCTAGTAAACCTCAACAGAAACCAAGCATGTGGAAGGGGGGAGGAGGGGATGGGCAAATTTACACCTAACGGGTACAATGCATGCTATCTTAGTGATGGGTACACTTTTAACCTTGACTCAAACTGCACAAAAGCAAGTCAAAACATTTGTACCCCGGGAATATTCTGAAATTTAAAAAAATACATTTCAGCAACGTTGAGGACTTTCTACTGAACTATAGCAAGTAGTCTGCATTGAAGGAAAAGCTCTAGGACATCTTGGCCTCCCTTCCCCCCAGGAACACCCTCCTGGAATAATTAACGGGGATCCTGGATCCTACTAACATCTCCTAATTAGAAAGGACAGGAGGCCGGGCGCGGTGGCTCACGCCTGTAATCCTAGCACTCTGGGAGGCCGAGGCGGGTGGATTGCTCAAGGTCAGGAGTTCAAGACCAGCCTGAGCGAGACCCCGTCTCTACTAAAAATAGAAAGACATTATATGGACACCTAAAACTCTATATAGAAAAAATTAGCCGGGCATAGTGGCGCATGCCTGTAGTCCCAGCTACTCGGGAGGCTGAGGCAGTAGGATCGCTTAAGCCGAGGAGTCTGAGGTTGCTGTGAGCTAAGCTGACGCCACGGCACTCACTCTAGCCTGGGCAACAAAGTGAGACTCTGTCTCAACAAAAAAAAAAAAAAAAAAAAAAGAAAGGACAGGAGTAAACGGTAAAAATAGACAAGTCAATCACATCACTTGCAATCCCTTTTACCTTGAAAACCAGTTGTGCGTGAGGCCCAAGGTTACAAGTGGCCACCCTTTAAAGAAAGTCAGGGTGGAGGAGTAGGGATGGGACTCCCTAGGCTAGACTACACCTGGGACCTGGGGCCCCCAGGCCAGTCGCCATGGGCCAGTCAGAGAAAGCTGAGCCTGGTGCATCACCAAACACCGAGAATCACAGTCTCTGCCCATTAGCTTATAGCCCTGGAGCTCTTCATTCTTCCCCTAGTCTAAGGATCAAAGAGGTCTTCAAATTAAGATCAGAGAAGAGCATTGTAGCAACAACTGGTGATAAGATCCCATGAGAATCATTTTACCCTGTTTCAGGGTCATATAGGAAGTTTAGATAAATTAATTAACAAGAATGAAAAGGCAAAGAAACCCAACAGCATGGGAACCATGAAAATATTCTATGTCGTAAAGGGAACAGAACATAGCACTCCAGAGGAAAACCACACTGTTGAATAAAGTGAACTGTGGCTTACTGCAGAGGAAAAATTATTACTTTATGAGCTGACTACTTGATTTCTCATGGGGAGTGAAATGCCTTCGTTTAAGAACATACCTTGCAGAGCATGACTAGCTTTGAAGATGAAGCCTTCTAGGCATAGCCAACCAAGATGGTCTGGTGAGCAAACAGATCCAGAGATAAGAAGAGAACAAGATTTGGGTGGGGTTGGTGCAGGCCAGAGGGGACGTGATGTGCGAAGAGTCTGGGGAGAGAAAGGGCTAGTCCAAAAACCTCAGGCGAAAAGTGGGCCCTGAGCAGAGAAAAGAACAGGCATGAGGGGAAAGAAACAAATGAGCTCAAGATGAGCAGAAAATGGAGCGAACAAGCGCAAGGAACCCAGAGAAATCTCGGGTGCGGCATTGGACTTGCTACAGCAGGGACAGCCGACCATAGGGTCAACTTCTCGGGTGTGGTGACTCTCCACAGCTGAGACCATCCTATAGGGGCTGACCCTTGAGGACTCTGCCAGCAGCACTCCCAGCAGTAGGATGAGTCTTTCATTGCAGGGGGCGCTGGTGGCCATGCTAACGTCCACGATCTAAAGACAAACTCATATACATATAAATAATGTTTGGATGGTATTGTTTGAGCCCCTGGATCCAGCCATGCCTGAAACATGGCCCTTCCCCACCCTGAAAATCCTAGTCACGTGGGCTGATAAATTGCTATCGTGATTGTTGTTACTTAATTTAGTTTCACTTTCCTTTTTGTCACTTGCAACATTCTGACTAATATACCTGTTGATCCAGCAATTCCCTTTCTAGGAAAATTTCAACTCAGTAACGGGAAAATACAAATACAAATTTTTCAACAAATCGTGAAGGAGAAATTAACTTACAATTTGCGGGAGAAATTAAAGTTTTATCTTATCTGATACTCTTAAATAAATTCCTGACTGATTAAAGAGTTAACTAAATTAAAATAAAACCATCTAGCCTTTCAAAGAAAGTGTGACCTCAAGGGAAGAAACTATAAAAGAAACAGTGCCGATTTAACTATGTACAAAATTAAAACTCCCATGGGTAAAATAAAGCCACTAACATATACTATATACCTAATATATAACACTGAAAACATTTTAATACTGTATATGTATGTACATACCCAGTGTGTGGTGAATATGCTCTAGTTTACAATGAATAGTCAAATTAGAATTTTTAAAATAATTAGATAGTGTGATGCTTTAACTAGGATAGGTGTTTTATACTTTATTTTATCCATTGTTGTAAATATAAAACATTACATGTTTATGATCTCATTACCATCAATTAATTAAAATAATTTTTAAGTATGGAAAAAGCATCATCAATTAAGTTAAAAGGCAAACAAAACTATGGAAAAAAATCGTTGCAACTCATATAATAAAGAATTAATGCTCTTGTTCCACAAAGTGTGCTAAGGATATCAATATGAAAAGGTGTCTCATCTCAGTTGAAGCAAAAAAAAAAAAAAAAAAGAAAAGGTGGACATTCTAATTTTTTAAATGAGCAATCCAAAAAAGGATTACAACTGACCGATAAGCATATAAAGACAATTTTTAATGTAAAATAAAGCAGGGTACCATTTTCACCCATCTAACTGGGAAACATAAGAAAGACTGTTGGCAAGGGTTTGGGGAAAAGAGCACTCTCCTACACTGCTGGTAGAGTCCCTGTCCTCTTCTTTTGGTAGTGGCACGTTGATTCCCATGCGTCATTGTTCCTTTTCTTCAGTCTATGTGGCTCAGATGGGGCTGATCTCACTCCCTCTATCTCCACCCCAGAAATAGGCATATCTCTCATATGTTGACAAGGACAGGACTTTTGCTTTAACTATTGGAAAACACAGCTCCTTTCCCACTCTGGTTGCTAAAGTGGTGGATTGTAGCTGGAGCTTACATCTTTTCCAGGACCTGGGGAAAGCATAGCTCGGAGACAAAGCAAGACAATGTTCAGATGGCATTGTTTGAGCCTCTGGATCCAGCCATGCCTGAAACATGCCCCTGCCTCACCATAAAAATCCTAGTCATGTGGGCCAATAAATTGCTTTTGTTGTTGTTGTTGCTTAATCTGGTTTCACTTAGCTTTTTGTCATTTGCAACATTCTGACTAATATACCTATTGATCCTGCTAGGAAATGGTCCTAGATAAATAATCAAAGATGTACACAAAGTTCTACGTATAAGCATGTTTATCATGGAGCAATTTATAAAAGTGAAAATTTGGAAACAACAGGACATTGGTTAAATGAATTATGGTATAGCCAAAGATGAAATGATGTAATCATTATAAAACAATGATTTAGAAAATTGTTAAGGAAATATTTTCATGATATTATACCTGATATTTATCTTCTTTGCATTTATATGTTTATCTCAGTTTTTCCATAATGGGTAAATATAATTTCCATAATGGGGAGGGAGTCCATAATAGGGAAAATTACACATCATTGATTTATTCATCTTTTTTTTGAGACAGGGTCTTGCTCTGTCACTCAGGCTAGAGTGCAGTGGTGTAATCCTAGTTCACTGCAACCTCATATTTCTGGGCTCAAGCAATCCTTCTGCCTCAGTCTCCCGAGTAGCTGGGACTATAGGCACGTGCCACCGCACCCGACTAATTTTTCTATTTTGGGGGGGTCTCGCTCTTGCTTAGGCTGATCTTGAACTCCTGGCCTCAAGCAATCCTCCAGACTTGGCCTCCCCAAGTGCTGGGATTACAGGTGTGAGCCATGGCGCCCAGCCTCATGGTGATGTCTTTTACCTCCACTCAATCTCTTTTATGATTTTTTAATCCATCTCACCAGAGTATGTAGTACTGGAGAACAAAGCCTATTGTTTCTGTATTCTGTACAGTAACTTGCACATCGTGGGGATTTAATAAAAGAAGATTGTAATTGTACCTGGCAAGTACTCCCTTCAGTAATTTTGCTGTGATAGCAGGGCCAAAATGGTGAAGCAAAGCACTTACATCCCAGTAAGTCAAGAACGCTGAAACCCTCCGTTTTCCTCCCCTCTCCTACCAAACTTCTCTTTCTAAGCAAGGTATTTATCTCAACCCAACCCTTGCAAATTCCATTTGCGCAGACTCAGCCTGGGAGTGGCGTGGACACAGGGCGGTGCTTAGCAGGGGGGAGCAACCTCTATCTTACCATCTTATTTATTTTAATTTTTATAAAAAATCTAAAGCTACAGAATCCTATGGTTATGTCCAGAGATTGTGGTCACGAGCATCTGGAACCAAGAAGGCTTGGCGTCTCTCTTAGCAAAAGAAAACCCTAAGCAAGTCTCCTCACAACCAGTCTGTCCAATATGGAAGCCACTAGTCACAGGTGACTGTTTAAATTCAAATTAAATAAAATTTAATAAAATGTAAAATTCAGCTCCTCATTCTCACCAGCCTCATTCCACGTGCTCAATAACCACACACGGCGAGTAGTTACTGTTATTATATTGGACAGCTCAGCTGTAGAACATATTCCGCATCACGTCCAGTCCTGGACGCCACTGGTCTAAACAAGCCCCCTCATGCTCCTCGTTTAATGGAAATTGAAACAAAGGAAGCTTGTTTTTAGGGTAGCCGTGTCAGCCCATGTGCAGAGATTGTAAACATTCCCCTTCCTGGCAGGATGTAGGGAAATTCCTTTGCCTTAAACTTTCTGTGTTCAGTTGACTTTGGATTCTTAGGGGTCCTTATCAGAATTTGTTTTAGGAAGGAAGATAAGAACTTTTTTATTTTTTAAAAAATCTTGTATCTGACCAAGTCAGAGAGGATCCTCTGCCAAGATTCTTTGCTATTTCCATTTTTAATCCAGTCTATTTGGAGATCCCAGGAGTTGATTTAGTGCATTTGCTTTCTGGGGCAACAGGAGTCAGAGCATTCTCAGTTCCCCTGCCTACCAGTTGCTTCTTCAGAATGTCAAGATGCTTGTTTCTTGTTTATTACATGCGGGGTTTTGTTTTTTTTTTTTTTTTTTTTTACCTTTCAGATCGGCAAACATCATAGAGTTTAATAGCCAGTGCACCGAAGATGAGATGGAAAGAACTTGAGTCCTTAATGATCCACTGTTATTGGTAAATTAACCGCCTCTGGAACGGCCTGGCCTCCAGAATCCTTGTTATGTGAGAAGACATCTTTCATTATAGTTTGAGCCATTTTGAGTTGGCTTCCAGTGGCTTGCATCAGGGGCTCCCCGACGGGCACACCAGGCTCCCACGCGATAACACACACCTGGGGTAGCTGGGCAAACCCAGACAAGGACAGCAGGGATGAAACACACAGCCAGCTGGTGGCTTGCCTGGGGCTTCTAGGAAAACCATGGTTGGCCTCCCTCCAGCTCCCAGAGGACAAGGGTCTAGGGGCAGTGGGGTGTGTTTTGGCACTTAGGGCCTGAAGAAGAGTGCCTGTTTTACACCAAGGGCTCAGCTTTTGACGTCATTCATTTAGTTACTCATTATAGGTCTATAGACAGTAGGTAAGATGTGAGGACAAACAGAGGTGTAGGGCAAACAGAGCGAGTCTTCTGCGTCCCCTCCCTCCTACTCCCACCAATCCCCTGCTCAGTGCTATCCCCACCCCTCTTCCCAGGTACCCGGCCCCTCTTGTTGACTCTTTCACAGGAAGTAGAATTATGCACCATCTGAGAACCCGCATACGGCTGGCTCAGGGCCGGTGTGGACCTTGAGAGCTGAGGAATGAGATTGAACTCTGGGTCAGGACCCTTCGTCAGCACCCTCCTGCTGGGGGGCGAACTTCATTCCCTAGTCCTGTTCTGCTCAACACACCCACGCTGAACCAAAAAGTGAGCTGGAATTTGACTGCCCTACGAGTTACTGAACTTATTGATTCATTCAAAAGCCACTTATTCCAAAGGCACAGGAGGAGCTCACCATGCTCTGTGATTTTGCACATGCCATTTACTTTCCTTGTTCACAGGGCAAACTCACACTCACTCTTCAAGACCACCGCAAATATCACCTCCTCCACGAAGCTTACCATAATTCCCAATTGCCCTTCTCACTGTTGCCCCTTCTTGACAAAGTAGACTGCCTCTATTTTCACACTCCAGCGTGCTTTAGACACAGCCCTGCCCACTTGGTATTAAAAGTCATTTGTCTATTTCTCCCTCCATCACTTCTTTGTCTTTGAGTCTCTATACACGACAGATAGGACGCCATCATGAAATGTCTATGGAAATGAAATGAGAAGAAATGAGATAACGAAACTGATTTGGGGCCGTAGTGTCCACTGTACCATGGATTGTCCTCTAGCCTCTCAATTTCCCTGGTGGACTCGATTTCCCTGGGGTATGGACTTGGGGTGATAGAACAGATATCTTTCCTTCTGTCCAAGGAAGGCACAGAAACAAGGCAAGAAATTATCTTTATTGAGGATGAAGAGGTTTTTTTGTTTTTTTTTTTATAGTTGATAGTTGGATTTCCTGTATTCCAGAGGTCTCCAGGGCCCTCATGATGTTGAATCCGTTTGCAAACACTTTTACCTCCTGATAAACTCACCTATGTGTGTTCTTTGGATTCAAACGCATTGCTACCCTAATGTGAGTATGAGGATGATTGAGACTAGAGTAATTCCAAAAAGACTAAAATAAGACCTCCCACTAGTATACATAAAGAACTCTAACAATCAACAATCAAAAGACAAATGACCCAGTTAAAAATGGGCAAAGGACTTGAATAGACATTTCTCCAAAGAATATATACCAGTTTCTGATAAGCATATGAAAAGATGCTAAACATCTTTAGACATCAGGGAAATGCAAATCAAACCCACAATGAGACACCACTTCACAATAGCTGGGATGACTCCAATTAAAGACAGATAATAGCAAGTGTTGGTGAGGATGTAGAGAAACTGGAACCCTCATACAGCTGGAATGTAAAATGGTGCAGCCACTTTGGAAAATAGTCTGGCAGCTCCTCCAAAGGTTAAACAGAGTTACTATATGACTAGCAATTCCACTCCTAGGTATATACCCCAGAGAATGGAACACAGGTTCATACAAAAGCTTTGTGCAGGAATATTCATAGCAGCATTATTCAAAATAGCCAAAAGGTGGAAACAGCCCAAATGTCCCTTGACTGATGAATGGATAAACAAAGTATGTATATCCTTACAATGGAATAGTATTTGGCAATAAAAAGAAATGAAGTATTCACGCTATAACATCGGTGAACCTTGAAAACATTATGCTTATGTGAAAGAAGTCAGTCACAAAAGACTGTATATTATATGGGTCCATTTTTATGAAATGTCCAGAATTGGCAAATCCATAGAGACAGAAAGTAGATTAGTGGCTGCCAGGGGCTAGGGAGGATGGGGGGAAATAGGGAGTGACTGCTAATGGGCAGAGTATTTCTTTTCTGGGTGATGAAAATGTTGTAAAATTGTGATGATGGTCACACGGCTCTGAGAATACAGTGAAAACCACTGGATTATACACCTTAAATGTGTGAATTGTATGGTATGTGAATTATATATCAATAAAGCTGTTTTATATAATAAATACTTCCTGCCCCCAGCAGAGCCAGCAGCCAGCCTTCTTCCTGTTTCCACGCCAGGGATCTCTCTCCTATTTGCCTTTAATCCATTTATCTTCCTGTTGACGAGAATCCACCCAGCCAGCAAACCCGTGTTTGCTCTTTGGTAACATCCTGAGGATGCACCCGGCCCCGGGCCTGACATTTCTGCACAGTCCTTGCCAACTAGGTCAGTGTCAGGGAAGGCAGCCACCCAGGGGGGCCTGGCAGCCATGCGGAGTGTGACAACACAAGGGTGTGACAAGAAACCAGAGAGAGCCCCTCTACGAGGCTCCCTTGGCCAGGACGCTGGGGACCTTTCCTCTGCTTGAAATCTACTCCTGACCCAAGCGGTGAAGCTGGACGCCACTGTGTGGGGCCGGAAATATTAATAGAAAAGCGCTTCCCCAGGGCTCTGCTGGGCTCTGGGAGCCACTGCTGTGGGGAAGAAGGGAGCAAACCCCGACTAGGCACTGCCCTGCCCGGTGCAAGACTCTATTCTAGCCGCTCTCCGTGCTCATCTCATTTCATCCTTCCAATGGCCCCGTGTGGCGCAAGGGAGGGACTCCTACTCCTGTTTTACCAGTGGTGGAACTTCCAGTTCAAAGAGGTGATATAACTTGCCTAAAGTTACTCTGCATGGAAAGCCTAAAGTAACTGGCATGGCTAGAAGTATTTGAACCGGATTCTACCCTTTAAAAAAAGATTCAGAGCATCATAGATATTCCACAATAGGGAACTGGTTAAATCAATGTGCTTCAATCATGCAGGAGAATACTATGAGGATGCTAAAAAGAATTGGGCATGCTTTAGGTGGTGATATGGAATGATTGCCAAGGTGTATCTTTAAGTGAAAAAAGCAAGATGCAGAGCAGTACGCATAGCGTGCCATATTGTCTAAAAGAGGGAGGCAAAGAATACATATACACTCCTCAGTATCCACCCCTGCAGGTACCAAAATACACACATGCTCATCTCTTGTACAAAATGGCGTAGTATTTGCATATAATCTACGCACATCCTGCTGTATACTTTAAAGCATTCTAGATTATTTATATTACCTAATACAGTGTAAATGCTATGTAAATAGTTGTTATACTACAGTTTTTATTTGTCTTATTTTTTACCATCATATTGTCATTTTTTTTGTTTTTTTTTTCCCCATATATTTTTGATCCACAATTGATGGAATCCACAGATGCACAACCCATGGATAAAAGGGCCAACTGTGTTTGTACAATAATAGCTTGTGTCCAGATAAAATATCCCTGAAAGGACACATGAGAAAGTAGTGACATTGCTTCTGAGGAGGGAATGGCTGTCAAAGTCCAAGTCCCCAAGAGTGTAGCTTACTGGTATTCACTGGTACAGGCAGCATTGGGCTGACTTGTTAGTGGGATATCACAGAAATAATGGTGTGTGACTTCCAAGGCTAGGTCATAGGACATTGTGGATTTTGCCTAGTTCATTCTTGGATAATTTATTAACACATCATGAGGACATTCAAGCAGCCCAACGGAGAGGTCCACAGGGTAAGGGACTGAGGCCTCCTGCCAGCAACCGTGTGGATGAGCCATCTTGGAAGCACATTCTCCAACGCCAGACAAGCCTTCGTCTGACTGCGACCCCAGCTGACATTTAACTGCAACCTCGTGAGAGACCCAAAGGCGGAACCACCCACATAAGAGGTGCCCAAATTCCTGACCCATTGAAAGTGTGTAAACTAATAAATATTTATTTTTTTAAGCTGCTAAATTTGGGGTTAGTTTGTTGTGCAGCTATACATAACTGAAACAGATTTGGTGAGGTGCTGCCGTAACAAATACCCCAAAACGTGGGAGTGACTTTGGAATTGGGCAGTGAGTGGAAGCTGGAAGGACTTTGAGGAGAGTGTTCATGAAAGTCTAAGGTGCCTTGACCAGATTATTTGCAAAAGGCCAATGGCATTAAGAGGGGCTGTGGACTTACAGGAAAATGTTACTGGAAACTGGGGGACAGGGGATCCAGTTAGGGGATCTGGAGGGCCGGGTGGGAAGGAGACTTTTCACTTAGAGTCTTTTGAATATTTAGAGCACTACCTATATGAAAACTAAATTGAAGGAATTTATATAATAATTTCTTTTTTTTGAGACAGGGTCTCTCTCTGTCGTCCTGGGAAGAGTGCAGCGGTATCATCACAGCTCACTGCAACCTCAAACTCCTGGGCTTAAGCAATCTCCCTGCCTCAGCCTCCTGAGCAGCTGGGACTACAGGTATGCACCACTACGCCTGGTTAATTTTTTCTGTTTTTAGTAGAGACGGGATCTCACTCTTGCTCAGGCTGGTCTCAAACTCCTGAGCTCAAGCAATCCTCCCACCTCGGCCTCCCAGAGTGCTAGGATTACAGGAGTGAACAGTCTTGCATGCCCAGGGTTGTTCCCTTAAATGTCTTTTCTTTCCTCTTTTCCATCTCTTTTTCTTTATGTTCTATTAATACTTTCAGGAAGATTTTCTTGATCTTACTTCCAATTATTCTTTTGAATGTTTTATTTCTTCTATCATATGTTTAATTTTCAAGAACCTTCACTTGTTCTCTGATTGTTCTTTTTTTGGAGCATCTTAATCTCATTTTATGAGTGCAAGATCGTCCCTTACTTAGCTGATATATTTATTTTTAAGATCGTTTTCCTATTTTCTGCATTTTCTGTTTTCTCGGGGTTCTATGTGTTGGTCCCCACATCATTGCACTGAGAATTCTTTTTGTGCCTTTCTTGGAGGCTGGAATTATTCACACAACACCGCCAAGAACTGAGGCAATTTCTATCTTCTCCTTCACCATCTTTAACAAGCTCTATTTGGGGTTTATATATTGCCCCAAGGTGGCTGCCACAGTTTTAAGAATCGCAGATGTGATCAAGGAAGCAAAATTTTCCCAGAAGCTTCCAGAATTCTTCAGCTTCTGCTTCATTGGCCAACCATGTCATACGGCACTTTTAGCCACAAGAATGTCTGAGAAAGCAAGTATTTTTCCCCAGACTATGGTGAAGGGGGCCAAGGAGAAGGCAGATGGGACTTTCACTCTCACCACTGTACCCTCAATGCCCACAGCAGCACTGGGCCTCAGAGGGCGCTTAATACACATTTACTGAATGAATAAATGAATGACCAATGCCCTGAAGCCCATCCCTGGACCCCAAGTTAGGAGCCCTGCTTCCTAGGATGATCAAAAATCGAATCCTTTAATTTGGCAAATGCTGTGCTAATACTATCAGAAGTTACTGGGGGAGGCAGTAAAGAGTACCCCTCTTTCTCAGTCTGAGCCTGAACTATCGAGACATACAGGAGTAAAGCAGGTATGGACGCAGTATCACCTACATTGCTGATGAAGGCCAGGATCCAGGGTGTGGCTTGGGTGAACTAGGCAACAACCAACTTCCTGCTACCATATCCAGAATGAGACCCACCTGCCTGGTCACCATAAGACCCACCTGCCTGGACACCAGGGCCTCACTGCGGGTGCCGGCTGCCTGACAGCTGTGCTCGCAGCTGGCCTGCTGGCTGGGAGGCCCCACCCAAAGGAAAGCAGGAGGTGGGCAGAGCTGGGCTTACACCGTCCTCCCCAGCTCAACAACCACCTCCACCTCCTAGGAAAGGCTCAAGGGTGGGGAGAGAGGCCAGGAGGGTGTGACACTAACGTATGAAACAAGCGGAAAGGAGCCTTTTCCCGATCCCCTAAATTATCAAGGTTATATTGTTTCCCTTTCTCCATGTTAAAGGAGATCATGTCAGCAACAGTTCAGCGCCTGGTACTCAAAGATAGTAGGTGCTTAGCACAAGTTAGCCTCTTTTCCTCCTCTTCTCCATTCAAATGATCTCTTCCCCAGGGTAGGGAGAGATTAGCCTGCCCTTCCTGCCGAAACATAAACTTTATTTCTCCTTGCAATTGCTCAGTTTCTCTTCCTGTGTTGCAATTTCCCCAAGCATGTGACTTTCATTTGGCAACTCTCACCCTGTGGTGCTGGGGAAACGGGAGTTAGGCCTCACGCATCATATTCCTGCACCACAAAGTCAAATTGCACTTCATGGCTCGACCCACTTGCCCCTGTCTCTGCTTGGGGGGTCTCCTCTCCCTCCCCAGCTCTACACGACCCACCTACCTTCCTTGTGCCCCAGTTCCAATAGGTGGAGGGCATTTATCTTCTTTTTTTGGCCACCCAGCATTGGAACCCCTTTCTTGTGTTCGGGGGACTCCCCACTTTATGGTTTTATTGGGAAGAGGCACCCACCTTCTACTAGAGAAACTGAAATGTTGCATTTTCCGTTTCCCGGCCTCCCTTTTGCAACTAGAGCCTGGGCGTGTAGCCCAGGCTGACCAATCAGAGGGGCCTGTGCCAGACTTTGGTGGGGGGTCGAGGGTGGCCAAGGGAAGCCAAGACTCCAGAGAAATGTCCCCTGTTGGTTGGGGGCAGTGCAGCAGATCTGAACTCCTGGCACCGCCGGGGCAGCAGAGTTGGCCGGGGGACACAGCAGGGTTTCTTTGCAGATACAGCTCTGGTTCCATGGAGGCGGGGCGGGTATCAACCTGAGTGTGTAGCTTTGGACCTAGTTTTAAGGTCATGTGGCGGTTCTGCCCATTTACCTCTCGATACATTTTCTTCTTTGTGCAGTTAGTCATCGTCCACGGTCTGTAGCTGTGAACAACGGCAGGTACACGGTACTTGAGTCCCTGGTCTTCCAAGCCTGACGTTCTCATCAGCTCTCACTTGAAGTACAGACTGTCTCAGGAAGGATATGAACACACTCACGTGGTTCTTTCGCAGGCTTTCCTCCCCCGTGTGTTGGGGAAGGCAGTGCTGTGCAGAGTGTGCTAAACCCAGAGTAGGAACCACGTACTTTGGTCTTCATTTTGGCAGAACCAACCCAGTGACTTTAGGCAAGTCACCTCACCTCTCTAGATTTTCTCTTGTGTCCCATGGTCTCGGTGGAGATGCCAGATCAAAAAATGCCGCGATTTCAACATCCTTTTATTCTCCAAGCCGGAGTCTCATTTCACTGCTTCAGCTTAATGGAGTGCTTTTGTTTGTTTTTCCTGTAATAATTTGTAACTATAGTTCAAGCAAGAAAGCCTGGTGGACTGTTCATTCCATTGCACCCCGCCAGACTTGGTTTCCAACCCCAGACTCAGATATATCCCAGCTTTAAAAGCACGGAACCAGCACTTTGCAGTAGGTGCATTTAAAGTAGGTGCATTCAAGCTATCCATAGCGACTGGGGTATAGAAATCATGTCTTGCTTCTACTTATGGGTGGCTGCCCGTTTACTTATGCTGGGTGGATGGTTTATAGAATGAGCCCGTTCAAGCTCACTGGGGCTCAAATCCTGGCCTGGAAGTGGTTTCAAGTGTCTCTGAGTGAGTGACCACATCCAGTGACCACATCCTGCCCAATGCTGCTAACTCATGCGTGGGGCCCGACTTACCTTCCCAAGAAGGTTGTGAGTTTCTCAGGAGCATGACTTAAATATATTTCATGTCCCCTCCCTGCCTTTACCCCCCTCTTACCTCTACATACATACATGCCTTTAAATAGGTAGAACGTGTCTGTAAGACCCGCCTAAGACACTGACATCCTCGAGTGCGTCTGGGAAGGCTGGAGCCAGGAGTAAGAGGGAGATGCTTCATGGTATATTCTTGAATGTTTTACTGTGAACATAAATATTATCATTTTTTAAACTGCCTTATAAAGAAATAAGAAAATTCACATTTCCACTTTAATTTCATTTTATGGTGTTACAATCAAGTATTTATTCAACCCCCTATTTGGGGGCATTCTGATTTCTCCATCTTGTTAGGGGAAGTTGACTCACCTCTCTTCAACCCAGGAAGGCCTCCCAGAGGAGATGACTTCTGACAGATGAGTAGGAGTCAGGGGAGACAGGGTGGGACATGAGGAGAAGGTATTCCAAGCAGGGGGAACACCATGAATGAAGATGGGAAGTGGAAGAGTGTAGCTTTAAGAGGAAATGTAAGGAGGGTAGGGGCAGGATTGGTAGAGATGAGGCCGGAGGGGCAGAGAGGTTGTTTAGGGCTCCTGCAGCATGCTAGGGACTTGAGTCTTAGCCTTGCTGCCAGACGCAATGTAAATAATTTGGGGTTAGTGAGTGAGACTGATCAACTGTACAAATCATCCCCACCCAATGGTGTGGTCATGGAACCCTCAGCAGACAACCAGCCACCCAGAAGAAACTCTTAAAGGGATCAGTGCTACCAACTTAACAATAATATTGGGGTGATGTTGGGGATGGGGAGAACCACCTTTTAGTGATGGGGAAAGTTTAGGAACCCAGTTCACTTACAAATCCAAGTATTTCCAAGGAGAACTTGAGCCTCTGCAGATAGGTTTAACGTAAGAAAATCTTTTTCTGATCCTAAAATGCCTTGAAATAAATAGAAGATACCTATGGTTCCTAAGACATAAGGGAGGCAGGGTAGATTAATACTTACAAGGCTTCATGTTAAGTTTAATAAAAGTGGAAATAAAATATATCTAATAAAAAATGCCAAAGGGATAATTAGCTATTCAAGCTAGAATACTTCTGAGAGTGAAAGGGGATGCTGTCAGTGATTTCACCCTGAAACCAGGTATAAATTGGGATCGTTCCAGGGAAAGCAAGACTTAAGCGGCACCTTGGCTGTGTATCAGTTACTGACTGCACATTTATTCATAAATGAGGGTTGGTTTCTTACAGCTACCTCCTGCCCCCAATCTGCAGCAGGCTTCAAATAGGAAACACGCACAGAGCTTCGGGAGCAGACGAAGACACCCGTAACTCTGTAAGGGGTGGGAGGGGTGATGGGAAAAGGCTTCCCGGGCTGAAAACCCAGCCTCAGAGCTCCCCAGAGGGACAGGGTGGGAAAGGGCCTTCCAGGCAGAGCCAACCACAGGAAGTCCAGGACGCATGCTCAGGTAGGAAGGGGCAAGATGCTAATGAGTTTGGCTCTATTAGCTATTTCATGAATCATCGGGGAGGCACTTCAGAAATAGATTTCAGGGCATCCCCAGACCTACCTAATCAGAACTTCCAGGTGATGCCTTTGATCTGGCTTGGGAAATCTAGCTTTCATCTAGAACAGGGGTTCTCAAAATGTAGATGCTGGCTAAAGCCACATGCAGGGCCCTACTCAGACCACAGAATTGGAATCAACCCAGCAAGTGAGGAAGCTGCCTGCCTAAGGGGGTGGTCACTGGGTCACTACTAGCCTGTCAGTTTGGCAGGGCTGGGAATGAAGGTGGACCAGTTCTACCTGTAGGTGCAAACAAAAACTGGAAAAACAGCAAGAGAGACTTATCTGAGTTCTTGCTTGGGTGTGGCTGAGGCTGCACCATCTCAGCCTTCTGGCCATTCTTGAAGCCCTCCCAGCAGGGGCCCCTGTCTTTGCCAAGAAGCCAGAAAGCTTTAGAAGAAAGATGAGTCAGAAGAAAGATCACATGGTCTCCCGGCTTCCGGTGCTGCTCACCCATCCCCCATCCCTCCGGGCTTCCCTCCTGCTCCTCCCCTCCTCCCAGCACCATCCTGACTTCCTGCCCCTGTAAACAATAGCTCCCAACTCCCCAGTTCCCCACTCTGGAGCTAGGAGGAAGGATGCAAAAGGCAGTTGGGGGTTGAGGGAAGGGGGAAGGGACCGAGGAGAAGTGCTGACGTCTTCACTCTCTGGGCTGAATGGGGACTAATTGCGGGGCAGCCTGCTACCAGCAACACTGGTTTTGCAGGATGAAGAAGCATCATTTATCTTGAGTCAGACATAGAGCCTAAATAAAATCTGGTAACCTCTGGGATTCCTGGCTGGCACTGGTGCTTGTTGCTGGAGAAGATGTACAAAAAAAATGTAACACTCACTGATAATATGTCCTGCTGGCCTTCAAATGGTACGGTCAGTTGCGTGTGTCTCGGAGTACCCTTCCAATCCCCTTTCATTTGAGGACCTGCCATCTACCAGAGGCTGTGCTGGGCCTGGGGCTTCCACAAAGAAAGGCCCCACCTCAGACCATGATCTCCAGAAAAGCAGAGACAAAGATGCCGTGATAGGTAGAGAGAGGACTGTGACCACCCGGAGGCCAGCAAGGAGGGCACTAATCTGGAAGGGCGGGCGGCAAAGATGTCTGAAAAGCCAGCCCATGCTGATCAGCCCAAGAGGAAGTCTATTCTGGCTCAATAAATCGGCCGAAGGGGAGAGATCCCAGTGGGATTTCAGGGCTAAAACTGGGGAGAGTTCACTGACCTCCCTCCCCCACTCACACCTCTCCGCACTCTGACTCCCAGAGCACCTTGTGCTTGAGAATTAGCAGAAAAGTCCCAAACGGGAGGTGTTTGCTGGGAGTGGGGAGAGTTGAGTCCATCTTCTGATAAGGGGTGGAATGAAGAGGGTGGTGGCATTCCTGGCTGTTGAGCTGTGCACGTCCAGAACTGGGCCCAGTTAAACCCACTGCAAGAGTGATGAGGGCTTGGAGGCGGCCTCCCCCGATCCCAGTGTCTAGACCGCTGCTGCTCTGCCCACCAGCCCCTCGAACCCCAGCGGCCACTCATTCATTCACTTGCTTGTTGAATTAATAGTGAGCACATTCTTCTAGCTGCTAGAGATACAGCCATGGACCAAACAAAGACAAAACAAAGACCACCCAAGACTTTCATCCTAGTAGGGAAGACAAAGAGCAATCAGACAAGTAAGGGACAAATTGGAACCAGGAAGGGAAAGAGGGAAGAGATGCACTAGTTCAGTGGGAGGAAGGGCTCAATATCAAAGTGGCAGGTGGGCAGAGGCCTGAAAGAGGAGAGGGTGAGAAAGGGATGCGGAAATCGAACTTCAGGTGGGGAGGGCAGCACCTGCAAAGGTCCTGAGGCTGGCCTGTCCAAGGCACCTCCAGGAGGCTTGAGGCCGCCTGTGTGACCTCGCTGGGTGGACTAAGGAGGGAATTCACTGTAAATGAAGAGACCCAAAGGAGTTGAAGAGCAACAGCTTTGCAGTCATGCGTGCCTGGACACCCACTATTTGTTAGTGGTCTACATTTAGGCAGACTGCTTCATCCCCCAAGGCTCAGTTTCCTTGTCTGGGAAATGGGAAGAACGATGTTATTGCACCATTGTATTCTATGTACTTTTTCTAAATAAATGGCAGCTATCGATAGGGTTATTAAAAATACAATGGATGCATGTTCAATATTTAGTATTGCACTTTCCCAAAGAGGTTTTCCAACTACATAGACACTCGATTTTTGTCTTCTTTGTGGCTTTAGAAATATACCTTAAGTTATATGGACAGCAACACGTGCTGTGCTTGGGGTGCGTGAGCATGCCTGGCAATCACAAATTACACTGACCCTTTCTCCCAGTCCTCAAAGGTGGGGGGCAGCAAAAGCAATTGTCAGAGCCAGCATTAGGATCTAGTCATCTTGAGACGGAAGCAGAAAGTTTCTCTTTGAATCGACACTTCCTTCCACTTTCTTTTCGTTTGAGCAAGCAGGCGCCTGAAGAGTTTAAATCTTTTCCAGGGAATTCTGAGCTACAGTTATTGTAAGGAGACAGCCATCTCCCCCAGGGACTGGCCTGGGTCTCTGGAATGGTCTGTGGAATGTGAGCAGGTTGCAGCCATCCTGCTCCTGCCCCCTCCCTGCCTGGCAGATGGACGACGCATCTGATCGAGAGCGTTCTGCTCACTCACCGCCCCCTGCTGGCCCCTCTCTAACCTTTGCCAGAGCCGCCCCACCCGGCCTGCCCCTCCTGCCGAACGGCTCAGACACCTCGGCATGAGAGCACAGCGGGACCCCGCCTCTCTCTCCTGCAGGATGATGGAGGGAGAGGGGGATGCAGACCTTGCCCTGGAGGAACTTGTCATAGCAGAGAAAAAAGTAACAACGACAATGAATGAATGAGTGCTGTATTGAAGAAAAAATAAAGACTCAGAGGTCAAAGGTGAAGCACTGGGAGGCAAGGTTTACTGCCAGGTGGCTAAGTGGCTAGGTGGCCAGGTTGGGGGGGGGAGGTCTGTCATCCACAATGGCTAAAGCACATAGCAGGGACATCAAACTTAGTCTGGGATAGTCAACAAAAAGTTTTAGAAAAAGGTATAGTGAGGCCGGGCGCAGTGGCTCACGCCTGTAATCCTAGCACTCTGGGAGGCCGAGGCGGGAGGATCGCTCGAGGTCAGGAGTTGGAGTCCAGCCCGAGCAAGAGGGAGACCCCGTCTCTACTAAAAATAGAAAGAAATTATCTGGCCAACTAAAAATATATATGGAAAAAATTAGCCGGGCATGGTGGTGCATGCCTGTAGTCCCAGCTACTGGGGAGGCTGAGGCAGGAGGATCGCTTAAGCCCAGGTGTTTGAGGTTGCTGTGAGCTAGGCTGACGCCACGGCACTCTAGCCTGGGCAACAGAGTGAGACTCTGTCTCAAAAAAAAAGAAAGAAAGAAAGAAAAAGGCATAGCGATTTTCTTCCCTCTTTCCATCCTCTAAAAACACTTACTCCTCTCACATTAATGTATGACAACAATGGCTGCCATTTATTGCTCATTTAATGCGTGGCAGGTGCTTTGCTAAACTATATACATATGTTATTTAATCTGCATGTAAATCTTATGAGGTCTGATCACTGTCTTCGTTATATAGATAAGGAAACTGAGTTTATCTCCAGGGAAGTTAAGGAACTTTACTGAGGTTTAAATATAGGTCCTACCCAGAGTTCAACCTTTTCACTATCGGATTCTGTCTATACTACATTTTCTTTATGCAGCTTTTTGGGGTGGCTTGGCCTGGCGGCAGGGCCTTCCTCCCATTTCTGCCTTAAAAGAAACAATGCTTATAATATTTAAATATTTATTACAGGTCTCTATGTCTGCAATGGTATATTTCCCAAATAATTATTCTGATCAAACCAGGAGAGAGGGAGAAATATTGATCAAACCCTGTTGTGACATTTTGCTGAGGTAAATATTTTTCAAACTACTAGCTCATTCCTTAGGTAGAGTTTAGGAATCCACTGTTACAAAGAGAGAGTTCTGATGAAGTGGAATTTCTGTGGCAAGCTTACCTGTTTACATTTACTCTGAGTATAAAATCGTTCCCACATACCACCTTCCGCCCGGCAGTTTACCTTTTCTCGCTACGCATTGGCCAGTGGAGAAATGGTTTACATTTGCCAAAGAGGCCCAAAGCACACAATGCATCTCTACTTTAACCTTTCAAGGAAAATATCTGTCTTTATGCGTGGTCTAATCTTAAAAAAATCAGGTGACATGGAGAATGAGGACTAACATAAAGCTACACAGCTAACTAGGATTAAAGCAGATTTCAGAGCTTTTAATGACGTCTCCTGACCTCTGGTGGATGCATTTGGGATTGCATAGCCCCCAGCGCCTTCAAAGCAACCAGCAAAAGAGCTTTAGAGTTGAAGTTTACCAAATGCCTCTTTTATATCCCTCATTTCAGAGATGAAGACAGTATAGTTCAATGGGTTTATGTGACTTATCCAAGGTTGCCCAGTTACTTATGTAGTGGCATATTCAGGACCAATACCTAGAAATATATTAATATCATTGCCTGAGAAAACACAGATATGCAAATGTTGATTAACTCCATCGACTGAATACTCATTGGATGACCTGTAGAGAATCATCGTTATTAGAAACGGTAACAGCTGACATACACGAAGTGGTACTCAGTAGTCAAAATTAGGATTATTTGAGCAAGGTCACAGTTGTCTTCATGCCCCTTATGCCCTAAGTCACTGTTTGATGGTATATAGAGAGTAATAGAGAAGATAGCAAGAGAATTCATTTTCACAAAAGCTCTTTGTTAGTTGCAAATTCCTCTTCCTGATTATGGTTTGTTAAAATTAGTTTGCCTTTCCAGAGGAAGAAATTTCAATTGACCATAGGAAAGAAGACCTCCAGGGTTAAAGCATTGCTCCTTCTAAGAACTAATTTAGGCCAGGGGTGGTGGCTCACACCCATAATCCCAGCACTTTAAGAGGCCCAGGTGGGAGGATTGCTTGAGGCCAGGAGTTCGAGACCAGCCTGGGCAACACAGTGAGACCCTGTCTCTAGAAAAAATTTTTAAAAATCAGTCGGGCATGATGGCGTGAACCTATTGTTCCAGCTACTCGGGAGGCTGAGATGGGAGGATCTCTTAAGCCCAAGGGTTCAAAGTTGCAGTGAGCTGTGTTCGCACCACTGCACAGCAGCCTGGGTAATAGAGTAAGACGCTGTTTCTAAAAAAAGAACTAACTCTGCCAGTGTCCCTGCAAAGGCACAGGGGACCAAAGGGAGGTGTCAAAAAGTCTCTGGTGCTTCTTCAGCCTGGAGTTCCAGGTCTCCTTCTTGAGGATGTAGCTAGATAAGAAAGCTGAATGACCACTGAAATATGGAGTCAAATTATTCCACATTTTTAAATACCCAAATACATAATGTTATCTGGATGAGTGGAGTATCATATCTGAAAGAACTTAAGTTTGCAGCCATGCAGTGCAGCTACTTACTAGCTGTGTGAGCTTAGGTAAATGACTTAACCTCTCTGAGCCTCAGTGTCCTCAGCAATCAAACAGGAATCATAAATAATACCAGGCCAGAGAGTTGTTTGAGAATGCACAGACTGTGTGTGCAAATCTTTAGTACAGTCCCTGGTGCAACCGGCCAACGAGAGGGATAGCGTTTAATTTCTCACATGATACTAAACATACACCAGATCTTAATAGTGGAAGTTATACTAGTTTTATTTTACTCACAAAAAAGTACTGATTTATATATTTATCATGGCAAAATACTCAATTTTATGTTTCAAAGACCTAAAATAATCTAAAATGGACAAGACACACATATACATAAATGCTTTAATGCAAGTGGCAAAACATCCCCATGCCAATATGTTTTTTTGTCATTTGCTTTTTGTGGTTTTGTTGTGTCTTCTCCACAATAAAAAGTGCTCTTAAAACTTGGCAGCTAAATTGCTTGTGTGTGTGTTCAAACGTTTCACAGACATTTGCTAAGCACATTTCCTTCAAGAAGAGAAGCAACAAGTCTTTGTTAGTGAGAAACTGTGGCTATGAGTTAACGAAGCCTCCCTGAGTTCATGAAGCCAACCCAGGCTATCTTTAGTTGCCATGAGGGAGGGGAAGTGTACCCCTGTCCCTTTATGGTACTAGAGATTGTCTAGTCCCCTATGCCCCATGGAACCAGGCAGAAGTCACAGCAGGGGTACTAATGAATGCTACAAGGACAGGATTCCAGAGTCTCAAAACTCTTTGACCAGAGCAGCACTGCATTTTACCAGTTTTATGGTCTATGTTCTCGCATAAGGAAGATTTTGTTTGCACAAAGTTTTTTTGTGGCTAAAGTGTATTTCAGAACACAGATCTCATCTCATTCCCTAATTTTACATATGAGTAAACCGAGGCTCAGGGAAGTGAAATGACATCGCTAAGCTAGAAGCAGAGCTAGAAACAGTACCCGAGGATCTGTATCAGTCAGGGGTCTTGGTTGCTAGTTACAGAAGCCCGTTCTGGATAACTTAAGCAAAGACTCACAGGAGCCTGAAAAATTAATAGGAGGCTGAGAGTCAGACTTGGAAATGGCAGGAACCACGAGAGCTCTGGAGGGCCAAGAAGCTGGATAGAGGTCACAGAAAGTCCATAAATCATCTCTTCACTAGAGGACCCTGTTGGAAATACTGATGCCTCCACTGCCTCTGCTGCAAGGCATGGCACCGACCCTCCCCTCTCATTCTCACGTCATTTGCTCAAGATTCAAAGTCCCAGGAGAGAGATCCCGACTGGCTCAGCTGACGTCACACACTCATGCCCTGGCTGAGTTGCAGGCAAGAGAGACCAGTCTGGCCTCTTGAGCACCCATAGTGGGAGGATCATCCACAATTACCCACCCACAGTGGGGGGAGATAACGCCCCACAAGGAAATTAGGATGCTGTTAAGGGGCAATGGATGTGGGCAGCCCAAAGAGCAACCAACAGGAGCCTGGTGGCATAGAGCAGATCCTGACCACATGGACACATTGTCCCAAACAGAGAGAGATGCAGCAGGGAGAAAAAGATCTTTGCTGATGTCTAACATCAACAGGGTAAGCCTCTTTTCTGCCTTTACATTATTGGTACAGTTTAAAACCCGCTGACAGTAGCCTCTATACACTCCCCAACTCATCACTAACTCAAAACTAGTTATTTAATAATCCTATACCTATTGCTGAGCAGTGACTCTTTTACAATAGTATTTCTTAAAATGCAAGTCTGGGTCCAAGGTCAGGGTAAGGAGCAGGTTAAGCCTTTAAGGAAGTCATGATGGCATCAGTCAGGATTCTCCAGAGAAACAGAGCCAGTAGGCTGTGTATACACACGGAGGTTTATTTAAGGAATTGGCTCATGCAATCGTGGAGGCTGGCAAGGTCCAAAATCTACAGCGTTGGCGGGCAGGCTGGAGACCCAGGGGAGAGTTGCAGTTTGAGCCCAAAGGCAGTCTGCTCGCAGAGTTCCCTCTTCCTCTGGGCGGGTAGTCTTTTTTTCTATTAAGGTCTTCACCTGATTACTTGAGGCCCATGTACCTTACAGAGAGTAATCTGCTTTACTTGAAGTCTATTGATTTAAATGTCAAGTTCATCTAAAAAATACCCTCACAGAAACATCTAGAATAATGTTTGACCAAATATCTGGGTATCATGGACTAGCCAAGTTGACACATAAAGTTAACTATCACAGATGGGTCTCAGAAAAAGAACTAGGAAGGTTTAAATGACTTTATAACCAACTGTAGGCACAGTGTGACCTTGGGCAGCCACTGTCCTCTCTGAGCCTCAGTTTCTTTATCTGTAAAATGAGGAGTTTGAGTTGGGTGGTCTCTAAGGGTTTGGGAGTAACATGGCAAGGTGAGTGTCAGCCTCTAACTGATCCACCCCTCCCTGATTCTCGTGGGGACGTCCCGACAGTTTAATGGGGCAGGGACTTGGGTCAGACATGAGAACTAGGCAGAATGCTCGTTAGGGGTCTCCCGCCTGGCACGGCCCCCATTTCCTTCTTCCTTGCAGCATCCTAGCTTTTGTTCATGTTCCCACCTTCCCTCACGCAGCCCTGTGCTTCCAGAACCACCCTCATTCCCAGAGCCAGGAGTTGGTCTGATTGGCCTGAGGGGATCTTTATGCTCCTGCATTGATTGGCTCAGGAACCCAAACCTGATCAGATCAATACATGACATTTCCCTGGACACAGGGATGGGTTCACAAAAGGGTTGGTAACCAACTGGAGCCAATGAGATGTAAGGATATAGATGCAGTTCATGGTGCCAAAAAGAGAATTTAAAAAAAAAGAGAGAGGTAAGGAGAAGTTTGCTGGATAAGTCTACAAAAGCTGGTGCTTTTTTTTTTTTTTTTTTTAAACATCCTGGTGCTTAAGAGATAGCTGCCAGAAGAGACTGTCTTCCTCTGGGTGTTGTCAGGCAAGGCCTAGAATCGTGGCAACCCTCTCGCTACCAGCAGATGGTGGATCCAATTCCAGGGAGAGACAAGTCTAGGGAATCCCCAAACCCGGTGCCAGAGCCCTGATTGTACCACATCCAATCACCCCCTAGTGATGGACGTTTTTAGCCATGGGATCCAATAAATCTTTACTTTTTAAGCCAATATGAATGGGGTTTCTATTAGTGTAGCAAACAGACACTTTGAAAAGTGTCATCCATTTGCATCTGGAATTGGTGCTAGGTGAACCCTGATAGAATCCTTCTCCTCGCCTACCTTGGGGGGCTGGGAGCGAGAGGGCAGCAAGCAGGAAGCCTGAACAGCAGGGCTTCCTCTCTGCGCACACAGACAGCTGCACCAAGCAGCGTATCCGTCCAGCGGGGCTTCCTTCCAAATGAGCAAACGGAGAAAAAGATGCTGCAAATCAACAGAAGAGGACCACCCGGGAGAATCAGGAGAAATCCTCCAACTTGAAGGAAATGTATGCAACATTTTAGCAAATATATGAAATGGATGTTATTGTTTAATCTGCTCAGCGTCTCTCCCCACCTCTTGTGATAATTGGCCTCAGCCAGCGGACACAGTTCTGGGATGAGACCCAGGCTAGGCCAGGCCAGTCAGTCTTTCCCTGTAAGTTTGCCCTGAAGCTGGAAGAGAGAAACTCTATCCCTTCTTGGATCACAGAGCTGAAAGGAGATGAATTTGGTATTACTAGTGTTCGTGTTTCTCACCAAGGGGCAAAACCCCAACTGTAGTAGGAAAACATGAAGCCAGGAAATCGAAAAAGAGAGAAAGAGAGAGAGAGAGAGAGAGAGAGATGAAGAAAACCCACTGGTTCCAGTCTCCCTCTGAGGTCCCTGGAGCATCTTAGTTTCTGAGACTCTTCATTCAGTTTATCAGCTTCCCCAGCGTCTTCCCAATAATGTCTCCTCCCTGAAGCCACCTCCAGCTGGGTTTCTGTTTCTTGCATCTGAAGTGCTCTGGCAAACAAAGCTTCTGCTTCGTGCTCTCATCCAGCCAGACGGAAGGGAACATTGGCTGACACGGAGCAGGAAGTCCCAAGGAGGGGTCACTCTGAGATCTGGAAAGATCTTCGCGGAGAAGGAAGCCACAAACGCCAAATGAAAAACCACCCGGAGGCAGATCTGCCAAAAATTAATTTAGGGAAAACAAACAAGAAACCCTCCAAGAACACAGAGGAGAAATATGAAAAGTACAAAACCAAGAGTGACGTGGAAGCCTGATTAAAGAGATCCAAGTACACATACATACAGACCAACGACCTTTATGTGACCTTGGAGTCAGGTGTGCTCCAGGATTCAGCCCTGGGGGACTTTAGAAGGATGATGTGAGGTACGCACTGATGTCACATACACCTCCCAGCGGGGTCTAGGTCAGCACCCTGTCACCAAAACCATTAACATTTTTGTAGTAAAACACGGGGGGGGGGGTGGGGAATAAAGATGATAAATAGTCTCGCATCACGTCAGGTCGGGATTTGCTGCCAAGTAAGTGTTGTCAATTCGTGGGGAAATTTTTGGTTTCCAGAGATTTTAGGATTTGGGAATTGTGGCTAACGGGACCTATAGCAGGACTCCCAGAAGGAAAGTACAGAACTGATAAAATAGCAGCAATAATCAAAGAATCAAATGGGGAAAAACACCCGAGCGAAGATAGCATAACTTTGAAGCTCAAAAGGTCACAGACTGTCAGGCAAAATTAATTTAAACAAGGTCTAAATGTAGTCTGGTCACATTTTTAATTTGATAAATAAGAAAAAACCTATAAGAATATTAAAAATTCTAATAAATAATTTATTGCACTGATTTAATGCTTCCATACCAAATTTTGTACCCTGTACATATACAGTACATGTCATTTTCTTCAGACATACATATTATATTTATAGAAGTTGCTCATTTTCTAGTCCCCAAAGAAAAGCTCAATTATTTTGGAAAAATAACGTGACCAAGGCCACCACCTGCCTGGGAGGTAATGGAGGTGGGATCCAAATCCAGGGCTTCACCTCTTTACTTTTCCCAGTAATCTAATAAACTCCCAGGACAAGTGCATGGTAATTCACTTCCAAGGACTAATCACAGAGATAAGTATTGTAATTTGGTGATAACGACTACTAGTGACTAAATATCTAGAGCAATGTAAATACTCAGTAAACATGAGTTGAGTGAATGAATGAGCAAATGAACACATGAAACAAAAGAGACTCACCATAGAATTTTGCAGCTGAGCTGGGATATACTCAAGAACACCACTCTTTTCTAGAACATGCCCAAGACAAGGTTGGAGAAAGCAGCTGTTTCTTTATAAAGTAAGTAATTTAGCCAAGCAGCCATTAGACACCATTAGAGGAAGCATTAAGACAAGGATGTACATGCGACCAAATTGCAGTAAAACTTCCCTAGGGTGACAGGGATCAGCGGGAGATGGGGCCTAGAGAGCCTTAATGGTCTTCACTTACTCTCCCTCAAAACTTTTTAAGCTTCCCCCATGGTGACCAGTCCCAGAGTAATGCACATTTAATTCAGCTTCTAATGCAGGGAAATCAATAGCATTGTACCACAGACAGTTTATTACACGTAATCTGAAGTTTAACACATAAATAAATAAGTAATATACGCAAACCACAGCACTTAAGAGTTCAGTTTAGGGGCTCATCTTTCCCACAAATCGAAATACTTCTTACATGTTATAAAATATTTCACATTATAAAATACTTTTTTTTTTTTTTTTTTAAACATCCAGGCTGGAATTGCTTGGAACATTTCTTTTCTTTTTTGAGATATAGTCTTGCTTTGTTGCCTGGGCCAGAGTGCAGTGGTATCATCATAGCTCACTGCAGCTTCAAACTCCTAGGCTCAAGGGACTCTCCTGCCTCAGCCTCCCTCCCTGGTAGCTGGGACTACAGGCGCATGGCACCATATCCGGCTACTTTTTTATTTTTTGTAGAGACAGGGTCTCGCTATATTGCCCAGGCTGGTCTCCAACTCCTGGCCTCCAGCAATCTTCCCACCTGGCCTCCCAAAGTGCTGGGATTACAGGCGTGAGCCACCATATCCAGCCTGGAACATATCTTTTAAAATAATAATTACAATGGCATTTATTTTAATAATACTTAACAAGGCCGGGCACGGTGGCTCATGCCTGTAATCCTAGCACTCTGGGAGGCCAAGGCAGGAGGATTGCTTGAGCTCACAAGTTTGAATCCAGCCTGAGCAAGAGCGAGACCCTGTCTCTACTAAAAAAAAAAAATAGAAAGAAATTAGCTGGACAACTAAAGCTATACAGAAAAAATTAGCCGGGCATGGTGGTGCATACCTGTAGTCCCAGCTACCTGGGCGGCTGAGGCAGGAGGATCGCTTGAGCCCAGGAGTCTGAGGTTGCTGTGAGCTAGGCTGACACCATGGCACTCTAGCCCAGGCAACAAAATGAGACTCTGTCTTAAAAATAATAATAATAATACTCAACATTATACAAGTTGTTTTCACATATCTTACCCTATTTTGATCTTTCTCCTCAAATCCTTGTGAGTTAGATAAGACAAGCAAACCCATTTATAAACCCATTTAGCAGATGAGGACAGTGAAGGATGAGAAGAACCCAACGATGAGAACGGGAAGTCCCCAACATCCAGGCTAGGCTAGTCTCAGTCCCCAAGGGGACTTTGTTCTAGTTGAAGCTGGTGGGGGTGGGGAGATGGAAGCAGTATGACCCTGAGCTGTGTCTGCCACTGCAGTCCAGACCTGTCTAGACTTGGTAAGGCAGGTTCACGAGCAGTCTCTATGCTTTCCATTAGTTTGTTTTATAGGTTTTTAACTGAGTTAATCATACCCCTCCATTCATGGCACGTGATCATCATCAAGGAACTGCTCTTATTTTATTCAATTATATACTTTCCTTTTATACACCATCCACGTTTCATTTGTATAAAGTTCAAGACAGGCAAAGCTATTCTCTAGTTACCAGAGGGGTGGATACTAAGGGTATTCCTGAGATGCAGATAATGTTTTAGTTTCTTTAATCTGGGTCCTGGTTATATAGAGTTATTTACTTTGCAAAAATTTATTGTGTTGTATACTTATGATTGGTATAGCTTTTTTGTATGTTAAATTTCATTAAAAATTTTACTTGAAAAAATCCTACTGGAAGTTTGAATGGAATTACATAAATTTATAGATTAATTTGGGAGAGAACTAATATCTTAGAATTGTTAGGTTATCTTATCCATGAACATGTTAATAAAATTTTAAGAGAGATATTTGTCATAAGGAATATTGGTCTGTAGGGTTTTTTGTTTGTTTGTTTTTTGTTTTTGCAATGGTCTGGATTTAGTATCAGGGTAATGCTGGCCTCACAGAATGAGTTGGGGAGTATGCACTTCTTCTCAATTTTCTGAAAGAATTTACAAGAATTGGTATTATTTCTTCCTTAAATGTGATAGAATTCACTACTGAAGCTACCTGGGCTTGAAGGTTTCTCTGTGGGAAGGACTCTAAACTTATGATTCAATTTCTTTAATAGATATAAGGCCATTCAGGTTACCTATTTCTTCTTGGGTGAGCTTTGGTATTAATAGTTTACATCTTTCAAGAAATTTGTCTAATTCATCTAGGTTACACAAATTGTCGTATAGTTGTTCATAGAATTCCCCTATCATCTCCTTCATATCTGAGACTCTGAAGGGACGTGACGCTGTCTCATCCCTGACATTGCTAATTTGTGTCTTCTCTTTTTTACCTGATTAGTGTGGCTAGAGGTTGTCAATTTTATTAATCTTCTCAAAGAAACAAACTTTGTTTCACTGATTATTTCTATTGTTTTTGTTTTCTAGCTTATTGGTTTCTACACTAACCTTTATTTCCTTTCGTCTAATTACTTTGGGTTTAATATGCTCTTTTTTTTCAAAAACCTTAAGGTGGAGGCTGAGAACATTGATATGACAGAAAAAGTCCACACTTGATCAATGGACTAGCAGAGAGTCCAGAAACAGACCGGTGCATATATGGACAACTGACTTTCAGTAAAAGTGCAAAAGCAATTCAGGGGAGAAGGGATAGTCTTTTCAACAAATAGTACTAGAACAATTGGCTATCCATATACAAAAAAAATGAATTTGACCCATATCTCACAATATATATAAAAATTAACTCAAATATATCATAGACCTAAATGTAAAACCTAAAAGGCTTCTAGAAGAAAACATAGGAGAAAAGCTTTGTGGCCTTGCATTAGGAAAAGATTTCTTAGCTACACCAAACGCACAATCCCTATAAAAAAGAAATTGATAAATTGGACTTCAATGAAATTATGAATTTCTGCTCTTTGAAAGATCTTGTTAAGAGAATAAAAAGTCAGGCCAGTGCAGGCCAGTAGATCCATCTACTTGGGAGGCTGAGGCAAGAGGTTCGCTTGAGCCCAAGAGTTTGAGGTTGCAGTGAGCTATGATCATACGTACCACTTCACTATAGCCTGGGCAACAGAGCGAGATGCTGTCTCAAAAAAAAAAAAAAAAAAAGACAGGCCAGAGACTGGAGAAAATATTTGCAAATCATATATTTAATACAGGACTTATACCCAGAATATACCCAGAACTCTCAAAACTCAATAATAAGAAAAGAAACAACTTTCTTTTTTTTTTGAGGCAGGGTCACTCTGTCACCCAGGCTGGAGCACAGTGGTGCAATCATAGCTCACTGCAACCTCAAGATCCTCACACCTCAGCTTCCTGAATAGCTAGAAATACAGGTGAAAGCTACCACACCTGGCTAATTTTTAATTTTTTTTTTTTTTAGAGATGGGGTCTTGCTATGTTGCCGCAGCTGGACTCAAACTCTGAACCGCAAGCAATCTTCCCGCCTTGGCTTCCCAAAGTGCTGGGATTACAAATGTAAGCCACCATGCCCAGCCCAGTTGTTTTTTAAAATTGGGCAATTTTTAAAAAAATTACAGTGCTTTAAAATTGGGCAAATTTTAATTTTAAAAAAATTTTAATGAGCAAAATATTTGAACAGACATTTCACTAAAGAAGATATGTGGATGGCAAATAAGTATAGTCATGTATCGCTTAACAATGGAGATACATTCTAAGAAATTCGTCATTAGGCAATTTTATCATTGTGTGAACATCATAGAGTATACTTATTCAAAAGTAGATGGCATAGCCTACTACATGCCTAAACTATGGGGTGTAGCCTATTTGCTCCTAGGCTACAAACCTGTACAGCATGTTCCTGTACTGAATATTGTAGGCAATTGTAACTCAATGATATTTGTGAATATAAACATATCTAAACATAGAAAAAGTACAGTAAAAATATGATATGAAAGATAAAAAGTGGACCAGGCGAGGTGGCTCACACCTGTAATCCCAGCACTTTGGGAGGCTGAGGTGGGAGGACAACTTGAGGCCAGGAATTCAAGACCAGCCTGGGCAACATTGTGAGACCCCCATCTCTACAAAAAAATTTTAAAAATTAGCTGGGCATGGTGGTATGCACCTGTAGTTCCAGCTACTCAGGAGGCTGAGCCAGGAGGATTGTCTAGGAGTTTGAGGTTACAGTGAACTATGATCACACTATTGCACTCCAGCTTTTTAGAGATGGAGGAGACCCTATCTCTAAAAAAAAAAAAAAAAATGGTACACCTGTATGGCACAGTTGCCATGATGAATAGAGCTTGCAGAAGTTACCCTGAGTGACTCAATGAGTGAATGTCGAGTAAATATGAACCTAGGACATTACTGTGCACTACTGTCGGCTTTATAAACACTGCACACTTAGGCTACACTAAATTTATTTAAAAAATATTTCTTTAACTTTTTGACTCTTTTGTAATAGCCCTTAGCTCAAACTACACACTGTACACAATATTTTCTTTCTTTATATCTTTATATAAGCATTTTTCTACTTTTATGTTTTTTTTTTACTTTTCAAACTATTTTTTTTAATTAAAAACTAAGACACAAACACACTTGTTAGCCTAGGCCTGCCCAAGGTCAAGATCATCAAGGGATCTTCCCCTCCACATCTTGTCCCACTGGAAGGTCTTCAGGGGCAATAGCATGCAGGGACCTGTCATTTCCTGTGATAACAATGCCTCCTTCTGGAACACCTCCTGGAGGACCTGCTGCCTGAGGCTGTTTTACAGTTAACTTTTTTTTTTTTTGATAAATAAATGGAGTACATCCTAAAATAATAAAGAGCATAGACTAGTAAACACATAAACCAGTAACATAGTCGTTTATTATAATTATCAAGTATTATGTACCGTACATGATTTATGGGCTATACTTTGATACAACTGGCAACACAGTAGGTCTGTGTACACCAGCGTCACCACACACGAGTAATGCATTGCGCTGTGACATTGCGACAGCTATAATGTCATTGGGCTATAGGAATTTTTCAGCTCCATGTAATCTTACGGAAACACCGTCATATATGGGATCTGTCATTGACCAAAACATCAATGTCATGCGGCACATGAGTGAACATAAAAAGGTGCTCAGTATCATTAGCCATTAGTGAAATGCAAATTAGAACCACGATGAGCTATCACTACATGCCTATTAGAATGGCTAAAATTAAAAAGACTAATCATACCAAATGTTGGTGAGATGGTCGAGCAACTAAACCTCTCAAATGCTGATAGTGGAAATGTAAAATGGTACAACCAACTTGTCAGTTTCTTAAAAAGTTAAACATACATCTACCATATGACTCAGCCATTTCACTGTTAAGTATTTATCCAAGAGAAATGAAACTGTAAGTCTATACAAAGACTTGTATATGGATATTCATGGTGGCTTTATATGTATTAGTTCAAAACTGGAGACAACCCAAATGTCTATCAATAGGTCAATAAATTAACAAATTATGGCGTATACAGACCATGGAATGCTATGCAGCAATAAAAAGGAATGAAGTATTGATACACACA
Source organism: Eulemur rufifrons (assembly GCF_041146395.1). Taxonomy (NCBI): domain Eukaryota; kingdom Metazoa; phylum Chordata; class Mammalia; order Primates; family Lemuridae; genus Eulemur; species Eulemur rufifrons. The sequence continues at coordinate 18,868,587 of NC_090991.1, forward strand.
CCACATGGGTGAATCTCAAAATAATTATGCTGAGTTAAAGAAGCCAGACAAGAAGATTACCATAGGGCCAGGTGTGGTGGTTCATGCCTGTAATCCTAGCACTTTGGGAGGCCGAGGCAGGGGGATCACTTGAGCTCAGGAATTCAAGATCAGTCTGAGCAAGAGAGAGACCCCATCTCCACTAAAAATAGAAACAATTAGCTGGGCATGGTGGCACGTACCTGTAGTCTCAGCTACTGGGGAGGCTGAGGCAGGAGGATCGCTTGACCCCAGGAGTTTGAGGTTGCTGTGATCTTTGACGACACCACTGCACTCTAGCCAGGACAACAGAGCAAGACTCTGTCTCAAAAAAAAAAAAAAAAAAAATAGAAGCATGAATGAATAAATACTATTGATTCTGTACTTGCACAAGATAGAGGTTCTATTCCTTTCAAGTTTGGTAAAACTTACCTGTGGACTTATCAGGGCCAGAGAATTTGGGGGTTGGAGGAGAGTGTCTTGACCACCAATTTATTTGCTTTCATTTTATTGGTACATTTAAATTTTCTATTTCTTTTTATGCCAATTTTGATATTGTATAATCTTCTAGCAATTTATCATTATCTAGATTTTAAACTTTACTGGGATATAGTTTATAGTATTTTTGTTAATTTTTAAATCTCTATTTTGTCTGTATAGTATCTCTTTTTCATTCTGTGTTGTAGTACTTTGAATTTCCTTGCTCTCTCTCTCTCCTCCTCCTCCTCTTCCTCATGATGAGTCTTTTGAAGAATCACTTTTAGTTTTATTAATGTCCTCACTATTTTTTTCACTATTTCATTGATTATTTTTCCCTTCCATCTTGTTTTTTTAGGTTTACTCTATACTCTATTATTTTCTTTTGTTTCTAATTTTTGTTTTTTGAGACAGAGTCTTGCTCTGTCACCCTGGGTAGAGTGCCGTGGTGTCAGCCTAGCTCACAGCAACCTCAAACTCCTGGGCTCAAGCGATCCTCCTGCCTCAGCCTCCCCAGTAGCTGGGACAACAGGCATGTGCCACCATGCCCGGCTAATTTTTTCTATATATTTTTAGTTGCCCAGCTACTTTCCTTCTATTTTTAGTAGAGACAGGGTCTTGCTCTTGCTGAGGCTGGTCTTGAACTCCTGATTTCAAGCAATCCTCCTGCCTCAGCCTCCCAGAGTGCTAGGATTATAGGTGTGAGCCACGGCGCCCGGCCCAGACAAAGACTGGTGTCTCTTGTATCCTACTGAGGATTCTGACGTTAGTCTAGTCCTATGCCATTAGAGATTATCTGCTTATCTTTCCGGAGAGCTCCATGAAAACAAGGTCTTCGCTTTGTTCACAGATTCCTCTTTGTTGCCCAGATCAGTGCCTGGCTCAGTCTCTCTCTCCCTCAGCATCTCCTAGATGAATGAACGTTGTACCATTCTGCCACCAGGATCAGTGTTACTGGCGGCTGTGTGCTTACACTGATGAACCAGGCAGGCAGGTGTGGTGTGACTTGAAAGGAAAACCACACAGAAGCCCCAGCTAGTCTTCCTGTGATCTTTGATGACACCTCTGCACTCTAGCCAGGACAACAGAGCAAGACTCTGTCTCAAAAATAAATAAATAAATAAAATAGACGCATGAATGAATAAATACTATTGATTCTGTACTTGCACAAGATAGAGGTTCTACTCCTTGCAAGTTTGGTAAAACTTACCTGTGGACTTATCTCTCCCCCAGAGAATTTAGGGGATGGAGGAGATGTACTTATGATGACCAACTGAGAACATGACCCCATGGTTCAACTTCAGGGAACTGTCATGCTCAAGAGGTAAAGGATAATACCCAAGACTTAAGTTAAAAGAAATTCTCCCTCATCCCTCCCTCCTCTGCAGGGATTTATCCCAAAACGCCTCCTTCGTGGGTCCTTTCCAGCTTATACTGTGTATCTGCATTAAGAAAGGTGTCTTTGACCACAGTGGACAGTGAGTAGGAGCTAGAGATGTGGACGAGGGAGGTGAGGAATTAGGCTGGCAATTGTTCGAGAATCTGAGAGAAGACTTCTATAAACACTCTCTTGTTAATAATTTACATTCCTGAAATTCTACCCTGGCATTAGGTCCTGAGTATTTCCTTCCTGTTGGAATACACCTCCTTCTTAGCCTGTTCAACATCTATTTGCCTTTCAAGGTGAAGTTCAGACATCACCTTCATGGGTCCTAAGATAACAAGTAAGAACTCATCTACACAGTGTATTTGAATTGCTACCTGCTAGGGTAATAAAAATATGTTCCATTTCACCCAGGTGAGAACATGCAATATTTTGAAGGGAGCTCAGGAAGGGCATGAGCCAACCTCCAATGCTGGCGGTTTCTCTACAGCTGGCTCAACGCTGGCTGCGTAATAGAATCAAACTCCAGAGCAATTAGATCAGAATCCTGGGGTTCAGGCTCAGGCATCGTAATTTGTTAAAGTTTCCCAGTCGATGTTTACGTGCAGCCAGGATTGAGAATCATTGTCCCAGCATCCCTGGCCAGCGAGTATCCAAGAGACAGCACAGTGTTGTATAATATAGTGGGAAGTGTGATGACGTCAGGTTTTTAGGTTCAAACCAAAGCGCAGAGACTTTCCAGGTGTGCGACCATGGACAGGTTCATGAACATCTCTGTGCTTTGATTTCCTTGTCTATGAAATGGGGATAATAAAAACACAAACCTCTTCAGTTGGTTGTGAGGATTACACGAGAGAACCAGTGTAAAAGACTCAGCACGATGCCTGGTACGTAGTTAATACTCAACGTGGTAGCCAACCTCCAAGATGCCCCTCTGATTTTCACCTCCTGATGTTCACACCCATGTGTAGTCTCTTCCCACACTGACATTGGAGAAATGACACTGTGACATCTGAGGTTAGGTCATGAAAGACATTGCAGTCTGCTTCTTGTTCTCTTTCCCGGAACACTCACTCTGGCGGAAGTCAGCTGCCATGTTTGAGGTCACTCAGACACTCCATGGAGAGGCTCACAGGGAAGGAAATGAGGCCTCCTGCCAACAGCAAGATCCTTCAGCCCCAATTAAGCCTTCAGATGACCGTAGCCCTGGCTGATATCTTGACTACAGCCTAATGAGAAGTCCCAAGCCAGAACCACTCTTCTAAGCTGCCCCTGAATTCCTGATCCATATAAACTGTGTGAGATAATACACATTTATTGATGTTTTAGGCTGCTAAGGTTTGGAGTAATTTATCAGGCAGCAACAGATGACCAAAACAGGCCATAAAGCTGTTGTCATTATTAGTATTATAAAGTACTTCCTAATTTTGAGCTAAAATCCACTGTCTTGTAATCTCCACCCTTTCTTCCAGTTCCGTCTTTTCAAGCCACGTAGAAAAAATACAATCTCTCTTCCTCATGGTCAAAGTGTTTGGTGACAGTTTTCACTGCCAGCAATTTAATTCATCAGACATTTGCAGAACAGTCTTTGTGCCAGGCACTAGGGATGCAAAGATAAGTTGGATGGGGTCCCTGCTCAGACACACACTCAAAACATGGTCCATGTGCAAGGTGCTATATTGAAAGGACCTGACTCCCGGACACAGGGGGTGGGGGTCCAAATGCAAGTGTGGCTGGTTCTGCTTAGAGAGGTGAGGAAAGGCTTCTCAGAAGAGGTGGCGAGAGCTGAGGCCTAAGGGATGAATAGGAGTTCACCAGGAAGATGGGACAGGAAGGACTTCCAAGCAGAAGTTACAGGGAGGAGAGAGACCCTGCACCCACCCTAGCCCTTTCTTCCCCAGGGCACCCATCTCCTCTTCCTCCTGTCCAACTTTTGAGTCCCCCTCCCAATCCCTCCCCAACCTCGGTAACTCCACTCAGAGCACACCCTTTCCTGTCACTCGATGGGCATCTAGGCAGAGCCAACCCTTCTCCAGGGTGGTCTGACCAGTGTGGAGTGGCGTCCGCCACCACCTTTCCTTTTCTGGAAGCTCCGCTTGGCCCAGTCCTGTCTGAGGTTTCTCGGCCCCCACATCCTTCAGCTGACTCACGCTGGGCCCACGGGCGTCTGGGCTGCTAAGTCATTTTTCACACGTGCTTCTGTCAAACCACATCTCCCCCAGGTTTGCACTTCTGCTGTTGTTTTGTTTTTACGCTTTTTCATGGGTGTTTGGAAGTTCAAGGGTTTGATCTACGCAAACTGCTCATCTCAGCTCCCATGTGGCAGGGGCCATGTGGAAGCAAATTGTGCCACCAAAAAACCCACTTTCGAACACGCCCTGGAAACAGAAACCCTCTGTCATTCTAAGGCCATTGTGGTTAGGAGTGATTCAGACTCACTGCAGCTCCAACCAGCCTTCAAAGATCTCACCGGATAAGAGCCTGTCTCAGATTTGAAGACGCCTTCTATGAAGGAAAGGCTGTGAGCGGGGTGTGGGCTGAGATGCTTTGCAGGAGCTGAGCACAGACGGAAGGAAATTGGAAGGGATATTTTTCTGGTTCCCCACGGCTCCCACCTTCCCTGCTCAGAGAGAATCGGGCCATTGTCTAGGGGGAACACTTGGCTTGTTTATCTTCTTAGACCCAGGTTGGTACAAGGTTTCACTCAGTTTTCTTTCTACCCAAAAAAAAAATGACCACAGGAAGGGGCTGACCTGCCTTTGCCAATATCCAGCTCATGCACTCCCTTCCCATTTCTCTGCCTCTTTCTCTTATCACTGGCTTCTAACAGAAAATAAGAAGAGCAAGCTTCCCCTTGGTCCCACCAAAGACCGCATGTAGTCACTCATTCATTCCACTAGCATTTTATTGAGTTTCTACTATGTGCCAGGCATTGTTCTAGGTAGTGGTGACCCTAGTATGAAAGACATGGTCCCTAAGGTCAAGAGATCACAGTTCTGCGAGGAAGCCCAGTAGTATTAGGGGCACCACTGGGGGGCTGGGAATACATAGAAGAGGTGTTTGACCCAGTGTGGGGAGAAATTAGAAAGGCTTCCAGGTAGAATAAAGGTACCTTGAACTTAAAGGTACAGTGAAAGTTATTCATGGAGAATTATAATGATTATAGCTTTTATTAAGCATCTTCTATGTGCCAAGCACTGTGCTAAAATCTTTACATATATATTGTTTCATTTTAATTGTCACAACATTAAGAGGTAGCTACTGTAATTATTCCAACTTCACAAATGAGGAAAGTGAGATTTAGAAAGGTCAACTTGCTCACGTTTTTACTGAGAATAAATAGCAGAAGTGAGATTTAGACTCAGTTTTTTCTGACTCTGGAGCCCATTCCCTTACCCAGGGCTGCTGTGTACAGTTGTGCAGGTTGCACAATTCCAGTGATGGCCCTGCTCGTAATGATGCCTTATGCGTGGGAAGGCTACCCGGGCAGAAGAGGCCTCCTTTGGACAAGTATGAGAAAACCACCTCTCCTGAGGGAACTGCTTCTGCAATGCAGCCAGGTCAGGAGCTAAAGAATTCCTTGAAGATGGGCAGCTCTTCCACACCTCCACGCCTGTGAAACTGGCTGATGGTGTCTTGGGAGAGCTCCTGAGGCTTTGCATTTGCCGTAGAGACCCAGTTTTTCTTCTTGCAGAGCTGCGGAGCCCTCAGAGGATGTGCATGGTTCCTTTCTGAACTGTCGGCCACACAAGCATTCAAGTGCATAGGATGCAAGAGGTCCCAGGTGTCTAAACTGCTCAGTGTTCTGCGAATGGTCAACGAGCTTCTCATGCTTAGGCATGAAATATAAACTGGCAAACAAATCAGTTCACTATCTGAGCAACCCCAACTCCTTTGTACAAGTAATTTCAATAGCAAAGAGCAGTCCAAGAAACTAGGCACATGAAGGGTGACCGCCTACGATAAGCCAGGCAGGCACTCTGCAAACATGACCGCTTTGATTCTCACCACTTCATGAGACATCACTTTGCTGTGAGGAAACTGAGGCTCAGAGATGCTGAGGAAGTCACCTAGGTTGCGTGTGTATCCAGCTGCTGTGATTCTCACCAGTCCTTGGTGCCACAACCCCTACGCTTCTACGCTAATGGCAGCTCACAGAAGGTGCCCAGAAGAGGGCAGGAAACAGCACATATGGTTCCTAAAGCACCTGAGAGCATTTATTTGGTGGGGGGGGGGGGGTCTCTCTCTCATTTTTATTTTATGTATTTTTCTAGAACCTATGTCATCACTCTCAGAGCTCAGGGACCCCTCTCGGGCGGAGAGGCTGTTTCTGGACATGATTCTGTCAGAGCCTTTTCTCTCCGTGCAGGAGTACAGTGCTGACAAGAGTCCAATGCTTTGTCAAATGCTTTTCTGCAATTGACTTGCACTCAGGGGTCTTTTTGTTAAAATAATTTTCTGTATCAAATAGGGCTCTTGGTTGTGCCTGACTCTGCTAACTCAAGGGGTTTAGGGAGCGGAACTTATCAGAAAGTTACGGGTCCACTAAAAGAGACTGGAAAATGCTGTAATAATGGGGATGAGGACCAGGGCAGCTCTGGGGAAGGACACAGCAGGAGCCTAGTTCTTCGGGACGTTGTTATCAGGGTTTCAGCTCCTGCTCCTTTCTGCCCTTGCTCACACGCCCAGCTTGAGTTACCTGCCACACCTTGGCACCGAGAGAACAGGGCATCGTGCCTGACAGTCCCCCCAAGGCTTCAGGCAAAGAGTAGGGGGTGATTCTCCTAAAGCAAAATCCAGGTGACGTTATCTGAAGAAAGGGGAGTAGAGGCCGGGCAGGCAAACACAACTGCCGTCTGGGTGCCAAAATGCACCCCAGTGACAATCTTCTCCAGGAATGTTAGACTAAATTATTTAAATCTAATGCATTGTAGGTTTGAAAATTAATACTTACAAAGAAACTTGCCTAAATGGGTAGAGAGTTTCAGTTTGGGATGACAAAAAAGCTGCAGAGATGGCTGGTGGTGACGGGTGCACAGCAACGTGAATGTACTTAATGTCCCTGAACTGTGCGCTTAAAAATGGTTAATATGGTAAATTTTACGTTATGGGCATTTTTATCACAATTTAAAAAATCACTTCAGGCCGGGTGCGGTGGCTCACGCCTGTAATCCTAGCACTCTGGGAGGCCAAGGTGGGTGGATCGCTCAAGGTCAGGAGTTCAAGACCAGCCTGAGCAAGAGCGAGACCCCCTGTCTCTACTAAAAAAAATAGAAAGAAATTATCTGGCCAATCAAAAATATATACATAAAAAAAATTAGCGGGGCATGGTGGCACATGCCTGTAGTCCCAGCTACTCGGGAGGCTGAGGCAGGAGGATCGCTTAAGCCCAGGAGTTTGAGGTTGCTGTGAGCTAGGCTGACGCCACGGCACTCACTCTAGCCTGGGCAACAGAGCGAGACTCAGTCTCAAAAAAAGAAAAAAAAAAAAAATAACATAAAATAAATAAAAAATCACTTCAACCTTAAGAAAGAAAGAAAGTTACTAAATGCCCTGTGGTACCCTGGAACAGAATAGAATCTGTAGTTTAGTTCACTATTGTACCAATGTTAATTTCTTACTGTTGGCAAATGTATCATAGTTATTTAAGATTTTAACATTAGGGAAAACTGGGTGAAGAATATATGGAACTCTTTTTACTATCCTTGCAACTTTTTTATAAATCTAAAATTATTTCAAACCAAAAAGTTCATTTTAATAACGAAACTCAATTATACCTATTTTTTAATAAATAACCATCAATTCATGAGGGTTCCCAACATATAAACTAATTTTGTGCCAAACACCCATATTGTTTCATCAAATGAATGAGAACAGTGTTACCTATTAGAAATTCCACAGTCTGCTGAGGTTCTTCTCATCCTAGTCTGAGTCTTCAGTCTCTTCTGCCTTGATACCGCAGTCAACACAATGTACTCTCTACAAAAAATTTTTAAAAACATTATCCAGGCATGGTGGTGCATGCCTATAGTCTCTAAAAAAGAAAAATAAGTTCTAGAATGGCATTCTGGTGTGCATAATTCTGAGAGGGGTTCCGTTATGGTGCAGCGTTTCAGAAAGTGCCATGTCACTTTAAGGAGCCATTCTGAGGGCTCATGCGCCCTGGTGTCTTCTGATCTTGCATGTCTTTTGAGCTTGGTCATATGTTTTGCAGATAGCCATGGAGAGTTGTAATGTAAGTGTCTCGTAGGCATCTTTGAGTTTTTCTGAGGCCTCAAAATATTTTATATATATATGTGTTTCTATGTATGTGTATATATTTCTATATATGTATAAAACAAAGAAATATATAATCATCTAAATCATGCATATGTGGAGCAGGCTTTGGGGGAGGTGGGCTCCACCAAGTGCAGCTCCTAGTTGGGCCCTGCTGCTACCCCCAGTGCCACGCAGGCAGGCCCGGAGCAGCCGCTGGCCCCCCTCCAGCCCTCAGACCACTGCAGCCTCCACCTGGACTCAAAATGTGGAGCTGCTGCCTCCAGCCACAGGTGGCCCAGCCACACCTGCATCTTCACGTGCTTTAGGTGGAAGGTAAACACAGGTGAGGCAGGTGAGTGGCAGGGAGGCCAGGTGTACTGACATCCCATCAAGGCAGGATGTGCCCATGCCGCACTGTAAGATGAAGATAGTTTACCTAACAACAATCAAAAAGCAATTCTCGACCACTGTAACTGGACGCCCCTCGCCCCACGCAGGTGGGGCCGGTTCTCCCCAAGTTGGAGCCCGGGCATTGTCGTGAGTGGGCTGCTACGATTAGGTGCAGGAGGCTGCAGGCTTCCCTCAGGGAGTGTCCCTGGTGTCGGTCAGAAAAGGTCACGTTCTAAAACAAAAATGAAAATGAATCGTGTATAACCTATGCTGAATGATGGCTTGTGAATGTGCTTCTAGGGTTTCTCTAATATTAGCAAGGGGACTAAAAGATAACATAAATTGTGATTCAAGGATTGTAGTGGGCCTGCGTTAATTCACCCTGTTGTGGCGGACTTCTGTCAGTGTTTACAGCGGCTTAGTATCCAAGCCCTCCCTCTATTTGGGGGAACTTCCCATTGCGTGAGTCACAGCAAGCCTCACCTCCCGCTAGGGAAGTAGGAAGGTCTGGAGACTAACCTCTTCCCCAACACACTCTTAGTGAGGACAAAGGCAAATGACAGGCTGGCCACTCAAATGCTCCCACCCTAGACTGTAAATTGTGAATGAATGAGGCAAAGATGAATGGAAAGTGAGAATCCAAGTGCACTGGAAGGATTTGGCAGAGGCATCCTGGTAAGATTGTTCCTGCTAAAAGATGATTGTCTTGTATTCTGCTTCGTGAACCCCTATCCCTATCTTCCCCCTCACATAGTTACCTTTGTGTGTGTGTGTGTGTGTGTGTGTGTGTGTGTGATGGCAAGTTTCAAATGTACAATACATTATTATGAACTGTAGTCACCATACTGTACACCCTGTCCTTAATTGCTGTCTGGCTCTCCAGCTTCTTATAAACTCTTGGTAGCCTCGTAATCTCTTTTCTGTTTACAATAGTCAGAGTTGTTTGCTGCTGCTTGCAACCAAGAATTGACTGCAAACACATGTTTGGAAGACATAGTCCCAAGCTGATTTTCAGGTGTTATAGGAATACCACAATGAACCAGTCTGGAATGCATGACACACAGTGCGTGAGAATACAAGCTCTGCAGTGAGACAGGCTTGAGCTCAAATCTTCGCTCTGCCACTTACTAGCTGGGTGACCTTCTCCATGTTCCTTATCTGCTCTGGGTGTCATTTCGTCGTCTGTAAGATAGGGTACTACTCACATGGTTGTTATGAGGATTAAATGAGATGATAGTTAGAAAGGGCTCAGCATAGTGCCTGGTATGGATAAGTGTATGATAAATGTTGGCTATGATGATGATGATTTCCTTTTTTTTCTTTCGTTTATGGTGATGATCTTTAACTTCAAGGAATTCATAATCTTACCGGTCTGCCTCATAGTCACGAGTTCTTCCCAAACTTCCATGGTGGAGATAGAGGGGGCAGGTAATGTTGTACCAAAAGGCAATCATCTACATGAGGTCTAGAAATGGAGAGCCAAAGCCTAAGTACATCTGCCAGTCATTCAACCGACAAGATCCACAGATATGTATTCAGACATTTACTGAGGCCCTCTTACAAGCCATGGCCTTCACTAAGCATGATTTCAATACATCTAGTGGAGATAAAAAGCTGTATTATCTAGAAGAAACATATACTTTAAGAGAGCAAGGTTAATTTTCCAGCCTAGAAGAAGTAAATTCTTTTCAAAACTATCCTCTTTCTTTCTTCATCAAATGGGCTTCTGAATACTAATTAATTTATTTTCCCAGGGACCTCAAAGCCAGGAAGCAGATATCCTCTAAGTGTGTTACTGTGAATCATTTTCCAGATTGTAGGCTTCCACGAAAAACAAAGTTTCTAAACTTGCAAAAATAAAGGCCAGATCCAACACTATTTGACCATACTAAGAAGCAGAAAACCTGTGAGACCTACCCTGTGTAGATATACACACACACTCCAAATATTTTTTGAGCACATCCTGTGCGCCAGGCATCAGGCTAGGCACAGGGAATAAATACATCAGTGAATCCAATAGGATGGTTCCTGCTGCCCTGGTGCTTACTCTATGGTGAGCAAGAGAGACATTCACCAAAGAATTACATAGTCATGCAATGGCAATTTGTGATAAGTACCCTGTAGGGAAGTTTAGGGATCTATGAGATCACGCAACAGGGAACACTGACCTAGTCTGGGGAGCTGGGGAAGGTTTTGATGAGTAAGAGCACATTTGATCTATGATCTTAAGGATGAGTGATAGTTGACTACGTTAAAAGGGGAGGAAGGAACAGGTCAGGCAGAGGAACACAGATAAAGACCCTCTGGTGGGAGAGAGCAAGGCCTGGGGACCAACGTCCTAAGGCATTGTGAGAAACATAGGCAATACTACCTGTAATATGCAACAAATATTAGCTGGTTCAACAAATAATAATGTTCATAAAGACTAACATTTATTTAGCCCTTACTATGTTCTAAGAACTTTTCAAATGTATCAGTCAGGTTAATTAACACCAGCAAAGTACTCCCAAATCTCTGTGGCTTTAATGCAACAATGACTCACTTCCCCCTCACCTCCCAGTGAATGTCAGTTGGGCAGCTTTCCTGGGCAGTCCCCTCCTAGCTGTGACTCAGGGATCCAGGCTCCTATCTTGTAGCTCCATAACCACCCAGAGCCTCCTTCAAGTTCTCCCCTAGATCTTTTCTACATGAGTGCCCAAGTAGTTAAGGAAGAAAGAGTGGGCTGGGTGGCTCACCCCTATAATCCCAGCACTTTGGGAGGCTGAGGGAGGAGGATTGATGGAGGCCTAGGAGTTCAAGACCAGCCTGGGCAACGCAGCGAGACCCCCCCAAAATTAAAAAATTAGCCGGGCATGTTGGCGCACACCCGTAGTCCTAGTGACTCAGGAGGCTGAGGCGGGAGAATCACTTGAGCCCAGAAGTTTGGGGCTGCAGTGAGCTAGGATGATGCCTCTGCATCCCCCAGCCTGGGTGACAGAACAAGACCCTGTCTAAGGAAAAAGAAGAAGAAGAAGAAAGTGTGGAAGTTAGTGTGGGACTTTTGGGGCCAAGCTTGTAAGTGGCATACATCACAGCTGCCCTCACTCAACTGGCCAGAACCCTGTCACCTGGTTCCCAACTTGACTGTCAAAGAAGCCAGGAAAGTCGTTGTCCTGTGTGTGGTGCTTATATGACAAGATACTATTCTGGATGAAACACTAACAAAATTAGACAGAAATGGTTACCAGATTTGGGAACTTACCCCCAAAGAGCCAGCTCTGGCCAGGAAACTCACACGTAGAGCATATTCTGTTGAAGATTATTAAACCCAGGCAGTGATTGCCAATTGCCTGGGGGTGGAGAAGGAGGCTGGGGAAAGATTGCAAAGCTCTGAGGGTGCTTGTGTAATTTGAATAGGCATATTCTAAGACAACCACTGTTTTAATATGTTTATAGTAATGCTGTTCCACTCATTTTGAAGTTTTGAATAAAATTGGGTGGAATGTGGAAGTAGATATTTATGTTGATCAAAAGGGATTCAAAGAAGAAACTGCAGACCAGGAAGGGGTAGGAAGTTATTTATAAGGGGCTGAATTTATGTGGAGGAGAAATAATAATAAAACAGGCAGGATTCCTTACCTTCCTCCTTCCCCCAACCTGACCACTTTTCACATTATCTAAACTTGATGGGAATTTCCTCTCTAATCTTTGGCTTTTGGAGAGACAAAATTAGGGAAGAGAAAATCAGAAATAAAAAAAATTGGAGGGAAAAAGAGAAGGAGACTCTTAAATAAGAGAAATTTGCTTAGAGCATAGGGGAGGAGAAGGTGTCATCAAAAGCAAACCCCTAGATTATGTTAGGTGTTAGAAAAGGCTGGTAGGAGGTTGGAGAGCCCAAATAAGCACCGACAGGTTCCAGAACTGAGCTTCAAAGAAGAGAGAGGTAGCCTGGTAGTTTGAGGACGCTTCTGAGTGTGACATTGCTCTCAATAAGACTTGGAGATTTAGACTGGTGAGAATGAACAATGAATGACAAAAGTAGGTAAGGCTTAGTACCAGCTCCCACTCATACAATACTGTCATGTGAATTTTATCTGATTTTAATAATCACATTAATGGAACATGCACCCCTGTCAATCCCATCTGCCAAAGATCGCACTGGCTGTAAGTGGCCAAGCTGGGATTTGAACAGTCCTTCTGGCCTCAGAGTCCAAGCTAGAGTGAGAGGCACCTGAGCTGTATAAAGTTTTAATTAAATGTTAGTGTTTATGCAGTGGAAACACACACAGCACGATTATTTCTCTTAGCCTGGACATTAAATACCTTCTCCTTTACCTTTGCTCTGGGCTCCCACTTGGAGAGAGAACCTTTGCATTCTTAAAGACAATCTGCTTGTTTCCACTCGGACAGCTTGGTGAGGAAGAGCGCTAACTCCTAGAAAGCTTCTTCTACTCACTGCCAAGGTGAGCAAAGCAAAAAGTTGGTTCCATTTTCTGCAGAGAGTGACTGTTCATTTAATTCCAGCAATAAACTGGCTTGCAGGGGAAAGGACTGTTTAAAGGTCTGTGTCGATTACATGGTGATTATGAAACGCATGATACGACTAATCCAGTGGCTGAACCTATGATTATCTAACACGATCCAAGAATATATAGTGTAATAGGCTCTATGCCTCCATTAGAGAAGTCAGTTTGATTCTTTGCTATAGTACGGATTACTTCTCTTCTTCCCTAGGTCTCCTATCCCTATCAAAGAGAGTAGACGTTTATAAAATGGTTTCTGAATTAAACTCAGTGTCCTGAAAGCTGTATGAACTATTTTTCATGGATGACTCCGGGCTTAGGAATTCCAGTGTGTTGCTTTATATAATTTGGAGCACCCACAAAGGCCTTTGACTTTGAAGACCTTCTTTGGGCGATATGCATATCTTTTCCTGTAATTAGAGTCTATGATTAGACTACAGGCCATCATGACAAGCCCGTAGCTTTCCAAAGCACTCTTTATTTTTACAGATTTTATAATTTATTTTCTCTTAGAAATAGTGTGCTTTGTAAATGGTAACCAAAACTCATTTGTAATAACAAGCCCCTATAAACATCCCAGTTTCAAAAATTGGGAAGCAAAAAACTATTGCCCAAACTCTGAAGTCCCTGATGTTGTTTGGGAGAGCAGTCTGACAATCTCTGAATGCTTGCCATCTCCCAGCTGGTTTTGGAGGAAAAGGCCCACAGTTCCTCTGCACGTTTTATGTCCTGTGGCCCGGCTTTCCTAGACAAAGCTGATCAGACCAAGCATTGGTGACTGATTCACAAGTGCCCATCTATAGGCTAGACAGCAGCCAATGAGATGTCCTCATACAAGCTTGGCAAAAAAGGGTCACCTTCTACGGGATGGTCTCTGGCTGACCCAGTTTGCTAAAAGAGGAGGAAGTAAAGGCTGAGTCAGGTAAAGGTAGAAGCTTAGAGCTTGAGCAAGAGGCACCTGCTGGCTGCTGAGAGGACAGCAAGGTAACCAGGTATCCGTACCTTGAAAGGGTGGAAATTCACTAGGTGTTCATGGTGGATCGAGAAAGAATTCTCACACAGAGTTTAGGATAGAAAGGAGCACAAAGTTTATTTATTTTCCCAAGAAAGAAAGAAAGAGACAGAGAAGGAGGGAATGAGTGGCCACAGCACACGAATGAAGGAGTAGAAATACTGGGCAGCTGAGGAAAAGCTGTTTGGAGTTTTGAAGGGTGAAAATGTTTTTGGTTTTTTTTCTTCTCTGCTTTAGCAGGCTGATAACAGAAGCAGCGGTGAAGTTGTTGCAGGTGTTCTTTATGTTCTCTCTTTTCTCTGTAAGGATGGCTTATCAGAGTCTTTGGAATCTGGTTTTTGGCAGGAACTGAGACAGGGAGTTGGAGTGGGGAGTTTGTACCCCTACTGTTCACTCAGGGCTCTTCAAGGCTGAGGAAATGAAACTCTTAGAGATAACGAGTTAGGCCAAAGTGTTTTGATTAAAACAAAGGGGGTAGTTGTGTTGTGAGTTTTCTCTTCAAAGGGGCAATTATGTGCTATGAGGTTATTTCTCTTTCTGTTACATAGTTTCTTTTTCCCTGTTAGGTAGGTCATTAGGAAAGCCACCTTTCATATCTCAAATGCCTGTTGGTTTTCTTGATTTCCTACTCACACTTACTTCTCTACGTAGCCTTATAGCAAGTCCCCATTGATTGAGGAAACTAGAACTCAAGTTTCTTGCCACCTGCAGTAGGCTGAATAAACCCTAATCCCTAGAACCTGTGCGTGTCACTTCACATGGCAAAAGGGACTCTGAAGATGTAATTAAATTAAGGATCCTGGGAGACTATCCTGGATTATTCTGGTGGGCCCAGTATCATAACAAGCACCCTTATGAGAGGAGGCCGAAGGATCAGAGCTGGTCGTAGGAGACGTGCCGCTGGGTACAAGAGGTTGGAGTGACGTGAGGCACAGCCATGAGGCGAGGAATGCAGGCAGCCTCGAGAAGGTGAAAAAGGCAAGAAAACGTGTTCTCCCCCAAAAGCCTCCAGAAGGAGCCAATCCTGCAGATAACTTGGCCAAATCCCAGTGAAACTGATTTTGGACTTCTGACCTCCAGAACTATAAAATAATAAATTTGTGTTATTTAAAGCCACTAAGTTTGTGGCAATTTGTTACAGCAGCAATAGGAAACTAATGCACCACCTGAGTAAACCAGCGGTCCAGACTTTTTGTGCTCTTTTCTAAAGGAAGACAGGAAATAAGTACCTTAAGCCCTTGAAAGTCCTGCTTATTAGCTTAGCATTATGGAACGTTCTCTGATCTGCTTTGAAGAGGTCATTACATTTTGCCAGGAGGATATAAGGGGAAAAAGTGGGAAACTCGGCATTAGATAAAAATGACAAGAGAGTTGCCAGTGGGGCCAGGGTCACTCAGAGAACACATCGTAAGAGCAGTCTTTGTAGGGAGAAAGAATTTGACATTATGTTAAAAAAAATTCACAACTAAAACAGATAAAAACACTGGTAAAACAGAAACCACACTTCACCCAGGCCTGTACCCCTCACATAGTCATTTTTCATTAATTCAGAATCTGTCTGGAGAGATAGCTCAGTGCCCACGTTAATTACTTCTTTCAAGGCATTTCCTCATAGTAATTGAGCACACCCCTGGGTGCCATCCTTGAAGTGAGTACATTAATGACGATATACAACATACTGAGCCAAGTACTTATACACACAAACTGGCTTTCCGGTGCACCTTTCAACTCTCCCATTATGATTTCTAGAGAACATTCTAACAGGTAGGCTTGCCTGTCATCCTCCATAAAGATCCAAGTGAGGTTTCTTTTCTGTAAGGCTTCAAGTTTAATCAGTTCATTCTGCTATTTCCTCACAAAAAGCTTTCTGCTGCCAAAGAAAATTAAGCCTTAAAAAAAAAAAAACAGATTTCCATTCATGTGGTATCTTTTATATAAGTGCATTTTGAAGGCAAGGACAAGGTTTTAACACATAGTTTCTTTATCTCTTAGTAGCCTGAATATGCTTAATAAAGAGATCTTTATTACTGTAGTAACAAGGATTACTCTGATAATTGCTATATTGATTGTTTTGATAATTATTGTGTTCTTAGTTGCAGACAACAGAATTCACGCTAGGTAGTTTCAACAGAAAGGGATTACAGCAGGGTATTAGGTAGCTTACAGGATTTCTAGCAGTGCCAGGAAAATAAGCTAGAATACTGCACAGCCCTGGGAGAAATGCCCAGCCATAAACAGAACTGTTCTCATGGGAACCCCACCTGCTGCTCACCAGGCAATACCTACAGTACCAGCGGCTGGACACTGGAACTTCTCCCAAGGCTCTATTATCATCATGTTTGCAAAAAAATGGATCCACCTACATGGGGCTGCCACTTCACTTGAATCCCTTCCAGGAGCACATGTGCACCTGCTTGGCAGAACCCCAGCTACAAAAGAGTCCAGGCACTGCAGGTTTTAGAAAGGGTTAGAGTGGGTGCTGTGTGGACTCACCTATGGAATCTGCCACAGTGACCATATCAATTTCAGGTAGTTTGTGTGGCAGAATTATGGTGATCATGAAAGTCATAATGAGAATAACAGCTGGCAATTTTGATTGCTTTCTATGTGCCTTCTATTCTATGCTTAATATCTTATGAACAGTATCTCATTGAATCCTCAAAGCAACCCTATTAGGTAGGTATTATTCGTATCCTTGAATTATAAGTGAATACAGGCCAGGTGTCTTGGCAGGACCCTATAGTCCTTGCTACCTGGGAGGCTGAGGCAGGAGAATTGCTTGAGCCCAGGAGTTTGAGGTTGCAGTGAGCTATGATGATGCCACTATACTCTAGCCCAGGCAACAGAGTGAGACAGAGTGATCTGTCTAAAACAAAATTGAAGCACCAGAGAGATTAATTAACTTGTTCCACATCTCATAGTAAGTAAAGTCAGGATTCAAACACAGGTCTGTCTGAAATGAAAATCTATGCTTCCAGCTAGTATACTAATAATACTTTATTAATTATTATTTTTTAGTCCATCTGTGAGGGCCAGCTTGACTAGCTAATCTGTTCCAAGTTTCTGGAAGACTCTTGCTAACACTGAGACTCTCATACTTGTGTAACTGGAAAAAGAAATCAGATATTCTGAATGTGGAATGCAACAGAGAGGGTACATCTCACCAGAGTTGGGTTATATTACCCTTGCATCAGATCTAAGGTGACCAGCCAATGCCAGGAGATGTACCAAATGGAAAAGTCAGCTGCAAAAATTTATCTTTGAAGAAAATGGAAAAAGCATTAAATGTTTATATCTGGTATGACCTTTATAAGTTGCTTTATCTGAAGGGGGTGGGGGAGGAATACTTAAAAAGACTAACCTTAACTCTAGACAAAACTTAAATGATTTTCTTCTGTTTCTTCATTTCCAAAGCCAGAGCCAGCCAGACAAGACAAGGCGTGTAGTGTTGCACAACCATCCTGCTGCATTTCAGCCTCCAGGCTGAGGAGCAAGTGCAATTAACATTCCAAGGTGCGAATTATTTCCCCACCGTATGAGCCTTGCAGCTTCTTATTGTGATGACAGGGACTAGACTAATCGCAGCTTCCTTATTGTAAAGTGTGCACATTACACACAAACAGAAAAGTTCTTAAAACTTGTAAGTTCAAACATTCCATGGTGGAAAACCCACTGAATTATATAGAATGGGAGGCACTTTCAAAGGATCATCTGATTCAGTGTCCTCCCACCTCTTGTTTCTAATAAAAAAACGAAACAAAACCAAAAACCAACTCCAATGTAGTCATGCTTTAATTTCATTCTCAACTTGTGTCATCCTGTTGAATGGAGGCCCACAGGGAACAGGGTTTAGCAAATCCCTGGATCTCCTGGTGTTTGATATAAACACAGTACCCGACCTGGACTGGTTTCCTCTAATTAGAGCTGAGGTATGTCCTTTATTGCACACACAGCAGTATGTTCCAAAATGCAGCGTGGAAATCATTGGGGGTGCACAAATAAGCTTTAAATAGTATATGAACAAGTTTTTTTTATTTTAATACTTATCTGTTAATGTAAATGTGTATTAAGACATAGAATAGGTCAAATGTGAGATTCATGGATATTATTCCTTATAGCAAGGCTAAGATTTAAAAATAACAGGGGAGAATCACTGCAAGGAAATATATTAACCAAGTAATTAAGTAAATAAAATGGTACGCTAGTTAACAAAAGCAGAAACTGTGCAGGTGGTCCTCAAGTGATGAAAGTGAGGGAAGCCATCAAAGAGAATAGTGCCTGGATTCAGGTGCTGTCATTGTCAAGCTGGAAAGATCTTGAACTAGTCACCTCCCCGTGATGAACTTCAGATATAAAATAAGAGGATGTACTAGAGGGAATGTGGGAAAGTGGGGCATGTTCTGACTTGTCCCCGGAGCCCCAGGCTCCCCCATGTGTCTCAAGCACTGGCTCAGGAAGAAGGGTGATGCCAGCTGTCCAGGCTTCTGCCACCCCCTGCGGCCTCCGCCAGGGACAGCTGCCACTGGTTTTACAGATCCAGCTTCTAATAGAATTTGGTTGGAAAACAGGGTTTCACTTGATTTATTTTTAAAAGTCTGAAAATCTTCATCTCAGCCTAAAATATTTATATATTATGCTTTTATAAACCGTTACTAACCAAAAAGCTAATAACATTGAAATAAGGTCAGCCAGAGTGAGGCTTGCTTCAGGAATTCTGTCCAAGGGGAGGGTGTGACCAAATAACAGAGAACGTGTTTGAGTGTACGCTGTACCAGGTGCTGAGCTATATATCCCACTGAAGCTTGAAAAAATAAAAATAAAACCACCACTATGAGGTAGGTAGGCTTTATATGCAACTCCATTTTATAGATGAGGACACTGAGGCTCAGAGGAGGGAAGTGGCTTGGCTGAGGTCACCCAGTCTATACAGGGTCAGGATACAGACCCAGGCAGTCTGACTCCAAACCCTTACCTTGCATTGCTGTGTTGCGCGTCCCAGGAGGGCAGAGCAAGGAGCCTGGTACCGCGGGATTGGAGCTTTCCAGCAATACAGTCAGACGCTCTTATCTTGATGCCACACACAGCCACTCTGCACCTTTCAGGCTACCCAGCATCCAGGACCCAATTTTCTGACACTTTCCATTCATCTAGCAGTTTGGCAGTGGCAGTCCAAGCATTCTGCTTTGGCCAAGCCAGGGGTGATTTCTGTCTTTGCTGGGAGGGTTCATCTGGGTGGGGGCTCACAGGCCTCTTCCAATGGAGTTCCTCATGTTCTGAATACATGCTAGGTTCTCAGACCAGGTCCCTGGGTCATATTCTTTGCTCTCCTGGACTGCAGGGCTGTGTCTACCCACTTTCTGATCCAAGGTTACATCCTGCTATCACTTGGTCAGTTTCCTTTCTCCCAGACTTGTGATGACTAGAACACAATTTCTTCTCTCCCTCCATCCCACTTCCATTCTACTGCCTCTGAAAAAGAAAGCAGAGAACTCCCTTTGAGATTTCCAACGTTTCTTTTTCTATCAGTAACCATGAAGGGGACATAAGAATCATCATTTTTATTTAGCAATCACCAATCGAATGCTTAACTTGTGACCAAACACCATTCTAAGTGCTTTATAGTTAATAACACATTGATTCCTTATAACAACCCTATGAAGTACACACTTTCATTATCCCTGTTTTCCATGTGGGGAAACTGAGGCACAGAGAGAGTAAGTAACTTGGCAAGGTGTCCATTGGCTAAGAAGCAACAGATGTCATATTCAAAACCAGGATTGTCTAACTGCAGTGGCCAGTCCCTTACCCACTGTATGCTAACGGTTCCCAACAGAAAGGGGTTAACAAAAGATAACAGACCAGGAGAAAAGCTGCAAAGTTGAAAGTCTTCATTCTTTATGGCACTTCAGGACTCTCAAGAGCCTCTTAAACATTTCCTCAGGTTTGCACTGCCAGACTGTTGGTTCCCTCTTCATTGTAGTGCCCTCTGCATACCCCGCAAGGCAGGAACACCCATTTAGGCTGTCATCATAAGAGACAATAGCGATTGATACAGGTGCTCTGCCCAAATCCTCCCAGATCTTTTCTTCATTCTGGTCATTTCTTCCCAGTTTCAGATGTGCTTTTGTTTATAATGGCCTGTACCTGTGACTTTTTTTGGGTACCTGCCCTGGGACTGCTGGAGCCACTTTATCCTCAAGGACAGAGTTCTGGAAGTACCTAGTAGTTTTCATCCTTCCAGCATAGCCCTCGGTGGATGACCAAGAACAAGAGGTCCCTTGCCTTAGGTCGAGACAGACTCAGGTGTGACTTATTATACATTCAGAGTCCCCCAGCAGGATCAGGCTAGCCGGGCTTCTCCCCTTGTCTGATTCTCCCGCTCCTTCACTGGTGTCTCCTGAGAACCCTCCCTTAATAAATTAGTTGGTCAGGGTGTGGTGCTTCATACTTGTAATCCAAGCACTTTTGGAGACTGAGGTGGGAGGATCTCTTGAGGCCAGAAGTTCAAGACAAGCCTGGGCAACACAGCAAGACCCCTGTCTCTACAAAAAACATTTTTAAAAATTAGCTGGGTGTGATAGTGTGCGGCTATAGTCCCAGCTACTTGGGAGGCTGAGGCAGGAGGATCGCTTTAGCCTGGGAGTTGGAGGTTGTGGTGAGCTGTGATCACACCACTGCAATCCAGCCTGGGTGGCAGCGTGAGACCCTGTCTCACAAAAATAAATGAATAAATAATAAATAACTTGTACACAAGTCTTCATCTCAGGCTTTGGTTCTGGGAAACCCAACCTAGAAAAAGACTGGAAAAAAAAAAGAATGACGCATTAAAGCTCAAAAGGAATAGTTATCACTGGTTTCAATGTAGTATAGTAGAACCAGGCCTGTTCTTTCTTAGCATCCTGAAGAATTTAATGCTCAGTTTAGCATTTTATTTACAATTTCATTCATCTTTTTAGAGTTAATTGTGCCTAATCTTTATGTTGCTCTTTCACTCCTTTGAAAGGTTTCTGAGATTCTTCTCTTCTCTCTTTCTCTTTCTCTTTCTCTCTCAGCTAATTGCTAAGGACTGCCTTAAACAGAGATGAAGGAATTGTGTTGCTCCAAATACCCCCATCACCTTTCAGGAAGCAGCACCTCAAGTTGTTCCTTGTCTCCCAACTCACACACACACACACACACACACACATGCACACTCATGCACATATGTACTCACACTTACACACTTGCATGCATATACCAGTACACACATAATTCATGGTCATGCATGTATGCACACATGTATACAAACATGCACTCACACATACATGCACATACAAATCCTTTTCATGCATGCATACATACACATGCAGACACACATGCACACCATAGTTAGGATTCAGTCTTCTGCCTGCCTGCATGCCTAAACTGTTCTCTGTGGAATTTCCTGATGCTTCTTTTTAATTTTGTGGCTTCCCAAAAGAGTATGAAGGACTCTTGACAGCTGTCAACAGAGTGTCAGGTGTGGGACTGAACCAAATGACATACTTTTGAATATACTGAAAAAAACAGAAGGCACTGAGAGAAAAAGAAGGCAAGTTATAAAATTTCTTTGAGCAGTTTTTAAACACAACCAGCCTGTTCAATCACCCTAAAAGTTTTTCTAAAAGTCTAAGGGGCACATAAAATTACCTTTAATTAAATGTTTATTATAGCTTCAATATTAATGTCAGGTCAAATTTATAATACAGCAGATTCTGAAGACAGTTATTAATACATTTATACTATTTTGTGTGTACATTTTTAAATGCATTGAAGCTCCTTGAGTGTATATTTATGTTATAGAGCATAATTTCACATATTTAAAAGATACAGAAGTTCACAGTTGCTGTATCTGATTTTATGACACATTGTTGATCATGTTGAAAATGTATTAGCTTTATAGTTCTGAGTCAAGAGCATTCTAATTACTATACTATTTATATAAGAAAATGTTATCTTACCTTATGATATTTTGGAACAATAGTTAAACGAGCAGGCTTTGTAGTAAGAGAGTTTGTGTTCGAATCTTGGTTCTAACTTCCTACTGTGAATCTTTCCCTCCCTAAATCTCAGTCTCCTGAACTACAAAATAGAGATAATAATAATTAACTCACAGGGTTGTTGCCATGTTGCCTGTAACTACTCAGCATGGTGCTTGACAGCACATAGTAAGTGGACGATGATGATGATGATGATGTTATTCATGGTGGGGGGATTTTTTCACTTCCTATCTTCCTCTGTCATTTTATCTCATTCCCCTCCATAGGACTCACATCTTTCCTCTTCCCACTTTGAGCATGTATTTCATTTGTTTCAATACTCATTGTTTTAGTATTTTGATCATAGTCACTCTTTATATAATGATGGGCTGTTTGATGATAATGTAATATCTGAATGATACAAAGTTTCGTGCCCCATAGATATAGAATGTTCATGTAAGTGAGACAGGCAAGTAAAGTGAGGCGGGTAAAAGAAACCTTGAGACTGATCTTCCTAGGAAATCCCCCTCCATTCAATGACAGAACCCCTACTCTGTGCTTTGTGCTGTGCTGGAGAAAGATATGTCCTGAATTTTCTAAGCTACCATGGCTTTAAAATAGTCTCAATTTTTAGTTCTAAAATATAGCTACCATACCTATGAAAACTCTTCTTAGAAATACATGAGGATGATAAACATATTTTTACCACTTTGGGATTCTATGGCATAGGAGTGAAGTTTTGCTACACAGGGACCAAAAATGATCCATTTACTTCAGAAATGGCTCCCTCAGCATTTAGCAAAATATTAGTTATTAGTGTCTCATGATAAAAGGTTTTGTTCAATTCCTGCTGTTAGGGTAATCTGGTGACACTGGTTCTTTTTCTTCTGTTTTGCTGTTTGCTGTCGGTAGCCCTTCCTAGAGCCTTGGATGAGCTGGTGTGCATTGCAATTTCCTAAAAGGAGGATAGAGTCATACTTGCCAAACTTAGTTCACCACAGTGCCCTTTCCTAAGGAGCATGTCTGGAATGAGAGTTCGGTGGAACATGCTCTAAGAGCCGCTGACCTACTTTACCCTTGGACCTGCATGTTGGCAATTATCTGGTCTATCTATTTTGTTACATGAACACTAGCATTTTCCATAGGTGTGACTTCCAACTGTCAAGGTGATTAAAACAAATTTTTTTTTTTTTTTTTTTTTTTTTGGTAGAAGCCAGAAGAATCCCTGCCAGATGACTTAAGCATCAAAGAGAGAAATTTACATGCAATGAGTGTTATGGAAGGAAATGAATCTTCTCGGGAGGTGCTAGTTCTCTCCTAGCCCAGGAGGACCAATAAATAATAATGAAGACCTTCTGATCTGTGGGGCACTGTGCTAAGCACCCTACACCAGTTATCTGATTTACTTGTCACAGCATTGCCATGCGGTAGATATCATTATCCTCATTTTGCTTTAAAAAAATGAGGGTTATAGAAGTTAAATAACTCTCTTGAGGTGCCCAACTTTATCTGGTAAGTCTGGATTCAAATCCAAACCTATAACACCGAAGCCCATGGCCTTAAATAATAAAAGGAGAAATAGCAAGAATGAGGGGGAAACGTGTACAAGCGGACATCTGGACATCCCTCTACCTTTGTGTGGCTTTAGCTGCCTGAACTTAAAAGTCAGGCCAGAGTCCCAGGGTACGTGGCCCAAAGTGACCATGTTAATTTCTTATACTCCAGGACTAGTCACTCATTGATAATAGCTGCTATGTATTGAGTGCTTCCTAGGTGCCAAGCATAGCAATTTTCACAAGCATTATCTCTCCTAAACCTTAGAGTTCAAA
Organism: Eulemur rufifrons; assembly: GCF_041146395.1. Lineage (NCBI taxonomy): Eukaryota > Metazoa > Chordata > Mammalia > Primates > Lemuridae > Eulemur > Eulemur rufifrons. Next base: position 18,892,454 of record NC_090991.1, read on the forward strand.
GCTGTGAAGCAGTTACTACAGTGACCCCATTTTACCAAAGTGCATAGGCTCAGAGAGGTTAATTTGCCTGCCTATGGCCACACAGCTAGGAAATGGTAGTGCCGGGCTTCAAACCCAGGTCTGGTCTGAGTTCAAGCCGCACAATCAACCCCCTCACTTATGATGCCCCCCCAAAGTACAGTATAAAACATATTGAATAGTCTGGATCTTAAATATGTCCTTTAAAAACCTACCATGTCTCTGAGTTAAAACTACAAGAAAAGAGAAAAATCACTCCTTTATTCATGTATTTCCAAATTGTGGATATTTGCTGGTCTTTTGGGCTATGCGACACCTAAAATCTCCTTTCCAGTTAGTGGGAATTCCACTTTTGAAAGGTCCCAATGGGAGGGTCTCTGCCTGTGGAAGCTGGAGGAGTCCAGACATTCCCTGTCCCTCCTTCTGGCTCAGCCAGTGGGATGATGATTATGGAGGGAGTGATAATGCCAAGACACAGGAACCCCGAGGGAGCCTTCACGGCAGTGGCTGTGGACTGGACTGGGTAGTGGCTGTGGCCATGGGTAATGTTCCTGTGTCACACATTTGGCTGCATTTCCTGCTGACTCACCTCCATTGGCTCCTGCCTGTTTCCTGGGGCTGGTAACCCAGCCTCCCCACCCATTCTGTCACCTCCCAGCATTCTTCCAATACACTCCCTATCTGTTTAGGTAAACAGTAGGTGGCTTCTGATGTGTGCAACGAAGAACCAGGCATGTACAGAATTATTTACACTTTTGGAAATATATAATTGGAGCCAAAGATAAGCCTTTGCCATTCCTGCAGATGATTAAAAAATGTATTCTTTTCTGAAATCCAAGCTAAGGGCAGAGTTGTGGCTTTGCATTTGGGTATCAACCATCTTTTGTACATTGGGGCTACAAGCAGTGAGTTTCAGTTTCTCAGCCAGACCTCCAGGGCTTTGCCCAGAATGGCCCCATCCAGGACTCCCTCTTCTACTGCTCTTCTAGCCTAGGCCTGCACTCCAGCCAACGTGGCCTCCTGGCTGTTCCATAGCTATATTTTACATTTTCTGACCCAAATATTCACCTGCCCTCCTGAGGTCAGCTTCTTCTAACACACAGATAAATGGAGAGCTTGGTCTTATGCTTCTTGAGTTGCCCACTTATAAGCAGTTCTTATAGTCACAGGCTTGTTTCCCACTGCCCCTGCCTCGGCTGAGAGTTATATCTCCCTCCACAGTAGTCTGCTAACTCCAACTCCAGCCTGAGAGCACCCACTTGAGAGGAGAAGAGTCTAGTCCTCCCTTCAGAGGCCTCATTGGAAAGCAGGAGACGGGGTGGGTCTCCTGCTCCTTCCCCACACCATCCAGATTATATAAATAGAACAACTCACTTTGATGGGCGTGGTAGCTCATGCCTGTAATCCTAGCATGTTGGGAGGCTGAGGTGGGAGGATCACTTGAGGCCAGGAGTTTGAGACCAGCCTGGGCAACATAGTGAGATACTGTCTCTACAAAAAAAATTAAAAAATGAAAAACAAATAAACAGAACTACTCACTTTACTGCCATGTTGGAACAATTGGAAAGGGAATTGAAACTTAGTAAAGGAAAGGCAAAAGCTCTTAATGAGTTTGGTTCTTCCAGAGTCACGAGGAAAGTAGCTCAGGATTAGGCCTTCACAGAGTGGTGGTGGAGGATTCCCCTAAGGGCTGGCCCTGAGCAGCCCACTCTCTCAAGCATCTTCTACTATAAGACTTTTGGGAAAATCTCTCCGTGTCACTGGAAACCACTAGGAAGGAAAGATCTGTTTCATTCCCCTTCTCTGTCCAGGAAATTCTGCATTCAGACAGGGAACTCGGCAGGATTATCAGTCAAGCTTGGACAACCGAGTCCTGAAGATCCTTCAGAGGGAGCAGAAGTTGGGGAGGGCCTCAGGCTTATGTGGGTTTTGTGGCTGGCGACGGTTGTGGGTCTTCCATGTCAGATTACCTTTCTGCTATTCCCCTCAGCAGGCATGGCTGTGTCAGCCACTTTTGAATTTGTTAGATTAACAAATAGTCATTAATTCAGGAGGAAATGTTTTCTTTATTAACAAGGTGCTTCCCCTTAGTCTTGAAGTCCCTAGGTCCCATTATAATGCACAGGTGGGCTTAGTCCCTTTCTCATTTTGCCTATCAGAACAATGGAGGAGTTATTTAAAAAAAAAAAAAAAAAGCTTCATTCAGATACAATTCACAGATGATACAATTCATTTGTTTACAGTGTGCAATTTGATGTCTTTTACTACAGTATATGCCAAGTTGTGCAACCATCACCACAGCCAATTTTAGGATATTTTTATCACCCCAAAATTAAACCCCACACCCATTAGCAGTCACTCATTTCTCCCAAATCCCCCAGCTCTAGGCTACCACTAATTGATTTTATATTTCTATGGATTTGCCTTTTATGGACATTTCATATAAATTGAGTTATATTATACAATACTGTATGTTGTTCCTTCCTTCCTTCTTCCCTTTCTTCTTTCTTTCCTTCCTCCCTTTTTTCTAGAGAGAGGATCTTACTCTGTACCCAGGTTGGAGTGCAGTGGCATGATCATAGCCTCCAACTCTTGGGCTCAAGTGGTCCCCCTCCTGTCTCAGGCTCCTGAGTAGCTGGGGCTACAGGTGTGTGCCACCACACCCAACTAATTTTTTAAAAAATGTTTAGAGATGTAGTCTCACTATGTTGCCCAGGCTGGTCTCAAACTTTTGGCCTCAAGTGATCTTCCTCCTGCCTCAGCCTCCAGAATAGCTGGGATTACAGATTCCAGCCACAATGCCCCACTCTGTATATAGTATTCTGTGACTGGCTTCTTTCGCTTAGCCTAATGCTTTCAAGGTTCATCCATGGTACAGCATGTATAAGTACTTCATTCCTTTTTATGGCTAAATAATATTCCATTGTATGGATATACCACATTTGTTTATCCATTTAACTATTCATCAGTTTATAGATCTTTGGGTCTTTCTTACTTTTTTGCTATAATAAATAATACTATGAACATTTGTATATAAGTCTATGTGTGCACATGTTTTTCCTTTCTGTTGAGTAAATACTTAGGAGCAAAATTGCTGGATCATATGATAGCTCCATTTAACCTTTGAGGAACTGCCCAGAATGTTTTCCAAAGTGGCTGCACTATTTTACATTCCTACCAGCAGTGTATGAAGGTTTCAATTTTTCCACATCCTTACCACAACGTTATTATCTGTCTTTTTTATTATCACCATCCTAACAGGTATGAAGTGGTACCTCATAGTGGTTTTGGTTTGCATTTCTCTGATAAATGTTGAGCATCTTTTCTTGCACTTACTGGCCATTTGTGTATCTTCTTTGGAGAAATGTCTTCTCGTATCCTTTGCCTGTTTTTAAATTGGGTTTGTTGTTGAGTTGTAAGAATTCATTACATAGTCTAGATACAAATCTCTTATCAGATACATGATTTGCAGATATTTTCTCCCATTCTATGAATTGTCTTTTCACTTTCTTGTGAAAGTGAAAGTCACACAGACTTGTACAGGAATGTTCACAGAAGCATTGTTTATAATAGCCCAAAAATGGAAACAACCCAAAGATCTATAAACTGATGAATGGATAAACAAAAAGTGGCATACCCACACAATGGAACATTATTTAGCCATAAAAAGGAATGAAGTACTTATACATGCTACAACATAGATGGACCTTCAAAGCATTAGGTTAAGTGAAAGAAGCCAAAGGAATCCTTTCAAGCACAAAATCTTTTAAAAAATTTTCTATGAAGTCCAATTTATCTATTTTTTCCTTAATTGCTTTGCTTGGGTGTCATATTTATGGTCTCAGTTGTAGTCTTAAGAAAAAAAAGAAACCATTGCCTAGTACAAGGTCAGGAAGAGTCATTACTTTGTTTTATTCTAAGAGTTCTAGAATTTTAGCTCATACATTTGGTACGAGGTCTTTGATCTACTTTGAGTTAATTTTAGTATATGGTGTGAGATACGGATCCAACTTCATTTGTTTACATGTGGCTATCCAGTTGTCTCAGCACCACTTATTAGAAGGACTATTCTTTCCCTATTAAATTGTCTTGATGTCTTTGTTGACAATCAATTGACTATAAGTGTGAAGGTTTATTTTTGGACTCTGAATTCTATTGTATTCTATATGTCTGTCCTTATGTCAGTAACAGAAGCTACCTTTTAATCATGGCTATTCTCTTTCTTACCCCAGGAGGAGCTCCTGGTTGGCTATTCTCTTGCTAATAACTTAGTCTTGGAGAGAAGATAAGGTCAGAGAGAAGAGAGGAGGTACCTGGTTCTTTGTTATGTATGTATTTTCTTGTGCTGTTCACATGTCCCCACGAGTAGAATCTGTGGCATGGAGGTGTTGTCAGTGACACCCTGATTCATTTATTCACTTTCAGTGCACTGTGATACACTGCAGTTCACCTGTGCCTAATTAAGTGGATCTATAGACTATAATATCTGGATTCAAATAAACTAAATTTGCTGCCCTTTTCTGTGAAGGCCAGAGGCTGTCGGTAGTATCAAAACATGCCTGTGTGGTACGTGCACACACACACATGATGTGACCTTTAAAATGAAAACGTTATTTAACAATGATTCAAAGAGTGACTAACTCCTTTCCTAAAGAAACATGCTAAGAAGGGGGCATTTTGAAAACAGATCTTTAAAAACATTTCATAGTTATGTGGTTTTGTTGCTAAAAACATCTATGAAAGGTGCACACTTTTAAAACTTGGAAATCAAAATTTCTAACCTATTTAGGGTTAGAAGGAAACGTTTCAGTGCATTTTGAGCCTGTTTGTTAGTTTAGAAAAACGACTGATTGACTTCAGAGAAAATGGAAATACACTAACTGCATCACAACAGAAGCAGCAGCACCCTTGCAGAATTAGTGAATGGGGCTGAAAATTAATATCATTACATAGTAAGCATAGCCAGTGACTTCATCTATTTATGTATATACAACCCTTTCAGAGCAAACTTTTAAGTTATGATAGCTGTTAAGTACCAAAATAAACTGAACTTTAGAACCAGAACTTTGAAAAGATCGATAAATCAAGATACTGGAAAATAATTACACAAGTCCAATCATAATGCTCCTATTAGAAATATTAGAAACAATATTAACATTTATGTTTTATAATATACTAAATACCATTAATAATGTTGCAAATATTATAAATAGTAGGAATTTTAGTGAGAAAACAAAAAGTAACATATTATTAAATAGAATAAAATTTAAAATAGATTAAAATATGTGTAGAATGTTAAGTAAATAAATAAACCTATACTGGTAATGGGTGTTTACACATTTTCTAACTGATAGGGATATGCCTTCAAAAAAGTCTGGGGGCCGGGTACGGTGGCTCATGCCTGTAATCCTAGCACTCTGGGAAGCCAAGGCGGGAGGATTGCTTGAGGTCAGGAGTTTGAGACCAGCCTGAGCAAGAGTGAGACCCTGTCTCTACTATAAATAGAAAGAAATTAGCCAAACAACTAAAAAAAAAAAAATAGAAAAAATTAGCCGGGCATGATGGCGTATGCCTGTAGTCTCAGCTACTTGGGAGGCTGAGGCAGGAGGATCGCTTGAGCCCAGGAGTTTGAGGTTGCCGTGAGCTAGGCTGACACCATGGCACTCTAGCCCAGGCAAGAGAGTGAGACTCTGTCTCAAAAAAAAAAAAAAGTCTGGTGACCACTGGCCTAAACTAGTAGTACATTATCATGCAAAACAACATTGTGAATTGCCAATAAGGAGCTATGGTGCATAGCATTTCTCAAACTCATCTGGCCATGAAACATTTGGAAAGATGAATGTTCCAAGAAAACTTCTTTGGACAATGCTGTATGGTGCTTGAGCATAAACCTGAAATCAGACAAAGTTGGATTTAACTACCAGCCTCATCTTATATTAGCTGGGTGAACTTACTTTTACTAAAGTTTTTTTTTTTTAAGAGACAGGGGTCTTGCTCTGTCACCTAGGCAAAAGTGCAGTGTCCTGAACATAGCTCACTGTAGCCTCAAATTCCTGGGCTCAAGCAATCCTCTCACCTCAACCTTTTGAGTAGCTGGGACTACAAGTGCACACCACCACTGGCTAATTTTTGAGTTTTTTTGTAGAGATGGAGGTTGCGGTGGGGGGGTGGGGGTGGTCTTACTATATTGCCCAGGCTGTCTTGAACTCCTGGCCTCAAGCAATCCTTTCACCTTGGCCTTCCAAAGTGCTGGGATTACAGGTGTGAGCCACTGTGTCCTGCTGGCCACTACATCTTTTTGAGCTTCTGTTTCCTTATCTGTAAAATGGGGCTAGTCATATGGTTGTATGACCTTTAAAGATGATACTGTACATAAGTGTAAAACATAATGCCTGACTTCCTATAAGCGCTCCTTGCAAGGAAGTTTCTATTATTCTGTCATCTCTGACAGTTATTTAGAGACCTGTCTAACTTTCATAATTATACTTCTTCCGGGCAGGAATTGAATCTTCTCTGACAAATCCCATGTAACACTTAGCTGCAATAGACATGCATGAATGAATCAAGAAATAAATGGCAGAAGCAGAGTTCTCTGAAATAAAAGTTTGGGAGATTAACTTTATCACCAAAGACAGAAGAGAAAACATTTCTTTTCCAGCTGTTTGTAATTCACCTTTTCAATGGCTAGACCAGAACATTCACATAGGAGTCCTCCTCATAGTAGCTTTCATTACCTACGCAGTTGATAACAATTAGCCTGTAACTAATTGTTTCCAGCTGCTCCCCTCTGATTAATCAATCAAAACAAATGTATTACGGTTCTCCTGTGGTTTGGTATTGCTGGGAGCCAGAAGCCTCGCGTGCCTGAGATGAAGACAAGGTGACTATGCTTGCTTAAAAGTCAGAGGAATAAGAACTGGAGAGACCAAAACAAGTTTAGCGTAGGAGGATAAGGTGGGATTTAAAGGACAGATAGCAGAAAAATTATTTCAGACCCAGATGAAAAGAGCAACGGCATGGCAGAGTCAATTTCTGGCTCTCATTTCTCTTTGTGCGCCCTCCCCCACAACGTTCCTCTTAGAGTGTTTTATCTTAATGGTACTTGTGATGCTACTATTTATGATAATTATGTAAGTATTTAATTAATGATAACCCAAATAAGTCCTAGGCCTCCCTTGGACCAGTTTTAGGGTAGTACATTCAGAGAAAGAACCTTACAACCCACAGTAACACTTCTGAAAGTCACCTGCCCTATTCCTCTAGGTCTCTGTTTAGCAACTGCTTACAGTCCCTCACTCTTTCCACTTCTTGGTATCCACTGGTATCAGGGTTGCATTCAGCTGTATGGAACTGAAACCCGGATGCACGTGCTTAACAAAATGGAGGTTTTATTTTTCTTACGTAACCAGAACTTCAGAGGTAGGCAGTTTCGGGCAGGTATAACTGCTTAAGGAAGTATAAGGGACCCAGGCTTCCTTTAGCTTCCACCTTTTGCAAGATGTGTGCTTCACTTCCAGGCTTTGAATTTGTGTTCTCGGCAGGAGAGAAGAAGGAAAAGCAAAAGACAAAAGCCGCCTGCTGTTGCTGGTATGTTGGGCACTTGGTGGCATCACACCTAGATCACCCTTGCTGAGTGGGAGCCCATGCTACTTTGTGCTTGCATTCTAATCTTCCCCCAGGGATGCCAGTTTTTTAAAATTTAGACTCTTGGCTGGGTTAGGGGATGCAGTTTCTGAAGCTTCCACTCAGCCTTCCCCACTGTGACAGCTCTTACCCCAGAGGTCAAGGAACTAATGTGGGGATTCTGCTACATGCTAAGTTTGTCCACTCTAATTTTACATTTGGGAAGGACCGGAGGGCTCATCAGTATATACATTCGCTGGGAATATAGTTTTCATCAGTTATTACGTTCCGAAAGTTGGCTCAGGTCAAGAAACAGGGCAAGGGACTGTGACTTTACCGGGGCAGCTTCTCTCAGCCTCCTCCTCATCCTTCCTTGAGCTTTAAAAACTGCACATTGACTGCTGGGCACTGTGGCTCATGCCTGTAATCCTAGCATTCTGGGAGGCTGAGGCAGGAGGGTCACTTGAGGTCAGGAGTTTGAGACCAGCCTGAGCAACTAACAGACTGAGGAGGCCTCCTTGGTTGCAGCTCATAACAATGCCACTCAGTCTTGCTTGTGCTGGTTAAGCGCTGCCACCTGGTCTCTATTTCTCCAGGATCCTATCAGGCCTGTTGCTGTCAGGGACCCTAGCTAGCTCTGTAACATCTTCCACCATCAGCCCCGATCTGCAGAGGAGAGCCACCACTGAACTTCTCAGTGATGCTTGTGTCCCTCTCATTAGTGCACTCCTTATTGCTTGTGATAAATGGCAGAACATAGTCAGCTAGTGGGATGTACATAATATATCCATTCCAGCATGCCCACTTCTTTTTGCTCCCTTCTTCTGTTGATTGCTAGAGTAGCTCTGGCCGGCCTGCCTGCCTGCCTTCCTCCCTCCTTTCCTTCTTTCTTTCTTTCATTCATTTTCCTTTTTGTTGTTGTGGGGAATAAGGTCTCTCTTGCCTGGGCTAGAGTGCAGTGGCATGATCATAGCTCACAGCAACCTCAAACTCCTGGGCTCAAGCAATCCCCCTGCCACAGCCTCCCAAGTAGCTGGGACTACAGGTGTGCATGACAATGCCCAACTAATTTTTTTTGTAGAGACAAGGTCTCAGTATGTTGCTCATGCTGCTCCCCAAATCCTGGCCTCAAGCGATCCTCCTGCCTCAGCCTCTGAAAGTGCTAGGATTACAGTTGTGAGTCATGTCTCTGACCAGCTCTGCCCTTTCTATTTTGCCTAGTGTAGGCCATTGCTTTCTCTAAGCTTCCTAGGGCCATCCTAGCAACCTGTCAGCATTATCTCCTGGAGTTCTTGCCAGCATGTAAATACTATAGTACAGGAATGTGCTTATATCAATAAACTCTGCTTCCTTTAGTATTATTCTGTCCTCTTCCCTCCCTCCACAATTCAGCTCCCTGGGGACCCAATCTCGTACTCTCCCAATTTCTGCAGGTATATGTATGTTGGCTAGGTATTTTAGCTCCTTCAGGATATAGTGCCTCTCCTCCCCTAGCAGGTCTATTATTTTCTTAGTAGGGTTATGTTGTGACTTGACCTTAGTTATTGGTCCGGTAGACACTTGGAAAAGTACAGGTAGGTTCTGAGGAGGATGTGTGTTACCTTACAAGGTAGACACTACTACTTGATCTTCAAGCAAGGGGTGGGGGTACTACTCTCTAACAGGGAGGAATGGGACACTTCTACAAACCTAGAGCACTCAAGGTTTTCAAGTGCATTCAGTCTCCATCCAAAGTGTCAGCATCCCTTTTCTTCTCAACTAGGGCCCTGACCTTGACATAGCAGACTCGCCAGGGCTGAGAACATTTTGGAGTTCTGCTGCTATTATAATTGAGTCCTGGGCCTGATCTTCAGCTTTTTCTCCCCCTACCCGTTATATGCTACTAAGGAGGCACTCTGGCTCTCATCCTTAGCCTTTAATTGGTGATTAATCATCCTCAACCTTTCCTTGTTTTTCTCCAAAGTATAGATTTACTCCATCAATTGCCATCCAATTCCATTGTTTTTAAGTTACTATTTTCCCCATATTTTTAAATCGCCGGATGGATTCCACCTACCAATGCATTCTTCTACTGGGATTACATCCCATCCATCCCAGCCTGTCACCATTGCTGAAAGTTTTAACATTATACTGCTACAGCATGCCAGGGCCTCTCAGGGCTTCACCTGAGGGGCTCACTACCAGCTGGCCAGGGGGTGATTCAGCGCCACTAGATCAGACCCACTTATGGGACTTATTGCCCTTGGGATCAACACTGTGCAGGAGTGAACGGGAAAGGATGGGGCAGAAAGAGAAGTTGAATTAAATGGAGTCACAGCAAATGTAGTCACAGCAAGGGACAGCCTTTCTATCCCTTGGGAGCTGATCCCCTAAGGGAGCTGTGGAGGGTGGAGAGCCCCTCAGAGGAGTCTTACTTCTCTCCTGGTGAGTGGCATAACCTGGTGGGAGGTAGCTGTCTTTGGCTGAGGACAATTCCTGGAAAGGGATTCAGCTGATAGCTGTAGGCCACTAACGCTCCCAGCAGCTGGGTAAGTGAGTATCTTGGTCCTGAGGAGTCGTTTGCTCTTTGGTATGCCGAGGCGGTTGGCTGTGCCAGTGGGGATGGGAATGGTGGTGGATAGAATGGAGCGAATGCTGCTGGAACAAGACTCTTGAAGGAAAAAATTGGCAGAGATAATTGCCTGACCAAAAAATAGGATGAATGAGAGAGAGTTGCATTTAAAACTGTACCAAACACTAATAGTTCCCTCTTGTGCTGGATAGTGCAGGATGGTGAAAGTTAAGATACAAATCTAATTCTATACTACTCTGAAGCTCATGCCTTTCGACTCCACTAGAACTAGTCAAACTGGTGTTCCACGGGCTAAATTCAGACAGCAGACATATTTTGTTTGGCTGCACAGCATTTTAAAAAATGTGAATTGGCTGCCACTATGTAAAAATTGGAAGAGTTTACACATAAGTTCAGCTCTCCAGCTTCTCTTGAGTAACCGGAAGATCTAGCAACACTGGGTCAACATTCCAGCATGGCAGTAATTGACTGGAGTTGAATGACAGCTGCTCTCTTAAATGGAGGGGGTATATGCTCCTTAGTTCACCACAGTCTCTATGCATTACCTTCTTGGCATTTTTGTTTAGAATTCCTGCCACATTATGTACTACCTAACAAAGTACATGGTGTATTATAATAGGCATTGGGACACTTAATATTGGTTTGACAGAATTAAATGAAATTATTAATTAGAGCGGAAGTTGGGTGAATTCTGGATCTCCAACTGTAATGAGAGGCTTGGCACTCAGGGGAGGCAACGGGACAGCAAGTACAAATTAGGATGAATTAATGACATGCTGGCGGGAGCCTGAATTAAGAAAGCAGAGCACTGTGGCCTAAAGTTTGGGTGTTTTATCCCAGAGTTAGAGAGGAATGGGGGATCACAGAGGAAACCAGACAAGGAGAGGAAAGAGTCACAGAGGGAGGCAACAAGGAAGGAATTGGGGACCTTCAGCAGAAGTATGAGAAAAGGAAAGGACGGCTGTGGATCTGGAAGTTTATCAGTGATGTAGAGGTATTGGACCACTATCTGGGGGTGTCAGTGAGAGCTTTTTCCGGGGTGGAGGGTTCTAGTTGGGGAAAGCATAGATGGACATTCACTTAAGATTCATCCTTTTCTTTCCAGCATTGTCATCATTCTGACATCATCTAAAAGAAATTAGTCAATATCCATGTTGCATCCTTAAAGAATAAGGGACTGAAGAAATGTCCAAACTCTGTCCTTTTGTTCTAGCAGAATAAAACATTCATTTAATATGTATTTTGGACAATCACCAACCTACAGAGATTGGAAACTTCCCTCATGGATATATCTCCCCGTACATGTGCTATTGGTTTTGTGGATTTTCTGTGGTAAAATTAAAATTCTAGTTTCATTCTGCCTTATCACCCAGTTAGTATCTTTACGTGTGGCCTAACTGGCTGATTAGTGTGTGCTCAGAATGTATAAACTCATTTTAACATTAGCCTAAGTAAAATGTACTGAGGAAGATAAATTTTAAAATAACCCATCCCAAAGTCCAATGTCAGATATAGACAGATCACCTGTAGTTTTGGATGCAATCCTCTTCCTGCAAAAGCAGCACAACCAAGTCCATGTGCAATCCTTTCAAATCTGGTACTGGGGCATCAGGAAGGCCTTTGTTTCAGGAGGGCCATAGTTTGTCTCTCCTCTTTGGAGTTAAACCACCTACGTTTGCATCTTGACTCTGCCACCTGTCAACCCTGTGACCTTGGGCAAATCACGGAATTCATCAGTTAGATGAGGATAATAATAACTATTGAGAAGGTTTGTTCAAAGGTTTAAATGAGATGATGAATGTGTTGAATTAATAATATATGCGAGGCCCTTAAAGGCATTTTGAGGATGGTGAAACTTGAATCTATCATCAACTGTGGAAAAGTTATATTAACGTGGGTGCCTACCAGTTTATAAGAGGAAGGATGGGCTTGGATTCCGGAGTCTGAGTTATTTTGATTGCCATTGGGTCTAGCGTTGGAATTTAAGCGACCTTAAAAAAAAAAAAAAATCACTGAATCTCTCTTGACCTTTTTTTTTTTTCTTTCTTTCTTCTCAGCATTCTATAGTAGCTACGAAGAACCAGGAAATCTGAGGTCGTGTGCCTTATTTTTTGTAAGAACTTAAGGCACAGAGGGGCTGAGCACAGCCTCCCCGGGAGATAAGTGGCAGAGATCTACGCGCTGGGAGAAATGCTAGCCCCAGGGCGCCCTAACTTCCAACTCTGGGAGCAATCCACGCCCGGAAGCCGGCGGGGGAGGGGCAGCCCGAGGTGGTGGTGGGGGTGGGAGCCGATGCTCCGGGGTCAGCTGCGACTCTGGCGGGCTGTGCCCAGAGCCAGCCTAGGTGAGCCCAGAGGCGCGGGAACGCGCGCCTCCCGGCCCCGAGGAGTTAGGTGACGTCACCTCCAGGAGGGCTCGCTTTTTCATTAATGAAACCGGCCGGCGCGGGCGCATGCGCGGCAGGCCCCTTTCCCTCTCGCTTCCCCCTCCTCTTTCCCAGCCGCGCTCTCAATCTCTAGCTCGCTCGCTCTCCCTCTCCCCGGGCCGTGGAAAGGATCCCACTTCCGGTGGGGTGTCATGGCGGCGTCTCGGACTGTGATGGCTGTGGGGAGACGGCGCTAGTGGGGAGAGCGACCAAGAGGCCCCCTCCCCTCCCCCGGGTCCCCCTTCCCCCGCCCCCCTCCCCCCAGCCTCCTTGCCAACGCCCCCTTCCCCTCTCCCCCTCCCGGCTCGGCGCTGACCCCTCATCCCCACCCCCGTGGGAACGTTCGGAGCCTGCACTCCTCAGACCCTCTCGTCTTCTCTTCCCTCACCTCAGCCCCCGCTCCCGCCCTCTTCTCGGCCCAGGGCGCCGGCCGACCCTTTCCTCCGCCGCCCCCCGGCCGCGGGGAGGACATGGCCGCGCACAGGCCGGTGGAATGGGTCCAGGCCGTGGTCAGCCGCTTCGACGAGCAGGTAACGGGCCTGTGGCGGGCGGGAGGTGGGAGCGGAGTGGGGGTGGGGACGGAGTGGGTGAGGGGAGGAAGGAGCGGCCGCCTCCCTCGCGGCTGCCTAAGGCTCTGGAGGAAAGGAAGGGAAGGGAAGGGGGGATAAGTGGGGGTGGCCAAGGGGGGAGGTGCGGGGAAGGAGGGGATGGCTGGGAGCTGGGCTCCCCTTCCCTCCTAAGTTGGGGGGGGTGGGGCCTTGTCCCTGACCACCCCCTCCGACCCTCCATCCCCTTTATCCCAGCCCTTCCGCTTGCTAATAGGGATGAGTGACCTGGGGCGCTTTCAGGGGCGCTCCATCTGGATTTAATCATTACCCCCTTCCTTTTTCTGTTTTTGAACAGAGGTGGGTTAACATCTAGGGGTTCCCTCTTCCTCTTCCCTCCGTGACTCTCCTAACTGGAGGCAAGTAACTGAAGGAACCCTAAGGCCTGTCTTGTGTACCCCCAATAGGAGAACGGTAACATTCCGCCCCTCCCCCCAGTTTCTTCAGCTTCCTCTCTTGGAGGGGGAAGAGTAGAAGAAAGCAGGGAAAGCACAGGTTTTCTTACTTTTTGCTGCATGGTCTCAGCCTGCCCCAAGAGCTCAAGTGCACACACACACTGCACGTCTTTTTGATGCCCCACACAGACGTCCCCCCATATTCCGATGACACAGACTGCCGTTTTCATTGCCATTTGCAGTGGAAACCTCGGTTCTGAAATATTTCCCCCTTTTTTCCTTCCTTGATGATTGCATCCCTCCCCCCTTTCTTGCCATCGGTCTGAGGATGTAAATATTGTTTTTTTGAGTGAGAATCTTGAGGAGTAGGGGAAGAAGGGTGAAAGGAAAGTGGGAAACTGCATCTGAGCCATTGACAACAGAGAGGAAAGACAGCTGGGATGTGGTTCTGGAGCTGATAATTCTCCTAGTGTTTGTTGTTTTTGACTCTCCTCCTACTTGACAAGAGAACTTTCATTGAGAATATTTGGGATGGAAAAAAAGTTTCATAGCTCGGGGAGGTGACTTTTTATCCCCTGAGTTTTACACAATAAATCTTGGGGCTGATTAGAATGAATGCGCACATAGCTTTTTGTCAATGGGAATTAGTTTAACTTTGTATTGCTGTAGGTAGTTGGGAATGGTTTAAAGGGATGTTTTTTGCAGCTGCAGTTCTACCATGGGCTTCCTGTGATGAGAGAATTGTTTAAAGATTAAGTCAATCTATTTTGTTTACTGGATATAATCGTAAAACTGATTATGGGAGCTGAAGGGATGGGGGAAGGGTTCCACTTTTATTTGATCCATACACATTTCCTTACAGGACTCAAAGTGTTTCAGATCTACCTGAAACTTACTTAGGAATAGGCAGAGGAAGTTAGAAGAAGCTTATATAGATAATAGAACTATGAAACTGTCAGAGGCTTAAAGGAGTTGTTTCATCCATCCTTCTGTTTCCAGACCAAACAGCATCTAAACCAATTGTACTATTAATCCATCTGATGAAGTAAAATGTTACTGCATATAATAGATTGCATTACTGATATAGCATTAGATTTAAAACTTTATTAAAAAGACTTTCTCTGGGTAATTTAAAAAAAGGATTTAAAAGGCACATAGAAGAACTCCAAAGGTAAACCTTGTGGACAGCATAATCTATCTGGACATAGGAATTTGAAGGATTCATGTCACGATTCTTCCCAATTTTTAATATTTAAAAAAAATTTTTTCCAGTTATGTCTTAATTTTATTTCTTTATTTCTTACCTGTTCATGTCTAGGCTTGTTTACCATATCAGAAAATGATAGTTCTCTAAATTTTAAAAGAGGAATGATTCTGATTATATGCCCAGTAACTCAGGAACATATTTCTTCTTCCTTCCCCAGTGTTAGAAGACCTTCGGCTTTGTTGTTTGCTTTGTTATGTACATTGTGGAATCAAACTCACTCCCACCATCTGTTAATAATTAAGGACATAAGTGTTTAAAACAGCATTTTAATATATTCCTTACATTGTAATTAAGAGAAGGATACATAGGACAAATTATTCCTCACATTTTTCTTTCACAAGGTTGAAGTCCACTGACTTTGAGATGCATAAGTGTAAGGGTTTTCAGTGTTGAACATAAAGTACTTATATAGGTTAATTTATTATAGAAGTAATGTTTAATTCAAATTAGAGTTCATCTTAAGGTTGGAAATGTCTATTTTTAGTGGAGCATGGAGAGTTTAAGTGACAGCAGACCTAATAACAAGAGCCTCAGTATGAAAAGTAATAAATGCTGGACAATCAGGGGAATGCTTCTCCTAAGTATCCCACAGAATTTGTTTTAATAATCCATTACATATAAATAGAAGAGTTTACTTTTTTTTTGAGGAGAGGAAAATCCCTGCATGTACTGAGAGATATTTGTATAAGAATCTTAAGTGTTTCATGTGCTTAGAAAAGTTTTCAATTTTGAAGATAATGTCTGTACTTTGTTTTACTGGGCATAGAGTTGAGCTTTTCTTTTATTACAACTAAGATGTGTGCCTGTTGAACCATATCAGTCCCCAGGGACCATGTGCATGTGTAAAGATGGCAACTGTGTTTATGATTGAATTGATGTTTTGGTTGGACTTCTAATATTTGATGTGATTAAAGCAGAAATGCATTACTAGCCACTGCCAATTATGGGCATATTGAACTCTGATGGGTATTGCTTAGCAACTTAGTGCAGTAGAACCAGTTAAAAGAAGTGGTAGTGTTCCATCTTGACGTGTTGAGCTCAAATCCTTGTGGGTAAAATAAAATTCCTGTAACCTTGCTGATATTGTACCTAAATCTAAAATTTATGACCTAAGTTCAATGAGTGTTACCAATTTTAGAAATAATCACCTCCTTGATTAGGGAAATTACAGTTGCAAAAGTGGACAGCCAGAAAACTGAATGTATCAGTTACTTCTTGTGCCTCTCCTTAACTTGCCTTTATGGTGCCAAATAGTAAGTTTCTAAATTGAAACTGGCAAATTTTAGATATGTAGCTTTAACTTTTGGTTCATTAGCCCAGTTTCTTAAGAAATTAGAGCCTTCTTGCATATGTCACTTAGCTCTGTTACCCCACCAGTCCCTGTAGAGCTTTATTTCTGAAAGGAAGTAAGGGGAAAATACGGATATTTGAAGGTTTTTTTTTTTAAAAAAAAGAAATTGAAAGTCATCCCAAATGATATGTTGTAAATATGTTCATTTAAAGCAATTATATTTTCCATATCTGGTCAAGCAAAAGCAGTATATAAAAGCCAAAAAAATAACATTTTAAAGAACATGTTATAGCATAAACTGATTTTTAAAATTTATAATAGCTTATTGGTTATTCTTATACATTGAATATTAATTTGGAATATCCTTTGAATATGTGGTGTAAAATTCACAGTATAAAATGATTAGTAAATGTCTTTGGAGTTACAAACCATATGCTAATTGGCCAAGTAGTCAGATTTATAAAACTTTTAAGCTATTTTGGATTTTTAAAAAAATCTCCTAGGCTCATTGTTAAAACGTGGTCTGCAATTTTTATAAGGCCTTATAATAAGTTGAAGATGAATACTCTGTTATGGTGAGGGATATTTTGTAGTGAGAAATAATGCTTATGCTTTATTTTAGAACTCATATTTTTTGAAAATTTCCTCCAGCTGGTCCTCAATTAGTTCTCTGCACCCCCTTCCACTCCACATCTTGTCTAGGATCTGCTTTAGTCTTTACATGAGCTTCTTCCTTTATACCTTCAAACTTAGATTTCTTTTCTCTTCGAAATCAAACATTTACTTCGTCTTGCAGCTTTCTCTCTGTGGACCAATCAATCCTTTTCTTCCTTTTGTTGCCAGATACCTGCTGCCTCTACTGTTTCCTTCATAACTCTGAAAATTAGCTTCTGCCTCTGATTTCCTCCTGGATTGCTGCTTTCTTGAAAATGATTCCTTCTGGCAAAACGTAGTGGTCTTTGTTCAATTGTAAGGCCACTATGATGTTCCGTTACCCCTGGAACCAGTCTGTTCTAGTTCCCAAGACACAATACTTTCTTTTTTTTTTTTTTTTTTAATTTTTTTTTTGAGACAGAGTCTCGCTCTTTTGCCCTGGCTAGAGTGCCGTGGAGTCAGCCTAGCTCACAGCAACCTCAAACTTCTGGGCTCAAGCAATCCTACTGCCTCAGACTCCTGAGTAGCTGGGACTACAGGCATGTGCCACCATGCCCGGCTAATTTTTTCTATATATATATTTTTAGTTGTCCAGATAATTTCTCTCAATTTTTTAGTAGAGATGGGGTCTCGCTCTTGCTCAGGCTGGTCTCGAACTCCTGACCTCGAGCGATCCTCCCGCCTCGGCCTCCCAGAGTGCTAGGATTTCAGGCGTGAGTCACTGGACCGGCCCACAATACTTTCTTGTATGTGTGTTTGCAGGTCCTTATACTATGTTGATGTTCTCACTGATCCTTGAACACATGTGCCTTCTCTGTTATACCATGCTACCTGTCCCTGAATTGGAGTTCCTAAACAGTGGTCTGAGTTTTTTTCTGCTGTTCATTGCCTCTGTCCCTGTGCTAGCCATTAGCTCTTATACATCCTAGATTTCCCCATCTATTGAAAAAGAATTGACTAGAAAGTCTTTAAAATTCTTTGAAATTTAAATATTAAATGATTTTAATGCTTTAATAGTTCTGACACATGACAGTCTATTGGAAACTTACCCCACTTAATTTACCAAGCTATTTCTCATTATGCCTCAGCATGCATCTATGTTCCAGGCAGGTGAGCCCAGTCTCTTCTGTACATATCATGCTTCATTCTTGCTTCTTGGCCGTGGTTTATGTTGGTCCCTATCTGAATGCTTTAATTCCTCCTTTATGCTTTTCTGATTCCTGTCCATTCTTCAATGTCCAGCTCAAAATTTGTTTCTTCCATGAGATCTTTTTAGGCTAAACTCACTGCTATCCTCTTGGTATTGTCATCTGAGGTTTTATAGAACTGCACTGTAAGGTTTCTTACCTTAGGAGTGTTGGTTGAACACAGCTTAGCTTTGTTTTCTTTTCTCTTTTCTTTTTATCAAATAGAGTGTAAACTTTCTGAAAAGCAAGAAGCCGTATTAGAATTCTCTTGTACACACCCCAGTGCCCCACATAGTTATGAGCACACAGAACATCATTGATGGAATGTTTTTCGTATAATTCCTGGTCGAAGGGTAGACTGGCTAAAAAGTGGTACTTTTGGCTTTGTTTTAAATGTAAATAACTATTTTACTTCCATGTTTGTAATGGCCTAGATTTTATAAGGTCAGTGATATTTTAACCAGCAATGGGTTAAAAAAAAAAAAGTGAGCTTAAAGGAGGAACTTATATTTGTATTTCCTCTCATAGAGTAAACATGTTTTTTGAATCAGGTTTCAGATCTGATTAACTACCTTTGTAATCTTGGATTTATCAGTTACTGTTAATGACAAAGTCTCTACATGGGGAAATTTTTGCAATGGTCTGATAAGATAATGACTGTGAAGCACTTTGAAAAGTCTGAAATTATTCAAATATAAAATTTATACATCTTCTTTACAGCTTACTGATCATTATGTTTTCACCAAGTAAGAGAGAATGACTAGTCTCTGGGCATTCTCTTGTATGTACCTTGGCCAATATATACCTTTTTTGCATTTATTAACAAATATTTAGGGTACTGATAACATCCTTCTGTAACATACCATGGGTTTGGTCTGTTTTCTTTATTATCTGATTAGGAAGTATAGTAAAATGTCATAAGGTGCTGTGATTGCTAAATTGGGCCAGCAATGTTGTTACATTTTATTTTAAATATCCAGTTTTTATACTATTTTTATTTGATTTTTTTGATCTTTAGGAAATTAGGTTGTTTTCTTAAATCTACTTTATAAAACGTGTTTAACATGGAGAATTTTGTCCTTAAAAACGGAAGTTTAGTGATATAGTAGTAAGCATACTTTATTTTTATTTTTATTCTTGAAATTACTCAGATGGCTATGGGGCATTTTTGTTTTAACCTTCAAATTTGCTGTTGTGGGGTTCTTTGTAGACTCTATATTGTTTCATGAAACAACATGCTTTTAGGGATCAGCAGTTTATTAATTAAAAATGTTTTGTACATGTGTTCCTTAGGCCTCAGTCTATTCTTCATTGGAGGTGTGTGTGTATATATATTTATTATTAATTTTATATATATATGACAAGGGACAGGTATAGGAAGCCTCTTTTTTTTTTTAAAAAAGGAAGTTTAAGGAGGAGATTGTTCTATAGAAGTAGAAGGGGACATTTGTGGTCAGTTTAAACCGTTAAAAGGCTTAGAATCAATACCGAAGCAGAATATGAGCATCTTAAGCTGTTTCTTTGCAGAGGATTGACTTGTGTTTATAAAAGCATTGGCTTGTTTCATCTGACATCTATTAGAATACCCCATTTTCTTGGAGGTGGGAGGGAAAGATAAGACAAAATTTCTTTTGACCTTGAAGAATAGAAAAGTTTTACATTGTAGTGACTATGGATTAAGTTTAAAGTTTCAGCAGCTTGCAAATTTCTGTATCATACTATGTGGGTAGAGCCTTCAGTCAACAGAGCACTCTTAGAGTTGTGCTGAAGAAAATTTTAACATTATAGAATATAAATTATAATTGATATTGATAGTACTCTCACTAAAGTCTCTTAAAGTGGGTGCAATTGACTGTATATTTGACCACTTCAGATGTTTATGCTTGTGATATATGTTTATATTCTTCAAATATAACTGAGTGGCTTTTGAGCCATTGACTGTACCGTCAAAAGAAAGAGTTTCTGCTAAGAGAAGAAAGCTCCAAGCTAATACGGAGTTCCATCTTATTATAATGAAGAATTAGAGTTATGTTCTAAAAATTTTATATACTCTTAAGATAAATGGTACTAATTACTTTGCAGTAGCAAAAACTAGAAGTTTGAGGTGCAAACTTCTAGATTGCAAAATTTCTTTAAACCACAGTCTGGCACTCATTTGGTTTGGTTTAGGATTGCTGCTACAGCCTACAAGCTGTTGCTTGCCCTTATTCATATTTTATACCTTTGAGTGTCTTGCCCTATTGAATTTCAGAGAACTTACTTCCTGATGAAATCCTTACTCCATTCCACTTCACTATCCCACCATCCCCTGCAGGGTGGTATATCTAGTGCAAGAGGCATGAAGTAAATATAGTAAATAGTAGGACTTTAAGAAACTTGCTTTTAAGGACTTTTATTTAATGTATTTTTAATCATAATTTTATACCCAGTTAATGAACTTTTGGGTAGTTATGTCTCATAACAATCTCAAATGACCCTTTTCTGTTTAATTGTTGACAGATTTTTTTTGGGTAGTCTTCATAGTAATTTGGGCATGAGAAAAAACTTACCACCTCGAATTTGTGAGGGCAGCATACTAGATAGTAAAGGAAGAAGCTCTTAACTGTGAAACTTCCAGTGTGGCCTTGGGGAAGTCACTTACCCTCTCTGATCATCAGTTTTCTACATTTTCATCTGTAAAATGGGGATGATAACCTGTCGTACTCACATCATGGGTTTGTTTAATGTCTTAGGTATGAATATTTTAGATGAAAGGAAGCTATAAATAGTCATAAAATGTATTACCATCTGTAATTTTTTTCTATTCCTTCTTTATAGTTTGGTGATGATTTTTTCTCTGCATGAGAAGAAATAAAATTAAAGAGGCAAAGCAATGTGTTCATAATCATATGATATGTAATTAACGGAGTTTAAACTAGAGTGTGGTTATCTTAATCATTAAATCAGTAGCTTTTCAATAAATAGAGCTTTATAATAGTCTAAATTTTGTGAACAGATATGTAAAATGAGGGATGTATTGCTTCAAAGATGGTATGTTACATTTTACCTTTTTTGTTCATATTAGAGTATCAATCATTTTAGGTTGGTTATATGTTAGAAATAGACATAAGTTTTAAACATATCCTTGATTTCATTATGTATCATTCTCCTTATCAACTTTTCAAAGCTTCTTGGCTGCTAGAAGTTGTAACATTGTTTCCTTTTTATTTAGTTTTGTAATATTGTTTTGAACTCTAGATTTTTGTTGAGGAAAGTTGAATTCTTTAGGTGAGAGAATGAGATTTGTGAGACTACCAATAGGAGTATACATACAGTTATAAATAGGAGATTATGTATTTCATTCTTTTATCTTGGCAATGCACAGTCCAGTTTTATAAAGTTGGTTTTCATACTCTAAAAATATTTTACTTAGAGTTTGATTAAATTTGAGGCAACCTTTTTAACTCTGATAATATTTGAATGCCTTCTCCTATTAGATTTCTGGGTGTTTTCTTTTAACTTATTATATCTACTTTTTCAATTTTTCTTTTACCCTGTAACAACCTCAAATCTTTCATCTTGTCTTTCAGAGTATCTTTTCTCCTCTCCAGTTTGTACCAATGCCTTTTATTTCCATACCACCTTGGGGCTGGGAAAATGTTGTGCCTCTGTGTTCCAGGCCAGTTTCTTTTTCCTTTTGGGTAATTGAGGGAGAAAAAAAGAGAAGCATTTATATTTCCTGTTATGTTTCAGTTTTGGCCTCTGATAAGTGAATTTGCTGTAGAGAATGGGAGATGTAGTAGGTTTTGTTTTGGTCAAATGTTTGCAACCAAGATCAATGAAGACCTGATCTCTGGTTTTTCCCCTGACACAACTACTTTTGTGGTGGTGTGTAAATCTCCTGAATTCTGAGGCTGTTTTGTCATCTGTAAAAGAGGAGAATATAATCTGGCAGTTCAAAACTTTTATAATTCTTAAAATATATTGATTTTTTATTTTAGTCAGTCCTCTGACTGAAAAAATAATTTTAGTCACTAATTAGTTCACAGATCCCCTAGTTAGAAGGTGTCTGAAATTATTTAAGTCCTATGTCTGTAATAGCCCTGACAGACGATTGTCTAACCTCTACTTGGACATTAAAAAACAAAGTAGCAATTCATATTCTAGAAATACGGAATATGCGGTAAAATCATAAAAAATAAATAATCAGAACCATTTTTAAAATTTTGGTATATGTGATTAAGTGTGCTGATTTTCAAATTAGACCACCTGGGTTTGAATTTCTGTTCTCTCCTATTGTTTCTTAGCCCTTGACCAAGTTAATTCTTCAAGCTTCAGTTTTTTTACTTGTAAAATAAGGTCAATAATAGCACCTATTTCACAGAGGTGGTTGTGAGATTTAAATAAGGAAATATATGTAAAGTTTATATGGCACAGTTTCTGGCACAACAGGAGCTCAATAAATGTTAGTATTGTTAGGTTGCTGGAATTGAATGAGATACATTGCTTTATAATCTCTTCTTTTAATATAATGTGAGCACTTTCCATATAATTACATTTTCTTTTACATTATTTAAAATTTTAAGAGATTATATATAATTTTAATTTTTTCCCCTTTTTTTGAGATAGTCTTACTCTGTCGCCCAGGGTAGAGTGCTGTGGCATCATCAGAGCTCACTGCAACCTCCAACTCCTGAGTTCAAGCAATCCTCCTGCCTCAGCCTCCCGCGTAGCTGGGACTACAGGCATGTGCCACCATGCCCATCTGAGTTTTTCTATTTTTAGTAGAAGATGGGGTCTCACTCCTGCTCAGGCTGGTCTCAAACTCCTGACCCCAAGTGATCCTCCCACCTTGGCCTTCCAGCATGCTAGGATTACAGGCATAAGCCACTGTGCCTGGCCCTTTTTCCTAATATTTTTAAAATTTTGAATTTTCTACACTGAACATGTATTTTTGTAATCAGAAAAATAGTCAATAACAAAGTAAATAAGTGTTACCCAAAAATATAAAATGTGACTAGACTATGTCTAGGTAAGAAATATGGCCAGGTGAGGTGGCTCTCGCCTGTACTCCCAGCACTTTGGGAGCCCAAGGCAGGAGGATCAGTTGATGCCAGGAGTTTGAGACCAGCCTGTGCAACATAGTGAGACCCTGTGTGTACAAAAAAAAATTTTTTAAAAATTAGCAGGGTGTAGTGGTATGCACCTGTGGTCCTAGCTACTTGGGAGGCTGAGGTGGGAGGATCCCTTGAGCCTAGGAGGTAGAGGTTACAGTGAGCTATGATCCCACCACTGCACTTTGCCTGGACTACAGAGCAAGACCCTGTCTCTTAAGAAAAAATAATATATATATTAAAATCTCGATTTGTAGCAGTGTAAGGTTAGCATAAGAGTAGGATCTGAATGAGGTAAATATAATATGATGATTAAAGTACAACTTGTTACCGTGCCTTTAGCACTGTCTAGATGAGAAGGAACCATGAACTGCCCACATCTCCTTAACAAGTCTGTGATTTTTAGAGTTTTCAAGGCAGCCCTAACCTAGATGATACCTGAATGGTGGTAGATGTAGGGTAGAGGAGAAAACTGCCAGGAGCCAGCTTTTTTTAATGAAGAAAAAATATCTGGAAAATTGGTAGGTGACTGTGACAAGGTTTGTTAGTGAGTACTCATGAGTCATGAGCCTTAAGGAAGAGTGGGTAGAAAAATTTAGAATTTGGCCTTCCTGTGTCTCCTATTGATTGTTTCTAATTCTACTCTCTATAGTTTGACAGAATAAGTTTGTCCCTTTACTTTAAAAACATTTGTATTCCCTGGATTTTCCTTCTCCTACCCAGAAAAATTTCATTCATTCTTCAACCGTTTCTCAGAGGATGTGTTTCAAGACATCTCACTATGCTAACTGTTTTCCTTTTGGGGCAATAGTGGTCAGTACTGAGGCATACCATTTTTCATCTCTTCTCTCAATATTGTATACAAGGGTATTATATGAAACTTAAAATAAATGGCTTAAAAATGCTGAGCTTCAGATATAATATATTTTGGGTAGTCATTTGATTACCAGTGCAGAGTAAACCTATCAAAAATATTAATTAGCGTTTTTATATGTGTGTTTTTAAAGTTTTATTAGGAAAAGTTTCAAACATAAAAGTAGAGAGATGATTATAAATTAATCCCCATGTATTCATTACCCAGATTCTACTCAGTCTGTCTTCGTCCATATTCTTACCCATTTCCTGCTTACTACCTATTATTTTTGAAGTAATCCCATATATCATTTCAGCATGACTTATTCTTAACTCATGGTGACTTTAAGGAGCTGTGTGACATAAAAACAGAACTCAATTACTCATCAAAAAACTTGACATTGAGTCCTCATTTTCTACTAGAGTGAGTTAACCTGAGAAAGTCAGGCTGTCTGAGCTGTAAATTCCTAATATGTTGAAGAACATGCAGGTTGTGAAGGGGACATAAATGCTACCTGCCCTTTTTGGTAGGGATCTTTGAGAA
Organism: Eulemur rufifrons; assembly: GCF_041146395.1. Taxonomy (NCBI): domain Eukaryota; kingdom Metazoa; phylum Chordata; class Mammalia; order Primates; family Lemuridae; genus Eulemur; species Eulemur rufifrons. The sequence goes on from NC_090991.1 coordinate 18,916,980, forward strand.
TCAAAGATATGAGGTAAGGCCGGTGCAGTGGCTCATGCCTGTAATCCCAGCACTTTGGGAGGCTGAGGCGGGAGGATTACTTGACGTCAGGACTTCAAGACCAGCCTGAGCAACATAGTGAGGCTGTGTCTGTACAGAAAATAGAAAAATTAGCTGGGCATGGTGGTGTATGCCTGTAAATCCCAGTTAATCGGGAGACAGAGGCAGGAGGATTGCTTGAGCCCAGGAGTTTGAGGTTGTAGTGAGCTATGATCATGCCACTGTGTTCTAGCCCGGGTGACAGAGCAAGACCTTGTCTTAAAAAAAAAAAAAAAAAAAAGATATGAGGTAGTATGTGTGAGGGTACTTTCTAAACTCTAAACTGGAAAGCAAAAGTGCTTTACACAAGGAAGATCTCATTAGTAAATGCTGCTTCCCTGTATAAGTGCTAACACAGGTCATCTACATGATAGTCTTAGAATTATCTGTATGTTGACATTAAATGAAGTCCATAGTACTAAAATCACCTTTTCATCTTTACCCACTCCTGCATTTTGATAATTGCAGCAACATTTTCTCGTTGTCAGTCTGGTTCCTTTCTACTTTTTGTGACTTCCCAAAGTTCACTGACAGCATTTCCCTTATCACATTTCCAAGTTTTTCTCTCTACCTTTGGATTAATGCATGTAGACTTGAATTCAGATAAAGCAGGTAGTTGGGCTGTGCATTCCTTATCTAAGAGTTCTGATGACTCTCCATATGTTCTTTTTCAAATTTGAAGATCATTTTGTTTTCTGCTAGAATAATTAGAAGTAAAATCGAGTTGAATAGTTCTGCTTTTAATCACCTATGAGTACTATACTGTGGACTCTAGCGGTTCTTGTCCTTCCTTCCTCATCTTCTTGATCCTAATATTTTTTTAAAGTCTCTAGTTATCCTGAACTTTTAATTGCTCTTCTGTCAATTTTTCCATTGTGTATAGTGCATATCCTTTCTTAAATCTCCTTATAAATACAGAGCTTTGGTGGAGGGGAGAGGAAGAACAACTGGCATAGGCAAGTTAGTTTCTTTAGAAATGCCAGCTTTACCAGATCACTTAAGACTCAAGTACAGATTTCCTGGCTCCATTAATCATTTGAGTTCTAGAGGTGTGGACTATGGATGGTAGTTTTAAAAATCTCCCCAGGTCATTTTGATATAAAGCTGGTTAAAAAACGTTGTATGATACGCAGGCAGAATTTAACTTCTTGGTAGTATTCAGTAGGTCATAATACAATCATCTATACCACTGCAACAAGTTAAAAAAAAAACAAAAAAACCAGAACTGGGTGAACTTTAATAATCAGTATTGTAAAAAATACTGGAGGGCTATGGAAGTAATAAGGCCTAGATGAGTTAAAATTCTAGAGACAGAAGAGACCCTTGGAGCTGAGCAGAGGATTGCTGACATTTGCTGATTCTGGCCACAAACTGAAGAAAAAAGATGAACCCAAAGTGAACTGAGTCTTAATAAAACTGCATAGGCCTGGCCCAGTTAAATTCCTGATTAGATTGAGATGATTAGACTCTCTTATCCCCTTTGCCCAATAGAGGAAATAGAGAACTCTCACTGGGAAATTATATTCTGGAGTTTCTAAGGTTCTTTCATTTGCAATAGCCGGCATATAATTAACAATTTCTAGAGATGTGAAAAGGGAGAAAAATGTGATACACATTCAAGAAGAAAAAAGAAACTATAGAAGCAGACTCTGAAAATTGAAGTTAGCAGATACGGACTTTATTTTTTTATGTTATTTTATTTTTTGAAACAGTCTTATTTTGTCGCTGAGGCTAGAGTGCTGTGGTATTAGCCTAGCTCACAGCAACCTCAAACTCCTGGGCTCAAGCAATCCTCCTGCCCCAGCCTCCCAAATAGTTGGGACTACAGGAGCATGCCACCACACCGGGCTAATTTTTTTTCCTATTTTTAGTTGCCCATCTAATTTATTTTTGTTTTCAGTAGAGATGGGGTCTTGCTCTTGCTCAGGCTGGTCTCGAACTCCTGACCTCAAGTGATCCTCCCGCCTTGGCCTCACAGAGTGCTAGGATTACAGGCGTGAGCCACCATGGCCAGCCCATACAAGGACTTTAAATAACTATAATATACTAAAGAAAGTAGAGGAAAAGATGGACAAAATGGTTGAGAATTTCCATAGAGATTTGGAATCTATAGAAAGAAACCAAATGGACATTCTGGGAATAAAAAACCACAATATTGATCGCTTAGGGTGTTTCATTTATAATTTAATTAGAAGACTTTGGTGCAGGACTCTCTAGGACTTCATTCCACCCCTTGTCCTACTCTTCGTTGTTCTAAAAAAAAAAAAAGTCAGTTGAGTATATACTATTTTAGTTCCATGAGTGCAGGGACTATGTCTGTTTTGTTCACTGTTGTATTCCCAGAGCCTGGCACATTAAAAAACAAAACAAGACAAACAAAATCCTCCTCACTATTACCACAACAAACATCCTACAATTAAGACTAGAGAACATGTAGATAGGTCAATAGAAAATATCCAATTGAAAACCTAGGAGGAAAAAAAGTAGAATACCTCCTAATGTCGAAGACATGTGGAACACTAGTAAAAAGTCTAATGTGTAATTGGAGACTCAGAAGTAGAGAAGAGAGATTAGTGTGGTAGTTTGAGAAATAATAGTAAAATATGTTCCAAAACTGAAGAAAGACATCAACCCATAGATTCAAGTAGTTTAGCAAACCGCAAGCAAGAGAAATACAAAGGAAAGTACACTTAGGCATATCTTAATTGAACCGTTGAAAACTAGAAACAAAGAGGAACTCTTAAAAGCAGACAGAAGGAAAAAAAAGCATTGCTTTCTAAGGAACAATATAATATAACTGGTGGCTGACTTTTAAACACAGCTTTGGAAACTGGGAAATAACAGAAAGACATTTTTAAAGTGTTGGAAAAAAAAACTGCCACACTAGAATTCTGTTCCCAGCAGAAACATCCTTCGGACATGAAGGTGAAATAAAGACATTTTTAGACAAACAAAAGCTGGGAGAATTTATTACCAGCAGACATGCACTTTAAGATTACTAAAGGAAGTTTTTTAGGCAGAAGGAATATGTCTCAAGTTGATGTACAAAACCATAGAAAATAATGAAGAGCAATCAATTGGGTAAGTATATGAGTAAATATATAAGAATATTGCCTTTTTTTCCTGTTTTTAGGAACTTTATCACTTTTTGTTCTTTTATAATAGAATTTCTACAGCTTATATATTAAGGTAAAATTACCATATAATAAATAAACTGCACATATTTAAATCTGGTGAGATTTGATATACATATAAATCTGTGATACCATCACCACAGTCAAGATAATGAACGTATATTACTCACAAAAGTTTCCTTTAGCCGCCTTATAATCTGTACCTCCCACCTTCCCATCCCTAAGCAACCATTGAGCTGTTATTGTCTCAATGGATATATTATGCATTGTTTATCCATTCACCTGTTCATGGATAACTGGAGACAACCCAAATTTTAGCCATTACAAATAGTTACCTCTAAGATTCACGCACATGACTTTGGACATATGCTTTAATTTCTCTTGAGTAAATAAGCAGAAATGGCTAGGTTACATGGTAGGTGTACATGTTACAGGTAGTACGTCCTGTAACTTTTTAAGAGGCTGCCAAGCTGTTTTCCAAAGTGATTGTACCATTGTACAGTGGTATATGAGAGTTCCAGTTGCTCCACATCCTTGTCAACACTTCTTTTCTTTTCTTTTCTTTTTTTTTTTTTTTTTTTTTTTAAGTATAGCCACCCTGGTGGGTGTGAAGTGGTATCTCATCGTGGTTTTGATTTGCATTTCTCTAATGAATAATGATAATGAGCATCTTTTCATGGACTTATTTGCCATCTGAATATTTCCATTGGTGAAATGTATGTTCACATCTTTTTGCTCATTTTTAAAAAACTGGTATTTATTATTGTTTTGAGAATTTGTAATATATATGGAATACAAGTCCTTTATCAGTTAATGTGATTTGCAAATATTTTCTCCCAGTTTTTGGCTTGTTTTTTTGTTCTCAAATTCTTTCGAAAGCAGATGTTCTTAATTTTTCTGAAGTCAAATTGATCAGTTTTTTAAAAAATGGACCGTCTTACTGTTTTACCTAAGATACCTTTGTCTAATGTAAGGTCACAGGCATTTCTCCTATTTTTCTTGTAGAAATTTTATTGTTTTAGGTTTTGCACTAGGTCTGTGACTCATTTTTTGTTAGTTTTTATACTTGTGCTGTGTGCCTGTTGTTATGCCAGTACCCATAATCTTGATTATTGTAGCTTTATAGTAAAATACAAAGTCAGGTAGTGTAAGTTCTCCAACTTTGTTCTTTCTGAGAATTGTTTTGGCTAGTCTAGATCTTTTGTATATCCTTGTATGGCTTAGGGATCGGCTTGTAAATTTCTATAAAAAAGCCTGCTTTGAGAGGGATTATGTTGAATCTATAGATAAGTTTTGGGAGGATTGCCATTTTAACAGGCATTGTTTTTTAGTTTCAATTTCTGGTTGTTGCTAATATATAGATTTTGTTTATTGATCTTGTTTTTTAGATAGGCCATAGATTTTATTTTATTTTATTTTATTTTTGAGACAGAGTCTCACTCTGTTGCCCTGGCTAGAGTGCCACGGCATCAGCCTAGCTCACAGCAACCTCAAACTCCTGAGCTCAAGCGATCCTCCTGCCTCAGCCTCCCGAGTAGCTGGGCGTACAGGCATGCGCCACCATGCCCGACTATGTATGTATATATTTTTTTTTAGTTGTCCGGCTAATTTCTTTCTATTTTTAGTAGAGACGGGGTCTTGCTTTTGCTCAGGCTGGTCTCGAACGCCTGAGCTCAAACAGTCCTCTTGCCTTGGCCTCCCAGAATGCTAGGATTACAGGCATGAACCACCACGCCCGGCCTGGGCCATAGATTTTTTAAGGAAAATTTTGATTGTACCTCATAGAAGTCAGCTAAAAATATTTGACAGTTTAGTTTCCTACTTGACCTCTAGAAGCTGGAATACGTGTAAGGCATCTTCATATTATTAGACTGTGTAGAAAATTTCAGCTGAGGTGATGATGACTGGAACAAGAAGCAAATAGGAAGGATCAAGTCCTTTGTCCCTCTTCTAGTCTTCCAGTATCTCTTTAGTATCCACTTGGCAGAGCCTTAACAAACAGCCAGCTGACAGAGGAGAAATATAGTTTGCACGGTAGGCCCACTATCAGAAAATGAAGGATAGAAGGATGGGTTTGAAAATGAGAGAAAACAGTTTAGTAATTGGCACAGTCTGCCTCTTTGGCTACTCAGCAGCCCTACATGCCTTTATACAGGTATGTCATCTTCTGTACAAGAAAAAAAAAACACTCTAACTTTTCTGTAAGAAGACAAAAAATGTTATTTGTAAAAGTGAAGATGTCCTCTTACCCTCTTTCCAAAATGAGGAGCAAAGTCCCAATATTCATTGTATCCGTTTCTGGGTGACATTCACACTATTCATTTCTAAGCTATGTTAATTATGCCTCAGATTCATAGTCCTATTTGAATATCCTGTTACCTAAAGACTAAATTGTAAAATTAACCTTTACTAATAAAGATTGTATAACATTGAGAAGAGAGAAGAAATTGGTTTACACGCTCACTCCTCTTACCTCCATAATAAGGAAGAAAATATGTATAGCTGCTATAGACCTTGCTTCTGTAACTGATTAAGAGATTGTATTTCATATATATAAGTACTTTCTTCTACCCATTCTGTGTTTCCTTTGCCCTTATTCAGGAACTCAGCTGGTGGGGTAACCCAAACCTTCATTAGTAAACAATGTGAATCCTCAGTGGTTCTGTTTCATGTATGTGTGAGTGGTTGTAGTTTTCCATTAAAGTTTGCTCTTACGCATGTCAGTTTAGAGCAAATTTCAGGGAATCCTCAAGGTTCCAAACATAGTCCTCCCCGTCCCCTTATTTTGCCATAATCCAGTATCACCTAGGTAATCAGGATGATTATATCAGCCAAGAGAGTAATCCCCTTCTTTGTTGATGTAGTGCAGTGGTTCTTAACTGGGGACACTTTTGCCTTCCAGGGGACATTTGGCCATGTCTGGAGAGATTTTTAATTGTTATAACTTTGGGAGGGAGTGCCACTGGCATCTAGTAGGTAGAGGCTGGGGATGCTACCAAGCATCCTACAATGCACAGGACAGCCCCGGTAGCAGAGAATTAATCTAGTCCAAAAATGTCAGTAGTGCCAAGGTTCAGAAATCCTGCGTTAGTGGCTTGGAGGCAATGATCATGAGGCAGTTTCCACTTCCAATTCAGTGGAACGTGGTGGAATCATTCCTTCCTTGGGAACCAAGGCCTCTAAACCAGCAGATATCAAAATTGTAGGTACTGGAAGCAAAACTTAGGTTAATGGGGTTTTTAGGGCTAATGGTGACAAGAACCACTTCTATTTCTACCCTTTGATTCTCAGGCCCGTGTATTCTGGCTGTGGGGAAAACCATGTTGTATATTGGCTGCATTTAGTGCAGCCTGTGAGATAGAACACCCCCCCACCCCTTTCTTGAGGATTTGATCTTCCAACTAGCATTGTAACTGAGACTTCATCAGCCCACTCTGTTAGACCAGCTGCTTCCAGGTAATGGAGTATATTAGGTAAGACCAATGAATTCCAAGGCCCATAGCCCATTCCTGCACTTTTGCTGTGAAATGAGTTCCTTGATCAGAAGTAGTGTTGAGCAGTATACGTTGATCACGAACAGATGTTTCCCAAGACCTTGATGGTGTTGTTGGCAGAAGCATTGCTGGCAGGGAAGGCACAGTCATATTCAGAATATGTCTATTCCAGTGAGCACAAATTCCTGCCCCTTCCATGTATGTATATGTGTGTATAGTATATGGTTTGTTTTCTTTCTGTTTTATTAAAGTATGTTACTATCTACTGTCATTAGTACATTGTAAACATTTTATTTTCTCATTAAAAAAATAGGTAATAATTATCTGGCCAAGAAAAGTTTTTAGTAAATTGTAGATTTTTTAAAGCTATATTATGTATCTAGAAACCTTGGAGTAACTGTAAACTGGTGAGTTTTGAACTGTAGACTTTACTTAGGTGGATTTATTATTAGTATCTCTATCAGTGAGTTAAATTTTGTTGAAATCCACCTGGTAGAAATCCATTGTTATGGGTTACATGGTTGAAAACTTTTTAGGCTGCCATTTTTTTCAAGATATATAGATTGACTTGGTATACTTTAACATTTGTCATAGTTTACCAAATTTAAGTAATAACCATTTAATTTTATTGAAAGTTGTAGGGAAAAGGCTAAATAGGGATTGGATAAATTAAAGAACTTAGCTTTTTTTTTTTTTTATTACCAGAGTTGGCAATTTTTATTTGTGCAGTAGTGTATATGTTTCAGAGGCGTAAATTTTTTTTTTTTTTTTTTTTTTGAGACAAAGTCTCGCTCTGTTGCCCGGGCTAGAGTGAGTGCCATGGTGTCAGATTGTAGACTGTCTTTTGTTTGCCATTCATATCCTGTTCTTACCAAATCATACATATTTTAGGCATTCTTTGGAATTTGTTTTTGAACTCCTGGAAAAATGCTAAAATATAGTTTAAACCTCAGCATTTGTGAATTAGGGGTTAGGTTAGCGTTAGGGTTAGGGTTAGGCTGTCAACTGTTGAATGAATGAAAGAGTTTTAACTTTATTCTGTGGGTGACAGGGAGCCATTGGAGAGATTTAAGCAGGTGAGTAGCATGCTCACATGTTTTAAAGAGTGTTTCCTGGTAGTGATATGGAGGATGGATTTGAGAGAACAATATTAAAGGCAAGAAGGATAATTTAAAAATTACTGTAATATAGGAATGATGCTCTGAATTAGGGCACTGGTGGTGGGAATTCAGGGGGTGAATTAGATGTTTAGATGTGTAGGAGATGAAATTGGAAGGCTTCACGAAGGGGTAAGGAGTACAGGAGGCAGCTAAAGTATGTAAGCGTTGGTTGAGGAGAGGGAGAAGTTGTGAATGACAGGTTTCTTATTTCTTCAGGGAAAAAATTTTGAATTATTCCATAATGGACTTACAAATGGGTTGTGATCCCAAATGTTATTTTGAAGTTGAGTATTTCCTGTTGTATCTCTAAAGATGCTTTTTCCCCCTGCATGAAAACAGATCCCTCAGCTGCTTTAGATGCAGTCTTGCCATTGAAACAGGCATCACATTGTTTTATTTTGCTTGAAAGGGGTACTGTTGGCTCAGATATCTAATTGCATTTGCCTTGTTTTCTTAGATTGTTGTTTACTTATGGACCCAAAAGACCATTTCCACCTCTGTAATTCATTTGCATATAAGTTTTCAGATAAATTGAAGATGAATGTATTATGTAAAATATATGTGTTGTAGTATCAGCTGAAGATATATTTTTTTCCCCTGATTGACTATAGTGGAATCATTTTGGCATGGGGAAGAAATGGTTAAAAATAGACTAGTGGGTCATCTCTGTGTGAAGTCAGGAGGACTTCCAGGCAGGCCTAAGCCTGGAAGCTAAAGGAAACTAAATTTCTATTGGCTCTCCCCTCTTCATTATGATTCCAAGTTTATTTTGATATACATCTTTTTTTTATGAATGAAATTCTCTTTCATTCACCCTGATAAGTAACCTGGCCATTAGTACATGACTAGATAGCTGAAACTTCTGGCTTGAACTAAATTAAGTTATAAACTTAGCACAGTGGCAGGTGCTTGAACTGTTATAAATGCAATGTTACAACTAGCACATAGAATCTTTGCGTTTAAAAACCGTTTTCTTAGTCCCACGAAGGAGGTGAAGCCTGGATGGGAATCTTCACTGATAGTGCTGACTTTTCAATTTATTAAAATTTACAGTTTGTGAATTATGCTAGAATATTTTGTTAATATATTCTTAAAAATTTTAATCTCAGAGGTAAACGTCATAGACATTTAGCTGTGCCTAGTAACTTTATAGGAGAGTTAACAACCACATTCATATAGATCTGGTTAAATGTGTAGTCTTCATTCTCAGTCTTTCAAAATCCTTATCTTATTTAACATTTTCATTTTCAACATCAGCTGCATTATTTCTTTGTATAACTAGAAAAAGGGATGATTCAAAAATTTGGTTGATGGCTTTTTAAGGAATTGTAGTAGGAAAATAATTTTCACAGATGAAGATAATTGAAATACTATATTAGCTAAAATGATAACATAGAGGCAGCTTGTTTTGGTAGGTGTCTTAGTCTATTCAGGCTGCTAAAACAAAATAGTTTAGGTAGCTTTGAAACAACCAAAAGTTATTTCTCACAGTTCTGGAGGCTGGGAAGTCCAAGAATAATATTCCATTAAGCTAAGTTGAATGTACTGACTTGGGAGATAGCGGCAAGTAGCCTCCTACTCTACTGTTGGTTGTGTTTGTTCTAGAAAGTATTCTTTTTTTCTTTTCTGTTATTTTTCTCTGTGTGTGTGTTTGTATGTTTTAGGGAGGGAAGGAGAGAGAATATTTTTATATTTTTCTTTGGGGGACATTTATTTTTTATAAATATTTCTAATTTTCAAAAGATTGCAGATATAGTTGAAGCTATTTTGCACTCCTCTCTGATCCCAGTCTCTTCTCTCTAGTGTTAACTACTATTCTGAAGTTTATTTGTAATCTATCAGTTCCTGTTTTTATCCTTTTATTACATATATATGTATTTATAAAACAATTACAGTGTAACATTTTTACATAAAAAGCATGCTGTTAATATTCTTCTGCAACTTGCTTTTTAAGCCTGTTGCATTTTTAGACTTGATTCCTGTTTACACATGTGCATTTGGTTGATTCATTTTAACTGCATGTATAACATTCTATTAATGTTGTAAGATTGTCAGTTTATCTATTTCTGCTATTCAGGGACACTTAATTTGTTTCCGGGGTGTTTTTTTTTGTTATACTATTGTAAACAATGCTTCAGGAAGCATGTATTTGCATGTATTCTTGAATAGTTTTTATCTGACATAAAACGTATTGTGAAATATATATATATAAGAATATATGAATTATGTTTGTACTGGTTGTAGTTTAAAAAATAATATGTGGTGGCTCACACCTGTAATCCTAGCACTTTGGGAGGCTGAGGTGGGAGGATGGCTTGAGGTCAGGAGTTCTAGACCAGCCTGAACAACATAGCGAGACCTCATCTCTACAAAAAATAGAAAAATTAGCTGGGCTTGGTGGCACATACCTGTGGTCCCAGCTACTTGGGAGGCTGAGGCAGGAGGATCACTTGTGCCCAGGAATTTGAGGTTACAGTGAGTTAGTATCGCACCACTGCAGTCCAGCCTGAGCAATAGAGTGAGACCCTATCTCTAAAAAAAAGTACAGAGAACTCTTGTCACTGCACATTCAGACTAAGAAATAGAACATTGCCAATGCCCTGGAAATTCCTTTATGGCCCAAGTCACATGTCTTATTGCTCCCCCTACCACTATTCTGAATTGTATTAAAAACATTTTCCTTGCTTTTGTTTCCCTAAACAATTTATTGATTTGTTTACTTGTTTTTGATCTTTAATTGAATAATACTGTCAGTATTATGATTTCTTTTGTAAGCATTCTCTTTTTGACTGTCTTCTGTGGTGTTGCATGTAGTTCATTCAGTTTTACTGCTATATAGTATTTCATTATTTGTGTATACCACAATTTATTGTATCAATGATGAACATTTGGATTGTTTCCAGGTTTTTGCTATTACTAACAGTGCTGCTTATGAACATTCTTATCCATGTCTCTTGTGCACGTGCAGGAATTTAGAGTATATATCTGGGAACAGAATTGCTCAATGATGGGGTATGGGCTTGTTCAGCTTTACTAGGTAATACCAAATTGTTTTTCTGAGTGTTTGAACCATTTGATAATCCCACCAGCAATGTATAAGTGTTCGGGTTGTTTTGTGTCTTTGCCAGTGCTTGGGGTTGTCTGTTTTAAAATTTTTTATCTATCTAGTGGGTAAGAAATGTTATTTCATTGTAATCTGAATTTGTATTTCCTTGACTACCAGGGAGGTTCAGCTTCTTTTCAGGTGTTCATGGACTGTTTGTATTTCTCCCATCCAAGTACTAACCAGGCCCGACCCTGCTTTGCTTCCGAGATCAGACAAGATCAGGCTCATTCAGGGTGGTATGGCCGTGGACTGTTTGTGTTTGTTATTCTGTGAAATATCTCTCTATATTTCTTGTTCATTTTTCTATTTGGATTGTTTAATTTTTCCTGATTGATTCATAGAAGTTTTTATGTGATTTGGATCTAATTCTTGATATTTACATGTGTTGGAAATATTATAATTGGATTTTTAAAAATCTTTTTTTTTTTTTTTTTTTTTGAGACAGAATCTCACTCTATCGCCCTAGTGCAGTGGCATCATCATGGCTCACTGCATTCTCAAACTCCTGGGCTCGAGTGATCCTCCTGCCTGAACCTCTTGAGTAGCTGGGACTACAGGTGTGCGCCGCCACACCTGGCTAATTTTTGTTTTTGTAGAGATGGGGTCTTGATCTTGCTCAGGCTGGTCTCAAACTCCTGACCTCAAGAGATCCTCCCATCTTGGCCACCCAAAGTGCTAGGATTACAGGTGTGAACCACTGTGCCCGTCCTGAAAATCTTTGTTATCTTTTAATGGTTGAAGTTTTTGATTTTAATGTAGCTGAATTTATCAGTCTTTTATGATTTGTGTTTCTTTAAAAAAATTTTGTGTCTTTCCTGATGTGTCTTTGTGTCTTTCCTAACTCTTCTATATTATTTTCTAAAAGGTTTTTAGTTTACACTCTTATATTTAAATCTCTAATCCACAGGGAATGACTTTTGTGTAAAGATCCACTTTTATTTTTTTCCACATGGTAACTGATAACTGATTGTTTCAGCCTATTTATTGACTAGTCTGTTTTTCCCTTGTGATCTGTAATGCTTCCTTGGTTGAAAATTAAGTTTCCTTATAGGCATGGGCTCAGTTTCTGGGCTATCTGTTCTGCCATTTGCCCTAATGCCAGTGACCCATTTTATTATTTATCTTAACTACTGTAGCTTTATAATAAATCTTAATATCAAGTATGACAAGTCCCCCAACCTTTTCTTCAGGAAAACTCATGATAATGCTTTTCCATATTTGTTTTAGAATCAGCTTATTGATTTCCATGAGAAATGGTACTGGATTTTGAAATGGTATTACATTGAGTCTCTAGATCAAGTTAGGGAGAATCAATTGACATCATTATGATATAGAGGCTTCCTATTTAAGAACGTATTATGTTTTCTATTTATCTTTTAAAAATTAATTCTAATTAAATTTTAAAGTTTTCTACTTATGTAAAGAACTTGCACATCAAATGTCAGAATTTTTGCTAGGATTTTTTTGGTTATTTTTACATGGTATTTTTAAAAATTATATTTTCTGATTGTGTATTGAAATACAACTAACTTTTATTTTCTCACTTTTATTGACATATCTGTAGAGTCATTTGGATTATATATGTAGACAGTGAATAATCTGCAAATAGTTGCAGTTTTGTGTCTTATCATTAATCTTTTTTCCCCTCTATGCACCTATTAAAGTTTTTCAGTGTTGAATAGCAGTGATGGCTGTGGGAATCTGTCTTTTGTCTTTTGTTTTTTATCTTAAAAGGAAAACTTGGCTGGGCGCGGTGGCTCACGCCTGTAATCCTAGCACTCTGGGAGGCCGAGGCGGGTGGATCGCTCGAGGTCAAGAGTTCGAGACCAGCCTGAGCAAGAGTGAGACCCCGTGTCTACTAAAAATAGAAAGAAATTATATGGACAACTAAAATATATATATACAAAAAATTAGCCGGGCATGGTGGCGCATGCCTGTAGTCCCAGCTACTAAGGAGGCTGAGGCAGTAGGATCGCTTAAGCCCAGGAGTTTGAGGTTGCTGTGAGCTAGGCTGACGCCACGGCACTCACTCTAGCCCGGGCAACAAAGCGAGACTCTGTCTCAAAAAAAAAAAAAAAAAAAAAAGGAAAACTTTTATTATTTCACTGCAAAATACAGTGTTTGCTATAAGTTTTTTAAAAAATAAATGCCCTTATTAAATTAAGGAAGTACTCTTCTACTTCTAGATTGCTAAGTTTTAAAATTCCTAAGTAGATGTTGGGTAATATCACATTTGATCTTAGCCAAAAGGCCAAGAAGTGATGTTGGGTAATATCAAACACTTACTCAACCTCCATTCAGGTGATTATATAATTTTCTTCCTTTAATCTATTTATAACAAACAAATGGCATCATTTATGATTTCTAATAATTAAATTAACCTTGCATTCCTGGGGCTGTTCTTATTGAAATGTACGATTTTAAAAAGTTTATTTCTAGATTAAATTTGCTGATATTTTGTTTAGAGTGTTTGCATCTATGTTTATGAGTAAAATTTATTGATTTGTAATTTTCCTTACAGCCCCTGTCTGGATTTCATATCAAGGTTATTCTAGCCTTATAAAATCAATTGAGAGTTTATCTTTTTATGTTCTCTACATGTTTATGTAATACTGGGATTTTTATATTGACTTAAACTTTGTTAGGACTCTCATAAAAGCCCTTTGGGCTTAGTATTTTCTTTGAGGGAAGATTTTAAACCACTGATTTCATTTTTTGAATTGTCATCAGACTATTCTGATTCTTTTTTCTTGAATCAGTTTTGGAAAATTATATTTTTCTAATGTTCATTTCAACTCAAAAGTTGGTCGTGATTTTTTTTTTATGATCTGTCTGTTTAATCTCTGTGGGAACTGAAATTCTGTTGTATGTTTCACTCCTAGTATTTATTTATTCCTTTTTTTAATTTCTTTCTGTTTATATATGTTATTTGTTAGTTTTGTTAATTTTATTGTCTAGTTTTTGTTTTGTTAATTTTGCTCTTATTTTTTTCCGTTAAATTTATTCTGTTCTTTTTTTTTCTGACTTGTTAATCTTATTTTTATTGTGGTAAAATATACATAATATAAAATTTACCATCTTAACCATTTAAAAATTTTTCAGTGAGATAAAATACACATATATAATTTACCATCTTAACCATTTTTTTTTTTGAGACGGAGTCTTGTGTTGTGGCGTCAGCCTAGCTTACAGTAACCTCAAACTCCTGGGCTCAAGCGATTCTCCTGTCTCAGCCTCCCAAGTAGCTGGGATTACAGGCATGCGCCGCTACACCCAGCTAATTTTTCAATTTTTAGTAGTGATGGGGTTTTGCTCTTGCTCAGTCTGGTCTAGAACTCCTGACCTCAAGCAATCCTCTTGCCTCAGCCTCCCAGAGTGCTAGTATTACAGGAGTGAGCCACCGCGCCCGGCCCCATCTTAACCATTTTTAAGTGTGCAGTTCAGTGGCAATAAATAGATTTATATTCTTTTTTTCACCCCTGCCTTCACTTCTCCCCTCCCCTACTCCTTCCTGGCCTCTGGTAACTACCAGTCTACTCTCTGTCTTCATGATATCTACTTTTTTAGCTTCTGCATATGAGTAAGAACATGCAATATTTGTCATTCTGTGCTTAGCTTATTTCACTTAACATAATGGCCTCCAGTTCCATCCATTTTGCTGCAAATGAAAGGATTTCATTCTTTTCTATGGCTGAATAATATTCTGTTGTGTATTTATAACACATTTTCTTTATCCATTCATCCATTGATGGGCACTTAGGTTGATTCCATATTTTGGCTATTGTCAATAATGCTTCAATAAACATGGGGGTGCAGATATCTCTTTGATATATTGATTTCCTTTCTTTTGAATATATATCCAGTAGTGGAATTGCTGGATCATATGGGAGTTCTATTTTTAGTTTTTTGAACAACCTCCATACTGTTCTCCATAGTGGCTGTACTAAATTACATTACCAGTAGTGTATGTGGGTTCCCCTTTCTCCATATCCTTGTCAGCATGTTATTGTCTTTTTGATACAAGCCATTTTAACTGGGGTGAGATGATACTGCATTGTGGTTTTGATTTTCATTTCTCTGATGATTAGTGATACTGAGTTACTGATGATATGTTTTTTCATATACCTGTTGGCCATTTATACCAATGTCCTGGAGTGTTTCCCCAATGTTTTCTTCTAGTAGTTTCGTAGTTTCAGGTCTTCAATCCATTTTGATTTGACTTTTTTTGTATGGTGGGAGATAGAGGTCTAGTTTCATTGTTCTGCATATAGTTGTCCAGTTATTCTAGCATTGTTTATTGAGAAGACTGTCCTTTCCCCATTGTAAGTTCTTGGCATCTTTGATGAAGATGAGTTGGTTATAAATGCACAAATTTATATCAGGGCTTTCTATTCTCTTCCATTGGTCTGTGTGTCTTTTTTTTAATGCCAGTACCATGCTGTTTTGGTTACTATAGCTTTGTAATAATTTTGAAGTCAGGTAGTGTGATGCTTCCAGCTTTGTTATTTTTGCTCAGAATTTCTTTGGCTGCTTGGGGTCTTTTTTGGTTCCATATAAAATTTAGGATTTTTTTCTATATTTGTGAGGAATGTCATTGGTATTTTGCTAGAGATTGTATTTTGCAGTTCAAATTTGTAAAATGTAGTTGAAGGTAGTTGTTGATTGTTCTCTTTCTCTGAAATCACCAAATTATCTATAGAGTAGTTGGTAGACTGGCAGGGACCACCTGTTGTTCTTGGACCACAGTTTGAGGCATATTGCACGAGGTAATGGAAAAAGGTAGTTGTTAAGGGAAATAGGAGAGGTGGTGTAACACACTAGCTCATTCTTTTACTCAGCAAGCATTTATTAATTGCCTTTTAAAACATCTAACCACAGGGGATAAAACAGATTACAAGAAAGATACCTTCCCTGCTCCCATGGAACTTACATTCTAGCATGAGCAACGGATATTAAACAATTTATTATCTGGTTATTATAATTGTTATAAGAACCATATGGGAGAGATCAAGGAAGGTCATCACAGCATGTATGAGACACCTGCTCTGAGATTCAGGATGGCATCTCTGAAAACATGAATAAGGCAAGTGGTAGGACAATGAGAGGAGAGTGGCAGAGAATGAGCCTGAGAGATTAATTGGGATATAATGATAACTATGGGATTAAATGATGTGTATAATGTATTTAGTGTCTGGTACTTGTGCTCAATAAGTGTTAATTAGCAATTTTATTATTTATAGGAATACCGTTACATTAGATGATCAAATAGGAGACCCCTCGCAATAAATTTATAAAGACAAAAGTTTTGTGTCAACTGTACAATAAGATAATATATCCATAGAGTTTGTTATTACTTAAATCCCTTATTATATAGAAATTTTGATGTTTCAGAAGTATTGTTAGGGCAATCCCCCTTCTGTGTATGTACACAAAGTAGATAACTCGCCTCATAAAGATGTCTGCACACCCATGTTCATTGCAGCATTATTCACAATAGCCAAAATACGGAAACAGCCTAAGTGTTTGTTGACAGTGGATGAATAATGTGGTGTATATGTATATAAAATGAAGTATCACATGGATTATATACTGGAATGGAATTAAGGAATTCTCTGGAATAAAGAAGGATATTCTGTCACTTGCCACAACACAAGTGGACCTGGAGGACATTATGCCAACTGAAATAAGCCAGACACAAAAAGAAAAATATTGTGCGATCTCACTTATATGGGGAATCTAAAAAAGAAAAAGGTCAAATATACAGAGATAGAGAATAAAAGTGGTTGCCATGGGTGGGAGGAGGGAGGAAATGGGGATATGTAGCTGTAGGTCAAAGGATACGAAGTGGCTTATACTAGTATGAACAAGTCTAGATATCTAATGTGCTACATGAGGACTGTAGTTTATAAAATTTATTAGGGATTTTGGTTAAATAAGTAGATTTAACTGCTTGTCACATACATACAAAGTTGATGGATATGTTAATTTGCTTTACTATAGTAACCATTTTGCTATATATATGTGTCCCATAACATCATACTATAAACCCCAAGTATACACAATAAATTTTTTTTTAAAAGGTATTACTGGGGCAGAGATCAGGCTTAACTTCTTCACAATTCTGTTTCTAGCACCCAGCATAGTGCCTAACACATAGAAGATTCTGTCTTTTTTTAAAAAATCTGAAGTGTTTACTAGAAGTTCCAGGTAACCTAGAGACATCTAGGAAGGATATGTGATTACAGATACAAGAAGTAATTCTTCTTTCCTTTTTTCTTACTACCATGTTGATGGTGTTTCTTCAATGGACTTATAAATGGCCTTTTGATTAGAATTTAAATATTATCCTTTTTGTACATACTTTCTATAGTCAGCAAGGATCTGTTGGGACAAAGTCTTATTTTTCTTTTCATGGGGGGTCTGTAATTGGTGCTCTCTAACTTTCCAGCACTTGGACTCACGATGTATTACTTATATATTGCTGCAAAACAAATTACCTCAAAACTTAGCAGCTTAAAACAGCAGACATTTATTATTCACAGTTTCTGTGGGTCAGGAATATAGAGGTGGCTTAGCTGGGTGCCTCTGGTGCAGGGTCTTATGAGGTTGCAATCAAGCTCTTGGCTGGGGCTATAATCATCTGAAAGCTTGAATTGGGGTCGGGAGGATGTGCTTCCAAGTTCACTTGTCTAATTGTTGGCAGGAGGACTTAGTTCTTTGCCATGTGGACCACTTCGTTGTAGCCTGCCTGAGTGTCCTCGTGACGTGGCTGTTGGCTTCCTCTAGAGCAGGTGGTCTGAGAGAGAGAACAAGACTGTCCAAGATGAAGGCGTCTATCTTTTATATCTAACCTCGGAAGAGACACATCACCACTTCTGCTCTATTCTTTTAGTTACAATGACCAACCTTGGCTCAATGTGGGAGGTGTGAATATCAGGAGGCATGCTCGTTGGGGCTATCCTGTAGGCTTGCTGCCTCCACTCCATCAGTGGGATCAACTTCCAGTCCAGTATATTAGTTGCATTTAGAAGTGTAGGTTAATTGAACCAGTACTTGATCGATATTTGTATTTTGCTGTACCTTGAGATTTCCCACATTTCTGAGCTTATTAGTTTGTTTGACATTTTTTGCTACTCTGTTCTTTTTGCTCTCTCCATTTTCTCCTCTTTATTTTTTTATAGTTATCAGATTTATTAGAAAATAATAGTGCAGCGTTTTCATGAAATAGTTAGTACTTTTAAACTTGGGGATACCTCAGAAAGTTGTATCAAGCACAGATGCCCTTCTCACTCTGCTTGGGCTCTGATACCCTTTGTTCTCCCACTTACGCTCCCTCTACCCACCGGCATGGACATCCTCCTTACCCTGCTCAGGCTCAGAGACCCTACCCAGTGCTGCTTCCCTGTGTGGATATCCTTCTTACCCTACTCACAGTCTGTGCTGGGACACCCCTTCCCCCCATTTAGAAGCCCAACACAGTCTCACACCCCTTGCTGGGCCCCACTGTTTTGTCTCTCTCTCTCTCTCTTTTTTTTTTTTTTTCACTCAAGCTCTACTTGCTCACCCACTCAGGCTTTGATACTCCCATTGGGGCTAGCCTCCTTATGGGGGGCTTATCCGATTTGGGCTCTGACACCCTATGTGGTCTGCTCTCTCATATAGATAACCTTTCTGCCCTGCATGAACTCATAGCCTGTGGCTGGCTGCCCTCTGCAGTGTAGTCTCTCCTTTAACCCATTCATGCTCTGACACCCTTGGCTGGGCTGCCTGCCAAATACGAGCACCCTGTTCATCTGGCTCATGCTCCATTTCCTCTACATGAGTGCCTTACTTATACTGCTCAGACTCCTACATCCCCCCTCTCATAAACACGCAGATGCCTACCTTGCTCTGCTCCACTTAATGGCTTTTGTATTGAATGATTGTACAGAATGAAGAGGAGGGAAAAAGGAAGAGCCAGCTTTTTATGGGAATAATGTGATCCAAGTTTATGTTTGACAGAAACTTACTTCCCCCTGCTTCAGTAGTAGGTATCTGGAGAATCTAGAAAGGGCATTTGGGAATTTGCTTGTGGAGCTTCAGTAATAGTTAGGACTATTGGTGTAAATAAGTTCTTTATTTGTGAATTGGGTATAAATTGGTTCTTTATTTGTGACTCAGGGGCTTCTATGTATGAAAAACTGGGTAGTCTGTAAGTTCAGGATAGTAGGAAGGGAAGAAATTAAAAAGTGTTTAGGGAAGGGTGATATTGGAATTCAGTTCTGGGCAAAACTGGTTTGGCTCCATGCTAGTCTCCTTGGCCGCAAATGTCTTTCTAGCATCCATATTAAAAGAAAACCAGTTAATTACTTAATGTCTATTTTATTAATATGAGCTCAGTATTAAATTTCAGAATGTTTTCCTAATTTTAGTCATTCATGTACTATCAGTTTAGTCATATTTTATATCATTTACTTAGCTTAATAACTTTAAATTGGCTTACCTTTTTTTATTTAGCATTGTCAAAGGAGTAATATCTTTGTAATCATAGGTTTGATTGCTAATTAGGTATTTTAAATCACAATTAAAATGGAAATAAAACTTAAAAAAATTTAAAGTTAATTAGCTGATATATGAAGAGTCCTATTACTAATGGTACAGAATCCACTTTGGGAAGTGTGTTACTAACCAGTATTAATATTTGATACATTTTCCTTGTTTGGAGTATCTAGAGCTGATGCCAGATGCTTTTCCCCCAGTATGATTTTTTTCTTTGCTTTTTCTTTCATTTAGATGAAAACTTACATTATGTGAATTTAAATGTAATCCCTACCCCCGTCATGGTCTGAAGGGCCTTTCAGAAACTGGTTAGAATGTACACAGAGGCAAAAATTTTAGCCGTGACCTTTTGAAGAATTTTCTGAGTGAAACTAGAAACAAATTATCCATTGTTCATAGAGTGCTTTGCTTAATGTTATGCCTTCTTTTGTTAAATCCTCTTATTTGCTGAAATCTTGTATATTAAGTAGCTAATAGTTTGTTAATAGAGATCATGATTAAAAGGTGATTATTTTTCTCCATGCAATTTAGACCTTTACATTTCTTCATTATATCCAAAGATTTCTATAATGTGGCATGAAATATTTAAAGAGTTTAGTTCACTTTTCCCACAAATTGTGAAAGGAATGCATCCCAATTGAAAAGAGGAGAAACTCATAAAAATAAAAGAAAAAAATCTCATTCTTATCTCTCAAATACAATGATCTTTTTTATTTATTTTGTTGAAAGTTTTTTTTCCCCCCCTCCACTCCAGACATAATTATTTCCTTATAGGTGTTCCAATATTACTTTTTGGGTGAAAAATGGAGTACAAGTATGGTTTAATTTTATTTTACATTAATACTTTAAAAATTATTGGTGAGATAAGCATATTTTCATGTATTTACTGACCATCTGTGAATTGCTTCATATTTCTTCAATAGTTTTTCCATTAAGTAGTCTTAGTAATAGATAAGCACCTTATCTATTAGTTATAGAACCCTTTTGGTAGCTAATTATTATACATTCTTATTTGTTTCTTTGTCAGCAGTGTATTTTTCTTTCAGAATTGACACTTTTTTTTGGTAAGCAAATACATCAGTTTTTTTGTTTGTTTTTGTTTTTTAATGGCTGCTATGTTTTTGTCTTGCTTAGGAAAGTCTTTCCCACTCCAACATTATGAAATTATTGCTTAGTATTTGTCCTAATAGTTTTATGGCTTTGTGTTTTTTTATAGTAGGTTCTTAATCATACATATATTTTTAAATTTGGTGTGAGTTATTCTTTTTAGATGGATAGCCAGTTGATCTGGCATCATTTTATTGACTAATCCATTCTTTTACCACTCATTTGAAATACTACCTTTATCATATTAAATTTTTATGTAAATACTAATATCTGTTCTGTGACTGTAATTAGTTTATACTTTGTACTTACAATGTACAGATTTTGTTGTAAGAGCTTTAATAGTACTTTTCAGTACTTGATAATACAGTTCTCTTGTTCTTGTTTTTCAAAAATTTCGAAAATTTCTTTAGGTGTTCTTAGAAATGTATTCTTCTAGATGAACTTCTGAATCAGCTTACCATTTTAAATAAGCATCTCCCTTTCCAAATCTATTATAACATCTCACTACTTCTCCTCTACTCTGATTAGTTTAATTTAAGCTACCATCTTTTCTTGCCTAGACTGTCTTCTAACATAGAGGGTTAGCAAGAGGGTTCTTTTTAAAACATAAATCAGATTGTCACTCCTTTGTTTAAATCCTTTCAAAATCTTCCCCTGTGTTTTGGTTATCTATTGCTGTATAATAAGCTTTGTGGCCTAAAAACAACAAATTTTGCTCACAATTTTTTTTGGTCAGAAATTCATGACAGGTTCAGCTAAGCAGTTCTCCTCTGTTCCATATGGTGTTGGCTGAGGCCGAAGAATCCCTTCCTATACGGCTTCTTCAGTCACATGTCTGGCACCTCAGTGCTTCTTGGCCTGACACTCCACAATGGCATCTCATTCTTCAGAATCTTTGCATGTGGCCTGGGCTTCTCACAGCATGGTAGTCTCAGAGGAATATCAATTTTTACATGGCAGCTGGCTTCCAGAAGGAGGGAAATAAAAATTGTCAGACCAATAAAGAGTTGTGCCTGCAACTGCATAGTATGTCTTCTGCCATATTTTATTGGTCAGAATAGTCACTGGACTTGCTAGATGCAAGGAGGTAGAAATGTAGATTCTACTTCTTGATGAGGGCGTGGCAAAGTCTTATTGCAGAATAGCATGTGAGATGAGCAATACTGTGACTTTATTTGGAAAATATAATCTGCTATATCATCAAACTCAAAATAAATTCAAAGCTCTTAAAATGGCCTGAAAGGATTTTCATGATCTGACTCCTGCTTTTTGAATCTCTGACCTCGTCTCCTACATTTTCCACTTTCATTCCTTTTGGGTTAGTCACATTGGCCTCCTTGCTAGGCTTTAAATTGCCATGCTCGTTCCAATTTCAGATCTGTGGTACTTGGAACTACTGCCTTGAATGCTCTTCTTCAGATCTTTGCATGGTCTTCTCATTCTTTTGCTTCATTTAGATCTCTGCTCAAATGTCACATCTCCAGAGAGCTTTCCCTGACCACCATATCTGATATATTCTTGGTTATTTAGAACTCCTTAATCTTGCTTTTTCTTTTCTTTTTTGGGGGGGCGAGGGGAGACAAGAGTCTCAATGTGTTGTCCAGGGTAGAATGCAGTGGCATGATCATAGCTCACTGAAGCCTTGAACTCTTGGGCTCAGGTGATCCTCCTGTCTCAGCCTCCCGAGTAGCTGGAACAACAGGTATGCACCACCATGCATGGTTAAACTTTTTCTTCTTCATCGATTTTAGTGCTATTTATAATAGGAGCCTGGGACTCTGAATACCACTTTTCTTCCCTGCCTGGCTTCTGAGCAAGTTGAGAAATAAAAGTAAAGATGGAGGCCAAAATAAAAATCATATATATACACACATGCATATATACATAAATAAATAAATAAAATACACACCTACATACACACAGACACACACACCCCCAACACACACTGATCAGTGTTAACTTGAAGACCCAAATGGGCTTACTAACTAAATCTAAAAGGCAGACTTGCCCACCCAGTCCCAGGCAGTGTTGGCCACTCCCTAGTGCAGAGTTAGGACCCTGTTCAACTCTTAGCATGTTGAAGTAGAGGAAACTTCTTGCACTGAGCAGCAAGCCTATTCCCAAGTAAAGAAGAGTAGAGCTGACTCGTGCATGCCCTGTTCTCATTTTTATTAATCTGACTAAAGGGGGATGAAGGAAGAGGGGAATAAAGGAAGTGTCAAGAATGACTCTCAGTGCTGACTTTGGCAGCACACATACTAAACTTGGAACGATACAGATATTAGCATGGCCCCTATGCAAGGATGACATGCAAATTCATGAAGCGTTCCATGTTTAAAAAAAAAAAAAAGAATGACTCTCAGATCTCAGATGTGGGAAACTGGGTAGATTGTGGTACTATTAACTAGGATAGGAAACATGGTAGGATGATTATGAATTAAGCTTTGGAAACATTGAGCTTGAAGTGCCTACAAGCTACCCATGTGTAGAGCAAAATAGGCATAATATTAATACAGCTGAAGATCAGGGGGAAGTTTACGTAAAAGATGCCAGTTTGGTAATTGTTTTAGTTTTCTATTTGTTTTGTAACAAACTACCACAAACATAGTGGCTTAAAACAATACAAAATTATTATCTCAAGGTTTCTGTGGGTTGGGAGTCTGAGTATTGGTTAGTTGGGTTCTCTATTCAGGTTCTCACCAGGCTGAAATCAAGATGTCAGCTGGGGCCACAATCTCATCTGCAGCTTAGGGTTCTCTTCCAGCTGTGCTGATTGTTGGCAGAGGGTTCAGGGGGATCTGGGTATATAAGATGTTTGGAAGCCCTAACCCAGATGTTTCCATTCCATGTGTCAGAGTCTTATTCTTTCCCAGCCAGAGCCCTGATCTTGGCTTAGCAGACCTGTCTTGTTTGGGAGTTCAACCTTCTTAGAAGCCCAGCCTATAGGTGATATAGATCTATATCTCCATCTGTCTCTTATATATAGCACATAATACGTGTATATATAAAAATGAATAAGTGCTGGTTTTGTTCTTAGGTTTCTCTGCCCTCCTGCTGCAGGAGAAAAGAGCCTCTTTGTATTAATGTTTTCAGGAAGGCACTCTGGCTTTCAGACTTAGCTTTCAATTGGCAGTTAATCAGCTTTTTCTTACCTTTTTTTTTTTTCCAGAGCTCAAAGGGTTTAGTAATATTCTTCCAATTCCATTGTTCTGTTGTTACTATTTCGCCTTCATTTCCAGCTGTAAAATCCCTTCTTAGCACCTGCTATTGCCCTGGAAGCCTAGTGCAGGATATTTATGAAGGCGTTCCTTTGGGATCCACACCTGGGAGCAAGGAGCATTGGGGAGGTGTAGAATTCCTGGTGTAGTGCAGGCAGGCCTCTAACATCAGCTTGCCATGAGGAGCTGTGGAGCTAGAATGGCCCTTCTGAGTTGCCCAGAATTGGCCTGAGATGTCCAGGTCTTTACATTGCCATATCAGTCATTCATTGAATGTGGGCTACCCCTGGAAGAGTGTGACCTTGAGCTGTATTGTTCTCTGCAGGCAAGGGAATCCCGGAAGGGGCTGACAGCACTGCTAGTAGTTAAGGAAAGTCCTTCTTTTTTTTTTTTTTTTTTTTTTTTTGAGACAGAGTCTCACTTTGTTGCCCAGGCTAGAGTGAGTGCCGTGGCGTGAGCCTAGCTCACAGCAACCTCAAACTCCTGGGCTCAAGCGATCCTCCTGCCTCAGCCTCCCGAGTAGCTGGGACTACAGGCATGCGCCACTATGCCCGGCTAATTTTTTCTATATATATATTTTTAGTTGTCCATATATTTTTTTTTCTATTTTTAGTAGAGACGGGGTCTCGCTCATTGCTCAGGCTGGTCTCGAACTCCTGACCTTGAGCGATCCACCCGCCTCGGCCTCCCAGAGTGCTAGGATTACAGGCGTGAGCCACCACGCCCGGCCGAAAGTCCTTCTTTGAAGGAGGAGCTGGGCAGCACCTTAGTGTCTACCATAATTCTTCTGTATCTACTAAGTGACCAGTTTGTTTTTGTTTTTTATCATCATTATGAGCTCCTGGATTTAAACACATGTTTAGCACACTTTCTGTTGATTTATGTGTATGGAAAAGTCTACAAATTGTAAATACACAGCTCAATAAATGTTCACGAAGTAAACACACCAGTATAACCAGTACCCAGATCAAGAAATAAAACAATAGTGGCAATCCAGAAGTTCCCCTCTCCTTTGTGTTTCCTTCCAGTCACTACCTTTCAAGGATCCCTGCCATCCTGACTTCTAAAATCACAAGACGAGTTTAGCGTGTTTTGGAAATTTATGTAACAATAATGCAATGTATCTTTTGTTCAAACTTCTTTTAGTCTTTTATTTGTGAAATTAAGCTTTTAGTTTTAAGTTATTTATTCTCATTGCTGTATAATTTTTATATACTAGGTTTTTTTAACCATTTTTGCTATTGATAGACATTTGGATTGTTTCCAGTTTCTGGAAATTATAAAAAGTGCTGCTGTAAACATTGTTGTACATGTCTTTTGGTGAACATACACACATTTCTGTTGGGTATATATCTAGTGAAATTGCTGTCTGTGTGTTCAGTTTTGGCAGATAATACCAGTTTCCAAGGCAATTACTGATTTACACTTCTATTAGTAGCATATAAGATTTCCATTTGCTCCTGTTCGTAGAGCATGTAGCCCTCTAGGGCTTATAACTAAGAACTGTGTGTATTTACTAACACCTTCCACTAGCAGGTTCTGAACTCTATAATCTTTTGTTGTCTTGAGGCTGCAGGCTTTCATACTCTGCTCTGGTTTTCAGAAGTTTTTGGCTTAGCCTTTTACCTTCTTCCACCCACTGCTGCATTTGAGACCCCCTCAGGTCTTCAGTTTTGTCATTCCAGCCCTCGGTGAACACCAGAATCTCTGATGGTTTCTCTTTCCCTCAGTAGAGGTACTTTGCCTAGAAAAGCCTTATTTCTCAATCTCTCTTTCTGTCCAGATTCTGCAAAAGCCCCAGGGAAAAAGCAGCTGCAGAAGATCACCTTACCTCACCATAGCTCACCCCTTTTTGGAATCTTAGGCTCTCTAATCCTCATTCCTTCAGTAGCTCTCTGAATTCTTCAGACAGATGGTTTTTATATTTCCTCTTTTGTTAAAAAATAAGTTGGGGGAGGGAGGAGTTGTTTTGCTATAAATTACTCTGTTCTACATGGAAGCAGTAGTATGGATTTAAACCATTTGATGTTGCAATAAATTAAAATTGCTATCCTTAACAATGTTCAAATTATTATTACATTTTTGGCCAGTGGGGCCTTTTTAAAATTCATGTATTTTTAACTTGATTCTTACTAGTCTGTTTCTGTCTGGTATGATCAGATGTTCCAGGCTCATCATTTACCTTTTTGCTCCAAGCATAGAATCAGCTGTTTCCTAAAGGAGTCCTGATTCTTTTTACTGGGGAAATGGTATTTCAGGATTACAATTGGGTAGGGATTACTATGGGATTGGTCATTAGTCATTATTGCTATGGGATTGTTCATTGTTTCTGGACATTTTCATTGGACAGAGGTAGAAGTACTTTTTTTTTAAATATGAAATAAAATACATTGAGTTCATATAGATACTTCCAATTCAAACTCAAGACTACAGGATTTTTACTTTACCATTCCTCTATCTTCCATGCTGAGATTCTTAGTTTTTAATGACACTAGGAGTGATAGAATTAAAATACCACATAATTATTCATTTCCTTGGTCCCACACTATGTACAGGATCAAGATTTATCTTCAATTTTTTTGTCCCTGGAGTATATTCCACTAGTAGTATACAGTCAACTTAATATAATTTGAAATCATTTAGAATAGTTCTTCTCTTTGTGATGATACCATTAAATAAATGGTTACAAATTTCAGTTCATTTGTTTATTTTTGATTCTAGATTTGCTTTTTAAAATATTTTAGTTTGACATTTAAGTTATATAGTTCTAAAATGAAATCTAAAAAAACAAGAAATATAGATTCTGTTCTTGTCACCTTTACCTTCTCTTTACGCCCTAAAGGTTAACCACTACAAAGTCTTTTTTCACGTTTCATCCTTCTGCTGTTTTGTGTTATTTTTTTTCTTTCTTTCTTTTTTTTTTTTTTTTTTTTTGACAGAGTCTCCCTCTGTTGCCCAGGCTAGCATCAGCCTAGCTCACAGCAACCTCAAACTCTTGGGCTCAAGCAATCTTTCTGCCTCAGCCTCCCGAGCAGCTGGGACTGCGCCACCATGCCCAGCTAATTTTTTCTATGTGTTTTTAGTTGTCTGGTTAATTTCTTTCTATTTTTTAGTAGAGATGGAGTCTTGCTCTTGCTCAGGCTGGTCTCGAACTCCCGACCTTGAGCGATCCTCCCGCCTTGGCCTCCCAGAGTGTTAGGATTACAGGTGTGAGCCACCACGCCCGGCTAGTTTTGTGTTATTTCTTAATATAAGAAGATACACATATATACACAGATATATTTCTATCTCTTCCCCCTTCTTAGATGAATGGTAACATATGTACATATTTTTCTCTACCTTTTTTTAGCTTAAAGATATATCCTAGAGATTATTCCATTGTTGAATGAATTTGGACTCATTTCTGTCATTGTTTTATGTTACATTTATATTTATGCAAGTCTTTTATTTAAGTGTCATAGTGTGATCTATGTTATTTGTTCTCTCAGCATATATTTTAGTATTTAAAAAGGTTTATGTATCAGTTAGGTTTCAGTCTGAGAAGTACATTATGGGATAAGGAATTTATTATAAAAATTAGACTATATACAATTTTGAGAGGACTGGAGAGGTGAAGATCTGGAAGGAGGAGTTGGAAGATCAGAGACTGTCACTAACCAGATCCTCTAAATCAGTGGCAATGGGCAGACAAGTTGGAGCTTTTAGGGAAATCTGAGAAGCCAGTATGTCCAACCATGGAAGTAGGATTATGAAACAGGAGCTTTAGAAGGGCCTTCTGGGAAGCTCTTGGCATGTTAAGCTCTGTAGATTTGCAGCCAAGCATCTATGGTGGGTCACTGTTGGTCAGCAAGGTGAGCATGGTCAAAAGAAAGAGCTGGACATAGGGTGGAAGAAAGGGTGAAGGTTGGAACTCTCTGGGCATATCTGCCTCTCATTGTATCTGACTGTGAAAACCTTCAGAGAATAATACTAGGTTGGTGCAAAAGTAATTGCGGCTTCAGACCATGAATTTTAAATCATAATAACTAGGCTCATACACATCTTTATTAATCAAAATAGGAACCATTACAACCAACACATTTTTACCAACAAGAAATAAGTTTGTTCATTCCTGTAGCATAAAAATCCGTATGTACTTTGGGATTCGATGAACCCTTGGAAAGCATTTTCTGCATCCTGCTGGTTGTGGAAGTGTTTTCCCTGCAAAAAGTTGTCCAGATACTTGAAGAAGTGGTAGTTTGTTGGCGAGAGATGAGGTGAATATGGCAAATGAGGCACAACTTTGTAGGCCTGAAGCGTTGGTTGTGCGACATGTGGCAGAGCGTTGTCATGGAGAAGAATTGGGCCCTTTCTGTTGACCAATGCTGGCTGCAGACGTTGCAGTTTTTAATGCAACTCATTGATTTGCTGAGCATACTTCTCCGAGGTAATGGTTTTGCCAGGATTGAGAAAGCTGCAGTGGATCGGACCTGCAGCAGACCACTGGACAGTGACTGTCACCTTTTTTTGGTGCAAGTTTGGCTTTGGGAAGTGCTTTGGAGCTTCTCGGTGGAACCACTGAACTGGTCATCGCTGGTTGTTGTATACATTCCACTTTTTGTGGCACGTCACAGTCTGATGGAGAAATGGTTTGCATAATGGTTGTGCACAATAATGGTTGTGTACAATAAGAGAAGATGACACTTCAAAGCGACGATTTTTTTGATTTTTGGTCAGCTTATGAGGCACACCCACTTATTGGGCTTTTTCACCTTTCCAATTTGCTTCAAATGCTGAATGACCATAGGATGGTCAACGTTGAGTTCTTCAGCAACTTCTCGTGTAGTTATAAGAGGATCAGCTTCTATGATTGCTCTCAGTTGGTCATCGTCAACTTCTGATGGCCAGCCACTGCACTCCTCATCTTCAAGGCTCTCTTCTGCTTTGCAAAACTCCTTGAACCACCACTGCACTGTACATTCGTTAGCAGTTCCTGGGCCAAGTACTGTTGGTGCTGCAGAGCTGCTTTATGACCCATTTTGAACTCGAATAAGAAAATTGCTCAAATTTGCTTTTTGTCTAACATCATTTCCATAGTATAAAATAAAATATAAAATAAAAGCAAGTAATAAGTCATTAGCAAAAAAAATGAAGTGAGAAATGCGCATTAAAATGATGTATAACGTAACCACATTTATTTAAGAATATATTCCAGTATCAAAGGGCAAATTTCAAGAATTCTAAAACCGCAATTACTTTTGCACCAACCTAATGGCTGCTGTTTCACTTCCACATTTCACACAAATCTTGTGTAGGTTGAGTAACCCTCATCTGAAATGCTTGGAACCAGAAGTGTTTTGGATTTTTTCTTGGTTTGGGAATATTTGCATTATACTTACCAGTTGATCATCCCTAATCTGAAAATATGAAATCTGAAATGCTCCAGTACGCATTTCCTTTGAGAATCATGTCAGTGCTCAAAAAGTTTGGATTTTGGAACATTTTGGATTTCAGATTTTTGGATTCGGGATACTTAGCCTGTACAAATTACTCTTTAGATCAATTCTAGCCCAGAACCATACAGTGAATGGGATTCTGGGAAAGTGGTTCCCAGACCACTTGTTGATGCAACACACACCAGCACAATTTGTATTTTTGTACCATTACATTCATACCTTTACATAGTATTCAAATTTTCTTCTCTTTTGGGGGAGGGGTATTATGTATTGGTTTTCTACTGTGAGCAATATTGAAATGAGCTACTAACCTCCTTTCCTTATCTCTTTCTTTCCCAGCATTTGGTATGAAGTAATACTCTTTTACTCTCAGTTAATAACCACAAGACAATCAGGAAGCATATTCTACTTTTTATAAGCCCTCACTACCCTCTCCTCATTTTAGATAATTGTATCTATACTATCAAGTATACATAGCAATTACATAATATGCTTTCTCAGTTCTTTTAGGAAATACCGTCATGCACCACATAATGATGCTTCAGTTAATTATGGATTGCTGTATACAGTGGTGGTCCCATAGTATTATAATACTGTATCTTTATCTTTTCTATGTTTAGATACACCAGTAGTTACCATTGTGTTACAGTTGCCTGCAGTGTTCAGTACAGTAACGTGCTGCACAGGTTTGTAGCCCAGGAGCAGTAGGCTATACCATATGGCCTAGGTGTGTAGTAGGCTCTACCATCTAGGTTTGTATAAGTACACTCTATGATGTTTGCACAACAGTGAAATTACCTAAGGATGCATTTCTCAGAATGTATCCCTGTTGTTAATCAATGGCCGGCTGTATATATTTAATTATCCCTATTAATGTGGATGTCTGTCTAGTCATTTTGATCATCTGAAGCATATTCTCTAGTAGGTCTCTCAGGAAAAGGTCAAGGGAACAATATTTCTTAGGTTATTGGAGTTGAGAACAGTTTGATTGTCATCATTATACAGCTGTCCCAGTTGGTTCCAGAACCTCTCATGGATACCAGAATCTACAGATGCCCAAGTCCCTGATAGAAATGGCATGATATTTGCACATAACCTATGCAAATCCTCCCATATAATTTAAATTATCTCTAGATTACTTATAATACTTAATACAAAGTAAATATTATGTAAATAGTTGTTATACTGTATTGTTTAGGGAATAATGACAAAGAAAAAAGTCTGTACATGTTCAGTCCAGACACAGTTTTTTTTCCCAGATATTGATCTGCAGGTCATTGGTTGCACAGATGGAGAACCCATAGGTACGAAGGGCTGATTGTACTTGGAACTCCAGTTTGGCTGAATATACACAATCCTTAGTTTACATTTTTTTCCTTTGAGTATGTACAACTTATGTTACTCCATTGTCTTCTGATACAAAGTTTTGTCAAAGTCTGATGACTGTCTAATTTTTTTTTATTCCATTTATATATATATATGTATATATATATATATATATTTTTTTTTTCTTTTTTTTGAGACAAAGTCTCGCTCTGTTGCCCGGGCTAGAGTGCCGTGGCATCAGCCTAGCTCACAGCAACCTCAAACTCCTGGGCTTAAGCAATCCTTCTGCCTCAGCTTCCCCAGTAGCTGGGACTACAGGCATGTGCCACCATGCCCAGCTAATTTTTTTTTTACTATATATTTTTAGCTGTCCAGATCATTTCTTTCTATTTTTAGTAGAGACGGGGTCTCGCTCTTCCTCAGGCTGGTCTTGAACTCCTGACCTCTAGTGATCCACCCGCCTCAGCCTCGCAGAGTGCTAGGATAATTTTTGTTTCTTATGTAAGTGACTTCCTTTTTCTGACTGGCTGTGCAAAGGGTTTTTTTTTCTTGTTCATACAAGTTCAATAGTTCTAATACAATATATTGGTTATTCTGGGTCAGTTTTTCCATGTTTATAGTATGCCCTTTAAGTATATAGCTTCAGGTACTTTTTTTAAATTTCAAAAAATTTTTTTCAGTAAGGTTTTTTTGAATTCTAGTTTCTAATACTCATTCCATTGATTTGGTTTGTTTCTTTGGTGACTCCTGTTATACTTATGTTGTATCTTTGTCTATCTTCCTTGTCATTTTATTGCAAATTCTCATTTTTCATTTCTTTTTTATATTACAACTTTCCTCTTTTTTTTTTTTTTTTTTAACCTTCTTTTTCTCTTAAAGCATTGTCTTCTGTGTTAATTCATTCGTGTGCATCTTCTGGTTAATCTTCATTTCTGAGATGATTTTTCTTTTTTTTCCCTAATTCTTTCCTGAGTTCTATCAACTGATTTCTATTTGTAATTCTATTTTATGTTATTTCATATCCTTTATCATTTTCTTAATTTCTCTTGGCTCATTTTGAAATAATAATTTATCATTTTTATCTGTTGATAGACTTTTTTTGGCGTGCTTTCAGTTTCTGCTGTCAGACGCTTATGTTTTTCTGTCTTATTTTTTCATATATTTTAATAATAATTCTACATATGATTTGGCCCCACTCCTTTTTCATTGCTCGTTTTATGTGAAATTAGTTTTCCTAAATTTATAGGAGGGAAATGTAGGCCAGGAGAGCTTTGTATCTTCATGGCTCTAGAGCCCGGTCAAAACTTTTTTCCATGAGATTAAAAAAGTATACAGTCTCATTCTTTTATAGCTCTCTTGGCCTTCTTCCTCTTTTTCATCTTTATCTGGATTTTTTTTCCTTTGCCCGCTTTTCTTCTGTTGTAAGGGGTGGGGAACCTGCAGCCTCAAGGCCACATGTGGCCCTTCAGGTTCCCAAGTGTGGCCCCTCAACTGAATCCAAACTTCACAGAACATATCTGTTTATTAAAAGGATTTGTTGTGCAAAACTTGGATTCAGTTAAAAGGCTGCATTCAAGGATCCAGAAGGTCACATGTGGCTGTGCTTTTCTTTGAGGACACAATACAATTTTGGGATCTCCCCTTGTCAAATGATCCATCACACCCATTAGACATTTCTTTTCCTCTCCTTTCTCTTGCAGTAGATCCTTATGCCATACCAGTACTGTAAGTGTAAGTGGTTTGTCCCTATTTGCTTCAATTTTTTGGGGAGTGGGGGGAACATTCTTGTTGTATACATTTTCATGTAGATGTCCGTGAGTTTGTGGTTTTACTAGAGAAATTCTAGTTTCTTTGCTATTTTATGGGGCACTTGGGGAGAGTCACAAACTGCACTGCAGCTATTGCCATCTTCTGAAGTCCCTGTTTTTGGCCCTTCATATTTTTTTCCTCCATAATCTTTATAATTAACATTATATAATTCTGTAGCTTGTCTTCTCCCCTCTCCTTTGTACCTTAAAAATGTGCTCCCCACTTTTATTTAGTATTTTTTCACTATCAAATTAATCACCTATTACTAACTGACTTATACTTGGGAATGTACTTAGTCTCTTTCCAAAAATGTGCCTACCACTTTTATTTAGTATTTGTTTACTATCAAATTAATCATCTGTTAGTTAACATAGCAAACTTGAGCATGTACTTGGTTGGTCTCTTTCGACATTTAGTTGTACCATTTTCAAAATGAGAAAGTTGGACTCAGGTTTGTTTCTTGGACAAAGGAACCTCACTAGGGTTCTCTGTTAGTGTTAGCAGGGTCTAATATTAAACAGTAAATATTTTTCATGATGCTTTAAATCAAATTGCTGCTTTTGAACAGAGTAGAGGTGAAATTTTAGCAAGTAGAACTTAACTCATTCTCAGAGAAATGTAAATGTGCTCTCCCCAAAGGATATCTTTTTCCATGGGATTTATCTATTGTTCTGTTACTCCCTCAATTGTGTAGCTATGAGGGTGTTTACCTTGAGTCACTCTTACAGTGTTTGTTCCAGGGTTTGTAGTTTTTTCTTATTTCTGAACAATCGGCAGTTATTTGCTATTAATAACTAGAGATCTGGGGCATAGATTTTCTCGATCTGTTTTTTAATGTTTGAGTTCAGTGAATATAAGAGAAAGGATTGTATACATTTTATTGCAGACGTCCTCTGAAATATTTTTGTCTATAAGGAAATAACTTTCTGTGAGTCATTCATTCTTATAAAGATGCTGGGTAAAGAATTTAATTTGGTAGGTAGATTCTTCTTTTGTACTGAAGAAAACTGCAAAAATTAAAATTTCCAAAGAATTTAAGATTGGCTATAAATGCTGTCATATATTCAAATTGGAGCTTGAGATAAAAATACAGGTAACCGTGGTTAGTAAAATTTTCCCAAAATGTCATGATTTTTATTGAGAAATAAAAAGTTATTTTTAGTTACTGTCAAGGATAAGCTCTTAACGTATTTTTCCCCCCTCAGCTTCCGATAAAAACAGGACAGCAGAACACACACACCAAAGTCAGTACTGAACACAACAAGGAATGTCTAATCAATATTTCCAAATACAAGTTTTCTTTGGTTATAAGTGGCCTCACTACTATCCTAAAGAATGTTAACAATATGGTGAGTATTTGGGTTACTCATTTGGGGAGAATTTGCTTTGTTTTGTTTTTGATTTAAAAATTTGGAGCAGCATATTTTGAAGTATGGGAAGTAATTTTCTATGGACTTTGGGTATAACCATTTGTCTTATTTTATAGATGAGCACAGGTAACCTTTTGACTTTCATTTGAGTTTTTGATTCTTTCCTTTGAAACTTCCCTTATTTGTGACCCTATCTCCTTTTCCTCTGTTTTTCTGGAATTACGGTTTCATATAGTTTTTGTGTCATATATGAGTTGACCATGGTAAGTATGCTTTTCTTTAGCGTCTTGTTTGTTCCCAGTCCTAAATAGATAACAATTAAAGTCTGATCTCATAGTCCTAAAATGTGGGATTTATTTTTGTGAAGATATTAATGTTTTTTTTCTTCCCCCTGTAACCTGTGACAGATTCTATAGTGGAGAGCCTGTTGTTGAAACAGTTTTCCTCAAATACCAATTTCATCAAGCAATTCTAATTTTAAAAGCTTATAGTTTTTTCTTTCTTACCATTTTATAAAGTCTGTTGACATTCCCTAGACTTCAAAGTACTCTAACTGTTCTCCCTCCGTGACTTTGTTTTTTTTTTTTTTTTTTTTTTGAGACAGAGTCTCACTCTGTTGCCCAGGCTAGAATGCCGTGGCATCAGCCTAGCTCACAGCAACCTCAGACTTCTGGGCTCAAGCAATCCTCCTACCTCAGCCTCCCGAGTAGTTGGGACTACAGGCATGTGCCACCATGCCCAGCTAATTTTTTTTTTACTATATATTTTTAGCTGTCCAGATCATTTCTTTCTATTTTTAGTAGAGATGGGGTCTCGCTCTTGCTCAGGCTGGTCTCAAACTCCTGAGCTCAAATGATCCGCCCTCCTCGGCCTCCGAAGTGCTAGGATTACAGGGGTGAGCCACCGCGCCCGGCCCCTCTGTGACTTTGAACATATGTCTCTTTGTCTCTCTCAGGTGACCCCTTCCTCTCTATCAATTCCTATCTTCTCCTTCATACTCAGTTCAAAGCAACTGGATTTTTCTTGATTATCTCCACATTCTCTGCTTGTCCTTAGCATTTATAATCTCAGTTTGTATTGAGTGACAAAATGACTTGTGATTGATTATGATCAGTCCCTTTTTTTTTTTTTTGGAGATGGTCCTTAGGTTTATTAGGTCATGTTCTAGTATGACATTGAAAAGACATGCAGTCAGTCACCTTTTTGTCTTATTTCCTTATTTAGATACTTTTTTCTTTTCTTTTTAGTTGATATAATAATTGTACCTATTTATGGGGTACCTGATGTTTTGAGACATAAAATGTATAGTGATAAGATCAGGGTAATTAGCATATTCATCTCAAACATTTATTTCCTTGTATTGGGAATGTTCAATATCCTCCTTCTAGCTATTTGAATGTTAACTATAGTTATGCCACAGTGGTATAGAATGCTAAGACTTATTTCTCATATCTAGCTATAATTTTGTATCCTTTAGCAAATCTCTCCCTATTCTCCACTTCCCCCACCCATCCCAACCTCTCTCGATTCTACTTTTTAATTCTATGAGATAAACTTTTTTTTTAGCTTCCACATACGAATGAGAACATGCAGTGTTTAACTTTGTTTGTATCATCTTTGGTGTGTTTCCTTTTAAGAAAGTTGTTAGGATAATACCCCAAATTTACAAAACTAACAAACTGGAGGCGTGGGCAATCATTTGTCTTTTGAAGAGATTTTTTTTCTGTATGGAAAAAAATTAAGATTTTTCACCCAAAAAACAGGACCTTTTATAAATACGTAAAGTGATTTACAGAAATACATTTGATGTTTTGTTTAACTCTTCTGTTGCAGTATGTGAGGCACAGTGATAGGATTTTGCACATATAAATATGTGGCCATGTTCCCTGTTAGATTAAAATATTTTAATATTTTGGGCTCTCTTTTCAAAACAACAGTATTGTGATATGTTTATTGAATAAATTAAGTTGTGGAAACTATAGTCTCTTGTTAGTAAATATATAATGCAGGATTCATTTTGAAGATAGTGGATGCTTAAAAATCGTAGTTGCTGCAATAGCATTTTGTTGTTATAAGAATTAAGACTTCGATTATTTTTGTGGTACAAAAGCATGGTTAAATGTTCACTGCAAGATTCTGGTACAGATCTGTATCTAAATTCTACATATTTTTAAAACTTAAACCAAAGCAGTATCTTTTACTGTTACAAAGTTAATGGCAGACTCTAATATGTACTAGCGTTTTTGTTGCTTGAGAATTTATTTTGTATGAAGATTAGGATAAAATCAGAAATAATAGATTTAAATATAGTATAACCTGGGAGATAAAATGGAAGAACAGCGATTTTTCTTGCTCCTCAGTCCCTCACTTTTCAGATGTGTGTTGATTGATAACCAACTTTTATGTTCTGAATATCTTTTCTGTTAGAGAATATTTGGAGAAGCTGCTGAAAAAAATTTATATCTCTCTCAGTTGATTATATTGGATACACTGGAAAAATGTCTTGCTGGGGTAAGTAAATCCACTCTTAACTAGGCAGGTTTTATGAATTTAGTCTTGAGAATGATGTGATGTACAAAAGTATAGGTGTGGACAAAGAGAACAGTCTGAGACATAGGAATATGAATTTTGTTAATACAGCTGACCTGGTGGCAACATTTCCTAGGAGAATTATTCTCTCATCTTTTGTAAATTAAATAGATATTAAATTTACTTATAAAGTGTTAAGTTTCAGCCACATATCTGTCTCTCAGGTTTTTTAGAAAAGATTTTATGAAGAAAGCACTATTTGATATAACTAATCTCTCAGAGAGAGCTGTGAAAGACTGTGATTCAGAAGACCAAGAGTAATCTTGTATACCTTCCCGTATGAATATAATTTTAATATTCTACTTTTCAAATCTATATAAAAGAGAACTTAAACCTATCCTATTAAGGGTAGATATTACCTATCCTGTTTTGTGTAAATATGAACACATACAATAGATATGTGCAGGAGTAATTGAGTACCAAAAATTTTTTTCTCAGGTTTCCTTTATTATCTCAGTGTATTTCAACCATGAACAACCATGTGAACTTTTTAAAGACTGTTTCTGTTGTGTAAAGCAAAGTGTTTCTATACTTCAGGAGCCTTAATTTTTCCTGGAACATGGTAGGAGTTTATACACATATAAAAATTAAATACCTCCATTTTAAAGATCTGCCTATTCCATGTGTATTGGGGTCTTATTTCTTATATTCTCTCTTTGGCATAGAATTCTGAATTTTGCTTTTATTCAGAATCACTTCTCTCTTCCGCATATGCTGCAGTTCTCTATAGTAAACCTAGATGGAAGGGTCTTTAATATTTGAGGACTGATTGTGTACTTGAGAGAAGGAATGCTCAGAAGTGTAAAATTATATAAAATTTTTATATAATTACATATAAAATTCCATTCCCTTTGTGTAAGGGATGAGGTAGGGAATTGGAAAAAATAATTATATTGACAAAACTGTGTATCCCTAGGGAATCCTGTAGGCCATGAAATCTCAGCATAATACTTTGAGCTCTCTTATTGACCCTTGACCATATTCCAAAATTGTGGGACAGTGTTTGTAAGTTTTCTACTTAAATTGAGGGTGAGCTAGTTGTTTTAGCTTGGTATTTTCTCTTAATTGTGATATGCTGTTCATTTGTAAAATGGAGAGCGAAAGAGCAAAAGAGCTGTTAAATAGGATGATATAATTGGGAAGGTGGACAACTTTTAAAGTTCTCCTAATTCAATTCTTTGTAGTGGTCTTATAACTTTTATTGTAAATTACTGGTATATCAGCCACACCCAAGATTGAATTGGGGCAGGGTGGTTTATGGCCTCTTCCATAGCTTTTCCCCATTAACACTTGTAATTGAGAGGTAATGATAAATGTATTTTGGAAAAAGATCACTGGTATTATTGGCCCCTGTTTGATTTAATATTCTTTGGTGATAGACTACTTGAAATGCTAATAAGTGGGCCTAGTGTATGTGAGAGAGATGGCTCTCATGTTGTAGTCTGTGAACCTTTTTTTGCTCCTCATTGAATAAAAAAAGCTAAGAAAGAGATTTTGGGGGCAGTGATGAAATTTGAATACAGAATGAGTATTAGATGATACAAGGAATTGTTTATTTTTCCTTGTGTGTTAATTGTATTGAAGTTATATTAGAGTCCATATTTTTAAGAGATGCTAAGGTATGTAGGGGTGAAGTATTATGTTTATAACTTATTTGAAATAATTCAACCAAAACAAAATTACTTCTAGTAAGTAATATCTGTTTTGGTTAGGCCGCACAAAGACAGGTGTGATTGCTCATTTGGGAATTTATTTGGGTGTTAGAAAATGACACAATGCACTCGCCAATCAATATTAGTAAAGTTTATTTGGAACTTACAGCAAAGAGGGGATTCCTAGAAATAGAAGGACTCATTAATTGACCAAGAGAGCAAGCGGGAGTTGGGGAACTAGTGAGGATAGATGGAGAATTGGACTTTAATTGTGATTATGGGTGGGAGATGGAATCATCCTTTTTTTTTTTTTTTTTTTTCTTTTAAAGAGACAAGAGTCTCGCTCTGTCACCCAACCTGGAGTGTACTTGCAGGATCATAGTTCTCTGCAGCCCTCTGAGTAGCTGGGGGCTGGCCTATTTTTAAATTTTTTGTTTTAGAGATGGAGTTTTGCTATATATTCCTCAGGCTGGTTTGCAACTCCTGGCCTCAAGGTATCCTCCCGCCTCAGCCTCTCACCTCCTGCCTCCAGTCTCCTGCTTCAGCCTCAGTAGCTAGGATTATAAGCCATTGTGGCCAGCCATCCTCTTTATTAGTCTATTTAAAAAAGATGTGGCAAATGTGATGAAATGTTAACAATTGTTGACTCTAGGTGATGGGCATATGAGTGTTCATTATTCTATTTCAGCTCTTCTGTATGTTTGAAAATTTTCGTAGTAGAAAATGTTTAGAGGTGAAGTTAAGAAAGTTTTAGAATTATGTGATTATTTCTTTTTTAGCAACCAAAGGACACAATGAGATTAGATGAAACAATGCTGGTCAAACAGTTGCTGCCAGAAATCTGCCATTTTCTTCACACCTGTCGTGAAGGAAACCAACATGCAGCTGAACTTCGGAATTCTGCCTCTGGGGTTTTATTTTCCCTCAGTTGCAACAACTTTAATGCAGTCTTTAGTCGAATTTCTACCAGGTTAGTATGTAAATCCTCATGGGACTATTGAATTAATATGAATTTTGGAAGTCTTTTTTTTGTCTACATAAAAATAAAAAGTTAACAGAAAGGAGTTTTTTTCTGGGCTTTTGTAGAAATTTTATATATTAATTACTTTGAAATTTTAATTATGTAATGTGATATTGATGTGTGCAATTAAATGTGTATATTGTTAAAAGCTTGAAAGTCTAAATTTTAGGAAAAAATATCTCCCATGGCCAAGCTTTCTCAAAAACACTAGGTATGAATTTTTGGTTTGGCTTTTTAAACATGTTATTCCTTTAAATGAAATTAGCCAATCAGATGCAATAATTGAAAAGAATAGTCAGAATTCTAATGATCTCACAGCTTTATTCCTTATCACAAGATCCTAATTTACCAATAAACCTAAGCAATATGGAAGCACAAGGAAGTGAATAGTTAGAGAGTAGACTTCTCCAGAAAGTGGACTGTGTTTTAAGCACATGTAAAATATTCCTATTTATTGAGTATTTACAGCATATGCTATGCTGTCTTATCTTCACAGTAACCCTGAAAGGTAGATGATACTTCCTGCATTTTACAAGTAAGCAAACTAATACCCAAAAAGTTAAGGTGATATGCTAAATAATGGAGGGCCCAAAATAACAAAGGCTGGCTTCAGAATTTGTATTAGTTTCATCATACCAGGTTGCTTCCCTATGCTTCTATTTTAACTATATTTTGATGGAATCCTTTTGATAAAATACACTTTGTTTTAAAGATGTATCATAAATGTAATTTAAGCTTTTATTGATGATTCAAAATCATTGTGAGCATTAGTTGTGATATGCTACAGATGGAGCAATTGGTATAAATGGTGCTCTATGGGATAGAATTATAGGTAACAGTAGCAAGTAACTATGGAACTTGCTTTCATGCAAATGATTTGCCTTTCTCATGCAAGTCAAATGTGTTCTTAACTTAATTACAACCAAGTAGGAAATATAACATAAATCACTTAGTGATTTAGTGAATCAAAGACTGATACAGAATAGAGAAAAACAGCCCTCTTTGCTTACTGGTACTTGCATTTTTGGCATGTCAGTGTTGTGTGAACAGTGGGCTTCCAATTATTCAGATTTCACTCATTCTGTTGTTTTCCAACAGATGTGAATGAGAACATACATCATAATTTGAGAATTTGTGCTATGGTGTTTTATGGAATTGACTAACTTCAAAGTCCTGCAATCTTTTTAAACAAAAATGACATTTCTATAATTATAATGCTAGGCAACAGTATTTTTCAACCTCAACAGAATTCCTGGCCCAAAGAAAAAGTTTTACTTAATGGTATATGACTGATATACCGTTGTAATATTTATATGATAGAACAATGTTTTCATGAAATCTTTTGAGTAAATAATATTTCATATTCTGAGTAATAATATACTGGTTGAATCAGCAAAATAACAAACATCTAGGGAATGGGAGGCTGGAAAATTATAAAAAACAAAAGCCGTTTTCATTTAGGTGACTGCCAGACCAGCCTTACTATTTGAAATCTTATGTTGAAGGTAGAAAGTGATAAAAAAAATCAAAAGTTTTTTAGTCTATCCATATGTGAGTTGCTTTATAAAGCACAGCAAACGTGCCACCTTTGAAAACTCTAGAAATTTTCTAGTTACCAAAGGTTTTTTGGGATTTTGCAGCATTGGCACACGTAAAAACAGACAACTTTTATTATTTCTTGAATCTAGTTCATTGTCTGTGGCCAAAATAGACGTTAAGTGTCTAAAATTTCATTAGTTTTCAGGGGACAGACTGCTCAGAAATGGGATCTGTGAAATAACATGTTTCAGACCAGAAATAGGAGCTGATCTTGTTAGAGGACCACTCATCTAAAAGACCTTTATGATGGTTTAATTTAGGTGGGGACATCTTATGATATTGCTATTATAGCATTAGGTGGCTTAAAAATATGCTCAAATGGCAGTTCTTTCTAAAGGTTGACTTTATATTTCATATATAATGGATGAATCAATATCATGAAATTATATTGTTTAACTATTCTCCCTGTCAGTAAGTTTTTCTCCATTAAGGTTTGCTTTTTGTATTTCTTTTTTTTTTTTTTTTTTTGAGACACAGTCTCACTCTGTTGCCTGGGCTGGAGTGCCGTGGCATCAGCCTAGCTCACAACAACCTCAAACTCCTGGGCTCAAGCAATCCTTCCCTAGTAGCTGGGACTGCAGGCATGTGCCACCATGCCCAGCTGATTTTTTCTATATATATTTTTAGTTGTCCATATAATTTCTTTCTATTTTTAGTAGAGACGGGGTCTTGCTCTTGCTCAGGCAGGTTTCAAACTCCTGACCTCGAGCAATCCTCCTGCCTCAGCCTCCCAGAGTGCTAGGATTACAGGCGTGAGCCACCACGCCCGGCCTGCTTTTTATATTCCTGACCTTTATTTTTCTTTAGGGGAAGATGGGCAATAGATCCTAAAATAGCTAGAGTATACCATGTTCTGTGGCTCATGATATTCTTTTATGTAGAAGATTAGCTGATTTCTCCACAGAAGTTCTATACAAGTGCACTAGATCTAGTTGTTTTGTATTAGTAGGGTACTTCCAAATATTGAATTTGATATACTACCAGAGGCAGAAGACTAAATTACTTTAAAAGTCATTGTGTTCTTTACAGTTTACTTTTTTAAATTTTTTTTATTTTAAAGGTGGTTTTTTTTTTTTTTTTGAGACAGAGTTTCACTCTGTTGCCCGGGCCAGAGTGCCATGGCATCAGCCTACCTCACAGCAACCTCAAATTCCTGGGCTCAAGCAATCTTCCTGCCTCAGCCTCCCGAGTAGCTGGGACTACAGGCATGCGCCACCATGCCTGGCTAATTTTTCTATATATATTTTTAGCTATCCATATAATTCCTTTCTGTTTTTTTTTTTAGTAGAGACGGGGTCTTGCTCTTGCTCAGACTGGTCTCAAACTCCTGAGCTTAAATAATCCTCCTGCCTCGGCCTCCCAGAGTGCTAGAATTACAGGCGTGAGCCACCGTGCCTGGCCACAATTTACTTTTTTATTTTTATTTTTTTCTTTTTTCTGTGCAAGACTCTACCTGACTTTACAATTTACTATTTGGTTCTATACAAATCTATTTTTTATGGTTTCTGTTTAATAAGTTTTCAGTTTCTTCTTGTATGCTTCTAATCATTTAAAACATACTTATTTTATATTCTCTTTAATATTTTTAAATTATATTTTTGTATGACTTTCATTCATAGGAATTGTTTCCTCATTGTTTTGTTATTTTTTATTGCAAACTTATCTTTAGTGTGGTCTATGTTTTCTTTGGGAATGTCTTGTGGTCTTGAGCTGTGGTAGTATTCTAGTGATGGTTTTGCATTTATGTTTGCCAGTTGTCCAGCTCTAGACCTATTTTTTTTTGTTAATTTCTCAGTCCCAGACTACATAGGTAGTATAAATTTGGACCCTAAATCCTTATAATGTAATAGTTCTGGTGACGTTTTTTCACCCCTTACTCAAAACTGAGGCAGAACAGATAAACTTTGTGCTAGTAGATTTTCTTTTTCTTTTTCTTTTTTTTGTTTAAGGAGCACATAGTTCTTTCTAGTTCATGTTTTATGCAGAGCCCATGTTCTAATCTCTGCATTATTAGGGTACAAGGCTTTATATCCAGTTTCCATGTTAATGTTAAGGTCCAAGCTTCTAGGTTAGGTTAAAGATATCAAAAACTTCCCTAATCCTTGCTTTGTTGCAGGGTCCGATCATGCACTGGTTTTAACTCTCTGTTTTTCAGTTTCCACTTCATTTCTGAACCTTAGGGGGTGGGTAAAGTTTTACTTAATTTTTATACATTTAAAATATCTTTCTGTTCAGTAACATCTTTCTAGATGTTTTAGTGTTAGGTTTTCCACACTTCTTTTCTTCTGCTCAGACTACCCCATAGTGGTACTGGACCATAAAAGAGGCAACATTTTTCTTCCATTTTTCACAAACATCTGTAAGAGTCAGGTTTTGAAAAGTTAGTGTTGCTGATCTATATTATGTTGTGTTTTCAAAGGAGTCATACTCCATATTTCTACGCCTTTTGCAGCAGCTGTGGAATTTTTAGCATGTAAATCAGAATTGAGGACCACCTCATTTCCTGCTTGAACTGACAAGGTTTTCTCACACTGATGATATGAAGAGGTTTAGTATAAGTCCTTAGAATAATTTTAATGTTAGCTAAAAGCTAACATAGGCTAAAGTGAGAGGAGAATTTGAGAAGGAAGAAATAGAATTGATTTCATTTTTAGCAACTGAAGATTTAGTGTGATGAATAAGTCAATTTTAAATGCACTAAAATGGTTAAAATTCAAGTTTATACTTATCAATAAGACCATATAATATTTGTGCTTTTTCATCATAGCTCTATTGCTCCCTTTATAAAAATTAGTAATTTCATTCTGCTGCTTACTTTTTTGATGTATATTAATATGACTAATGAGTATGCCTTATTAAGGTAGCACAGTTTAATAGATTGGTGATACCAACTTTTGAAAATCTGACCCTTGTGGTTTTTAGTGGAGAAATGGAAGAAAAATTGAATACCTTTTATTTAGGCTTAATTGAATTTGTTAGTTTTAAAATATCTACATTTTTGTTAAAGTGTTAAATTTTTCTTTTTTCTTTTCTCTTATTTTAGAGATAGGGTCTCACTCTGTCACCCATGCTGGAGTGCAGTTGGCCTG
The DNA here is from genome assembly GCF_041146395.1 of Eulemur rufifrons. Taxonomy (NCBI): domain Eukaryota; kingdom Metazoa; phylum Chordata; class Mammalia; order Primates; family Lemuridae; genus Eulemur; species Eulemur rufifrons. Next base: position 18,960,705 of record NC_090991.1, read on the forward strand.
ATCATAGCTCATTGTAACCACGAACTCCTGGGCTCAAGCCATCCCCCTTCCGCAGCTTCCTGAGTAACTAGGACTACAGGCATGCACCACAACACCCAGTTAATTTTTTATTTTTTATAAAGACAGGGTCTTGCTATGTTCCCCAGGCTGATCTTGAGCTCTTGGCCTCAAGCAGTCCTCCCACCTTGGCTTCCCAAAGTGCTGGAATGACAGGCATGAGCAACCACGCCTGGACCTTAAGTGTTAGATTTCTCTACACTGGTAGAGAATTCTCTGGATTTGATAAATTCATATTCAATATAAACGAAGTTTCAGGTTTAAAAAGATTTCTGTCCTTACAAGCTTATGTACTACTATGAAGGAGAGACATTACTCAAATAATCATATAAACACATGTACAGACTATGAAAAGCGCATTGAAAAAAGGCTTACTCGGTTTTTTGAATACAAAGTAAATGTACCTTGTCAATGCAGATGAAGTATCATTTATGTTTCTGAAGTCTGGTTGACAAGAATAGAGGTTAATATAATTTTTACATATTTGAAATTTGAATTTTAAAAAACTTTTCATTGTGGAAATATTTTAAAAATAAACATATAAGAGAGAATAGTATTCCAAATCCCCCTGTATCTCTTACTCTGCTTCAGCTGTTATACGCATGTTGTGATTCTTGATTTATCTTTTTTCCTTTTTTAATACTTCAAGGCAAACCCCAGACATCATACCATTTCACCTGTAAATATTTCAGTATGCATGTCTAACAAATAGATTTTAAAAAATGAAACTACAATCTTATTGTAATACCTAGCAAAAATCATAATTCGTTAATATCATCTATTACTAAATTTGTTTAATTTTTTCTCATTATCTCAGAAATGGCTCATTTGGTTTGTTCAAATCAAAATACAAACAAGATCCATACCTTGCAATTTGTTGATATTTCTCTTGAGTTTGTCTTAATTTATGTCATTCCTTTATTTTTGTACCCCTCTTCCCATTTTTTTCATGGTATTTGTTGGACTGGGTTATTTGCCGTGTAAAATTTTCCACATTCTGTATTTGGCTGGGTTAGACTGGATTCAGGTTCATTTGGCTTGGGGGACAAGAATACTTTACAGATGGTTCTATGTAATTCATGTTGCTGTATTATCCCACTTTTAGTGTTAAGATCAATTGTTGGATTTAGATGTTATCAGCATTACCCATTCTTTTTAAAGTGTCCCATAAAATTTTTACCTGATGGTTTTAAGTAACCACTGATCATCATTGCTTGGATTTGTCATTTCATTGACCACTGCAAAATGATAAATTTTCTATTCTGTCATTTATTCTTTATTTTTAAATTGTGAGTCTTGTAAAACATTTTTGCTTGATGATTTATTCAGTTATCTTACAATAGTCAGTCCATAGAGGGAATGCAGGATAGAGACTTGACTGTGGTTATTCATTTTCAGAATGAGTTGTTATGCTAGCAGCTGTGAAAGGTTACCCATGAGGTTTTTTTTTCTCAGTATTACTACAGACTCATGGATTTTTATTTTTTGTATATGTTTCAATTGTTGTAGACATAATTTTTTTGATGCTCAAATTATGCCATTTTTGAAAGTCAGGAGCCCCTTTAAGTGCATACCTATGTGATTTTTTTACATGACTCTGGTAGTTTGATAGTTTCCTTGTTTTCAAGCTCAAGGTGACCTAGGCTCATCTTGTCTACATCTCCTGCCCCAATCCTGCAATTAACTAATTTTCCCAAAGAACCTTGGCTAAAAATAGTAAAAATGATTTAAACACTTCAATTTTAAATATAGAGATACTAAGTTTACTGGATTATTGTGATTTCTTTTATCATATTCCTTAAATTAGTTATGTTTCTTTAGATTTTTTTTATAAGAAATACTTATTCCTTTATTTTTATATGTGTCTTTACTCTTATAAACTCATCATTGGGGGAAGAACCTGTTGAATTCAGAATTTGGAATATCCTAAAATTTAATTTGATAAATTATTTTTGTTTTTTACTTTTCAGGTTACAGGAATTGACTGTTTGTTCAGAAGACAATGTTGATGTTCATGATATAGAGTTGTTACAATACATTAATGTGGATTGTGCAAAATTAAAACGACTCCTGAAGGGTAAGTTTAAATGTATGGTAATATATCTAAAATTAATCGCTGGGTCAAAAACCAGTATTATGAATGTACCAATTATATTAACTGTTGAACTAGAACATCAAAATGATTTTATAATGCAGATATTTTTGTGAAATGGCCAATAATACATATAGTTTACTCATTTTTGAACCTTTGAAAATAATACAGTAGAAAAAATGAGTATCTTAAATCCCGACAATGGGAAGTTTTGTTCAAGTACAGTTTTTTCATTTAATAAAGAGAATGTAAGGTGCTGCTGTTTAATTTTTCTGGAATTTCATCTCTTTAAAGATGGCTATAAGTTATGGAAGTTACCTGTTTAGTTGTTCTAGTGCTTAAAGAAGACAGTCTTTAGCAGGATGCCAAAGTTTCATTGAAGAATGGAACTGGGAGATTATGATCTGTGGTGAGAGGAGGGATTGAGCCAGGGATCTCATTTCTGACATTTCTATTTTCAGGTCTCTTACTAACTTACTGACTAGCTTTACAGCATTACAGAGTCCCTTAACCTTTCAGTGCCTAGTGTGGCTTCCCTGTAGAACATGTTAATAGTAGTTCCACATGGGAATATTATAACAACTAATATGTAATTTTAAAGCTTTGGGGAGTGCTTTACATGATTATGTGGATTGAAATAAATTATCAGAAGGCATTGAGAGAAATTTTGTTGTAGCAAAGAAGTGTTAATGTAAATCAAATATAAATGATTCATAAACTGAGTATGAATACCTAAATTTCATTATATAAAAATTGTTGTTTTAAGTGTTATTGGACCGTAGCTAATTTAAATGTGAAACCTTATAGTATACAGTTCATACTTTTTATTTTACTTTGTATCTTGATTGAGGAATTGTCAAACAGCAGTAATGTTTTTAATGTCTGACCTAAAAGAAAGAGATTGAGTTATATTAGCTTTGAAAAGTTGAACAATTCTGCAATGTAATTTTCAAAAAACCTGTTTAATTTTCTTAACACTTGCTTTAAACTCAATAACTATTTCACCAGAGTTATAAAAAGGCTATATCTATTCAGATGAATCATATAAAGCTGTGTTCCATCTGTATTACTCTGTTCAGAATTTATGATTTTAGGTCATTACTATTGCAAAACCAAGCAACAATTTAATCAATTTTCAAAACTTTAATAAAGGAAAAAATGGATCACTTTAGTTATTATCATGCTGAGGTATGAACACATGAACAGCAATTGTTTTAGATTATAATAAACCATCATTCATTTCATAGTTGAAATTTGCAAGATTTTAATATCTATCATTAAACATTGAGCAGTTAAGGAACTGAATGATAAAATCTAGAGATCTCCTCTATGAATAAAGTTTAAGAAGTGTAAGTGGAGTTTTATGTTTTTAATAACTGTTCAGTAACATTTTGGGAATAAATCTAGTCTAAATTGCCTGTGAATAGGTGTTTGTTTAAAACAACAGTTTTCTTAGACATGTTGAATCTATAATAATTAATTGAGATGTCTCTCCATGCCCAAATAAGAGAAACTAATTAAATATGTGGAAATGGCTTTCTTTATATCGAGGTAACTTTTCCCTACTGAATTCAGCCCCTCATGAACATAAATTTAGAGTAAATATATAAGGTATAAAGCTAATATTAAGTAGACCAGCAAAAGATGGCTCTAGGTGACAATGGTAAAAGCAATGAAAACATAGAAAGTTTCTATGATGAGTAGTAAAACTAGTGATGTGCTAAATTCAATTCAACAAGCATTTGTTGAGAAACTATATGCAAGAAACCATGCAAAGTGCTAGAATTACAAAAATTAACAAAATATTGAATCTGTCGTAAGGCGCTCATAGCATGGCTTATGAGACAAATGTAGTATCAAATTATTTGCAAAACAATATGACCAACTCAAATAGGATGAGTACAAGATAAGAGAAGAAGTATGTGTTTATGTGTGGATGGGAGATGAGCAAACTATGAAGGCATAAGAGTAGATCAGATATTAATAAAAATATGATAACATTTGTTGAATTTTCAGTTTGTGCCAGGCATGGTGCTATGCAGTTTACATGCCTTTCTCATCAATCCTTACGATAACACTCTGAAGCAATACTAGTATTATCATCCCATATAGTGATGAGGAAACTGGGCTTAAGTAACATTTCCACGATCACAGAGCTAGTAATCGTCAAAGTAAAGATTCAGTTGATATCTGCCATCTCTAGAAGCAAAGTATTTAACTGTTGTGCTTATAAGTTATGAGGCTTTATTTTAGTGGCCATAGGAAGTGATGGAAAGGCTTGGAGGTGATAAATACTTTGATCAGTATTTTATTTTAGATACACCACTTTGCTTGAAATCTGCGAGATGGCTTGATAGAGGGTTACGTGAACTTCTAGAACTTGGTTGTGTAGTAATGTTAGTGAGGAATAATGGAGTAGTGGAGATTCATATGGAGTAGGGTAGGATAGAGACCAGTATAGGTATTTAAGAAGTAGAATACATAGCATTTGGTAATCAATGCAGATATATGAGGTTAGAGAAGTATCACCAAATATTACAGAACAAGATGGTTAAAGCAGGAAAGGGAAGGAAGGGTTTATGGCAGTGAATGGGGTGGCCAAGAAAATGATTAATTCAGTTTTAGATCTACTGAGAGTTTGAATTAGAAACTGGTAGAACTGAAGTAATGAAATGTACATACATTGGAATCGAGAATAGATTATGTAACACATTAAAAAAGTTATAAAGGTCAAGTTGATGAACATAGGAAGGCAAAAAGACTAAAGAGCACTGTGAAGTGCTCCATTACTTAGAAATCAAAGGACAGTGAGAACAAAGAAAATCCAAGGGATACTTTAAAAAACTAATTTGGAGAGTAACTCATTTCCAAGTCCAGAAAAAAATTCTCAATTAAAGGTGATAATGACTTATTACTCAAGGACTTATCCCTATCTTAGGAGGATATTTATATAAATGTGATAAAAATCTGTATCCCTTTGTTAAAAGCCTGTAGGAAGAGTTCTTTGCCAAGAGACTATCAGTAAAATAGTTTATAGAGGGGTCATCTTTTCCAAATATAAATCTCTTTCTAGATGTGAACAATACATTTAGAAGAAGAAATGAAAATACCTAATGTATATTTATATAGAAATTGTTTAATGTTCCTTGCATTAAAAATGCAGCCTACTATTTTGAACACTCAAATTAGCAAAATGAAGAAAATGAACCTGGTTAATGATGGCAAGGGTGTTCATATGCTGCTTGGTGGGAACAGCATTTGGCCTAACCCTTCTGAGAAGCAGCTTGATAATCTTTATCGAGGACTTTAAAAGATATTCATCTTTTTGACCAGACACTTCCACTTCTAGATATTTGCTTAAAGCAATAATCAGTAATGTGTAAAAAAATTTGGATATAAAAGTATTTACTAAAGTTATTTATAATAGTGAAATATTGGAAATTACTTAAATGTTACAACTGGAAAACATCTAAATAACCAGTGACCTAATACAGAGACTTAACTATTCAGAGGCATCAAAGCATACTGAAAAGACTATGGCTTTGTACCCCAATTCAATCATTTATTAGATCTATAACCTTAGACATACAGATGAGAAAATTGAAAGTATTAAGATTTTGAAATAATTAGATATACTGAAAATACATGGTATGTTGTAATTGTTCAAGTAATAGATGATATTTTGTATGTAGAGCCTTGAAGAAATATGTATGAAGAATTTTTAAAGATGTAGAAAAAAATGAGGATGCTATGTAAAGTGAAAAGAACAGGTTTGGAATAACATATATTACCTCAGTTATGTTAAATATGTTTTTCTTATACATGCATAGGAAAAGGGAAGAAAGAAAATTCACCAGGCCGGGCGCGGTGGCTCACGCCTGTAATCCTAGCACTCTGGGAGGCCGAGGCGAGTGGATTGCTTAAGGTCAGGAGTTCGAGACCAGCCTGAGCGAGACCCCGTCTCTACTAAAAATAGAAAGACATTATATGGACACCTAAAAATCTATATAGAAAAAATTAGCCGGGCATAGTGGCGCATGCCTGTAGTTCCAGCTACTCGGGAGGCTGAGGCAGTAGGATCGCTTAAGCCCAGGAGTTTGAGGTTGCTGTGAGCTAAGCTGACGCCACGGCACTCCCTCTAGCCTGGGCAACAAAGTGAGACTCTGTCTCAACAAAAAAAAAAAAAAAAAAAAAAAAAAAAAAAAGAAAATTCACCAAATGTTAATTGTGGTTGTCTCTGAATGGTAGAATCATAGGTGATGTTTTAAATTTCCCTTAGACTATTGTGTATTTTTTGAATTTTCTATGGTGACTAGGTGTTTTATACTTTTTTTGAAAAGTAAGTTATTAAAAACCAAAACAAAGGGCCAGGCTTGGTGGCTCATGCCTGTAATACCAGCACTTTGGGAGGCTGAGGCAGGAGGATCACTTGAAGCCAGGAGTTCGAGACTCAGCCTGGGCAACATAGTGAGACCCTGTCTCTACAAAAAATTTTAAAAAATATTAGCCAGTTGGGGTGATGTGAGCCTGTGGTCCTAGCTGCTCAGGAGGCTGAGGTAGGAGGATTGCTTGAGCCCCAGGAGTTAGAGGCTGCAGTGAGCTATGATCATGCTACCACACTCCAGCCTGGGCAACAGAGCTCTGTCTCAAAGAAAAAAAAAAAAAAGGAAAAAACTTACAAACTTGCAAGTTCAAGGCATATTTGTATTTTACTGAGTTTTGTCTCTAGCAGACATAACTAGTGAGTTTTGTGTTTATATTAATTTTGTCTTTACTTTTCATTGCTTACAAATAATATTGGAATGAAAGTAATATGTGAAAGGAAAGTTATTTTTGCTAGTAGCTCTGAGCTATATTTGTGTTAACTAATTAGAGTTAATTAAAAAAATTTTTTTTCCAGAAACAGCATTTAAATTTAAAGCCCTAAAGAAGGTTGCACAGTTAGCAGTTATAAATAGCCTAGAAAAGGTAAGTTACAACCTTTTTGGTACTAAAATTTTGGTTTTGGTTATAAATTTTGCTGTCTTTATTAGTATTTTGAATAAAAAAATCATGACGAGTGATAGTTTCACATTTTTAGGAAGAATGTATTGTAATATTCTTATGAGGGAAATTAGGAATTTGTGACATTTTATTTACTGTATTAAGAAAATGTCACTGTTTTCATATAAAGACATGTGTTTTGTTATTTGTAGGCATTTTGGAACTGGGTAGAAAATTATCCAGATGAATTTACAAAGCTGTACCAGATTCCACAGACTGATATGGCTGGTAAGGATGAGATTGATATTTTGTCTTCTACATTCTTACTTATGAGGTAAAAAACCTATCACTTTGTAAGTTATTTTTGTTACAAAGATACATTTACACCTTGTATTGTCAACTGATGTCAAATAGGAGATATTATTCTTTTCTCATATTTCTCAATTACCCGTCAACCCTCTTCCTTTCCTTTGAGCAAATAAAAAAAAGAAGTTTAATAGAAGCTCTATCTTTAGAGTTGTAATTGGGTATTTGTTTTTTTATTGCAGACAGACATGTTTTTGTCCTCTAAGGCTTTATTTTATATTTAGGAAAATGTGTATAAAGTAGTAATATTCTTAGCTATGATGTAAGAATTCTCGGGACACAATTGCATGGTAGAGAACACAGACTCCTGGTGAGCTTTGGTGATTCTCTTTGGGGAGCTGTCCAGTCTTTGTTGCTTGGGTACATCACACTCTGTATAATGCCCTGCACATTGTGACTAAACCACGGTATCAGCCATTCTGAAGTGTGTACTTTTTCAGAGTGGATCAAGATAGCTCTTCTAACACATAGACGACGTAGCATTCCTTGTCTACTTACCTGAATGGATTTGTGTAGTTGTTTAGGTGCACTTCCAAATTTATCTTTTAAAAATGTGGACTGTTTGGGTTTTTGGATAGTGCCAGGTTTTAATTTAATCCTACAGATTCTTTTCTCATCTAATAATGTCATTTAATATATTTTTCATGTAGAGTGTGCAGAAAAACTGTTTGACTTGGTGGATGGTTTTGCTGAAAGCACCAAACGTAAAGCAGCAGTTTGGCCGCTACAAATCATTCTCCTTATCTTGTGTCCAGAAATAATCCAGGATATATCCAAGGATGTGGTTGATGAAAACAACATGAATAAGGTGAGAAGGGCAAAATTATTTCCATTTTGTCCAGTGAAACAATATATTTTATTCAAAGTGTGTATTAGTTTAGGTTCATCATTCTTTAAGCAAACTATTTCAGGGAATCATTTGAATTATAATCATTTTAGGACTCTGTTTGCTGGCCTTAGCAGAGACATACTCATACATAATTTTATTTGGAGGAGGGATAAATAATACCACGTAATGATCAAAGATTTAAAACAATACCTTAGTTTCATTCTTTTATCAGAGAAGGCTAAGTGATCTCTCTTAATGTTAAACACAGTTTCTCTAAAATTCACTGCAAGGGTTGTACTACTAGACTTCATCAGTTTTGTAGTGTGTTATTTGTGTCTACTTAGGTGTGTGTCCACTTGGTGCTGCTGAAATTATCTAGTAATTCATTTTAGGTGTTTTAGAACAATTTTCACAGGATTTTACTAGGAAGGTAGGCTATCAGATGTACCATCCATAGTGAAATTGGCATTGTAACAACTGGTAATTCTAAGAGGCTCTTACAATTTTTTCAGACTAAGAGCTGAGTATTAATCCTATTGTTTTGTTTAAATTTCAGGATGCACTTTGTTTTACAAATACATTTTTTCTTTTTTCGCTGGTTTGGGAGAAATACTCTTGGTTAACTAAACATGAAATGGGCTCCTGTGTGATTTGCCTGTAGATGGCGATGTTCAGGATCAGCTGAATGATTCAATACTTTGTAGAAATATTGGAAAAGGAATTTATGCATTAAAGGGTAAATAAATGAGCTAGGTAATCTTTGAGAGTCTGTGATTCTATGATACTCCACTTAGGTCTATATCCTAACTTTTCCATTATGAGAAACGATTTTTCATGTTAGATTGTTTTAGAGCCTGTTAAAATAGTACCTATTTTTTGTTTGTTTATTGGGAAAACAGAAATAGATAAAAAGCTACCACAGCTATATCTTTCTAAATGTTTATCAGTCATTTGTGTATCTTCAGTGAATTACTAATTTTTCCATTGAATTATTTGTCTTTTATTGATTTGTAGGGGATATGTGTGTGGGCTTTTACTTGATTTCTTTTTTTAAACTTTAGTTATGAGATCTTTCTGCTATGTAGATGTTTAAAATTTGGGTATAATCAACTCAGTCTTGTTCTTTTTTGTCTCCTAGCTTTTTTGGTAAGACCTCTCCTTCCCCAAGATTTTATTCATTCATTTTATTGATGTACCATAAAATTCACCCATTTAAAGTAATACATTTCAGTGGTTTTTTTAGTATAGTCACAAAGTTGAACAATTGTCACCACTGTCTAATTCCAGACCATTTTCATTTTCCCAAAAAGAAACCCCATATCCATTAGTAGTCACTACCTGTTTCCCTCTCCCCTTATCCCTTGGCAACCACTAACTACTTTTTGTCTCTATGAATTTGCTTATTCTAGACTGGATAGTCCATATAAATGGAATCATACAATATATGACTTTCTTGTCTGGCATGCCCCAAGATTTTTGAAATACACTTTTCTATTTTTCTCTGGTATTTTTCTGGGTTAAAAATTAAGATCTTTAAATCTTTCTGGATTTATAAACATGTATGCATTTTTTTATGTATTCTCACTCTTTTCTAGTCACATTCCCTCTGAATTAACCAGTGTTAATGGCTGGTGTGTATCTTCCTATTCCTATCTACTTGCTTATACAAATATTCAAATGAAAATACACATTGGTACGTAAGGTGGTGGTGGTTGTATTTTAAACTGAAATCATTTTATGCATATTACTCTGCATCTTGCTTTATTTGCCTAAGAATATATTCTGATTGTTCCTCAAAATGGTTATTAGAGATCTAACACATTCCTTTTAGTTTCGGGTAATATTCTATATTACACTACTGAGCTTCGTTAACCGAACTATTTCACTGTGAATGGGTTTATTCAGATGTTTTCAGTTTCTTGACATTATGGTTAATCGTCAAGTAAATATCTTTGTTGATAGTATTCTTATCTGATGCTCCTAATTTTATAAACTAGAATCCCCAACTGGGTTTCTGTGTCAAGGGCATTTGTATTTAGAATTTTTAATAGTTATTACTAGATTTGCATTCCTCAATAATTGTAGGAGGTCACATTTTCACCAGCACTAAATTAGATTGCGTATTTTCCTGCATTCTCATTAGGACTACCTGTTTTTAAGTCTTTAATTTTTGCCACACTAATGAGGTAAGATAGTATCTTATCTAAAGTGTTCTTACTGCCCCCTCAAAAGGCAAACTGTGTGAGGTGATGGATATGTTAATTACCTTGATTGTGGTAATCATTTATAATATATATGTATATTAAAAACATCATGTTGTACACCTTAAATATATACAATTTTTTTTTTTTTTTTGAGACAGAGTCTCACTTTGTTGCCCAGGCTAGAGTGAGTGCGCCGTGGCGTCAGCCTAGCTCACAGCAACCTCAAACTCCTAGGCTCAAGCGATCCTCCTGCCTCAGCCTCCCGAGTAGCTGGGACTACAGGCATGCGCCACCATGCCCGGCTAATTTTTCTATATATATATATATTTTTTTAGTTGTCCATATAATTTCTTTCTATTTTTGGTAGAGATGGGGTCTCGCTCTTGCTCAGGCTGGTCTCGAACTCCTGACCTTGAGCGATCCACCTGCCTCGGCCTCCCAGAGTGCTAGGATTACAGGCGTGAGCCACTGCGCCCGGCCAATATATACAATTTTTATTTGTCAATCATACCTCAGTAAAGCTGGTAAAGAATGTCCAAATGAATGTTTGATTCCAAATGAATCAAACAATAGATACTAACATTAAAATTATGTACAAATTTTCAAGCATAGAATGCTAGCAATATAAAATTAGGAACAAGAATATGTATATATAGATTTTAGCATTTATATCTGTGAATATAACTCCACAGGTATAAATGTTGAAAGCAAGTTACAATCATGGTGAAAATGAAGATTATATTATATACCTATAATATGAAAATAAAATATCAAAGGCACATACTTCTTTACTCAAATATTTATCCTCCAGTGCTCCTAACGGCTTTATACACATAGCCTAAGTTTGAAAACAGCCCGGATGTCCATCAGCTGGTGAATGGATAAACCAACTGTGGTACCTTGAGATAATGGAATACTCCTCAGCAGTAAAAAGGAACTAACTAGTGACTGAGCAACGTGGGTGAATCTCAAAACCATTATTTGAAGTAAAAGAAGCCAGACTCAAGAAATAACATATGATTTATTTTAAAAGAACTTCTAGAGAAGACAAAATCAGAGACAGAAAGCAGATCAGTGGATGCTAGGGTTAGGAGTTAGGGGAGGAAATTGATTGGAAAGGACCATTAGGGTATTTCTTGTGGTGATGGAAATGTTCTGTGTCATGAATATAGTTGTAGTTACGTGACTTCTTTCTCAAAGTTCGCCAAGTTGTACACTCAACATTATTGATGCTCATTATATGTTAATTATACCTCAATAAAGCTAATTAAAAATAATTCATATTTAATACGTGATATAAAAGAAAGAGAAAGTATTAATGGCTCAAATGTTAATTTTCCAAATGAGTGCATTAATTAAAATACTTAAATGAATATTCATAGGGAAGAAAGAGAATATCTCATTTTAATTTTTGTTCCCCTTACGATTAGTAAGGTTCAGGATCATTTCTTATGTTTCTTGGGCATTTGCATCTTTTCTTTTGCAAGTGTCTGTTGACTTCCGTCACCTCTTTTTCTATTAGGTTGCTTGCCAGTCTCTTATTAATTTGTGAAACTTTTTGTATATAAGGGAACAGTAATTCTTTATTTTTAGTCTGATATAAATATTTTTCTAGTCAATTGTTTCTTTCAGATATAGTTTCATTTTTTAGCAAAAATATTTGAAATGTACAAAGAATGTAACAATCTCTCATACTCCTATTAACATTTTGATATATTGCTCATCTTTTTATATATAGTTTTAAAAATTGAACAAGTAATATTTGCATAAATTCTCAGTTAATTACAAATCTCCTTTGATTTCACTAATTCTTTCTTCTTCTTCACCAGAGACAGCCACTGTCAGGGGTTAGATGTGTATTCTTCCAGTGCAGCTTTTATATTTTTATTGGGGGGGTGCGAATAGACAGACAGATATAGATATTTAGTTCAGTGTTTCTCAGAGTGTGATATTTAGATCAGCAGCATCAGCATCACCTGGAAATTTGTTAGAGAGGCAAATTCTTAGGTCCCTAATCTAGGCCTGCTGAATCAGAAGCCCTAGGGGCAGGGACCCACAGCTAACAACCTGTTTTGAGCAAGTCCGCCAAGTCATTGTGAGGCATACTAAAGTTTGAGAACCATTGTTCATCTAGGTCATTGTCTTTAAGTGCTATATGATGTTTCTCAAATTCAATATACCATATATATTTTTAAGAAATGGAATCTCATTATGTTGCCCAGGATGGTCTTGAACTCCTGGGGTCAGGTGATCCTCTGGAGTAACTGGGACTAGCACAGGCCACCATGCCTGGCTTGAATATACCATGTTTTAAAATCTCTTATTGTCAAGCATTTAAGTAATTTTCTTTAAAAAAAATTAACAGTAATGCAAAGGAAATAATCAACAGAGTGAAACAACAGCCTACAGAAGGGGAGAAAATATTTGCAAACTCTTCATCCAACAGGGAATTAATATCCAGAATAGACAAGGAATTCAAGCATCTCAATAGCAAAAAATAATCTAATTAAAAATGGGCAAATAATCTGAACAGATATTTCTCAAAATAAGACAAATGGCCAAGAAATATATGAAAAAGTGGTCAACATCAAGTTTAAGGGACATGCAAGTCAAAACCACATTGAGATATCATCTTACCCCAGTTAGGATGGCTATCATCAAAAAGACAAATGCTGGTGAGGATGCAGAGAAAAGGGAACTCTTATACCCTGTTGATGGGAGTGTAAACTAGTACAGCCACTATGGAGAACAGTATGGAGGTTCCTCAAAAAACTGCAAAATGAACTACCATATCACCCAGCAATCCCACTATTGGGCATTTATCCAAAGGAATGGAGATCAGTATATTGAAGAGAAATCCATACCCCCATGTTTATTGCAGCACTACTCACAATAGCCAAGATAGAGAGTCAAACTAAGTATCCAACAACAGATGAATAAAGAAAATGTATGTATATATACACACACACACTGAAATCTATTCAGCCATAAAAAAGAATGAAATCCTGTCATTCGTGGCAATATGGATGGAACTGGAGGACATCAGGTTAAGTGAAATAAGCCAGGAACAGAAAATTAAACACTATGTATTCTCATACATGGAAGCTAAAAAAAAGTTGATCTCAGGAGTAAAAAGTTGAACAGAGGATACTAGAGGTTGGGAAGGGGGAGATAGGGAGAGATTTGTTAAAGGATACAAAATTATAGCTAGATAGTAGGAATAAGTTCTAGTGTTTTATACCACTGTAGAGTAACTATTGTTAACAGTAATGAATAGTTTCAGATAGCTAGGAGGTACTTGAACTGTTTCCATCACAAATGATACATGTTTGAGATGATGGATATGCTGATTTTCCTGATCTGATTACTATACATTATATGTATCAAAACATCACTATGTACCCCATAAATATGTACAATTATTTTATGTCAATTAAAAAAATACATAAAAATTTAAAAAAAAATGAATAATAAACCAAAAAACCCTGAAAGGGTCTGAACTCTGATAGTTTTAAAACTGAGTTATATCCAATCAGATAATTTCTGTTAAACTTTTACTTTGAATTTGGAACTAAACTATATTTAGAAATTTGTACTTTGAATATTCGTTCTTGTGTGTGTAAAGTAAATTTGGTTGGCTATTGGCAAATGGATTGGGTAACTACTTAATAAAACATTTTCTTCTAGTGCTTTAACTTTCCAGTTCTTAGAAAATGTGTTTAACATGATCTGCATTATCACTGTTGAAATTAAGTAGTTATTCTATTTATGCTAAATTAATAATATGAGTTTGGGAGCTATCAGTCTTTTCTATGGCCTGGAATAATATAAATAATCGAAATTATCTGATTAGATAGAAATCACCTATGAAATCATCAGGATTTGAAGCTCTTAAGTTTTCCTTTGACTTTTGCTTGTCATCACTAAAGGTAGTGTAGAGAGTTGACATAATAGAAATTTTCACTGTATGTTAAGAAGGGCATTCAGTGGCAAAGTAAGACTCCTGCTTACTCCCAACCTTCAGTTTGTCCTTGTCCTGCTGAGTCAAGTACTACTACTGGTACAAATACTGGTTTCTTATGAATGTTTCGAGAACCAGCCTCTATATCTATTGTCTATTTAAAATAACTCATTGATCCGCTTTTAAAGCTGTTTTATGCTTATGGATCTGCGTAGTTTTTCTATTTCCCTTCAAAATTTTTGATTGTGGTACAACATACATAACATAAAATTTACCATCTTAACCATTTTTAAGTATACAGTTTATTAGTGCTAAGTATAATTCATATTATTGTGCAGCAAATCTCCACAATTTTTTTATCATGCAAAACTGAAACTATATCCATTAAACAAGTCCCTACTCTCTCCTACCCCTGACTTCTGGCAGCCACCCTTCTACTTTCTGTCTCTATGGATTTGACTATTCTGGGTACCTCCTATAAGTGGAATCATACAATATTTGTCTTTTTGTGACTGACTTATTTCACTTAGCATAATGCCCTCAAAGTTCATTCATGTTGTAGCATGTCAGAATTTTCTTCCTTTTTAAGGCTGAATAATATTCTGTTGTATGTATATACCAACATTTTATTTATCCAAATTTATCTGCCAGTGAACGTTGGGGTTGCTTCCACCTTTTGGCTATTGTGAATAAAGATGTTATGAACATGGGTGTACAAATAACTTTGAGACTCTGCTTTCAGTTCTTTTAGATATGTATCCAAAAGTAGAATTGCTGGATCATATATATGCTAATTCTATTTTTAATTTTTTGAAGAATTTCTGTCTTTTTAAAAGTCAGTTTTGATAGTTTGTTCTTTGCTAGGAAATATATTTTTCAATTTTATCAGCACCAGAGTTGTATATAATATCTATATTTTACTTAAAATATATAAAGATTATATTTACTTACAATAGTTCTCTTATAATTATCTTCAGTATCCATGTTTACAACTCTTTCCTCATTCGTGTTTAATATTTTATTGATGTTTCAAACCTTAACTTTGTTTTCTAGCATTTAAAATTTTCTGTTTCATTAATTTTAGTTTTCATTTTATTTCTATTTTTATTGTATTTCTTGAGGTAATGCCTTAATTTATTTTCAGTTTTTAAAAAGTTGTAAAGTATGTATTAGGCTTTAAACTTACTTTTTAGTTGTAGGAGTTCTTTACATATTGTGGATATTAATCCCTTATCAGATATATGGATTTACAGATATTTTCTCCCATTCTGTGGATTGCTGTTTCACCTTATCGGCAGTGTCCTTTTCTACACAAAATTTTTTAATTTTGATGAAGTCCAAGTTATCTATTTTTCTTTTGTTGCCTGTGCTTTTTTGCTGTCATATTCAAGAAATCATCGTCAAATCCAGTGTTGTAAAGATTTTCCCCTATGTTTTCTTCTGGGAGTTTTATAGTTTTAGCTGTTAAGTTAGGTCTTTGATCTACTTTGAATTAATTTTTGTGTATGGTGAAAGGGAAGGGTCCAACTTCATTCTCTCATGTGGACATTCAATTTTCCTACCATCATTTGTTGAAAAGACTATCCTTTCTCCATTGAATGGTCTTGTCAAAAATTGGCCATATGTGCAAGGGTTTCTTTCTAGGCTGTCTGTTCTGTTACATTAGTCTGTATATCTGTCCTCATGCCAGTACCATGTTGTTTTGGTTATTGTAGCTTTGTAGTATGTTTTGAAATAAGAAAGTGTGAGTTCTCCAACTTTGTTCTTTTTCAAAATCGTTTTGGCTGTTTGGGGTCCCTTGAGATTCCATATGGATTTTAGGATGGGTTTTTCTATTTCTGTGAAACATGCTGTTAGGGATTTTGATAGGGATTGCATTAAATCTGTGGATTGCTTTCGGTAGTATTGTTACCTTAACAATGTTAAGTCTTCCAATCCATGAATGTAGGATGTATTTCAATTTATTTATGTTTTCTTTAATTTCTTTCAGCAGCGATTTGTAGTTTTTATTGTAAAAGTCTTTCACCTCCTTAATCCCTAAATATTTTATTTGTTTTTGATGCTATCATAAGTGGAATTATTTTCTTAATTTTCTTTTTGAATTGTTCATTACTAGTGTGTGGATATCCAACTGATTTTTATATGTTGATCTTTGTGTTCTACAACTTGGCTAAATTTGTTTATTCTAACAGTTTTTTTGGTGTGTGTATAATCTTTAGCTATTTCTACATATATGATCATGTCATCTGTGAACAGAGATAATTATTTTACTTGTTTCTTTCTAATTTAGATGATCCTACATCTTTTTCTTGCCTACGTGCTTTGTCTAAAACTTCCAGTACTGTGTTGAATAGAAGTGACAAAAGTGGGTGTCCTTATTCTGTTCCTGATTTTAGAGGAAAAGCTCTCAGTCTTTCATCGTTGAGTATGTTGTTAGCTGTTGGTTTTTACTATATGGCCTTTATCATGTTAAGGAAACTTCCTCGTATTCCTAGTTTGAATGTTTTTATCATAAAAGGTTGTTGAATTTTGTCAAATGTTTTTTCTGCGTCAATTGAGATAATCATGTGGGGTTTTTCCATCTTCCTATTAATGTGTATTACATTGATTTTTTTTGTTGTTGTTGAACGATTTTGTGCTCCTGGAATAAGTCCCACTGTCACAATGTATAATCCTTTTAATATGCTGCTGAATGTGGTTTACTGTCTTTTGTTGAGGATTCCTAAGGGATATTGGTCTCTAGTTTTCTTATAGTGTTTTTGTCTGGCTTTGGTATCAGGGTAATGCTAGCTGGCTTCATAGAACAAGTTAGGTAAGTTCCCTTCTCTTCTATTTTTGAAAGTGTTGAGGAGGATTGTTGCTAATTCTTCTTTAAATGTTTGGTAGAATTCACCAGTGAAGCCATCCTGGCCCTGGGCTTTTCTTTGGAGGTTTTTCATTACTGATCTAAACTCTGTACTAATTATAGTTCTAGGATTTTCTATTTCTTGATGAGTCAGTTTTAGTACATTGTATTTTTGTAGGAATTTGTCCATTTTGTCCAGTTTATCCAATTTATTGGCATATAATTTTTCATAGTATTGTCTTATGATCTTTTTTATTTTTGTAAAATCAGTAGTAATGTCACCATTTTTATTTCTGACTTTAGTAATTGGAATCCTCTCACATTTTTTTTTGTTGTTCGTCAGTCTAAAGTTTTGTCAATTTTGTTGACCTTTTCAACGAATCACCTGGTTTTGTTGATTTTTCTGCTTTGTTTTTCTATTCTTTGTTTATCTTTGCTCTAATCTTTATTATTTCCTTCCTTCTGCTAGCTTTGGGTTTAGTTTGCCCTTCTTTTTTTAGTTCTTTGGTGTGTGCAGTTAGGTTATTGATTTGAGAACTTTCATTTTTATTATTTTTTTTCTTTTACTCGAGAAAGCTCAAGTAGAGAACTTTCTTATTTTTTAATGTAAGTGTTTATAGCTATAAATTTTCCTCTTCCTGCTGCTTTTGTTGCATCCCATAAGTGTTGGTATTTTCATTTATCTTAAGATATTTTCTGATTTCCTTTGTGATTTTTTTTTTCTTGATCTGTTGGTTATTTAATATTGTGTTGTTTAATTTTTACATATTTGTGAATTTTCTGGGTTTCCATCTGCAGTTGGTTTTACATTTCATTCTGTTACAACCAGAAAAGATACTTTGTATGATTTCAGTTTCTTTAAATGCATTAAGAGTTGTTTTGCGGCCTCACATATGGTTGTTTTTAGAGAATGTTCCATGTGCATTTGAGAAGAGTGTGTACTCTGCTGGTTTTGGGTGAGTTTAGTTAGCTTTTGACATGTTACATTTGAGAATACATTGTAGGTGGAGATGTGAGATTTTCATTTAGTGGAAAAGCCAAGGGAAGAAATTTGTTAGTGAGCTGTAAAGGGGAGTTGACATCATAAGAACAGGCAATTTTTTTGAGAAACAGGATTTAGAGCAACAGAACAGCCTTGAGTATATCTTTATTTAGAAGGCTGAAGGTTGAATAAAGCCTGGAATGTTAGAAAAGGATGGAACAGTTTGACATAGACCATAGCTAAGACAGTATAATATTTAGACTTTAAATATACTATCAAAAAGAGGATATGATTAACTGAATTCAAAGTTGAGAAGTCAGCTATCTTGTTTGGGAAGGACTGCTTCTTATATTCCTTTAATAATTCACTAAAGCAAATGGAGAACAGATTCTGATTTTTTTGGATTTGAGAAACATTTAAATGGTGACAACTACTTAAATTATGAAATTGAAAACCACAAGTATACATTATTTATTCTTTATAGTATGAGTTTTACAGGCTGTTAATTTGCCATTATATTAGATAAATCTGAAATAGAAGAAACTTCCTATATTATCCAACTGCTATGTTTGAATTCTCTAGAAGTTGTTTCTGGACAGTCTACGAAAAGCACTTGCTGGCCATGGAGGAAGTAGGCAGCTGACAGAAAGTGCTGCAATTGCCTGTGTCAAACTATGTAAAGCAAGTACTTACATCAATTGGGAAGATAACTCTGTCATTTTCCTACTAGTTCAGTCCATGGTGGTTGATCTTAAGGTAATATGCTTATTATTTCTCTACTATGAACTTTAAGAAAATTAAAAGAAAAATAATGTTCTAGTATTAAGTATTATGTCAAAGATCATTGCTAATACTAAGTTCTGAGTCGTCTTTGATAGTAAGTTCATAGGACCTGCTTTTGTTATTACTATGTTCATCAGCCTAAATGGACTGAGAATATGAAGAAAACACAGAATTAACACTTTTCTTAAATTAGCATAAATATATAGAGGGTTTAAAATCGTATGGAAATTAGCGCCTGAAAGGAATCATGTGTAGTATAGTAAGAATTATGTCAGACTGATGGACCACAATATTAGTGCTTTGTGCCTTTTCTGCCAGCTGAGTGTTACTGCCATCTAAGTAGGTAATGTGTTGATGTTATTACATATTAGTAAGAACTGCTACTTGGCTAATTAAAGCTTTTGTTTTCTATTGGGATTTTTATAGAATCTACTTTTTAATCCAAGTAAACCATTCTCAAGAGGTAGTCAGCCTGCAGATGTGGATCTAATGATTGACTGCCTTGTTTCTTGCTTTCGTATAAGCCCTCACAACAACCAACACTTCAAGGTGAGAGCATTGATTTTTATCCAGCTATGTTTACTGATGCTGTTATCCTTTACAAATGTGAAAAGACTAGAGAGATGAATTGGTTTACTTTTATCAGTATTTCTCAACATTATATATTGATGTTAATTTCAAGACCTTAAAAATCCTATATTTTAACAACTTTGCTGTTCTTTTTGTCTTCATTTGTGTTAAGGGGATATTTTTCTCATAGAAATAATCTATTGTTTTTCCCTTGCTCTGTAGATCTGCCTGGCTCAGAATTCACCTTCTACATTTCACTATGTGCTGGTAAATTCACTCCATCGAATCATCACCAATGTAAGTCCAAAAGGTATTGCTAAATTACTAAAAAATTTTTTTCTTTCTTTGTGTATTTTCTTTTTAAGAAAGATGCTCAGTTTTCAAAAGCGTTCTGAACTTAGATGCATGTTATAGGAAGATTTCTCCTAGGTGTTTATATCTAGTAATTGATACACATTTGTATTTTTCATATTCAATCTCGACTTGAGGGACCTTACTGAGGAAGATGGAAAGATCCTTTAGAAAGACTAAGCCTAAAACATTTTATTTAGATCAGATACCTTTGGGAATAATGCCACTGAAAATATAATTTAATATTTTCACCTTAAAGCTCTTTATATATTATTTGAATACTCATAGCCATTTCACAGCATTTGATACATTAACTTGTCACCATGCCATATAAGTTAAAAGTAATAGTAGTTATGTTGTAGTACAGCCTGGCACATTTACAAAGTGATGAAACCATATTTGTACTTTTTAGTCCTCTTAAAACAAAATGAAATATTAACACACTTAAAAAGAGGTATTCACAAGATACAAAAGCTTATCAGACAGAATAAGTTAACTCGTTAAAAGGTACTTGCAAAACCTTCAACTCTGATGTGGGTGCCTTAAATGGAAAGATAGCAAAACCTTACCAGATTTGGACTGTGGATTTTTAAAATTCTGTTCTTCTGATTATGAACAATCATGTTTTGAAGGTTCTCAGGTGTTATTTTCTGTAGTTCCATGTTTATCCATTGATAGATATTTACAATTATATGTAAATTGGATGACTTTTTCCTGTTTTCCTCCCATAAAAGGAGTGTTAATCATTGATAACTTAGTATATTGTCCTGTTTTTAATCAAATTCTATTTAAGACCATCTCTGGTGAGTTGAAAATAACCCCCCATCCTCATTTGCCTTGGATGTATTGAAATAAAAAAATGCTGCCCATATTTTCTTTTATCCTTTGCTGCAGGTGAAAAATAACTATTGATAAAGCTATTTGGTGAAACATTTAGTTTTTCTCAACAGGGTGTTAGTAGCATTTTTGGAAGACAGTTCTTCGTTGTGCAGGACTGCCTTGTATTAATACATTGCAGGATATTTAGCATCTCTGGACCTCATTTCATTAAATGCCAGTTTTGCCACATCCCTCCACCACTAATCACTATGAACAGCTAAAAATCTACCTATCAGGTACAATGTGCACTGTTTGGGTGACAGATACACTTAAAGCCCTGATTTCAGCATTATACAATTCATGCATGTAACAAAAAAACTTGTACCCTGTAAATCTATGGAAATTAAAAATAAATAAATAAAATGCCTGAGAGAATGATACCTCCCTCAGTTGAGTATCGCTGAGTTAAAACATAGAAGTAACATTTAATTCTCTTTGTTCCCAAAGGGAAAGTTTAATGAATCTGATTGTAGATAAGATATATTTGTATTAAAAATTTTTTTAAAAAATTATTATACTTTTGCCAACATAATAAGCCAGGACATTGTACTTTCAAGGTTTACTTTCAAGGCCATCTTTAAAAAACTGATTTTTTTTCTCCCTCAGGTTTATGTGTAATTCAGAAATAAAATACTTGTTTCACCTTTGGCTTATAATAGTAAAACTATTCCATTTATTAGATTGGGTAGTTTTTCATAAATGCTTAAAATTTGTATTTAATAAACCGAAGTATATACTTTTTGGTACTTTGTGGCTAGTTACTTTAATTGTGAAATATTTTTGTCTACAATTGAATATATAGAGCACTTTCAAGCATGGACTTGGCACTGCTGTAAGTGGCTGAGCTGCTCCTTTCTGGGTTTCAAGCATGCCTGGAGTTGGTACTTCATGCATGCCTCAGTGTACTTGGTGAAAGTGGTTGTGCATCCTCCTATTCTCTAATGAGTACTGCATGTGTGAAGGGTGGAGTTTGTCTGTTTCAGAGGTCAAGTCAATATGAAAATTGGTTTTTATAAAGAAAAAACTATATTGACTGATTTTTAAATGTTAAGCATCAGTAACCTTTCAGTGAAAGAGCTTGAAAAGGATCATAAATATTAGTTCAATGCATCTTTTAAAGTTATGCCTTAGATAATAAATATACTTTATCATTATGGATTGCTTGGTAAGATGTTTCTTGTTAGGGACTTTTTGTTTTTTTTACCCCTTTGGTTTGAGGTTAATAGATAATGAATCTGAAGTATTTTCTGACTGAAAAGGACTGTAAAGTAAAAATGCAGATTTATGAGATTGACTATTACAGAATCTCACTGAAGATATTTGTTGTGGAAATATTTTATGTCTTGAAATCACATGAAATTTTTCAAAGATATTTGGACTCCTGATCTTAAATTCATTTGTAGTATAAGATTCCTTTTTAAATGATTCTTGGTTCAATGAACCTCATAAGGTCTCCTCTCCCAGGGTTCTTTAGCCAGTTCACGTATTTAAAAAGATTATCACTTTCTCAAATAATAGAAGAGTTTTACTGATGTGTTTTTGAAGGTTTATGTAGAAGTAGTAATGGCGTTTAGAGTTTTATTTTACTTTTGTGAAACATACCATACTCAGTTCATAAGTACTGTGTTTAAAATATTCTGTTTTTTCTCAGGAATTCTTAAAGTATATCCACTATTTGAATTTTATTTATAATGCAAGTTTTTAGCAGATTCTAAAATGATACTTATACTGTCACCTTTTTTATTATGATATGCCATGAGTTGAATTATAGTTATAAGATCTATGTTATATACTTAATCTTTATAGGCTTCCTTAGGTTAAATTAGGTATATAATTGGGAAGTTAAAAAAGTAATATATACACATATGACCCGGTTATCTTAGCCATCACTGGCACATGCTGTAGCTGTTACGGTACTTTATTTCTGTTTTTTCCCTATGGCAATTTATTATAATTTACTTACAGATAGCTTACATATTGAGAATGAAATGAACTCTTTCTCCTGAGAGAATGTAGTTGAAAGAATTATTTCCAAGGCATTTGAAAATTACTTAATCTCTTCAGGAATTGCCACATAATTTGCTCATATAAATATCACTGCTTGGCAATAAACTTAGTATTTTCAAGGAAAAAAAGAATAAGTATACTTGACTGGTTTTCAGAAAGGACATACTTAGTAACTGCTCAAAATACTAAATTTTTTTACTAACTACAAGATGTCTATTTTTAGTACCTCTTTGAAAATGTATCTTTGACTTTAAAATAAATGAATGAATATGTTATGAAAATGAAAATTAGGAAAATCACAAAATCTGAAGCCTAAAAGTTAATTTATAGGTTATACCTGGTACCACAGTAGAGTTTCAGGAGCTATCAGAAATGACACAGTAATTTGGACAGGATATTTTATGGGATGCATTTTTATCTATCAGTTTCTGACAAGATTTTATCGGGTCTATAGGGTGAAGAGGACCCTTCATTCAGTGCACTTTGGGATTATTTAGCTTTTTGTTACTTTAACCTGATGAATACAAGCTATATAATCTAGTAAATATAAGAAAATCAAGTTTGCATTGGTTGCTTGGGGCAGGTCAGATGATCAAATTGCTCAAAGTTTGTGGAATCCATTATATAATCAAACTAAAAATTGATCATTTATAGTAACTAGCTTAAAAAAGAGTTGAGGGAAAAGCATAAATACCTATATTGTCCAACAAAAAAAAAAGTATTTCTTTCCTTACAGCTTTGGGATCCCTTCCAGAGTAGAATTCAGTATTCAAATTGTGTATCATCAATTGTTTTTATATTTTACTATCTGATAAATAGAGTTTGTAATCCACAGTTTTGGTTAAGATAATGTAACTTGATGTTACTCAAAATATCCTGAGACTCATGAATGAAGAAATTAAATGTTGAGACTTTTATTAGCTTAGTTTTGAATAAGAAGGAATCTGGGAATGGAATGTGTAGCTATTAAATCCCCCTTATCTACTATTTGAATATATTATCGTTCTTCCAGATGTTTTCTATAACAAGAATATTATAAATTGGAAACCTATATTTTAAGTTCTTCTATATCATACATACTCTACATATGTAGTAAAAATTCATCCATTTATTTTTGTATAATAGACAAACTTTATAGATTCAGTGATTTTCATAATTGTCATTTTTTGTAATATGTCGATTCATTCATTTTAAAGTAAAAGTTAGACACTTTCAAATAAAATAGACACTAAAAACTAGACCTCAAAGTTAAACAGGTTAAACTGAAATAGAAAAATATTTGTATAAAATAATTAAAAATATTTAGCTAGGATTAGTTTGTCTTTGTTTATGGTGATTGTTAGTCTCCCATGTATTGTGCCATCATTGCATATCAATTTAAGATTATAGATTTACGTACTAATATCTCATTTACTAATTTCATGTTGTAATTTTCATTGTTGTTTGTAAGCATATAAGTAATGGTTTCCCACATATTCTTTCAATATTGTGTTGAACCACTAATCTCTTACAAAGCTTTCATAATAGCATTCTTATCTTGGGAAATATAAACCATATATGCATGTGTTTCAGAAATGCGTAAAACATTAAACTTTGAAAAAGAAAAAGATTGGCTACAGAATTAACTCTCTAAAGACTTTGTTTTTCAAATTCACTAGCTTATCAGTAAGAAAAGACGGTCTCATATGCACATGCTTCTAAAGTGGGCAATTTGTCTCATGCTCATTATTATATTTTAAAATACATTAATATGTATGGGTTAGTGTTTGAATTAGCCACCATTTGAAGACTTTAGAAATCATGGTGTGTGTTTGCATGGTCTTAGAAAGTTTGTAACAAACAATAAAACAAAACTGTAATGATAACCAGAGCATGCAACTCATATAACTTTGTACTTTTTCTTCCTTATGGCCTTTGTTTTTCTTCAGTCTGCGTTGGATTGGTGGCCTAAGATTGATGCCGTATATTGTCACTCAGTTGAACTTCGAAATATGTTTGGTGAAACACTGCATAAAGCAGTGCAAGGATGCGGAGCGCACCCAGCAATACGAATGGCACCGGTAAGATAACTCGTGAATTTTGAATCTCACCTCTTTCTATTGCATTTTTAGTCTTTATCCCATTCCTGCTGCTTTGATTAGAGAATTTGAATGGATCCTTCCTTTGCTATAAATGTTGTGGTATGTTGTATGTTGCAATATTATTGAATACTAGTTAATGTTTGTTTTCTACTGTTTTAGTGAGTTGAACTTACTTTTCTTAGAGAAATTTTCTCACAAAACGCTGATAAAGTCTTAACGAATGTCATCTTTATTTCTTTTTAGTTTCTTTTTCCTTCAACTTATGACTAAAAATATTTTGATTAGCTTCTAACCTTTTGGGGATGAGTAAGGGAAGATGACTCCTGAGTTAGAGTGAATGTTCCTGGTAATGCACATTTTAGCTCATTGGATGCTGAATATTACACATAGGAAATTAGGAATAAAATTTAGAATTTTTATTTAAAATAACAAAATTTCATATTTGAGCAAGTGTGCTTTGAGTGTTTAAAAATGATAGGTGCTTTGAAATACTGAAATTCGACTGTGTTTAAACTTAATAAAAGATTGTTTTCAAAGTAGGTATTCTAACATTATTACTCTTTATGTGGAATTTAAAAACTCATATGGAATCAACTTAAACATATAATTATCAGATTGTATAAGTCATTTCTTGGTATTTATGTATAGCAAGAGTATTATACATGGCAACTCTTGACATTGATTGGTGGTGCTTTGTCTTCTGCTTCTTCTTTTCTGTTCTTATTGGCCACTGTTGCTCACATGATCAGACGCCAACCAGTCATGGTTTTGCATGGCAGTGGGCTTCTGTGGCTGTGAGTATGACCCATTGTAACTACCTCAGAAAAGTCCTTGGTTTCTTTGACTTTTCTGTGTATAGTTACCGTTGTAGTCACATCTTGTCATTTCAAATGAAGATAATAGCACATCACCTATTGGTTTTATCATTAAAATTGTCATTTTACACTTAGGAGATAATTTAAACAGCTTCCTCACTGGCATGCTTCCCTTTTTCCAAGTTCTCTTAGTCAATAAAATATTTTGGTTTTATACAGTTGTTGTTCACTCTTATCCAGTTGTCAGTAATTTTTTCCAAGGATTGTTTTAGATCTGTGGTCCCCAACCCCTAACCGCTGGGCTGTGGCCCAGAACCAGTCCGTGGCCTTTTGGAAACCTGGCCACACATCACTGCCTGAGCTCTGCTCCACCCCCACCTCCTCCTACAACCCCCATCCCCAGTCCATGGAAAAATTGTCTCCCATGAAACTGAGGAACTGGGCCACACAGTAGGAGGTGAGTGGTGGGTGAGCTATCGAAGCATCATCTGTATTTACAGTCGCTGCAGCTGCTCCCCATTGCTTGCATCACTGCCTGAGCTCCACTTATCCCCATATCCCCCGTGGGAAAAAAATTTTTTTTTTTGAGACAGAGTCTCATTCTGTTGCCCGGGCTAGAGTGCCATGGCATCAGCCTAGCTCACAGCAACCTCAAACTCCTGGGCTCAAGCAATCCTTCTGCCTCAGCCTCCCGCGTAGCTGGGACTACAGGCATGCATCACCATGCCCGGCTAATTTTTTCTATATATATATATATATATATATATATATATATATAATGTTTAGCTGTTCATATAATTTCTTTCTATTTTTTAGTAGAGACGGGTTCTCGCTCTTGCTCAGGCTGGTCTCGAACTCCTGAGCTCAAACAATCCACCCGCCTCGGCCTCCCAGAGTGCTAGGATTACAGGCATGAGCCACCACGCCTGACCCCTTTAATTTTTTATTTCAGCATATTATAGGGGCACAAATGTTTAGGTTACATGTATTGTCTTTGCCCTGCCCTGTGGAAAAATTGTCTTCCATGAAACCGGTCCTTGGTGCCAAAAAGGTTCAGGACCGCTGTTTTAGATGTTGAAATAGAGAAGCTTTCTATAGCATATATTTTGGGATTATTTAGCCTAAAAAATTATAGCCAAAAGATCATGGCAATGGTATTTTATTAAATACGCTTTAAAATGCAAAGTTATTTTTTAGTTGCCTTTCTTATAATGCCAAGTACTTAATTTTTTTAAAAGTTGAAAAAAATTTCAATATAGGTATAAGTTGGAGGTAAACATAAGTAATAGCTATTTAAATGTTATTTAATTAGACATCATTTAAAAAAAATTTTAGAAAATTACTAGAAATGAATTGTTTAAAAATTATCTTGACCTATTTATTCATTCTAGAATGATATCTTCCCAGAAGATATATGATTCTAGATATATCTTCTGGGGATATATCTAGAATGATTATATCTTCTGGGAAGTTAGAACTTCATTTTATGTTTTGTTTTAAGTTCACTACCTTTTCTGGTAGAACATTAATGGTCCCAGTAATAGGAATTGGTGGAAGGTTAATATTCACTTCCTATTTAACTTCAGTGTCCAGTTTACCAGCTGTTTATAATTTTCTATGCATGTGAACTGAAAGAAAATGAATCTAAATTATTCTTTTCAACAAAGACAACATTTAATTGGTAGTCTGAAGATATTCTCTACATTTAGAAGTTATTTTACTTCTTAGCCCTACTTACTAGCTGATTCTAAGAGCTACATATTATACTACATAAAAGCTGTAAAAAGAGAGGATCCTCCTCTTTTGCCTCAGGGACTCCTGTGATAAGAATTTAGTTTTTATTTCTAATTATTCTCTGAAAGTATCAATATACATTTAATTTTCAAAATCATTCTTAAGGTGTTTATATTTATATATGTATATGAAATCTTGTATGTATGTATTTGTACATAATGGCTGAAGGACAGCTTTTTGGCTGATATTTTCATCGGAGAGAATAATTATCACATTTAACATGAAATGATTTTTTAGAATAAGAAAATGTTAGGATAAATCTCCCCCCATATTAACTTGGTGAGTTAACAGTCAGATAGCAAATATGCCTAACACAGTGCTAATAATGCCAGGGAAGCTTGACAAACTAAACAGGCATAGCATTTTTTCCCTTACAGAGATTCCAAGCAAAAGTCTTACAGCTTTTGCTTGAAAATGCCTAATGATGAACTCATTACAGGTAGCCATAAAGTCTGGAAACACAGGCGAATATATATAATAAATGATTTAGAGGTAATATATTACACTAGAGTTTCTCAGCCTTGACACTGTTGACATTTTGGACTGGATAACTTTTTGGTGTAGGAGGCTGTCCTATGCATTGTGGGATGTTTAGCAGCGTCTCTGGCCTCTACCCACTAGATGCCAATAGTCCCTCCACCCATACCCAGTCATGAAAACTAAAAAAGTCTCCAGATGTTTCCAGATGTCCCCTGATGGACAAAATTGCCTCCAGTGGAGAACTACTGATATGTTCAATTGGTTGTCCCTCATTTGTAGTGCCTTAAATGATTTGGGACTCTGATAAACTTGAGCCTTTAGCTTGCTGCAGAAGTAGGAATCAAGGAGTTCGGTCTGTAAAAATTCAAAATAACATCTGTATTTCAAAGCTTACAACCACTTTGTATTTTGGAGACAGATAAGATACATGTTAGAGTTGATTATTTGAAAATTTTCTCTTATAGTATCATGTCCCTGTGACTTCCAGACATCATTGATCCTTTCTTTTATAGCTTTATAGGACACTTCTGATTCTTCCACATGGTAGTCCTGCAGATATTTGTATAAAGTTATCCTGTACTCCTTAGGGTTCTTTTTATGTAGTTTTAGCATTGGAAGAGATTTTATTATTTCAGCTCTCTTTAAAAGTGTGTATGTTTGGTTGGTTTGTTTCATTCTTACAGCTAAGGAAACAGAGGCCCAAATAATGTTAAATGAATTAGAAATAGTCACATGTTTAATGAATGGTCAATTAGAGTTAGTTCTGAGATTTCTTGACATTCAGTCCAGTGTCTGTCAGATTCTTTAGTTATCTTCTCTTGCTGGCATGTTAGCTTGATGAAAGCAGGGGCTTTGTCTGACTTGTTCAACACTGAATCCCTAGTTCCTAGAACAGCATCTGGCACATACTGGACATTTATACATGTTTGTTGAATGAATGAATGAATTTTTTATTTGACCTGGTTTCAAAACCCTCCTGTATCCAGTTTGCTTTTCTTCTGGAATGACCAACTTAACGTTTTTTTAAGTTAAAATGACAAATTAAGATATGATTTTAGTGTTCCAGATGTATAATAATTGATAAAAGCTATTAACTGACCGTGTCTGGCTACCATGTTTGTATTAATACAGTCTAAGATTGTGTTATTGTTTTATATTGAGCTTTTAGTTATTTAAATTCTTTGGCCTTTATCAAATGAACGTTGAACTATAGCTGCTGCTTTGTACTTTCGTAGTATTTCTAAAATTTGAAACGTTTGTCTCAGCACTAATCATTTACTATTTTAAAACGAAGATCTGCTTTCATAAAATTCAAGTGTGTCAATAATAGGTTTAGGAATTTTCACAAATATATATAATTTCTAAACATTTTTCATCTTAAAGGGGATCCTGGTTCAGCAAATGCTGCTTACACACCTGTAATTTGGTCGTATGTTCCTAATTAAGTGAACATGTGGTTTGAGCCCTTCATTAGATACCTGAAGACTCTGGTTCATGAATTTCTTCCCAGGCATGACTGCCTCTCTGCTTTGGCTAGATCACACATGCCAGCTTAGATTCCTACTAATATCTACAATATGGAAGATCAATTAATAAATTAATGAATAAGTTTTTCTTACAATTCTAATTAAGAAATACATTTCTTCTTTAGCAAGTTGTTCCTGACTGTGTATAACCAACCCTCTAGTGGTCGTGAAATTAACAGGTGTTGAGTCAAGTAAATTTATTGGAATTTCTCTGATCTGACATTTCATATTTGGCAACTGTGCTGGAACAAAATTTACATGTTGGTATCTGAGATTAAGAGATGAAGTAATTAAACTAATGCAATCATTCATTGCTTAAAGACAGGGATACATTCTAAGAATTGTATCCCTAGGTGATTTCATCATCATGCGAACATCATAGAATGTACTTATACAAACCTAAATGGGATAGCCTGCTACACACCTAGGTTATATGGTGTAGCCTATTGCTCCTGTGCTACAAACCTGTACAGCATGTTACTGTACTGAATACTGTAGGCAATTGTAACACAATGGTAAGTATTTGTGTATCTAACATAGAAAAGGTGCAGTGAAAATACTGCATAATGTTCTCCAGAGAAAGGGACAGTTAAAAAAAAAATACTGTATAAAAGATAAAAAATGGTGTACCTGTGTAGGGCACGTACCATAAATGGAGCTTGCAAGACTGCAGGTTGCTCTGGGTGAGTCAGTGAGTAAGTGTTGAGTGAATATGAAGACCTAGGACATTACTGTGCACTACTGTAGACTTTTATAAATGCTGTACACTTAGAATATACTAATGCTGTACACTTAAAATATACTAAATTTATAAAAAATTTTCTTTCTTCAATAATAAATAACCTTAGATTACTGTAGCTTTTTTACTTTATTAACTTTTTAAAACTTTTTGATTTGTAAAAACATTTAGTTTATTACACATTATACAGCTGTACAAAAATATTTTTCTTGGCCAGATGCGGTGGTTCATGCCTGTAATCCCACAGTTTGGGAGGCCGAGGTGGAAGGATCGCTTGAGGTCAGGAGCTCGAGACCAGCCTGGGCAAGATAGGGAGACCCCATCTTTCCAAAAAAATTTGAAAATTAGCTGAGCATGGTAGTGCATACCTGTAGTCCCAGCTACTTGGGAGGCTAAGGTGGGAGTATTGCTTGAGCCCAGGAGTTTGAGGTTGCAAGTGAGCTATGATGATGCCACTGCACTCTAGCCCAGGCAACAGAGCAAGACCCTGTCTCAAAAAAAAAAAAAAAAAAAAAAAACCCCAAAACTTTATTTTTTCTTTATATCCTTTTTCTATAAACTTTTTTCTGTTTTTAAAATGTGTGGGGTTTTTTTGTTTTGTTTTGTTTTTTTACTTTTTAAACTTTTTGTTCAAAACTAAGACACACAACACACGTTAGTCTAGGCCAACACAGGGTCAGGATCATCAGTATCACTGTCTTCCCCTTCATATCTTGTCCCACTGGAAGGTCTTCAGGGGCAATAACACCCATGGAGCTGTCATCTCCCGTGATAACAAGGCCTTCTTCTGAAATACCTCCTGAAGAACCTGTCTGAGGCTATTTTATAGTTAACTTTTTTTTATAAGTAGAAGTACACTCTAGAATAATAATAAAAAGTATAGTATAGTGAATATATAAACCAGTAACAGTTGTTTTTTATCATTATCAAGTATTATATACTGTGCATAATTGTATGTGCTGTACTTTTATATGACTGACAGCACAGTAGGTTTATTTACACCAGCGTCACCACAAATACGTGAGTAGGACGTTACGATGGCTGTGACATCACTAGGCAATAGGAATTTTGCAGCTCCATTATTTTATGGGACCACCATTGGATATGTGGTCCATCATTGACTGAAATGTCATTATGTGGTGTATGACTCTACTTACTTTTTTGGAAATGATTACTAAATAAAAGATAATTCTTATATCTGCTAATCGTTCTCTGATCCTATGTTCCTGTGCAATGACTGCATCAGGAAAGAACAGTTTGTTACACTTAGTTACGTCGTAGTAAATAAATTTGTTCAATGAAAGTTTCACCTTGATCTAAGGTGAAACACCTCAAAATGAGGAAAAAAAATAGAGTTTAATGAGAGCAAACACTAGCCAGAATTTATTAAATATATTTGGTAAAATATTTGCCTTATAAAAGCAGTATTTATAAGTTTTGCTATTTCTCTTCTGTGGTGACATTCTTGAGCATAAATGTGTACGTTAAATAGCTATTCTTCCCCTCGGAGGACCAAGAACCTTTAGTGTTTCTGACATGATATCAAATGCATTTCCCACACTTAAACATTGACAACAGTTGATGTGTATTGTAGATATGCATCTCCAATTTTTAACTGTGAAAGACAGCTGTTTGCTTGGATGTTTTTATTATGTGTACATAGATGCTACGTAGTCTACTATCTGTATTTGCGTATATGCCCATATAAATGCATCCATGTCAAAAACAAATATTTTTTAAAGGAAAAAAGGAAATTTTATAAAAATATAGGGAAAGGTGATATTAGATTAAGAATATAGGCCGGGCGCGGTGGCTCACGCCTGTAATCCTAGCACTCTGGGAGGCCGAGGCGGGTGGATTGCTCAAGGTCAGGAGTTCGAGACCAGCCTGAGCGAGACCCCGTCTCTACTAAAAATAGAAAGACATTATATGGACACCTAAAAATCTATATAGAAAAAATTAGCCGGGCATGGTGGCGCATGCCTGTAGTCCCAGCTACTCGGGAGGCTGAGGCAGTAGGATCGCTTAAGCCCAGGAGTTTGAGGTTGCTGTGAGCTAAGCTGACGCCACGGCACTCACTCTAGCCTGGGCAACAAAGTGAGACTCTGTCTCAACAAAAAAAAAAAAAAAAAAAGAATATAATTGTTAGATTAAAAAAATATATAATTGTTAGATTTTTAGTTGAATTACATCCATAATTATTTTAGTTCATCATAGTATCTCTGTAATTGAAACATATTTTCCATAATTTAGTCTTTCAGAAAGAGTTCTCTGTTTTATGAATGTTCTTCAGGCAAAATGCATGCATTCTGTAACTTGAGAAGATGGAATGACACCAAAAGAAAAATCAAATATTAAATACAGAGATTGCCTGTGTAATATATTTCATCTATTCTAGGAAGCACTTATTTTTGCTTTTGTCTGAAATTTCTCTGAAATTGGGGGTATGTCTTACTTTGTATGGTATTTTACAATTGACAGTGGTTTTTCATTCCTTTTGGAACATCAAATAATAATGATATATCTTATAATTGGTAATGAGTCTATGAAATATTTGTATGTATGTCTGGGAAATAAGTGTTTAATGAGTTGCCCAATGTATTTATTTGGATAGACCAAATATTTTTTCTTTACATTTTCATATTTTATAAAATTGTTTTTTACATAGATACTTTACAACCTGATAGTAAGCCTTTAGTATTTTAATAAATTTTCATTAAATTTTATTAGACTGATCAAGAATAATATAAATGGTGCAAAAACGATTTTCATTTTTTTTCTTTCTTTTTTTTTAAAGTGAAAGCAAGATTTATTCAGAAACCGTAGAAAGTTAGAAAGTCTACTCCACAGGCAGAGCAGAGGCAAGTTCTCCCTGCAAAAGAGAACTGGCCTGTTTCTTAAGCTTAATAATATTAACCTTCTACTTACTATTGAGTGTTTCTACTAATACATGTTTGGTATAAAATATGTTTATTTATTCAAATCTTTTTTTTTATAATTTTAAAAAGTTGAATAGCTATTATTTTGAATATCTGATTCTTAAGAGGTAATATGATGTTTCTGTTTTTGTTTTTAGAGTCTTACATTTAAAGAAAAAGTAACAAGCCTTAAATTTAAAGAAAAACCTACAGATTTGGAGACAAGAAGCTATAAATATCTTCTTTTGTCCATGGTGAAACTAATTCATGCAGATCCAAAGCTCTTGCTTTGTGTAAGTATTTTCTATGAAATACCTCAAAATTATGACAGTAAGTTAGTTTGGTTTAAATGAAATGCCAAGATCTTGAGGATAATTGTTAGCTAATTATTACTGATCCTTTCTGATTGTACCTAAAACCTAAGACATCCCTAAGAAGACTAACTTATAGAGAATACTAATATAATTAGATCAGATTTCTTAACCTGTCTTCTCAATTTCCTTTTTCATTAGCATACTTTGGTGAGATCTTCTGTCCTCTCTCTGTTACCAGGTTATATGTTATTCAGGCATAATCTTGGGATGGGGCGGAGATAATGAAGCAACAATAAATCACAGTGCTTTCTACATCTACACTGTTGGTTTTTGGAATCTCCAGTTGTTATTGCCAAATAGTTTAGCTTTTCTATACCCTTCTTCCTGTTATCAGCCTTCTATTTTCATTGGCTCAGCCTGGAAGTACTGTACTGGAAAGAGAAGGAGGTAAAAATGAGTGTGGTTAGTACTCATTTATTGTCATAAATTACTGGTACATGGTAATTAGGAACTAATATAAATGATGGAAATGATTGATAGTTATATGAAGTAATTAAAAGCAGGGCTCTGAGACAGACTGCTTACTAGCTGTGTGATTTGGGTGACTTATTAAACCTCTCTGTGCCTTAGTTTTTTCATCTGAAATATTGGGATAATGGTTCCTGCCTCAGAGAGATTAAGAAGAGTGAAATAGTACATATAATGCCTTTAGGAACAATGCCTTGTGCATAATAAACACTAAGTAAATGTTTAGCTATTGTTACTATTTATAAGATACAGTTAATATTAACATTAATATTATTAATGCCCCAAATGTAATAGTTCTGTATTGTGAAGTTTATAGGATAACATGTTTCATCTTTGTTGAGTTTCTCTAGTCCCTGGAGAGCAGCACCAAGCAAGGTTTCTTACTGTTCAGTAACAGGCTTTTTAAAGTACTAAGGTACTTTCAATTTTGATGGTGTATTTTTCAAATTACTATAATGTAGGGGTTCATAACTAGATGTTCATGGTTTCAAGAATTCTGTGAACCCCCTGAATTTAAAAAAAAATGTGTATATATGAGTAATTTTTGTAGAAGAAGGGAGAACAAAGAAAGAATTCTCAAACCAGTGACCCCAAAAGAAGGGCTGTGGTATTTTAAACTCTTTGAAAAGCCCATTGAAATTCAGGAGTCTAATGGAATAAATAGATCTTTGGCATGGAAAAATTCCATGAAATCTGTCAATGAGACTCTGTAAAAGTCACGAAATGCTCTTTCTCTTCATTTCTTTGTTACATATCACAAGTTATTTGTGGCATTATTTCATCATGCAAGTCACATAATAATAGCATTACCCTGTTTACATGGCTTTAATTCAGGTCCAAAGAAGGCACCAAAGTAACTGATGTATTTTATGTTAAATATATTATTGTTTGAAAAAGAGTTTAAGCAAAACTTGCTATTTTCCAAGGATCATTTAAAATGGAAATTATTTTCTTTGCTGCCATCTAGTGGTTAATAACTTTTTCACTTTAAAGTTAACATTCTGAGTCTTAGTAAATAGGCTGTCTCAATCATTGTATTATTAAAATAATGTAATTTTATTATCTTCCATTTCTACCATCTTTGTCCTGATTTATATTACTCTTAATTTTTCAAGACTTCTAATTCCTCAGCTTGTGTCATTTCTTACATCCCCATAATCATTTCTGTGCGCTGAAATTATGGTGATCTCTTTAAAAAGTAAATCTTACCTTGCTCTTTGTCCAACTTAAAACCTTTCGTTTGAAATTGCTCTTGCTATAAAAACCAAACTTCAAAAAGATCTGCAAGGTCATGCAGTCTTTCTCCTACCTACCAACTATTCTTCCGCATCTAGCATTGTATTTTTCTTTCCTTTCTCTATTCATGATGGCCTTTCTTTCAGTCCTTCTTACCATATTCCTTCATACCTGCTCTTGTACTTGCTTTTTCCCTCTGCCTAGAATCTTCCCTCTACTCTTCGCATAGTAATTCCTGCTAATTCTAAGCTATTATCACTGCCCTAAGGAAGACTTTCTGACTAGGCCACATTTCCCTGTTACAGGCTTTCATAGCAGCTTGTACCTTTATAACTCCCATCTGATTTGCAATTTCATATTTGTCAGTCTGATTTCTTTTCTTTTCTTTTCTTTTCTCTTCTTTCTTTCTTTTTTTTCTTTTCTTTTTTTTTTTTTTTGAGATGGGCTCTTGCTCTGTTGCCCAGCCTGGTCTCCTGGGTTCAAGTGATCCTCCCACCTCAGCCTCCTGGGTAGCTGGGACTACAGGTATACACCACTGTACCTGCTGGTCTGATTATTTTATTGATTGATTAGAGATTGATCTCTTCTCTATGAGACGACATGCTCCTGGAGGGTGGGAAGCACATCTGTTTTTCATTTTTGTCTTTGGTATTCATTAAATATTGAGTTATGAATGAATTTAAATGTCAGAAAGTAAGCTAACAGGTTTGAATTACAGATATACTGGGATGATGGCTTACCTTAGTTATTATAATGGGGAAGAATCTGTAGTTAAAAAATAAAATTTGGATGCAAATTGCATTGGCTTCACGTAAATATATCAAAGTGTAAATAGATGCTTCTATAATAAATTATGGGAAGCTTTTTAGTTTCTAAACACGTAGACATTCACATTTATTTACAACGTTAATTTTCTTTGCTTAGTACACTATGTTTTTCTACAATGAAAAGGACTGAAGTGTAGATATCTAGAGGTATGGATTCTAGCCCTTCTTTTGACACCAGCTGTGTAGGTTTGGGCAGGACCTTTGTACTGGACAAATGGACTGTACAGAATAATCATACAGTCCTCATCCAACATGTATGTTCTTTGCCTTTGAGTACAATCATGTATAAGCTCAAAACCAGAGTTCCAAACCAGATGTATATTATTTAGCCAGTGTACTATTGACCCCGTATCATATTGATATAATATCTTTTTTTTTTTTTTTTTTTTTTTTTGAGACAGAGTCTCACTCTGTTGCCCGGGCTAGAGTGAGTGCCGTGGCGTCAGCCTAGCTCACAGCAACCTCAAACTCCTGGGCTTAAGCGATCCTACTGCCTCAGCCTCCCGAGTAGCTGGGACTACAGGCATGAGCCACCATGCCCAGCTAATTTTTTTGTATATATATATTTTAGTTGTCCATATAATTTCTTTCTATTTTTTAGTAGAGACGGGGTCTCACTCTTGCTCAGGCTGGTCTCGAACTCCTGACCTCGAGCGATCCACCCGCCTCGGCCTCCCAGAGTGCTAGGATTACAGGCGTGAGCCACCGCGCCCGGCCCTGATATAATATCTTAATGGAAAAGATTAATATGTAGTTTTTGTTTTCTCTTAGTTAGGATTTTTCCTGGCCATTATTCACATTGATGAACAAATATAGTTGTGGATTAAGAGAATCTCCAACAAAAGTAGTTTTGATTTTTTAAGAATTCTATTATTTTTATTGAGATATAGTCCACATACCATAAAATCCACCATTTGAAAGTGTACAATTCTGTGGTTTTCAGTATGTTTATAAGGTCCTGCAAACATCACCACTATCTAATTCTAGAACATTTTTATCACTCCTGTAAGAAACCTTGTACCATATAGCACTCGCTCTCCATTCCTTCCTCCCTCTAATCCCTGTCAGTTGATTTTTTTCTTCAATTGGAGTTTGCTTTTTTTCTTTGCAGAATCCAAGAAAACAGGGGCCTGAAACCCAAGGCAGTACAGCGGAATTAATTACAGGGCTGGTCCAACTGGTCCCTCAGTCACACATGCCAGAGATTGCTCAGGAAGCAATGGAGGTAAGAGGAAAATGAATTCTGTGCTTTTGGAGGAACACTTGTAACTATGTACATTCTTGATGTTCTTTTCGTATATGGTTTCTATGAGTAGTAGGTAGATGTCCTTTTGGACATGGTATGTTTGTGTCTATACATTGTTTTATAAAACTCCATTGAGAAAGAAGGAGTTTACTTGCTTTATGTCACATTGTATAAATTCCTATGCTTAATGAAATAATTCAAAATTTTCTAATTGCAGTTGACTTTTTTGAATTTTTTAATATGTATTGATTTTTAAATTGAGACATCATTCACGTACCATAAAGTATACCAGTTTAAGTGTACATATCAGTGGTTTTTAGCACATTCACACAGTTGTGCAAACATCACCACTATCTAATTCCAGAACATTTCTGTCACCCTAAAAAGCAACCTCATCAGTCCCCATTCCCTTATCCCCCAGCAACCACTAAACTATTTTTTCTGTTTCTATAGATTTGCTTATTTTAGACATTTCATATAAATAGAATCATATAATATGTAACCTTTTATGTCTGGCTACTTTGACTTAATGTTTTCAAGGTTCCCTGATGATGTGACATGAATCAGTATTTCATTCCTTTTTACTACCAAATATTCCATTGTATGGATATTGATTTTATTTATCCGTTGATGAACATTTGAGGTTGTTTCCACTTTTGGCTATTATGAGTACTGCTGTGCATGTTTGTGTAAAAGGTTTTATGTGGACGTATCTCTTAGGCATATGTCTAGGAATTGCTGGATCATATGATAACTCTCTTGAACTTTTGAGGAACTGCCAAACTCTTTTCCAAAGCAACTGCAACATTTTATATTCTCATTACCAATGTATGAGGGTTCTAATATCTTTGCATCCTTACTCACACTTGCTATTGTCTATGTTTTGATTATAGCTATCCTGATGGATGTGAATGCAGTTGACTTTTTAAAAAATTATTTTTATATTGATTACTTGATAGAGAATATGGTTTTAATTTAAATGGGTTTTATTGAGGTATATTTTATATAAAATAAGATCATATAAGACTTACAGTATTTTTAATCACCCCAGTAAGATCCCGTGTCCTTTTACAGTTGTACCCCCCCCCCCCACCTCCTGTCCCAGAGAACCACTGGTCTGATTTCTATCGCTCTAGGTTAGTTTTGCCAGTCTAGAAGTTCACATGTTGAATCTTAGTGAATGTATTCTTATTTATCTGTCTTCTTTCAGTCAGCAAGTTTTTGGGATTCGTCCATGTTGTTGCATGCATTAGCTCTTTTTTTAATTGTTGATAAATATTCCATTGATGATTATACCATAGTTTATTCACCTGTTGATGGGCACTTAGGTGAACATATCCATTACTGCCAAAAGTTACCTTGTACACCTTTGTAGTGCCGGCCTCCTCACCTCCCTCCCTACCGGTCTTACCCTTTGCCTGCCCCCTTTCCTCCTTTGCAACCACTGATCTGCTTTCTGTTCCTATAGATTAGTTTGCATTTTATATAAGTGAAATCATAAATTATATACTCTTTTTGTCTGTCTTTAAGTCAGCATAATTATTATGATATTCATCTATATTGTTGCATGTTAGTAGTTCATTCCCTTTTGTTGAAGTTCATGCCTTGTTGTGCTGCATAATGTTCCATTGTATGAATATAGCATAATTTGTTGATCCATTTACGTGTTAATGGACATTTGTATTGTTTCTAGTTTGGGGCTGTTACAGATAAATCTTTTAGGATCATTTATATACAAATCTATATGTGGACATATGCTTTAATTTCTCTTAGGTAAATAGGAATGCAAAAATCTTACTATGTGGTCTTTACAAGAGGTTATAGCTTAAATATAAGGACCCTGGAAGATAGACAGTACAAGGATAGAAAAACATGCCCCACAAACACCCAAGAAGGCTGGTGTAATATATAGATATAGAGTTTAAAGCAAGATATATTACTAGAAATGAAGAGGGACACACTGAGAGAGAACCAACCCATCCAGAAAATAAAACCATATATGAATCTAATAACAAAGCTTCAGAATATGTAAAGCTTCAAAATATATACAAATATATAAAGTAAAAGGAGCTATATAATCCAGTTATAGTGGGATACTTAAGCACACCTTTCTCAAAATCTGATAGAACAAACAAGAAAAAAAGGTAAGGAATAGAAGATTTAAGGAACATGATTATCAAATTTGACTTATTTGACATATATAGAGCATTACACTCAGCATTTTCAAGTACACCTGGAACATTCACTATATCCTGAGCATAAAGCAAGAGCCAACAGTTTCCAAAGGATTGAAATCATTCAAAATATTTTCTTGTGACCACAGTGGGGTTAGGCTAGAAATCAATAACAAAAAGATTTATGAAATGTCAAATGACTATACTATGTTTTCATTCATACTCTACTATTAGGATGTAAATTAGTATAACCACCATTAAAAATTGTTTTGCAATATCTATTTAAGTTAAACATAGCAATTCCAGTCCTAGGTATACATCCAACAGAAATGCATATGTACATTTACCAAAAGACATACATAAAAATATTAATATGTAATTTGTAATACCCCTCTAAATCAAACAATCCAAATGTATCATCAATAGAATAATTTTGGTTATATTCATTCAGTTGAATACTATATAATAAGAAAAAGAGTGAGCTACTGCTGAATGCAAAACATGGGTGAATCTCACAGACATAATATCGAGTGAAAATAGCCAAGCACAAAGAGAACACGCTGTATGATTTCTTACATACAAAGTTCAAAAACAGGCAAAACTAATCTATGGTGGTGGAAGGCAGAAGAATAGCTACCTTTGTGAAGGACTAATGACCAGGAGTGGATGTGTAACAAGCTTCTGGATGTTGGTAATGTTGATCTAGGTAGTAGTGGGGGTATATACTTAGTGAAAATTCATTGATCTATAATCTAAAGATTTGCTGTCTTACCGTATGCTTCAGTAAAAATGTTTTAGCACTCATTAAATAAAATCATTGCTTATATTTGTTTATATTGCTATTGACCCTATAAATTAGTACATTTCTTGTATTCTTTTTAGAAGGCTGTTTGACAGTACTTGGCAGGAGCTATATAAATATTTCAATTTTTTGTCCAAATAATTCAATTTCTCTGATTTTTTTATTCTTATGGATACAATTCACAAGGAAAAACTACACATATAGATGCTTATTACTCTTATTTATAATAGAACATTAAGAGAACTTTATTCACTAGTGAGAGAATGGGTTAATATTACATAACAAGAGAATGGTATTTCAACTTGAGCTGTTAAACATTTATTAAAACCTATGTAGATCACACAGCAATTTGGAAAAGTATTTATGAAATGTCAT
Source organism: Eulemur rufifrons (assembly GCF_041146395.1). Lineage (NCBI taxonomy): Eukaryota > Metazoa > Chordata > Mammalia > Primates > Lemuridae > Eulemur > Eulemur rufifrons. Next base: position 19,001,469 of record NC_090991.1, read on the forward strand.
GTGAATATACTGTGTTTACAGCTTTGTTAAAATACATATGGAAAGGCCGGGTGTGGTGGCTTACTCACACTTGCAATCCTAGCACTTTGGGAGGCCAAGATGGGAGAATCACTTGTGACCAGGAGTTTGAGACCAGTTTGAGCAACATAGCGAGATCCCGTCTCTACAAAAAATACAAAAATTAGCCGGGTGTGGTGGCACGTGCCTATACTCTCATGTACTGGGGAGACTGAGGGAGGAGGATCTCTTGAATTCAGGAGTTTGAGGCTACCATGAGGTATGATGGGGCCACTGTACCACACTCTAGCCCAAGCAACAAAGAGAGACCCTGTCTCAAAAATAAAAATATATACATGGAAATTTAAAAAGAAAGGGAGCATTGAAAGAAAATCTTATTAAGATGGGAAAAGGCTAACACATTTTCTTTCAATATTTAAAAAAAAGGCTTTATCAAACAAAAATACAGAGAATTTGTCACTTTTTTTTTTTTTTTTTTTTGAGACAGAGTCTTGCTCTTTTGCCCTGGCTAGAGTGCTGTGGCGTGCGCCTAACTCACAGCAACCTCAAACTCCTGTGCTTAAGCGATCCTACCGCCTCAGCCTCCTGAGTCACTGGGACTACAGGCATGTGCCACCATGCCCGGCTAATTTTTTTCTATATATTTTTAGTTGTCCAGATAATTTCTTTCTATTTTTTAGTAGAGATGGGATCTTGCTCTTGGTCAGGCTGGTCTTGAACTCCTGACCTTGAGCGATCCTCCCACCTCAGCCTCCCAGAGTGCTAGGATTACAGGCGTGAGCCACCATGCCTGGCCCAGTCACTTGAAAAAAACTAAAGTGCCAGAAATTGTACCAAATTTTTGCATAGTAATGACAAAATTGAAGTTTAATTTGTGTTGTTTATTCTTGATATGAAGAGTTTTAAATTATATAACTTCTGAAGATTCGCACAATAAATTGCAACTTTCACTAAATATTTAAAAGTAATTACAGTAAGAGTGTTTGAAATAATATAGGTCTGGTCTTTATATAGTTTATAAATTTTGGAGTTATAAAGTCATCCAAGGTTAAACATTTACATATCTTTTCCCAGTGTGAAGCAGGTTATCAATGCAGCGATTTGCAGTTCATGCATTTGATTTGGTTTTAAAAGAAGAAATAGTTTTCATTGTTTGTTCCAAATAGTGTTTCATTGGAGTTTTAATAAGAGGCTTTAAAGTTAGAGAGTAAAGAAATCATCAGTATGTTGACCAAGGACTAAAAGAAATGTGCAGAGCTCAACAGTGTTTGTTGGGGGTCGGGGAAGCATGGTGAAAATGGAGTTAAGGTAGGATCATTTTGAAGGGAGAGTCTATGTTTTACTTTTTATACCTTTTTTGTGTGTGTGATAGGATCTTGCTCTGTTGCCCAGGCTAGAGTGCAGTGGTGAAATCATAGTCCACTGTAACCTTGAACTCCTAGGCTCAAGTGGTCCTCCTGGGTAACTAGGACTACAGGTTTGTGCCACCACACTGGCTAATTTTTAAATTTTTTGTAGAGATGGGGTCTTGCTATGTTGCCCAGGCTGGTCTCTAACTCCTGGCCTCAAGTGATTCTCCTGCCTAGGTTTCCCAAAGCACTGGAATTACAGATGTGAGCCACTGTACCCAGCCTACTTTTTATACCTTTGATGGTTTCACAAATAGTAATTTATATGTTGTATATTTTAAATGAATTATTTACTTTCTGTTAATGTTCTGTGAGCCAAGTTCCAATTTCAGTTCTATGGTCAATTGAATTACTTTGGGATGAATAGTCTGCCATAAAATGCAAAAGAAAGTCTGTTTCACTTCCTGTCTCTTTGAAAAATAATTTATCTTTTCTGTTACAAAAGAATTTGTGGCAAGCGAGATGATTTCCACTTTAACTTTTGCTGTGTGTATTTTTGGTGAGCTCTCCTTGGGGATTCACTTGTTGTTTCATAGAATTCTTTCATATGCATTGAAATCATTTTGTTTCTTAAAGCAGTTTTTATAGTTGTATATTGTACCGAATTCTTCAGTCTTTTACTTTATATGTGCATGTTTTTATTAGAGTAAGAATGATGGAAATAAAGTGATTTCCTTCTGCATATATTATTCCCTAGAGATTTGTGTTCTCCAGAGGTTTTCTCTTACTTTTTACTGTAAGTTGAGGCTATAAATTAAATAGCTCACTTTTTTAGCATTTTAAACATAAGTACTCCAGTGTTACATTTACCAAAAATGTTTTGACTGAGTCTTCTCTTTTTCTCTCTCTTTTTTTTTTTTTAAATTCAGGCTCTGCTGGTTCTTCATCAGTTAGATAGCATTGATTTGTGGAATCCTGATGCTCCTGTAGAAACATTTTGGGAGATTAGGTATATGTACTTTTATTTTTAAATTCAATTTTAAAATTTTACTTTTTTCTTTAAATATCAACTCTGCAGTACTTAGTTCATTGTAAAATTTTACTTATACTTCCAGAAGTTTTATGATTTTACATTTTATTTGACTTGAAATTATTAGAATATTTCTTATTTTAACTACAGAACAATATTACAGCAATTTAGAGAATAAATTTTTAAAAATAGTGGTATATTTTATCATGCAACCTTAAGTACTGTCATTTAGTGTATTATCTTCTGTTTCAGATTTCTATGTAGTTATAACTGTGTTTTTCATAGTTATAAGCCTAAAGTGATAAAATTCTATAACAATCATTTTTTAAAAATTATGATCTTTTATAAATTTTCCATAATACCAGTGCTTTTGATGAATAATTAATAGTGGACATCTGCTTAGAAGGCAAAAATACATACAGAATTTTATAGTCTATTTCCTAGGTTATATAAATTATTACCTTTTCATAGCATAAAGTCACCACATTGAGGAAAATATAGATGTATAAACCTCAGGTTTACCATTGTCTTATAGAAATGGGTTTGCTGACTCACTTGGCAGCTGAGTTAAATCTTAAACTCTAGAGCAGTGCTCTCCAGTAGTAATATAATGTGATCCAGATATATAATTTTAAATTTTCTAGTTATCACATTACAAAGCAAAAATAAACAGATAAAATTAATTTTAATAATATATTTTATTTGACCCAGTATATAGATACATATCTTAGAATATTATAATTTTAGCATGTAATTAATATAAAAGTTATTAATGAGATATGTTTATTTTTTTTATAAAGTCTTCAATATTTGGTATGTGTTTTATACTTACAGCATATCTCAATTTGGACAAGCCATATTTAAAGTGCTTAATAGCCTCATGTGGCTGACTAATGGCTACCATGTTGGACAGTGCAGCTCTAGAGTAAGGATCAAGAAGCTTGTTCTCTAAAGGGCCAGATAGTAAATATTTTAGGCTTTGTGGGTCATACAGTTTCTGTCATATAACTATTCAGTTCTGCCTTCGGAGCATGAAAGTAGCCATAGACAATATGTGAATGAATGGATGTGGCCAGTACCATTAAAACTTTATTTATAATAGCAAATGGTGGGCTGGATTTGGCCTGTGGATGGTTGTTTTGAGAACCCATGCCCTAGAGCACTAGGTTTATCTATAGTCTCTGCTGTGTATGTGGTTTATCATTTGTTTTTATGTCCCCTGCAAGGATGGGATTCATGGATGAAACATTGGGAGTTTGATGAAACATAGGGGGCTTATAAAAGTACTTGCTTTTTACATATAACCTGTAGACTTATTTCCTTTTATTATGGTGCTATTGACATTTTGATAGCTATGAAAACAAACACTGCATGGGATATTAAGGTTCTCTAAACTTATATCCATTGTGAGATAATGCCTTTCTTATGTACTGATTATATCTGTATTAGATTATGTACTGATGATGCTGGTAACAATGAACTTTATATTACTGCAGCTCACAAATGCTTTTTTACATCTGCAAGAAATTAACTAGCCATCAAATGCTTAGTAGCACAGAAATTCTCAAGTGGTTGCGGGAAATTTTGATCTGCAGGAATAAATTTCTTCTTAAAAATAAGGTAAGCAAAATTACCTCTTCAAAGATGGAAGAATATTTGAAATGATAATGAGGAGAGGTTAAGGAGGTATTTATTAACCAAATTGGGTCCTACTTCAGCTCCTTCCTCCTACAAGGTTCTCATAGGGACATATATGTGCAGAGGAGAATGGCTGACAAATCAACATTTTAAAAATTATTCTGAGGCTTTGGCCTTACAGCCACAATATTGATGAATTGTAGGTAAGTTAAGGAGATCTCTATGGGGCAAGCCTAGAAGGAGTAGGGGCTGTTATAACCAAAGTAGGTTGAAGATCATATTCTCTCTTTACTCTCAAGTTCATACATAAGACTTGGCTCTTATGGCTAGGCTAGTCCAGAAAATGTTATCTATCAAGAAGCTAAAGAGAACAGGTTGAGAGTCCTCTATCTAGGTTTATTTATATTTATATTTATATATATAAATTATATAAATATATATATAATATATATATAATATATATAATATATAAATATTAATATAAATAATATAAATAATAATATATATAATATATAAATATATATATTTATATATTATATTCCTCCCATAAAAATTTCACCTCTTGAAAATAGAGCAGACTTCTTTCTTAGGGTGGAGTGAAACTTTTTGATCCTGAACTATTGAAACATGGTGAGGGTTGTGGGGGATAGAGAAGAGCCCTAAATATGTTTTAACATATAGTTTCTATTAATATAATTAATCAATTTAAGAATTCTACTATTGCATAGCTTTAGGAGCACTTGATTTAATGAGTTTTTATTCAGTCATAGAATCATAGCTATGAGAAATCTTAAATGTATGAAACTCATATGCTTTTCAGTGCCATGCAGCTTGTTAAATTATCTCTGTTTAGAAATGGACAATGGTGAGATGGGTTTATTCACATCTGGCTTATCTTAGTGTGCTAATATAGTGGAATTTGGCGTTATTCCACAGATAGGGAAAGAGATTAGACTTCAGAGTTTCATGCCCTCATCTATGGTATACTCTTCAGAGTGTAAACATTGGTCATCCGGTAATGAAGGTATAGTGCTCTGATCAGCAAAGTCACTCTTGTGACATACTTGGTGTATATACTAATGTTAATTAGTGGTCCAGAAGAGCTTAATCTCAAAAGAGTCAACTTCCAATTATCCTGACATGGCACGGGATAAAATATTGTGGGAGGAAATCTTTGTTGTTGAGATTTCATTACAGTTTTGATACATTAGATTTATGTTGTTGTTTTCCTTGTGTCCATATTGGCCTTAATTTATATTTTTAGAATCTGCTGTTTCTGATTTGGAGAGTGGAAAACTAAGAGGAGTTTCAAAGACATTGAGCAAATATTATTCATCCTAATGGGTTTCTAATGAACATTCCTCAAGGTGGGATGTAGGGATTAAGAGGAGAGGTTTCCCAGGTTTCAAACAGAAAGACAGCTTAACATTGTTTATTCCTCTTGGTTGTCAGTACTTCAGTAGAGCTTATTTTTTTCTTTTTTCTAGCAGGCAGACAGAAGTTCCTGTCACTTTCTCTTCCCTTATGGAGTAGGATGTGATGTTCCTTCTAGTGGAAATACCAGTCAAATGTCCATGGATCATGAAGAGTTACTACGTACCTGTACTCCTGGAGCCTCTGTCCGGAAGGGAAAAGGAAATTCCTCCATGGTAAAAAGCTGCTTTTGTAATTTTTCTATATCATCATCTGTGCTGTATTTTTTTCCAAATGAACTTTGGTAAATTTCAAGTAGGTAAGATAGTAATAGTTAAAAACTGCTTAGATTCTAGTTCTGTCACTGCTGTTTGTGGAAACTTGGGCAAGTTCTTAACATCCCTGTGCCCAAGAGTCTAAACTTTAAAATGGGGATAATAATAATTCCTGGCCGGGCGTGGTGGCTCATGCCTGTAATCCTAGCACTCTGGGAGGCCAAGGCAGGAGGATTGCTTGAGCTCAGGAGTTCGAGACCAGCCTGAACAAGAGTGAGACCCCATCTCTATCAAAAAGAAAAAGAAAAAAAAATTCATAAATAAATAAAAATTAGGGATAAAAAAAAGTTTTGACCTGGAAAAGAAACTATTCTGTAATGATTTGTTATTTTCACTTGTATTATGATTTATTTATATTTAAAAGGAATTATATACACAAAAATCACAGAAACGCTTATCTATAACATCAAGCAAAATACTTGGTTTTTATCCCAGTAAATCTGTACCTTTGTTAGTTGGTACAACTTCCAAACTTCTTGGGTATGAATGGTTTTTCTTATGGGGTAGAGGTTTATAATAGTTATCAATTATAGCTTATAAGCATCAGGTACTATTTACACATCATCTCATTTAATCCTCGCAACTCTGGAGCAGGAATTATTATTATCCCATTATTTTCTTATTTTAATAGATTTAGGGGGTTGAATTCTGTTACATGTACATTATTGCGCAGTGGTAGAGTCTGGGCTTTTGGTGTACTGGTCACCTGAGTAGTGTCCATTGTACTCTATAGGTAATTTTTCATCCTTTGCTCCTCCCCTCCCTCCCTCACTGTCCTCCCCTCACCCCTTTTGAGTTTCTAGTGTCCATTATATCACTCTGTGTGCCTTTGTGTAGCCATAGTTTAGCTCCCACTTTCCAATGAGAACCTGTGGCATTTATTTTTCTGCTCCTGGGTTGCTTCAATTAGGATAAGAGCCTCCAGTTCCATCCAAGTTGCTGCAAAAGCCATTATATTATTTCATACTTTCTTAATGCTGAGTTGTACTCCATGGTGTATATATACCACATTTTCTTAATCTACTCATCAGTTGATAGGCACTTAGGTTGATTACATATCTTTGCAATTGCGAATTGTACTGTGATAACATATGGATACCAGTATCTTTTGGATATAGTGATTTCTTTTCCTCTGGATAGATACCCAGTAGTGGGATTGCAAGGTCAAATGGTAGGTCTACTTTTAGTTCTGTAAGAAATCTCCATAGAAGTTGCACTAATTTACTTTCCCACCAACAGTATGTAAGTGTTCCCTTTTCACTGCATCTACACCATCATCTATTATTTTTTTACTTTCTAATAGCCATTCTGATTGGAGTAAAATGGTATCTCATTATGGTTTTAATTTGCATTTCTCTGATGATTAGTGATATTGAACATTTTTTATGTTTGTTGCCATTTGTGTATCTTGTCTTGAAAAATACCTGTTTGTCTACTTTTTTAAGGAGATTGTTTGTTTTTTTCTTGCTGAATTGTTTGAGTTCCTTGTAGAGTCTGGATATTAGTCCTTTGTTGGACACACAGTTTGCAAATATTTTCTCCCATTCTGTAAGTTGTCTATTTAACTCTTTTGATTCTTTAGCAGTGCAGAGGCTTTTTAGTTTAATTAAGTCCCATTTGTCTATTTTTATTTTCTTTGTATTTGCTTTTGGGGTCTTAGTCATAAATTCTTTGCCTAGGCCAATGTCCAGAAGAGTTTTCCCTAGGTTTTCTTCTAGTATTTTTTTTTTTTTTTTTTTTTTTTTTTTTTTTGAGACAGAGTCTCACTCTGTTGCCCAGGCTAGAGTGAGTGCCGTGGCGTCAGCCTAGCTCACAGCAACCTCAAACTCCTGAGCTCAAGTGATCCTCCTGTCTCAGCCTCCCGAGTAGCTGGGACTACAGGCATGCGCCACCATGCCCGGCTAATTTTTTCTATATATATTTTTAGCTGTCCATATAATTTCTTTCTATTTTTAGTAGAGGTGGGGTCTCGCTCTTGCTCAGGCTGGTCTCGAACTCCTGAGCTCAAACGATCCGCCCACCTCGGCCTCCCAGAGTGCTAGGATTACAGGCGTGAGCCACCACGCCCGGCCTCTTCTAGTATTTTTATAGTGTCAGATCTTACATTTGAGTCTTTATCTTGAGTTAATTTTTATATATGGTGAGAGATAGGGATCCAGTTTCATTCTTCTGCATATGGCTATGCAATTTTCCAGTACCATTTATTGAAAAGCGTGTCCCCAGTGTATGTTCTTGTTGACTTTGTCAAAGATCAGTTGGCTGTAAGTATGTGGCTCTATTTCTGGGTTCTCTATTCTGTTCCATTCATCTATGTGTGTGTTTTTATACCATTACCATGCTGTTTTGGTTATTGTAGCCTTGTGTATAATTTGAAGTCAGACAATGTGATGCCTCCAGCTTTGTTCCTTTTGCTTAGAGTTGCTTTGGCTGTTCAGGCTCTTTTTTGGTTCCATATGAATTTCAGAATTGTTTTTTATAATTCTGTGAAAAATGACATTGATGTTTTGATAAGAGTTGTATTGAATCTGTAGACTGCTTTGGGCAGTGTGGTCATTTTAACAATATTGATTGTTCAAATCCATGAGTATGGGATATTTTCCCATTTGTGTCATCTACAATGTCTTTCATCAGTGATTTGTAGCTCTCCTTACAGAGATCTTTCACCTCCTTGGTTAGATTTAGTCCTAGGTTTTTTGTTTGTTTGTTTGTTTGCAGCTATTGTAAATGGGACTGAGTTCTTGATTTGGTTTTCAGCATGGTTGTTATTGGTGTATAGAAATGATATTTATTTTTGTACATTGATTTTATAACCTGAGATTTTGCTGAACTCATTTATCAAATTAAGGAATCTTTTGGAGAAATCCTAGGTAGAAGATGATACCATCATCAAGCAGAGATAATTTGACTCCCTCTTTTCCAATTTGGATGCCTTTTATTTCTTTCTCTTATCCGATTGCTCTAAGACTTCCAGTACCATGTTGAATAGAAATGGTGAAAGTGGGCATCCTTGTCTTGTTCTAGTTCTCGGGGAATGCTTTCAACTTTTCCCCATTCAGTATGTTGTTGGCTGTGGGTTTGTCATAAATGGCTTTTATTATTTATTTGGAGTATGCTGAGTTTCTTGCGGGTTTTCATCATGAAGGGATGCTGGCTTTTACTGAATGCTTTTTATCCATCTATTGAAATGATCATATGGTTTTTGTTTTTAATTCTGTTTTTGTGGTGAATCACATTTATTGACTTGAGTATGTTGAACCATACTTGTATCCCTGGGATAAAACCCACATGAGTGTGGTGAATGATGCTTTTGATTACTGTTGGATTTGGTTTGCTAGTATTTTGTTGAGAAATTTTGCATCTCTGTGTTTATCAGTGATACTGATCTATAGTTTTCTTTTTTGTTGTGTCCTTTCCTGGCTTTGTTATCAGAGAAAGAGATTAAATACTGGCTTCATAGAATGAGTTAGGGAGGATTCCCTCCTTCTCAATATTATGGAACAGTTTCAGTAGGTTAGGTGCCAGTTCTTTGTTGGTCTGACAGAATTCATCTGTGAATCTGTCTGGTCCTGGGCATTTTTTTTTCTTGGGAGATTTTATTACTATTTCAATCTCATTGTTAGTCTGTTTAGGATTTCTATTTCTTCCTGATTTAAGCTGGGGAGGTTGTGTGTTTCTAAAAATTTAACTATTTCCAATAGATTTTCTAATTTGTATGCGTAGAGGTTTTCACAGTAGTCATGGATGATATTTTGTATTTCTGTGGTATCAGTTGTAATGTCTCCTTTTTCATTTCTGATTGAGCTTATTTGAATCCTTCCTTTTCTGTTTTTGCTTAATCTAGCTAGTGGTCTATTGATTTTATTTATCTTTTCAAAGAACCAACTTTTTGTTTTGTTGATCCTTTGTATTATTTTTTTGGTCTCTATTTCATTTAGTTCTGCTCTGATCTTTGTTATTTCTTTTTTCTGCTAACTGCGTTTGGTTTGTTGTTATTTTTCTAATTCCTTGAGGTGCGTAGATTATTAATTTGTAATCTTTCTACTTTGTTGATGGAGCTACTTAATTCTATTAAATTTCCTTCTTAGTACTGCTTTTACTGTATCTCACAGGTTTTGGTATGTTGTGTTTTTATTTTCATTTGTTTCAAAAATTTTCAAATTTCTCTTTATTTCTTCATTGACAATTATTATTCAGGAGCATGTTATTTAATTTTCATGTATTTGTATAGTTTGTGAAGTTGTGTTGATTTCTAGCTTTATTCCACTTGTGGTCGGAGAAGACACTTGATATGATTTCAATTTTTAAAAATTTGTTAAGACTTGTTTTGTGGCCTAAAGTGTGGTCTGTCTTAGAGAATGTTCCATGTGCTGCTGGAAAGAATGTATATTCTGTAGTTGTTTGTTTGGAATGTTCTGTAAATATCTGTTAAGTCCATTTGGTCTAAAGTTCAATGTGAGTCCAGTGTTTCTTTGTTGATTTTCTGTCTTGATGATCTGTCCAGTGCTGTGAGCAGATGTCGAAGTCCTCCACTTTTATTGTGTTGCTGTCTGTCTCTTTCTTTATATCTAGTAATATCTGTTTCATGAATCTAGGTGCTCCAATATTTGGTGCATATATATTTAGGATCATTATATCCTCTTGCTGGATTGATCCCTCTGTCATTATGAAATGACCTTCTTTGTCTTTTTTTTTTATGGTTTCTGATTTAAAGTCTATTTTATGTGATGTAAGCATAGCTACTCCTGCTTGCTTTTGGTTTCCATTTGCGTGGAATATCTTTTTCCACTCCTTTACTTTCAGTCTATCTGTGTCTTTATGGGTAAGGTGAGTTTTTTGTAAGCAGCCTATAGTTAGAGCATGTTTTGGTGTTTTTTTTTTTTAATCCATTCTACCAATTTGTATCTTTTAAGTGGAACATTTAATCTATTTACATTCAAGGTTAACATTGATATGTGAGACTTTGTTGTTGTCATATTGCTAGTTGATTTCTAGTTGTTTTTGGATTTTTTTCCCTCTATCTTTTGTCTTTGTAGCTTGCTGAACTTCTGTCATGTTGCCATTTAATTCCTTTCTCTTCCTCCTTTGTGTGGTTGTTTTATAAGACCTATGAGTTTTATGTTTTTATATTTTTTCATGATGGTGCATATTATCCTTTTGTTTCCATGTTTAAGACTCCTTTGAGTATTTCCTGTAGGTCTGCTCTAGTGGTGACAGATTCTCACAGTGATTCCTTGCCTTAGAAAGACATTATTTCTCCCTCATTTATGACGTTTAGTTTGGCAGGATATAAAATTCTTGGCTGATAGTTTCTTTCTTTCAGCACTTTGAAAAATGCCATCCCATTCTCTTCTGGCCTGTAAGGTTTCTGCTGAGAGGTCCGCTATTGTCTGATTCCTTTATAGGTGACTAGATGCTTTTCTCTTGCTAATTTTAAAATTTTCTTCCACTTCAGCTTTAGTCATTCTGATTGTGATATGCTGTGGTGAAGTCCTTTCTGCAGTGCATTTATTTGGGGATCGTTGGACCTCTTGTATCTGAATGTCTAACTCTCTTAAGTAGTCCTGGGAAGGTTTCATCAGTTATTTCCTTAAGTAGGTTTTATAAACTTTTTGATCTTTCTTTCCCCTCCAGAATCCCAATAATTCATAAGTTTGGTCATTTTTCATGATCTCCATTTCTCCTTGGTAAATTTCTCACTCATATCCTGAATTGATTTTCTGAATTCTTTGTATTGGTTGTCAGATTTCTCTTCCATCTCATTGAACTTCTTCAGGATGAACATTTGGAATTCTTTATCTGGCATTATGAGGATTCTTTTTGATTGGGATCCATTGCTGGACAACTGTTTTGGTCCTTTGGTGGTGTCCTATTTCCTTGCTTTTTCATGTTTCCTGTGTCCTTCTGTTGATATCTGCACATGTAATGTAGCAGTCACTTGTTTTGATTTTTTGAAATTACTTTTGAAGGACAGAATTTTTTTCCTGAATGTGTATATATGTTGTTGGTTGAGAAGGACATTTTGGCTTTAATTTTGGGTGTCTGCAGTAATGTATTCTTTGTATGATTTCTTAGGCAGTACACTGGATCATGGTATCTGTGATTTCCTTGGTTGGTTAGGGAACAGTTATTAGTTGAGGCTGTGGTGAAGTTTTGCTGGGACTCAAGTGAGTGGCAGTCAAGCTAGTCTTTGGGCCCCAGCTATGGAAACAGTGGGTGACCATACTTGATTTTAGGCCTCAGAGCAGCTTACACTGGCAGTGATGTTAGTTTGTCTGGGGGGGGGAGAGGGGCCAATTCTTCGGCCTATAGGTGACTTATTCAGAAGCTAGTAGTTGGAGCAAATGGCTGGGTATGTGGGCAGTTTCTCAGGCTCCTGAGCAGCTGGTGTGATGTGGGAAGTGGCAGGAGTGTTGGTCTGTGTTGGTATTACTAGTAGGCTAGTCCCCAGTCTCACAGCTACCTGTTACAGGGCAGTGGGTAATGTCTTAAGTGTGCTTATGAGAGCTTGGTCTCTCCTGTCTGTTCCCAGCCAGGTGACTACTGCAGTCCTGTCACCTTGGACTTGGCTCAAGGGTGGGGCACCGCCCAGTGTTACACTCTCAAAATGGCGCTGGATATGGGCCTGCAATCGAAGAGGGCAGGGCTCCTTTCAGACAAGCAGCATGAACAAGAGACTGTGGGGAATGCTGTCCAGTCCTGTCTCCGTCTCACAGGAGCCTGTAGCAGGGAGGTGGGAATTGTTCTAGGAGTAGGTAGGAGAGTGTGGGCTCCCCTTTTTCTCCTCACTTGGACAGTGCTGCAACCACATCAGCCCAAACTCAGGCCAAGGATGGGTCACTGCCTCACTTCAAACTCCTAAAATGGGGCCATGGGCTGATGACCAAAAAGGGCAGAGCCCTTCTCAGGCAGGCTGCTCTGGCAGGAAACTGGGGAGTGCAGTTTGCCTGAGACTCGGTCTCACAGCAGCCAGATGCAGGATGGTGGGCACCATCCCATATGCATGCTGGAAAGCCTGGTTTCCCTACTTCTCCCGAGGCAGATGGGCTGCAGCCACCTCAAGCCCAAACTTGGCCTAGGACTAAGACACAGCCCAGTGTCAGCCTCTCAAAATGACACCTTGGACCTGAGATCAGAGAGGCTGGGCCCCACCCAGGCAGGCCGCGTGGGCGAGAAACTGTGGAAAATTCTATTCATGTCTCAGTCTCAACAGTAGCCCACAGCAGGCCAGTAGGGACCTTCCCATGGGTACGTGGGAGCACCTGGGCACGTCTATCCCTCCTCGGGGTTGCACAGTGGCTGCAGGCATGCCCACAGTTCCAACTAAGCAGTATGGTTTTTACTGTCGTCTGCTTTACCTGCAGAGTTTGTATTTGTTTTGTAAATGAGTTTCTCCATTTCGTGTTTGGGTAGTATGTAATTTAGAATCAAATATATCTTCTGCAGCACTGTTTAATTCTTCTTTATGCCCTTATTTCAGTCAGTGCCTCAGTGTACTTATTTTATTTCTTCCATGTAGTATGTAGATAGAATTTCCTGTTACTTCTTCCTTTGTCATTTATAATTGACTAGGAAGTACATTATATTTTTCCTGTAGTAGATTTATGTTGTGGTGTTTTACTAGTATCCATGTTAGAGTTTATTTATGTATCTGGAATAGGATTAATACCTATTTGCATTGAAATTGGGCAGATAGTAGCCTTATGTTGGTCCAAATAATCTCATTTCTCATTTAGACAAGAAATTGAGAGGGGGGTTGAAAAATTCCTACCATGATTAGAGAGGAAAGCTCTTTAATATATGCTGATATATATGGTACAGTTTATTGGATTGTTGGGTTTTATAAATAAAATTACCTAATTGCAAATTTATGCCTCCCACCCCTGGCTACCAGGATAGCGCAGCAGGATGCAGCGGAACCCCACCAATATGCCGACAAGCCCAGACCAAACTAGAAGTGGCGCTGTACATGTTTCTGTGGAGCCCCGACACTGAAGCTGTTTTGGTTGCCATGTCCTGTTTCCGCCACCTCTGTGAGGAAGCAGATATCCGGTGTGGGGTGGATGAAGTGTCCGTGCACAACTTCTTGCCCAACTATAACACATTCATGGAGTTTGCCTCTGTCAGCAATATGATGTCAACAGGTAAGGTAAATGTGGATAATGGCTGTTTTTACTCAGGGTGCCTTAAATTACATGAATCTGATTGTGTCAGGAATGTATTCAAGGTTTCTGCTTTGTAAGTTTACTGGGCTAATTCAGATAACTTACTTGAAATCCTTTTCTAAACTTAGAAGGGTGAAAATAAATAGCATTTAAAATAAATTCTCTCTCACTGACTTTTTAATATGCTCTACATTTTTAAATAACTGGCAGTATAGATTACTATCAGTTTAGATTGTATAATTTACTCTGCCCAAATCGTATGTAGTAAAATTTTAAGCACATCGGTGTATGTTTTGAGTAAATTATAGGTGAGGATAACTATTTTATGCTGCGGACATAGTGGGATCCAAAATAAATACCTTTCCTGTAGGGTTGCTGAAAGAAAATTTTTGGAGCATTTCTTCTATTCTTCCTACTCTGCCTTTTGGGTGGGGCTTGTTACATTCTTCCTGGGCAAGCAGAGCTCTCAGTGCAATAACCTGATTTGCTGTTGTCTTTGCTAGGGAGAGCAGCACTTCAGAAAAGAGTGATGGCACTGCTAAGGCGCATCGAGCATCCCACTGCAGGAAACACTGAGGTATGCCCTTAGCAACAGAAACCTCTTAGAAGCCTCATGTTACATGTGTGTGATCTGGAATAGCTTTTGAAGCAAATCTAAGATGTGTGCATACTACACGTAACATATTATATTTGTGCTATGCACCAGGTTTGAAACTTAGCTGTAACAAATTGATTTTTAGGCCTAGGCTTAAAGTTTCTTTCAAGTGATAATTGCCTTCATTTTAGGCTTGGGAAGATACACATGCAAAATGGGAACAAGCTACAAAACTAATCCTTAATTATCCAAAAGCCAAAATGGAAGATGGCCAGGTGAGTTTGTAAAGTGGATTTTGTCTATTATTTCATCTGCTAATCATATATACTTCAGTAATCTTTTGTGAGTCACTCCTTGTATAAGCATATAGTTGTATTAATACTAATACTTAATTTTGGTTCATCTAGACCTGCACTATCTAATATGGTAGCCACTAGCTAAATGTGACTAATTTAAATTAAATTTTAAGTTACATTAAAATTAAATATGATTAAAATTTAATTCCTTGGTCATAAAGTAGCCACATTTCAAGTATCCAATAGCCATATGTGGCAATTAGTTACTATATTAGACAGTAGAGATATAAAATGTTTCTGTTATTATAAAAATATTGGGCAGTACTCCTAGAGACCATTTATAGTAGAGATGATTCCTTTACCCTCTTCCTTGCTCTTTCTCCCTTCATCAGGGTATTTCACAGAATTTTCAAAAAAGAAACAACAGAGGTAGAGAAAAATAAAACAAAATTGAAACAATCATTTTGCTATTTTGTTAGGTATTCTATTGAGGGATCTGGTGGTCAGAAGATTGAACCCATAGGTTAAACGAAATTTTAAAAGTTGAATATTTTACCCATTTATTACTGTCAACTGTATTATTACCTAGTACTTCAGAAATTAACATTTAATTAGTATTTTAGTGTATTTAATTTGTAATGCCCATATTGCTCTCATTAGGTGTTTTTAAAAAACTTTGATTATTCTCCCATCGCTTTTTTCCTGTCATGCTTAATTAGAATAAGAAAAAAGTTTTGTGTTTTTTTTTGTGTGTGTGTGTGTGTGAAGCAAAACTGTGTACCTAATATCATTATTTGGAGAGGACATGTAGCTTTAGAATGAAAGCTTTAAACTGTTTAATTGATACATAATTCACATAGCAAACACTTCACCTATATAAAATGTCCAATTCAGTGACTGTTTTTAGTATATTCACAGAGTTGTACTACCATCACAAAAATCAACTTTAGAACATTTCATCATCTCGAGAAAAACCCTTTAGCAATCTCTGCCCCCTTAACCTTCTGTTTTCCCACCTCTCTGTCCCCCACCCCTCCAGCCCTTGGCAACCATTAATCTGTTTTCTGTCTCTGTAGATTTTCCAAGGTAGGCAAATCTATTTTCTGTAAATGAATCTGTGGGCTTTTGTAACTGTTTTCTTTCACTTAACGTGTTTTCAAGGTTTATCCATGTGAATCAAAGCTTTTTAAAATAAATTTGTTTTTCTAGTTTGATTATATTAGTCTAACTATAACAAAAATATATCAGTGCCTCTTTAAAAATATATAGAGTAATTTCAGGTTTTGATATTTTAAATGTAAAACATATATGTTTGTCATGGAAGAAATGCTTCATAAAGAGTAATTTGTCAAGTCTCAACTAATTTAGGTTGAATTCATGCTTTGCACAAAAATTTTGTGTTTAGGCTGCTGAAAGCCTTCACAAGACCATTGTTAAGAGGCGAATGTCCCATGTGAGTGGAGGAGGATCCATAGATTTGTCTGACACAGATTCCCTACAGGAGTGGATCAACATGACTGGCTTCCTTTGTGCCCTTGGGGGAGTGTGCCTGCAGCAGAGAAGCAATTCTGGCCTGGCAACCTATAGTCCACCCATGGGCCCAGTCAGTGAACGTAAGGGTTCCATGATTTCAGTGATGTCCTCAGAGGGAAATGCAGATACACCTGTCAGCAAATTTATGGATCGGCTGTTGTCCTTAATGGTGTGTAACCATGAGAAAGTGGGACTTCAAATACGGACCAACATTAAGGATCTGGTGGGTCTAGAATTGAGCCCTGCTCTTTATCCAATGCTATTTAACAAGTTGAAGAATACCATCAGCAAGTTTTTTGACTCCCAAGGACAGGTAAAGTGTTCTCTTTTATTTTTCACCTTTTCTTATGAATAGAGCAACTTGTTTGAAATAATGAATTATTTAATTATTTAAATTAGGTACCGTCATGAATACTTGCTATTTTAAAAAATTGTCAAAAATTGTAGAAAGACAAGTCATCTAATGTAGCTCCCTACGTCTAATGTAGGGATCAGTTTGCTTCTTAGGAACTGTTCTTATGAATGTGCCTGGGATTATGAATATCTTGGGTATGGGTACGAGTGTCTGTGTATATCTGTGTGCTTATTTGGATATATGCCCATGGGTGCATTTATCTATGTGTATATTTACACCAGTCAGTTTCATCTCTCTATGGTCTGCCTTCTGTGCATTGATGGCAAATTACTACTGTATTTTGTTCTTTGTATAGGTTTTATTGACTGACACCAATACTCAATTTGTAGAGCAAACCATAGCTATAATGAAGAACTTACTAGATAATCATACTGAAGGCAGCTCTGAACATCTGGGACAAGCTAGCATTGAAACAATGATGTTAAATCTGGTCAGGTAAGCATTCTACTGAAATGTAGCAGACATTTTAGGGGGTAGGAGAAACCTCTTACACATTGATATTCATAGTAATTGATGAAATAATTTGTCATCCTTTACTACACCCAAAATAGGGTGTGTCAATAAGCTAACCAGAAGTTGTACGTTTTCTCTTATAAAAAATTAAAAATCTTACCATTTTTAAAGTTACATTTAGTCTTTTTCTTAGTGATTAAAGCATTTAGAATGCCTTCTTTTTTGTCTATATCTGATTTTTTTTTTTTTGATGTTTCTATGTCTAAATAGATATGTTCGTGTGCTTGGGAATATGGTCCATGCAATTCAAATAAAAACCAAACTATGTCAGTTGGTTGAAGTAATGATGGCAAGGAGAGATGACCTCTCATTTTGTCAAGAGATGAAATTTAGGTGAGTTCTCAAAAGAGGAAAATAGCGTTTTGTAAATCTTAGTATGTTAAATGAAGTACAGAAAAATAGTAGGACCTGATTATCAGAGGAAAAGAGGAAGTGGAAGAGGAACATTTTATATGTTTGTTTTTCTCTGCATGTCTTTTCAAATTTACAAAAGCTTTGTGCCCATTGCAATGCTCCTTTTTCTAAAATTGTGCTGTACTTGAGCTAAGAACTTAATTGTTTTCAAACTTACCATAGCTGAGGGGCAATACAGAGGATCAGTATCCAAGTTGCTTGTATTTGTTGCTCTTCTGACATTTACCTCTGTGATAGTAATATCTCTTTTATAAAGTTGCCATGTCACTTGGATTATTTGGCAAGTTATTTGCATTAGTTGACTAAAAGTGTGTGTGTTTATGCGTGGCTTTAAAAAAATTCTTTGCTATTTCCCTTTTCTCCACCATTGTGTAGAAATAAGATGGTAGAATACTTGACAGACTGGGTCATGGGAACATCAAACCAAGCAGCAGATGATGATGTAAAATGTCTTACAAGGTAAAAAAGAAGATGACTTTTAAGTATTAGCAGGTTTTACTCTAAGCATTACAACTACTTCATTATAGCCATTATACATATATTTTATGTGTATTTGAATTTTTTAGATGTCAAGCTCTTGTGTTTGAAATAAAGATATGAATCTTTATTATTACTTTTTTTTAATTGATAGACTTTTCAGTGAAAACAAATGGAAATGTTATGTTTGGAAAGTTAATGTTGTCAATTTAGGAAAAACAGTCTACAGTTATTGGGAAATAAGATATATAAAGCCTCAGAATGTATTTATTTGGTGATTTGATAACTTATTTGAGGAAATTAATTGTGTTGAATCTTTCTAAGAAGTAATTGCTTAAGTTTGCCTTAGTGATAAATACTTATTGAAACTTATCAGAAAGTGATTAAACAATGTGAACCATATAATAACAATTCTTTGGCTAGGCCTGGTTTTATAATACATTTGTCCCTTAGTGTCTGTGGGGGATTGGTTCCAGGATCTCTCAACCCTCTGTTCCCATAGACAGCAAAATCCACAGCTGCTCAAGTCCCTTATGTAAAATTGTGTAGTATTTGCATGTAACCTACGTACGCTCTCTCATATACCTTAAATTATCTTTAGATCACTTATAATACCTAATACAATGTAAATGCTGTATAGATGGTTGTTATACCATATTGTTTAGGGAATAATGTTAAGGAAATAACGTCTATACATGTTCAGTACAGGCACAGCCATCCATTTTTTTTTCCAAATATTTTCGATCTGTGGTTGATTGGATGGATCCACAGATACAGAACTCATAGATATGGAGGGCTGACTGGACATACTTTTGATTTAAGGTAGTCATTTAGCCAAGATTACTTTGTAGAAGGTTGTTATTGCCTTCTCCCCAATTTGAAATGTTTTGTATTCTGGGGTCTGCATATCAACTCAAATTATTTAGGGCGTGCTAATAATTTGTTTAATGAAATAGGTAGTTCCTAAAGTTTATGTCTGTTAGTAAGAGGTTTATGTGAGGGAAAAGTGGAATGGAAGAACCTGAAGGACTTATGGTCTCTAAATTTTTTTTCTTCAGAGATTTGGACCAGGCAAGCATGGAAGCAGTAGTTTCCCTCCTAGCTGGTCTCCCACTGCAGCCTGAGGAAGGAGATGGTGTGGAATTGATGGAAGCCAAATCACAGTTATTTCTTAAGTAAATTTCAGCCGCCCAAAACACAAAGCAAAAAGCAAATAAAGCCCCCCACACAATCGTAACCAAAGTGGCAAATGATTATAGTGGATCTAATTGCTTTGGTATTAGGGCCATTAGCTGCTGTTGCATAAAATATACCACACTTGTGAAGAAATATTCCCTATGACAGCGCTGAGATCGGAAAACAACAGTGTTTTGTGGTACTTATAGAAAATGATGTGGTTGGTGCGTTTTTACTTGTAATACAATCGAGATTGCTTCATTGTCATTTAAAATGACATTGTCCAAACTATTAGGGCTACTAATTTTATATGCTAAACATTAAAAGTGACACATTTACCAAGAAACATTGCATCTATTTGGTGCTTATGTTATGAAATGGGTACTGGGCTTTGTCAAGACAAAATCATATCCAACATAGCACACTTCATAATGAGCCACCATGGCTGATTATCACAAGAGAGGAGAGAAACAGATGCCCAGGGCCACTCATACAGTGCACATATGATTACTTCAGAATGTCTGCTTGGCTTTCTTGTTGATGTGGCCTTCACTGTGTAAGGGTTAGTCTTTTTATTTCTCAGATACTTCACGTTGTTTATGAACCTTTTGAACGACTGTAGTGAAGTTGAAGATGAAAATGCACAAACAGGTGGCAGGAAACGTGGCATGTCTCGGAGGCTGGCATCACTGAGGCACTGTACAGTACTTGCAATGTCAAACTTACTCAATGCTAATGTGGACAGTGGCCTCATGCACTCCATAGGTAAGATCAAGTGAAAGCTTCATAGAGAAATGTAAAACCTGGAGAACTGACATGTAACACACTAAAAATTACTTCAGCAAGGTCCTGTTAGTAAATTTGCATCTGTTTGTCCAGGTTTAGGTTATCACAAGGATCTCCAGACAAGAGCTACATTTATGGAAGTTCTGACAAAAATCCTTCAACAAGGCACAGAATTTGACACACTTGCAGAAACAGTATTGGCAGATCGTTTTGAGAGACTGGTGGAATTAGTCACAATGATGGGTGATCAGGGAGAGCTCCCTATAGCTATGGCTCTGGCCAACGTGGTCCCTTGTTCTCAGTGGGTAAGTGCATTGAGTTAGTGGGAAAGAGTGCCTGGCACATAGCAAATGCTTCAACATATATTTGTTCAATAAATGTTTATTGAATGAATTGATACAATTTTAGAGCTAGAACAAACTTTAGATACTTAGTTAAGTGGTTTTCAGCTGTACAGAGTGGTTGACACATTTAGCCCTTGCTGGTGTTCTATCTCATTACACCCACTGAAAAATTCCATTTAAACACTGATTTAAAGAAAATTAGAAACCACTGATCTGGGCTGGTGTCTTCATATATTAGGTAAGGTAATTAAATTAAGCCTAATATTAGTTAGTAGTTAAGAAAAGCCAGAATTGGAATCCACGATTTGTGTCTGTTTACTACTTCCAGTTTGCTATTCTTTTTCTATAATGTCTTGTACAATTTTGTTTTAATTTAAGCAGTGTAACTGCGTTTGAAATTATGGTATTTTCTTGCTTTAAACACTGAATACGTAATATGGCTATTTGACCTCTCCCTTAACTTAGGGAAACTTTTTCCTAAAATCACATGATTCTTAATAAGAGAGACTTTGAGAAGGGTTGTTGACCTTTTCCTTGTTAAAAAGCCATTTGGTTTATGGTGTACCAAAAACGGTTTCAGTTATATAAATTATAACTAAGGTAATTTGTCATTGTTTATAGATTTGTTCCTGCTTAAAAGCTATAGAATCATTTTTTCTTTTCTTTTTTTTTGAGACAAGACTCTCACTCCATTGCCCTGAGTAGAGTGCCGTGGCATCAGCCTAGCTTACAGCAACCTCATACTCCTGGGCTCAAGGGATCCTCCTGCCTCAGCCTCCCGAGTAGCTGGGACTATGGCATGCATCATGATGCCCAGCTAATTTTTCTATTTTTAGTAGAGACAGGGTCTCACTCTTGCTCAGGCTGTTATGGAACTCCTGAGCTGAAGCGATCCTCTCGTCTCAGCTTCCCAGAGTGCTAGGATTACAGGCGTGAGCCAATGCGCCTGGCCAGAATCATATTTCTCATACCCACACTTAAAGTAAAATTCAAACTCCTTATTCTGGCCTACAAGGCTCTACTCAATCTGGGCCCTGTCTCATCTCTGACATCATCTTATGCCATTTTCCTTCTTGCTCAGTAAACTTAAGCCACATTGGCTACCTTTCCATTCCTCATACACGTTAGACTTGTTTCTGTCTTAGAGCACCTTTGCTGCTACTGTCATCTGAAATGCTTCTCCTCTGATTATTTTATTTTATTTTGGTAAGAACACTTAGTACAAGATCTATCCCCTTAACAGATTTTTTTTTTCTTTTGAGATAAGAGTCTCACTCTGTTGCCTGAGCTAGAGTGCAGTAGCATCATCATAGCTCACAGCAACCTCAGACTGCTGGCCTCAGGAGATCTTCCCACCTCAGCCTCCAAAGTGCTGAGATTGCAAGCATGAGCCACCACTCTTGGCCCTCTTAACAGATTTTTTTTTTTTTTTTTTTTGTTGAGACAGAGTCTCACTTTGTTGCCCGGGCTAGAGTGAGTGCCGTGGCGTCAGCTTAGCTCACAGCAACCTCAAACTCCTGGGCTTAAGCGATCCTACTGCCTCAGCCTCCCGAGTAGCTGGGACTACAGGCATGCGCCACTATGCCCGGCTAATTTTTTCTATATAGATTTTTAGGTGTCCATATAATGTCTTTCTATTTTTAGTAGAGACGGGGTCTCGCTCAGGCTGGTCTCGAACTCCTGACCTTGAGCAATCCACCCGCCTCGGCCTCCCAGAGTGCTAGGATTACAGGCGTGAGCCACCGCGCCCGGCCTCTCTTAACAGATTTTTAAGTGTACGATACAGTATTGCTATCTATGAGTACAGTGTTGCACAGCAGATCTCTAAAACTTACCTTGTATAACTGAAATTTTATACACATTGATTAGCAATACCCCCAAATTATTGAAATCCTCTTGAAGCCTAAAATTAGTTCACAGATCTTCAAATGTTTTGAAAATGGATGTTCCGAATTATCTTGTTAGTACCTTCCTGTAATTAGCACTAAAAATACTCAGTAATTTTCTTAACAAAGAAAGAATCAGTTAAGTCCAAGAAGCTTTAATTCATTGGGCTTTATATTAAATGACTTATATGTTAAGAAGGAATTTTACATTAAGTCAAATCTGTTAAAGCTATATCTAAAGGAGAACAAAATATAAAGTAACATTTTTAAAAATTTAATTCTATTTTGTAAATAGGTTTTCGAATTATGTTGCTTTAAGTTTTCAGAATTTGGGAGGGAGGGATTGGAGTGGGAAAAAACACTTAGCACAGTAGTCTACAAATTTTTATAACAGAATTCTCACAATTTCACTTGACTTTATCATGGAGGATAGAGTTTTTATGTCTAGCCAAATATGTATTATGTATTAGGGAGTAGAGCAGAATATTGGGTCTTCATAATTCTTTGGCTTCTAGATTATTTGTGATTAGGCTTATTAAACTTTTTCCTTTACTCAAATATCAGATTATTCTAATCCTGAGACCAGGCAAGAATTAAAGAGTTATGGCTGTGATCCTGGCCTTTGTTGTTACTCCTTGAGGATTGAGGCATCTTTTTATAGCTGCCTTTAGTGCTGTTCTCAGCATGTGGTTAAACAGTGATTTACTATCAGATCATTTTTCTTGAGTGTACCAAAAACTACTTTATCGTAGGGAATTATAAGGGTTGTCATTTCCATAATAGATGGTAATTTCACCTCCTCTCCCTACCCCACTCCCCAGCTTTGCACATGAATCTGGCTGACCTCTGGGTTCTGAATGCCCTGTTCCTTTTCTTCCTGATTTCTTCAAAATCCTGTAGTCATTCCATTTTTGTTGTTCACTGAGTTCCCCTGTCCACCCGAGAAGAGAGGAGAGCTCTTCTGGTCACCAGTCTTATTTCTCCTCAGTGATTTTCTAAGAAAATGATATGTGCAAATGCCTATGCAAATTAAACTCTTCGATGTCATCTTCTAGTTCTACTCTTTCATTTTGTGATATAATTTGATCTGAATCTTGAAGTTTTTGTCTCCTGGTGAAGCCTACATCTCTTACTAACTTTCACCAGTTAATCCCTAGACTTAACAGCTATTATAAACATTTAATAGTCATCCACTACAGGCAAATTACACAGATAAATCTCAGGGGAAGTATTAATCAGTCACCATATGTCTTAATTTGGCATGTGGTTTTCAACTTTGGATTTGCTTTTTTGCTTATCTTCAGTTTCTTGCTTAAGAAAAAAATGGATTGTTCGCACCAACCTGGTTTTGTTTTGTTCTCAGGATGAACTAGCTCGAGTTCTGGTTACTCTATTTGATTCTCGGCATTTACTCTACCAACTGCTCTGGAACATGTTTTCTAAGGAAGTAGAATTGGCAGACTCCATGCAGACTCTTTTCCGAGGCAACAGCTTGGCCAGTAAAATAATGACATTCTGTTTCAAGGTTTGTATCATTCATTTTGAGTGTGTGTTTGCTGAGGTATGTCCAGTAATAATTATATAGAGAATGTACAGAACTGATGCAAGAACTTTTAATGCAGTATATATGAAGCAGGCATAATAAATTCCTACTTGTGCGTTTCTTTAGGTATATGGTGCTACCTACCTACAAAAACTCCTGGATCCTTTATTACGAATTGTTATCACATCTTCTGATTGGCAACATGTAAGCTTTGAAGTGGATCCTACCAGGTTTGTCATCTTTGCATTTTCACTAAGACCACATGAGACAAGGCCCTCATAATTTCTCCCCTTGATTCTTAAAATTACTTTTTAATTATAAAAGTTATACACAAGTACATTTTTCTTATAGAGTTACAGATTATTGTTAAAGGTGTCTTTGACTGTCACCTCCAAGAGACTGTTTCTGGTTTAGTTTGTTCTTTTCTCCTTCTTCCGTGCATTTGCTTATATTAATACATATATAGTCACGAGCACATAATGACATTTTAGTCAACGACGATCTGAATATATGATGATCTGAATATATGACCATGGTCCCATAAGGTTATAATACTGTATTTTTATTTTTTTCTTTGTTTTGCTACATTTAGATACACAAATGCTTACCATTGTGTAATAGTTGCCTACAACATTCAGTACAGTAATATGCTATACAGGTTTGTAGCCTAGGAGCAATAGGCTGTATTATATAGCCTAGGTATGTTGTAGGCTATACCATCTAGGTTTGTTAGTGAACTCTCTGATGTTCCCACAACAATGAAATCACCTAAGGATGCATTTCTCAGAATGTATCCCCCTTGGTAAGCAACACATGTCTCTATGTAATTGTAAAAAAATTACGATGTAAGTGCTTAATATAAATGGTATCATATTGTATACACAGTTTTCCAACTTAATATTTTTTAACTTTAGATCTTTCTGTCTGTATATAAATATTAATCTCATTCTTTTGAACTGCTATATAACATTCCATAGTTTGGCTATATCATAATTATTTGGCCAGTGCCATCACCACTTGACTTCCACAGTAACTTCCTAATTAGTGTCCCAGCATTGTCTTTTCGTTTTGAGGCCATTTGCTATAGGAATTATTTTTCTAAAACATAAATTTTTTGTCACTTTCTTTCTCATAAACCATCAGTGGTTCCCCATTGACAGCAAGATAAAGTACATAGTCTTTTGCCTTGTAGTAGCTATAATCTACCTTCACCTCTTGTCATTCTTTCATATGTACTCTGTACTTGAAGCTCCAGTGAAATATGCACATTATGTATTTTTAAAGTGGCGTGGCACATAGGGTTCATTGGGATTGGAGATGCCTACCAAATAATATTCCTCTTCCCTGCCCAAGTTTAAAACCAAGAAGGGGTGAGGGGAAATGAAGGGAGGCACCCAGAAATCAGATATCACCTTTATTTCTGGTAAAAATGATTGGAGAATGTGACTTTAGATGCTGTGGGCAAATAGGCTTCCTAATACCTCACCTTGACTTGGACTCATCTACCTCATTTCGTGCACAGCTGGTTAAACTACAAGCATGGCTCATAGGTGCTAGCAAGATTTTTTCCACACAAGTGGAAATCAGACCAGAATACATCTTCTCTGCAGGCAGACATATCTAGATTGGTGAGGACAGCACTGAGCTGAGCATGCTTAACTCTTTTTTCTAACTCACTTCTTCTCCTAAAATGAGGAGTGACTTAGGAGAAAGGAAAGAGGATGACAGGTAACTCAGGATGCAGTATAAGCCACTATCTCTGTGAAGCTTTCTCTGCCTTTTACCAGGTACCACCCATACCCACACTACATATGAACAAAGAAACAATCTTTCTTCTGTGCTCCACACCACCATTGTAAAACTTAATTGTGGTGATTTATTTTATGAATTATCTCCTCTTTAGACTGTTGGCTGTTAGGTATTTTTTATATCTTTTTATCCTTCTGTTAGTATTTAGCATGGTATCTGGCTTCTATTAATAGTTAACACTTTATAAATATTTGTTGAATGAATGAATTGCTTTTTCTAAGCCACATGTTAACATACTCTTGTCTGTCTTTCAGTTAGGACCTTAAGGTTGTTTTTTTTACTTTCAAGTGCAGAGCTGCTGGATGGTTGTTCTTCCTAAAAAATTATTATTTAGCAACTATGTATTCATTGGTATTTTTGGCTCTGCCTTTGTTGAAATATCAATAGTAATATCTAATCAGAAATCCAGCACTAAATTAGCCAGTTTTTCTTAAAATAGTTAAATAGCTAATAGTTTAAAATTTAAAAGCAATATTCTTTTTTATTTTTAGTAGA
Organism: Eulemur rufifrons; assembly: GCF_041146395.1. NCBI lineage: Eukaryota > Metazoa > Chordata > Mammalia > Primates > Lemuridae > Eulemur > Eulemur rufifrons. Next base: position 19,027,696 of record NC_090991.1, read on the forward strand.
AACAGGTCGCATGTGCCTGTAGTCCCAGCTACTTGGGAGGCTGAGGCAGGAGGGTTACTTGAGCCCAGAAGTTTGAGGTTGCTGTGAGCTAGGCTGATGCCATGGCACTCTAGCCCGGGTAACACGGTAACAGAGGGAGACTGTCTCAAAAAAAAAAAAAAAAAAAAAAAATTAAATCCCTCTTACATTTTGTTACCAATAAGCAAGTTCACTTTCCTTTTTTTCCCTGACAGTTGCTTATGCTGACTCTTGTGTGTGTGTGTGTGTGTGTGTGGTGATTTTCAGGTATGCAATATTAACTATAATCACCATGCTGGACAGTAGATCTCCAGAACTGCTTATTCATGCTAACTGTAACTTTGTACCCTTTGACCAACCTAGAAATGCTCCTGGTTTTTGTATGTTGCTTTTATATCCTGCAACTTTACTGAATCCATTTATTAAGCAATTTACTTCCTAAAGGTTAACGAATTACTTAGTAAGAGAGTGAACTAACTGCCTAAAAGAAATCTACTGCAGTAAGTGCTGTGGTGCAGATAAGTGAAAAGATGACAAACTTAATATAGTCAGATTGCTTAAAATCAGACCGAGACCCACTCTCAGTGTGATTTTTAAGAGCTTGAAAGTCAACACCTCCCATATTCACACCAAGAAAAAAGCTGAAAAACTGTTAATAAGCAGCTCTCCTTAGATATAACAGAGATTTCAGGTTACTGGGCAAACTGTCATCACCAAAACTGGAGAGACAGGTTGATACAGAGAATCAGAGCCTACCAGGAGAAGAAGCTGCCGTATCCAGTAACTGGTAGGAATGTTTAGACCATAATTGATGAATTGCTGGAAGCCAAGTGTAGACTAGCTAGCGAGTTAAAACTCCTAGGGCCTCAGTCTTAGGGAGACCCCCACACCTTTGTGAGTTTTACCTCCAGAAGCCTAACCAGTTCTCATAGTAAAGATGGGAGAAAGATCTCTTTGTGTTTTGGGAAGAGGAAAGTAACCATTTTAAAATAATGCTCATAGTGTCCTGTTATCCCTAACAAAGGCCTGCCCTCAAAAGAAGTTATTTTACTAGAGCCTTATCTGACCTGGAGGATGAGTAATTAGCCAACTCAGCCCCATTTAACCTTTTGTCTCATGCAAGGAGAGGAGAAAAAAAGGCTAACAAATTCTTCTAAAGGTCATAGCTTAGGGACTTTGGCCCAATAAAACAATGGAAGTATAATTAGAATACTTAGTATAAATAGAATACTTCTCTCCCCCAATAACCCAATCAACAGGGCTCCAATATATTACTACTGAGAGAACTGCAACACAGAGGCTCTACTTAAGACGTAATTTCTATGGAAACCCAAAGACAAGGGAGACAAAAACAAGGATGCTAGCAGAAATGGACACCTGTAGCAAATATTAAACACAGCCAACAAAGGAGACAAAAATGACACTAGCAGAAATGGGCACCTACAGCAAACATTAAACACAACCTAACTCCTAGGTGGATTAACATAATACCTCAAACTAAAGGCATATTTACCTCAGTTCCTGTTACCCAATACATCTTGTCTGACTTCAACAAAAAATTACAAGACATGCTAACAGGCAAGAAAAAAAATCAGTCTGAAGAGACAAAGTAAGCATCAAAACCAGGCTCAGATATGGCAGAGATTTTTGAATTATCAGACTGGGATTTAAAATAACTGTGAAATAAGGACTCTAATGGAAAAAGTGGACAGCATGTAAGAACAGATGGGTAATGTAAACAGAGACATGGAAACTCTAAGAAAAAAACTCAAAAGAAAGTGCTAGAAATAAAAAGCACTGTAATAGAAAGGAAGAATGCGTTTGATGAGCTCGTCAGTAGTTCTGGACACAACTGAGGAAAAGGATCAGTGAATGTGAGTATATATCAATATAAACTTCCCAAACTGAAATGCAAAGAAAAGAGAAAAACTAAATGGAGTTATATGTTATCAAAGTTTGCGAGATACAATGAAAGCAATTGCTTAAAGGGAAACAATATATGTTATAAAAGAAGAAAGATCTAAAATCAATAATCTAAGCTCACCTTAGAAAACTATAGCAAGAACAGGAATACCTAAACCAAGTAGAAGGAAAGAAAAAAAAAGAGCAGAAATTAATGAAATTGAAAACAATAGGAAAAAAATAGGGAAACCAAAAGCTGGTTCTTTGAAAATCAAACCAAAGCAAAGTTTTAGATACACAAATACTTAAGTGATTGAACACAAAGCTTCATTATAGATCATGCCAACAGGCTGCCATTGGCTTGTGGGAGGCGAGAGAGCACCATGGCTACAAGGGAAACCTGAAAACAGACTGCAGAGTCCCTGCTGCTATGCTGACTGGAAAAAACCTTCCACAAAGTAGACAAGAATTGTCAAGGTTTCTAGGAATCTCTGAGTCTTGTTAAAGAAATTATTAATCTTTTCGTTCATACCCCTAAAACTCCTAGGCCCTCTGTATCTAAGATTTGAATTACTATTGTAGCTTCTTAATGGTTCTCCCTATGCATAATCCCCATCTGTAGACCAGTCTCTTTTGAGTTATCCACATATTTCAAATTCATTTTCCTCCTCTAGCTTCCCAACAACCATAAGCCGTATGAACTAATCATGTCTCTTTCTGCTTTGCTATTTTGTCTATCTGTAAAGGAAAAAATAAACTGCTTTTTCCTCTCTACTCACATTCAACACAGTCTCCAGATGTGTGGGGTTTTTTTCCCCCCCACATACCAAGTAATTCTTCAGTGGACAAGAACCAGGTATCCTATGACTCGATTGGATTCTGACACCAACTGCCTGGAGATAGCATCAGATCCCACAGGTTAATTGCTCAGTCCCATAAGATGCCAGTCACAAGCGCTGTAACCTGTTCTTCTGACCAACCAACTATAAATTGGGGTTCCCATGACCCCCACCTTGGGTTAGATTAATTTGTTAGAATGGCTCCCAGACCTCGGGGGAAATACTTTACTTGTGTTTACTTGTTTACTGTAAAGGATAAAGATGAATGGCCAGATGGAAAGATACATAAGGCAAATACATAGGGGAGAGGCCTTGGAGTTTCTATGCCCTCTCTAGGTGCATCACCCTCCAGGCACCTGCACGTGTTCAGCAACCTGGAAGCTCTTAGAACCCTATCCTTTTAGGTTTTTATGGAGGCTTTATTACATAGGCATGATTGATTAAATTATTGGCTATTTAGTGATAAGCTCAACCTTCAGCCCCTCTCTTCCTTCCCAAGAGGTGAGGGGTAGAGCTGAAAGTCCTAATCCTTTAGTCATGCCCTGGTCTTTCTGGTGACCAGCCCCCATCCTGAAGCACTCCAGGGGCCCCCAACCACCAGTCATCTAAGTATCATACAAAAGACACTCTTGTCACTCCGGAGATTCCAAGGGTTTTAGGAGCTGTGTGCCAGGAACCAGGGGCAGAGACCAAATTTATCACAAATTTATGTTTATCACAATATTCTTGAATTATTTAATTATTACTTAGTGTGGAATACCAGATGTATATGCCTTTCCCCTCTTTGAAAAGGGCATTTATGTTTGAATCCTTAGCACCTGGCACTAGGATGGCAATTAGTAGATGTGTAATAAATGCTTACCGGATTGAATTGAGTACCTGCCTTGCCTGCTTCCTCTTTCTGAAATACCCTTACTTCTTTTTGCCTATGCAAATTCTTTGCCTCCTTTAGAACTTGGCCTGTTCCATGAAATCTTTCCTACTTTGCAGTCTATATTAATTTTTCAACTCTTACTGTATGCATGTGTTATACCACACAGTGAGCTACAAGGAATCTGGAGTAATGACAGAAATGTCCAAAGCACTTATATAATAGATAAATTAGTATAGAAATAGAAAAATACAAGTTAAGATAGTGAAAACAAGTATTTACTCAGTATTTGCTTTGGTAAGGTACTGTGCTAGTCTTTAAGGGGGCAAAGATGAATATTTTCTTCAAGGAGTTTACAGTTTAGTAGGGGAGATAGGACATATAACACATATTTAGTGGTGAGTTTCATAAGGGCTGAAGAGTTCAGATTAAGCCAATTGGAGAGTAAAGCTTTGTGGATTTGTTAGCCATTGTGTAAAATTTAAACAACCACAAAATATGCATTGTTATTCTTACTGATGAGAAAAACTGAGGCCCAAAGAATTTAAGTATTGTGACCAAGCTTGTAATGGCCAATAACTGGTAGAGCTGAAATTTAAACCTAGTAAGTCTGCCTTCGGAATCTCTTCCTTTAATCACAACACAAAGACTTTAGAGGTTATACTCATGAAAATTAGCAACACTGAGTGGATGTGGGGAATAATGAAGTAGAGTAGGAAAAAGTGACATCAGGCACAGCCAGAATGAAGTGATTAAGACAGTGATGGTGCCCTTGACATCATGGGAACACAAGGTAAGACATACAGTAGGCTGGTCTTGTGGTAGTGGGTTATCAGAATTTATTAATAGTAGTATCACTGAAGTTGGTGTACAACCCCCCACTGCCAAATTTGACTGGATTAAAAAAAAAAAAGGCATAAGAATAGGAGGAAAAGTCAATTAATTTTGGGCATACTGAGTGTTTGGTACCGGTGGGAGGGACATCTAACATTTAGAAATGTCAGACTTGGGTGTGAAGGCAGTTCAAGACAGGGGAAACCTGAATGGCCTCAGAATATATAATAGCCTGTCTAACCTTACTAGGAATTTTGGAAATAGAAGTTAAAAACTTGAGATGCCCTTTCCTAACTACTAGATTAGTACACTAAATTTATGAGAATGCAGAGGAATAAGAATTCTTACACACTACTGGTTGTAGAGCCATTTGGCGATGTCTAATAAAGTTAAATTTGCATATTGACTCAGTGACTCAGAAACTTCATTTTTAGGTAGTTGCCTTAGAGAAACTCTTATATATGCTCAACAATGTTCATTGCAGTGGTGTCTATAAAAGTGAAAAATTTATGATGTTCATTAGTAGGAGAACAGGTAAATCATGGTATACAATAAGGGACTATTATTCAGTAAAGTGAATGAGCTAGATCTTTATGTATCAACGGGGTAAATCTCAGAAACATAATGCAGAGTGAAAGATGAAAGTTGCATTTTGTTACTATTGATGAAAAAATCTACAACCCACATCATATGTGTGTTAATTTTTTCATATGGGCATATACATATAGAGGAAGGTGAATTGGAAGAATACCTGCTATTCTTGTTACCTATCCCTTTCTCCCTCTTTTTTGCGCAGGTATTTTAAAGCAAATCCCCGAGATTATTTTTCCAACAGATACAGACTTTAAGAAAACATGTGCAAAGCCCAAGTATTTCCATATCCAGTAAAATTAAAAATAATCCTTAATAATATCTAAGACTAATTTTGTTACCTTTTTTGGGGTTGTCTCAAATTGTCTTTTTAATAGTTTTTTGTTCAAATCAGGGTCCCAGCAAAGTCCACACATTGCATTTGGCTAAATATCTCTAAACGAGTCTCTTCTAAGGAGTGGTTTTTATTTGTTTTAGACAGAAATGTTATGATTTTACCTTTCCTTTTTCGTGTAGGTTAGAACCATCAGAGAGCCTTGAGGAAAACCAGCGGAACCTTCTTCAGATGACTGAAAAGTTTTTCCATGCCATCATCAGTTCCTCCTTAGAATTCCCCCCTCAGCTTCGAAGTGTGTGCCATTGTTTATACCAGGTATGCTTAAAGTTAGAGATTACCATTATTAATCCAAAGCTAAATTAAGAAGAATGCTTTATTTACCAAACAGGGATTTAGCTGCTGATAGTGCGTGGTTGACTATAATACTGAGTCAATCTGGTTGAATAATACATTAAGAATTGTTGTTGGAACTGGCTTTGAAAAAGACTTAAATATTGCTTATGGGATAGTTTAAAGTAAGAGAATACTTTAAAATATTAAATTTTCCTTGCATTGGGAGGGAGTTTAAAATGCACTGAATCTGTCGGGTATAATGGATGTGGCTGAAATGAGATATATTGTGGAATTATTATTATTTTGGTTACCTTTTGCCTAAATTACTTAACAGGGTCTTTCCCACGTGAGGCAGTTGTACTCCTTGATTTTTGCATTATGAATTGCTTGATTTGTAATTTTTATTTCTTCATTAAGATACAATTGGTTCATGTCATATTTTCCTGGGATAGACTGATTGTTTTGTTTATATTATGTAGAGTGTTTCTTATAAGATATATTGCATCATCATTCAGACCAAATTATTAGACTTTCTAACACTAGCATCGCAAGTAATGCTTCTGAGTTCAAATGTCCACAGTCATTCCCTTCTTGTTGAGGGAATTTGGGCTGTATCTTTTATGGCTTCTACTGTGTTTTAAAATTGCATATGCAGTTTTAGGAATGATTTGTTTCAGGGGAGGTCCTGAAAATCCACAATTCTGGAAGAAACATTAGTGAATCTGGAATTTGGGATGGGGGTGGTTATAAGTAAAGAACTTACACTTTTACCAAAACCCATGCCTTTGTGTTGTCTCTCTCTTTGCAGAGTCATCCCCAGACATTTGTTTTTTTTTAGCCCACAGCTTCAGTTGCTTAGAGACATTAACAGCATCAGTGAAATCACCATTTTAAAAGCTGTTTGAGACTGCTCTGTATGAATTTTTTCCCCATTGCTATTTTTAAAGATGTATCTGCTCTAGCTATAAAAAAATCTTCTTACAATATAGGTAGATAATAAAGCACACTTAGCATTATGGTTCTCTTAATTTTTTATGACTTTTCTGCCTCTCCAAAATATTTCAAGGAAGCTTAGGAAAGCCCTACATAATTTTTTCAGCTATTTAAATCTGAATCTGGAGGCTTGTTTAGTTATAATATGAAACTTAATACAGTAAACAATATCTTCTCTTAAATTTGGGCCTGAATAGGATTCTTTTTAAATGTAAGTCAGTAATTTTTCTGTTTATAAAACTAGGCAGCCTGGTGTGGTGGCTCACGCCTATAGTCCTAGCACACTGGGAGGCCCAGATGGGAAGATCGCTTGAGCTCAGGAGTTCGAGATCAGCCTGAGCAAGAGTGAGACCCCGCCCGTCTCCACTAAAAACAGAAAAAATTAGCCGGGTGTGGTGGCACATGCCAGTATTCCCAGCTACTTGGGAGGCTGATGAGGCAGGAGGATCACTTGAGCCCAGGAGTTTGAGGTTGCTGTGAGCTAGGCTGACGCCAGGGCACTCTAGCCCAGACAACAGAGCAAGACTCTGTCTCAAATAAATAAGATAAAATAAAACTAGGCAGACAAGATATACTGAGCACATATTAAAAATAGTCTAAATCAACTTCTTGGTTGGCCCAGTAGTAACTGGTTTTAGGGAGCAAATAGATTTCTAAAATTACAGTGGCTTTGACTTTAGCAGTTAAAAGTGAATAGAGGGCTAGGCATGGTGGCTTCGCTCATACCTGTGATCCTAGAACTTTGAGAGACCACGGTAGGAGAATCCCTTGAGGCCAGGAGTTCAAGACCAGTCTGAGCAACATAGCGAGACCCTCATCTCCACAAAAAAAATGTTTTAAATGATTAGCCTGGCGTGGTGGTGTGCACCTGTAGTCCCAGCTACTTGAGAGGCTGAGATAGGAGGATCACTTGAGCCCAGGAGTTTGAGGTTGCAGTGAGTTATCATGTCACTGCACTCCAGCTTGGGCAACACGGTGAGACCTGTCTCTTAAAAAAAAAAAAAAAAGGAATAAGAAGAATGAGGACTGACTACCTGATTACATGGCCTATTAGATTTTAGTTAAAATTCTTTATATGTTTGTTATCCTAAAAGAAAAATCTTTTTGTATCATTAGCAAACTTGGAAACCAATTTGAGATCATGACTCTGATAATATAAAAAGAACAGGGCTTAGCACTTAGTAAGTACTTAGGAAATATTTAATGAAGGAATAAATTCCCCCATCTCTTCCCCCCAAGTAAGTAAGATTCTTGCCAGCTTTCATAGGTAGGAAGAAAAATAGTGAAAATAGGAAATAAATAATTGGCAGCTTATTAAACACTATGTACTGTGCTTTTTGGAGCACTTATAAGAAATATCCTGTATTATGTTAATAACAGACCTAAGTTATCTTATTAAAATTTTACATAATTATTCTCTTTAAAAACATTATTTAAATTTTGTGTCAGTGCATTATTTTTGAAGTATTAGGTAAACTTAACATTGGTGGGGAGTAAAGTACTATGAGGCAAAGGTATGCTGTGCTATTTATAAACAAGATTTTGTTTTTTAATAAGTGACTAACAGGGAATTTTACATTCACTAATTACAAAGGAAGCTAGAAAAAAAAGCTTTGATCTCAAGATATTCTTTTATTGCAATTCCTTCCAAACCTAGTTTTTCCCTTTGGTTTGCTCTTTTGTTTTGATTCATCTTCTCTCTTCTGACTTTTTCTTGCCCTTTTGGCTTTGGCAATAACACAATGGTACCTTTGTACTTTTATGTTCTGCTGGGAAGGATGGTAGTAGATTTTTTTTTTTTTTCTCTAGTAAACATGGCTCCTGCTTTAGGACTTACTGGGGCAATTTTGAAAGCTAAGTGAGTATATTGCTAGCTAATAAACTTCCCTGAGATTTAGCTCTTTTCACTTGAGTTCATATTTTGGCCTTCAAGCCTTTTCGAATCATACTTTAACCAGCTCTATTACTTTATATGCCTCACCTTACTTAGTGACTGGGTTAAGTGGAATAGCCAATGGTGAACATGTGTTATATTTATAATTAAGTCATTTTCTCATATATTTGTTTCCATTTTTCTTCCTGAGAGTTTTGGTATGAAGAGAATATAATTCCCAAAGTGGATATTCTCATGTGGTGGGAGAATTCTGAAACTATTATGATTCTGAATGAATGGCATCTTTTCCCAGTAAATCTGTTTCTCCAAACTGAAGTGTAGTGTACATAAATTTTTAAGGCTATAAATGATAGTTGTATACCACAGTTGAAAAAAATTTATAAAGCCACATTTTTGTGATATATATGGTTTCTAGTGCTTTTGTCTAAGTTTGAACCAAAGCTCCATGAGATAAGGTCTGTGTTGTCTTGTTTTACTGCTATCTCCCAATGCCTAGAATGGTATTTAGCTTGTAGATGCATGATAACTACTTCCATGAATGGATAGATGGATGGATGCATATCAAACTAACTTACTTTAAGCCCAAATTATGAGTTAGGTGTTGGATGCCCAGAATTCCTAGAATAAGATGCCATATGCTGGTGGATTAAAGAATTCTAATTTGGTTTTTAAAATATTTTTAAAATGATTATTCTGCCTAGTCTAATCCAATTAGGAGTCTTTTAATTTTGAAGAAATTTTTTGGTCTAGAAGGAGCTTGGAGAGATGAAACCCATATGTCTCTGTTGGCTTTCGGGGTTTTTATAGGTGGCTTTTTTCTTTTTTTTTTTTTTGACACATTTTGATAAATGGTCAACTGTAATATGTGAAAAATTTTAAGCAGGCTTATAGTTTTATTCTATAATTTTCTCTGCAGATTTTTCATTTTAATATTATTGATTAATCCTTTTTTCTAGTTAAGCTGATAACATGTCTCCCAAATGTTGCAGAGCTTTTAACCTCTTCTGATGTAGTGCCATTTCAGGAAGTAGCCTGCAAACACTGAAAAATATGTGAAATTTTAAGAGTAATCTTTTCTAGAGAAGGAGATTTTTAATTCAGAATCTCTAACATGAATTTTTCTATTATGTTTAGCAATTTAATTTTTATTCTTTAGTCAGTAGGATCTTAATTAAATGCCAGATGTTGAAAAAAGAGCTCTTAAGTCAATTGAAGGATACACAGAGAAATATTTTACATATCAAGAAAAAATTATGTAGACACAAAGAAATGTTTTTAGTGTGTGGTCTACTTGTAATGTTTTATATAAAATTTATCAAAAGCTAGGGATTAACTAAAATGTAAATATTTAATATCCTCAAAATCACTTGGGGAGAGCTTTTCTGTGATTCATAGCCAGAAATAGTAGACATGATTGGGTCTGAACATTTCTTGCTATTTTAGTGCTTGGCTTAAAAATGTAATAAAAATTAAAACCCAGAATTAAAATTCATCCCTCAAAATTCAGTTGATTTCTAATTTTTTTGTTGATTCCATTTGTGTTACATTTTATTGTATAATTTTATGTACAAGCCAACATTGTTTTTGTTGCTGTATGTAGTCGGTGCTGTGACTTGTTTGTGCTCATCTCTGTTCTGTAGGCAACTTGCCACTCCCTACTGAATAAAGCTACAGTAAAAGAAAAAAAGGAAAACAAAAAATCAGTAAGTTTGGAGAACTTTTTATTAGCTGTTTCTTTCAAAGCAAAACAAAAATCTTTTGCTGTATGTTAAGAACATCTTCACTTCAGCCTATTTGACCTTCACTGTAAAATCATTCTACTAATTCTGGCACAAAATAGCTTTCATTTCAATTAACCCTGGAATTAAGTTACATTGAAACATTCTCTGTGTTCCTTTGGTTTGATTTATTCCAAAGGCATTTTGTGGGCATTTGTTGCATTGGATATCCTCAGTCTAATTTTATTATTATTTTTAAAATTATAAGTGAATGCAAAAGAAACTTAATTTCAAGGCCTTAGGAAATGCTGACTCTCTTCATTCTTGCTTATTGTTTGCAAGTAATATGAGTGGTTTCTTTGCTAAGAATGAAAGTTTTTCTTAATTTTTAGAAGTATATGGCAGGAAAATGTCACTTTCTAAATCTTACCTAAAAGTTGCTAAATTTTATTTTTTATTCCTAAGCGAGAGTCATACCCTTAGACCAACGAGCCACCAATTTTTTATTCCTTATAATTTTATCTAGATAGTCTCAGCCAGAATTTAGATGTTTATGCTCAGATTATAGAAATTCTAATGGTAAAACCAGTTTTACCTCAGAGAAAATCTAAGGTAAATGATTACTCAGTGAGTCCATATTTGTAGAGAAACACCTCATTTTGCAATAATGATAGGAATATTCTACCTTCTTCTGTGAACTTGCCTTAATTTATTTAAAAGGAAGTAAGTTATGATAGTCATACTTATTTTCTTCCAGTGAATGGAATTTTTCCCCAAATATTAATGCAACACGTATTCATTTTAAATTTGCCATTATCTGTCACTGTGACTTATCCTTATCAAGCTGAGTCCTATCTTTGTTTTTCTAATGACAAAATGATTGTTTTAAAAAGGTCCAAATGATTGGTAGCAAATGAAAACTTTTAGGAGTCAGGTAGATAGTTTTCTTAAAAAGGTACAGTTTAGATTATCGTGTTCATCTGATTTCATCTTTCATTCCTTGTCTAAGCTTTACATATGATAAAGCTTTACATATAAGTTTCTGAGCTTTACATATAAATTATCTAAGCTTTAAATATAAATTTCTGTTGTAAATTCAGAACAAAATTAAAATTTAGAGATATATGCTTTTATTGTGTCCATTCAAGATTTTATTTTTGAGTATGTTAAGTATATTTGGTCATCTGTGAACAAATAGATTGGATTGGATTGGATAGCCTTCTTGCCCAATAAAGACATCTCTTTCTAATGCTTCAGCCTTCTAATTCTCAGCATATATGGGTTTAACATAATATACACCATCACTATTGAAATTAATTTACTGTTTCTAACACTCTTGTTCAGTGTTATACTAATACCATTGTGTAGTATATCACATAAATTAAAATTCAGACTTTCTGTGTTTTTCTAGAGCATGTTTTCTATTTAAAATTAAACCTAACATTGCTTTATTCATTAAGATTTTGTCTAAAATTGTTCCTTGATTTTTTTTCTGCTAGAGTTATTTTCAGATTTTTTTAAGTTTCTGGGTAACACTAAGTTTTGGAATGTATTTCTCAGCACAGGTGATGTGAGCTCCTCGTGGAAACAAGGGGACTATAATTGGTAATTTGAGATATTTTAGAGCACATTCCAAAGTATAAAGACAGAATAGTCATTATAAATTTAAAATGTTGTTTTACGGAATTGTTTGCTTAACAGAATCTAATGATCTTTTCTTTTAAGAGCAAGGTGACTTTTTTGGGGGAGTATATGTATCATGGATTGAAATACATACAATATAGACAGAAGGTTCTGGCTTTTGGTATAGTCATATTACAGATAATTCTGTTCATTATATTCAAACATAAAATGTATAATTAGATTTACTTTGGAAGTTAACTGCCTGCCTACCTCAGGGAGAATTTGCAATAATTAATCACGTATGGGTAGCAGTGCTCTTGCTGATGTGCCGCTTATGACTGCATTTATTTCCATCATGTAGTTCTGCTTTTACCAAAGGAAGTAAATAAAGGGGACAGTTGGCTGATAACTGGTCTCAACATGTAGACTGGCCCAAGTTTGACCCTTTATGCAGAATGTATTTTGGATTCAGATTAGATTTTTATGGATTAAAAAAACACACTTGAATATGTGTGTATTATGAGGTAAAATTACATTGATGTTAATTAGTGGTGAATGAAAAAAGCAATCCTTTTATAAATTGACTGAAATTCTTGAAGTGTGTTATATAGCATTTTTATTGATACTATGTTTTTATCAGTTTTTAGTTCCAAAAATGTATTAATTCTACCATCAGTGAGATACATGAAAAAATATATGTTCTGGAGATATAGATACTTTTTGTTTTGACATGAATTGTTTTTGAAGATGTGGAAGATGGTGGAAGTGTTTGGGAAATAATACACTCAGGTTTTCATTAAATTCTGATGCTGAGTACTATTAAGTATAAATCAGGTATAAATGTAAGTCATACTTTAAAACTTCTTTGTCCTAGAGAAAACTAGTAAATAGCTATTTTCAAAAACTGTATTTTGACTAATTGATCACAACCAGTGACAGATTTCCTTGTTCCTTGTCTACTCTACTGCTTCACTTCACTAGAATAAAAAAAAAAGAGGGAAAAAAAAAAGGCATTTTGAAAGAGCTTTCCATGTGCATATAAGTTATTGATTTTTATGAGGCACTTTCACTGCTGGTTAATATTTATTTTATAAACTAGCTGGTTCTTTGAAAGCCAAGTAGGGTTCGATTTAGCTTTTTGAAAAGTTAATGTGATTACATGCTAATTCTTTAGACCAGTCTATTTAAAATTAAATACAAAGCAGTTTTTAGTCCTCTTCCCTCTTGCTAAGTCATTCTTTTAAAGGCTTTAAGATCTTGCAGGTTTGTCAATGATTTATCTGTTTTAAAATTAAAATTTGGGACCACTCCGTAGCAATGGTAATCTATGAACATTCTGAAATTATATGAAGACTTTTGTCTATGTAAATGCATACATTCACTTTTCTGACTTTTTATGAGATTTCAGAGAGGTTCCTAATCCCCAAAAGGTTAAACACAGTACTAGAATAGTAGAAGCACTTGACTTTTCTTCTTAATTCTATATCTAAAACTAATAATTCTAGGCTAGATACAGTGGCTCGTGCCTGTAATCCTAGCACTTTAGGAGGCCAAGGTGGGAGAATTGCTTGAGGATAGGAGTTTGAGACCAGCCTGAGCAGCATATCGAGACCCTATCTCTACAAAAAATAGAAAAATTAGCCAGGTGTGGTGGTGGTGCACCAGTAGCCCCAACTGCTTGGGAGGCTGACGTGGGAGGATTGCTTGAGCCCAGGAGTTTGAGGTTGCAGTGAGTTATGATGATACCACTGCACCCTAGAGCAGGCAACAGAACTAGACCCTATCTCAAAAAATAAAATTAAATAAAAATAAAAAATTAAAATTCTATACCTAATTCTAAATCTAATTCTATATCTGTATATTTTAGCTAAAAATAAATGGTATTTGAGTTTTAAAGCCATTCTATTAAGGCAGCTATATTTAGCCACCTTTACCAGTTTCCCCTTATTTATATAAGATCATTCTTCATGCAATAAGCACCCAAAATACTGCAGCACAAAAAAAGCTTCCTGAACTATGTGTAGTGTAAGTGAAGGTGAGAATGTGTTAGCTATAACTCACCTCTTATAAATATTTCATTCTCTAAAATCTTTTCACTTATTTCCTATTAGAAATGATAGAAAATTATTTTGAGGCCAGGTGCTGTGGTTCATGCCTGTAATCCTAGCACTCTGGGAGGCCAAGATGGGTGGATCATTTGAGCTTGAGAGTTCGAGACCAGCCTGAGGAAGAGCGAGACTCCATCTCTACTAAAAGTAGTAAGAAATTATATGGACAACTAAAAATATATACAGAAAAAAATTAGCCGGGCATGGTGGCGCATGCCTGTAGTCCCAGCTACTCCGGAGGCTGAGGCAGGAGGATTGCCTCAGCCCAGGAGTTTGAGGTTGCTGTGAGCTAGGCTGATGCCAGGGCACTCTAGCCTGGGCAACAGAGTGAGACTGTGTCTCAAAAAAAAAAAAGAAAAGAAAAAGAAAAAAAAAATTATTTTGAGATTATAGGCAGTGGATAAGAATACATTTAAAATGTGGACCATAGGAAGCACTAAATGGAATAGGGTGAAGTGAAATAATCCTTATTCTTTCCAGAGTTAATCTGGAGTTAGCCATGTGAATTACTGACAAGAAGTATTACTTTATTGAGGCATTGTGAAGAAAAACAGTTATGTGAGATGCTGCATATAAATCCCATTTTTCTCATTTTTCCCCCAAAGTCCTTTGAAATGCAGGTTTATTTATCCCTGGAATCTCAGAATATTGAGAGGAGTACTAAAGCTTTACCGTTGTAGTTGCTGCTGCTTTAAACAGCAGTTAGCCCCACTATGCAAGAATAGTTGTAGAGATTAAAATATTACATAAGTGTTCTTTAAATGTGTGTGTGTAGTTCATATAAAAAATGTAAAGTGCAGAAAAATATAATTTTTATATGTTAACATGACTTAAAACGGAGGGCACTGGGAAGAGATGTGAACTTAGCCAGTTTCATAACACTTTTCCCAATCTAATGCACCTATCTTCAATATAGAATGTTTTATAAAGAGAAGATAAACCCATTTTAAATACTGGTTTCACATTGCTTTTCATGGTGGGCAACCATTTCTTGAATCCTTAAATTTTTTTATTTGACAGAATTATAAAGTGAGGTAGACATAGGGGTTCTCTCTTCTGGTGGGATCCTTTTTTCTTTTAGGTCCCCAAGAATTCCTGTTCCTCCCTGGTTTAAATAATAGGTAGGTCCTTATATTATAAAGCATGCTGGTAAAGAAAAGGAACTGGCAGTAACATTACTTGTAAGTAAGTTTGGTTTTTTTTTTTTCTCTCAGTAGGAATCTAAGAAAAAAATTGTATGTGGCAAGCATTTTTTCAAGAAATTCAATTGTACCTGGTGTACAGCAAAATGTAAATATTTACTGTTAGCTATAGGGTGTTTTGAGCGTTTGCAGTTAAAAACATAGCTTTGTCCTGTAAGAGTTGACCACACTTTGATGTCTATTAATCTTAATAAAATATAATATTTGTGTGACAATTTGGTCTGTTTTGGTTATTCATCAAACTTACAGTATAAACAGTGATGATAAAATGAAGATCTTTTTTCAGGTTTCTTCTACCCACCTCATCCATGAGGGTTTTCTTTCCTCTAAGATACCGTAATTGTGCTTTAATATGATGCAAGACTAGAATTGAGGGTAAACTTCATTTTCTGGTATTTTAGGAGAAGGGAAAAAATAGAAATTTGTCATTCATGAAGATTGATTGATGCAGTTTTTGTGCAAAATTTGACCTTTGAGCTCTTTGTTCCCATTTCTTTATTTTAATTCAAACCTTATGCTCAATTCTAACCTCCTTGTTTTTAGGTGGTTAGCCAGCGTTTCCCTCAGAACAGCATCGGTGCAGTAGGAAGTGCCATGTTCCTCAGATTTATCAATCCCGCCATTGTCTCACCGTATGAAGCAGGGATTTTAGATAAAAAGCCACCACCTAGAATCGAAAGGGGCTTGAAGTTAATGTCAAAGGTGAATTATTTTGTTAATCTAGCTATCTTAAATTCCCCTTTCAACTAAATTTTCAGTTTTTCCTACAGTACTTCTCGAATTTACTTTTGAAATGCCTTATGGTTTTCAATTATGTGCTTTTGTTTTACTGATATTATAAAGGAATTCATTAGATCAGTACCTGATGGGCCTTATTATCATGAGAAAATATTTTAGCAAATGTCTTGTGTTCTGTAGATAGGTTTCTGTGTAATCATTCTGGAAGTTCTGAAACAGAGACTGAAATGTAGACTATAGGATTTTTTATTTAAAAGGACATTTTAAAATTTTAATATGTATTTTATATATGTAAATATATGTATATATCATAATTATATTTACATTTGGAAAGAACAGAAACAACACCTAGAGTAACTTATAGAATGAGAAATGATTGATTGGTTTTAACTACTAGTAGACATTATATCAATGAGAAAATTCATACTTTTAAAGGATATATTAATATATAGACTTCATACAATAAATAATCGGGTTGTTTGTAACCTTATTTTGTTGTCTAGATACTTCAGAGTATTGCCAATCATGTTCTCTTTACAAAAGAAGAGCATATGCGGCCTTTTAATGATTTTGTGAAAAGCAACTTTGATGCAGCACGAAGGTAAGCAGCCTGCCACTTGGTTGATTGCTCTGTTTGAATCAAATGTTTTCAGTTTCACTTAAGTACACGTACCTGGTCTACATTGAAGTTCCTGTGTAGGTTTTTTCCTGTTCCCTTTCTAGGTCAAGACATAGTTTGTCTTACCTTATTTTACTATAAAAGACAGTCATGAAATAAATCCGTATTCTTTAAAATTTGGTTGTCATTTCTATATTGAAAACCAAGAGGGATTTTTGACATATCTAGCAAAATAAAGGATTTAAGGTTGGTACCATATGTAGGCAAGGAAGAAGGAAAAGATTACTTTTGTTAAAAACTAAAACCAAACTGGTATAGATAATTTATACTAGCATATAATCAGAATTTTTTTGATGTAAGAATATTTTTGATAATTCAGTTTGGAAGCTTATCTGAACTAAAAAGTCACTCTTTAAACCAAGTAATACAAACACGTATTTTATTCATGAGTAATTGGACAAATGTTGAGGCTTTGTGATTTTAGAAGACTTTTCTGCTAGATTTCCGAAACTGAGTAGTGAGTTCACTTTATTTCCCTGAGTTATTGGTTTATCTGTAAACTAGTAATAAACTGTGTTTGCCTGAGTTGTTTTTAGAAAAACAAAATGAGATAATCCATGTGAAAGTGCTTTATAAATGTAAGTTAATGTCCAAAATTCTACCTTTCACACAGTATGAATTTAATTGATCTCTTCATCTAAGCTAGCCTTGTACAAGTCTTTCTTCAAGTTTATCATCATCATAGTTCTTACTGACTTCTTTCTGTTAGGGAAGTTAGAGTTTAAAAGGTGTATTGCTGGACTCCAAGCCATCTTGGAGAGAAAATGAATGTCATCATAGGATTTATATTCTAGCAGACTTGACTACCCATAAAAAGTTAAAAGAACCAGATTCTGATCCTGGTTCTGACCTAACAGGCTGTTTAACTTTGGGGAGGTCTTTTATCTTGTGTGGGCCTCCATTTAGTTATCTGTAAAATACTGATTTTTCTCCAAAGTCTCATCCATCTAAATTTTGTTGTTCTCTAACTTTAGGGCCTAATCTGAAGCTGAAGCCAGGTATCAGAATTGGAAAGCCAACTTTCTCCTTGTTCTTCTTGCATTATTTAATGACAAGTCACATTGTGTGAACAAACCCTCCATATTTGTAATCTCAGTTACTTCACAAAGTTACTTCATATAAATTTAATTCAAACATAGGTATGAGTGTATCTGGTGTTGAAAATTCTAATCACTTTGCATTTTTAAAGGTTTTTCCTTGATATAGCGTCTGATTGCCCTACAAGTGATGCCGTAAATCATAGTCTTTCCTTCATTAGTGATGGCAATGTGCTTGCTTTACATCGTCTACTCTGGAACAATCAAGAGAAAATTGGCCAGTATCTTTCCAGCAACAGGTAAGCTTTCCCAATCATGGAGATAGTGAACACTCTCAGTTTAAATTTATTTATAAAATTATTGGTCATGAATAGTGCTTTCCTCTTTACATCCCTTCTCAGAGTGAGAATTACGGTTTGTAAAGAGAAAGGTAGACTCTTTTTTAAAAAAATGGGCAAAAGGTTAAGTCATATGAAATGATCAACAAGCCTACCTAGATGCTGCTGATTTTCTTTTTTTAATGTCAAATTAAGAAATCTCAAATTAGCCCTTTGAATTTTTTGGTTCTCAATCTGTAAAACATAATGTGCGACAAGACACAGAGAAGTTTAAATTTACTAAAAGATCAAATTAGTATCGGCATTTGAACCTGAAGAGCAGCTAAGTCCTAGGAATTTAATAATTAAAACATTGCAAGTGGCCTTAGTCCTATGTCTGAGGAGTTCCTTACAGAGGTAAAATAAGTCCAGATTATTTTCAAATGCCAATAAAAATGGTTTGCTTATTCATGGGAAAGGTAAGAGACCATGAAGCTAAGATTAAGCAATTAAGAAATGAGAGTTTAAAAGAGAGGGCATTTTAATCCTTCACGAATTGTTAATGGTTTGAAGTAGACATAGGCATGACTAATGTATACCCCAACATAGAAAAATGAAGTTGTTTCAGACAGCCAAATAAACTCTGAAACTTTTGAATACAAACATTTTTTTCTCTTATATAATTTATATTTATATTCACAGTTTGATGCTAGAGAGTTTTTTTATTTTTATTTTTAAAAAATTATGCACTTTTCAAACATACAAAAAAAAGTATAGAAAATAGTGTAACAGAGACCCATGTCTACCAACTAGCTTTAACATTATTTATTTTGCTATACTTTAGATCTTTATAACATTTTATTTCTGATGGGTGGGGGATGACTACACACACACACACACACACACACACACTCTCACACTCTTCCTCTTGACAATCCCATTTCCTTTTTTTTTTTTTTGAGACAGAGTCTTCTCTGTCTCCTGGGCTAGAGTGCTGTGGCATCAGCCTAGCTCACAGCAACCTCAAACTCCTGGGTTCAAGCGATCCTCCTGCCTCAGCCTCCCAAGTAGCTGGGACTATAGGTGCACACCACCATGCCTGGCTATTTTTTTCCCATTTTTTGGTTCCCCAGCTATTTTTTTTCTATTTTTAGTAGAGACAGGGTCTCACTTTTGCTCAGGCTGGTCTCGAACTCCTGAGCTCAAGCGATCCGCCCGCCTTGGCCTCCCAGAGTGCTAGGATTACAGGCGTGAGCCACCATGCCGATCCTGACAATCCCATTTCTAAGCTTCTCTCTAGAGATACGTACTTCCTAAAGCTGTTGGTATGCTTCCTGGATGTACATTTATACCCTTCTGCAGTATACGTGTAACTGACAAAATAAGGAAATTATAGGTGTATATAACATAGTTTTGTGTGTATTAAAATTTTACAGCAATGCTATAGTGAATACAGCCTCTTCATGCAACATTCTATTCAAGATTTATCATTTATTTAACTCAGGTTAGTATTTCATTGAAGGACTATATCACAGTTTATTTTTGCATTCCTGAATTAATGGGCATTTACATTTGTTTCCCATTTTTCACTGGTATAAATAGTGATGTAATAAATATCTTCAGGCTGGCCTCTTTGTGTAGTACCTAAATGTATAATTGCTGGGTCTGGTGTACACCTAGCCTCAACTTTACTGGATATGGCCAAATAGCTTTACAAAGTGTACATACCAATTTACACTTTTACCAGCATTGTGTGAGAATACAATTTATATACATCCTCACCAAAGTTGATATTATCAGACTTCATAATTTTTGCCAATCTGATGTTGTGAAGTAGTATCTTGTTATTCTTACATAGTTTTAGTTGTTACTGAAAATTCACGTTTCCCCCGGTTATGCAAAGATGTGTTATCGGGGCAATATGTTGGATTCATGAATACTGGTTTCTCAAGATGGATTCTTTTCATCCTGAGAAAAAGTGGATCAGAATGTTATTTTTACTTACTGATTGACCAACTGTTTAGTGAAATGGATTATGAATTCTAGAAAAAACTGAATTTTTATGTAAATTTTATACTTTGGGGAGATGTTTCAGTGTATACTTATGATCCCTGAGGTCTTTTTGGTGCTGTTTGCAAATCAGCAGGGACCGCCAGCTGGCAGTAAAAAGAAAAACAAGCAGTGACAATCTAAAGAAATGTGTACTGCTAAATGTGAACTGCTACTTTTTTCTAAGTAGTTTGCTGTGTGTAGGGATCATAAAGCTGTTGGAAGACGACCTTTTGATAAGATGGCAACACTTCTTGCATACCTCGGTCCTCCGGAGCACAAACCTGTGGCAGATACACACTGGTCCAGCCTTAATCTTACCAGTTCGAAGTTTGAGGAATTTATGACGAGGTAAATATAACCTTGAAATTATGATTACTTTCTTTTTGTTTGAAAAGCAAAGTTTACCACCAGGCCACTTGTTAGATATGATAGTTGTATCTAATAATCACATTGCCATGTTTTTGGATCCAACTTTCCTCTTACCCAAGCCATTGTTGAAATATATACATATTCATATGTATATATTTCAGTAATATTTGTATATATATTTTTGAGACAGGTTCTTGCACTGTCACCCAGGCTGAAGTGCATTGGCACAGTCATAACTCACTGTAACCTCAAACTCCTGGACTGAAATGATCCTCCTCTCTCAGCCTCCTTAGTAGCTGGAACTATAGGCACGTGCCACCGCACCCAGAAGTCTCTTGGTTTTAGGTGTAGGAGTTTTTCTATTACATTGTGACATTTTTCAGAACTCTCCTAAAAGTTAATGCTTTTAAATTCTCTTAGATTAAGGCTCAGCAAATATAGTATACTTTAATATTGCTATAAAATTTCTATGGACATTTGTTTTAAATCTCATTTACCGGGATTTAGTTTGTGAAGTAAAAGATCCTCATTGTTAGACACTTAGCGCTATAATGTTACAGTGAAGGTAGTTTGCTGAATTCTTCAGTCTTTAAAGTACCTTTGACAGTACTGTACAGTTACTAAGTGCTCCATCGTGGCTGTGGGGTAAAATGTTTTGTTCATAGTGTGTGCCAGAGGCAGAAAGGAAAAAAAACCAGAATCTGATGTTCAGAAGTTCATTTACATTAAAGATTTACATATAATATGCCTTGAATTGTAAGTACCTATTATTAATCATATTATATATAGGCCATAGTTTTGTACATATAACTCCAATTCATTGATATTGGTAAAAGAATATATGAATATATAAAAGAATGTATGAATATGAGAATATATAAATATGTAATGTCCTTTCAGTTTAATTTTTGTTTTTAGCTCTCTTAGATTTTTCTCAGTATAACAAATATTTATTCCTACTTAATTAAGGGAATATATTCTATACAAAATTTTTATATTACCTAATTGAAAATTACACAGTACAAAAATATAAAAACTTTTTCATTCATTGCTGAACATCCAAACCATTTTTCTAAGAACATCTTTTTATTATTCCTTTCTTTCTAAGATCCTACCATCCGTTACAAAGCAGTCATCTGTGCTTTTGAAGATTAAATGATTTAATATGTGTAATATACTTAGTGTCTGGTCCATGTAAAGTGTAATGTTAGATGTTATTTTTGTTCTCTTCTAAATTTCCATTGATGCTCTTTGAGACCCTTCTCTTTTTTAAAAAATGAAAGTAGCTTTGTAATTTTCTCAATTATTAAAAAAACAATTATTAAATTACTCAAAATATAGAAATTTAAAGAAGAAAGTAAAAAAAATTCTTTTATCCCACCTATTAGAAAAAATTCGATTTAACATTTGGTGAATAGCTTCCCAGTTATTTATCTATGCACATGTATCTCTGTTTCTCCTATCAAATGCTTTCTAGGTTATTTCCATTAATATTAAACAAATGCTGATCTGGTACCAGCAACATGGTGGACTGAGCTAATACAGTCTCTTCCCCAAGATACAAGGCACATAGAAATAGTATGTAAAAGAAAAAATGTATATTAAAAAAAAAATTTAAAAATATATACCTGGAAGACATTTTCTGAGCAAATTACCAAGCTTACAGTTAGTACAGATAGATAAAGAAATGGAAAATATGAAAGAGGTTAAGAGATGCGGAAGATAAATGAGAAGGGCAGACATATGTCTAGTAAATATTCCAGAAATCAGGCTTAGTAAGAATGGGGAAGAGGTGATATTTGAAGGGAGAATGGACGAGAATTTTTGAGGGTTGCTGAATGACATGACTCTTCAGATTAAAGAAGCACACCGGGCCGGGCGTGGTGGCTCACGCCTGTAATCCTAGCACTCTGGGAGGCCGAGGCGGGTGGATCGCTCAAGGTCAGGAGTTCGAGACCAGCCTGAGCAAGAGCGAGACCCCGTCTCTACTAAAAATAGAAAGAAATTATATGGACAACTAAAAATCTATATAGAAAAAATTAGCCGGGCATAGTGGCGCATGCCTGTAGTCCCAGCTACTCGGGAGGCTGAGGCAGTAGGATCACTTAAGCCCAGGAGTCTGAGGTTGCTGTGAGCTAAGCTGACGCCACGGCACTCACTCTAGCCTGGGCAACAAAGTGAGACTCTGTTTCAAAAAAAAAAAAATAATAATAATAATAATAATAAAGAAGCACACCGAGTCTTAAACAGAATTTGTAAAAATTAAACCATGGTTTTTCAGAAATATATTTCAGTACATATGGGAACTTAATATATGATAAAAATGGTATTGAAAATCAGGGAAATTAGGCCGGGCACGGTGGCTCACGCCTGTAATCCTAGCACTCTGGGAGGCCGAGGCGGGTGGATTGCTCAAGGTCAGGAGTTCGAGACCAGCCTGAGCGAGACCCCGTCTCTACTAAAAATAGAAAGACATTATATGGGCAACTAAAAATCTATATAGAAAAAATTAGCCGGGCATAGTGGCGCATGCCTGTAGTCCCAGCTACTCGGGAGGCTGAGGCAGTAGGATCGCTTAAGCCGAGGAGTCTGAGGTTGCTGTGAGCTAAGCTGACGCCACGGCACTCACTCTAGCCTGGGCAACAAAGTGAGACTCTGTCTCAACAAAAAAAAAAAAAAAAGAAAAAAAAAAAAGAAAATCAGGGAAATTAGATTGGACTTTCAACAAATGGTGTTGATACAACTGAGTAGCCATCTGGAGAAAGATTTTCACACCATTTATGAGGATAAACTCCCATGAATCAAAGAAGAAAAATGGGTGAAGGAAGGCCTTATCCAATTCAAAATCCATAAACCAGAAAGGAAACGGTTGATAAACTGAATTCATAAAAAACAAATGATAACTCAAAAACTTCTCTCTGGGGAACAAACATCATGGGTAAAGACAATTCTATGATTTATATCCCTGTCCAGTAGTTTTCTTAGGATGGTCCTAAAAGTGCTCTTGTGATTCAAAGAATAACACCTTGAAACTTTTGGTGCATGTTGCTGAATTACCTTTCAGAAAGCCTGTTGCTTTTTAAAGAGTTTGTCATTTTTATATTTTATCATTGATCCAGTTGTAGATTTTTGGAAATAGTGGACAATATAAAGCCTCTGAGTTAATCTGTTCTTTTTTTCTTTTAGGCATCAGGTGCATGAAAAAGAAGAGTTCAAGGCTTTGAAAACACTAAGTATTTTCTACCAAGCTGGGACTTCCAAAGCTGGGAATCCTATTTTTTATTATGTTGCACGGAGGTAAATACCATGTTTTAGTGTTTCTTAACAGAATTTTAAAAAATGATAACAAATGTAGAAAGACAGAAAATTTGATTTTTCTTATTTGACTTACCAGGAATTGAGTTTACCTGGGAGTGTATAGCTGGGTAAACAGCCATCATGTCATAAAATAATGCTCAGTATATTAGAAATTGCTTTTCAGACTACCCATTTCATGTTAGCTTTCCTACATCAAATTTTAAAATACTATGTACAATGGATTAATTATTAAGAGTAAAAAACCCCAAAGAACCTTTTGTCTTTAGGTATATTCTGATTAAATAGTATCTACCACATTATAATCAGGGACTTTTTTAAAAAACAAAACTTAAAAAAGCCTATTCTGAGAACTTTTAGTAATATGCTATATAAGACAGTATTAGGCTGATTTAGAAAATAATTCAGAGGAGCTATGGGAAATCTCTATAAAATTGGCACAGGAGACATCCTGGAAAATTGTATTTGTTCTTGCTATCCTCAGTCAAGGCTAGTGCCTAGAAAGCCTTTCTGGAAATGCTGTGAGCTCCTCCTTTATAGTAGATATGATGCTTGCTTTACTTTCGCTACCATTGTCTTTTCTTTCTTTCCTCATTTTGCCTTCCTTTTGAAAACTCATCTGTGACATTATTTAGTCAATTTTACTCTCTCCATTTAGCATGACATAAATTCATGATAATGGAACCTTAAAGATAACACAATATAATAGAGAGACCACTGACTTTGGAATCTCAAGGACTATATTCTCCTATTCATCAGCTGTAGGATTTAGTATGAGTTTCCTGAATTTAACAGAAATTGTGGAATTATGTTAATAGACTTAATGGTCATGGGCAGCAAATACTTGGCAGTGTGTAGGAAACAAATTGAGGTTGAGAAATAGTGAGGAGAGGGGTGAAGAAAGACAGGTGGAAGATGGGAAACTTGTTTAATCAGAAAGTTCAGGCAGCCTTAAGGCCAAAAAGTCCCGAGAACTTATTCTCTAGATGAAGAAATCTAGAGAATAAGAAAAATTGTATTTCTCTTTGTCCCTCCTCTTTCACAACTCTTGAGTAACATTTCCTGACTTTTCCCATGAAAGTCCTCTCTCCAACTCTCAATTTCGGTTGCCATTTCTAAATTGCCTAAGATAATTCTAATTTTCTTTTGCACTTGGGATGCACCATACTTGTATTCCAACCCCAACCTTTAATACAACCAGGAGACTTTGACTTTACTTATTTTGTCTAATTAAAAACCAAACTTTGATGAGGGAGATAGATAGATAGATGTGTGCCCCCTTCCCTGCTCTCCTTTGAATTCTTGTTAGTTTAAAAGTAGCAAAGATTACTGGAAAACATCAAAGCTGGGCTTTTTCTACAGGATCAGAAACTGTTAAATTTGTATGCCTTCTCTGTGGTAATCTAGAAAAGGCTAAAGGAAAGCAGGGATGGGTCTGATGCAGACCCCTCAGTGGGATTAAACCAGTGGGGTTTCTACAAAACCTGTCAAATATGGTGGCTTGAAAGTACCAAGACTTCTCAGCTCTGCTGCTTATTAGCTGCATAATCTTAAGACAAGTTAGTTTGTTTTTCTGATTCTCTTTCTTCATATGTTAAAAAGGAAGGAATGCACTTGTAAAAACTGTCTACCTCTCCTGTAAAGTGTTTTGTGACCGATAAAGTAGTTGTATACAGAATAAGTTTAAGGCTTTCTATCTTTTTTTTTTTTAATATGATCCTGTCAATTTCAGATTTTCAATCCTTTTAGTTTCTTATTTAGACCTACTAGAGCTCCTCCTGGCCTTCATTTTCACCTGATGTGAAGCCTTAGCTTTGGGACAGATGAACATACAGTAGATCAGAACAGAAAAAAGCCCAATTATTCCATCATACAAATCCAGAAGTTGATGAAGGCCTTGAATCTATACAGCCAGCTTTATCAAAGAGCACTTGGGTTTGACTTTTCTTTTGGTGTACCTGTGTTTCCGTGGCTTAGATTACCATGTATTAGGTAAAGGTGTTTGAATTATAGATTTCAATCTCCTTATAGATAGTCCACAGACATTTCAAGCTTGAAATGTCCAAAACTAATTTCAGTGTATATTGAGATCAGCCTCTTCATACTGTATTCTCAACAGTATCACCATCCCGTCCTGTTCCCCATCTAGAAACCCTAATCATTTTAAATTCCTTCCTCTTTCTCTTTATCGTCCTCATTGTCAGTCACCAAATCTTGATTTTATCTATGAGATCCTGACAAATCAATTAAGTTGTTTTAGTTAGGCCTTTATTATTGCAAAGAATTCATTCTTCTTTTCTAAAGAAGATAGTTCTTTAGGAAAAGCATAAATTAGAGCAGAGCCTGCCCAGATGTAGACAGAACTAGGTGGCTGTTGGTTCTGGAGCCAGCTTATGCTCTTTGACTCTCGCATGGCTTTGTGTTCAACTCTTCCTCATGATTTTCCTCTTTCTGTATCCTTTCAGCTTAAGCCCCAGCTGTGATAGTAACCCCTTTATTACTTCAGTATTGCACGTTTGAAATTCCAGAAAGAAAATGTGGTTCAGTATAAAAAGTATCTCTGTTTAGCAAAACCTTTAATGCTAGGTGCTGGCCAACCAGTAAATTTCTGGCTGCCTCTAAGTCAAGTTCCTGGCCCAGCAGTCATGTGATTCAAAATGTGACCATAGAGTGCTGTTCCCTTGTCAGGAATTTTCCTTAGGTATATATGTTTTAATTTTTGTGTTTTTTTAAAAAATTAGACCTTAGCGGTCTAATATTAGGTACCTTGGA
The DNA here is from genome assembly GCF_041146395.1 of Eulemur rufifrons. Classification (NCBI taxonomy): domain Eukaryota; kingdom Metazoa; phylum Chordata; class Mammalia; order Primates; family Lemuridae; genus Eulemur; species Eulemur rufifrons. The sequence goes on from NC_090991.1 coordinate 19,054,238, forward strand.
AATATCTTTTGAAACGATTTTTTTCCCTACCATATTGCTGGAGCTCTCATTATCTCTTAACCTATACTAATGCAACATTATTCTCCTCCTCCCTCATCCCCAGATGGCTACTTCTAGGTCATTCTGACATTACTTCTGGAGGCATTTTCCAGTACACATCTACGTAGCCTTTCCCATTGACTCCCCATGTAAAGTTCAAGTTCTGTAGTCAGGCACATGCAAGGTGCTCCATACTTTAGGCTTAATTTTCTTTTCTAAACTTTTCTTGCTATTCTCTTACATGTGCTTATGCTCTTCCCCTGTAGTAGTTAAAGTAGCATAAATACAAGGACGATTGTTGTAGCATTGCTTGTAGTGGCAAAAAAGGGAAAATGATATGTGTATTTCAAAGGGGGAATTGGTGAATAAATGATGATACATCTATATTATGGAATAATGCAATGTGTTAAATTTATTTTACTTGTTATAAGTGGCAGAAATGCAATTCAAATTTGTGTGAACCAAAAAGGAATTTGACACATGCACCTAAGAAAATCAAGATGTACTAGATTCTTATATGACTAGATGCAGAGCTTTGAACAATATCATCTGGAGAACATCTGTCTTCTCTGGCTTTTGACTGTACGTTCTTTATGTTGGTTTTTTTCCCAGGCAGCTCTTCCCAAGCAGTGGCTCGCAGTACTTTTTCTCCCAGCTTAACAACCTCAGTGGAAAAACACCTCTTTCCTAGTAGTTTCAGCAAAAGTGGTTGATCTTATTGGCCTGGCATGAGCCACACGTTAGTTCCTGATGCAGTCACTATGGCAAGGGGGATAGAATTTCTTGGTTTTCTAGGCTTGGATCATGTGCCCGTTCTTGGAGCTCAGTGGTGAAGAAGCAAGCCCTAGCTGAATTGCATGAACTGAAAGGAGGGCATGTGGGCAGCGTTTCTCAAAGGAAAATTAGATTGATGATGCCAGAATGAGGAAAAATAGATACTGGAGAGGCAGGAGTAACAGAGGTCCTATACATACAGCTTTAAGGAGACCCAGAAGGGTGACTCTGTCACTTACCTTACAAGATGCAGAGTAATATGTTTGTGTATGTGTGCACATGCACATAAATGTGTATAGACTGAGAAATATGTAAAACTATACACGAGGAGGTAGAGGATCAATTATAGTATTTCTGTTATATATCTCTGTTATTGTTTGATTTGTTGTCAGGAGCATATATTATTTTTGTAAGAATAATTAAAAATGGGCCAGGTGCCGTGGCTCTTGCCTGTTATCCTACCATTTTGGGAAGCTGAGGCGGGAGGATTGCTTGAGGCCAGGAGCAAGAGTGAGACCCTGTCCGTATAAAAAATAGAAAAATTAGCCAGGTGTCACGGCGTGGGCCTGTAGTCCCAGCTACTCGGGAGGCTGAGGCAGGAGAATCGTTTGAACCCAGGAATTTGAGTTGCAGTGAGCTGCGATGATGCCACTGCACTCCAGCCCAGGCAATAGAGTGAGACCCTGTCTCAAAAAAAAAAAAAAAAAAAAGAATAATTAAAAATATAAAATCCAAAGTTACAATGAAGAGTTTTTATCTTTGGAATATTGTAATACTTGGCAATCGCTTTTTGGGTGGTAGTAGCAAATAATGATAATAGCTAACATTTACTGAGTACTTATACTGCATCAGGCAAACTGTGCATGTTATATAATTTCTCACTTAATCTTGTGGTAGCTTTCTGAGGTATTATTATTAACAGTAATTGATGTGTATATAAACTGAAACCCAAACCTATCTGTCAGAATGATGTGGGGAATTAAAACAAACAAATATGTCCCCAGCCCCCACCCTTGGCTGCCAAATGAAAATCTCATTTCGGGACCTAATTTATATACTTAACAGGAACCCAAAATGATGCATTTGTACTCAGTTTATTACTGATATTTGTTTGGGAATTCCACTAGGTCATGTATTTAACCCACGTAGCACAACTAGTAAGAATGAGAATTGGGTTTCAAACCTAAGCCAAAGCTCTACAACTGCACTATTAATAACAAAGTTATTATTACTGTATATATGTGAAGTAAATCAACCTGTGTAGACCAATGTGAAAATCTAACCAACAGTTATGAGATTATATTACTATGAGGAAAATGAGTTCTGAATTCCTGGCATCTGATTTACGAATGATCTTTTAAAACAAGAGAAGGGTTTCCTCAATATGAGATAATCTTGTCATTGGAGCAACAGTATTAATGCATTACAAAGGTTAGCAAAATTGACTTTTTTTTTTATTGGAATGGCATATTACTATTACACATTTGTTAAATGTTAGTACAGGTGGGTGTGTTGTTTTGTAGCGTACTATATAGTTTGTCCTTATTAGATTAGCACTTTTTTGTCTATTTAATAATAAATAACTTTTTTTTTTTTAGGCTCCCCTGCCCCGGCTGGGCAATGAGCGCAGCCCAGTTGGGTCCCGGGAAGGGGGCTAAAAAAATAAAATAATACAAAACAACTTCCCTCAGACCACCCTTTATCTTTTAGCCCCCATCCCTGATCCCTCATTTCTCTCTCTTTCACACATGCACACACACATCCTTTGGTTAAATGCCACCTATGTAATTTCTTCTCTTACACCTTTAATGTAAACATCTGAGTTTCAGTTCAGTTTTCCAAACATTTAAAAGGCAAACATGGTATTTTGCTTGTTTTAACATTTAATAGAATAGTGTATACTTTTTTTATAAGGAAGGAGGAAACCATCATATTAAGATAATAAACTTACACAATTAAAATTTGCAAACAACCAAATCAAGTTAGGATAATGATAATTTCTTAAGTAGTAAGTTGAAATAAATTTTATTTTCCTAGGGTGCTTGTCATTCAGGTAATACGGACTGAGATAAGAATGCAGACAGTTCAAGTTCATTTTGGCCTGAATGCACACAAAACAGCAACAATTACGTAGAAAAGAAAGGGAATATTGTCCATTAGACTAAGTATGGTGCTACCATTTGTCACAGTGTTCATGTTCATAGTTGTGACTATGTTTGGGGTCGCTGATGTATTCAGAGTTGTCTTGGTATTCACGGTCAGATTGGAATTCGTAGTCATCTTGGGATTTCGGGTCGTTTTAAGATTGGGGCTACTCCCAGGATTCAGCCTGGTTCCGAGACTGAGGGTCGTCCCAGGATTCTGCCTGGTCCTAGAATGCAGGCTTGTCCCAGGTTTGGAGGTTGCCATAGAATTTGCAGTTGCTGATGATGTAGCTGTTCCCAGAATGTTGTCAGCAAACATGAGGATCAGGCTAATCACTAATAGCTTGAACATCATTCTCCTCTGTTTCAAAATATATAAATTTAATCTAACACTTGGATCACAAAAAGCCAAGCATATATCCTTAATTGTGTTCATCAGTACTTTCATGTTATACAAATTTTTGCTTTTTCATTGTTTATTAGTGAATAAATAAAAAACTTCCTTTTCTTTGTTCTCAGCATCTGCTGACATAAGACCTGTTTTCTATCTCAGGGCACCAACTGAAGGCAAAAACAATCCAAAGACTAAAAAAGAGCTTAATTGTGTTTTTCTATTTTTTATAAAAGGAAAAAAGTAAAACACTAGATATCCAATACAATAAATTTGGGGGCTTAAGATCAATATAGATTAGGAGAGGGGCAAAGGATGGGAGGCAGTTTGGGCAAGTAGAGTAACAAAAGAAGTAATGAAATAAATATTGGCATTTTCTTGAAATTTCTCATAGCCTTTATTCCAATAATTTAAGGTTTAAGTTTAGGTCACAAATTAGGATATTACTTCAAAATATTTACTCCAAAAACTAAAAGAGGTTGAACCAGAGGATTTCCCCAGTGCTGGGATAAGGTTTCCTTCATTTTTTAAAACAAGCTAGTCCTTAAACAAGTTCATAGTTTTTAAGAAAGAAGGAAATTTAGAATTGACCAAAATCATTTTACAAATGGGCTTAGACAAGGGACATAACTTGCCTGAGGATGTGTATCTAAAAATGACCAAAACTAAAACTTGAGTCTATCTTAGTTGAATGTTCTTTAGATGTAGACAGTAAAGACATAGTATATATACATATACCAGAATTTTAATAGTAACCCATTTTTAAAGTAAAGGCTAATTTTTTTTTATTCTGCGTTAAAATCTAATGGCATATCACATTTGAGATAATGCAACTAGTCCATGCTGGGTGTGGCTAAATATTATTTTTTTTAAAACTTAAAAACTCAGACTTAAATTGTAGAAATCTAGTACATATATTGAAAAGTTACATTGGCTTTAATATGTAATTGAGAATATTTCAAATTAATATTACCTTTTGCTATTTTTCTGTGAAGATTAAGAATTCAGGCTTTCTCCAGCGTCCTATGGGGAATCTGATTCCTCATTCATTGCATGCTATTTAAATACAATTAGGTCATGTGCTCTAAACTTGACCTGCTATTTGTTCCTTGGACAAACTGGATACTCCAGTATCCAACTGAGTGTTTTCCAAACAACTGGTATAAACAGATGGACTTTGGCAGAGATTAAGGAATTCAAATAAAGTCTTTGTAAGATCTACTTGCTTATTTAAAGAATCTGGTGAATACCACTTTGTTATTCCTTTATCCACATATACGTTAGTGAATTTCTTCACTGGATTGACTTTAACTAGATGAATATACTATTTTGATTGCTGTGATTATCATGATTTAAAATCAAGTGAGTATCTTAAAGATAGGTGTCTATTTTTTTTCTTAGAGCATCTCTGTATGGGTTTATAGGGTAGTTTCTAGCCATGATTATTCTGAAGTTTTAAAAATAACTCAAGAATAGCACATTCCAGGAATTTAATTTTTTGGTAAATAATTAAAAGTTTTAGAAAAGAAGTTAAACTTTATTAAAATGAAACTTAATAAGAAAAGGATTGTATATGAAAGTGGTACTTTCATACTGAGTTTGCAAAGTTTCATGTTTGTTTTTTTTTACTGTGTTAAACCACCCACCTTGAAGCACATTAGTAAATTTTTTAAAGGAATTTTATCTTTTGGTCAGTCCTTTCTCTTGATAACTAGCATACAGGGAAGTTGGTTGTATTGTGCTAACATTTGCATCACATCGGCCAGTACTCTTTAAAAATTGCAGAGCTGGGAACAGTAGTGTTGTCATATAAGGAAATTGCTACATAATGGTAGAAGTACAAGTCAATACATGTTCCTCACTTGTTTTACTGTACTATGAAGTTTTCTTCCTCCTCAATGAATAGAGCAAATGCTTGCTAAATCTTATTTATATGGTACATACAATAACCTCACTTACCTGGAGGTAAGTGTGGTCAGATCTAAGAAGTAAACTAACAAAGCCTCTTGGCAACCAGAGTAAATATTATAAATCAGAGTACTAAGATAATTTACAGTTTGGTACTGTCTTCTCTCTACTTGATGATTCTGTGGATTTCCTGTTGGGGTGTATATAGTTAATAATGGTAATATTTTGGACTTCAGTAGACTATCAGTGAGTTTTTCTATTTTTCCTTTTTTTCATTTATTTTTTTATTTGTATATATTCATGGGGTACAAGTGCAGTTTTGCTACATTAATGTATTACACTGTGGTGAAGTCAGGGCGTTCAGTGCCTACATCACTGAAGCAACACACATTGTACCCACCAAGCAACCTTGTATTATCCACTTTCCTCCCCTTCACTGCCCCCTAGTCTCCATTATCCATCATTCCACACTCTGCTTCCATGTGTATTCCATTTTTCTAATCCCGACCTTTCAAATACTAGACTAATACAGCTCTCTATTGATGCTTCAAACACCTCAATCTCAACTTATTTAAAGTTCAGAATTCAACATTTCCCCTTCCTATTCTTGTATCCAGATATATTCTTTTCATAATCTGTTCGTTAATTGCATCCTCACCTACCCAAGTAACTCTCCAACCTTGGACTTCTGATTATCTTCTCTTATTAATCTTAAGCTCCTTGGGCCTCTTGATTATGATTAAGTGAAATTTAAAATTCTGAACTTTCCAGCACTCAAATGTTCCCAAACAAAAATTTGCCATTATCCAGGCCTTCAAATACCTCCCACGTTTGTATCTTGTGCAGCCTCCCCCATCTGCCCAAAGCGCAGTGGTTCCCCCTTTATCCTAGGTATTGGCTTCCTGCAGTTTCAGTTACCCATAGTTAATTGCAGTCTGAAAATATTAAATGGAAAATTCCAGAAATAAACAATAAGTTGGACGTACATCAGAAGGCCAGTAGTAGCCCAATGCTACATCACAAATGCTCTGTTATTCACCTCACTTCATTTCATCACATAGGCATTGTACCATATCATTATCACAAGAAGGGTGAGTACAGTACAATATTTTGAGAGAGAGAGAGAAACCACATTCATATAACTTTTATTGTAATATATTATTACAATTGTTCTGTTTTATTATTAGTTATTAATCTCTTACTGTGCCTAATTTATAAATTAAACTTTATCATAAGTGTGCATGTGTAGGAAAAAACATAGTGTGTTTAGAGTTTGACGCCATCCATAGTTTCAGCCATCCACTGGGAGTCTTAGAGTGTATCCCCTGTGGTCAAGGGGAGACTACTATGCTTTGTTTCCTCTGTTCTTTCTCACGGTTTTGCTCTGATGTCAGAACCTTTTATGTGAACCGTCCCTAATTCTATACCTCAGAGTCAGTCATTTTAGGACTTTATACTTATCAGAATCTGTTTTTAACTATAGATGTATCCTAAATCTTTCTTTTCCCATATTCTGGCTTTCTTGTGGTCAGATACCACCTCTTATTCTTCGTATTTCTTCTACCCTCTAAGCATACCTTCTACCTTCTAGGATAGTGTCCTATTCTAGTGCTTATAAAGAATAGGACACAATAAACATTGGAATTCATTGAAATACCGCCTGTTTCTCCATGCCTGAGGACTGATATCATTAATGATGTCTAAAATAATAAGAGACACTTCGTCATTTGCAGTTTTCCTTGCATGATTAGGATAAATTTACAAAGCACAAACCTGAGTTTGTCTCATCTCTACTTTCTGGCTGCTATTTTGAGAGGATTTCTTCAGTTGTACAATGTGGATCATAATGTGCATTCATCCCTTATCTGTAATCTGAAATCCAAAGTCCTCTGTTAACCTTAAGTTTTGTCAAAGTTTGACACCAGAATTTATTTGGTAGAAACACCTGACCTGCACTGGTGTGAGGTTTTTTTGCTATCTTTATTATATTTCTTCATTTGTCCCACTTAGTGTGTATATTAATGTTTCATTGCAGAAATATTAGTGAGATTGATTTTGGGGTACTGTCCCAGTTTTCACTGGGGTGTTATATAATACATAGTAAGGCTAATGTACAGTCTTAGCATCTTGTAGTTAGATGATACCATGTAACTTAGTTCTGGCCAGTAAAATGTAGGTTCCAAAGATGCACAGCTGACCCTTGAACAGCGTGGGGGTATGGAGCACCAACCCCCACACTGTGCAATTGAAAATCCATGTATAATTTTCAACTCTCTCAAAACTTAACTACTACTAATAATAGCCTACTATTAACCAGAAACCTTACCAATAACATAAGCTGTGAATGAACACATTTTGTATGCTATATGTATTATATACTATATTCTTATGATAGAGTAAGCTAGAGATAAGAAAATGTTATTGAGAAAATCATAATGAAGAGAAAATGTATTTACTATGCATTAAGTGGTCGTGGACCATCATAAGTTCTTTATCTTTGTTGCCTTCACATTAGTAGGCTGAGGAGGAAGAGGAAGGGTTGGTCTTGCTGTCTCAGGATTGGCAGAGGCAGAAGAAAATCCATGTATAAGTGGACTTGCACAGTTCAAACCCATGTTGTTCAAAGGTCAGCTGTTTATCCCTTCCAGGCCTGGTGTCTACCTTCTCATTAAGTCCTCCATTCTTGCATGCTTCTGTCAATGCCTAATAGAAACAGAAGGTTGAGTGGAGGGGTTTCCAAGACCATAGAAGACGGTAGAACCTTTAGATGACATGGTATCAGTGAGAAATAAACTTTTGTTGTTTTAGCCAGTGATATTTTGGGGTTGCTTGTGCCAGAAGTTAGGTTGTGCTAATATAACTACGTGTTGGATACTTTCCCTTTGCCTCTTCATATCCACTCTATACTCCACCCTGCGGTATACCCTGAGAGGCTGGCCTATGTAGAGAATATCATTGGGCTCCTCTCCTCTCTGACTTTCAGCTGGCCCATGGGGAGTATAAGCAGGAGATTGGAGGGAAGAGAGAGAGTAAGGTTGGGGTATGTATTCTCTTGGCTCCCATACTACAGGGTCTCTGTGGGCTGGCTGCATCCTTCCTCCATGTAGGTTATGGTTTTTCTTGGGCAACCCTCTCCACACAACCTTATGTGTCTGCTTTCTGCTAACTGCTCCTTCCCCCCACTGCTTCGGGTATAATATCTCACTATTTCTTGTAGTTTCTTTAAACCCTGCCTTCTCCTTTATACATAATCTCTAACATCCCAATTTGAATGTGCCTCCTCTTTCCTGCTGGATCCCTAACTGTTGCAGACAGTATGTGCACTGTATCATCTTTCTAAAATCTGAGCAGTTCTATATTCAGAAATACATCTTGCCCCCAAGATTTCAAATAAGGGATTGTAGATCTATACCAAGTTAATAGGTTTATTGTGAGTATTAATTGTAATATTTCTGTGGCATTTATTAGAATGCCCACACATGGTAAGCAGGTATCTGCTATTGGTTTAAGAATACTTGCAATTCTGTGTCCCCCATAACAATAAGGTGATATAAAATAATAAAAAAAAGAATAATAACTGTGTTGTTCATTGTTAATTTTTATCTGATAAATCTAAATTTTTCATATTTAGAGCTGAAGTTTTTAGACTAGCTATCAATTATAAAAACAGTATCTTTCTTTATATACTTATATTACCTTGAATTGACCTACTATTTTTGAGATGTTTCCACAACTTTGTCTGCCTTCATATATTGATTCTTCCAAAATTCTTTTAAAAATGAAAAAAAGTAATTTAACTTATTAAAATCAACCTGAATGATCATCAATTTAATATATAGCAGTTTATTGAGAATTTCAAGTTAAAGTTTTAATATCTTACTCTAGAAACAATTAGGTCCAGTTTTCCCTTCTGTAACTTTTCTCTTTAGTCTCATGAAAAGAATACTGGACCTTTTCTAGAGTGGCAATTGCACGTATACCCTCTTGGCAATGGTAGCATTTTTTATTTTTTAGAAAATCCTAGTAAGTCTTACACCATGTCTGTGCTCATTGTACCTATGCCTCGTGTCCCTTTTAAATAGAAGTTTTAAAATTTTGAAATGAATTTATGTATGTTTGCTTATTTCTGAAGGCAGTTCAGGTTTTCAGGATTAAAATTTTTATAATGCTACTAGTAGGTTTTTACCTATATTTAAAAGTATTATAAAACATTTTAGTACTATATAGCACGGAAAAGTGGCTTTTCAGTGTGGACAGTTACTTTTCAAGAAACTGTCTGGAAGCTTCCTGAGACAGCTAATATGCAAATATGCAAAAAGACAGCTGTTGTTATGGTAGACTTAATTGAGAGTACCTTTAGAATTCCACATACGCATGATTCTCTTCTACAATAAAATATCAGCCTCTTCATTTTAGAAATCTAACACAGAAAAAAGAGCACATCTCTCCTTAGTTGTAAAATACATGTTCTGGGGGCAAATGCCCATCTTTGATCAGGTTTGTACTGTAAATCTGTTATCTAATTTTGGCTTGTCGTAATTTATTCCTATTTTTCATAACCAATGAAAAAATGATTTAAATTTAAAAAGATACTCTCCTCCTTTCTGTTTCCTCTCTTGGATAATAGTATCCCATCTCCCTTGAGATTTTAATAGAAGCCTTAGCATCAGTCTTCACTTTTACTCTTATCACATCTGATTTGTCACTACGTCTATGCTGATTCCGTTTCAAAAATTTGTTATGCTTTATCCTCATACTGTAGACTCGGTAGTCATCAGTAGTCTAAGCTGGTGTTGGCAAACTTTTTCTGTAAAGGACTAGATAGTATTTTAGGCTTTATAGGCCACATAAAGGTTTTTTTTAATTTTCCTTTTTTTTTTTAATTTAGCAACGCTTTAAAAATGTAAGAATCATTCTTAGCTTGCAAGCCATACAAAAACAGGCCACAAGCAGCCTTTGGGCAGGATATTGCAAGTGTGCAAGATTGCTGACCTCTGGTCTAGGCTATTGCAACAACTTCCTAATTGGATTATTTGTCACCTGTATTTTACCCCATCCCCCTCCGTCCTCCACATTACTGCCAGAAGGATCTCTCTGAAATACGAATATGTCACTTGTAGGTAAAACACTTTATATGCTCCTGTTGGCTAAGTTTTCATGCTTAAGGCATTCATATATCACTCGTGGGATTTTTACCATGTCTTCATGACCATCCATACTATTAGTTATTTAATATTTTTATTGACTTTTGTTCTTAAAGGAAAATTTATATTTTGAGTGGAAGATCAGTATTGATTGTCATAACTAGTAAACAAAAGGTAACAGTATAAAGAAATACGGAACTATTAAATGCCTATTTCTTATACCACCCAATCATACATGCATCACACTTCAAAAAACCACTGGCTTATAAAATAAACCTTTTATTCTTAGCATCGCATACAAGTCTCTTCATAATCTGTTATACCGCTTACCTTACTTGCGCAATTGCTGGGCTCCAAAGCAGAAGATTAAAAGTCATTTTGGTAAGAGGCTAAATGCTGCTGGCCTTATATTCTGAAAATCTGATGATGCTGCCATCATTGATGTGGTTCCAGGTAAGCCTGTGTGAGCTTCTGGGCTATTCTCAGGAAAGTGTCTTCATGATACATTGCTGAGGGTATCATCAGGGCAGTTGTTGCGAAAACTCTGGAAGCTGGCAAAGCCACAAAGTCTGCCCAGAAAGCTCAGAATGCCAAATTAATATTCTGTGCATTACCATCACTATAGGGGTAGGGAAAATAGTCTTAAAACCATTTGTCTCCATGGGTCATTTAAATGTAATAATAGAAGACTAGTTAATCATCATACTGTATAGTAATATCTGTAGAAGGATGCTCCAGACTCCATACTGTATGCCTCGCTGTGTGCTTCAGCTACACTGACCATTTCACCATTGCCTTCTCTGACATGCCCGGATATTCTCGCATGCTGCTGTGCTCTTGCTTAGGCTTACCATCTGCCTTGAATGGCCTTCCTCTAACATAGGGCAAACTCCTACTCTGGATTTAAGACCCATCTCAATAACCTGACTCGGACACCTGTAGACAAGTTTTGTTTTTTTTTTAAAGCTTCGCTAAATATAATTCACATATTGTAAAATTCACCCTTTTTAAAGTGTACTATTTAGCATATTCAGAGTTGTACACTGATCACCACTATCTAATTTTAAACATTTTCATCACCTCAAAAAGAAGCCTCATAGCCATTAGCAGTCACTCCTCTTTCTTCCGCCTCCCCCACCAGCCCTTGGCAACCACTAAACTACTTTTCATCTGTATGAATTTGCACATTCTAAATGTTTCATATAAATGGAACGACACAATATGTGCTCTTTTGTGACCGGCTTCTTTTACTTTACATAATGTTTTCTAGGTTCGTCCATGTTGTAGCATGTGTCAACTTCATTCCTTTTTATGGCTAAATAATATTTCATTATATGGATATTATACATATAAGTTTTTGTGTGGTCATATATATTCAGTTTTTTTAGATAATATATCTAGAAGTGGAATTGCTGGGTCATACAGTAACTAAATCTTTAACCTTTGAGGAACTGCCAAACTATTTTCCAAAGCAGCTGCATCATTTTACATTCCTACCAGCAGTGTATAAAAAAGTTCTAATTTCTCCACATACCCAACACTTGGCATTGTCTGCCTTTCTAGACAAATTTTGATTAATCCCTCCTCTACTAAGCCATAGCAAATTCTATTACTATTTAACAGTGACCATGTTAGAATATAATTTTTCTGTTCACACAGTGGACTTTTAGTTCCTAGGTCTTATATATCTTTATCTGAATATACAGAGAATCTATCAGAGTATGTGGCATTTCATAGAACACTTAATAAATGAATCTAGGCCTTAATTAGTATATATGTGTAACATTCAATGATAGTATTAAAACTAAGTACCAGTTTTAATTATAGACACACAACTGTAGCTTGAAGGAAGAAGACTTGGTTTAATACTAGTGATTAGAATTAAAGTTCAGAATTGAGCCGAAAGATTTCTTGGATGGTTTTGTTTCCTGTGATACTTGGTTTATAGAAGTAGAGCAGGCTTGGGTGTTAGTGAAACAAGGCTTTGCTTGACTCAACAAAGATGATTTAGTGATTGATAAATGCTGAATAATGTAATGGTTATGACTTGACATATACAAAAAAAGACATATACAAAAAAAGAACTAACTATAGTTCATTTATTGCTCTGTAAAAGCTGTTTTTTCAGTCAACTGTAGTTTACTTCTTTTAGTTTAAGTATGTAACCCTTGAAAGGAAATAATCCTTAGATGTACTTAAGAAGTTTGATTATATAAAACAATATGGAAAAATTCTAAAACAAGCATCTAAGAGTAAATACATCCAAATGAACGTTGTTCCCTTCTGAAGAGTCAGTGTTGGAGGTGATGTTCTTACTTCAAACCATGTTGCCTTTTTTTTTTTCTGAGACAGAATCTCGCTCTGTTGCCCGGGCTAGAGTGCCGTGGCGTCAGCCTAGCTCACAGCAACCTCAAACTCCTGGGCCCAAGTGATCCTTCTGCCTCAGCCTCCCGAGTAGCTGGGACTACAGGCATGTGCCACCATGCCCGGCTAATTTTTTCTATATATATTTTTAGTTGTCCATATAATTTGTTTCTATTTTTAGTTGAGACGGGGTCTCATTCTTGCTCAGGCTGGTCTCCAACTCCTGAGCTCAAGGGAGCCAGCCGCCTTGGCCTCCCAGAGTGCTAGGATCATAGGCGTGAGTCACCACACCTGGCCTCATGTTGCCTTTGATCACAACATTTTAGGGAATTTTTTGGAAGTACTGTCAAAGTCTGAAGCACATTCTTTTAGACTGGTAGGAAAATCTTCACACTTGAATTTTTTTTATAAATAAGAAAATATCAAATTTAGTAATACCGCTTTTTGTTTAAAATGAAGTTTTTCTCATTTAAATTATAAACTGGCTCTTAGTGGTATTTGAAAGGAAAGGCCCTAAAGATATTTTTAGTAATGACAGTATCATTGGAATAAAAGTATAGTGACACAACATGACTGCCTTGAAGAAATATACAGAAATTTATGTGTATCATGTGACATTTATATCTGAATTTAGTCAACTCATAGTTAATATATGAAAATGTTTTACTAGTTTCAGGTGACTCCTGGATCCTTTAATTTTAATATGTTTTAAAGAGACTTTAGCTTTCACAATGTGTCTCTAGCTCTATTTAATGACCCACAGCTTTCATGTAGCATTTAGTCAGGTAAAGACACTTAAAATATTTTATCCAAGTATATTTTGGATACAGAAAAGATTTCATGTCATCATTGTAGAAAAGCCACACTGTGAGGATTTCTGTTTCTATAAATAGATGAAATTATTTTTAGGCAGTTATTTACTTTCTTTGATTATTTGTCATTGTATGAGGAAATACAGCTGAGTATTTAATGTCTAAGTAATAGAATTGGTAAATGGACATGGCTGTATGCCAGTTACTCTTACACTACATAATATTTCAGATGTGATAGTGGTCGCTGAGGCTTTGGATGGCAAATGAGGGCTTTCCCAGTGGTTACTGTGGTGTATGGCATCGTTGTCTTCCCTTAGTGATGTTTTATTTTTTTCTTTCTCAATGAGAAGCTGTTAGATCTTAGTTTATTTTCTGTTGAGGCAAGCATTTGACAAGCATTTGAATTCCCTCAGCCTTCCAGCAGTGTTTAGTTTGTTTGAACTGTGACTATGGGCAACAAAGTAACACAAAGTGAAAAACTACATTTCCTGGTATGAGTGTTTCATCAGATCTGTTGATCCTTGGCCGTGTGATGTCCGTGTGAAATATCCAGATACCTAATTTTTTACTGCTAAATTAATTTTCCTGTGGGATAAATAAATAACAAACCTGGTAAACTAACTATTTGAAGCATAACTGAAGAGGACAGATAGATGGGGAATTATGTACCATTACAGGTTCAGTCATTTCCATTTCTAATCTTATAAATCACACAAGAATCTCATATATAAGGAACAGTAACATTCATTACAATGTTTATGTAACACCTACAGAGTGCTTTAATATACATGATTTAATCCATTCCTTAAAACACCCTTGTGGAATACACATTCTTAACTATATATATACATATTTTTCTACCAGAGAACACAATCACTTGCCAAAAGTAATAACATAGACCATAGGTGACAAAATTTTGTCATGCTCTTTCTATTAAACCATGGTATACTTTAAACTTAGAATTATTTTGATCAGACAAGAACCAACCAGTTTTGTTGTTTGTGTGTGTCCGTGTTTAACTTCTGTGCTTTGATCTCATCAGTGACTTCCAACAAATTCAGAATCTCAGGCCAAGGTTTCCAGACTAGGATAAATGAGTATATCGAGCATATATCTTACCTGGTTGTTAAATATGTTTAACATACTTAGGTCTGTTAAACAAAAATGGCATTTCTTAAAAGTTGAGCTTCCTAAAGACCTCACTTTGCACCACAGTTTTCAAAGTGTGAAACGAACTAATCTGCTTAACACATTATTAACACGTTTAGGTGACATATCTTTCTACTTCCTCGACTGACTTCCACTGAGCAATTTACTATACTGAATTGTTCACAGGTATCAGAATTAACCTTTCTGTAGAATTGTTCCAAGGGTATCTCCATACTGCCCAGAACTAGTTTCTTATACGACAAGTAGTAGCCTAGCCAAATCCTCCTTCATTCTTCACTTTTCTTTTCTCAGGACTTTGAAACTGTAACTTTGAACTAAATGGAAGAAACCTAGACTCTATAATAAAACTTGGAGGTTTGACTTGGTCATCTTAAGTTGGTCATTGTTAGCCCACTAGTCACATCTTTTATCTGTGTTAATTCATTGTTATATTTACAAATTCAGATAAAGATGGTCCAAAAAAAAAAAAAA
The DNA here is from genome assembly GCF_041146395.1 of Eulemur rufifrons. Classification (NCBI taxonomy): domain Eukaryota; kingdom Metazoa; phylum Chordata; class Mammalia; order Primates; family Lemuridae; genus Eulemur; species Eulemur rufifrons. The sequence goes on from NC_090991.1 coordinate 19,069,455, forward strand.
AAAACTTCTAGGAGCATTCTGAAATCAAAAAGATTATTAGGGTTTTCCAGATCCAGAAGAGGGAGAGAAGTGTAGCAAAGAAAAACTTTAAGATGATGTTGCAAAGGGAAGCCAAGACCTGGTCACACAGTAAGCCGTATTAAGAATTTAGATTTTATTCTGAGATATGCAAAATTATTGAAGAGTCTGTTAATTGTGTCCCTTTTTTTTTTTTTTTTTTTTTTTAGGAGAGAAAAGGGCTTCTTTGGTTAGATTTATTGAGGGAACAATCCTGCCATTGACCATGTAGAGCTAAAGCTAATACAATGTATACATGCTTCCAAGAATTTCAGTTGTGATTCTCTATCTCTGATCTTTACCTTCATGATACTCTCTAATTTTCTTGATCATAGTTCATCTTGTATCTTCTCATTTCTCGTTTTCTTAGTCAACTTAGATGCCTTGGACAGACATTTCAATAGTTCTTTTTTTAGATCTCTTGTATTTTTCAAGAGCAGTGTTAGCATTTTGGCATATTTCTTTTTGTTATTGTTTTTATATATAGTTCTATAGGATATGCTTATATCCTATAATTTTTGCTTATCTTTCTAACATTTGCATTTCCATATTTCAAAATTTAAAAAAAATTCTTCATAAATATTTTTATTGGCCACATAATATTCTGGTCAGTGGATCATCATTTACTTAATTTCCTAATGGTGGATATTTAGCATTGTTTTCATTTTTCTTGCTGTTAGAAAGAATACTATGATTCACTTAGAATTTACTGAGTTAAAGGTTAAAATATTTTAGGTTTTTTATTTTATTGCCAAATTGTTGTCCAAAAGAGTTCTACCAATATGTGAATGTGGCCATTTCATTATGCCCTCCTCACCTTTTTTTATTACTTTTTTAAAAAATCGCTTGCTGTCTTAATAATGAGAAATGGTATCACATTTTTATTGCATTTCCCAACTGTGTGGTTGGCCATATTCCCAAATATTTATTGATCACCATGCTTCATATCTTGTAAATGTTCTGTTTGTATTCTTTCCCATTTATTTGCTGGGAATCTTAGTATTTTTTCTTATTTTATGAGCTCTTGATTAACAATCTCCTTTATGGTATTCTTTTTTTTTTTTTTTATTTCAGCATATTATGGGGATAAATTCTATTTGAATATTTTTATCAGGCTTGTTTTAGCATAAAGAAATTGGAGGTTTCGTAGAGACAAATGTATTGATTTCTTTGTGATTTTTTCCTTTTTCTAATTAATAACAAATAGCCTTCCACCTGGAGATTTATAAATATTTTTAAATTCTTCTGCTGGTTTTGTGACTTCCTCATTAATGTTATCTTTTTAGATTCACTATGTTGGTGTATCACATGAAGTGAGTGTTAAATTGGACTGTTTTCTAAACTTCCCAGCATTGTTTATTAAATCTTTCCCCTTTCCCTCTGATTTCTTTTTTTTTTCCTTGCAATTTTTATAATTATTGTTTTTAAGTAATTTCTATAACATGGAATTGCATACAATATTTGCATTTATACAGATAGAGATTTATACACATTATTTCACAGCAAATACTGTTAAATTTTATTGTATGCCAGACACTTTTCCCTACTCTCCCTCATAACGATCTCTTCCTTTCTTATTTCTTTTTTTTTTTTTTTTTTTTTTTTTATTTCATCTTATTGTTATGGGGGATACAGAATTGCAGGTTACCTACGTTGTCCATGTACCACCTTTCCCCCCAAGTCAGAGCTCCAGGCATGTCTGATCCCCAGATAGTGCGCATTGATTTCTGATTTTTCCTTCTAAAGTTAACAATGATTAAAAACTTACTATGTGCTAGGCACTGTTCTAAACATTATATATTAATCTCTTTTTCTTCTCTTAACAATGCTGTTAGGAAAAGGAGGCACAGAGAGCTAATTTGCTGAAGTTATACAGCTAATAAGTAAAGCTTAGTCATATATTGAGTTATTGTGTGTACTGTGCTCTAATTGTGTTATCATGTCTATATTGAGGTTGTCTTCTTTTCTATTTTTATGCCACTATCATTCTGTCTTAATTAGTATAACTGCTATACGTTTCCCTCTCTTTAAGGGAGGCTAAAATAACTCTACTATTTCTTCCTTTTTCTCTTCTTGCCTGTTTATTTTTCCAGACGAACTTAATGTATTTTATGTCATGTTCCAAAAAGTTTCTTATTGGAATGTTTGTCAGAATTGGCTTAATACATAAATTATACTGGAAATAATTGCAACTTTACAATATCCTGTCAAAGTGTGTCTTGTACTTAGCCTTGGGTATGTTCCAGGTGCTAAATAAATATTTGTTGAGTGAAAGAGTGAATGAATGGAGAGACTTTACTTTATTATCTCCATCAAGCCTTGTCTTTTTTTGAGACAGCGTCTTACTCTGTAGCCCAGACTGGAGTGCTATGGAATGATCATAGCTCACTGTAACCTCAAACTCCCAGACCTCAACCTATCCATTCCGTCTCAGCCTCCCAAGTAGCTAGGACTACAGGTGTGTGCCACCACGCCTGACTAATTTTTTAATTTTTTATAGAGACAGGGTCTCACTGTATTGCCCAGTCTGGTCTCGAACTCCTGACCTCAGGTGATCATCCCACCCCAGCCTCCCAAAGCATTGTGATGACAAGTTTGAGCCACTGTGCCCAGCCTCCATCAAGTCTTAGTTTATACTTCTCATTAATGTTTTTCAGCTTTTCCTCATTTGATCCTGCATATTTCATATGTGTGTTATTTCTTGGCATTGTATATTTTTTCCATAATTTTCTGATTATTTATTGCCAGCATATGAGGAAAGCACTGATGTTCCATATTTATTTTGTTGTTATTTTTTGTTTGAGACAGAGTCTCGCTCTGTTGCCCGGGCCGTAGTGCCACGGTGTCAGCCTACCTCCCAGCAACCTCAAACTCCTGGGCTCAAGCAATCCTCCTGCCTCAGCCTCCCAAGTAGCTGGGACTACAGGCGTGCGCCACCATGCCCAGCTAATTTTTTTTCTATATATTTTTAGTTGTCTGGCTAATTTCTTTCTATTTTTAGTAGAGACAGGGTCTCGCTCTTGCTCAGGCTGGTTTCGAACTCCTGAGCTCAAACGATCCTCCCTCCTCGGCCTTCCAGAGTGCTAAGATTACAGGTGTGAGCCACCGCACCCAGCCTTGTTGTTAGTTATTTAAAGTTATATTTCTGAAGGTGTCCCTAAGGAATCCTTTGGATGAACATTTAGTTTCTTATTTTCCTATAATTTCTGTTATTTCTGGGATTCTTTTCTGTAATTTCCCAAATGTTAAAAATAATGGACACCCTTGTTTTGGTTGTGATTTTAATGGAAATATAAGTTACTTTTTTTTTTTTTTGGAGACAGTCTCACTCTGTTGCCCCAGGTAGAGTGCAGTGGCGTCATAGTAGCTTACTGCAACCTCAAACTCCTGGGCTCAGGTGATCCTCCTGCCTCAGCCTCCCTCGTAGCTGGGACTACAGGCATGACACCTGACTAGTTTTAGTAGAGACAGGTGTCTACTCTTGCTCAGGCTGGTCTCAAACTCCTGAGTTCAAGCAATCCTCCCACCTTGGCCTCCCAGAGTGCTAATAAGATTATAGACATGAGCCACCTGCGACCCGTGCCTGGCCTATATAAGTTACTTTTCACCAGCATGATGTTGGGTGGTACTTTGCAGTGCATGGTATCATTCTTTATCTAGTTCTTAAAATATATCTTATAAGGAATAATTTTATAAAGGATTTTAGGTTGACTCTTGGCTGATATTTTTGGTGTCAGTTAAAGGATTTGCTATTGCTTCATAGCATTGTCATGGAAGATTATTGAATAGCACGTATTTGTTATCTTTTAAGTTAGCCATAGAAGGCACTTTATTCTGCTGTGGTAAGTAAATGTTTCTCTGACTTTCTTCTGGGTCCCTGTTTCACTAATATCTAAACCTGAATTCTAAAGTGTGGAAGAGTGACACCCTTGCATTCCCTTACTCTTGGGGTGTAAAGCTTGAGTGTTTCTGTATATGGGAATATCTCACAGCCTTGGGCTTGGACCTGCAGATATAATAATAATCCTCACAGCAACAGCAGCAACATTACTGCATTTAGGAATGTGAGTGGGCCAAGACACTGTGAAGGCTTTATGTGCATTATGTTTAATCCTCAGAAAAAACCACTTTATATTCTGATAGCCCATTTTATAGATGAGGAAACTGTGACTTAAAGTAGTACAATGACTTGTCTAGGCTTGCACAGCTGAGAATTGACAGGGACAAGTTACTTATAAAATAGAACCAAGCCTTAGGGATGGCTGGATAGACAGAGATAGATACAGAGATACATATGTGTGTTTATGTAAGTATACACACACATATGCAAATATTAAATATTTAAGTTTGAGAAACAGATGCTGAGGACTAATGCATTTTGACATGTTTATGGATCCCAGTAATACAGTAGTACTTGTCTTAATGGCAAATATTAAGCCCTCTTCCATTAATAATAATAATACAATTTCCTTAGAAGGAAGTGCTATCTAATTATATTTGTTCCTCAGTATATGCAGAGGATTGGTTCCAGAACCCTCATGTATACCAAAATTCGTAGCATACTCAAATCCCACAGTTGGCCTTGTGTTTTCACAACGCACAAATACTACATCTTCACTCCATCTTTGGCTGAAAAGAAATCCGTTTATAAGTAGATTCATACAGTTCAAACCCATGTTGTTCAAGGGTTAACTGTACTTTAAAGCTAGATAGTGTTTCTTTCTAAGGACTTACAGTCTGATTAGTTGACATATAGTACTTTTAAATTTGCCAAGTTTTTTCCTCTGCATTTTGTAGGCACGTCTGTAGGATTGACATAATCCCTAGGTGCTCCTAATACTGTAGTCCATTATTACACTCTCTTGCCACTTTTCCCCATAGGAATTCTAAGACAGCACTGAATTCTTGGCACCCTCAGAATGAAAGACAGTTAACTCTAAGAAACCTGCTTTCTCTGGAACTCAGTATATGTGTTTTTTTAAACAAGACACAAGCGTGTGGTAGAGTAGAGATTGTCTAGGCAGTTCACCTCTATCATGGATGGTGAGGGTATTAGATCAGTGTTTGGAAGGGAGTAGGGAAAGCTTGCCTATTTAGAGAGGTAATGAATTTTAAAATCATTTAGGAGGCTTTTTCAAATAACACTGTTTCTTCACGGTGTGAGATTCCCTGACATAGTGAGCCATTCAGGTTTGCCAAGGGGAAAAATGTTCAAGGGCCACTGTAGTAGACAGCATAAGACAGGAATTGCATTATTGAAGCACTGTTATATTTAATAGCAATTTTTCCATAAGCAAGGGCCTTAAAAAGAAAAAAAGTACATATTAGAATGTTGATACCTCTCTCTCTCTCTCTCTCTTTCTGAATAAAAATGTTCCTAAACTAGAAATGAAGGCTATCTGAATTTTAAAAATTTTTTAGGAAGGAGCACGTATGTACTTTTTTCCCCAACTCCAAGAATCCTTGAAATTAGATTCTTCCTTATTTCTCACAAATTAAATGCCTCAGTTGTGTCTCACCCATCTCAATTATGTAGTCTTCCATTTTAATCTATCTTTGTTTCAGGGTGTCTTTTGCTGACTCTTGGCTATTGTGTTTGTCACTGATTTATAAGGTGGCTTACTTTTATATTTGTAGTTAGAGTCCCACTGCAGTTTGATTTGGAGTGTCAAGATTGTCCCATGCTCAACCCTAGTCCTCAGTCTGCTTTATTGGGTTCATCACTTGGTTGTAGCACCAAATGAATTCCAACTCTTTTATCCTTTAACCTTTCCTCCCCTCGACCTCCCATACTGCCCCAGTTTGTTAGACCCCATGATTTTAGCATTAAACTAATCTTATTTTTAATTTATGTAAATCAGATTCTAATTTCTTATGTATAAAAGGTAATTTCCTTCTCCTTGTGTTAGAATTTTAATTTTGTTAATATTTAAATTTTCCATTAATGTTCTGTTAAATATGCACTAAAAATGCTTCTTTATCTGACTTTAAAACTTTTCATTATATTGTTTTTAATACTTTTCTTAAATGCAAAAACAAAGCTATTAAACTTTCCTTATTAAAATGCTAAGCTTAATGTCTTCTAGCTTTTTGAAGAGCTTTTGTTCATTATATAATCTGTAAAGTAGCCAAGAGTTCCTCAGAAGCAGGACATCATTTAGATTTAAAACAATTATGGCTTGTGTATAAAATAATAATGTGGCATAAAGCATTCATGGGATGGCAGCCATGACTTGACTTTAGTGGCAAAAATCCTTGGATACCGCCAACATTTTATTCTCCTTAAAGACTTTACCAAGGTACCCTAGAACAAAAATGGTTAGGTCATTTTGATTCTGTCAGACAGATAAAGTTGGTATGACTAGAAAGCCAAATGACACAGTTATGACCATAGACCTTTTATTTTTTTCCCTCATTTGACAGTGTAAACATACATAAAATACATATTAAAGTTTAGATGCTTTATATTTTGTGCAATAAATTGAAGCCTTAAAAAGAAAACATTTCATTAAAAAAAAGAAACTCATTAGTTTTATTTAATTAAGACAGTAAAATAGCAGCAAGTACCAAGACATTGTGCACTTCTTTTATTTAATACAAGTTACTTCATTTACATCAGTCAGAAATGTAAGACTGGCTTTCTTGAATACTTAATATAGCTTGAATCACTGGTTAGATAGGGGCATATTTTCCCAGCTGTACATCGGAGAGGAGTGCTTTCATTAGTTTCAGAAAATACAGACCCTCAGACAGCCAGCGTGACCATAACATTGAGCATTAAGAGAAATGAAGCATTGACTTTCCAAGCACTTGCCACAGAAGGTAAGCGAGTCTTTACATTTGTGGTTGTCTCTTCCCTCCGTAAGTTAAGGGTTGTGCTTTGTTGAGGCATTTCAGAGAAATTATTTGGCATGCCACTAGTGATACTTAGGGTCATGGGTGTTGGGGATGATTTTGTTGAGCTAGTGAGGCTTGTGTTTGTAACCATTCCATCTTGGAGATGAATAGTTAGAGTTGCAGCTGCTGCTTCATGTGTTTTGATGGTTTCTGTGGATGTATCTTCTGGATAGGGCACAAAAGCCTTATCAGTGCTAGTAAAGGTGATGTCTTTGCTTAGAGTGGCACCAAACGTTGTTTCCCTTGTTCGATATTGTTTGGGTATTTTGGTCACTTTGGGTTGAGTTACCATGCTCAGAGAATTAATAGTGTCCACTGTCTGCATCCCACTTACAGTGAATACGCTTGAGGTAAATCCAGAAGGTGTGGGATATATGGTATGTTCCTTTAAAGATGATATTTGGTTAGAACAGGGAGTCCCTACCACATGGGCTTTTGTTTCCATCATCCACTTCAATAGGTAAGTAATGTTTTGTTTGTGGTCACATGACCACCTGTTATTGTAAAGAGTTATCTCTTGCAACTGAAAGAGTTGATCAAAAGATTGATCTGGAATGAATGTGAACTTATTGTTGTGCAGGTAAAGATGTGTGAGATTTGTGAGGTTTATTAATGTTCCTGGAAGGATTTGTGTCAAGGAATTATGAGACAGGTCTACAATAAGTAGTTTGGAGGGCATGTTGGTTGGAACTGTCCAAAGTTTGTTACTACTGAGGTTGAGAACCTCGAGACTTCTTAGTGTATTTTTAATGAGGACAACCTTTTCCAGCATATTCTTAGAAACATCCAGATATTTAAGGTTCCATTGATAAGCAGTATCAGATTTGTCAAGAAGTTTAATGTTGTTGTTAGCAGCAGACATGTTCCAGAGAGACCGAGGTAACTGAGCAGGCAAGCTTTCAAGCCTGTTGTTTGAAATATCCAGGGTCCTCAGATTGGTATATTGGGTTAACTGGTTATGCAGATCAGTAAAGTGGTTATAAGACAGGTTTAAGTGTATAATATTCTCTTGCAGTCCAGATGGTAATGTAGTCAAGTTTTTGCCTGAACAGTCCACATGCCTGTGCCTCTCTGTACATATACATTGGAGAGGACAAATGCACAAAATACCAGGTGTGAGAAACAGAAGGATGAACAGGCAGGGAGACATTTTCAATGTCTGATATTCCATCAAAGCCTGGAAACAAACAGATACACCCTTCTTTTAATATGCAAATACAATTTAGGCATCTGCATGGGTCAGTTAGCATTAGGCAAAATTTTCAATAAACCTCGTTGTTGTTGAGTCCTTTTATAATTGTTCCAGTGATTAAACTAACAAAGCTCCCCTTCATTTATAGTCCAAATGCTTAATCCTTCAATTGGGGCTATGTGGTAGAGAGAGACTCTCTCTCTCCCTACTCTCTTCTGCATTTTCTCTTTTATTCTACCCCCCTCTTTTTTTTTTTTTTTTACCATATTCTTTCTTAAGCATCTTCCCAGAGCCTTAATATGATAAAATGTCATTCTCTGAAAATAAAGAGTTATAGTCTTAAGCTATTACTATTTTTGATAATATGCTTTCTTACTCAGATAGGAAAAAATGGCTGTCATGTCTTTTTCTTTAATCTCTGCAGTAATATAATAGTCGATGTATGTGTGTTTGTGTAGGGTAAGATTTTATTTAGATATTAAAGCAATTCTTTGAAATTTCATCATTGTCTTTTTAGGATAAATATATCCTTGTAAAACATTTTAAGGCACTTGAAAAATCCAGACAAACACCATACCTTTTAAACCTCACATTTTATAAAATTATTTTTTACTGTATATTTCAGTGCCAGTTCTAAAGAAAAACAAAGTGTTATTTACAAAGTGAATGAATATTTAAAAGAAATCCCTCAACTGACACTGCAGCAAATTTCTGGTGCATGCACTTGCAATTGAATACATATTCAATCCTAACGTTGACTTTTTCTTAAAAAAAGGAAAAAAATTATGAAGTCGGTCTTTTACTGATTTAAATAGCAGCTTACCATAGTGTCGTCTTCAACATCAGCATCTCATTTTCTCCGGGAAACTTAAAGCTTAAAGGTCGTCTTGTTCTGGAGAGTCGGAACCGTTTCTGGCTGTGGGCTGTGCTTGCCTGCTCAGCTGCATTGTGTTGCTGTGAGCTGAAGCTCTGCAACCACCTGATCAGTACCACATAGGAGGACTGCAGAGCTGTCATTGGTGCTGACTCAAATTTATGGCAAGAGGTGCACACACAACAAAATGGACAAATTTTTTTTTTTTTTAATTTACGACGTTAAGCATACCTATATATCTCAGATTTGCTATAGGATGGAATACTTCATGCACACAGAACTGGCCCTTACTTCTTTCTATGTTTTTGTCTGAGCTTGGGTTCCACATTTTAACATTCGCCTCATTAATAATTTGTGATTCTTTTTAATGCCACTACTCTTCATTCTTTTTACATGTTGAAAAATGTTGAAAATGAATTTGTCCTTTCTCATGGGTGGTTTTCTATTTCAATTATTTTTAACTTCTGCTTTTTTATGTTCTTTTCTAAAATGATACAATTGTCCTGTCACTTCTTAAAATATAATACAATATGTTTGATTTTGATGTCCTCCCTCAACATGGTGATTATTATGTTTAATTAGCTTTTCAAATTTATTAACCACTTAATGTTTCATCTTCCCATTTAGGAGGAGCAGACGTACTTAAATATGATTATTTTCTCTTTATTTTTCTTATACAAAGGATCATTTGATCCAACACTACACACAAGTTAGGCTACATTTTAAAATGAGCATCTTATACTTTTATTTACAGTCCTTATGGTAAAATAAACATTTTAGTTTATGTATTTGGGGTTAAAGTGGTTTTTTTCCTTATGAAACTTACTTTAGCTGATAAGTGGATATGAGTGTTATTTTTTCCAGAGGGATTTTTGTTGCTATGTAAATGACCATTTATTTGATTTCATGTTTTAAAAATAATAGTATCAATTTTCAGTGATTTCTTCAGAGTATTTCACATTCCATCTTTATGAGAAAGCAACTTATATTAATAGTTTTAAAATTACATGAAATAATATAAAAGGGAAAACTTTGGTCATGAGTTTTATAAAATGAAATCAGATTTATAGTAGTTTTCATTCCACTCTTCAGTGGACTGATTGTTTAAATAATCTGTTAAAACTCAAATCTAATTTTCAGAATGGCCAGTTTACCTTAAAAAAAAAAAAAAAGCAAGTAAGAGCAGGTGTAGTGGCACATGCCTGTGGTCTCAGCTACTTGGGAGGCTGAGGCAGGAGGATTTCTTGAGCCCAGGAGTTTGAGGCTATAATGAGTAGCATCTGCACTCCAGCCTGGGTGACTCTGTCTCTTAGATAAAAAAAAAAAAATATGAGCAAAGCAAGTAAAGTTATGGCATTTTCATTATCAAACTGTCACCATTTAAAGATCAGCACTTATTAGCACATTACCTGTAAGGTAAATCCCTTTATGCCATGTTACTAAATCTTTTGTTTTTCTCTAAAATTGCATTTACCATTATTTGGATTATACCCTAAATAGAATTTATTATATTCAAATTTGAAGTTTGTTTTCTTAGAAAAGAGAGTATAGAAGTCACTTTTGGTATAAAGCTAGTGTTCCTCGAAAAGTATCTACATTTTAAAAGTCTACAACATTACAAATTTATTATTGATTAGTTGCTTTATTGCCACTTTGAGGGTTCAGTTGGACTCTTAATAAGATTCTTTCTATGGATTTCAGAAACCAGTCATTAATCATAGTGCTTAAAAGTAATGTGTTAAAAATACTGCATTCAGCAATATTGTTGTGGAAATAGAGAATGGTTGCATTGACATTTAGAGTTCTATTTCAGCTTGTGTATGCACTGTTACACTTCAGGAGATGTGACTGAGGGTCAATTTACTGAACGCTTAAATCTCTCCTTTTAATTTTAGAAAGCCGTCTTACATCAGTATGGAAGTAGAGTTATTAATTTTCATTACATTTACTGGTACTTTTTGTTTGAAAGAAAGGACATGTTATTTCAAAAACTGATAGATTCAAATGAGTTTGGGTTTAGGCTGTATCAAGTTTAGATTCTGCTGCATATTAGAGAAAATTCTAATACAATAGTAGTGGCAGTGTTTCTCATTTCAGGTTTGGGGACATACTAAGTTACTTCATATTATTCAGACATTATTGTAAACTTCTCAAAAAGAAAAAGGGGAGCCGGGTGTGGTGGTGCATGTACTTGTAGTCCCAGCTATTTAGGAGGCTGAGGCAGGAGGATCGCTTCAGCCCAGGAGTTCGAGACTACAGTGAGCTATGTCTGTGCCACTGCACTCCAGCCTGGGCAACAGAGCAAAACCCTGTCTCTAAAAAGAAAGGGGGAGGGGGGTCATTTCAATATATTTGAATTGTAACAATCTGTTCTTAGCTTACGCTTTTAGAAATTCTCATGACATAAAATAATAGTATTTTACTGTTACCCAAAAAAAGAATAATTTTTTAGAGACTTAAATGTTTGTTACAACTTATTCAGATTAGCTCTTTAAGCAACTTTTATATTGTAGATTAAACAATAAATTAATTTATATATTCTTTTGTGTCCTAGGATATATTACCCCCAACATTATGAAAAGCATAACAAACCACCTGCCAGGGAATGGCTATCCCATGTTAATCAATAGTTCCAGTTTGCCCTTATTTCTTAAATTGATAGATAACATTTACTGTGCTTATTTGAGAGTCAAAATTGTCTATTTTTGTTAATATAGTTGGCTATTGAGACTGAATTTCCTGCTGAATACAACCAAGAGTACTCAACAAAGTATTTTTAAAAAAAATGGAAGAACTGACAAGATAGAAATTATCAGGTCACGGGCTGGCGCGGTGGCTCACGCCTGTAATCCTAGCACTCTGGGAGGCCGAGGCAGGAGGATCACTCGAGGTCAGGAGTTTGAAACCTGCCTGAGCAAGAGCAAGACCCCGTCTCTACTAAAAATAGAAAGAAATTAGCTGGACAACTAAAAATATATAGAAAAAATGAGCCGGGCATGGTGGCGCATGCCTGTAGTCCCAGCTACTTGGGAGGCTGAGGCAGAAGGATCGCTTGAGCCCAGGAGTCTGAGGTTGCTGTGAGCTAGGCTGACGCCATGGCACTCTAGCCCGGGCAACAGAGTGAGACTCTATCTCAAAACAAACAAACAAACAAAAAAAACCCAACAACAACAAAAAAGAAATTATCAGGTCAGAATCCAAGTGGATCAGTCCCTTCAGCCACCTCCCACCCCTTCTGCCTCCGCCCCCCCCCCCCCCAGCCCATGCCATAGGCTTGTTGCCATAACTCGGTCAATTGTTCTCTAGAATGTTCCTCATTCTGGGTTTTTCCTCTTTGCTTCCATTGGAAGATTTAATTTGTTCTTCTATCCTCCATATTTCCTACAAATGGTTCCTAATATCATTAACATAACTGCTTGTTTGCATCATTCCACAGTAGTTTCAAAATAATTCCAATATTGCTACAATTAGATTATACGCTACTGAATAAAGTTTAAAATTTCTTTGCAGTTCTGTTTGTTCTTAGAATATATTTCACTAAGGGTCTGTAGTGAACTCTGTGTTCTGATGCAACGTGAAATAATTCCTTTCTCTGTATTTTTATATCACCAACATGACATAAAGTTAGGTCCATGTGTTTCAGTTTTCAGTTTTTCAGGATCACTTAAGTGAAAATTATATTCAGAGTAATCTTGCTTCTCTGTCTTCTCCATCCTATTTCCTTCTTTCTATTGGTGACAATTTTTATTAGCTTTTGGTTGTAGCTTGACAGTACTTCTTTTTGAAAACATACAAAAATATGTATTTCTGTGTATATATTATTTGTTTTATACCCCCTTCTTATATAAAAGGCTTTGTGCTCTATATACTATTGAACAACTTGTTCCTTTTTTTCTTAATGTGTCTTGAGGACCACTTCACGTCAGTATACAGGTATCTGTCTTATTCATTTTGTGATGCGTAGTACTCCATTTGGGAATCTGTCATAGTTTATTCAACCAATCCCCTATTGGCGCACATCTGGGTTGTTTCTGGACTTTGGTTCTGACAAATGATGCCACAATGAATACCCTTATACCTAAATAATTTCATAGTTTTGCAAAAGATTCCTAGAAGTAGGATTGCTGGGTAAAATGGTAAATGCATCTGGAATTTTTCCAGATATTACTTAATTCCTCTTCATCAACCATACTGTTTTGCAATCCCACCAGCAGTGTATCAGGATGTCTAGTTCTATATAGCCTTACTGTATGCCTTGTTGTTGAATTTTTATATTTATGTCAGTTTGATAAGTAGCATCTTACTGTAATTTTAAATGCATCTGTCTAATTATGAGGATGATTGAAGATCATGAATGAAGGATTATGAAGAAATTGTATATTTTTATATATGTTTTTAAGGACTGTTTAAAATTTTTCTTCTGTGACTATTTTGTGTATGTTTTGCAAATTTTTTACTGTGCTCCAGATTTTCCCCGCTCTATATTTAGGAGCTCTTCTAAATTTTAGAAATATTAGCACTTGTCTTGATTTAAGTTGCAGTTTTTTTTCCAGTTTGCCATTTGTCTTTTTGTTAGGGTGGGGTGTGTGTGCGTGTGTGTGTGTGTGTGTGTGTGTGTATAGGTGTATGTTTGACATTGAAGAGTTTCACCTCATTTGATTTTCCTTTTTCTTTTTCTTTTTGTTTTTTTTAACCACTCCACCACCCCAACGGTCTTTTTTCTTTTTATTACTTCTGGATTTTGAGTCTCAGCTGGGGAAGGCTTTTTCTACTTCCAAATTATAAAGGAATTCACCCATACTTTCTTCTATTACTTGTATAATTTCATGGTTTATATTTAGATCGCTGTTCTACTTGGTGTTTATTCTAATATAGTGTGAAGCATGGATCCAATTTTATCTTTTTCCAAATATCCATCCAATTGTCTCAGTACTTGTTCCCACTGATTTGATATTCGAGTTTATTCCTGGACTTTCTATTCTGTTCTGTTGGTCTGTTCGTTTAATCGTATACTAGTACCACCGTGTTTTAATTATAGGTGCTCAAATATTTTGCTGCTTTACTTTTTGATCAGAATTACGCAGTAACAACAATTACAGGTCACCCTCATCTAATTCATTATGTCTCCACTACCAACACTAAATAGAATACTTGTATGACATATGTATGTTTTGATGCATGGAATAAGTGCTCTTTGGTCCTTTATTAGTGAAAAAGAATGACCAGGAGTCAGGAGGTAAACTCAGGTTGTAGTACCACTTCTAAGCAAGTCACTTGCTTTCCCTAGTCCTATTTTCTCAGTAATTAACAAACAAAGGAGTTGAACCAAGTGGTCTTAGAGGTTGTTTCTGACTCTGGTTAATGCTAATCTGGTAGGAGGACCACTGGTATGTGGTATGAAGTTCAGTCTACCTTTTATTCCCCTGTGTCTTGTTCTTTTGCTGTATTCATGAAGTAAACTTTCTCTTCTGGATCTTGGTTCTTTAATCTTTTCTCTAGGCTTTTCTTTGTTCCAGCATTTTCTTCTCCCTTGTATTTCTTTTATTAGCTTGCATTTCTTCCTGCTGATTAAGCAAGAATTGCCACTGACCTCAATGGGGAAAATGGTATGCAGAAATGTGAATTATTTTTCCTCCAGCAGAGAATTTCTTTTAAAAAAAAAAAAAAGAAAAGAAAAAGAAAGATAACATAAAAACCTAGTTGCTGCCAGTGGACTGTCCTTCTGTTGTACAACAAACAGAAGGAGAAAAGCTGCCTGTAGTGTTTAAAGAAATAAGAAAAGACTATGACCAGGTCCTCAACTCCTGTTTTATCTGGGAGAGTTGGTATTTCTTTCTTTTTCCCTATATTTCCTTATATTTCTGCCAGAAAATAAGGTAGTAAAAGGAGCAAATATGTGGAAAGAGCCCATTAGGTAACAGTCTTAAGTGTTTTTGAGTTATAATGATTTAAGGCATGTCAAATACTTGACCAAGTATAAAAATATTATACTTTATTTATCCTAACTACAATGCTTAAAATTCAAAAGTATAATAGGAAATTCTCAAACTCCAAATTGTTGCTGGGTAAATCAACCTTGAAAGTGCTAAGTTTAAAAAACACATGAAAGAAACCTTTTAATTTTAATGGGGAAGACGGAAGAGAACCAACGTAATATGACAATAAACATCGTGCTTATTAAGGAAAAGCAAAAAGCTCAAGGAAGTGTTTGTGCAGATAAAAAGCTTTAATGGTCAGTAAGGGATGGCATGAAAGATTTAAAGAGAAACATTGTATAATATATAAAATTCTAATCTAAAGCTTACAAGTTTTTATTAAGGATGGAGCTTTGTTAGTTTCTGCAAAATGAGTGCTACAAATAAATACTATATTCTGTTCTGAAAATCCCAAAACTATGAGAGGTTCTCCAAGACTAAGCTGTCAATGAGGCTACCACATTTCATTCTAAGTAACTGTTTACCCCTAGAGGTAGGGTGGGGCTGATGAGGAAGAATATGTGCTTGTTGAGCAAAGGAGCACTTCTGTAGACACCAACTGGCATCTCCACAAGCATATGCCAATGACCACGCTTTACCTTGACTTTGACAAAGGTCAGGTTCATCCCTACTCTAATAATTCAGATTTATTTATCAATTGTCAGGTAATGGATAAAGATGAAATTCTATATAAGAAAGGTAGTTAGGCCAGGGGTGGTGGCTCATGCCTGTAATCCTAGCACTCTGGGAGGCTGAGGCAGGAGGATCATTTTGAGCTCAGGAGTTCAAGAGCAGCCTGAGCAAGAGCGAGACCCCGTCTCTACAAAAAAAAAAAAAAAAAAAACAGAAAAATCAGCTGGGCACCATGCCCACACGCCTGTAGTCCCAGCTACTCGGGAGGCTGAGGCAGGAGGATCGCTTGAGCACAGGAGTTTGAGGTTGCTGTGAGCTAGGCTGACGCCACGGCACTCTAGCCCGGGCAACAGAGCAAGACTCTGTCTCAAAAAAAAAAAGAAAGAAAGAAAAGTGGTTTATGAGTTTAAATGGTTAGTATCAGAAAGTATAAGTTTAGTGAAAAATTGAGAACCATCTTTCTTTCCTAGAAAAATCATCCAAATTCAGAATGAAACCATAGTTTCTATTTTTTTAAATTTCCTTATGAGATTCAATTTTGTTTGGGTGTTTGTAAAGCAGAGACTTTTTAAAAAGACTAGTTTTAAAATTTGTGCTTCCCCAATATTATAGAAAAATGTTTATATTTTATGGTGCATGCTCTTATTTTTTTCAGGGTAAATGTCCCCAATGCCCCAGTTTGACATTTTAATGTGTTTGTTTTACTATTTCCAATAAGACCAAAAAGGAAAGTTTCTCTCTTCTCAAACATGCATTTTAATCTCTGATCACCACAAATTTGGAATATGTATTTAATCTCTTATTTCTCTCCACCCCAAACTTTGAAATGGAAAAATAAGTTTATTCAAAATAAGTTTATATACAGCTTTTTAGGAAAAAATATCTATTGGGTAATAACAAGTATATGTAGATTGCTTGTTTCAGAATGGTTAAGTTACTGACATGTATACCATCCACGTATGTAAAATGTACTATATTTTAAAGACAGGTACTATAACTGGTAAATAGATCACTGTTAAAGAACTTTTTTTAAAAAGTTCCAGCTATGCACGTGGGCTTTGAGCAGATATCACATAAAAATCAGAATAAAAATCAAAATTGACTACCAGTTGCCATTTTATATATCTCATTATATGAAGAAAAACAAAAGATGGAGTCATTTAAGGATGGAAGATCAGCTTCAAAGCACTTTGTAAAATTTATAACAGTTCCGCAGGTGGAGGTGGCAGACATTCATTAAGATCTTGATCAGAGTCAGGAGGAATAGAGAACTCCTGACTCTGGATCTCAATGTTGAATTCTTCCTGATTTTTCATGAAATCCACTGGCGGCTGGGGCAAGTTAAGTGAGTCAGGGGAAGGTGGAAATGATTTGATCTCAGATTTATGATCTTCACAGGCTTGATTGAGACAGTCCTGAGATGGAGGGAAATTAGCAGAATCATTTGGAAGAGGAGATACAGTTGTCATTGTGGGTTTGTCAGATTGGTTATTCTCTTGTCCTTCCAAATCAAGAAGGGGAGGTGGCGGAGGCAGATCTGTATCATCTGAAGAAGAAACAGCTGTGCCAATTGTTGATCCACCCACACTATCCTCTGATGTACCATTTACTTGATCTTTTATTTCCTCTGTTTTGGGGTTGTTGGAATCTTCAGTGTTTTCACTTGATTCAAACAACTTAATTTCCAAGTCATCTGCTAAAAGTGTGCTTTTGCTGGGTTTCCAGGTCATAAGTGAAACAATTGACGTACGTTTTGCAGATACGTCATTTTCTCTAATGTTATCCATACACATGTCAGGGATTTCTCCATCAGCAAATGGAGACCTACCTGCCCAATTTTGATCATTTAAAACTGGTTTTCTCAAGCACTTCCATAGTACAATTATGATTATAGCCACCAACATAGAAGTCAGAATTATACCAATTAGTATGCCAGCTACTGAATTAGAATTAGTTTTATGTGAGGTTTCTTTGTTACTGGTAGTTTCTATGATGAATTCTGGTGTACCCCTAGGTGAATTTTTGATAATTGATGTTGGTTCTGTGGATGGATTATGAACAGTTGGTGGTACTGGTTTTCTAGAAGGGGTGTGGACAGATAACAATGATTGTTGAGTGGAAGTATAGACAAATGATGTTGGTGATTTTCTGGTAGTATGGGCAGATGATGGTATTTGTCTGGCAGAGGTGAACACAGGTAGTGCTGTTTGCTGGAAGGAGGTATTGACCGTTGGTATTGGCGATTTGGTGATGTTATAGGTGAGTGGTTGTCCAGCAGAAGTGTGTGCAGCTGGTTT
This sequence comes from Eulemur rufifrons, assembly GCF_041146395.1. Classification (NCBI taxonomy): domain Eukaryota; kingdom Metazoa; phylum Chordata; class Mammalia; order Primates; family Lemuridae; genus Eulemur; species Eulemur rufifrons. Next base: position 19,087,380 of record NC_090991.1, read on the forward strand.
CTCAGAAGAGGCATGGACAGCTGGTGTTGGTTGTCCACCAACAACTTTGGCAGATGATGTTGGCTGTCCAGAAGAAATGTTGTTGAACTGTGTTGATTGACCTGAAGGATTCCTTGTTGTATTTTGAGAATTAGCCGAGACATATGACGCTGATGATCTAAATAAGGTAGGCTGTGGCTGCATCTCTGTTGTAATTGCCTCTGTCTTTGAGAAAAATGTGTTATCCAGGTGTCCACAAAACAAAATTAAGATGAAATACTTGGGCTCCATTTCAGAATGTTTCCTCCTTACCAGAGGTTTTATAATGAAAGAAAGAAAGAATGAAAGAAAGACAATTAGGTATCATTTGGTATCTAGTTATATTTGACTTTTCATTATAATGCCTGGCATAAGGTAGGTAGGTACTCAATTAGTATGTATTATTTCTAATTTAAACTTGACACACTGTAGGCTAGAGTAAACATCTCTTGAATATACTCTAACCCATCATACAGCATTTGGACCTCATAGACCAGTGTTCTCTCTTAATTCTTTGATAAGATCCATACTTCTGCTGCCCCTCTAGCTTCATTACGTTATAGTCCTTCCTCTCACAGTCATCCTTCTTACAGTGCATGGGCTCTTTATGCTGGATCCATGTGTTCTCTACTTTTTTTTACCCTTTACTGATGGAAATGTATTGATTCTGTTGCGTTGAAGAATACCAGTGACCATCTGTTACCTAATTCAATTGTCTTTTCTTTCTTCTTTTTTCCCCTTCTCTTGACCACATTTGGCACTACTGACTCTTCCTTCACTAACATTCAAGTAGCTGTTTGTAATCAGTCTTCCTACATGTTACTCTCACTAGCTCTTTTTCTTCTGCCTCCTTAATGTGGATACTTGATACTCAGTCCTTACCCCTATCTACTTTGTTCCTGATTCTTAAGATTTCACTTGTCACCTTTATGCCACAACTCCCAAACCTGTACATCCAGCTTAAATCTCTCCTTTGTTCTGATTCTATTTGTACAACTTCTTGGTGGATGTTTCCATGTATATATATACCACTATCAGCAAATTCAACATATTTAAAATGGAACTCATCTTTACTTCACAACTGACTCTTCTCTCAACTTCTCTGTTAATGGTACCATTAAGTTTCTTATGCACAGAATCTGTTATATTAGTAATCTTTCCAGCATTCTCAATGTCTAGCACTGTGTCCTAGGATCTCATATTTTTAAAGGAATCGTTTCTACTCAAAGTCCTAAGCTCAAAAGCCTAGTGTGATCTCTGAATCTGGTCAAGTCAGTCCTATTCAGATGGTCTTGCTGCTGCTTTCATTCATTTACTGGTAAATACCATCTTTGTGTGATGCCCTGTTCTAGGTTTAGGAAATTAAAAAGAGAGAGAGAAAGATGCTGCCTTCAGGTATTTCAGGTTCTAGTGGTAGAAATAAACAGGTAAAAAATTATTACAATTCGATGTTTTCTCATAAAGGTATGCAAGAGATGCACAGAAGAACTAACCTAGCTTGAGAAGTCTTCAGGGAAGTTTTCTCAGAGAAATAAAACTTGAACTAAATCTTAAAGTGTCTGTAATAATTAATTAAGCAATAAATAAATATTCCAGCTAGGGGGAATAACATATGGGCACAAGAAAAGAAGGCACATCTGTAAGTTTGGCATGTAGGGCTTTTTATGGTAGATACTAACACTTGAAAAGTTAAGTTCCAGTTCTGCTTCTACCACCTAACTACCTATCTAACCATGAGAACTAGTCACTGATCTCTACTGTTCTCAATTACCTTATCTCTAAAGTGAGGAGTTATACTAAGACAATTTTCAGCTTTGAATGTAATATACTTGTTTTGCACAATTAGAAAAAGGAGAATCTCAGGGTGTTAGATCTTGGTATATATGATTAGAAACTGTAGTTATTCTATGAATCATAGGCCAATCTAAGACAGATTTGATGTTTTTTTGCAAGGTGTAATAAAAGGTTTTGCAAATAAATAGACTTTTTAGCATATTTGAGTAGTTTTCATTGCTTGTTAGTTGGTACACAGTGAAGATAAATAACCCTGTTTTAGGAGAAGAAAAGGTGATTTTTTTCCTGTACTTTCTCTTCCTTTTTATTTTCTTTCTAATGCTTCAAGCCAAAACTTTAAAATAGTTCGCCTTTGAACTATCCTGCACACTGCTGATGAATTAATCTTAAAAACATGCGTGATCAGGTTACTACGCCCTTGCTTTGGGGATTCCCCATTGCTGTTAAGCTAAAACTTTTAAACTGAGTTTTTTTCCATTCGTCTTGAGTTAACCAGTCCAGACTCACATCTCATGACTGAAACTTCTTATCTAGCCAAATACAGCCTTTCCCCACCGTACATACTTTCTAAACACATGCTTTTCCCCCCGCTACACAGACACTTTTAATCATGCTGCTTTTCACCATCCTCAACTGTGTTCTTTTTTTCCAAACCTGGCCTCTTCTGCTTTCTGACTGTGGGTCTGAACCTGTTCTCATCTTTCAGACCTCAGTTTAAATTCCCCTTCTTGAATCAAATTCTCTGTGACTGACCACAGCCCAGAGAAGTCAGCCATTCACAGAATCCCCCTAGTTCTTACTGTCATTATGGTTCCTTTATGTACCTCACTCACTTCTATTCTCTTAAATAAGTGTTTATTTTTTATTACTTTACTTTTCACATTTTCTTATTATTCCCACCCCCTTGAACAACATTATAAAAGAACCTTGAAGAAGGCAGAAAGAAAAGAAATAAAAATACTTATCTGGAACACACCGTGTGTTGTACTATCCCAGGTGTTTTACATATTTTATTTCATTTAACCTTTAAATGAATTTATGAGGAAGGTGAGGGGATTCTTTATTTACAGATAAGGAGACAACTTCAAATGAGTTAAGCAGTTTGCCCAGTGTTATATCACTATCAGTGACAGACTGGGAATTTGTACCTAGGACCATCTGATTCCACAGCATATACTATTTCTACTACCCTATACTGCCTAATGTTTTTATATTTTGATTCCTCTGCAGCATAATGTCTTACATTATGTAGTTTAGTAAACATTTAATTTGTATTGGGCTTCTTCATTCCTCTCCATTTTACTTTTTCACTTTTTATTAATACTTCTACCAGAATATGAGCATGAAGGTGAAATCTAAGTCAATAAATTATTTTTATGCACTTCTGCAAAAGATTTTAAAGAGAAAAATTTGCAACTTTTGGTATAAATATGGGCGTTTGAATCATCTCTAGATGGTTGATATTCATGCAATTCCTACCTGATATTCTTATAGATTACCAAAAAGAAGGCTTTGTTAGAAAATGGTATTCTTCAAAGTTTCATTTTAAAAATGTTTTTTTAAAATGCTATCTAAGCATCAGAAAATATAGGTCATGAATTGTCTTCAGCCAAAAATGTTTCCTCTTTCGTGACTTAGCTTAAAATAAAGAAAACGTACAGTTCCTCTTTTCAGTTAGCTGAAAATGGCCTTAGGGAAGGAAAGAGCCCAAACAGGAACATAATTATAAACCCAGTTTAGTTTGTAAGATCAATTTTGATAGGTTCATAGCCTCTTATGTCAATAGGAAATATGTAGAACCTTCAGTGTATGAAATTTTCACTTGTCATTTAAGGATACGGCAATATTAAAACCAAATTCCATTTTTTACCTATCCCACCTGTTTCTCCCACTCTTAAGTTAGGTTTTTATCCTCCTAGGATCTGCTACATCAGAGTACTAGAATCTGTGTTAGACTCCTACTACAGTAATTTGGCATAGCCCAGAAAAGAAAAGGAGAAAGATTCAAAAGAAGAATAAATAGGAGATATAATAGTGAAAAAAACTGACTTTTTTCCAGAGGTAGTGAGACCAGTGTTATTACCAGTTTGGAAAGTTATGTAACATACATATGTTTTAACACATTAACTGTCAGGTGAATTGTATTTAACTCACACTAGTTTTGAGCCTGGGGCCTCATGAAGCATATGTAACTCACATGTCTCTTTACCTTACTCACCATAGCTGTGGGCGCAGAAAACAATAAAAAAATAACATTTTTCATAAAATTAGAAAGGATCGTTTTGTTTTCAAAGTTTTTATTCTGTTTTCATAATAAAAAACCATGGCCCCAAGGGAAAGAATTTTTTTTTTTTAGTGTGGCAGTCAGTGTGTTACTATATAAGTGGTATGTATCTGAAGTACCAACATTGTTTCTGCAGGGAAAGAATAATGTGGTGCAGGGGAATAAAAAGGAGGAGAAAATTTAGAATAAGATGAAATGAAAAGGCAATGCAAAGAAAAGTACAAAATAACACAAAGAAAAAAATAAAACAAAAATTATAGGAAGCAACAAACATATGGAAAAGAGGAAGGTCAATTGACCAGAGAAGGTGTTGAAGAAAAGTCAAACAGCTGGAAAAAAAGTGGTGGTTATGTAACTGACAAGAAATTAAGTTACAAGATTAAAGTGGGTAAAATGAAGTTGGGGGAAAAGATTGAAGTGTATGAAAAAAGCAACCACAAAATGCTGCTCCCTGTCACTGGCTTGTGTTTGTGGGTGCAGAGAACCAGCAAAGAGGAGCTGTCTTTTCAAGATGGAGGGCCAGCATGAGCCATCCTTTCAAACTCACTTATCTTTCATTTCAGGCTCTCCTGCCTTCTGTGTCATTAAGATATTCTTTCTAGGCCGGGCGTGGTGGCTCACGCCTGTAATCCTAGCACTCTGGGAGGCCGAGGCGGGTGGATCGCTCGAGGTCAGGAGTTCGAGACTAGCCTGAGCAAGAGCGAGACCCCGTCTCTACTAAAAATAGAAAGAAATTATATGGACAACTAAAAATATATATAGAAAAAATGAGCCGGGCATGGTGGCGCATGCCTGTAGTCCCAGCTACTCGGGAGGCTGAGGCAGAAGGATTGCTTGAGCCCAGGAGTTTGAGGTTGCTGTGAGCTAGGCTGACGCCATGGCACTCACTCTAGCCCGGGCAACAGAGCAAGACTCTGTCTCAAAAAAAAAAAAAAAAAAAAAAAAGATATTCTTTCTTGCTCTCTCCCACTCTCTCTCACTTTCTTTCTCTCTCTCTTTCCTCGCACTACCCAGAAGCATATCTGGTAATTACTACAAAGAACCTGTGCACATTCTGTGTAAGATTTTTCTAGAAATCCCTTAGTCTGCTGCTCAGGCAAATCTCAAATTTGTCAGCCTTCATATGGCAGTATTTTATTTTAGGCTGATGATACTTTGAGGTTTAAATGTGTGAATTTTGGTCCTGTGCTTTTCCAGATTATTTTAAATTTTTTAAAAGGAAGAAGAAAAACATGAACTGTTTTAACTAAGCATGTTAAAGCCAGTTGCAGTAAAGCAAGAATCCCCATGTATTATACATGTTTTTACAAATATGATACATAAGTACATAAAGGATCCAGCATTTAAAAATGTTGCTGTTAAGTTGGGTATGTTAAGAAATATGTCATTGTCATTTAAAGGGAATCAAGGAGATCTGGAGAGCATACCTAGCCAGGGCAAGTATAGATAGCAGTATCAATCTGTGTTCCAGTTGCTTTGATATAATAAAAGTAAGTTATAATGCAAATATAATAGATTAAAACTTTCCAGTAGTAGTATCTCCAACTAATGAAGTTTTGAAACCATAAAAGGAAGAAAACAGCAGTTCTATATCTTGAGGAAGAACAAGGAAATTGACCTTAAAGTACAACAGAAAGTGTTTGATGACCATTTATTTACTACTATTTACTGAGCACCCACCAAATGCTAGGCACTATCCTATTTCAGTGAGCTAGGTGCTGGTATTTTCATCCTACAGATAAGGAAACTCAGAGAATCTGGGTAACTTGGCAAGTGTCACAGCTCTTCCAAGTAGCAGCACTAATACAGAAACCATACCCATCTTTTACCAGAGCCCTTTCCTTCTGTTACATGTCATTATATATACTACACTGCCTTTCATAGTAACAATTATGAAATAAAAATGCTTTATGAGGGAAGAAGATGTGAGTTCTCTGGGAACAACATGTAAATAACTTTTGGAGATAGTCTTATATAAATGGTAGAAAAAGAAATACCAGAAAACCCATTTTAATCTTTTAAGAGTTACGATTCTGTGAAAATAGTTATAGGAGTTTTGAATGGTTGGCCTATAAACTATTGTATTTAGTAAGTTTACAAAAACATTTGTGGTGATTTTTAAAGATTGAATGTTGAGAGGCATCAGATTTATGTTTAGCAAATTCAGACTTACTCAGAATTAATCATTCCTTCTAATTAGAATTATGTAGGAATCGGCCGGGCGCGGTGGCTCACGCCTGTAATCCTAGCACTCTGGGAGGCCGAGGCGGGTGGATTGCTCAAGGTCAGGAGTTCGAGACCAGCCTGAGCGAGACCCCGTCTCTACTAAAAATAGAAAGACATTATATGGACAACTAAAAATCTATATAGAAAAAATTAGCCGGGCATAGTGGCGCATGCCTGTAGTCCCAGCTACTCGGGAGGCTGAGGCAGTAGGATCGCTTAAGCCCAGGAGTCTGAGGTTGCTGTGAGCTAAGCTGACGCCACGGCACTCACTCTAGCCTGGGCAACAAAGTGAGACTCTGTCTCACCAAAAAAAAAAAAAAAAAAAAAAGAATTATGTAGGAATTAGTTGAAAAACGCAGGCACTATTAAACTATATTTGAGGTAATCTTTTAAAAATATGTATGGGATTCTGCGATGACAAAGACACCAATGTCAAAGATTCATGGGAAATTTTTGAATTAAATTATTTAATGAAATATGAGTGAAAATAATATAACTTTGTCCTTTAATATGAATAATGAAATAAACTAAATATTAGAAGCAGAAAAATATATAAACAAGTCTTGTCTAAAAAAGAGATAAAAATTTTTATTTTCTATCTTTTGTAATACCTAAAAGAAATCCAAAATGGACTTCTGTAAAAGAAAGTTGTAAGTATTTATGATGTGTTGAAAAAGGACATCACCCACTATAAACTTATTTTTCCTTGCAATTATAGGTCTATGTAAAATTCTCTTTGCAGTTTTTATCTAGAGGATAAATTTACTTTGTAATTACCTAGTTTACTCACGTTGTAAGCATATTTTATGCTTATTATCAATTTTCTAATTGTTCTGTGGATTTTCTTCCTGTATCTTATGCTATCTACTAAGACTCAGTAATATGTGACATAAATACACAGGTGATATGAATATGTCTATACCTTTTATCATAACATTTTTATCTTAGTAAGTCTTTAAAATGAGCAGTATTTTCATGTCATCATTACTTCAATCTAAAATTCAGTGTAAAAACTATGGCATACATAATGATAATTGAGTACCCCATCTAATTTACTTCTTTCTAAATTAAATGAAGGTAACTGTTCTTATTATGGAAACTAAAGAAGATTTAAAAAATAAAAATAATTTAAATCTATGGATTGTATTATATACAAGAAAATTTTATAGAAAGCAAATTAGAATTTAACAGTATATTGGAGGGCATAAATTCAGTCATAGTGCATGGAATCTGGTTTTATTTCTAACCCTTAGCTTTATCTGCCATGGCTATAGTTTATTTCTTTCAGTTACAAAACTAAGGCTAACAAATATTACAGTTGAATAAACTTGAAAGGCCTTATACAAACCTAGATGATAATCTTTTTCTAAGGAAAGCTCAACACTTGTGTATTTTTAAATTCTATGGAAAAAAACCACAAAAACATGTTATAGGCACCTTTAGACAATCATAGTTAATTTAAGTTTAAAACACTAACGACATTTTAGTTTTTAAATAAATTTTATATAAAGCAAGATGAAACCAAATTGCCTGTGTGAAATTTTCTTACCTCAGCTGCTAACTTCTTTTGCAGAATGCTAAATTCTTCTAACTCGACATTGTGGTGATTTGGCTAAGAAAGCAAAAGGGGTGGTTCAATTCAGATTAAAAATGGTCCTGGTAGCAAACTGAAATAATTTCTGTAAAAGAGGAAGTTTATCAATAGCTGGGTCCGGAAGTGCAATAAGCCACAAGATGACTGAGAACTGTACTACTTTAACAGAACTTACATTGAAAAGCAATTCGGAGCTATATGATTTGAGTGCTTTTAATTAATGTTTGTAAATAAACATTTGAGAGTCTCATAATATGATTATATAATTAAAATATTTAGCATGGATCCCTGAAGAGGAAATTATGTGTTCTAAGGAAAAGCTGCCAGTTAGGTTATTACCTGTAGTGAGATTTCTTTTCATAAGCAGTGAGTGATATGTTCTGTTTGCTTATATGACCTTGGCCAAGTTGCTGCACTTCTGAGTCACCATTTCCTCCCTAAAGGAATGTTTCCCTTATTGGGTTATTGTGAAGATTAAATAAGATAATATAACATAACATGTATAAATGTCTCTTACAAAGTAGACAACCAGTAAATGTTAGTGTTATTTCTTCATACATCATATAGGCAAAACCCAGGTAAAATTATAATTAAATTATTTTGGCCAAATACTTTACTAAATAATCTTTGAGTTCAAGCTCACAGCTATTTATTTGATTATCCACAAAGTAGGTACTTCTCAGTGGAAAATAAAATAAATTGGGAATCATTTTTAAAATAAAAAATTAACTAAGCAAAGTGTATTGAAAACAATATATGTCCAGGCCGGGTGTGGTGGCTCACGCCTGTAATCCTAGCACTCTGGGAGGCCAAGGCAGGAGCATCATTGGAGCTTAGGAGTTCAAGGGCAACCTGAGCAAGAGTAAGCCCATCTCTACTTAAAATAGAAAAAATTAGCCAGGCGTAGTGGCATGTGCCTATAGTGCCAGCTACTTGGGAGACTGAGGCAGGAGGATTGCTTGAGCCCAGCAGTTGGAGGTTGCAGGGAACTATGATGATGCCACTGCACTCTAGCCCGGGGCAACAGAGTGAGACTCTGTCTCAAAAAAAAAAAAAAAAAAAAAGAGTATGAGTCCATCTGAATAAAAACTTTTTTGAGCAAGTCACCTTTTAGCCCTGTTCCTCTGCTGAAAAACAGATCATAATTCCTAATTTATAAGTTTATCATCAAGTTAAATAAATATAAAGTGCCTAGCTTAGTGCATATTATAGTAGATACTGTTAACCCATGTGTTGTTTGTCTCTGGTCACTACAGAGGAACACAGATTATTATGATCTGGTTCTTTCAAGGCACTTATAACTTGGTACAAAAAGAATAGTTTTTTTAATTTTTTAAGGGGTCTTACTATAAAGCAGAATATAATCAAAATGCTCTAAAGGTTTTGATTCACTATTTTTAAATCCCTAGATAAAGCTGGGATTTTCTACTCAGGGATAGAAATTATAGTGCTTTTGTTCAATAATGACTTAAGTTTTAAAGTCAAAATTACCTTACCTACTGTCTTTAAATACCTATCAAGTTTGGAGAGGAACCACTTCTGTTTGTTCATGAACTGTCATCGATCAGATGGTATCATTCTGAGGATTTGTATTTATTAGCCAAGATAGTGAGTGGTGAATTTTAAATATTCCTGCAGTAGAAGTTCTCTGGTGAGAAAATGTTATTGAATATGAAAGTAGTTTCCTAGTAAATTTATTTTATTTTTACAAAGATACTAATTTCTTTTAAATTCCTCTGGTATTTTTTTTATGACACTTGATTCAAGGAGTGCTTTGTATTATCACTATGTGTTCTGGTGCACAATCTCAAATTTTTAATTTTTGCACAAAATGGGAGCTCTGCAGTTTCATTGCTAATGTGGGCCATATTACCCCTAAAAAAATAATCTGGTGTCACTATGATTGGCAGGAGTATTCTCATGCTTTTCTTTTACTTCATTGACATTTAGCTTTATCTGGAATAATATGGTTTTGATTTATTGTTTAGGGAATGGACCTTTTTTTACAAATTGGTAATAAATTGAGGCTTTATTTTTTCCCCCTCTCATTTTTTTTTTTTTTTTTTTTTTTTTTTTTTGAGACAGAGTCTCACTCTGTTGCCCAGGCTAGAGTGCCATGGCATCAGCCTAGCTCATAGCAACCTCATACTCCCGGGCTCAAGCAATCCTCCTGCCTCAGCCTCCCAAGTAGCTGGGACTACAGGCATGTGCCACCATGCCTGGCTCATTTTTTCTATATATATTTTTAGATGGCCATATAATTTCTTTCTATTTTTAGTAGAGATGGGGTCTCGCTCTTGCTCAGGTTGGTCTTGAACTCCTGAGCTCAAACAATCCACCCGCCTCTACCTCCCAGAGTGTTAGGATTACAGGCGTGAGCCACTGCGCCCAGCCATTCCCCTCACATTTTAAGATGTAACCTAGATATTTGGAGCCATGGAACTTGTAAGAAGTAAATTTGATGACCAAGAGTGGTATCGCCTAGGGAGTCATGTAAAATTACCAATGCCTGGAGCTCACCCCATTCCTATTGAATTAGAAGGAGGACGTGAGAATTAGGCATTGGTGTTTTTTTAAAACTCTTCAGGTGATTCTGATATCCAGCCAGGGTGAGAATCACTAGCCTAGAAGGGAGAGTAAGATTATAGTCATATTTGGAAAAAAGGTGTATAAAATCTTTTCTTAAATGACTAGTATATTCCCAAAATAAATGCTCAATAAAGGGCAAGATTTTTTTTTTTAAATGTGGCCTAGTCTTTAATTAGTATGCCCTGTGTCAGTTTCAGTAGATATTTGGAAAGTCTCTCAAACCAAATTTTATAATATTTAATTGAAGATAGAGATCTTGACTTAAATGTAAGTCATTATTTTACTTGAAGCCAATTTCTTAAAGGTTAAACAATTATCTGAAGTATCCTGTTTTCCCAACTTGAACAAACACACACACACTTTTCATTTGCTCATGTTACATTGGATAGTAAAAAATAAAATTGATCATTTATTAGGCTACTTGGCATCCTTAAAGTCCAAAAATTAATCAACCTTTGAGTATTTGTTGTTAATGCTCCAATAACCAGTATTTATAGAAAAGATGAATGTTACTCTTAAACAGTAAAACATACTTCACATTTATGCTTAGCCTCTTGGTATGGCTATGAATCTCATCGAATTTAGTTGTGCTCTATTTCTTATTGGTGTTTACAATGTGTTCTCTAAGATAATAAAGTGAATGCAAATATACATAGTCATAGTTTTATTCTAATGAGTTTAAATTTATTATACAAAATTAAAAGTTTTAATTTAATATTTATGGTAGAAAACCACTTTATCATGTGTGCCATATGTAAAGATGAAAGCATCTGGGCTAAAATTAGCTGTGTTTATAGATCAACTGGTGTGGATTCTGCCACATCCAGCAAAGAAGTTGCCATTAAATTATACAGCAACTCTATGCATTAGGAATTTGACTTTCTATTAAATGTTGGAGTATATGCTTGGCTGTAAGGACACACTAAAATTCTTCAAAGTTTAATTATATTCAGACAAAGATCATCTAACTACTGTTGCTGAATAGGAAATATTTATTTAATTATCCCTTTCTCTCTATTCGTGTCCTCAACTTATCTTTAAAACTTTCCTCGAATGGTTGGTGATTTTATTATTTGCTTTTTAAATCATTCAGTGTCAAAAGTACATAGTTTAAGTAATTAAATAAGCAGGAATACTTCTCCCCTTCTTGTCTGCTTGATTTAAATTAAATTGCAGGGCCTACCATAACAAATTTTAGATCATCAGCCCAACACTTTGGTATTAAATACCAAACTGACTTCATTTTTACTCTATAATCTTTCTCATTGCTGCTTTGCATTTTTCTTCAGGAAACCATCTGTTAGTTAGTGAGTTTTTCAGTTCCTTCATCTTTTCTTTCCCTTGTAGCTGTGAGCACTCCAGTAGATTGCATCATTAGGTTGGGTCCTGTGAGCTGTTGTGCTCTTTTCCAAGTGTCTGATTCAGCAGGCCATAGACCACTGCTTGCCAGAAAATCTCCATTGCTTCTAGGCTGACGCTTGCCTACTGTTTTCGATCGTCTGAGAGATGAGACTTTGTTTGCCAGAACCACAGTTGATAGAAATAGCAGGGTACAGATAAGAAAAAGCACTGCAATTATAATTAAGCAAATTAGCATAGCCATGTTGTTGTTGTTTTCCTCACAGACATCCTTTTTGAAAATTTCACTGTGACTTTTGCTGGTGTTTTCAATGCTCTGTACTGTGGGAGAACTCTTCTTGACAACAGAAGGTATATAAAGCTCCTGTTCAGATTTAGAAGTTAAGATGTGAGATGTTGCCATTTCAGGCATGTTTGTAGAATTACCTTCGTAATCTACTGCAGGAGTTACAGGGTTGGTGTTAATCTTTTCATTTTGGTTTCTGCCCATCTTGTTTTGAGTAACTGAATCCCAGGCAGTAGTATTATTAGCCCACAGCTGGGTATAGTTTGCTTTTGTTCCAGGGGACAAAGAAAAAACTGTTGTCATCAGAAAGGCAAGATGCAGGTAACCTCCCCTGTGTTCCATGTCCATGAGTATACTGGTTATCTGTTGGGATAGCAATATAATTTGTTAATTTGTGAAATAATAATGGTTCCTAGTTTTGGTAATCATAGTTACAAGATATTTGAAATGTTACAAGCTCACACCTAACATTAGTTGCCCTGTTTGAATTCCTTCTCAGCTGAATTTTTTTCTATTACTGTTAGGCTATATACAAAGAAGAATTTTAATTTCTGTTATACTTTTAGGTGCCAGAAGTTAGCATTACAAATAACTACTAATCATTTTAAACTGAATAACATGGGTTTGTATAGTTTTCTCCCGTTTAAGCATGCTAGACTTCTGCTTTGAGTCAGATACTTCTGCTTTTACTCTTTTGATTCCTCCTTTAAAAAAAAAAAAAAGGATCATTCTTGCGGAAACTCCCCACCCTCTAACTAATCTGTCACCAATCTTTATAGTAAAGGAGGAATATGGTCTTGAGCATATTGCTTCATGTATGAAAAGCAAATGCAAATTTTTTTTGGTAGCGAGGAAGAAGGAAAGTTGGGTAGTAGCCAAACAAAGAGTGAACTTCAAATAGGAATTAAAGATGTTCCTTTTTTCTTCTTAGGTATTTATCTTGAAGCTTAGAATAAAGCTGGTACTTAGAAATATATTCCCAGTATTTATGAAAGCAATTTTATGGTGGTAGTTCTCTCTTTTTGCCTCTATTTCCCCTGACTTACTGTGACTTTCTGAAAGCAAAGGCGTGCCAGTTTTGTCAACCTAAAAATCCAGCAAAACAAAGAAAAAGCAGCAGATTTTTCTGAATAATCTCAGAAATTCAACAAAAGTTATTGGCTTTTTTCAGCATCTTTTATAACTAGCATTTTTTTCTGATTTACCATAATTCTAAAAAAAGAAATTGTATAACAAAATAGAAAGAAATAGAGCATCAGGATCTTAGAGATTTAGAATGAAGTGACAGATCGTAAGCATCTCAACATAAAATTGAAAAAGTTGAATTTCAGTTTTGGCTCTGAGCTTCCTGGAAGCCAGTACAAAAAGGGGCTAAGTTCTACTCTAAATTCTCATTATCCTATGTGATTAGTTTAAATAGAACTGGCATTAGAATTCAGCAGTTCCAGGTACTGCTAACATAGCAGGAAAGATTTATCATCATTATTAAGATGTCTTATAATAATATACCAGTTTGTCCTGAGCTACTTTTGAAAGAGTATTTTATTGTTAGCATTTATTTGAAGGAAATAAAAGCAAAACTAGATTGTTCTCTTGACATTTACTAAGTGAAATTGCCTGCTTAAGAATCATGTGTGTTTTATACAGATTCTCCTCAAACTTAAATGTTCATGAGAGTACTTTTTGGTGTTTTGTTTTTTTTTAATGCAGATTCTGATTTATCAGGTCTAGGTGGGGTGTAAGAGCCTATATTTCCAAACTCACTACCAAGCAACACAGATGCCACATGCTTTTGAGCATCAAGATTTTTTATAAGAAATGGTTATTAGTCATCAGGTAACTTTTGTATACCGTTGAAATATAGAAATTAAGAATAACGTGATATGTTATACAAACAAAAGTAGGATATAATCAAATGTTCTAAGGTTCCTTTTTGGACTTGACCGTTAGTAGACAGTTAAGGGTACAGTGTACTGGCTTTGTATAAAAGTGTTCACCTTTAATTTTTAAGTTGAATGACATAAATCTTTGGATACTTTAAGATTCTTTCACAAAAAGAAATACTTGAAATTGGGTTAGCAGTAATTTTCATTCTTTTATACCAGGCTGGACTTCCACATTCAATACTAAAATGATTTAAAGTGGGTTATTCTTGTCACATTAGTTCACTGACAATGTAGTATACATCATAGTATTCGTGCACATTTTAACAGTGCTCACCATGGGACAGAGAATAGGCCCGCTGTTGATTGTCTTCAGCCAGATGTACTGCCGTGGCCAAATAAACAAGCTGCTGACAAAATGAGACTTTCTCTTATCCTCACAAATGCCTGAGAATTGGGGACTGTTTCTACATCTCTAATTTATGCCATGAAAGCCAGGTTATGTTATCAAAAGTTTTCTTTATCTCTGGTTGTTTTCAATAAAATTTATAATGCCTAAGCATTAGTAATGAGAAATTTATTTTTTAACCTTTTTTTTTTTAATAACAAAACTTCTCAGTTCACTTGTGGAGTCCAAAACACATATCCTTCCTAATCCTAATTTAAGACTCCATGTTGATGGTAAATCTTTTCCATTTCTAACTTAAATTTTACATAATAGAATAGAAAAAAAAACAGTATACATTTTTAATCACATGATTCTACTTTGTTAGTGAGATTCTTAGACACTCTTTGAAAGTACTTCCTCAAATGCTACTCTGTACAAAGTTAGAAGTGAAAAGGCATAAGAAAAGCCATATATATGACCTACCTTACAAAATGCCTGGTCAGAATCTGATTATAATGTGATTTTAATAACCCACTTCTTTTCTTCTTTTCCTATTTAAAGCAGAACAAACTTGGAGAATATGAACCTTAAAGTAAATCTGCAGTAAAAAAGGATACGTGCAGCTAGTTTTCCACTTTTAAAACCAAACCACAGATGACACATTTCCTTTCTGCTGCAGCTAAAGCACATGTCACAGGGAAAAGGAAAAAAAAACCTCTAACTTGTCTAGTTAGCCACTGGCATGACAGGAGGCTTTGTAGAACAAATCCCCGCCTCCAGAGCAGGGAGGGTTCTTCGCTTAATTCCCTTTGACCTTATATTCATTCTGTGTGCCTGCTGCAAGCTTTGGAATGATGTATTATTATTATTCAAAAGAGGTTTTAAAATGGCATCTAGCCTGAAGCATAAAAATCTCTAAAAATTTTATTTGTATGCTACGGACTGATTTGAAAATGTGAGTTTGGAGTCCTCAGGGTCAGATAATAGAAACAGTGATAACATAACTGACATTTTAAATTGTGGAACCACAACAATGATTTGAGAAAATATTAGTAAACTTAGATTATATGGGATAGAAAATGCTTTTGTGTGGTCTACTGTGTACACATACATACTATCCTCAAATGTCCTGTCATCACCTCAAATTCAACATGTCTAAAACAGACTTTTTTTTTTCTGTTCAAGTGGCTACCCCTCACGATCTCCCTGTTCCTGGTTTCTGTTCATAATGCAACATTCTTTGTAATCTCAGAGGCTTGTTATACAGCAGAGCCTTTTAATTCTTTCAGTCCTGATCTGACTTTGGATCATGTTGGTCCTTCCTTCCTATTTTTGGCATGTTTTCTTTTTTCCTATTTTTACTGTCACAGTAGTATTTTTAGATCCTTATTAGGTCGTACTTAGACTACCACAGTAACCTTTTACTAGGCCTGATTCCTTCGTATATCGTGTATATATCATTTTCTTTGATCATATCACCCGTTTCTTTAAAGGAAAAAAAAGTTGAATAATTCCCTAATAGCTATAGCTGTGATTCAGAAATGTTTGTGCACATAAAGATCAGATGAGAAGGTTGTTTAAAAACAGTAAACATTTCCAGGCCCCACTACATAGATTCATATTTAGTAGGTCTGGGCTGGGACCAGGAAACTGTTTTAATCAAGCACCACAAATTGATTCTAATGCCAGCAGTCCACAGAGCACATTCTGAGAAATACTGTGCCCTTAGGAGAAAACCCACACCCTTGGTCGAGCAGTTATGGTTCCTTCTTAATTTGGCTACTATGTATTTTCCCAGCTTTTCTCTCTCAGAATTTATTCTAGTTAAACTAGCTGTTTCCTCAACACACCTAGTTACCACTTTACCTCTTTTCCATGAGGCCTGCCCAGTCTCTCCTCTTGTTGAGTTCTAAATTCCTCCTACCTCATTCAGCTGCTGTATTTTCTATGTAGCTTTCACTGACTGCCCAGTTGGTGTTGATCTCTCTCTCTTTTGAACTTAATAGCAGTATTTTTCTCTGCAGTTCCTTTAATAAGTGATTATATACTACCTCATATCTTTAATGTTAAATATTTCTCTTTTGTTTTAAAATCATTTAACTTGTCATATTTTTCTTATTTTAAAGATTTTTATATAATATAAATTTATATAATTGTATATACTGATGAGGTACATGTGATATTTTGATACATACATACAATATGTAATGATCAAATCAGTATAATTAGGGTATCCATCACCCCAAATATTTCTTTTGTGTGTGTGCTGGGAACATTTCATATCTTCTCTTCTAGCTATTTTGAAATAGACAATAAATTATTTTTAACTATAATCACCCTACTGTGAACACTAGAACTTGTTCCTTCTATCTAACTGTATTTTTGTACCCATTAACCTGCCTCTGAGGTGAAGATATTTAGCTTCCCCTACTTAGTAGTACTATCACCAGAGTCATCATATACAGAAAACATTGGACCTAAGATAATGTAGGTTGTTTTGACTTGAAATTCTAGTACCATTTCTTCGGGGCTTTCTCATGGTCCTCACCATGGCTACTCACATTCTTTAGTGTTCTTTTGGTTTTAAGGAACATGTGACCTAATATGGCTTAATCAAAAATGATATTTATTGGCTTATACAACTGAATAATCCAGGGATAAATTTGACCCCAGCAGAGGCTTTACTTTAGAACTTAAATTATATGGCCAGGGCCCCAGTTTCTCTTTTCATTTCTCAGCTCCTCTTCAGTTTTTAGGCAGGTTTTTCTTTCATATCCCAAGATGTGAGCTAGCAACTCCCAGAGCTATGTATTCCCTATTTTATAAAGCCTGAAAAGTCCAAGTCTCACATCCCAACGGTTTTAGCGGAAGTCTCTGAATTGAGCCTTTGTCCCAAGTTGTCTTAATTTGAGTCCTGTGTTCCTTGTTGAATCAGTCTCTGGTCAAGGTGGGATAAATGTTTGGGCTAAAGCCTTTCCAGTTCACTCCAGAGCTCCAGGTGGGTCATTCTCACCGAAACTGTTCACCTGGGAAGTTTGGTGGGCCAGGAAGCAACCAACAGATACCCACTATCTTCTTCCTTTCTTGACTGAGGGGCAAACTACTGATTGTTGCTATTGCTCAAATTTTTTGAATTGGAGATTTGTCTCTTCTCTTTACTTCAGCCTTATTTCTCAGTGTCTGAAAAACAACTGATTTAAAAAATGAATCCAGACCTTGAATAATTGTTTTGTATTATTGTTATATTATTCTCTCTAGAAAGCTAATCAGAAAACAAAGAGGTAAAACAGATTAGTGGCATCTGTATATTTATTCAGAACTCTGTTAACAGTCTGTTATTCTTTTTTGTCATCTTCCGTAGGTTCAAAACCGGGCAAATCAATGGTGATTTGCTGATATATCATGTCTTGCTGACCTTAAAGCCATATTATGCAAAGCCATATGAAATTGTAGTGGACCTTACCCATACTGGGCCTAGCAATCGCTTTAAAACAGACTTTCTCTCCAAGTGGTTTGTTGTTTTTCCTGGCTTTGCTTATGACAATGTCTCTGCAGTGTATATCTATAACTGTAACTCCTGGGTCAGGGAGTACACCAAATATCATGAGCGGCTGCTGACTGGCCTCAAAGGTAGCAAAAGGCTCGTTTTCATAGACTGTCCTGGGAAACTGGCTGAGCACATAGAGCATGAACAACAGAAACTACCAGCTGCCACCTTGGCTTTAGAAGAGGACCTGAAGGTATTCCACAATGCTCTCAAGCTAGCTCACAAAGACACCAAAGTTTCTATTAAAGTAAGTTTCAATGTGTGTTTTGTAAATGACTCATTGCCGTTCTTGACTAACTAGACTATATCCTGGTCTCCCTAGGTGTCCCCATAGTTGTGTATCAAATGTCAAAGCACTGGCTTCTAGGGGTATGATTCTCACTTTGAGTGTCAAACGTCAAGTAAATCTAGATATAGGAAGACCAAGACTTCTATCTTCATGGAGGTCCTGTAAAAGATATGAGAGGTGTACATTTAATTATAGGTTAGGTTGGAGGCAGAAGAGTGTTGTAGAGAGGCCAGTTTGCTATGTGTCAGTCAAATGGTAGGAATGTGTGGAGAGTGGAAATTACCTAGTGAGAGTTCTTCTGATTATTACATGCTTTTTGCAGAGTAAGGAACATCATCCTTCAGGATAAAAATCACTACTTTTCTATAGGATTCTTGACCTGTTTTAAAAACAAAATTAATTTTTTTCTGATGTTTTTAGTTTCTTTTGAGAGCATTTATCACAGTAATTATTGAACCCCTTTGAATATGTAACAGTGGTAACTCTTCCATAAATGCAAAACATTTATGGAACGTTGGTTGGTTGGTTGGTTGGTTGGTTTTTAGAGCCTCTTAGAATTCTACATAATGGAATTTAATTTGCACTCTACCCTCTCACCACCACTTTCCAGGTTGGTTCTACTGCTGTTCAAGTAACCTCAGCAGAGCGAACAAAAGTCCTAGGGCAATCAGTCTTTCTAAATGATATTTATTATGCCTCGGAAATTGAAGAGATCTGCCTGGTGGATGAGAACCAGTTCACTTTAACCATCGCAAACCAGGGCACGCCACTCACCTTCATGCACCAGGAGTGTGAAGCCATCGTCCAGTCTATCATTCATATCCGGACCCGCTGGGAGTTGTCGCAGCCTGACTCCATCCCCCAGCACACCAAGATTCGGCCAAAAGACGTCCCTGGGACACTGCTTAATATTGCATTACTTAATTTAGGCAGTTCAGATCCTAGTTTACGGTAAGTTTTTTTAAAAATGCATTTCAACTTTATTTAGAGTTTGTTGCTTTTAAAATTAGACTACTTGGTAAGCTTTTAAAGCAGCCTCTACCTTAATACTGTAAGTTGGAAGGTATGCTGCGTTGGTTAACCAGTGTGACCTCATCAAGTTATGGGGTATTCACATAAACTATGGAATTCTGAATAGTGTGATTCACACTAAACCAATAAATGTTCTTTCTCCAGGAAACTTTCATCTAAAACAGATACCATGGCAGATTTTTTTTTTCCCAAAGAAAATATCCTTTTTTAGAAAATCTACTCCTAAATTGTTTCCCCTCCTGAGTCTTCTAATTAAGTTTTTCCATGTTTAAAAGTGTATCACTGTTAAGTTTCCTAACAGTTCAATTCAGATTATCATTGTTTGACAAGGAAGGCCTGATGTTCAATAACTCAGTAACATTGTTTTAAAAAACAGTATTTTTTAAAGAGATCTTAGGATAAATATGTCATCTGAGCAGAGTATGATTGATTCTTTTAAGGCTTAGTAATTTGAATGTTGCATGTGGAAAGAGCATGCATGGTCTGTGGAGTCAGTAGATTTGGTTTAAACCTTGATCTCCTATTTTCTAACTACGTATGATTTTGGGCAAGGTACTGAAGTTCTCCGAGCTCTAGTTTTCTCATTTGTAAAATAAAGGTTACAATGCCTTCCTTATATACCCACAAAGGTTTAATACATAGTATGTGTGGTAGTATAGTATAGCAACCTAGCTAATAGTTTGTGCGTAGTAAATAGTAGTATTTTTTACCCTGCATTTTCCCTCCCTGCCAACATCTGTTTGTATCCCTTCTCCCTTCTCTCCCCTCTCCTTTTCATGTCAGGATAATTCTTTGTCTCAAGTACTATAGGACTGTCAAGATTTTTATAGCTGTGAGTTGATAGCTTCAGAAAATTTTCCCTGGGTATAACATAGCCCAGGTTTTATAGTGGGACTTTTAGGATTCCAGATTCTCCTTTATTTAAGCAAGAAAAAAAACAAATCAAGATTTCTTTACATGGGTGAGCATTATGGCATCCATGAACTCCCAGAAATCGTACACAAAATTTTATGTATGCTTAGCTTTCATTATCTCAGAGGGGTCTGTGACACCTGCCCTCAGGTTGAAGAAGCCCAATTCTTTATAGCTTTTGAAAAATACAGAGTAAAAGTCAATGTCAGAATAATATAACTTAGAATTCCTAGGAGTTAGTAAAGGATACATAAACTTAGAAGTAATAATATTAACATTCTCGTTTTAGGAAAATGGAACTTTAAGCCTGCCTTTAATTTCTAATTCAAAGTTCTTTCTTCACAGAAAAATGCTAACAACCTTCTAATAATTATTAGCCTGGGTAAACCCCTATTCATCTATAGTGACATAAAGCAAGTGACGGCTTCTGCTTTTTGCTAAAGCATGTCATTTCAGAAAAAAAGCCTTTAGGCAGACTTAAATTTCAGTGGCTTTTTTTTCCTCTGTATGATTGTTGCATAAATATATTAGCATGATGAAAGTTCTGAGGTAAGGAAAACCTGAAATTTACTGAGCAGTTGAGCTCTTTCTTTTGCTGGATGGGAGAGAAAAAAATAAAATTTTAAAATTGAGTCTGAGTTTTTTAGGCTGTCTCTTAAATTGATTAAATATATTTTCAGACATTTGTAAATGAACTTTGGTCTTCAGGTAACCTGGATATTACAGTTTTTTGTTTTCACAGGTTGTATATGATATAATGAAGTCATAGAAGGAAAAATGGGGAGACTTAATTATAAGTTAATTTTGTTTTTAATCTCTAAGCTTGTAGTATAACTTGTAGGACACCCAGGAGGAAATTCAGTAGATGCTGATTAAAGAGTTTAACATTCTAAGTTGATGAGAGGCCATCTCATTTCTCTTCTTATGATCCCCATTATAACTGGATCTAGCAGAGAAGGAAACCACAATTTGAGTTTTGGCCTTACTAAAAGTATGATGTGCCTTGTTCTGACTTTCTTTCTGTTGATCCACCTTAGGACCATAAACTTCTCATGTTTTATGTCCCAGTAAAATGTCTGTTAGGTAGACCTATACCCCTCTGTCTTAGAAGCCTTATAGTGCTCTTTGTGGTAATGTCAAGAATCTACCTTTTTAAAAAAAATCCCTAAATGATCAAGGGGTATTTTGGTTTTACCATAGAATCATAACATCTCTAATGGATCATAAAATTTAAAAATAGTTGATTATGCTTTGTAATAGAATCACAAGTTGTATATTATGAAAAGTTTTTGGAATTATAAGGAAAAGTCCATTTTAAAACAACTTCATTTGTGTTTTCTCCTAGGTCAGCTGCCTATAATCTTCTGTGTGCCTTAACTTGTACCTTTAATTTAAAAATCGAGGGCCAGTTACTAGAGACATCAGGTTTATGTATCCCTGCCAACAACACCCTCTTTATTGTCTCTATTAGTAAGACACTGGCAGCCAATGAGCCACACCTCACGTTAGAATTTTTGGAAGAGTGTATTTCTGGATTTAGCAAATCTAGTAAGTAATGATAATTTTCTTCAATACTAACAGTATTCTAAGAAAATTCAAAGAAAACCCTTTCATTTCAGAATTTGCCAGTGAAGTCATTCACTTACTATATTTTTACTTTTTTTTTTCCCTCTTCTAATTTTACATCTGTGTTACCCTGTAACTGAAGGAACTCTGAAGGAACTTCCTGGTAGGCCACATTGAGAAATCCACCGATATTCTGACAGTAAAAGCAAGGTGGAAGATTTTGGTACCTTACATGTCTCTGGACCACTTACAAAATATTTTATTTTCTTCACTGTTTCAGTTTAATCAGCTTCAGCATTTTTCTTCTTGGCAGAAAATTCCACATGAGTAAAGTAGCCATGTTGTCTCCTTGATTTTAGGGAAATAGTCATTTTCTCTTTTCTTCAGGCTGACTTTGAACTATGATTTTATTGTGCATATACAGTACATGAAGAATGCAGTGGCACATAATACAGGGTCCAGAGTCAGTCGTGACTTGGCTTTAATAAGTGTCATAAATTCAACATCTACTTATTACATCTGTCCATCTTCATACCCTGTAGTATTGTAAATGTTGATCTTTTCTCGGCTTATTTCCTGACATTTTTGTCTTTTTCCTCTCTCTCGCCATAATACATAAAACTTTTTTTCCTATGTTCAAACACCTTTTTTGATTTTTCTGTATAATTGAAAGCTTTAACAATTCATCAGAACTAGGTCACTATTTATATGTTTTTTTCCCCCCAAATATGAGATGTAGGAGTAAAACTCTTAACAAGAAAATGTACAAGACTGACAAAACAAGAAAAGTATAAACCTTTATTGGTAGGTATTAATATAAGAAAAGATTTGAGTGTGAGTGGACAGGCATATTGAATTTCTGCATGAACAATTCTTCCCAGGTTAGTACAAATTTGATGCAATTCTCTTAGAATAACTATGGAATTTGAGGGTTGAGAATGGACAAATGATTCTAAATTCTACTTAAAAGTACAAGAAAAGCTAAGAAAATATTGAAAGGAAAGAAAACAGAGACTTGATGTTATAGATGTCTGAACGCTTTATAATGGTACAATAATTAGAACATGGGTGTTCAAGAATCAGCAATCAAATCAGTTTAAGAGAACAAATTGATAAAGAAGCATCACAAATGGATGAAGAAGAGATTAAATCATGTAAGAAACAAGATTGGGAAATGAATTAAGTTAGGTCTTCATCTTCACCATACAGTACAAGATACCAAATAAGTTCTAGCTATACTTAAGAGTTGAATATAAAAACTAGAGCCATTTTTTAAAAAGAACAGAAAGAAGTGAAGATTTAATTGCTTTCTAGAGTAAGGATATATGAAGCAAAAAAGTGATAAAAGGAAGCGAAGGGAATGATGAACAGATTTGACTACATAAAACTTCAAAGCATCTCTACTCAAAAAAAAAAGTGAAAATTAAAATTTAGGAAATACACTTGGAGCAAATATGAGAAAATATTAACATCCTGAACCGTGAAGAGTTCTCATAGATTAGTAAGAAAAATGAATCAACAATAATATATAGATCATGCTAAATATTTATATTTTAAGTTCATTAATAAAATCAAAGAAATACAAATTGAAAGAATAGTGAGATAACAAATTCAGCTATCAAATTGGCAAGATTTTTTAAAAATTCAGTCCTGGTGGTCTGTGGAATTATAAGCAGAGGCAATTTTTCTAGAAAGCTGTTTAGAAGTAGATATCAAGACCCTTAAGACTATTCATACCTTTTGGCCTCATAATTCGACTTTTTAGAATTTATCCTAAGGAATCTTAAGATGTTTATCATAGCATTTTTTTTTTTAACTTGAAGTTAATCTTGTCATCAGTAAAGTGCCCAGAACTTAAGTGAACAGCTTAATGAACTTTTACATGTAAATACATCACAAAAGTACCTTCCAGATCAAAATACGTAACATTTCCAGCATCCAGAAGGATTCTGTCAGTATCATCCTTTTACCAAGAGTAAACACTATTGTGACCTCTGTTGCCATAGATTTATTTTGCCTACTTTAGAACATCATGTGGCATTATAACAGCAAAAAAAATAGAAACAGCCAAAAGTCAAACAATAAAGAACTGATTAAATTGTTGAATCTTCATATGATCCAGTAATGTGAAGACATTAAAAATATTTTTGGTGCAGAGTTTCAGTTTGGAAGATGAGGAAGTTCTGGAGGTGGATGCTGGTCATGGTTGCACAACAATGTGAATGTACTTAATGTCACTGAACTATACATTTAAAAATGGTTATAGTGGTGAATTTATGTTCTGTATATTTTACCGCACAATTTTAAAAATTGTCTTTGAGACTGTAGGTGAAGTATATACAGGAATTTTTATAATCTTTTTGTGTCTTATAAGTTTGAAGTGTTTTCAAATAAAAAGTTAAAATGTTTTTGGAGAATTTTTAATGATTCATAAATAATCTCAGTATAATGTTTAGTGAAAAAATATTCAGAGCATAGTCCATGACAGCATAATCCTAATTTTTGTAGGGGAATGAGGGTGAGTTGTATGTGTGTACGTACACACATAAATGTACATTATCTCTACATAGATTTGAAAGTGTAATGGGAGATGACATACACCAATCTATTAATATCAGTTTCATTTTTTGTGGTGATGCTTTCCTTTTACCAAACTTTCTATAATTACCACATATTCCCTTTATAATGAGAATAAAACTTAATTTTTTAACTAGAAAATAAATGACTAAAAGGGAGAAAAATAAGGCAGAACTTTTCAAATATTGGCTTACTGGCTTTTAAAATTACTTTCTTCAAGGCTTGTTCTCTTTCTTCACATCTGTCTTCAAAAATATATTTGCCAAGTCTCTTTTCTCCAGGCCCGCCTCTAGGTAATGGTCTTTATCTTTTAGCTTTTTCCCCCCAATTCTTTATATTAAAATAATTGTTGATGTAATATTCATTGACCATCTATGCTAATAGTGTATTTTTTCCACAGGTATTGAATTGAAACATCTTTGTTTGGAATATATGACTCCATGGCTGTCAAATCTAGTCCGTTTTTGTAAGCATAATGATGATGCCAAACGACAAAGAGTTACTGCTATTCTTGATAAGCTGATAACAATGACCATAAATGAAAAACAGATGTACCCTTCTATTCAAGCAAAAATATGGGGAAGCCTTGGGCAGGTATTGAGTTTGCTCAAATATTTATCTAGTATCTCTTTTTTGCAGATATTTGGTGCTCACTTTGTGCAAAGCACTGTGATAGACACAAGGGATGCAGCTGTAGAAAACATGCTTCTTCAGAAAGCATGCAGACACCCACCCAGCTCTTCCTCTGGTTCAAAATTGTAAATGCCTAATGCATGCCTCAGAGCCAGGGTTATTTTAGCAGTCTCTTCCATGGCATAACTATGTGGAATTTCACTGTAGAAATCTGATGTCATTTCTAGTAAATAGTGCTTTAATCTATCTCCCTACACACCATGGGTGTCAGTAAATGTTTCTTAATGATATTATTTGGGACACCTGCCTTCAGTTATAGCTCTAGTATAAGAATGCCAATATTAAAATATAGGATATAGGCCAGGCATGGTGGCGCACACCTGTAGGCCCACCTACTCAGGAGTCTGAGGCAGGAGGATCACTTGAGCCCAGAAGTTTGAGGTTGCGATAAGCTATGATGATGCCACTGCACTCTGGCCTGGGTGATAGAGTGAGACCCTGTCTCAAAAAAACAAACCAAAAAACTATTTTATATTGATCATTCATTACCGTCTTAGAAGAGCACAGAGATACTTTGCAAATGAATGAAGATAGTATATATAGAGATTTTAAATACCAGTCTCTTAATCTCTCAAGGAATCAAGTGAATATCCTCATCCTTTCCTGAATATTCTCTGTTAAATTAAGTAAAATCTAGTATTTTTGAGGTCTCTGGTAAAATAGAATTTTCATGTTGATTGGGTATTTTTTATATTTCATGAGTATTTTTAAATTAAAAATTAAGTTGATAGAGTGGTTTAAAATGTGTTATTTTTCCCTCTTCTAGATTACAGATCTGCTTGATGTTGTACTGGACAGTTTCATCAAAACTAGTGCAACGGGTGGCTTGGGATCAATAAAAGCTGAGGTGATGGCAGATACTGCTGTAGCTTTGGCTTCTGGAAATGTGAAATTGGTTTCAAGCAAGGTAATCGCTTTAACTTTGCCTTCTGGACTGTGACATAATATAGTTTATAGTCTGTTTTTATTATCAGGAGGTTTTTGTTTTGTAATTAGTCATTTTAAAATTAAACAAATTTGTTGTGATAAAACTTTGTTTAAGCTCCATATTTTTTTTTAATTCTGCTTCCTTATAGGTTATTGGAAGGATGTGCAAAATAATTGACAAGACATGCTTATCTCCAACTCCTACTTTAGAACAACATCTTATGTGGGATGATATTGCTATTTTAGCGCGCTACATGCTGATGCTGTCCTTCAACAATTCCCTTGATGTGGCAGCTCATCTCCCCTACCTGTTCCACGTTGTTACTTTCTTAGTAGCCACAGGTCCACTCTCCCTTAGAGCTTCCACACATGGATTGGTCATTAATATCATTCACTCTCTGTGTACTTGTTCACAGCTTCATTTCAGTGGTAAGTTCCAGGAAAGGAATTTATGTTTTTACCAGTTCCTTTCTCCATTTTACTTCACCTGATTGGTATAGATTATCTTCTTATTTATGATGGTGCCTTAACACCAAGGTACTAATTTAAGCCTGCAGTAATGGCATGAAATATTATCATACAGAAAAACAATAAATTCCTTCCATTCCATATCAAGCTATAGTAAAGATTTTCTGTGTATATTTGTCATGTAGACTCTTGCACTTATCACATAAGCTATTATGAATACTCAGTGCCAGTTGACAGTGTTCCATCATTAGCACTAATTTATTGATAAATAGAGCTAAAGCAGCAAGCATTAATGTATGTGGAGGTTTGATTTAGGGAGCATGGTTATGTTATTTTTTTATATGATATTCACATTTTCTAAATTTAAAATGAAATGTACTTGATGAGAATTAAAAAATTAATATCTTCAAAGTCTTTACTTGTTCCATTTTTCTTTTACAGAAGAGACCAAGCAAGTTTTGAGACTCAGTCTAACAGAGTTCTCATTACCCAAATTTTATTTGCTGTTCGGCATTAGCAAAGTCAAGTCAGCTGCTGTTATTGCCTTCCGTTCCAGTTACCGGGACAGGTCATTCTCTCCTGGTTCCTATGAGAGGGAGACTTTTGCTTTGACATCATTGGAAACAGTCACAGAAGCTTTGTTGGAGATCATGGAGGTATGTAAGGCAAAATTACAAGAAACTCAGTTAAAATCATTTTTAACTTATCAATATATATATATAATTCTTCTATACTGTTTAGAAGAAATACTGGTTTATTGTGCTGGTTTACACTTAATGCTTAAGTAAAAGCACTTCCATGGAATTATGTACCTATAAAATATGCAAAATATCCCTTTTTTTAGGCATGTATGAGAGATATTCCAACGTGCAAGTGGCTGGACCAGTGGACAGAATTAGCTCAAAGGTATGTCCTAAATTAAATATAAGTTGTAAAAGTATATATATTGTTGAAAAGACAGATATTACTACATAATCAATACTTTAATTTTTTATTTAGTATATATAAACATAAATGTTTTTATAAGTTCTGTGGATCTTTTAATTGCAGATTTGCCTTCCAATATAATCCATCTCTGCAACCAAGAGCTCTTGTTGTCTTTGGCTGTATTAGCAAACGAGTGTCTCATGGGCAGATAAAGCAGATTATCCGTATTCTTAGCAAGGTACCTGTCCCTCCTGCCAAATATTTGTAGCTCCCACATTGGAAGCATATTTTCCATTTTTCTAAAGGACATTTAAATTTGTATTTAATAAGATATCTTATATGTTGCTTATTAAACCTTTAAAAATGGATTTTGGTTTTCTTTATTGTAATTCTTTGAAGTGAAGAAACTTTCTCTAAAGACGTCTTTAAAAGAAAATAAGTATTTTGTCTCTTTTGATAAGCAAGTACCCTTAAATATTTTATCAGTTTTCAAAGTGTTTCATTATATAGATAAGACTATAGCCTTATATAAAATTATATAATTTGTAATCACTATAATAATAGCTTATTATATTAGAAAATAATATGAAAATATCAAAAAATAAGAAACCAAATATATATTGAGCTAAATACCAAGATCACCATAACATTAGAAATTATTCTGGCACTTAATAAATAAGTAAATGTTCCTGAACTGATTCTGAGATTCAGTTTAGAGGCTAATGTTTTATTTCAATGAAAGTAAAATAAAGAATTCTGTTTTCCTAAAAGGCACTTGAAAGTTGCTTAAAAGGACCTGATACTTACAACAGTCAAGTTCTGATAGAAGCTACAGTAATAGCACTAACCAAATTACAGCCACTTCTTAATAAGGTAATTACTGTGTACAAAATGAGTGCATTCATTTTGGGTATCAGTGGTAAATGTTATTTTATTTTCTTTCAAAGAGTTCTGAAAGTAAGATGGATTGAGAATAAGTTATAAAGAAAAAGCTTATAGTTAAAGTAGAACTTCCTGTTTTAAAGTTTAGTTGTTTGAAATAGTTACATTATAGAAAGAATGTAAATAGTATGTTCTCAAGTGCTTGTAATATTTTTTGTCTCATCAGTGCTAAAGAAGAGAGAGGTTTATAGTCTTAATTCTTTTAGCTAATAAATAGTAATTGAGCATCTGTCAGGTACTATCTTAGGTGCTAGAGATACAGTACTGAACAAAGCCTATAAAATTCCCTGCTCTCATGAGCTCATATTCTGGAGGGGGTATGGATGTTGGGGAGTGGACGAATAATAAAGTAAATTAAATACATAGTATTTTAGTTAGTGTTTATTACTGTGGAGCAATGTAAAGCTGGAAGAAGTAGACCTGATCATCTTAAGAATTTTGGTGCTAAATGAGGATGATATTTTTAAAAAGTAGAATGATCTGGCCACTGTTGTAAGATGGTCTGAGCTCATCTCAGCTTTGTGCTCTTAAGCAAATCATTTAGTATGTCTGGAGATTATGTTTTCATATTAACAAAAGGAGTAAACTAGACTAGATAATAGCATGGTATTACCTTTCAATTCTAAAGTTGTATAATTCTGTGATTTGAGTACAAAGAGTACAAAGATATGCCAGACTTGGAAGAGATTACAGAGAAATATCAATAAATACCTATTATGTTCCTGGTTTGGGTTATATGTTCTACAAACATCCTGATTTTATATCATACAAAATAGTTCTCTCATCCCCATCTTATAAGTAAAAAAGGGCTCAGAAGGAATAAGTATCTTGTCCAAAGTCGCATATCTAATAAAAGAGAGAACCATGATTCTCATCCAGTGCTGCCTGACTCTATTTTTCTTTTCTTTTCTTTTCCTTTTTTTTCTTTTGTCCACTCACCCACTCTCTCCCAGACTCTAAAGTCTATGTATTTTCCCATATACCACAGTGCTAAATAAGGATTACCAATAATAAATACTTTTAATTTGGAGCAGCAAGTGATTACTGTACTAGTTAAGAGTGACAAGAAGTTGAAAAGGTAGGGTTTAAACTAACATTAAAGAGAGAGGTAGGATCTAACATAGGCAGAGAGAAGGGGAGAAAGTTGAAAGCCTTAAACAGCAATGGTATAGCAGTAGGACTGTATAGGAATGCTGGGACAGTGGAGCAAAGATGGGTAGACGATTGTAGTTGTAATGGAGAAACTTTTCAAAAGAGTAGCAAGAGGGAAAGTTATGAAGATTGTATTAGACCTAATTAACATTGAGCATTGTTCAGAAAGGAGTTTGGAAATGTACTGTTTTTAAGCAGACAAGTAATATGACCAGAGCAGGGCTTAGATCATTCTGGTGGTGGGGTGCATAGTGAATTGGAGTAGGGAGAAACTGGAGAAAAAAAGAATCCACATTTAAAATAAAGAAGGTTGGCATGGGATAACGTCATTAGCAACAGGAAAACCAACAGACATGTAAGAAACTACTCTAGATGAATCCACCAACCTTGGTAACTAGATTTAGGAATCAAAGAGCAGGAAAAGTCAAAGGAGATGCTAGGGTTGTCAGCCCAGCTAACAGTGTCTTTAGTTGTACACATGGAAAAGATGAAGAGCTTACCCATATGTTTATCTTGCCCCTATGGGAAGATATTTATATTTATAATTTATAATTTATCATGCCATGTGAGAAAGCATGGATAATTTGGGGGGATAGCACACTTCATTTTGTACTGCAGTGTATTTTGAATGAGATTGTGATTCATCTTATTAACCTTGAACCTGTCTCCTTTGCCAGGACTCCCCTCTGCACAAAGCCCTCTTTTGGGTAGCTGTGGCCGTACTGCAGCTCGATGAGGTCAACTTATATTCAGCAGGTACTGCACTTCTTGAACAAAACCTACACACCTTAGATAGTCTCCGGATATTCAATGACAAGGTAAGCAAGCTTTCCCTTGGAATTCCTAGATCTCACATTTAATAATCCTCTCTCTTTTATTGTTGCTGTTCTTTTAACATTAGAAATCCATACATGAATTTCTATAATGCAAGTTATTGTGAATATAGTTCCTTACCAGCTCATAAAGACCTATTTAAACTTTAATGCATATCTTCTGTATAAAAGTAGCCAAAAAAAACAGTATAGCCCAATACTTGTAAACAGGATAGGGATAAATAATACTGAGTAGTAATAATAACTACCATGTCGGGCCCTATGCTAAGTACTATACTTTCATTATTTTTAATTTTAATAACCCTAAAGTAGAAGTTAGCATTCTCCACCCTCTATTTCCCAAATGAAGTGATCTAAAAGTAAACTTACTTTTACTGAATAATGCTACTTAATGAAAAATAGATATAATTAGTAGATAAGGAAGAGAGTCTAAAGGAAGTTTTTTGGGTACTTGATTTTACAAGTTTTTTTCTTTTACCTAATCTCGATTGATTGAATGAGATAGAGTCTCGCTTTGTCACCCGGTCATCATAGCTCACTGCAACCTCCAACTCAAACTCCTGGGCTCACACAATCCTCCGGCCTCAGCCTCCCAAGTAGCTGGGACTACAGGAGTGCACTACCATCCCTGGCTTATTTTTCTGTTTTTTGTAGAGATCAGGTCTTGCTCTTGCTCAGGCTGCTCTCGGAACTACTTGACCTCAAGTGATCCTCCCACCTCAGCCTCTCAGAGTGCCAGGATTACAGGCATGAGCCACGACAGCCGGCCCTTATCTCACTTGGAAGTATACCATTAGCGCCCTTCTTAACATTTGTCAACCTTGATTGGGTTTGGATTTGGGTTCATAGAGAATAGAGGAGGGAATAAAATAGTATGAAATTATGTTCCTTTTGTCATTGGATAAAAAAGGGAAAAGTCTAGGCAAAAAGAGAGCAATTTGTTTTTAAAGACAGAATGTGTATATAACAAGAAATTTGCCTGAAATGAAATTAACTGAGCTATGAGTAGAAAGAAAGAAAGAACAAGATCATGGTTTTAAGCATGAAGATAACTTGGACTAAACATTATTTCTTCAGCCTACCAGATGTAGTGTGGGTCTGGGAAGCGTGGAAGCAAAATTTTACCAGTAGATAGTATTGTAAAGTTTATCAGACCTCCATTTTACAAAATAGTAACTAAGAAGTTAAGTAATTTGTCCCTGTTTATACATCTGGTTTGGGACTGGGACCCCTCTTTCCTAATTCCCATTGTTCTTTTCTGGGTTGTCTTGGGACAATGATGGTCAGAACGATATCTAGCTATTGGGCTATTTATTTGTATATTAAGAAATGAAGTGCTTTATCTTAGGAGTATCTGCCTTGGCATTTTCAATGTCAGAACAGCCCAGTACGGTGGCTCACAGCTGTAATCCTAACACTCTGGGAGGCCAAGGCAGGAGCATTGCTGGAGCTCAGGAGTTTGAGACCAGCCTGAGCAAGAGCAAGACCCTGTCTCTACTAAAAATAGAAAAAAAATTAGCCAGGTGTGGTGGTACACGCCTGTGGTCTCAGCTACTCAGGAGGCTGAGGCAGGAGGATCGTGTGAGCCCAGGAGTTCGAGGTTGCAATGAGCTATGATCACGCCACTGCCCTCTAGCCGAGGTGACAGGGACCCTGTTTCAAAAAAAAAAAAAAGTCACCAGGATGTAAATTGACAGTCATTTATTCTGTATTATAAATCAAAATAGTTTTACCTTCCACCTTATTATTTATATACTTGACTGTCTTCTACCAATTAATTTGTAGTACCTAAAATGTTCTATGGGTTTCTGTAGTCATCTGAAAATAATTTCTCTCAGCTTGAAAGAATTAATCTTGTCATAGCTGTTGAGCACAAAAACCAGTAAGTGATCCTTTGAAGAAAGCTCCAGTACGAACCTCATCAACCATCTCATAATTGTCTTTATTAATAGAGTCCAGAGGAAGTATTTATGGCAATCCGGAATCCTCTGGAATGGCATTGCAAGCAAATGGATCATTTTGTTGGACTCAATTTCAACTCTAACTTTAACTTCGCACTGGTTGGACATCTCTTAAAAGGTAAAGGCCTTATGTTGGAATATTTTTATGAAATAGTATTAAGAAACCAGAAGTAATTAAAATAATTGATTACTTGAAGTAAATTAAAATAATTTAGCCCGTATGTATTTTAAGAGAGCCTAATTTCCGTATCAAATATCAGATTTTTCTAAAAAAATGAGTTGATTCTTTTAAAATGCATAAATATTGAGCTTTCTAATAGCTATATTATTAGTAACAATACTTAAGTATCTTACTGATTATCAAAATAAGACATACTACAAATCAGTATTTGATTATGTTGAAAAGTGTTAGAGATTTAATCACAGATTTAATAATTCAACTTATTTCTAATTTATTGTTAATGAATACTATTGTTTTATACCATAGAACTTCATCTTCCTGGTACCTCACTCCTACCCCTCCAAATTTCTATATTGTTTATAGCCAGTGATCTCCAGCTCTTCCTTAGAACGAGCTTATTTACTTCCTGAACCTGGCTTCACTCCCCATTGCTGACTTCACAGCGTGCTGACTTTGGTTCATTAACATGAGGTCATCATGGCCAGAGAGTGCAGTTAAGAGGAACAGCATCTAGTGGTAGGTCAGAGACAAAACGGAAGTGTAAAGTAAGGCCTGGGATAATGAGCTGGTATGAACCAGTGGTCTTAGGCAGCACTGGATTTGACCACAGTAGAGATTCAAGCCAGAGCCTGAGTCTGCAGTTTTGTATCAGTTTAAATAATTCTTAGGCTTGAGGGATCATGGAGGTTTCCTCAGGTTTTACCTGGTGTATATGCATACACCCACCACTGTGAATGTATGCATTTGATTTCATCTTTTATACAAAAAATATTGACAGTTTTAATCTCTAAGGTGAACAGGGATTGCTCAAAAGATTTTACTAAAGGATACTAAGATGAGGGACTCTAACTGAACTGATGAAGTGCTTACATATTCTATATTTCTAAAAGAATACCAGATATTTTCAGTGTTCAAATCCCCTATTTTAAAATGGAGCAAGTATTAATGATTAAAAGCTGGCCAAAGATCAAAAACCCTCTAATAAATTCTGGAGAGTTTTTTGGCTCCTAGAGTATATACTTCCTATGCCATTAGGGTTTTTTCTTTTAATTAAAAAAAAAAAAAGAATTTGTAAGCAGTAGGACCCTATTTTCAAAAAAAAAAAAAAAAAAAAAAAATCTTAAGGGGAATTCCAGTACATAGATTTTTTAAATCCCTGTGCTCCTTTAGGGAATGGAAGATCTGAAAGATTATCATCTTTCCTAATTTTCCTCTTCCCTGAGGGCACGATAGGGTTCCGGGGAACACTATTGTATTCTACACATTTTTGGTACTTAATCCTTTATGTAATTAATTAACTATTCACATATGTATGTTTTGCCTTCCCAAATGGCTATTCTTAGAAGGCAGGAGTTATCCCTTATACTTCCTTTCCTTGCAGAGTTGCTACTCACAGAATAAGAACTCAACAGATACTTGTTCAAAGAATGAACTAACTTCTTACTTGTTTTTCTTTTTTTTTATTTTTGTAGGGTACAGGCATCCTTCACCTGCCATTGTTGCAAGAACAGTCAGAATTTTGCATACACTACTAACTCTGGTTAACAAACATAGAAATTGTGACAAATTTGAAGTGAATACACAGAGCGTGGCTTACTTAGCAGGTAAAAACACAAGAGACAAAATTAATCTTACCACATCTATATCTAAGGATCACCAAAAAGGTTCAGGTATGTGTAGGTACTTCAGCTGGTTGCTTGGCAGAGTAAAGACTTCATAGTCCAGTCCTTTAGTGGTGTTTAAAATTTTGAAAGTTTTGCCCAAACATTTTTCCTTATGAAAGAATTTGCATTAAAATCTGAAACGTGTTCCCTTTGTCATCTTTGATTCAAGACACTACAGTGGCTCCCAGTTATCTGTCATAAAATCTGAATGCCTCAGCCTAGCATCCTGGGTCCTTAAGCAACTCTCCGGATTCTGTCCTCTTTCTCTAAATTTCATAGGCCTCATTTTTTATTACTTCTCCAAATAGGTGGGCTATTTTAAGCTAATCTACTTGCCATCTCCTACAAGTGACTTTCTGCCTCTTCAGTAGTCGCTCCTTATGCCATTTTACCTGAGTGTCTGCCCTCTCCACACCATTCCATTAAACCTACCCTATTTGCACTTACCTGATTTTTGTTTCTCTACTCAGCAACACTTAGCATTTACGTATAATACAGTTCTTGAATGTAGTTGTTTGATGGAAAGTGCTGATTCTCAGTTTAGCAGACTCAGTTTGTGACAGCTTTTTTGTTTGAACCATATAACCTTGAGCAAATCATTTAATATCTCAGAGTATTTTTCCTTAATGAACTTAATCATACCTCCCCTGCCTACTTTTTATGTTTGTTGAAACCAAATGTACATTAAAGCACCTGAAAAATACAAAGTGCTTGGCCGGGCGTGGTGGCTCACGCCTGTAATCCTAGCACTCTGAGAGGCCAAGGAGAGTGGATCCTTTGAGCTCAGGAGTTTGAGACCAGCCTGAGCAAGAGCGAGACCCCGTCTCTACTAAAAATAGAAAGAAATTAGCTGGACAACTAAAAATATATACAGAAAAAATTAGCCAGGCATGGTGGTGCATGCTTGTAGTCCCAGCTACTCGGGAGGCTGAGGCAGAAGGATTGCTTGAGCCCAGAAGTTTGAGGTTGCTGTGAGCTAGGCTGACACCACGGCACTCTAGCCCAGGCAACAAAGTGAGACTCTGTCTCAAAAAAAAAAAAAAAAAGAAAGAAAAATATAAAGTGCTTATTAAATCTCTTTGTATATTTTATGTTTATGTACAGTCTTCCAAAACAGACTATAAACCCTTTGAGATAAACAAGTCTGTCCTAAATGTTTGATATCCTTAAACCTCATACTCTATGGAGATCTTTACATGCACTTTTAATAGGTATTATCCTCTTTAGGAGGTTGTGAGAAATGTATCCTGTTTTAAGTCACACTTGTGATTTGTTATATATTTTAATCTGCCTTCTTTTTCCTTTTAGCTTTACTCACAGTGTCTGAAGAGGTTCGAAGTCGCTGCAGCCTAAAACATAGAAAGTCACTACTTCTTACTGATATTTCAATGGAAAATGTTCCTATGGATACATATCCCATCCATCATGGCGACCCCACCTATAGGTAAGTGGATTTGCTCCACTGTAATTACCTAATTATAGTGAGCTTTCAATTTTCCATGCTAATAGAGGCCAGCAGCCAAGTAATCTAGAAGGTAGTGTGGTGGGGGAGGGGGGGATCCTAGAGATGGCTAGGAAGAATGTATAAATCAAAACTCATTTTATAAATGTACTTTATGTGGGTTAGTGGTAGGAAAGTTATCCTTCTACGTCTAGTCTAATTGTGCTAATGTTAACATTAGTTTGCCTCTTTTACACACAAACCAGTTGAATAATGAGAAGAGATGATCTTGAAAGTACTGGGTTGCGGGAAAAGGCCTGGGAAAAAAACTAACATGAAATATAAGCAACATTACATGCTTAGTGATAGAAAACTAAGCTATATAGATTTATAGGAACATGTCTATGCCAACACATTTGTTGTATTTACTCATGTCACACTAAAGTTATTAAAAAGTTTTCTATAGTACCGATTTAGATGATAAAATAATCGAATTTGTGTCCCCTGTACTTGGTTTGGGGTAGTGTATTTTCCAGTATAACTTTGAGAAATTACTTGAAAATGGCATCATTTGGGGATTTTTCTAAATTTTCGATTAAATGAAAGTATCTTTAAGGTTTAGGGGCAGTGTTAAACATACAAAAATAATTTTGTATTTGTAGAACTTATGTTATTCAATATCAACATTCTACTTTTTGATACAAAGCCCTCAGTAGTTTCCCACTGAGATTTTAACAACATATGCAAAAGTTTTCCAGACATACTTGGTATTCAGTAGTCTTATTCTTCAGTCATTCCCATGATTATATTTCTTTGAGTTATGAAAAGGAGAAAATGAGTTTGCCTATGTTCCCTTGTCAAAGTATAAATTTAGGTTTGATTTTCTCGATTTTTAAACCAAAAATTCAATTGCCCATTTAGACTTGATTTTCCCTGATTAAAAAATCAGTGCACCAGCCTGAGCAAGAGTGACACCCTGTCTCTCCCAAAAATAGAAAAAATTAGCCAGGCGTGGTGGCGCACATCTGTAGTCCCAGCTACTCCGGAAGCTGAGGCAGGAGGATCGCTTGAGTCCAGGAGTTCGTGGTTGCTGTGAGCTAGGCTGACACCTCTACACTCTATGCAAGCAAAACTTTGTCTCAAAAAAAAAAAAACCAGTGCCATAAGTTCGAGATCTATAAAACAACATAATGACTGTGGTTAATAACAATGTATTATATACTTGAAAATTTCTGAGAGAGTCGCTTTTAAGTGTTCTCACCACAAATGTTAAGTATGCGAGGTAATGCATATGTTAATTAGCTTGATTTAGCAATTCCAGAATGTATACATATTGTATTTTATTTTATTTTATTTTATTTATTTATTTATTTTTTGAGACAGAGTTTCCCTGTGTTGCCCGGGCTAGAGTGAGTGCTGTGGCATTAAACTCACAGCAATGTCAAATCTCTGGGCTTAAGCAGTCCTTCTGCCTCAGCCTCCCGAGTAGCTGGGACTACAGGCATGCGCCACCATGTCTGGCTTATTTTTTTCTATATATATTTTTAGCTGTCCAGCTAATTTCTTTCTATTTTTAGTAGAGACAGGGTCTCGCTCTTGCTCAGGTTGGTCTCGAATTCCTGACCTCGAGTGATCCTCCCGCCTGGGCCTCCCAGAGTGCTAGGATTACAGGCGTGAGCCACTGTGCCCGGCCTGTGTTTACATATTTTAAAACATCGTGTTGAACACCATAAATATATATAATTTTTTAAATTAATTTTTATATGTAAGATACTGTGGCAAAAAAGTTGATACTTCTGGGGATACATTGACTTTGTTCCCTAAAGCCCTTTAAAGTGCAGTTTTAAATTAATTGGTTGCTGTCATTGGGAAATAGGACAGTCACTTAGAAGGGGCATACAGTGGTTGTATTTGTCATCATGTTAATTAATTCTTCTCGATTGCTTTAATCTCCCAGGACACTAAAGGAGAATCAGCCATGGTCTTCTCCCAAAGGTTCTGAAGGGTACCTTGCAGCCACCTATCCAACTGTGGGCCAGACCAGTCCCCGAGCCAGGAAATCCATGAGCTTGGACATGGGGCAGCCTTCTCAGGCCAACACTAAGAAGCTGCTTGGTTAGTTTATCTAAATTATGTAGAATTTTTTAAATTACTTTTTTAAATGGTCAGATACTTTCACTCTTGGAAAATTATTTGAAACTGTTCAAGATTATCAAAATTTTCTGTTTCGATGCAGCAAAGTTTTTGATGCAAATTAAAAGAGTTTGAGATCTCAGTTAAGCCATATCCGTTGAGAGAGAGAAATGAGAATAGGACCTTGAAATAGTTTTTTCTGATTCTTAGACTAAAAATATTGTGGCTTTCCTTATTTTTGTTTTGCCTTGCCTGGGCAGCAGGGAATGGGAGTAGCAAAGACATTAGATAAATACCTATGAGAAAGGAAGTGTCTTGCTGCACTCAGGACCTTTAACAAAATAGTAATATTTCCCAGAATTATCATTTGAAAACAGAATACATCAATATGATATGAAGTTATAATAATACTATTTGCCATATTTTCTTTGAAAAGACAAAAATGTAAGATATTTTTCAAGAAGATAATAATTCTTGAAAGTTGATTGCTCAATTACATCAACATTTGTCTATGAGAAGTAGACCTAAAATGCTGTGAGACCCTTTCCCGTGTCAGTAACTGAAAGTAAATGAATGAAAGTCCACTGATCCAACCCTGCACCACGGAGGAAATGCAAAGGTGCTCTTGTATTCCACTGGCTGAAGTTTTAATTGTTACTGGAATACACTGAGATCTGTATTTCAGTGACCAACATTGTGAATGGTTCAGTGGATTTCAGTTATCCACACAAGCATATTTAAGTATCTTAAGGTATTGGGGAAATGTTTGTGTTGATAAGGAAATTAGTGAACGTACCATAAAGCGTGACATAAATAATGTGCCAGTAAACCATGAAAGAAATAGAAACCACAAATGTTAATCACTCTTACCAGTCGTATAGGTCTGTTAACTTTTGTTTGAGTTCCCTTCTGTTAATGCTTTGCCATTAGTAACCTTCTAGGAGTTTCCTGGTTACTTTGTGTTTTGTATTATAATTCTGGATTTTGATGCCAAGGAAGTTGTAAATGAAAAACTAACTTCAGAAAAAAATGTAGTATTGAATTCATTCAACCCATATGCTAGGTGAAAAAGATATGGTCTCTGCCCTGGAAGAGTTTATAGTTTGGTGGCTAAGACTTACAGTCAGCCAGTCACTACAGTATCTCCCAGGTGCCATTAAAGTGATATGTCTTGATGGGGGAAACTAAAGATCTGGAGAAATTAGGAAAAACTACAGAGAGGAAGTAACATTTGAGCTGTGTCTTAAAGATTTAATACATGCTTACAATGTAGACACAGGATAAGGAAGGGCATGTATTGAAGAGAGGAGGGAATAGCGTGAATAAAGAGAAGTCAGGAAAGCCACTGGCAATAGATCATAGCATCATGGGGAATGGGGTAGGAAATGAGGCTAGGGAAGGATTGGAACTTGATTGTGAAAGACTTTGTATGCCATGTTAAGAGATTTAGCCTTGTGTACTTAGCTGAGATCTTTAAGTAGGAGAGGAACATGACCAAATTTTATTTTTTAGAAAGGTTTTCTGGCAGCAATGTGGATAAATATGAAGAGATTTTTAGCAAAGGGACCATTTAAAAGAATTAATACAGCAGTCCAATCAAACTTAGGCCTACACTAAGGCAGGAGCAATGGGAGAATGGAGAAGAATCAGGTTTGGAGCCAGCTGCAGTGGTACACACCTGTAGTCCCAGCTACTCAGGAGGCTGAGGCAGGAGGATAGCTTGAGCCTAGGAGCTTGAGACCAGCCTGAGCAACATAGTGAAACCCCATCTCTTTTTTAAAAAAAGAGCTCACACCTGTAATTCTGTTACTTTGGAAGCCTGAGGTTGGAGGATTGCTTTTGGCCAGGAGTTTGAGATCAGCCTGGGCAATATCAAGACCTCATCTCTACAGAAAATTTTAAAAATTAGCCAAGCTTGGTGGTATGCACCTGTGATCTCAGCTACTTAGGAGGCTGAGGCAGGAGAATCACTTGAGCCTAGGAGTTTGAGGTTGCAGTGAGCTATGATGATGCCACTGCACTCTAGCCTGGGCTACAGAGCAATACTCTGTCTCCAAAAAAAGAGAGAGAGAGAAAATCAGGTTTGGAAAGATAGATGGATTTCTGACAAGACTTAGTGCCTGACTGATTAATTGGGGCGGGCGGGAAGGAGAACACTGTGAAGGATGTCAGAAGTTTCTAGTTTCAAAACCTGGCTGGATAATGATTCCATTCATAGAGATCAGGACTAGTATGTTTACATTACATGATAAATTTAGGTTGGTTGATATTATATATGAGATCTTTTCAGGACATCTAGGAATGTATATCTAAGAGAAAAGATGTATCTGGAATTCAGGAAGAGAGAAGTAAATGAGTAAGCATTTAGAGTTGATTAACTCATAGATAGTTGAAGCTATGGGAGCAGAATGAGATCTCCCAGGAAGAATGCAGAGAGTAAAATAAAAAGGTAGGAAAGGTAGGAAAACTAAATGTAGAGAGTAGCATCCTAATCTCATATAGTATGGAAAGCACTGATTGGTTTTAGAAAGAGTTTTCTATCTGATTGTTAACTGGATCCCTAACCATGCAACATTAGGCTCATTGCCTAACCGCTTATGGCTTCCTCAGTTTGCAAGTGTATGAAATGAGGCGGCTGGACTAGATCCTTTTGGGCTGTAATTACTTGGCCTTGATATATATGACTATTATGAATATTTATTAGTGTTTATTAGTACTTGAGGTCAATAGAACATTGTATTTCTCAAGTGTTCACTTGTCAGAGTTTATCATATTGGCTTCAATTCTGACTTTAAAAAATAACACTGTCGGATCGGTAGCGGGAGCCGAGAGCGGACCCCAGAGAGCCCTGTGCAGCCCCACCGCCGCCGCCGGCCTAGTTACCATCACATATCGGGAGGAGCCGCAGCTGCCGCAGCCGGCCCGAGTCACCACCACCGCAACCGTGAGCAGCGAGGCCGAGACCCAGCAGCCGCCCGCTGCCCCCGCCCTCGGGGCTGCCGACACCAAGCCCCGCACCACGGGCAGCGGCGCAGGGAGCGGTGGCCCGGGCGGCCTCACATCGGCGGCGCCTGCCGGCGGGGACAAGAAGGTCATCGCAACGAAGGTTTTGGGGACGGTAAAATGGTTCAATGTAAGAAACGGATATGGTTTCATCAACAGGAATGACACCAAAGAAGATGTATTTGTACACCAGACTGCCATAAAGAAGAACAACCCCAGGAAGTACCTTCGCAGTGTAGGAGATGGAGAAACTGTGGAGTTTGATGCTGTTGAAGGAGAAAAGGGTGCAGAGGCAGCAAATGTTACAGGCCCTGGTGGAATTCCAGTTCAAGGCAGTAAATAGGCAGC
The DNA here is from genome assembly GCF_041146395.1 of Eulemur rufifrons. Classification (NCBI taxonomy): domain Eukaryota; kingdom Metazoa; phylum Chordata; class Mammalia; order Primates; family Lemuridae; genus Eulemur; species Eulemur rufifrons. Next base: position 19,128,397 of record NC_090991.1, read on the forward strand.
AGACCGTAACCATTATAGACGCTCTCCACGTCGCAGGGGTCCTCCACGCCATTACCAGCAGAGTTACCAGAATAGTGAGAGTGGGGAAAAGAATGAGGGATCGGAGAGCGCTCCTGAAGGCCAGGCCCAGCCACGCCCGCCCTACCGCAGGCGAAGGTTCCCACCTTACTACGTGCGGAGACCCTATGGGCCTCGACCACAGTATCCAACCCTCCTGTACAGGGAGAAGTGATGGAGGGTGCTGACAACCAGGGTGCAGGAGAACAAGGTAGACCACCAGTAAGACAGAATGTGTATCGGGGTTATAGACCACGATTCCGCAGGGGCCCTCCTCGCCAAAGACAGCCCAGAGAGGACGGCAATGAAGAGGATAAAGAGAATCAAGGAGATGAGACCCAAGGTCAGCAGCCGCCTCAACGTCGGTACCGTCGCAACTTCAATTACCGACGCAGACGCCCAGAAAACCCTAAACCACAAGACGGCAAAGACACAAAAGCAGCCGATCCACCAGCTGAGAATTCGTCCGCTCCGAGGCTGAGCAGGGCGGGGCTGAGTAAATGCCGGCTTACCATCTCCACCATCGTCCGGTTTAGTCATCCAACAAGAAGAAATGAATATGAAATTCCAGCAATAAGAAATGAACAAGATTGGAGCTGAAGACCTTAAGTGCTTGCTTTTTGCCCGTTGACCAGATAACTAGAACTATCTGCATTATCTATGCAGCATGGGGTTTTTATTATTTTTACCTAAAGATGTCTTTTTTGGTAATAACAAACGTTTTTTAAAAAAGCCTGGTTTTTCTCAATGTGCCTTTAAAGGTTTTTAAATTGTTTCATATCTGGTCAAGTTGAGATTTTTAAGAACTTCATTTTTAATTTGTAATAAAAGTTTACAACTTGATTTTTTCAAAAAAGTCAACAAACTGCAAGCACCTGTTAATAAAGGTCTTAAATAATAAAAATAAATAAATAAATAAATAACACTGTCAAAAGTATTCCAGATTTTTTTCTTCAAGCTGCACCAAAAAGATTAAGAGAAGTTTTTTGAATATAAAGAACAGAAATATATGAGTTCCAAATAATCTGCTTTCAGTACTTTTACTTTAAATAGTAGAGAGGCAGTTAATATTAGTGTAATACATGATTAAGGAAATGCAAAACCAAGTGGAAGATAATGCTACTTGCTATTTTTGAAGCATCTCCCAGTGTATCTGTTCTTCACTACTTGCAGGCATGCACATCTGTTTTTCCAAACTTGCAAAATTATTAGGTCATTAAATATGAAATGTCCAATTTCAAATCAAAAGTATAGTTTATTATATGTAAAACAAGAAGCAGTACAATTAATCAAAGTATGCACCTAAACTATCAGCACAGTTTTGTCATCTTAACTGTAGCTTGCATATGCCAGCAGCGAAGAGGCCTGAAGAGTGAGTGGCAATGAAATCACGAATGGTGTTTTCCACAGCTTGTTGAGAATTGAGTATTTTTCCTTGCAAGAAGTGGTCCAAATCCTGGAAGAAGTCTTAGTCAGTTGATGCAAGGTCTGGTGAATATGGTGGATGACAAAGAGTTTCCAAGTTCAGCTTCTATAGTTTGAGCAGCATTGTTTGTGCGACATGTGGTAGAGCGTTGTCTTGCAATAGGATTGGCCTGTCTCTGTTGACCAGTCTCGACAGCTTAATCGCAAGCATCCTCATCATTTCATCCAGTTGGTTGCAGTAGACATCTGCTCTAATCGATTGACCAGGTTTCATGATGCTGTAGTGAATAATATGAGAGCTAGACCACCAAACAGACACCATTAGCTTTTTTTGATGAATAGTCAGTTTTGGACTGTGTTTCAGCGTTTCATCTTTACTCAACCTTGTGCCAAGCACTTCTGATTGTCAAAAAGCATCCATTTTTCATCACATATAACAGTACAACGTAGAAATGGTTCACCTTTATATTGTGACAGCAAAGAAGGGCAAGCTTCAAGACAATTTCTCTTCTGATGCTCATTTAATTCATGTGGAACCCATCTATCCAGCTTCTTTACCTTGCCCATTTGTTTCAAATGGCCTGATATTGTTGGAATAGTAACATAAAACCTTGCTGCTAATTCATGCATAGGTTGAGATGGATTCGCTTCCACTACAGCTTTCAGCTCATCATTATCCACCTTGGTCTCAGGTCTCCCATGTGGCTTATTTTGAAGATTAAAATCACCAGAACGGAACTTCTCAAACCGTCAATGTACTGTGTGTTCATTAGCCACATTCTTCCCAAACACGTCATTGATATTTCGAGCTGTCTATGCTGCATTGGTTCCATGATGGAACTCATATTCAAAAATAACACAAATTTTTGACTTATCCATGGTTTCACAAAAATTGCTCTAAAAAAAAAATATGAAAGATAATCACAAGCCAAAATGTGCATTTGAAAGACTGAGAATGGGCCGGGCGCGGTGGCTCACGCCTGTAATCCTAGCACTCTGGGAGGCCGAGGTGGGCGGATCGTTTGAGCTCAGGAGTTCGAGACCAGCCTGAGCAAGAGCGAGACCCCACCTCTACTAAAAATAGAAAGAAATTATATGGACAGCTAAAAATATATATAGAAAAAAATTAGCCGGGCATGATGGCGCATGCCTGTAGTCCCAGCTACTCGGGAGGCTGAGACAGGAGGATCGCTTGAGCTCAGGAGTTTGAGGTTGCTGTAAGCTAGGCTGACGCCACGGCACTCACTCTAGCCTGGGCAACAGAGTGAGACTCTGTCTCAAAAAAAAAAAAAAAAAAAGAAAGACTGAGAATGTACCTTCACAATAAAAATAAACAAGTGTCAAAGTGAAATGTCAGAGATATCAACTGTCAAATTTAATACTTAAGAAAACCAGACATTTCATACTTAATAACCTAATAGTAATGCAATCAAACTTTGGTTTTTTTACATAAGTTTGGAAATTCCTCATATGTTAATAATGGCTAATTCTTAGCACCAGCAGAATTTCTTAAATTGAAAAGGCTATTCAGACATAGTTGATCTTTGCTATTGAACAGTGCATACCTTTGTATTTATTATCAGTAATTGTATTTGTTGGTAGAGTTTGGTTTACCTTGAATGTAGTAAACCTAATCTCTGCTTAATTTGGACTGGTAAGGTATATCCTACCCTGAAACAGAAAGCTGTGGAAACAAAACCCTTTGAGAAGATGAAGAATAAAGGAAGCACTGCTCCAGGGATGTGTTTGAGCTTTCTTTGGGTCCTTAAGTGAAAGCTTGAACACTTTATGTCCAAACATTTTCTTTTTAGTATATTCTTATTCATAGACACTGTGGTTAATGAACTTCCATGTTCTGTAACTTTTGTTTATAGGAACAAGGAAAAGTTTTGATCACTTGATATCAGACACAAAGGCTCCTAAAAGGCAAGAAATGGAATCAGGGATCACAACACCCCCCAAAATGAGGAGAGTAGCAGAAACTGATTATGAAATGGGTGAGAAACAAAGTTAATAATTGATCTAGATCATAGAAAGTAAGGTGGGAGAGTACATTAAAGCCATATTTACTTTCCAACCATTTCTTAGAATCATCGGGATGAAATACAGAAACATATGCTCTCTTTTGAAAGATAAGCTCTACAGTCCTTAAATGGACAGTTATCCTGAAACTTGTATGAAAAGTATCATGTATATGATACACAGCATTGTAAATAGCTAGCCAAAACTTTTGTGTAGATGAATAGTAATTCTATATGATGTTTATATTGATATTTTAAGTGTCTACTAAAAAAACTATTGAATTTTAGAAGTAACATTGAAATATATTAGATGAAGTGGTTGTCCAGGTGTTTGATGAACAAAGCTGATAATGTTAATTCTATTTTTTACTGCAGAAACTCAGAGGATTTCCTCATCACAGCAGCACCCACACTTACGTAAAGTTTCAGTTTCTGAATCAAATGTTCTCCTGGATGAAGAAGTACTTACTGATCCGAAGATCCAAGCGCTGCTTCTTACTGTTCTAGTAAGGATTTCCCCTTTTTGAGGGTTGTTTTTCTTCATGTTTTTATTACAATGTACTCTCAGGAGGCCCTTAAATATTAAAATCATAAATGGAACACAGTCTTCTCCTTCTCACCAAAACAGATAACAGTTCAGCCACAAAGTAAACATGTTTGTTTACTTTTTTGCATCTTGGCAGGCTACACTGGTAAAATATACCACAGATGAGTTTGATCAACGAATTCTTTATGAATACTTAGCGGAGGCCAGTGTTGTGTTTCCCAAGGTTTTTCCTGTTGTGTAAGTACCTCCTTTTTTATTCTTTTTGGGGTCTTCCATGGTATCTACTTAGGTTTTTAAGTAGTGTACCTGTCTTTAAGTTAAATGCTTTATAAAGGCTTAGGAAAAATATTACCCAGTAATGTTTACTGGTTGCAAAGAGGAAAAAGTGAGATAGTGTGACAGTGATTTTAGCTTTAAGACAGTGGGTTTAATGGGGACTAAAACTAGTTTTGACCTATTAGGAAAGACATTTTTTAAATCTTTTTGATTTGTTTAAGTGATTGATCTTGATAAGCATTGCTCATTTTCCTTACTTAGGAGCAAACTGTTAGACTGCTATATTTAAATCATGATACCTGTTTGGTTTTCTTTTTAGTAGGGCTTCTGTATTTATCCATAGCTGAGTGAAAACAAAATTGCCCTCCTATTTGGGAGGTGAATTTTCTTCTCTGTTAAAGGCTAAAATAAGGCCAGGCATGGTGGCTCACACCTGTAATCCTAGCACTCTGGGAGGCTGAGGCGGGCGAATTGTTTGAGCTCAGGAGTTTGAGACCAGCCTGAGCAAAAGCGAGACCCTGTCTCTACTAAAAATAGAAAGAAATTATATGGACAGCTAAAAATATATAGAAAAATTAGCCAGGCATGGTGGTGCATGCCTATAATCCCAGCTACTCTAGAGGCTAAGGCAGTAGGATCACTTGAGCCCAGGAGTTTGAGGTTGCTGTGAGCTAGGCTGATGCCATGGCACTCTAGCCTGGGCAACAGAGTGAGACTCTGTCTCAAGAAAAAGGCTAAAATAATATTAACCTAAAAGTGTTCAAATGTAAATAGCCTGAAGAAACTTGGGAAATTCTATTCTGATCTAGGCCTTCTATGTTGTGTCGTTATTTTCCTTTATTTTGGTTAATCACATTTTAAAATTTCAGAGTTTTATATAGTTACGTTTCAGTTATTTTTATTAGTGGAGTGTAGTCAGGTTAGGAATAGTTAATTTTTTCCTAAGTTTCAATTGGATCATATACTCCACCCCCTCCAAACTAGTTTTGCTTTCCTTATTTGATCTCATTCAGCATTTATTAAGCACTGATTTAATATTAAATTTAATTTTAACTGCCTGTGTACATATCGACTGACAGTAGAAAGAAGTAGTCCTAAAGCATGCTAAGTAGCAGACAGAGACAACCTTGTCTTAAGCAAACATTCACTTTATGTGGTTAAACATGGTTATATGACACTATTAGTTGTTTGTTTTTACCACATTTTCCCTGATGACTAAAAACAAAACAAAAGACAAACCAAAAAAAGCCAACACACACACACACACACACACACACTGATTATAGAAAATTTGGAAAATGTAGAAATGCACCAGAAAGTAAAAAGTACTCATCTCCCTTCCATTTTGCCACATTGTTCTTGAGAATATATGTTATGTTTTCCAGTATATATTTTAATTTAATTTTCCTCTAAAATGTTCCTCTGTTGACTTTTATTTCTTTAGGCACAATTTGTTGGACTCTAAGATCAACACCCTGTTGTCATTGTGCCAAGATCCAAACTTGTTAAATCCGATCCATGGAATTGTGCAGAGTGTGGTATACCATGAAGAGTCCCCACCACAATACCAAACATCTTACCTGCAAAGTAAATAAATGTATCGGGAGAAGGATGGTTGAACTTGCTAACATGCGCACTGCTGTAGAATGCACAGACTGCAGAATTCTTTATAAGGGATAGGACTGTTGATATTTTTCTTTCCAAAGGCCATTTTCTGATTCTCAATTATATATTCAATATATTAATAACTGGTTGACAACTTTTTAAAATTAAAATGTGGTTTTATACTGACTATATTTTGAGTAGGTTTTAGTCTGCTTTGACACTCATTCTAAAAAAATGTTTTCAATATGTGCATAGGTTTTATTATATCATCAGCTATACAACTTATTTAATTTTTGTTATGATTAAAAGATGTCTTACTTGTTATAAGAGTGACATTTGATTTGTTGCAGGTTTTGGTTTTAATGGCTTATGGAGGTTTGCAGGACCCTTTTCAAAGGTAAGAAAATATATTTTTTCTAACTTTTGACAAAACAAAAATTTCTATCCACATTAGCGCACCTGCTTTAAAACACACAACATGCTGAACACCAGAACAATAACTCATGATAAGCATATGCGATTTTTATGAAAACTTTTTCACCACAGGATTTTTTCCAAGAGACAGCACCTTTAATATGTTTGTATTTTCATTTTTATTAAAAAAGCCTCAATTTATGCTCATCTTTTCAGAAGGGTATGATAAATCTCTGTAAAACTTTTCTGTCCTTAGTCCTTTATGTATTTGATAGTCTTAATGCACACACTTAACTTGTGACTAGCAAGAAGCATCACCTATGGTTAAAATCTACCTCATGAAAACATTTCTACTTCCAATCTGTTGGATTAGATTCATTCCTCTCTAGATATATCCTCCCTTGCTCCTATTCGGCTTGTTCTTTGATTGGCATTAGTTTTGGTAGTGCTGCATAATATGTGTTTAATTATTTTCTCTATAAATGGTCTTTCTCCAAAATGGTCAAAGTTCCTTGAAGGCAGGACTTCTGTTTCTTCCCTGAACGGTACCTACTGCAGTGTTCTAAGTATAAGGGGTACTATATCAACATGAACTGTCTAAAACTTGTTCCAATTTTAAGAACTGAGTATTTAGTTTATTTCATTTCACTAGTACTGAATGTCCATTGACATGCAAAGGTTGTCACTAAAAAAGTGGACCTGAAGTCACAGAAATAAGTATGTCACACAGAAGTTTTTGTAGTTAGATTGCCAGTAACCCTCTGAGCCCTTCACAGTGTCTCTAGTGAGTGGATATATCCTCATGGCAGTTGGAATGATGATGTTCTGCTCATTTTCTCCGTTTTGGAAAATGGGCTACATATCATTCCTGATGATTGTATTGTCTCAGTATTAAATTCAGTCTGTCTTGTACATGGCTTTCAGAAATTGCAGGCTCATCTGGAAGCTTTAAATGTAAGCTGAACAGAACTCCTAGTTCTGTAAGTCCTGTGGTAGTCTGTAAATGTTACTCCAGATCCCTTTTTTTAATGATCAGTAGTATAAACAAAGGAAGAAAAATAGCAAATTAAGCCCAAAACAAAAATTGAATTAATCTTTTTTGGCTTCAGAGGGAATTTACAAAAACAAAGGAGCTAAAATAATTTCCTATTTTCCATTACAGCAAACACAAATCCCAGACTATGCTGAGCTTATTGTTAAGTTTCTTGATGCCTTGATTGACACGTACTTGCCTGGAATTGATGAAGAAACCAGTGAGGAGTCCCTCCTGACACCCACATCTCCTTACCCTCCTGCACTGCAGAGCCAGCTTAGTATCACTGCCAACCTTAACCTCTCTAATTCCATGACCTCACTTGCAACTTCCCAGCATTCCCCAGGTCAGTAAATATGATCTCTTTATATAACTTTGAGTGATAATATTAAGATACCAACATTAGGAATTCCCTTGTGATCAGTTCATAGAAGATTTTGCTCTTTTTCCTCATGAGATTCACTTTACATTTCTTCTTTACCTTGTAGCTGACTTGAATTTTGTTACTCTATAAAGCTTTCTACTTTCAAACAAGTTGTACGTAAGACAGTGAAATGTTTAGAATGTTCACATAGTATTCCAAGGTTGGTAAGTTTTTGAGAGTTTTGGAAAGAAGAGTGACCTAAGCCACATTACCCTGTAAGTGAACAGAACTATAATTCCTTTACTAGTTATACTAACATTGCCCTAAGGGCTTCCATGTCTCTGATTCAGCATTCTGTATCAAAAAAATACACCAAGTCTGGTAGTACCCCACTTCCCTACCACCAGCAACAACTCGACCAACCTGAAAATCTGGTAGTAAATAACCATATAACAGTCATCTCAAGAAAATAACTTCTTAAAGCCTATAAGCATATTCCATTCTGTAGAGTCACTATTAATTCCAAGTAAGAAAAGTATACCGATTTAAGATGCAACTTAGAGATGAATACAGTGAGAAATAATAGCTAATAGCTTGCGTGAGACTGAGATAAACAAGACAGCAGAGATGGCAAACCTACAGAACTCTGGGTTCATTCAGTGTCAGAGTGAATGGTTTCATACAACTCTGGTCCCAGAGGTGTTATTCATTATAGAACTTAGGCTATTGTGTGTATTATGATGACAGTGGATAATGAAAGTCACGTTTTCTATACAGAAAAATATCCTTCTAAAACGATTAAAATATGAGAAAGTTTTTTTGTTTCAAGTTCCATTATCTGAAAATTTCATGTATAAAACACATGATTCTTTACGAAAAAGTTACTATACATAGTTTTTTTAAGTGTTAGCATGTATTGTCTTTTAAAAAATCAAATGATATAACTATTCTGTGATGTTCAAGATCCATAAGTAGAATGTCTAGCTTATGATCCCAGTTTTACATGACAATTTCCATTTATATAGTTTTGAAGGTTGAAGTTTTGAAGAATTTAACAAGTATGATACCCAATTCATATTATAAACCATTATATAAAATAACTATATATAAGAATTAAGCTTTGGTCAACAACAAATCTTCGGTCAGCAGAGGAAACAAGTTATTCCAGCATTTATTTATCAGTCACCTTACAGGTAATCAATCCTTTTTTCCCACCAAGAAATAAGAGCCATCTAGCCAACTTTTTTCCCCAAATGTCCATGTTTATTTGCCCTCTGCCACTTATTCTCTAGGATAGTGTTTCTCCATGTGTGGTCCCAAACCAGCAGCATCACTGGGAAGCTTTTTAGAAATGCAAATGCTGGAGTTTCACCGAGACCTGCACAAAAAACTCCAAGACTGGGGCCGGCCAATCAGTGTTTTAATAAACATCCCAGGTGATTCTTATGGACACTAGAGTTTAAGAAGCACTGCCTTTGGTCCTGCCCTATTATCAGCATTTCAGCTGCTGAGGCCAGGGCAAAACTTAAAATCTGCCTTCTTCCAGATATCACAGCCACTGAATTCTTTCCTTCCTGCCTCCCCCATAATGAACTCTTAGCATTTTGGAGCTGGGAGACCATACAGATAATTTAATTCTAGGCTCACAATGTTGTGTGCAATGGGGAAACTGAGTTTTTAGAAGAGCTAAGTTAATTATTACACAATGCTTATCTAGAACAAAGGCCTGTGCTCTTTCTACCACATTCATTGCCTTCCATGTATGTCTATCTACTTTCCCTTCCCTTCTTCATTTATTTATTGTTTGTTTGTTTGTTTGTTTCTCCTATTTCTTCTGTCTGCCTTACCTGAAATTCACCAGTTCTTTTCTTCTGTAGAGCTATTTTCTGGGTGGTTGATCACAATTAGAAAATTAGTAGACTCTGTCTATGTTGGTCCTTGTTTGGGGTTGTTTTTTTTTGTTTTGTTTTTTTCTTTCTTTTGTTTTTCTTGGAGACAGAATCTTGGTCTGTCTCCTGGGCTAGAGTGCAATGGTATCATCATAGTTCACTGTAGCCTCAGACTCCTGGGCTCAAGCAATCCTCCTGCCTCATCCTCCCAGCTGATTTTTCTGTTTTTTTATACAGATGGGCTATTGCCCAGGCTGGTCTCCAACTCCTAGCCTGAAGCGATTCTCCCACCTCAGCCTCCCATAGTGCTAGGATTACAGGTGTGAGCTACTACACCCAGCCCAAGTTGTTTTTATTGGCTTTTTTTAACCCAGACTAATTGTTAGGGGGATTTCCACCCATCTTCACCCACCGGTTCCACTCTTCCTATCTCTAAATTGTAGGTCCTTTGGTTTGCCAGATTATTTTGCTACATGTTTTTGAAGAAAGGGTTATCTTTTCAAAAGTAACTTTACTCTCCCATAAAAATCATTTGTATGTCTAAACTGTGGGCTCATGTCCACGAAAGGATCCTATTTATCTAGGTACCATTACTATGTTTTTATGATTTTGCTGTTATGGAATACTTCTTTGTGGTAATAGTTGATACTTTGGATTAGGTCTATTCATATCTTTAGGTTCATGTAATCTTATATTGTTATCTCCTCATTTCTTTGTGGAGTAAAGCTTGCTGATATCAAAGGACTAAAAGCAGAAATGAATCTTATCCAGATTCCTAACTTGATCCAACATTTCAACTTTGCTATTTAGCTGTACAGAAACCAAAATATTTGTTTACCTCCCCTCCTAGTACCCAAGTCCCAGGTTGTAGTGTTTTAAGAAGCTCTGCTGGCAAGGTGGCTTACTCCCATAATCCCAGCTACTGAGGCTGAGATGGGAGGATCAGGACAGGAGCTCATGACCAGCCTGGGCAACATAGTGAGACCCTGAATCTCAAAAAAAAAAAGATGAAAGAAGAAAAATTGCCTGGCATCGTGGTGCATGCCTGTAGTCCCAGCTACTCAGGAGGCTGAGGTGGGGGCATCACTTTAGCCCAAGGGATCAAGATTACAGTGACCTATGGTAGTGCTCTTATAAAAATAAAACACAGTAAAAAAGCCTTGAAATGGAGCATAAGTGTGACTTGCCCAACATTAGCTTGCCCCGAGTCTACTGAGATTTAAGCAGATGAAGGCTCTGTTGCCCTGTTTCAAAAAGCAAAAGTTGCTGATCTACACACAGTCAACCCTTTGCTGCAAATTTTCCATGTTAATGCAATACTCTGCTTTCTACATCTTTGGTACTTAGCATGATCAGTTTACTTAAGCTATATTTTCTTTTGGTCTCCGACATTCTCTGCTAACAAATCAACAAAATAAGAGATTCATGAACTTCCTCCTGCCACAGCATTAGGCATTACTCAAGTAAAAAATTTTGGTGGTACTTCATCAGTTACCAGCTATAAGTCCGAATTTAAAAATATATAAATGATTATCTTCTGAACCCCTCCCTACTAGAAATTAAACTTGGTATCAGTGAAGCCAATGGACTGTACCCAGAATTCAATACATACAAAATCGCATTAACTGTTACCCTTCAGCCAAATGGACATAAAACTTTGGCTCTTCAGATTTTCCCAAATGAGAGCATCCTAAAGAGAATTCATAACATTGACTCTATGATGTATAAGAATATTTCATATTTGATATTGCGATCCTTCTTAGGTTCATTATGGCTGAGCTAGACATGAATTGAAGAACCAGGATTAAAACTACAAAATAGGCCGGGCGCGGTGGCTCACGCCTGTAATCCTAGCACTCTGGGAGGCCGAGGTGGGCGGATCGTTTGAGCTCAGGAGCTCAAGACCAGCCTGAGCAAGAGCGAGACCCCATCTCTACTAAAAATAGAAAGAAATTATATGGACAGCTAAATATATATATATATAGAAAAAATTAGCCGGGCATGGCGGTGCATGCCTGTAGTCCCAGCTACTCGGGAGGCTGAGGCAGGAGGATCCCTTAAGCTCAGGAGTTTGAGGTTGCTGTGAGCTAGGCTGACGCCACAGCACTCACTCTAGCCTGGGCAACAAAGTGAGGCTCTGTCTCAAAAAAAAAAAAAAACAACAACTACAAAATAAAATCTATCTACCTTAAGCAGTTGATGGGACTTTCTTTTGCTTAAGCCAAAGCCATGAGTGGTTTTCTCAGCTGATGAGCAAAAAAGTTTCTTTTAAAAGTCATATTGTATCTAACGTGTTCCCAGATGAAAAAAAAAAAAATCATATTGTGAATGCTTTATAACCATTTCATTTCAAATAAACATTTCAAGTGCAGTCTCTCTGCATCCTCTTTAGATATTAAAGGGCAAGTATATTAGAAATAAAAATCCAGATGGAGTTATATGGACTTATTAAAAAGAAATTAGACCCATTTCCAAAATATTAAAATTTAATTTATATTCTATCAGGATTTCCTAATATTTTCCATATTGTAATTTAATTCAGTAAACGTTTGAATATCTATTTTGTAGTTGTATTTTAGGCACTCTGGAGCATTTAAAGATGAGAAGCAGTGCTGGGCAGCAGGGGCTTCACAGTTTCTGCCCATGAGTCTCAGTACTGGGTTTTAAGCTAAAGTCATTATTTCCTTCTGATCCATGTTGTTCAACAAATTCTAAGTATACACAAGTTTTTGATTTTAAGTACAAGATTAATGCTATAAGTGCTCTGTAAAAAAATAACAAAAATTTAGATATTTATCCTATAGATATACATTGTTTAATATATGCAAGGGACTCTGTTAGACCCAGGGAAGCAGAGGAGCAATAGGGCCTGCCTCCAGTAGATTTCAGAATGGTTCAGGCGGTAAAGTGTCCACATATAACTATTTTGACCTCTTTTGTGATACTTTATATACCTCGTACTGTAAGGTATTCTGATAGTTCGAAGGGACATTTGTATGGAAGAATCAGGTAATAATTATGGCAAAAGTTTTATAACATATTTTGACCTCAAATGTGAGAGGTATGTGTTTTGTTTTGTTTTTTTTTAAACAAAAACAGGTAAACCTGTGATCTATTTTAAATGTCTTTTTACTAGGAAAAAGTCTTTTTCTTTGATCAGCTCATTTTACTATTTATATTGGAAGATGAGGTATTTTTTAGAACAAAGACATACTTAGTGTTTTTATTTTTGTTTTGAGACAGTTTCACTCTGTTGCCCAGGCTAGGCCCTGGCGTTAGCGTAGCTCACAGCAACCTCAAATTCCAGCACTCAAGTGATCCTCCTGCCTCAGCCTCCCAAGTAGCTGGGATTACAGACATGTGCCACCACGTCCTGCTAATTTTTTCTATTTTTAGTAGAGAGGAGGTCTCGCTCTTGCTCAGGCTGATCTGGAACTCCTGCTCACCTCGGCCTCCCAGAGTGCTAGGATTACAGGCATGAGCCACCGGCCCGGCCTTTAATTCTTAATTTAAACTAAAATTCTTAATTCTAATACAAATGGTAAATAAGTTATCTACAGAATTGTAAATTCCACCATTTGTTTACAGATTATAATATTTAGGAAATTAACGTTCAGAGTTTAGTAATTAAAACCAAATTCCTTTTGAAAACTAAGGAACATCATAATTATCCATTATCTAATCATGCTTCACCCTTTTTTTTAAATCTTATCAGCATCACTCACTTTTGTTTTTTTCTTCCATTCTGTGTCTGTGAAGCTTCTCTGCCTTGCTCTAAATCAGCAGTTTTCATGCAGCTGTTTCCTCATCAAGGTACTCTTTACTTTCATCATCTTTGCACGAAATACTGCTTACCCTGCACTTGTCTTGGACACATGGCATGAGACTTCACTCACCAGTCCCTGTGAGCTTAGTCTGGCTTAGGCACCTGAGAAACTTGTGAAGGCACCACTTTATAGGGTCTGGATGCTTACTGGAACTGCGGGGCCCGAGTATGTCCCGTCTTGGTTACGGAGCTGCTGTTACCACCCTGAATGCTGAAGATGCCATCCCTGCCCTATACTAACAGGGGCAGGCTAAAAAGAAACTCAAGGGGAAGTTAATACAGAAAAACCAGCATATGGTTTGAAAAGGAAGATTTTTTTTTTCTTTTAGCTTAAAAAATATTTGTTTTCCCCAATATAAAGTCAGCCTCTTCTGTAGAAATTAAAGCTGGCTGTCTGCCCTTATCACCTGTGTTTAAAAAATGGAATATGATCATTAGTTAGCTCTAAGGACTAAGAAGAAAAAATATGATACACTTATGTCTAATTTATAAAAGATACCTTTTTTCTTTTATTCATCTGTGATTATACAGAAAGATTAGACCTAAGCAGAGAAAGAAGTATTAGCAATTGATAAAATTCCACTAAATTTTTAAAAATTCTTATAATTTTATATATCAAGGTCAAAATAAAAATATTTCTAAATACATCTCTGTGAATATATTTACTTAAGAACAAGCCATAGTTATGTTTTCTTCTAAGACACTTTATTATATTTTATGCTTATTTACATTAGCTTCAGTAATTTGATAAATTCTATCATAAAACGCAAGCCCTGTGCATTTGTTCTAGAACTTTTCAGTATATCACCTGGTTTTTTTTATTTCAAGTATTAGGAGCATCTTAATTTATGTAGTAATTATTTTATCTAGGTGTAAAAATTCTTCACATAGGTTATGTTATCTGAGTCTTCTAACAGTCCTTTGAAATAGGCAAATCTGCTGTTATCCTTAATTGCCAGATTGGGAACTAGAACCAAATAAGAGTTGTGATCTAACCAAGACTCAAACCTGGGTCTTCTGACATGCTACATATATTTGCCTTCTCATATATGCAGTAAGAGTTTTCTGATGTTTGCCATGTTGCATGTGTAATAAACTAAGCAATGCAGAGACAGGTAGCCTACTAGTGTTCCTATGCAGGTGGTGGGAAATTTGGGTTATTATCAGTCTAACATTTTTGTAGTACAACTTCTCATGAATTACCTAACCCCTTTTTCCTCAAGTTCACAGGAGCTAAAAAGGATTTATTTCTTCTATTATTTCATGAAAATGTTAGATTCTAGTTTGGGAAAGTGTTCCAGTTTGGAAACCAAAAGTGTTTAAAAAATAGGTGATTAAAAATATTTGTCAAGCTGCATCTGTATCACTAGTTGGCAAAGTAAACCCTGATACCTGCCTTCAAGGAACTCATGTTCTGTCTAGCAGGGGAGATGAACATATAACTTAAATAACAATAATGTAATCTAATCATTCTTTTCCCCACTCACTCAATTCACTAAATTTTGGCCAATCACACCTATTTAGGATTTTATTTTTATGAAGCATAATGCTGTTCATACACTACTATAGAGAATTTCCAGCTTCTCCTGCCCCTGCCTGTTTGTAACTGGCTGCATGTTTGACCCACAGCATATCTGTGGGGGAATTTAAACTAGCAAATCAGGTCCACAGAAGTTTTAGCTTTATTTCCCTCAAGTGGTAGCCTCTGGATTTCTGTTAGTCGCCTCATGGGTTTTTGCTTTTGTACCCACTTAGGGCCAGAAGGGAAAGGGAAAGCCAGCAGTGCTTCAGGGACAAAACAGAGACCAGAATGCAAAGCTTCAGAGAGGCTTTCATGAAAAGTATAGCACTAGGCCTTCTCACTAACTTAAAATATAGCATGTACCAATGCAGGATGGATTTTGTCTCCAGTGGAGCAGTCTGGCTGATAATCTGAATTTTTCCTATAGGATGTTGAGATGAAGTCCTTTACCAGCTCCTAGAGAGATTTCTAGATTTAATTTTAGAGGGTAAAAACAAAGAATGCTGCCAAAATTCCCAGAAGTAAGAATTATGCTTAGAAACTTAAATGCCATGATCATTTGGTTTCATTTCTTTTTTTTTTTTAAAAAGACCAAGTCTCACTCTGTTGCCCAGGCTAGAGTGCTGTGGCATCAGCCTAGCTCACAGCAACCTCAAACTCCCGGGCTTAAGTGATCTTCCTGCTTCAGCCTCCCCAGTAGCTGGGACTACAGGGATGCACCACCGTGCCCGGCTAATTTTTTCTATTTTTAGTTGCTCAGCTAATTTTTTTCTATTTTTTAGTAGAGACAGAGTCTCACTCTTGCTCAGGCTGGTCTCAAACTCCTGATCTGAAGCCATCCTCCCACCTCAGCTTCCCAGAGTGCTAGGATTACAGGCGTGAGCCATGGTGCCTGGGCTGATCATTTGGTTTCATACTAACTTGGCTCTTTCAAGATGCTGTATTTTGGTGTAAATATATGCATTTTTAATTTTTTTAATGACCCTCCAAGATTTTTATGTCAATTTCTCCTTTGATCCTTATAGTAAAAACATCTTTGCTGTGGAGTTGAACTTAGGAATCACATACATTACTTGTAGGTGACTTATAGAGTTGAGTCAGTAAGTAGGAAGAAAACACACATTCAAAAACAAGAATTGAGATGAGAACTGAATTTGAAAGTAGAAGTAGAACATCAACCTTTCACATAGCGTCGAAGCTTTTGGTTATGAGTGACAGGGCTAACAAGTCAGTCAGACTCTACCATTTTTAATTAACGTGTTCATGAGGAAGAAAATTGGAAAATTCAGAAAAATAGAAGAAAAAAATCACCCATAATCCTATCACTCAAAGATAGATAATCAGTGTTTATTACCATTTGATGAATCTCCCTCCAGTGTCTTTTTTTTACATAGTTGAGGTCATAATACATGAACAACTTTATAGCTTTTTACACTTAACCTTTAGCAAAATACAAATAAGGCTTTTAAGTTTTTATTTTGAGGTTTGAGAATTATTTACTTAACAAAACAGAAAGTCGAATGTTCTTAGCACTTCTTTGATTTAATCTACATGACTGCAGTTTATGTAACTTTATTTCATAAGACTACCACTGAGCAGGCCTTTGTGCCCAAGCAGAAAAATTGCCACCTTACGGCCGGGCGCGGTGGCTCACGCCTGTAATCCTAGCACTCTGGGAGGCCGAGGTGGGTGGATCGCTCGAGGTCAGGAGTTCGAGACCAGCCTGATCAAGAGCGAGACCCCGTCTCTACTAAAAATAGAAAGAAATTATATGGACAACTAAAATATATATATACAAAAAATTAGCCGGGCATGGTGGCGCATGCCTGTAGTCCCAGCTACTCGGGAGGCTGAGGCAGTAGGATCGCTTAAGCCCAAGAGTTTGAGGTTGCTGTGAGCTAGACTGACGCCACGGCACTCACTCTAGCCCGGGCAACAGAGTGAGACTCTGTCTCAAAAAAAAAAAAAAAAAAAAAATTGCCACCTTACAATGTAATGGCTATTTTCCCCTCAGAGTGAGCCAGTCTAACGGTTGCAGGTTGCAAGGCGGTACCAAAGGTAGACGCAAGAAGGAGCCCTAGGGTGGGAGATCAGCAGAGCGTTACCGAGCCTTCCCAGTGGTCGTCCGTGCTGTATGCCCTTCCTGATGGCCAGCTCCAAGTTGTTTCAAACCTTTGTCTTACTAAGGTTCTAGTTTTGCCTGAATCTTATTTCTTAGTAAAGAAATAACCCCAAGATAAAGAACTACTGGACGAAACTTGCAGGCCACCTGCTAACCTAAGGAAATGGAAGAACAAATACACTGACAAGTTCATGATAATTTCAGATAGAGAACACCAGAGAGGGAAAACATTTTTATCTTTTCTGCTAAAAACATGGTATTACCCCCTACAGATCAGGGGTTGCGTGCATTTGGGCTCTGAATTATAAGGATCCAGCTATTACATTTTAAAATAGAAGCATTCAGAGTTCGAGACCAGCCTAAGCAAGAGTGAGACCCAGTCTCTGCAAAAAGTAGAAAAATTAGCCAGGCATGGTGGTGTGCACCTGTATCCCACCTGCACAGGAGGCTGAGGCAGGAGGATCCCCTGAGTCCAGGATTATGAGGTTGCAGTGAGCTACAATGGTGCTACTGCACTCTAGCCAGGGCAACAGAGCAAGACCCTGTCCCTTAAAAAAAAAAAAAAAAAAGAAGAAGAAGAAGAAGACACATTCAGTTCAACCAATATTTATTGAAAATAATTTTTCAATTTATAGAAAAAATAATCAACTAGACTTTATAGAAAAATGAAAATGAATAATAAATGATCTTAACCCTTCTATACTCTGATAGAGGAAATAAGATACATATACAAGTTGTGATAGTAGAGACAAAAAATAAATATAAAAACAAGAAGGAAGAAAATTCTAACAGGAGACAGAAGAATGCATCATGAAGGAAATAGAGATGAGAAACAATATGGGTTGTAGAGATAAACAAGACAATTGAAAGAGCCTGTGTAAACATACACCACAAAGAAGTTAAAGGCCCATTCAGGAGACTATGAGCGTCCTTCTTTCTGTTTTGTTATTTCTTTTTTTAAATAGCTCTGGAGAAGATGCAAATGAATATACAGAAGAGAATAAAAATTGTCCAGAATTCAGTTACACAGGGAAAAAGTTCTCTGAACGTTATGTATTTTCTTCTATTCATCTTTCTATGCATATGATTAGATGAGAATAGAACAGATTCATGGTGCTGGTTCAGCTCTGCTTGGTTCCTGGAGAGATGTTGCTGATGTTTTTGACTCTGCACTCACATTCCTAGCCCATTGCACATGTGTGTGAACAATCACTGACAAATGCCCCTGTTCCTTTGATAAGTTCAATAGAACACATCTCTGCTGAGCCTGTGTCAGTCAGGCCACGTGCTTGTCAGTGCCTGACACTCTGCATTGGATTCAGGGGTGGATCCAAGGATGTGTGGCTTCTAGAGAGAGGTGATCCCAAATTCATTTTCTGTTTTTGAACCAACAAATAGTTGGGTGGCTCTCTGTACATGTGTACCTTTTCTGTAACATAATGATTACTTCTTGACTTGAAGTATTACTTTCTGTCCAAAAAGGGAAATTTTTCCATTCTCAGATTTAATGATTATTTGAAAATTCAAATAGCACAGATAAGAATAAAATAAAAATTACCTGAAATCATGCCATTCAGAGATAAAATCTTTTGGCAAATGTTCTCTCAGCCTTTTTTTTTTTTTTTTTTTCCTCTGTATATGAGTATTTTTTTCCTACTCTAAAAATTATGGTCATCTTTCTCTATCAGTAAATATCAATTAATAATTTACATTTTGATACAAACTGCTAAAATGGTCTTCAGCTATTTGCTCTCCCACCGATAGTTATGCCAGAAGTGGATATAATCAGTCTAATTTGGGGGATAGATTTTGTTGACATGTAACTAAATAGAAAAGTACCCAAATCATGATTTTATGGTTTAATGAACTTTAAGAAGTAAACACACTTGAAAATCCTGCATCCGGACCAAGAAATAGAACATTACCAGCAGCCCAAGAAGCCACCCTCAGTCACCACTTCCCCAAGGGTAACCACTACTCTGTTATCTGATTTGTACTCTTTACTAATCTGGTGGGTAAAAAATATCTTGTTTTTGTTGCTGATTACTTTTCTGAAGTTACTACTTAGAATATTTATAAAATTCATTGTAAGGCCTAGATTTTGGAGGTTTAATCTTCTCTATGAGAGAAAAAATGGCATCTGTTTAAGCTTGTAGGATGTGAAATGACTGGCCATAGTTGAAAAGAAGAAACAAGGATTCTGTAATATGACCTTTGTGATATATTATTTTCTCAGTAAATGCTTGAGTTCCTTTGGGACAGGCACTGTGATTAAAAAAATAAAAAGCATCTGCCTTTTCTTTGAAATGACAAATTTGCTGGAAAGATCAGTGCCTTCTGCTGCTGGAGAGAATATTCTTTTTATGAACATGAGTAAGGATATGTGGCTAGAAGCTGACCTCTGCTGGAAGTTTCTGATATGATTTGGAGGAAAGAGCTCTGATCTTCCCTGGTGGCTGCTAGCTTTTCATTCATTGCAAGCCTGCCTGCCTCTAGCTTCCCCTTGCAACTTCTCCTTTCTCTTTTCCTTATGCTATTTTCTGCTGTGATAGCAAATTTTGCCTAACAAAATATGGGGCTTTCTGTGTGACAGGGCCTTTGTAAACATTCTAACAGTTGACTATGAAGATGAAACGTGCAAAAACAATTCGCCAGGTTGTATCTCATATACAAATACAGTCATGCGCAGCATAACAACGTTTCAATGATAGACCACATATAGACGGTGGTCCCATAAGATTATAATGCTGTATTTTTACTGCACCCTTTCTGTGTTTAGATACACAAATACCACTGTGTTACAATTGCCTACAGTACTCAATACAGTAACATGCTGTACAGCTTTGTCGCCTAGGAACAATAGGCTATACCGTCTAGACTAAGTATGTAATAAGCTATACCATCTAGGTTTGTGTAAGTACACTCTTTGATGTTCGCACAATGACAAAATTACCTAATGGCCATCATTTCTCAAAATGTATTCCCGTTGTTAAGCAACACATGACTTTAAATGAGATTCAGTCCTGGGACTAAACACCGGAAGAGAGGGAGTAATTGGTTGCTGTGTTTCTCTCCAGGAATTGACAAGGAGAACGTTGAACTCTCCCCTACCACTGGCCACTGTAACAGTGGACGAACTCGCCACGGATCCGCAAGCCAAGTGCAGAAGCAAAGAAGCGCTGGCAGTTTCAAACGTAATAGCATTAAGAAGATCGTGTGAAGCTTTCTTTCTTTCTTTTTTTAAACCAACTTAACATGGGCTCTTCACTAGTGACTCTTCCCTAGCCTTGCCCCATCCCTCCATGTTGTGATGCTGCACTTCCTGTTTTATAACAAACCCATCCGGTCTGCCATGTTGCCAGATGATCAACTCCCGAAGCATTGCCTAAATTTAATGCTGCTTTTTTTTTTTCTTTAAGTTTTTTTCCTTCTACTTTTGGCGTGTATCTGGTGTATGCAAGTGTTCAGAACAACTGCAAAGAAAGTGGGAGGTCAGGAAACTTGAACTGAGAACATCCCAACTGTGAGAGGATGAGAGCGAGCGCTGAATCCTAACCACTAGACCACCAGGGAGCGACAATTGTGAGAGGATGAATTCTTGAATACCGCTACTACAGGCGTCTATGAAAGCCATTTGCACAGAGCTCTGCCTTCTCTGGTTTCCCCGTCTTCATATAAAGTGTTAGTCTTATTTACACACTTTTCAAGATAGAAGTTTATGGGAAAAATAATATTATAACCCCAGTATGCTTAATCTTTTAGCTGTGGACTTTTTTTAACCTTATAAATCTGAAAGAACCATAGAGGTCAAGCCTCAGTGACTTGACACCGTAAAGCCACAGGTGAGGTACTTTGGGGGGCGGGGGATTTAGTATTTTGTAGTGGATTCTTAAGAAATACTAACACTTGAGTATTAGCAATAATGACAGGAAAATAAGCGTGACCACATCTATCTTAACCTTACTGAATTAAATCTACAGGTTCTGAGGCCTTATCCAAACTCAGTCATCCAAATTAGTTTTTTTCTCTCCAGTTGATTATCTTTTAATCTTTATGCTAAAAGTGGTTTCTTTGTTTTTGTGTTTTGTAAGCCAAAACTATACTAAGTATAGTGGTTATACATTTTTCCCTCTTCTTCCTTTTTAAATAATTCTGAGCAGGGTAATCAGTGAACAAAGTGTTGAAAATTGTTCCCAGAAGGTAATTTTCATAGATGTTTACATTAGCTCCACAGAAAAATGGAATGGTACGTGACATTTAGAGTAGCTGATACTTTTGTTAAATAATTTTCCATGAAACATAGAGTATGGTGTATATTATCATAAATTTCTTTGATAAGATATATTTTAAAATGTCTTTAATTTTCCCACTCCCCTCCAAAAAATCAGGAATCTCTTTAGCAAAACATTTGGGTTCTATATTATAGAATTACATCCAATCACTGTGAAAAGACTGGTGAGCCTGCATTAGTATGACAATAGGGGGCCTTAGAGTTGCTGCTACACTGAATAGTATGGATTATCTTGGCGTTGGAATTTCCATAGTAATGCAGATCCAGTTTCTCTGTGGTACCTGCAGTGTGCAAAATAATTTGACTTTAGTATCTGGATATTCCAATTTAGAATGAATGAAACCATATTTATTACAAAAGATATCCCCCTACTCCCAGGTTCCCTTTGTATGTTAAGATATAATGGCTTTGGGAGGGGAAAAAAGAAACCTAGGGGAGAGGGGAGTTTCCTGTAGTGCTCTTCACTAGTGGATTTCAGTAAATTCCACAGCTAACTCAATAAAAAATGGTACATTTAAGTGTTCTGATTTTAATAATATAACACATTTCACATTTATCCACACAGTAACAATGTAATATGTTAATGTAAATAAAATTTCTTTTGATATTCAGAAATAACAAGAACTTAATTTTTTTAATTTGTTTACAGTCCTGGGAAAAGTAAAAATCATTTGCCAAAATAAAAGAAAAAAAAACACCTTAGTGTTAATAGTGATTTTAGCATAGAATTGTTGGAAAATATTAAAGACAGGTGCAATTAACTAAATGTTTGTTTTTAACTGTTTTAGAGGCTGCATTAGAAGAAAGTGTTTGTAATAACAGAGCAACAAAGGAGGTAAAGAGAGATTAGAAGTGAGTTTAGAAACAGATCAGCAACCTAGTGCCAAGAATGCCAGTATCTTTGCTCTTCTCACAGCTCCCTGCTTCCAGAATAGGTGGCACAGCTTCTCGGCTCCTGGCATAGCTGGCAATGTGAGCCTTTAGTAGTTTTGGTTCAGTGTTTTTCCTTTTCGTTTGTTGGTTTGGTGCATATGATGGTGGGTGTTATGCTATTTTGCTTCTCCCATCAAAATACAGAAACTTCCAAAAGTTTACTGTTAAAAAATATTGATCTTTCCATTAAAAGTTTACCAAGGTATGCTATTTTGTACCTCATGAAATGGTCAACATTGTACAAATCAAAATTGAGCCGCCTTTGAACAGCAAAAATAATTTTGACCAGTACATCGTAGGAATTTGAAAACATACTAAGGTTTAGGTTTTACCTTGTTCAGAGAACTTCCAACTTTTGAGGAAAACCTAGCTTTCCAAATAACTAAAATGGACATGAGTTAAATCTCTCCCCATTATGTGTCTCCTGAGAAATGAAAGATTTTTTTTTTAGTTCTCATCCCTGTAATCTACAAAAGAAATTCTCAAGTTCAGAGCAAGTTGCCCATTTTGTATAATTTGATGTAAGCTCTGCAAAGAACATTGTAAGTAATTTGTTTTGGGTTTGTGGATATTTCCCCTCACTTTTTAAAGAGGAAAACAGTAACTCAGTCATGTTTTTGTCTTGCATAATCTACCTGTTATCACCAGTGCCCCTCCTGTCCTAAGGGCGTGCCCTTGTTTGCCAGGATCAAGGTGCAGTTCACTGGCTCAGAGGGGAAGTGGCCAGGGCTCTGTCTTCCATTCACCCAGCGCCTGCTCGGGGCGGAGCCTGGTGCCGAGGACACCACAGTGGACGGTCAGCTCCACCCCGGTGGACCAGTGTCCCAGTGGGAAGACAGAGTGCAAGCCAGCAACCCTCCCAGATTTATAGGTTTTCAGTTTCATTTTGGGTTTTTTTTTTATTATTATTATTTTGGTTTTGTTTTTAATTTTTTTGGTTTTGTTTCTACATCTCCCCTCCCCCCACCCCTCCCCCCCCCCCCCCCCGCATAATGAGGCATGTCTTATTCAATGTTATGCAATGGACTATATAAAAATTCACTCTTAGTGTCAGCCACACAATTTTTTTTAATGCAGTATATTCACCTGTAAATAGTTTGTGTAAAATTTGACAGAAAAGTATATTTACTACACTGTAAATACATGTGATGATATATTGTATTATTTTGCTTTTTTGTAAAGCAGTTAGTTGCTGTACATGGATAACAAACAGAAATTTGATTATTCTCGTGTTAGTATTGTTAACTTCTTCCTGCGACTGCGTTACATCATTTAAAGAAAATGCTGTGTATTGTAAACTTACATTGTATATGATAACTTACTCTCCCTTCCATTCGGGCCTAAACTTTGGCAGTTCCCTTGTCTACAACCTTGTTAATATTGTAAGCAACTGTACGCCAGCAGGAGAAATACTGCCCAACAGACAAAATCGATCATTGTAGGGGAAAATGGTAGAAATCCGTGTCAGATCATTGTTGTTCCCCACCCCATTTTCCTCCTTGTGTATGTACTCCCTCGTCCCCCCCCTTTTTTAAGTAAAATGTAAATTCAATCTGCTCTAAGATGTGAGGAGTTATTTACTTTCTTCACATGCATCAAGCTCGGTTTCTCGCTTCCCCCCACTTCTCCCTGATCTTTTGAAACATTACGGCCATTTCCTTTCTCTTAAGGATGTTTTTTGGGTCTCCTCCTTCCCTCAACCCCATGGGAGAGATCTTTCTATTTCCAGAAACTCTCTAAACTAAAAGTAAAATGATTTTGTTGAAATGCTCTTTTAGGGCATGCTACATTCAGGGGCGACTCTATTCTCTGGGAGAGGTTGACTTCTTTTAAAAGAAGTAGCCAGCCAGAAACGGCAGAACACCCGAGATTGACCACTTTTTAGCTTCACTCCTCCAGAATCTTCTGAGACTATATATGTGTAAACAGTGTAAACCACCTCCCCTGGCTCCGCTGCCCCCGATTTTATTTTTTCATTTACCTCATTCTGTGGGCTCCCTCCCTGCTCCCGATGGAGAAGGAATCCAGCCTAGACCATGTGGTCAGGACAGAGCTGTCCCCAAACACAAGGGTGACAGTGTCTGACACGCAGCAGACACCTGCAGGTCTGAGGCAAGTGCTGGTCTGTTTATGGGCAGGCTGGGAAGGCAGGAGAGAGCTTGCTAGTACTCTGGTCCCATCCCAAACCCTAGAGGCAAACTCCAGGGATGGGGTCCTGGCGCATTGGGATGGGGGGGCAGGCGGTACGTGTTTGAAGCAATTTCATGGGGCACCCAGTGGTTTAAACACCACTGGAGTAAAGAATTGAAAACTCAGATACTGCAAATAGCTGTCTTTTCCCTGTGGCCTAAAGCATCTTACTCAAAACTCAGGATGTCTTTGCAGGAATGACCTAAATCACACCTCTCCACTCCTGGACAACAAGATCCTTGAGGACACGGACCATGTCTTATATTTTTTATGGGCCCCTGTGCCCACTATGTGCCTGCACTGGGCTTTGCTCTCTGGGACACTCCCAAGCTAGTCTGGGGATTCTGAACTGCCTGGCCTGAGAGTTGATTCCTGCGGGGGTTCGGGAAGGGCTGGAAGAATAGTAAAAACTTAACCCACAACCAGGTGGTAGCATCTGTATTCCTTTTTCCAGAGAGTAGACCATCCCCCCCACCCAAGGTAAGCCCCTGGTGGTGGCAGGCATCTGTGGCATTTACCCTCGTTCCTGGTTCTCCCTTGGATTCTACCAGTAACGCTGCTTAGCCTGCTCACTGCTCGACACCACAGCCTCTGACACAGCCCCATGCAAACTCTATGAGGGGCAATTAATGGCCCCGAGTAATCTGCCAGACCTGTCTTGATTAGAAAGTCACTCTTCATACTGAAATGAGTTCCGTTTAGTTTAAGACTCCTTTAGCTGCCAATTTAAAAGAAGCCCTTTTGCAATGTTGATTATGTTTCTATAAATATTAGAACCATACTATAGCAACATAGTCGCTGTTGGTTTGAATCTCTCACGTTTTGTTCTTGTGGAAGTGCTGGCTAATGGTAAGTGGAAATTTCATAATATAACATGGAATTGTGATCTTCATCAATAGGTTTAGCTTTTTAAAAAAGTACCTTCTAAAAATCAATTTATACTGTGTGTGCACGTACATATATTACGCATATATGTAAATATATGCCTATGTGTATGCATATTTCAAATTTCCAGAGCAGCTTCATACATTTTTACCTAAATTGGGCCAAATTACTTTGTGTTTTTTTAATCTCTGAAAAGTCATACAGCAAAATAATTCTAGGTCTTTCCCCATGTCCTTATGCTGGGAATCCAGCTAACAGCGATAAAGAGAAGTAAGCGTCTGGGGTTACAGGGTTCAGAACTTCCCCCACCGGGGCCACTTCCTTGATAAAAAAAAATAGTGAAGTCAGCCGGTTGGTGGCTCATGCTTGTAATCCTTGCACTGTGGGAGGTAACGGTGGGAGGATCGCTTGAGGCCAGGAGTTTGAGACCAGCCTGGGCAACACAGGGAGGCCCCGTCTCTACAAAAAATTAAAAAATTAGCCGGGCATGTTGGCACGTGATTGTAGTCCTAACTACTCAGGAGGCTGAGATGGGAGGATCACTTGAGCCCAGGAGTTCAAGGTTACAGATAGCTATGATGGCACAACTGCACTCCAGCCTCACCAATGGACCAAGACCCTGTCTCTGGAAAAAAAAGTCACACTGGAATCTTAATAGGGAGGGCCCTTTCCTGCTCAGACGTTCAGAGAGCATTGCTCAACGATATTTTTAAGAGAAGAAAATGTCGACGAATGTATCCTCAGCTGATCGTACTCTTTTTGTTTAAAGAAACATTTTTCGTTGGTTGTAACTGTGGAAACAAGAAAGCTTGGCCTCTGCCCTTTTTCAGCTCATGATTTAGTGGAGAAAACAGCCACATAAACAGTGACCACAGTGTCCAGAGGTATGGACAGAGTTCTTGGAGGGTCGCAGAGTGACTGGCAGGGCTGGACTAAGGAGTTGGATCTTGGAAAATGACCAAGAAGTTTGTCCAGGTGGAGGTGTATGTCCAGTGAGTAGCTGAAAGTAGGGTTTGGGAGTTTTTAGTGTGCAGGAGGCAACTGAGGCTGTGGACAGCCTGGCCCAGAGAGGGCAAGTAGCATAGACGTGCTCGGGCGGAAAGCAGCACACCGCAAAGGAGACTGGCTTGCTGTGCTCTTATTTTCCTCCATTCTCCCATCCAGGTACTGACCAGGCCCGACCCTGCTTAGCTTACGAGATCAGACGAGATCGGGCGTGTTCAGGGTGAGGGTGGTATGGCCGTAGAATATTTTCCTCCATTCTTTTGTCTCACTTCGGGGAATGCAGCCTAGTTTTCTACATTTAAAATGTATAGGAAGACATGCCTTAGCCCCAGACCACAAAAATAGTGGCACTTTTTCTATCCCAGAAATTCTAAAGGTTTGAGTCTGGCCCAACATCTACGTAGAATGAAATATTGATGGTGAAGGATGCTCCCTTACCGACTTGGCCATTTGTGGATGGAAGGCAGAAAGAAATTAGGTGATCTATGCCTTAATCGAAAACTCCACCACCGCCACTGATACTCATGTGTAGGATTCTACAAGAGACCAGAGAAAAATCACTTCTAAAATACCAAGTCTTTCTGAGTTTGCAGTTGTCAGTCAGCAAACAATTACTGGGCACTTTGTTTTCACGAAGTACCTCGAGCCTCAGCGCGTCTTAGAAATGCTTTCTGATCTCCTACCTGCTATGACAGCTTCTTATTACAATGTTGTGATCATCAACTATCTTCCTATCTTCCTGGTTAGACTGTGGGCCTTCCAGGTGTAGGAACCACACTTTGCTCAAAGGTGCTCAGTAGCCCAGGCGCTATGGCTCATGCTGTAATCCCAGCACTTTAGAAGGCCTGAGGCTGGAGGATTGCTTGAGTTCATGAGTTTAAAACCAGCCTGGGCAACACAGAAAGACCCCATCTCTATAGAATTTTTTCTTTTTAAATTGGCTGGGTATGTGCTTGTAGTCCCAGGCACTTAGGAGGCTAAGGCGGGAGGATCACTTGAGCCCAGGAGTTGAGGGCTGCAGTGAGCTATGATGACACCACTGTACTCCAGTCTGGGTGGCAGACCAAGACTCTGTCTCTTAAAAAAAAATGAAATGGTGCTCAGTAGATGGTTGTTTAGTAACACATAAGGCTCTATGTTGTCAGAGAACTATATAAATAGAATAAGAGGAAAAAGGACCCTATTCACAATGGCAACCCCAAGGCAAAATCCCTAACAAAGTAGAGGTGACCTGTGTAATAAAGTCCTATTAAAAAGTCTAATCCAGACTTTGAGATTTCACAGATCCGTAAAATTTCCAAGATATATTTCAACTTATGCATTTAGAAACAAGAAAACAATATCTAACATAGGTTTTTATAAAAAGAAAGGCCATTTCAACCCCAAAAGAGTAGAGAGGGAGGGAATCTCAGGAAAAAGTATAGCTCTTTAAAAGGAATGAATAAAAGTCACTGTGTTATCCTATTTTTCTCCCGTTGCTGCTGATTCAGTCCACACGGCGCTGCTCAGCAGACAGGCGCCTGAGGGGCGGGACAGAGCACAGTCCCGGGTGGGGAAACTGAGTACTGTCACGTGGTGCCAGTTCTTCCCAGATGAATGCGCTGGTTACCACAATTCCGATCAAGACCCCAACAAGAAGAGAGCGTGTCCAGACAAAATGCCCCTAGAGTTCACCTTGTAGAACAAACAAGAGAGCGTGGCTAAGAAAGGGGAGAAAAGAGGGTAGCTGGAAACTTTCCTTACTAGATAGTAAAACATTGAAATTTTACAATATTTAAAACTTGATAATGGTAATTAGACTAGATAAGTAGAATGGAAAAGGCTAGGAGATCCAGATTATGCTTTGGTTAAAAAAAAAAAAGAAAGCATGAGTAACCCCCAAATTTTATTGGCTTCAAAGCCAAAAAAGCTATTTCTTACCCTCCCTACAGGCCCGTCGCTGGCCGGCAGGAGGATCCGCTCACCTGCCCACCCCATTTCTAGGGGCTCCAGAGTGTGTGATCAGCCGTCACCCCGAATAGCCG
This sequence comes from Eulemur rufifrons, assembly GCF_041146395.1. Classification (NCBI taxonomy): domain Eukaryota; kingdom Metazoa; phylum Chordata; class Mammalia; order Primates; family Lemuridae; genus Eulemur; species Eulemur rufifrons. Next base: position 19,156,826 of record NC_090991.1, read on the forward strand.
ACCCTCCAGCCAGAGGGGAAGAGAGCCCAGGCCACACTGCCCGGGCCATGCTTGCGATGATGGGAATGTTCCGTGTCCGCGAGTCCAGTGCAGGGGCCACCATCCACACGCGGCTGCTGAACACCTGAGATGCGGCTAGTGAGAATGAGGGGCTGAATTTTTTAATTTAGTTTTAAAGAAATGTGAATAGTTACACGTGGCTGGTGGCTACCAGATTAGACAGAGCAGCATCTGGAAGGTCTCACATCAGCAATTAAAGGCTCAAGGCCAGATGGGCAGGTCACTTCTGCTCAAGGTCTTTGCCAGAACTTGTCACACAGCTTCACAAAATCACGAGGGTCAGAAAAAGTTATCCTCCTCTGTCCAAAAGGAAGAGAGCTGGAAATGTTGGCCAAGAACACTAGTGACGCCTACGAGAGGGAAGGACTTCGTGAGCCAAAAGGCAGTGGAAAAAATCCTCAGGACCACGCCTTGACTGCCTAACACTAAAATGTCCCCATGTCCCAAAAAAATCACATGCAACAGTAGAAGGCCAACCAATGGGGACATTGCTCTTACTATAGAGAGTTCATAAAAATCAATTTGAAGGAAAGACCCAAGTAGAAAAAAATACAAAAACGAAAAAAAGGACGAGTACGGCTGATCCACAGAAAGGAAATACTGTACCAGCTGCTGCTTACACGGTGGAGAGGTCACCACACCCATCAGTAAACAAAAAAGCGCACACTGAAACCGCCGAATGCCATTTGCACCTGTCAAATGAGCAAACCATTGAACTAAAAAAAATTTTTTTTAAATTAAAATTAGGCCGGGCGCGGTGGCTCACGCCTGTAATCCTAGCACTCTGGGAGGCCGAGGTGGGTGGATCGCTCAAGGTCAGGAGTTCGAGACCAGCCTGAGCAAGAGTGAGACCCCATCTCTACTAAAAATAGAAAGAAATTATATGGACAACTAAAATATATATAGAAAAAAAAATTAGCCGGGCATGGTGGCGCATGCCTGTAGTCCCAGCTACTCGGGAGGCTGAGACAGGAGGATCGCTTAAGCCCAGGAGTTTGAGGTTGCTGTGAGCTAGGCTGACGCCATGGCACTCACTCTAGCCCGGGCAACAAAGTGAGATTCTGTCTCAAAAAAAAAAAAAAAAAAATTAAAATTAAAAGACTATTTAACTCATACTTGGTGTGGGTCAAGTGTGTGGTGCGACGGGCTTCTCTGCACTTGGCCTCGTCTTTCTGTATCAACCAGCCGTAACCGTGTCCACGCCGTCCGCCCCGGCAGTGCTCTGTCTAGGGATCGAGCCTAGAGAAACAAACAATGAGAGAGCTAAGACGTTCATCAAAGTGTTATTTGCAATACCAGAACACCTGTAGACAACCAAAATGTTGGTTAAATTACCGACATTCATCTAACTCTTTCTGGAAGCTCACCGCTTCCTTATGCAGCCTTTAAAAAGGAGCTTTAGGAATAATATTTATTCGACGTGAAGAGAAACCAGCATTAGGAATAATATTTAAATGTGGGGGGGGGGACTTCCAATCAAAGCAAGAGTTTTAAAACTGTGTATGAGGCCTGATCTTCAATTACATAAATACACATGTATGTATATATTCTATAACAGCTTTTGTGGTTCATACATAGGAAAAAGATTAAAAGGAAATGTATCCAATGTTAATAACGATGTATGGTTTATTTTTGTCTCTCTTTTGTTTGCCTGTTTTTTCTGAGCTTTTTACAGTGAGCATCATTGCTTTAAAAATAAAAATTAGGTTGTTTTTAAGAGTGAGGATAATGCTGACTTTGCACTGAAAAGGTGTTCACAATAGCGAGATTCATTCAGGTAGTAAACTAACTACCATCTTTTGGATGTTTTCACTTTCACTTTTTTCCTTTTATCAAAAGGTGGCTTTTTACCTAGTTTGTTTATTTATTTGTTTGTTCGTTTATTTTTTGAGACAGGATCTCGATCATCATCCAGGCTAGAGGGCAGCGGCGTGATCATTGCTCGTTGCAACCTCAAACTCCTGGGCTCAAGCAATCCTCCTGTCTCAGCCTCCCGAGTAGCTGGGACTACAGGTGCGCACCACCGTGCCTGGATAATTTTTCTACTTTTTGTAGAGACGGGGTCTCACTCTTGCTCAGGCTGGTATTGATCTGGCCTCAGCCTCCCAAAGTGCCAGGATCACAGGCAGGAGGCACCATGCCGGGACTTTTTGCCTAATTTAGATTCCAGGGAGCTGGGTTTATTTTTCCTTCCTTAGGGGAATATTTGCATAATGGGTTTGGAGTGATTCAGGCAAACTACCTGTCAACTCCATCAACTAGAGAGAGTGCTGGTCACCACAACCCCTTCACTGTTATTTTATTTCTGCTCACAACTTACAATCTTTCAAGGTTAAAAGGGTTGATGGGGAACGGTCCTTACCCTCAAGAAGCTCTCAGGCTATTAAGGGGTCTACAAAGACGCACAGTTGTATAAATACACAGTGAAGGGTGTGCACACTTAACTGCAATGCAGTCATTTTCTCCATGTTTTGGGCTTCCAGGCACCTGCTCCCCATCCCTGTTCTCCTACACTCTGACGGCACTTCCTTCATCCTCCTCTTCACCCATCCCGTCAGCCCTGAGAAGAGGGCCTGGTGTCCTGGCCAGGGCAGGGGCCGTGGGTGGGCAGGGCATCCCAGTGCATCACGAAAACATTCTAGGAGAGTCTGCCCGAAGTGCAGCAGAGCAGTGAGGGCATCTAACTCAGGGAAGGCTTCTCGGAGGGGGTGGCATTTGCAGGATGACTGGGGGATGGGGGAGGACAAACCCAGTGAGAGGGAACAGCACGTGCAAAGCAGGCTGGCATTGCATTGGTCAATCCCATGCTGAGTCGCTGTCTTGGAGTCTGTGCCACACAATGCATGGGATGTCGTAAGTGCTGGGTAATGTGTACCTGCGTGCGGTAGACGGTCTTACTGTTCTGCCATGCCTGACAGAACAAAGGGCATCAGACTGTAACAGCCTTCCTGCTTGCTGCCCATCCTGAGAAATTAGGCGTCTTTCTTTTAGGCAGAAGGGGGCAGCAGAGAAGGCTGGAAACTGCAATGTGCTCATCTCTGTGGCGTGGACTGTGGGTGGGAGGTGAGACCCTCACCCTGGGTTGCATGCTGCGTCCTAAACAGTGAGGAGCCGGGAGGTGAATGCTGGTGCCCTGCCCGGAAGCTACTTTCAGGGGCCATTTCTGCAGCTGATGAAGAAATGTGGAGCCCAGCTGGGTAGAGTAAGTAAGGTTTTGGCTTTTCCTCTTAGAATCCTGCAAGGAACTTTAGCAATCAGCTGGCCCTGCTTCTGAGGGTCAGAGAACCTCACAACAAGAGCTCACGCAGCAGAGGAAGAGTGAGGTCCGGACGCCCTCCTGCGCCCCAGGGGTGCCCCCGTCCCACCAGGGTCCGGCACTCCCCAGGCTGCCCTGGCTGTGGCCGCAAGCATGAGCCTCTCTGTCTCTGCTGACCGAGGTGTATTTTGGGACAGACAGGACAGACGGGACAGACGAAGAAGGAAAATAAGTTCACACCACCTTACTCACCTCCAAAGTGACAATTATTCATGGCCTTAAAAAAACATAGCAGGTTGTGAGCAGGAAGAAACTGTGAATCCTGCCCCATTTCCAGACAACATGGACGATGAAGTCAAGGCCCAGAGATGAAAATGCAGATCTGTTCCCCTTTTAGACTGTTCTAAACTGCTCCATGCTGACACACAGGCTGGTCTCGAACTCCTGGGCTCTAGCGATCCTCCTGCTTCAGCCTCCCAAAGTGCTGGGATTACAGGCCTGAACCACAGTGCCTGGCCCAGGTCAGGGTGTGGAGGGGGGACGCATTTGTTTGGCTTAATACACCGCATTTGTCCAGTCCTTAATTTATTCCTTCACTAGTTGTGTTGGTCTGGGGCATCGTGCTAGGAGCTGGGAGCTCGAGAAATCAAGAGAAATGGACACGGCCCCTGCCCTCAAGGACCTCATGGTCACTCCTGTGACCTTTCATACCTGTTTCTCAGATGCTCTTGTGTTAGATAACAGGAGTAAAATGTGGTAAGGATCGTCACAGGGACAACAGCGACCACTCACTGCCGAGTGGCACTGTTGTGACATTTGCATACAGGTACTAACCTACTGACCACAGCCTCAGCCCCGCCTCCTCAGTGGGCTCCACGGTCTGGCCTCTTTACACAGGGGAGAGTCAAGGCAGTGAGGAGGGTGTGGTCATGGAAGGCTTCCCGTAGGAAGTGCCACTTCCACTGAATAAAGACAGGAATTGGACACAGGAAGTAGAATGGGGGAAGGGGAAGAGTGAACCCCCCTCCCCTAGGCAGAGGGAGGCAGGAGGGAGCTTGGCTGCTCCCAGACAGGGATGAGGACAGGTAAGAATGTGTAAAGACCCTGCATGGAGCCAGCTCAGCCAGTGGGGTTTTCAGCATGGGGGAGGGACCCGGCCAAAGGTGTCTGTTCCTAGAGAATGGGCTGGAATCCCAACTGCCCCTTCCATGTGTATTTCCCAGAGTATTCCCAGCCTTCTGAGGCTGCTGCAGCTGTTGGAAGTCACCTGGAGAATCAGAGGCCACCTGGCGGAAGAAGAGGGCAGAAGGGAGGCTCCCAGCCTCCACCAGCAGGGGCCTCCCTGGGGTAACCCCCTCCACCCTGGGACTCCCAGCCCTGCAGTGGGCCCTGGCACGGTATCCGCCTGCCACATCTGCGCGGGGCTGCACTTGGAACTCTCAGATCAATGTGCTGGGAGCCCTGGGGGCCTGTCCCAGGTCCACCTCCTGTAAAACACACCACCTTTGAGGGACCTTTGGATAGGCACTCAGCAGGCTCTCTGGGCTCCCAGAGCCTCGGACCTCAGTGTAGACCACACTGTGCCGTGACTAGCCCATCAGGTTCAGCAAGGGCAGGGGCGTGGCTGCTCCCCTTTCTCTATCCCCCCCCACCCCCGGCATACCTGGCACCGCACAGGTGTTCAGTAACCACAATGTGACAAACCCAGAGAGCTGCCTGTGATGTGCTGTGCTGGTCCCAGCAGCACAGCAGGAAGCAAGAGACCCAGTGCCAAGCCCACATCTGGGGAAGGAGGCAGGCATCCTTCAAACCTCAGCCAACAGAGGTAAAACTGCAGAGGGACCTCGCCAAGGAGAGTCGGAGGGGCAGGAGGGCTCCCTGGGAAGGGACTTTTGAATTTGGCGTGATCCTGTCTTTGGGGAGAAGAACTGCAAATCTGGTTGTGGGCTTCTGGCTTGGTACACCTGAGAGTTGATCACACTCGGGTCTGAGGCCCCCACCTCTGCCAGCTAAGGCGGGTGAGGTCTCCCAGCTTCCCTGGTCCCATTTGGGGGGATGCAGTGCCAGGCAGAGCTGACGGCCATTTCTTCAGCTCCCACCAGGGGGCAGCACCGGCTCCTGCACATCTCTCTGTGCGGAGCCTCTGGGGTGAGAGCAAATGGGCACCAGCTGACCTTGGATCAGGGTGGGGGCAGCGCAGCCCCCAGCTTCCACTCCCTACCTCCCTGCCAGGGGGCTTGCTGGACCTCCAGCAGCCAAGCCCCTCCATCTTCCCTCCTCTTCACTCTCCACTTCCTCCTCCATTTCCCAGGGCAGGCGGGAGGGAAGCAGGATTGCTCAGCCTTCAGTTGCCCTGTAAGAGACGAAAGACAACCCCTATTTCCTCAGAGGAGGAATCTGAGACTCAGAAACGTTAGTGTCTTGCTGGGGGGCAGCCAGCTCGCAGAGATGCTCACCCTCTTCCCAGAACACCCCAACCCCACGGCCCCCCCTTCCTGCTTTCCACCTTTATGGACTCTCCATCTTCAAACTCACAACTCCCTCCTCCCAAGAGGTACTGCCTTGCATGGCTTCCAGAGGAATCAAAGTGTCAACAGAGAAAGGGCAGCTAGAGGCCAGGATTGCCCCTGGAGCCAGGGCTGCAGAGCAGGGGGCTGGCCCACTATCAGAGCAACCACGTGGCGGTCCCTGCACAGGATATATTTGGGGTTGAGAGGAAGAGCATAGAGGTAGAAACTGGGGACCAGAATGGGGAGGCCCCTCAGTCCACGTGCAGAACCAGCACACCCTGGACTCCCAGTCTGGCCTGCTACCCTGCTCTTGGCTCCTGCACGTGATGGGGCCCATCTCCTCCGGGCAGGGGCTTCCTCTGGGCTGGCTCTTGGCTGGAGATCGCATGAAGGTGATTAAGACATATCTTGCCCTGTTTCCCAATATGGTGGGGGAGATGGGCACCCCACCAGACACTTACAGAACTAAGTGGGCATCTGGAAGAGGGGCCAAGAACTCAGACTAGGAGGTAAAATATGGTGCCATCAGGGAAGGCTTCCTGGAGGAAGAAACCTCTATGCCAAGCGAGAAAGCATAAGTGGGAGTGGGCTTGGCCATGGCTGGTTTTTGGGTCTCGGGCAGTCATCGCCACAAGGAACCTGCAGTCCTCAGCAGGGGGGTGCAGAGAGGGGAGGGAGCAGGGCCCCGAAGTTGGGCTGGGAGTCAGCATGACAAGCTGGGGCAGAGGCTCAGCTGAGCACCACTGGGAGAAGGTCAAGGTCCCAGCCCAGAGGCTGCAGCCAGCACTCAGGGTGGAGAGTCTGCCCTGGACTTAGCCTGGGCGAGCAGGGCTGTCAGGGAGGTGTGACAAGGTGGGGACCCAGGGGAACCGAGGGAACTTCCCCAAGGCCTTGGGTGGCCCTGGGCCCTGCAACCCGCAGCCCGGTGGCAGAGCCTTGCTTTCCTTCCTCCTTGCAGACCCCGGTCTCTTTACCTCCCCTGCCTCAGGGTGCCTGGTCAGGCTGGGGCCCTTCCCCGGCCCCAGGGTGGCCCCACAGTCCACAGTGACGCCGGGGAGGAGTGTGTGGCCCCCCTAATGCCACACAGGGGTGCCTGGAGACTGCTCCTTCCGAAGCAGCACAGAGAAGGGTAAGAAGAGTCTAGAGCCATTCAGATCTGGGTATGAATCCTGGCCTCCCTCTCACAAGCTGTGTGGCCTCGGGTAAGCAGTCCAGCCTCTCTGGGTCTGGCTTTCCCAGAGATGAATGTAGTCATCGACCACGAACGAACGTAGGAAGCGCCGGGAACATACCGAGCGCTCAGTGCGCGCCAGGGACCCACAAAGAGCACGGTGAGGGCGGGCCGAGCGCAGGGCAGGGGGACTGACGGCCGAGGAGGGGCTGCCGGGCGCGGCGCAGGGGGTCCGGGGCTCAGACCTCAAAACGGAATTCTCCAAGGAGGGCGGCGCCCTGGGTCAGCTCTGAATTTCCGGCCACTTGCTGCGCACCGTGTCGCCGCGGGCGCCCACCCTCCCGGCCTCCCAGGGGAGGAGGCGGGCGCGGTGACGCCGGGGGAAACTGAGGCCGCGGCGGACGCGGCTTTCGCGGCGCGCCCCCACCGCCGGCCCCGCGCGGGCGGCTCCTTTTGTCTGCAGCGTCCCCGCCGCCGCCGCCGCCGCCCCTCCCCCGCCCCGCCCCGCCCCCGCCCGCCGCGGCGGGGGCTGCGGCGCCGCTGCTGACACGGATCGGCCGCCGCCGCCACCGGGCGGAGGCTGCGCGTCGCAGACCCGGGCGGCCCCGGAGGGCGCGCGGCGGCGGCGATGGCGGCGGCGGCGCAGGGCGGGCGGCGGCGGCCGCGGCGGGCGGCGCGGGGCTCGGGCTAGCTGCGGGGCCGGCGCGGATGGCGGGCGGCGCGGGCTGGGCGGGCGCCCCCGCGGCTCTGCTGCGCTCCGTGCGCCGCCTGCGCGAGGTGTTCGAGGTGTGCGGCCGCGACCCCGACGGCTTCCTGCGCGTGGAGCGCGTCGCGGCGCTCGGACTGCGCTTCGGCCAGGGCGAGGAGGTAAGCGGGCCGCGGCCTCCCCCGCCACTCGCGACCCTGCCCCGTCCCCCTCCCCCAGCTCCCCTGCCGGTCACTGCACGCCCGGGACAAGCCTCCCCGCGCCGCAAGCCCCAGGCGGTGGCTCTCCTCCCGGGAGAAATCCCGCCCGTGCCATCCTTCCTTCCGCCGCAGCTGAGGACCTCGGACCCCGGGGTGTCCCCTGCCCAGCCGGACCCTCGCTCCGCACCCATAGCGCCCGTGCCGGGAGCGTCACGCGTCACGCCCAGGGTGGCCTCTGTGCCCACCTTCCCTCGCCGGCAGTGCGGGGCCCTCTGAGCGGTCTGGGAACCCACGATGGTGCCGGGCCAGGGAGGCTGTCAGAATCTAGCCTCAGGACCCCGCACCCCACCCACCCTGCGCAGACCGAGATGCAGGGGTCTGTGTACATCTGGGCCTCGCCAAGGGGTGGAAGGGACAGGCAGGGTTGCTCTGCAGCCTTGGCACCCTGACTGTGCCGATCCCGCCTGGAACGCAGGAGGTGTCTGCTTGGGGCCATCCTGGAGTCTCTGCCCAGAGCCTGGTGACCTCCCATTCGGGCTCTGATGGGCAGGCCTGGCTGGCGGCTGGCGGCGGTGCCGGAGCCAAGCTTGGCGCGTGGTAGCTGAGCAGAGTGCTTTCCTGTGGTGGGGCCACGTCTATCTGGGGAAAGCAGGAGTTATGTGGGCTGCTAGCAGGGCTGTTACCAGTTAACAATCGGTGCTGCCAGTGGGGTGGGCAGAGCAACATTAATAAATGCCCAATAGTGTCCTCTTACTGCCACTGGCAGGAGGACAGGGCTGCCACTGGCAGAGGGTTGCTGGGAGAGCGTCCCCTACCCTCATGCTCCTGCCCACTCGGAGGTGGTCGGATTTTCTCCTGGGGACCGAAGCCCTGAGTAGTGGGTTTCCAAGGCCACCCACCTAAGGCCTCAGGCCCTGCATGGGGAGCCTGGGGCCGTGGGCCTCAAATGGGCACTGCTGGCATTCTGTTCCGGGGACCGGTCAGGCCTAGCATTTTAGAACATGAGAGAAGCTGGATGATGGCCAGGTTGGGCCCGTGCCTCCCTGTCACCTGACAAGCGGTAGATAATAGATAATCATCTCTGCATGGGCACCTGGGCATGGCCGGGACCTGAGAGTCCAGCGAGCAGTAGGTGGAAGAGCGTGGGGCAGGTGTCAGGTTTGAGAACTTAGGTGCCCTGTCCCGGGAAGTTCACCACCGCAGTTCCTGTTGGAGCCCACCCTCCCCCTCTGCCGGGCTTTGCTCAGGGGCGTTTCCTGCTGCCCCCATGACCCTTCTCTTTCCACCAGGGCTAACCGAGCCCTCCCTTTTGCCAGTGGCTCCCATCTGGGGCAGGCTGAGCAGACCCCTAGTATGGGGGTGGCCTAGCCCTCTCAGGACACAGGCTGCAGGTGGGGTAAAAGAGCCACCCAGCTCTGGCTGAAACCTGGGGTTCCAGAACCACAGAGCTTCAGTGCTGGGAAGGGCTTCCCAGCAGCCCCTGGCAGGAGGCCACTGCCCCGGCCACGTGCCCCACAAGCCTCACCATCTTAGCCTCAGGCTGGACAGCTCCTCTCAATAGAGCCCTCTCCCTCACACGCTCCAGAGACGAAACTGCTTGTCACTTAGTCATCACAGTTCTGCACAGGGACTCACGTGAGTCTCTCTTCTACGTAGCAGACTTTACATATTCGAAAACAACATTCCTGCCCCTTCACTCCTTCCTACCCACTCTCTGCCATCTTCCCTTCTCCCTTTTCCTGAAGCCTTGAACCATTTCCATACGACCCAGCAGAGGCAAAACCTCTGGCTTCTGTCCCTGGAGCTGCCATGGACTAATTCTGTGACTCAGTTTTGCTAGTAATAACGTGAAGGGGCTGGACCCGGAGACCCCTAGGACTGTTCCAGCCCCAGGACCCTGTACACGTGCACATGGCTCAGGGTGGGGCTGCCTTTTAATGGTGCACCACACTGTCCATTCATAGTAATACTGTTTCTGTCCCCTGAAACCTCTAGAGATCTGTTTTAGGAACCTATGCCAAGCCAGGGATCCGCTAGCCTGAGGGGAGGGTCAGTGGTTTCTTTCTTTTTAAAACATAATCTTATATTATTACCCAAGCAGTTTATGTGCACAGCGGAAAATTAGAATATGGACAAGCAAAAACAAAAGTATTGTGTCCCGTCTTCCCATGAGCCTTTCTGTGACACTTTTGTCCGATGCTCCCAAAGCTGTGTCTATGCTTATGTGTAGATTTTCTCCATGAAATGAGATCATACTGTGCATACCGTTTGGTAACCTAATTTTTTTCCAGTAAATGGTCATCACTTTTCTGCTTCGGTAAATTTTCACCTCATTGAATATGCTGACCTTTTTCAGATTTCTCTGTTTGATCTCAAAATGTCTGTGTTTGCTGTTTTGTTTAAATCAGTTTCCTCTGCGGGACTGTGCAGGTGTGCCTGGTGGTTGTGGCCCTTCGGTCTAACATAATTCCTGTTTCTTTTTTTCTTTTAACGATCCTGACTTGTTGAAGAGATCAGGCCTGTTGTTTGTCAATAATTTCTTGAATCTAAGCCCTGTTACTTGACCTTGATCCCTGTTAAATTTCATCTTGTTCATTTCATGTCATTGTATCAGTTGAGAGGGAGAATTTAAGCTCCTATCTCTGTCCCTCTGAGACGCTATGCTGCCTGCGGGCTGGGGCAGCAGTGCTCTGGGTGTCTGAATCCACGAGGCTGTTACAAAGGCAGGGCAGGACCACGGACAGGGCCGGGAGGCACTTGTAGGGGCGGTTCTGCTCGCTGTGTTTACCGGGACCCCACGAAAGACATGTTGCATCCCCCACTCACTGCCCACCGAGTTCATAAATGCGTTAAAAAACATGCACTCTGACAGTTTGCTGTTTCATTTATTTAGAAATCAGGTGGCAACAATGATTTCCCAATTCCTTGGTACTCTCGGGTGGAGAATTATTCACGGTTCACCACCTACCCCCACAATACCAGCGACACCAGGACCAAATGCTTTGCAGAAACCAAAATACACTAGATTGCAAAGTGTGAAACAAATCTCCACAAGGCCATAATAAAATATGTATATATATAAATGATTGGATGAATGACTAATTAACAAATGAATAAATAATAGGAAAATCTCTTATATAGAAGAAAGCTAAATAATTTATGTAGATAATTCCCCCATCGAGGAGGTGAAGCATAACTCCCCACCCCTTAAGTATGAGATGTGCATAGTGACTTCCTTCGAAAGAGTAGTTTGGAAAGAGCAACTTTGCAGTGGAAATCCTGACAAACACCATCTCAGAAGGTGGTCAAGGTCAGCGTCGTCGGTGCAGGTCATGTTGCTGGTGTGCAGCCTTGATGCGATGTCATAAGCTTCGAGCTTTGCCTCCATGGCCTTCATCCCAAAACCCATAACCCCAGTCTGGCCGTGAGAAAAACATCAGACAAATCCCAGCTGAGAGACTTTTACACAATACCTGATCGGTCCTCCTTAACATTGTCAAGGTCATCCAAAACAAGGACTGTCTGAGAAACTGTCACAGCCAGCCAGAGCCCAAGGAGACCTGATGACTAAATGTCATATGGTGTCCTGGACAGATCCTAGAACAAGAGGAGGACAGTAGGTAAAACTAAGAAAGTCTGAACAAAGTATGGACTTTTGTTAAGAATAATGTTATATATGTATTAGATCAGGCCTGATATTCCCCTGATTTATTGACCTAGGAATCATAGCAGAAAAGAGAAGACAGTAAAGTGTGATGAAAACATTCCTTTTGAAAAATGCAAAGATGGGGTGTGGGGACACTACTGCCCTGACCTTGGAAGTCTGCAATGGAGTGCGAGCAGGGCTCCAACAAGTACGCAGAGTGATGGCTCAATACCCTGAGCCCGCGTTGGCTTCTGATGTATTGCTTTTATTCCTGGCCTCTCTAGGCCTTTGTTTATTCATCCATTCAGTGGGGATAAGGAGTCCCCATTCCATGGGCTTGAATGAGTCCATACCTACACAGGGCTGAGTCCAGTATCTGCACAGAGTAGGCACCACATCAGAACTGCTGCTGCGCTGTTGGTGCTATTATTATTTGCTGAACACTTGCGAGCATCTTTAAGAGGCTGTCTGGGCTGAGGATTTGCTAGGGATTGAGGTCAAGATCTGGGGCCAGTCTCTGGTGTTCTAGCTCCTCTTGCAGCTTCCAGAAGGGTGTTATGAATTATTTGGGAGAAATAACTCAGCTTTAGCTAACTTGAGACTAGTCTATAATTCCCCACTTCTTTGCAGCTGCCCCAGATATGAAGCAACTAGGGCAGCTAGTGCCTCCTTGTTCGCAGAGAGAGATGAAGTCATGCTCCTGAGTGGGCTCCTCACCTGAGTCGTCAGGTCCCCTCTGGACTAATGACCGCCATGGGGAATTGCCGGCACCACTTGGCTGAAGCTTGGGCGCTTGCACTGGCACAGGGATTGGGGTGCTAGGATGGGCCGAGGCCAGTCAGGAGCCAGCCCTGGGGCTGGGGTCACCATCTTCTGAGGTACCCGGGCTTCCAAGGGCAGGAGAACCCGGAACTAACGCTGGTTCTGCTCAGAAGGAGAGGGGATTGGCTGCTTGGAGGGAACAACCATGTCTCCCACATCTGTGGCGGGAGGGAGGCTGGAGGGGAAGGCAGGGCCGGATCAGCCGTTCCCTGTGGCCAGTGGAAGACCCAGTGGCCAAGATCAGGTGTGTGTTTGAGAACAGGGGACAGAGGAGCAAGATCGGGGGCAGGAGGATGCCTCTAGAGACTGTGACAGATAGTAAGAGAGGAAGACCATCCTGGCTCGGGCAGTGGCGGGTGCAGAATAGACAGGGCCTGCGAGCCCAGTGAGCCACTCCTGCATGGCGGGATTTAAGGGCGCTCTTTTGAGAACAGGTCCCTCCACGTGCTCTGAGCCTGGCAGGAAAGGTGGGGGTGCCCGTGACCCGTGGGGGGAGCAGGACAAGAGTGGGCCCAGAGGGACCTTCTGTTTCCTGTGTTTCTGGGGCACCCCCCGTGCTCCTGGGGTTGGAGGTCAAGGCTGTGGTCCCTTGGGGTCAGAGGATGAGCATGAGGCACTGAGCCCTAGCTGAGACACGCAACACGCTCTGGCCTCCGTGCCTGCGCCCCGGTCTGGCTGTGCTGGGAGGAGGGACAGGCGTGTAAGGGAAGCCCACTGGGACTTGTCCGTCTTGTCAGACACTCTTGACGCAGCCTGAATGCATTTAGCAAAACCTCGCTGAGTTATGGCCTCGTTCCCAGGACACGGGAGTTCTAGAGAAGGAGGAAGTGCCGGGTGGTGGGGGGGTGTTCCTGGGGGGTAGGCGTAGTCTTTGGATTGGTGAGACCTGAATGGGGGACGTGTGGACCCGGGTTGGGGGGAAGAAGCAGATCTTCCAAACAGCAGGACGTGCCTTGGGAGGAGTGTCAGTGCGTGGAGAACCGCAAAGCCTCCCCAGGATCCCCTTGGGGACCTTCATTCAGCCTGTGAAGTGGGACTTTCCGCCTTTCACAGGTGGGTCCCCAGGCTGGGCAGGCAGAGGGGCTTCAAGCCCTGGTCCTGACTCTGAAGTGCAGGGACTTTACCCAGGGTTGGGAAGAAAACCAAAGAGGAGGCAAAGGAGAGGAAAGGACAGGGCGGAGGGAGGACGCTTGGCCTGTGGCTGGGGGCCGGGCAGGAAGGGGGAGCCCAGGAACCTGGGGTGTACCTGGCTGAGAAGCCACTCCCATTCCCTTGGGCAAGGCCTCCACCACCCCGGTCCACTCTGCCTTGGAGGGAAGTGCAGGTGTGGGGCGGGTGTGAGGGCCTGGTGGGCACCAAACGCCTGGATATCTGGACCCCCTCGACTGGCGCCGCACCCCGTGCACCTTGGTGCAGGCAAGAACACTGGTGTTCATAGGCCCGTATGGACAGGGTCCGTTTGGGAGGGGTTCGTGGGAGGGGTTCTCCCTGGGCCCTGGAGCGTGTACTGGGGGCCTCCTGCTGCCGAGGCCCCTTGGGCCCACCCAGCGGTCATCCCCACCCCGGCCCTGAGCAGTCCCACCAGGGATAGCACAGAAGGGGACCTGACAGCTGGCTGGGATTGACAGAGCTGAGCCGAGCGGGTCTGGGCAGGAGGGAGGGAAAATGTCCACTGGCCTGGAAATGGTGCGTGTCCTGCCTGGGCAGCTGCTGTCCTCCCACAACCCACAAATTATTGGGTGCACGCCCCGAAATTTTTACAGAGTGGTTTTTATGGAACTACCCCTTATATATACCCCCCAGTACGTGTTTCCAGGTTTAAAAAATTTTATTCTGATAACATTGTGTGCACCTACTATGTGCAGCACTGTCCCAGGCCCCGGAAACAGGAGGGACTAGGAGCTCATGTTCTGTTGGGGGTGGCTAGAAAGGAGACAGGAAAAGTGATAAAAAAGTAATACAGCCGGTGGCATGTGCTAGGAGGACACAGGGCACGGAAGCCAAAACCTTAGAGCGATGTCGTAGATGGCCAGGCAGGCCCAGCCCAGCATGGGGATCCCTGGGGAGGGTGGTCTGGGAGGAGGAGCCTGCCTGGGGGCTGAAGGCTCTGTGGGCGGAGAGCAGGGAGGGGCCATCTCCGTGGGGCCTCCCCAGGGGCTTTGGCTTAACCCGGAGTGAGCCGGAAGACCCCGGAAGGTTCTGAGCAGAGGAGAGTCAGGATGTGACTTAGGTCCATGCAGGACCGACCTGGCTGCTTCTCGGCAGAGAGACAGAAGGGGCCTGGAACAGCAGGGCCACCGTGGAGGAGGCTGCTCCTTCATCCAGGTGAGGACGCTGTGGCCGGAGCGGGGAGGAGCCGTGGAGCACCGGCTGGATCTGGAAGGCAGAGCCGATCGGAAGTGGTGGCCGAGAGGGGAGAAGGTGGAGACAGGCCGCCACTGCTGGCTGGGGAAGGCGGAGGGGAGGGTGGCTCGAGGAGTCAGGAGTTCCACGTTGGCCTGTGAGCCCCACACCCAGGTGCAGCGGTGGCGCCCGCAGGGACGACAGGTCTGAGGCCTGCGCCTCGGCCTGGTCCTGGCAAACCCTGGGCTCTTTCTCCCACAACAGACAACTTTACGTGAGGGAGAAGCTCGGAACCTGGTCAAGTGGGACTTGGTCCCCTTTAAAACCCAGGCCCGGGTTTGGGGGTCCAGGGCCTCAGCAGGGTGGGCTTGGGCACCCTGTCTTCAAGGCTGCAGCCCTGTCTTGCCGTCTTCTTTCTGGGGTGCCGAGTCTGAGGGCTGCCCGGCCTCCTGCCCGCACAGGTAGGACCTGGCCAGAGCCACCGTTAGCTACTTGAACGGGCTGCTGGCCAGACTGCTGGCTCTGCCTAGGGATCCTGTTTGGAGCCACCCCTCAATGAGACTTAGGGCTCCTGGTACCCTTCTGCCCGACTGTCTCCCCACCCCAGCATCTTCTGCTCTTTGGAAGCCCCCCAGGAGCCATACCTTAGGGCCACCCATTCCCGGCAACCTGCCACCCCTGGGGTCACGTCTATAGCTCTGTGCCCTGGGGCAGGGCGAGCAGAGCCAGCAGCCCAGATGAGGTTTGTATAAGGCAGTCGGGAGGGGAGCAGGCGCAGCCCAGACGGTAGCTAAGGCTCATAGTTCACAGGCACAGAACTCAGAGAAGAGTCCAGCTTCCTCCCAAGGTGTTTGCTGATGCACGTGGGCTGGTAGTGGACACTGTCCCCAGGCAGATTCCAGTCTAAGGCCAGCACCTGAACAGCGTAGACAGAAGGCTGATTTGCACCAAAACAGAAACTGAGAAAGGTGTAAAGGTCGTAAGATGGGACGTTCCGTTCAGTGGTCATGTCGCTCTAGAATGGCCCTGCCGAGAGCTGGGACTCGCTGCCTCCCAGGGCAAGCCCTCTGTGCCCCGGCAGGACGCTGGCTGAGTTCTCACTCACGTCACGAGCTGAGGCCTGTCCTAGAGCTCCGTCTGCCCATCCCACCCTCCATCCGTTCACCCAGCATCCACCTGCCCGTTCCCCAGCGCCCCCATCTGTGCCTCCACTCCCCCGTCCAGCTGCCCTTTCAGCGTCGCCACCGTCATCTGTGCGCCCGTCACCCGCCCAGCCACCGCCGTCGGTGCTCGCTCTGCCCACCCACCTCCCCAGCCTCCCATCTGCCCACCCCCGCCTAACATTTCCTGAGCGTCTCTCATGCATGAGGCCTAAGCACAGACCCGGGGACGGGGACTGGCACAGTGACAAGTGGCTCCATGTGGTGACGGCCCAGGAAGGGCAGGGAGAGTGAGGACTCAGGCTGCAGCAGGGCGGGGTGGTGACCTGCAGGGAGCTCAGGAGCGGGGTGCTCTGCCTGGCTCGGGTGAGTTCTGGAGGGACAGCAGCGCCCCTGGCAGCACCTCCTGCCCCTGCGGAATTAGCTTTTGTGTCATTGCTCACTTCCCGCACAGGCCATTGTGTCCTTCCTGAAAGAAGCGAAAGCCCAGGTTGTTTTTACAGGTGCTCGTTATGAGGGGTGGACCTGCGTTTTCTATCTGGAAAGTGGAGCTCATACCTCTAGCGTGGGACTGTTTTGAGGATTGGAGATTTTATATGTGTGTTGTGTGACCTGGCATGGGGACTGATGGCTCCACTTCGTCAGCCCACCTCCTGCTCTGTGACCCATGCAGGCGTCCAGGCTGCCCCGGGCCACGAAGTGCACCTCTGCCCAAGGCTCGGGGCTCCCTCGTGCAAGGGCCAGAGTTCCTCCTGCAGCCACTGGGGAGTTTCCACGGACAGAGAGGAAAAGGGAGACCAAGGACCCGGTCACCAGCTTGCTGGCTGTTGTATTTCTCGTTCCCTTTCACCCCGGAGGATCTGAGAGGTGAAGTGACTCATCCAGGGTCCTGTAGTAAGTGGAGGAGCTGGGATTTGAACCCAGGTCTGTCTGGTTCTAAAGCTGCTTTCTTAGATGCCTGCACTTGGGGGTCCCAGGCCCTTAGGAAGTCAGGGGATGGGGAGAATGGCGCGCTGAGTTTCAGAAGTCTGGCAGTGGAGACACCCCAAATCCGAGGCTTCATCCGACTTTCTGAGCCCAGGGGGATCTGGGTTGGGGGGGAGCAGAAGTAGGGTCATGACCTGCAGGGCAGGTGGGCACTGCCAAGGGCCCTCCCATGGGCCAGCCTGGCACCAGGCGGGAGGGACGGCTGCTGTGGCGGGCATCAGGTGCCAGCGGGACCTGAGGTTTCAGAGCAGAGGGAGGCTGCCAGCGAACCACGCCCTGAATTATGCTGGCACCACTTCCTGTTCCAGTGGTGATTAAATGGCCCCAGGAGGCAGGTGTTTCTCTGGCTGCTCAGTTTCCTGCCAGGCACCCTGCTGTAATCCTGGGCTGCACGGGGTGGGGCTGGACAGGCTGGTTCTTCTGTGTCTCAAACTGGCCACTCGGCCAGCGCCTTGACCACACTCCCAGCTCCGGCATCCTTGGCCCGCGCTGCATTCGCCCCAGCCAGCCTTGGCCCAGGCCCACTCCCGCTCTCCGGCCCCTTCTCCACCCACTCGCTGCAGCATCCCAGCTCAGGCCGGCCCCTCCCAGACTCTCCGTGCCTTAGGGAAGAGGTTGGGAGCCGGGGGGCCCTGGCGGCAGGTGCACCTGGTTTGAGATCAGCTCTGCAAATTACTGCATGACTCTGAGAAGTTTCTTAACTTCTCTGTGCCTCAGTCTCCTCATCTGTAAAGTGGGGATATTGGCAATGTGTGTTAAACCCTTAATATGACAGGATTCCTTCCCTACTGTGGGCAGGGTTGGGGGGGGGGGTGCAGACTCAGAGAGAAACCTCGGTCACACCTGCGGGAAGGGCGGGGCTGGTGGCTTGCGCAGGTGTGGCTGGGGTGTGATGGGAAAGCCTTTCCAGAGGGGAGGCTGGGCTGTCTGGGACAAGGTCTGTGAGGGCAGAGGAAGGAGGGGGTGCCAAAGGACAGGCTCCACGCAGAGGTCCACCTGCTGGGAGAGAGGAGAGAGGGTGGGGAAGGGACTGACCAGGCAGCTTAGGTGTGGCGGCTGCATTTTGTCCCATAGGTGTTGGCATAAAATATTGAGGTTTAAGTAGAGAGGTGACGTGGCTCTGTGGTGTTTTAGACAATCCCTCCCCCCACCAGCAGTAATGTGGGTGGGGAAAAGGGGGCCAAGGTGGGAGGCTCCTGTCCTGGTCCAGGGGCAAGCAGAGGGGACCCCGAGGATGCAGAGAAGGGGAGGTCAGAAGGCGGCATCTGGGTGGTCCAGAGGGCGTCACAGAATCTGCCATGATTCCCGCCCAGGTGACAGGGTGATGGGGCCGAGCCCAGAGTGAGGATGACCGTCAGCTGTAGGGCATTCACACACCATCCCAGGTCACATGGCTCCGGGGCCTGCCCTGGCTCTCCGGAAGCCCTCCAAGGGCAGCTGCTCTTTATTTTTTTTATTTTTATTTTTTTTGAGACAGAGTCTTGTTCTGTCACCCCAGCCAGAGTGCAGCGGTGTCGTCATAGCTCACTGCAGCCTTCAATTCCTGGGCTCAATTCCTGGCCTGATCCTCCTGCCTCAGCCTCGTGAGTAGCTGGGACTATATGCGCGATACCTGGCTCATTTATTTTTCTATCTTTAGTAGAGACGGGGGTCTCGCTCTTGCTCAGGCTGGTCTTGAACTCCTGACCTCAAGCAATCCTCCTGCCTCGGCCTCTCAGAGTGCTAGGACTACAGATGTGAGCAAGTCTGGCACCTGCTCTTTATTTTAAAAACAAAAAAACTACCAAATGTTGTTGATTTACAAATTTAAACACCTGCATAGGGAAAGAAAGCTAACTAGCACTGAGCTGAATTTCTATACCGTAAAACCCCAGCCAGACCGTGCGGTGACCACACATGGTTATGATCAGTGAGCACGAGCTGTCTGGGCCCCTTTCCACCTAATGGTATTTGCTGTGCCCATGTCCCAGGCACCCGTCACTGTTAATGTCCGCACAGTGTTCTGTTCTGCCAGCACGGCTCACTGAACCCAGCCACCTGGTGGGGTACCTGGGCCAGCTGGTCACCCCCTGGCCCCCCAGCAGCCTCTGGGGGCCCAGCCCTGGCACTGACGCAAGTGGGGTATAGCCCAAGGGGTGCGGTGCTCCCCGGATGAGGCCGTCCAGAGGGTAGGGGATGGTGATCTGGAGCCGGGCTTACTGCTGAGGTCATGAGGGAGTCCTGGGCACCCCACGCTGGGTGGCCTTTCCCTCAGTGCCACTGCCTGTCCCCTGGGCTCTGCTCCCAGCCCAGGCACTCGGGGACTGGCCGTTGCTGTGGGCATCTCAGCACCCCTGGGCACTGCCAGGAGTCGCCTGCTGCCTCTTCCTAGACACTGAGGGGGTGTCTAGGCCCCACGCGTCTAGCCAGAGGTGGTGGCTTTTGGGCTTCTGGCCACCTCTTCTGGGGCCTCTGGATGTTCCAGTTTCTCTCAACCCACCTGTCTCCTCCTCTCTCCCTCCCCTGCCGCAAAGCCCGCCTGTCCCAGGCGTGACAGTGCCTGTTTCTCCACGGCCCTGTCAACACTAAGTATTATTTTAAATTTGTTTCTGCCAGTTTAATAGGTGTGTAATGGTGTTGCAAATTTGTTTACATTTTCATTTTTAATTGCTAATGAGACTGCATTTTTCCATGTTGTTATTTACTCTTGGTATTTCCTTCTGCATAAACTGTCATATCCATCTTTTTTTTTAGCACTTATCAGGGGAATTTTTATTTCAATTTTTATATTTTAAAAATCAGTTCTAGGCCAGGCACAGTGGCTCACACCTGTAATCCTAGCACTTTGGGACACCAAGGAGGGAGGATCGCTTGAGATCAGGAGTTCGAGACCAGCTTGAGCAACAGGGCAAGACCCTGTCTCTACAAAAAATAGAAAAATTAGCCAGACATAGTAGCATGTGCCTGTAGTCCCAGCTACTCTGGAGGCTGAGGCAGGAGGATCCACTTGAACCCTAGAGTTTGAGGTTGCTGTGAGCTATGATGAAGCCATTGTACTGTAGCCCTGCACCCCGTCTCAAAAATAATAATAATAAATTAGTTCTACATATCTTTTCAGTACTGTTGGTCATTTTTTCTTGCTCTATTGCTTTCTTTTTTCTGTTGATCATATTTTATGACTCAAAAGTTTTCTTACATTTGAATATTTCTTCTTTCTATTATATCTGTCTTATTTAAGTTTTACTCATTTGGAATTTATAATGAGGTTCTGTTAATAATTTGAATCTGTTTCTAAAATAAAACTAAATTCCATTAATCAGGTTTTTTCCACACTCTTTATTTTGTAAATATTCAAACAGAAAAGTTGAAAGAAGAGTATGACCCAGACACCCTGCACCTGAAGTCACCAATCGTTGACATTTTGCCACATTTGCTTTTTTTTCACTCTATGTCTTACCTGTCCACCTCCATACCTATCTGTCTGTCTGTCTCTCTGCCATCGAGCTCCTGTTTTGTTATTTTGTTTTGCTGAACCATTTTAGCTAAGTGGAAGACATCTTGACATTTCTCCCATAAATACTTCCAAGCATAGTAAGAACAAGGGCAGTTTCCTGACCAAGTTCAGCGCCATTGACACCCCCAAGGACTTCTTATTAATTCAACAATGTCATCTAATATTCAGTCCACACTCAAACTTCCCCAGTTGCCATACAGTGACGTTTCTGACAAGTCTGGGCCAGTTGTCCTGTAGACTGTCCTCTAATCTGGGTGGGTCTGACTGTTTCCTCGAGGTTAGATGCAGAGTAAACATTTTTGGCGAGGATAGGTGATGGCGTGTCCTCAGAGCATCACATAAGGAGCCACATCATGTGCATTTGTTCCGTTTTTGGTGATGCTGAGTTTGATCACTTGGTTAAGGTGGTGTCCCCCTGATCTCTTCAACACAGTGGTACGTTCCCCCTTTGTAATTACTAAGTGATCCGTGGGATCATACCTTGAGAGCATCAACACTTGGTTCACACAATGGCTTTAGCATCCATTGCTGTTCCTTACCTGTGTAAATTGCGTGGGTGGTTGCAAAACGGTGATTTTTCTAATTCTGTCATTCTTTACGCAGCACATTGTTCCGTAAAGAAGGTCTTTCCTTCACCCCCTTTCTGAGTGTCACTGTGGACTCGTGGCTTCTCATCTTTCCAGTGTGTTATAATCCATCGCCATCATTATTCTTTTTGATGCTCAAAGGTTTTTCTTGCTTTGTTTTTAATGTGACATTATAACATTTTGATTACTACTTGGAATAACATATTTTTTAATTGAGTCAAGACAACCATTATTACCTTTAAAAAAAATCTCTGAAATCCTTCACTATTTATGGATTTCAAAGTATGTAACACATGTTTCAGTGTCTTTAATTGGTATTGTGTTAAATCTATTAGAGTGTTACCATCTTTACTATATACTATATTTAGTCCTTCCAAAAGGAGCACAATATTAACATTAAAAATAAATGTCTTACAATTAGACTAAATTAATGTTAAATATTTAATGTGTTTTGTTACACTGAGGATGAAGTACTTTTTCCCATTGAATCTTTTTCTAGCTGCGTGTCACCAGCACGTATGAATACCATTGATTTGTGTAATTTTATCTCCTGTCTCACCAGTGGTATGAACTCATTTATTCTAGTAATTTTCCGGTTGGTTTCTTTGGATTTTCTAGGCAAGCCATCATATCCTCTTCAAAAGTAATCATTTTGTTATGTTTTCTGTTCTTATGAGTCCAATTACTTTTCCTTCCGAGATGGGAGCCGGCAGCATTTCTAGAACTAAACAGGGGTGGGCCCAGGAGAGATCACCCTGACTTGGGAGGGCGTGGAGTGAAGCGTGCAGGGACATTGGCCTGGGGCCCAGCTGCAAGTAAAGGAAAATAGTCCTGGGTAGGTCCCTCGGCTGCCACTGTGCTGGAGGGTCTTACATACATGGTCCCAAAGGGAGGGGTGAATCCTGCAAAGGTCAGGGCTGGCATTGCTGCTGGAGGTGGTGGCCTAATGAGGTAAGGGGCTGGCAAGAGGCAGTCAGGTGTCCTGGCTGTGGGTCGGGGGAGGATGGCTGGGGTGGAACTTGCTGGGCACAGACAGCCACAGAGATAGTCCTGGGTGGCCAGAAGCAGCCAGTGGGACTGAGGTTGATCCTGTCCCCTGCTGTGGTCCCCGCCCGGTTGGTGGAGCCAAGAGGTGTAAGAGTAGGTTGGGGCTGGCACAGGCAGGACCCCATCACCCTTTGTTTGTTATTTTATAAGTTGGAGTACCGGTAGCTTACTACCATTAAGTATCATGTTGGTGCTTGGGTTTAGATTTATATCCTTTAGCATATTAATAAAGGCCACCCCCTCCCCCCACCCCGTTCTCCTTTTGATAGAGTTTTGTTCAAGACCAGATGGTAAATTGTACCAAATGTCTTCCCAACATCTATTAAATGCTTTAATGATGCTTGCTATTTTCCCAGTTGATGCAAAGAGTTATGCTTGAAACGGTGCCTCTCTCATTGGCCAGGCCTGATCGGATGCCTGTCCTCGGAGGCAGGCCACCCAAACTACAGGGAATGGTTCAACTTTCCCAAAGGAAAGTCAGGGTGCACCCACCGGGTGAGGGGCAACATGACGCTGGGTGGAGAGAAGCTGCAGGTGTGCAGGACAGCCTGGCCTCTTAGCCTGGCAGGGACCCTCTATTCCCACCTTGCCCTGCAGGAGGAGGGAAGAGCATTCATTCCTGTGGCTTTTCTGGCAAGCAGACTGCGAGGATGAGGACACAGGGCTGGGTTTATGCACCTCTGTGCCTGCAGCACCCCACCCAGGATACAGTGCATAACAAGGGCACAGCCAGTGTTATTTGAATGACTGAGTGAATAAATGAAGTGCAAGGGGACCAGCCCAGATCCCAGGAGCCCTAGTTCTGCCTGGGCTCTGCCCTGAAATCATGTGATTTGTGAGCAAGTTCCTCTCTGTTCCTGGAGGCTGCCAGAGGAAGGTTTGGAAGGCAGGAGGGCTTTGTGGTCAAGGATCCAAATTCTGGGTGTGGATAGGTCAGAGTTCAGCCTTCCCATCTGCTGGCTCTGCGCCCACGGATAGGTCTCTTTACTTCTTTGAGCCTCATCTGTGAAATGGGGCTGCAACAGCGTTCCCCTCCCAGGGTGATTGTGAGGGTTCCCGAGAGAGTGAGGGCAGATGCTCAGCACAACACCTGGTGCGTCCTAAGCACTTTCTTCAGGGGCGTTGTTATGGGGACTCTGTGGCTTTAGGGACATTTAAGGGAGGGTGTTCTGCACTGGTCATAGACTATCTGGGGCTCTCGGTGAGGGCAGGGATAAGCATCCAAGTCCAAGGGGCCACTGGGATTGTGCTCCTGCGCCTGCTACAGCCACCGTGTGGGGGTGACGATGACGATGATGATGGTGGAGAAACACGTACAAGCACCTGCCACTGCACATACAGCAGGGGTAAATTGAAAGGGGGTGTCGCATAGCAGAAAATAGGGCAAGCTCTTGTTAATTCTGGCTCCGTCACTTTCTAGCAAGTCCTTAACCTTCTGGCCTCGGTTTCCTTATCCGTAAAATGCGGCCAATAATAGAAACTGCTTCATGAGCTTGTGACGTGTGGATGGATTAATGCATGTGAAGCGCACAGAGCAGCGCCTGGCTCAAGTGGCTGCTCATAAGTGTTACCGATTGGGCCTCATTGTCATTGTCATCATTGTTACTCTTACCCTAGCGAGCTCTCAGGCCGGTGAGGGGGCCGACGGGGGGCCGATCACAGCCGGGGAGGGGTTGTGACCGCTGTGGGTGACGGCACAGCCCTTCTGTTTCCACTGTTGCTGCTGGGAATAGTCCCACCGCCACCACCTCGCTGCTCTGACGCCAGCCTCAGGGGGCGTATGCCGGGGCCCTGGGTCAGGACCACCCCTGCCACGCCCCGCCTGGGTGAGGCCCTCCAGCCGCCCAGGCTGCATCCGCCTCCCCGGGTTTCATCATCACTATCTCCAGGGGAGGCCTTTGAGAATGCAGGTTCCAGGGCCCCCCTGGCTGCCAGCCCTGTAGAACTGTGTTGGCCCGACCAGGATGGGAATCTCCCCTTCTCCCTCCTCCCTCCTCCCTGTGCTCTGGGGTCGGAATGCCGCTGGCTCACACCGCGCTTTCCTGTCTCCTGACTCTCCTGAGCCTTGGTTTTCTGGTTTATTAAATGAGGCCAGTAGCCTCCCTTCAAGGGCCGGCGTGAGGGTAAATGCGGTGAAAGTGTGCAGGTGCCACGCGCCTCGGTCCCTTCTGGTGCCTGGGGCCCTCTCACACTGGTCTTCCTCCCTCCACCCCAGGCCTGCGATCCACTTCCTTTTGGGAAGAGGTTTAAACTATCCTCTGGCCTCTGCCTTTTACAGCTGCGCTGGCTGAAAACGAAATTTGCCTCTGCAAAGGGCTCCCTCTAAATGCCTGGACGCCCCTGACCCTGCTGGCTGGGCCCTGGGGAATTTCCCGCTGGCTGGGGGTGCCGGATGGGGGCCGGCCGCTCAGGGCTTCCTCCCAGGGGAAGGCACAGTTGCAGCAGAGAGTGAGGGGGCCAGAGGGCCTGAGACACGGCAGCCCCTGTGCCCGCGTGCTTCCCCTGGGTGGGGGCTCTGGGGGGGCTGCCGCCAGGCTGGGTAGCCGAGCCCACCAGCTTCTCCTCCACGTGGAAGCCGCCAGTCCAGGAATTGCCCCTCCCCAGGGGGTGCAGTAAGTGCTGGAAGCTGCCCCCAGGAGCTCGTGGCTGTGGGGCTGGGGTGAGTGGAGCGAGGTGACCGCATTCTCCAGAGGTGTCCACATGCACTGCCACCCTCCTCTCACCTGGATTCTGGTTTTGCTGTGGAAGTGGCCCATGTAATGGAAACCGTCTAACGGTGGCCGTGCCCAGGGCAGAGCGTCCCACTCTGTGTCCCGCCGAGGGCGGGAGGGAAGGTGCGGTGGCCAAGCGTGTTTGGAAGTGGCGCCGCCCTGTGCCTCACACTAGTCTGGGAAAGCCTCCAGCTGAACTCTGACTTGGGCTCCGTGTGTCTCATACTTAGTGATCTCAGAACACTGATTTCATGTGACACCTCATGCTCTCTAAGAAATGTCCTCCTGGTGACCTGGGCCAAGGAGCTCACCCTCTCTGGGTCCCCTGTAATCCCCGCCCTGCCCACAGTGACAACATGGGAACGGTCTGGGCCATGAAGGTCTCTGCTGCCCCAGAGCCTGAGAGGTCCTCTTGGCGTCCCCAGCCCTGGCTGGGCCTGGCCCAGGACATGTGCAGTAAACACCAGGGAATCCCGTGGGGTGGATGGGCAGGCGGGGTCAGGCCCTCTGCCAGGGCCACAGGCTGCGCAGCTCCCCTGAGATCCTTGTGAGGAAAGATGGGCCTGTTCCCCTACAGCCACCATAGGTGTCTGCCTGACGCCTGCCGGGCAACAGGGAAGGAGTCTGGTTCACACGGGAGCCTTAAGCCGGCAGAGGGGTCAGTGATAAGCCCCTGTGCACTGTTTTGCCCATGGTCAAGGGCTCTCAAATCCGCCACCTCCTTTAATCTCCATGTGACAGTATGAGGTTGGGGGTATTGCCTGCCCCATTTCCCAGGCGAAAAACCGGAGGCTCAGAGAGGTTGGGGTTTGCCAGGGTCTCAAGGTAGGTGTGAGAAAAGTAAGGCGGCTTCTCTCCTTTCCCTAGTTTAGAAATTCCGTAATGGGGTTCCCAGAACTAGTAGCCTGTCTCACCTGCCACCTTGTTGTGTTTACAGCAGCAACATTGGAATTTCTGTCTGGAGCCACCATCTTCTGCTTTCTTCCTGTAGCTAGACCTCGGTCCCCTGGAGGGCTGTGAGATGCCCTGGTTGGACTCCATTTGCAGGGCTGGGGGGAAGGCATTTCGGTTTGAGCTTAGTTGGTATGCCAGTGCCCAGGTGCTGGGCAGGTGTGGAGGGGGATGGGATGGATCGATTGGAAGAGGCAGGGTCCTGAGCTCAGGAGCATTCCAGCACCTGTAGGCCTGCACCTTTGATGAGCAGACATCCCCACTTAACGTTAAGTAACAAGTCCACAATCAACCGGAGCCCTGGAGCGAGCAGCACGTCTCGCACGACTCTGAGAATCAGAGATGTCAGCGGCAGGGTCAGAGGCAGGGGTGGATGCAAGCGAGCGACCCCTCCTTGGTGCTCTGAGCATTGCACCTCCCCTGCAAAAACAGTGTCCAGGGACAGGTGGCCCCTGCAGGGTGAGCTCCCTGCCCCCACGGCCAGGTCACCCCCCCAGAGGCAGGGACTGCCTTGGCCTCACCACCCACTTTCCTGAGGAGGGATTAACCCACATGTCCATAGGCCCGCCCCCAATCTTCCTCCCTGCCCTGGCACCCCAAAGTTCCAAGGGACATGCACAGGTTGGACTCCCTCTTGGACCCCTGCGTCAGAATTCTGGGAGGTCCTCAGAGGCCGGCTGGAACCTCGTCACTCCAGCAACAGCATCTCCCAGGAGCTGGTTAGAAAGGCAGTCTCAGGCCCCACCCCAGACCTTCGGAATCAGAATCTGCAGTTAAATGAGAGGCTGAGGAGTTTCGTGGCACTTGGGTGTCGGGGAAGCTCTGGTCTGGTCCTTGAGGAGCCCAGAGAGGGTATTTGCCCTGCCTCCCACCCCGAGGGGTGAGTAGGGCATTTCGTGCTCCTGTTCTTCCTTTCTGTAACCCAGCTGCCCAATCCCTTCTGGACTTCGCAGCACATCTGGGGCCTGACCTGCCCCAGCGGGCCCTGGTGTTGGCCAGGCGGCCGAGAGAGGGTGCCCCTGGGGCATGATGTGCAGAGGCCTGGTCACTGAAGCCAGAGCCTTCTCCCTTGAGCTCAGCCAGGGGCCACCCCATGTCCCGTCCCAGACGGGTTCCCTGCATCTGCCACCGTGGGGAGGAGTCAGCACTGCCACTGCCATCCTTGGAGACAGGGCGGTGCCATTAGTCAGAACAAATGGAGAAAAACCTTTTCTTGGCAGCCACCCGGCCTGGTTAGAGAGGGACCTGTGTCTGAGAGCCCTGGGGACACAGATTTGTGGTCAGGGAAAGCCCCTGGTGTGTCATCCCCAGCCAGCTAAAATCCACCTGGTGCCCCTCAGGCTCCTCACCCTCCACACCCCCTCCTACTGGGTGTTCCTCACCCAGGTGTCACGATTGTCCACCCAGACCCTTGAGGCGGGACCTGGAGGTCAGCCTCACCTGCCCCCACGTGGAATCAAGCAAGCCCTGCCATTGGCCTGGAAGATCTCCTCTCTGGTCCCCTCTCTGTCCCCTTCTCTGCACCAGGAACTTCTGTACCTTCCCAAACTGCAAGCCTGCTTTGTTGGGCCCCTACTAAAACCCCCACCCACCGGAGGAGAGTGTCCTCCCTGTTTGTCCCCCACGACTAGCCTCCCCCTGCTGTCCAGCCATTCAGAGCAGCTGATGGTTCCCCAACTGTCCTCCCTGCCTTGGCTCATGCCAGAGCCCCTCCTTCCTGAATCACTGTTCCCCACATCTGCTGTGTTCAGTTCCGCCATCCTGTAGGGCCAGCAGAACCACCACCTCCTCCAAGGCCCTTCCACGCCTCTCCCAGGCCCCCAGGCTCTCTGCCTCCTCCAGGCTCCCACTGTGAGGTTTGTGGGCAGCACCTCCTAGGGGGTTACATTATGATGGGTTCTATCTTATCTTCCCCCACAATGCTGTGAGCAATTTTTTAAAAGAATAAAAAGGCCAAGTGTGGTGGCTCATGCCTATAACCCTAGCACTTTGGGAGGCTGAGGCAGGAGGATCACTTAAAGCCAGGAGTTCAGGGCCAGCCTGAACAACATTAGTGAGACCCTGTCTTTACAAAATAATAGAAAAATTAGCCAGGTGGAGTGGCATGTGCCTGTAGTCCCAGCTACTCAGGAGGCTGAGGCAGGAGGATCACTTGAGCCCAGGAGTTTGAGGTTGCTGTGAGCTATGATGATGCCACTGCACTCTAGCTAGGGCAACAGACCAAGAGCCTGTCTCAAATATTCTGTCGAGAAATCCTCTATTAGTAAAAAAATATATATATATGAATGAATGAATGAATAAAAAAGATTTATTGTTTTTTTCCGTGACTTTAAAAATGATCCAATTCATTTTTGTAAATTCAACCGATTAAAAACTGTTGGAAGAAGAGGTACAAGGCCTGGCCAGCCCCTCACGTGGAGACAACCTGTGTTAGCAGCTCCCTGGCCAGCGTCTGTGCGTGGTCTGCCTATAAAAGTGCTCCTTTATCTCAAGCCTGCTCCATGTCAGCTGCCAGGCTGAGTCTCCACATGTCATTCCCCTTAAGTCCTAACACATGATGAGGCGGATGCTATTGCTCAGAGAGGTTGAGTCATTCACTCTCAGTCACACAGCTGGTAAATGGAGGAGGTGGGATTCCAGCCCAGCACTGTCTCTCTCCAGAGCCAGGGAGTGACATTATACTGCCCGTGGGCATGTGGCCGTACTAACAGTCATCTTCACACATGTATGTTATGCCCTAGGCTATTTTTATTACACTCAGAAAATACTCCAGGACCTCTCTCCCTTCCCTGGGAGCCTGTCTGTCTCCCCACGGGCCGGAGTCTGGCTGAGGAGCTGGGGAAACAGACAGACGGACAGAGGCATGCATAGGCCAGTCGGCTTCAGAGACCACCCAGGCTCCTGTCACTGTCATTCCTATTGAGACACAAACAAAGCCCTCGTGGGTGGCCCCAGGGATTCTGCCCGCAGCAGGCTCAGGCTGAATGAGGGGCTGCTTATGACATGCTGGCCATCTCATAAAGGAAGGCGTTTCCAGCTGTGGCCAGAGGAGAGAAGCTTCCCAGGGGGCAGTGGCCTGGGTGCCCTGTGACTGGGCCACCTGCTGGCCGGCCCTTCTGGATGCCTGGCCGCCCAGGTGACAGGCACCCAACGCCACACAGCCCCTCTCCTCTGTGCACTGAGCGCTTCACTCATGAAACCGCCCTCCTGTCACCCCCCAGGGGCCCTCCGGCTTTGAGAACCAGGAACCAACACAAAATGGCATAAATGCTGAGAAAAATGTATCCTTTCTTCTGACACAAGGGTCCAAGGCAAGGCAGCTGTGGGCTGGTGCCTTCAGGAGCTCCGTGGCATCAGCCAGAACCCAACCCCTTCCACTGAGCTTCCCCCAGGCAGGCCCCCGAGATGCAGTCCCCTCTCCCAGAGGGGAAGAGGGAGGGGACCCCTTCCTGCGGATGGTCCTTCTCCCCCATCAAAGACAAAAGCTGCCTGCAGGTGTCTCCCCACGTCTCATTGGCCAGAGATGTATAACGTGCCTTTGCCTAAACCAATCACTGGCAAGGGGCATGAGCCTACCTGACTGGCTTGGTCCAATCAGAACTCATGTCCCAGAGGCACCTGGTCAAACAGGAGGTAGGCACCTGGACCACACCTGGGCAGCAGAGAGGTGACTGGCAAAATCGCTACATCAGTGCTTGTCATTATTTCTTGAGTTTACAGAAGAGGGGAAGTAAAAGGCTCAGAGAGGTTGAGTAATTCCCCAGGGCCACACTCAGGTCCCCAAACCATTTGCTTGGTCCCTGGCGAAGCTGCATTGGATGGAGACATTTTTCTCCCGGCCCTTTACTCACACCTATTTCTCTACCCAGGTGTCCTTCTCTTCCTCCTCACAAGCCCCACGCCTACCCCGGACGTCCCTGGGAGAACACTACAATCATAGGGACTTCAGCTGGAAGAGACCTTCAAGATTAATGTTATCCAGTGTTCTCCAAATGGGGAAACTGAGGCCCAGAGAGGGAAAGGGGCTCACCAAGACCACTCAGGGACACAGTTGATGGTGTTGCTGGGGGTGAACTTAGGGCCAAGGAAGCACAGGGGTCTTAGAGACCACTCTGCTTTATCACCTCAACCCCCGCTGCAGGGCAGTCTCCGCAGCCTCCCGCCCACTGGTGGCCCACCTCTGCCTGCTCCTCCCGGGATGGAGGCTCCCTCGAGCCCTCTCTGTGCACCTTTTCCACCTGACACCTCATGGCACTCTCCAGGCTCCACTGTCCTTTACTATAGTCTCACTGGGTCCTCACGGTGGTCCCGTGAGCTGGTCGGAAGTGCACTGTAGGTACGACAACTGAAGCCCAGAGGGTAACACGACCCGACCAGGGTCACACAGTGAGCACATCATGGAAGCCCAGGCACAGCTGGCTTTACTGGCGTGCGACCTGTGCAGCCACGCAGGGTGTAATGCTCTGCAGTTGCCATCCTGAAATTCTTGGTAGTTTTTGAACAAAGGGCCCGGCATTTCCACTTTGCACTGGGCCCCACAAATCACGGAGCTGATCCTGCGCCCAGGGCTCCCGACTCCTGCAGGGTGCTGTCCAGGACGTGCTCTTCCCCATCTGCCTGGGGCCTACCCAGGGCAGGTCTGACTGATTCCGTGGGACTTCTGGAGAGTGAGGGGTCATTAGGGATGGACAGCAGGATAGACAGGCACTTCCGCCTGGGGTGTGAGGACTGGCAGGACCCGCTTTGGAAATCCCCCCTCATCCCTCCTCTCAGGCTGGCTTTGCTGAAGCTCCTGCCTGGCTCCTCCTCCCCTCCTGAGTATTAATGGGGAGGGCCAGTGGCCTTTGTCCTGCATGGGGGTGGGGGCTCCAGCATACAGGGTCCCATTGTGTCCCTGAGGTCAGGCAGCTGGCCAGCCTGGGACAGTGGATAAACAAGCAGCTGGAGCATTTCGCCCTGGGGCCCAGCGGAGGGCCACAGCCCCCTGGGGTGGCGGGAGGAGGGACTCAGGAGAAAACAGCCAGGAAGAGGGACAGAGGCAGTGGGAGGGAGTTGGTAGGATTCCCACCCTACCTGCCATGGGGGCTGCTCCACGGCTGCTGGGAGACCCAGGAGTGAGGCATGTGAGGTGCTTGCAGTGAGCCTGGCCCCTGGCCCGCGCTCTGCCCCTGTGAGGGGCAGTTGTTCCTCTGGTTGCTGTTAATTCAGGACAAAGGGCAGCAGCCTGGGCCTGGCCTGTGGTCTTGTTGTAATAGATTCTTCACATATGTATCTCTCAGATTCAATTTGCTAATATTCTGTTGAGGATCATTGTATCTGTGTTCATGAGGGATATTGGTCAGTGGTTTTCTTACACTGCCTTTGTCTGGTTTTGGTATTAGGGTAATGCTGGCCTCATAAAATGAGTAGGAAAATATTCTCTTCTGTTTTCTGGAAGAGAGTATGTAGGATTTATGTATATTTTCCTTAAATATTTAATGAAACTATCTGGGCCTGAGTTTTTTGGAAGGATATAAACTATGAAATTAATTTTTTTTTTTTTTTTTTCTTAATTCTTATTTCTATTTCAGTCCTGGTCTCAATGAAATTAATTTCTTTAATAGCTATCAGACTATTCAGATTACCTCTTGCCCAAGTTTTGGTAGTCTGTGTCTTTCAAAGAATTGATTCATTATTTCATTTAAGTTGTAGAAATTATGTGCATAGTGGTGTTCATAATGTTCCCTTATTACCCTTTAAAGTCTCTATGACTAATGATAACTCTGCTTTCATTTCTGATATTGTTTTGTTGTTGTTGTTGTTGTTTTGAGACAGAGTCTCATTCTGTTGCCCGGGCTAGAGTGCCATGGCGTCAGCCTAGCTCACAGCAACCTCAAACTCCTGGGCTCAAGCAATCCTTCTGCCTCAGCCTCCCGAGTAGCTGGGACTACAGACATGCGCCACCATGCCCGGCTAATTTTTTATATATATTTTTAGTTGTCCAGATAATTTCTTTTTTTTTTTTTTTTTTGGTAGAGACGGGGGTCTTGCTCTTGCTCAGGCTGGTCTCGAACTCCTGAGCTCAAATGATCTGCCCGCCTTGGCCTCCCAGAGTGCTAGGATTATAGGTGTGAGCCATCACACCTGGCCTCTGATATTGTTAATTTATATCTTTTCTCTCTCTCTCTCTCTCTCTCTCTCAGTCTGGTAAGAGATGCATCAGTTTTATTAATTTTTTTTCAAAGAATCAGGTTTTGGGTTCATTGATTTTTCTCTACCATTTTCTGTTTTAATTTTATTGATTTCTGCTCTTTATTATTTCTTTCCTTCTTTTCCTTAACAGTAAATACCATTATTAATTTTTAGTTTAATTTATTTATGGTCAGAGCACATATTTTGTATGATTTCAATTTTTTAAAATTTGTTAAGGTTTATTTAATGGTCCAGGATATGTTCTGCTTTGGTGAATGTTCTGTGTGCACACGAAAAGAATGTGTATTCTGCTCTTATTGGATGGCCTGTCCTATAAATGTCAATTAGGTTAAGCTGGTTAGGGATGGTATTCAGGCCTTTTAGATCCTTGGTGAGTTTCTATCCAACTAGTTCTATTGGTTACCAAAGAGGAGTATTAAAGTCTTCAACTATACCTGTCAATTTGTCCATTTCCCTTTTCAGTTTTATTAGTTTTGCTTTATGTATTTTGAAGTTCTGTTGTTAGGTACATGCCCATTTAGGATTGTTACGTCTTCTTAGTGAGTTGACCCTTTTATGTAATGTTCCTCTGAATCCTTGATAATTTCCCTTGTTCAGATTAGATAATTTCTATTGTTCTATCGCTGTTTTTCTGTCATCTCTGTCATTGATCCCATCTAGTGAATTTTTTATTTCAGATATTATATTTTTCAATTCTAAAACATGTATGTATTTCTTTTTTTCTAGCTTCTGTTTTACTGCCGAGAATTTCTATATGTCCATTTATTTCAGGAGTGTTCACTTTAATTTCATGGAGCATGCTTATCATAACTGCTTTAAAGTCTTTGTCTAATAATGACAACATCTGGGTCATATTGAAGTTGGTAGCCGTCTATAGTTGTCTTTTCTCTTGTACACCATTTTCAGATTTTCCTGTTTCTTTGTATGTCAGGTACTACTGGATTGTGTTCTGGACATTTTGAATATCATGAGACTTTGAGTCCTGTTAAAATCCTCTGAAGAATGTCAGTATTTTTGTTTGTTTGTTTTTCAATAGGGAAACCAACCCAGTTAGGTTGAAGCCTCAGATCCCAGCCTGCCCTCTGTGAGCTGTAGTTTCACTGTCAGTTGAGTTTTCAGAGCCTCCACTGTGCTATTTGGATTCACCGCAAGTATGGACACTCCAAGGCCAGTGTGTTCAGTCCACACTGTAGTTCGGTCCTCTAAGCCTTTGGTGTGCTATTTTGGTTCAGTTCTATGTGTGTGCAGCTCAGACACCCTTATGGGATCCCATTCTCGTGCTCCCTCCTCTCTGTGATCCTGCCCCATCTATCTCCCAGGGGCCTTTTTTCCTAGTTTTTATTTCCAGACAGAAAGATTTTTCCTCTCTCAGAGTTTTAGATCCCCCTGTATGACTTCTGTGGCTGCTGCCACCACCCAACTTTGGGATTGGGACATGCCTTGTGGGGAGAGGGCTGGGAGAGAAAAAAGACCCAGGGCATTTCTCCCCCTCTGTTTGCCAGACGGGCCCCCTTCCCTGGCTTCTCACCCGAAAGAGAGTTTCTTTGGGAGCTTTTTCTCTTCGCACCTGCTGCACAGTTTTGGGGTTTGGGCTACCTGAGTCTAGGTGGGAAAATATGCAAAGGAAAAATAAGTCAGAAAACTTACCACCATATTCGTTTTCAAGTTTTTGTTTTTCTCCCCAATTCACCTTCTGCTATTCACTTTTCAGAGTCTTTGTGTAGTTTTATGTCTTCTGTCCAGGGTTTTCGGTTGTCATCAGTAGAGGAGATGGCTGTCGTGTGCTTACTCCATCTTAACCAGAACCGGGCGGCCTCTTTGGTTTTTAACATTGGCATCTAATTGACAAATTTTAAGTCTGTCTACACACCACGTCTGTGATGCTAGCTGGCGACCTCTGCTTCAGCGACACAGCATGTTGAAATTAATTTTTCTTTTAATATTCAAATTCTTAAGCAAGGGATCCTTGTACCAATGCCCATTTGTTTACATGAAAAGAGAGCAGAATACAGATTTATTCTTTCTCTGGTCAGAGCAAACCCCTAAACTTGTGATACCAATAATAGTTATTGTAATTACTTTGATAGAAATAATAACAATTTTTGGCTGAGAGCATGAACTCTGGGGCCAGGTCACCTGTGTTCAGCTGCATCCTACTAGCTGTGGGACCTCAATCCTGCATGACTTAGCCTTTCTATGCCTCAGTTTCCTCATCTGTAAAATGGGAATAATAGTGGTGTCTACTTCCCAGGTGGTTGTGAGGGTTAAATAAATTCATCTGTATAGAGTGCTTAGAACAGTGCCTGGCACAAAGGAAGAGTTGCTAAGCGCTTGCCTGGATTAATAGCAGAAATGGCTAGGGTTTATTAGGCACCTCGCCGTGTAGACTGAGTCTCACAACGGCGAGATGAGCCCGCCTAGCTCCCTTGTTCAGACGAGGCAGCTGAGGCCTCAGCAAGGCACAGGGCTTGCTTGGGTCTGCCTGGCCTGCAGATCTGGAAATTAGGGAGGCGTAGATGGCTGGGCACAGGCTCAGGGAGGCTCTGGCTGGTAGTTCATCAGAGAACAGCGGCAACAAAGCTTTTAACATCATCTGGGCTGAGCTAGAAGAGATGTGACCCATGGGGACCGAGTGGGGGCAAAAATCAGCGTGAAGAGAAAGGCAACAGAAATAGAAGGGGAAGCCTGGTAATTGAGTGGCCCAGAAAAGGAAAGATCAATATTTCACTGCCAGTGAAACAGCCGATTTCCCTGGCAGCAAGCGCAGGCCAGCTGTGTGCGCCTTGGCAACGGCAGCTGCTCCCGGGGCGCGTGCCAGGCCCGCCAGCCGTCCCCTCCGCGCCTGTGGCCCAGGCTCGCCACAAAGGCCATGTGGGGGTGGTCATTTGCTGTGTGACCTTGAGCAACCCCCACCCCCCGGAACTTGGCTTCCCTGTCTATGAAATGAGGGTGACCTGGCATCCAGAAAGGTCGAGACTCTTCGTGATCAAGGTGGGGTCCCAGCCACAGTGGGTAAAGCTTCGCTGATACGGGGGCCCAGGGGGCTGAGCCAACACGTCAGTGCAAACAGCCCGTGAGCCTACCTGGGCCCAGGTGAGCTCGCCCACGTGCGGAGGTGCAGGAAGGCAGCGGGGAGCTGTGGCTGTTTATCTGGAGTCAGCGAGACCTGGGTTCAAGAGTTACCACTGTGGTGCTTTGTCTAAATGTCTTACCCACTCTGAGCCCCAGAGTTTCCTCAGCGTTCAATGGGGGCTATCATAGTAGCTAGTATTAAGATTGTCGTGGGGATTAAATGAGACTACGTGCACCCTGAGGTTCCATGGCTTGAATTGATAGTAACCAGCATGTGTTGTCATACTGATTTTACGAGGGTCCTGACTGCTTTCTAAAGGGCGGGACGGGAGTGCACATGGCATTTGCGTGGCCACTACTCTGGGACTGCTGCTCTTTGAAGAGCCCTGTGGGAGCAGCTGTAGAAAAGCGAGGTCACAACCCAAGGGGTGCCCCCAGCTGCAGCCAGGGACTGTGCAGTGGCCCTCAGGACCCCGTCTGTCTGCCTGTCATCAAACAACCCCAGCCCACCTCTGTTCCAGGCGGGCTTTCCTGGAGGCAGAGGAGGGGACAGCCGGCCCACCGTCATCTCCCAGCCCCGGGAGGTGTGGACTCAGGGCTTTCAGGATCTGAATCCATACGCTGCTGCCTCTTAGGTGGGCTTGAGTTGGGGTTCCTCACCAGCCACTCAGCACTCTGTGACAGTCCCCACCCCAGACTTGCATCAGAGCTCTTGACCTTGGAGAGGACTGTAGGGTCAGCACAGGAGGCTGGGGGGTTAGGGTGCCCCTGGCCCCTCCCTGCGTTCACAGATGGCCTGCAGTGCCAGTGGAGAGAGGGCAGGAGGAGAGGAGGCGGCTCGCCAGCTAGGGTGGTGGGTGGGCTCCCCACAGCCCCGCAGGTGGCACCTGGACCTTGCTATTCTCAGAAGCCACGTCATTGCCCGGCAGTGTCAGAGGCGGCCATGGGTTGGGGGAGGGGGCAGGCCCAATGCTGAGGAGGCTCTGACCGGGCAGGAGTTGGCAAAAAGCCACCTTCCTCCTTCACTGAAATTTTGCAGGCCTTTCCCGAATGCCCACTAGGCACCAGGTTCAGGGAGTCACAGAGAGGACGGTGTGCAGCCCCTCGGCCCGTTCCTCACCCCAAGACTCCCACCAGAGTGGGCAAGCAGGGTCGGCTGGAATAGCAGTACAAGCACAGCGCCACCAGGCTTGGGCAGGGAGGAGATGGCTGTGGCAGGGGCTTTCTGGCCACTGCCCGTCTTCCAAAACCTGCTGGCACAGCCCCATGGTGCCAGGCCACTGGCAGTGACCAGAATTCAGTCCCCTGCTGCAACTGCCACGCTGTGGGCACGCAGGAAAAACGTGGTCCTTAGGAACAGAGGAACCCCCAATGTGTGGCTGGGCTTCAGTGCATGTGACGGGCGGTGTGGGGTGCGGGGCAAGTCTGCCTGTAACCGCGTGAACAGTGACAACAGTGACAGTGAGCCCTTCCCACGTGCTGCGCTCTGCAGTTCCCCAGTGCTCTCGCATCCATCATCGGCAGCCCGGCCTGAGAGGATTCTGGAAAGAGCTGGGCCTGGCCCGGCTGTGCTGTAGATACTGATGGTGGTTATTAGGGGGAGGGGCACGGGGCCTGATGCGTGCAGAGTGTGTGCACGTGTGTGTCCGTGTGACCGTGTGTGGTTGGCCAGGGGGACCCGCAACTGCCACCATCAGCCCCCAGCAGGGTGCCCAGATCATAGCAGGTGCTTAGTCATTGGTTGTTGAATGAGTAAATGAATGAGTGATGTTTGCGTGTGTGCTGTGGAGGGACTGCCACTAAGGTGTAGGTTGCTTTAGAAGCAGGATTCTGGAAGAAATGTCAAGAAGCTGAAATTCAGGCGTTGGAAATTTCAGGGGGAAAAGTGGCTCCAAATTAATTTAAAAAGATAGTTCTTACAAAATTGGCCATTGCCAAAAACTAGGAAAAATACCCAGGGCTTGCAAGTTTGAAGTCGGTTACCCTGATTGAAGACTAAATTAAGATACCTTTACAGAGAACAATTTGGCAACTATTATCAAAGCCTTAAAAACGTCAATGTTACCCCCATAATATCCGGGTAAAAAATAAATAAAAAATAAATAAATAAAAATAAATAAATAAATATATATATATATTTAAATAAAAAATAAATAAATAAATAAAAAATAAAAAAATAAAATAAAAATAGAAACTTAAATGTTGTTCCTTTGTTCCTTCTCCACTCCTACTTGACCAGCCTAAACCACCCTCTCAAAAAACTAAATGTTTTGTAGAGCCATTTATGTGTATTCAACAGCTATTTATGAAGCTCCTTCTCTGTGCCAGTCATGGTGCAAGGTATACAGTGGTGATCAAATCAGACATGGTTTTTGTGCTTAGAGAGCTGACTTTGTAGAGGGAAGATGTAATCAAATTACCACACAAACATACAATTATCTGAAAGAAAATGAAGTAAGGAAAGCTAATGCTTTCTTCCCTGGCGTCGGGGGATTGTACTCATACCTGCTAAAGGTCAAACCACAGGATGTCCCCGTAGACTTAGATAAACAACTAAAGTCAGTATCTGCCAGCCTTCGGCATCTCTCAGCTGGGAGTACCCTGATTAACCAATCACAACAGGTTTGCAACTGAGGATTTCTGCCCGGCCAATGAACTGCCTCCGACAACTTTTTGTGGAAATCCCCTATAAAAAAACCTCTCTTGCACTTACGGGATACCATTCAGGACTGCCCTGGTTCAGTGCACCCCAATTGTAATTCTTTGTTCCCCAAATAAATGCTGTTGCCTTTGACCTCTGTGTCAGTCCTTTTTTAGTTAGCAATTGAAAAAATGCAACAAGTAGTTTGAAGGAAAAGGATAGGATGCTAAAGACATAGTAGCAACAGGATGGTCCCTAATTAGATGGGGTGGTCAGGACAGGCCTGTCTGGGGGAGGGACATTTAAAAGAGGGACAAAGGGAGACCCAAAGGATGAACAGACATGGCCAGATGATAAAGGGAGGACATGCGTTCACGATGTCGAGAACGGCATGTGCAAAGGCCCTGGAGCAGAAAAGAGCTTGAGGGGCTGACCCGAGGCCAGCGTGGCTAGAGTGCAGTGAGTGGTGGACGGGGTGGCAGATGAGGCAGAAGGGACCAGATCATCAGGGCCTTTCTTATAAGGCATGTTTCAGAGTTTGGATTTTATCCTAAGTGTGACGGGAAGTCACTGGAAGGTTTTAAGCAGAGGAGTGGGTGGCAGGATCCAATTGGAGTGGAGGCTGCTTTGGAAGAGGCTGAGAGTGGAAGAGGGTAGGTGCATTAGGAAACTTGCATGGTCCGGGAGGGAGAGGATGATGGCTGTGACCAGGTGGGATCCCAGGGGTGATGTAGGGGGGAAGGTGGCTTTGGGATACAGTAGGTGTGGATTGGATGTGGGTGAGAGGAGCAGTCCCAGTGATGCTGGAGAATCACGCAGTGGCAGGGAGGGAGGAAGGGGCCACGGAGTGGGGGGTTTGAGTGGGTGGTAGTGGGCGGGGTGATGACTGGGTTGACCACGGGACTCAGTGCCCGAGGTGAGACGTGGGGCAACAAGGAAGCCAAGAATCTGAGAGGCCAAGGGGTCGACGGGCCGTCCACACAGCGGCAGAAACCCCCAGAGATGAGTTATAACAGCAAACAGTTGGAAATAACCGAAATGCCCAACTGTTAGGGGTGGTGAAGTAAATTACGGTGTATCCACCGGGCAGAGTATGTTATAACTGCTAACCCTGTGGGTTGCACACACCAGGCAGCACGGAAAAGTGTTTCTGATGTACTTACTGTTACGTGGGGGAGAAACTCCCCAACATCGGGAAGGGCTAACTCATTTGGGAACTTATTTCCTTAGTTATTTTTAGCACTTGTTATTGAAGTACAAGGCACTGACAGAACAGAAAAGTAAACCAGCCACGAGTGTCGGTGAGCGTTCACCATGTAGCCGGCGCCAGATCATGAAACAGAGCATGAGCAACAGCCCAGAAATGCCCCTGGCGTGTCCCCTGACAACATTCTACAGTCAGGGCCACTGTCTTCACCATACCTGGTTTTGCCTGAAGCCTCAATTTGGAATTTTAAATAATTTACACACCTGTGACATAATCATTCCCTCCCTGTTAGCCAAGGGGAATCTGACCAGGGATCTCAGAACTACAAAATAAAACATTTTTAAATGTGGTTACAATTACATCTTTTGAAAGAAAAATGGGAAACAGTGGGGTTTCTAGATCTTTTGCAATGAGTGTGTGTTAGTTCTGTGTGAAAGAAAGCACTGCTTGGCCGGGCGTGGTGGCTCACGCCTGTAATCCTAGCACTCTGGGAGGCCGAGGCGGGTGGATCGCTCCAGGTCAGGAGTTCGAGACCAGCCTGAGCAAGAGCGAGACCCCGTCTCTACTAAAAAATAGAAAAAAATTATATGGACAACTAAAAATATATATATAGAAAAATTAGCCGGGCATGGTGGCGCATGCCTGTAGTCCCAGCTACTCGGGAGGCTGAGACAGGAGGATCCCTTGAGCTCAGGAGTTTGAGGTTGCTGTGAGCTAGGCTGACGCCACGGCACTCACTCTAGCCTGGGCAACAAAGTGAGACTCTGTCTCAAAAAAAAAAAAAAAAAAAAAGAAAGCACTGCTTTAAAGCTCGGCAGGCACTGCTGTGCCTCCCACGTGCAGTCTCTGGGGACGGGCTTGGAGCAGGAACTTGGCAACCCCCAAGCCCAGGCTCAGGAAGGAGCCGGCCGTGGCCTTGTTTTTCCCCGCTCCTGCTGTGTGTCCACCCGAGGAGAATAACGCGGCCCCGGGGTGAGTGGGAGGGTTGGGCGCTGGTGTCTTCTCCGCTCGGTGGCCCGGCCTTCCCTCCCTCCATCCCAGCCTCCCCGCCCCAGCTGCCGGAGCCTCACACTCGTCCCTCCTTCTTTCCCACAGGTAGAAAAACTTGTGAAATATCTGGATCCCAACGACCTGGGGAGAATCAACTTCAAAGACTTTTGCCGAGGAGTGTTCGCCATGAAAGGTGAGACCTGTGGGGCGGGGGTCCTGGGGGGCTCTCGGGTCCTTACAGCTGGGGAGGCCCCACAGTGGGCTCCGGCCATGGCCACCCAGGGTGGCAGGTGGGAAGGGGCTTGGGCTCCCACAGCT
The DNA here is from genome assembly GCF_041146395.1 of Eulemur rufifrons. Classification (NCBI taxonomy): domain Eukaryota; kingdom Metazoa; phylum Chordata; class Mammalia; order Primates; family Lemuridae; genus Eulemur; species Eulemur rufifrons. The sequence goes on from NC_090991.1 coordinate 19,196,896, forward strand.
GTCCCAGCCGTGGGGGCTGTGGGTCTCGCTGAAGCCCTGCCCCAGCCCCACACCCAGAGCCAGGGAGGCCCGCACCGCACGACGGTCCTTCCTGCCCTTCCTGCTATCTGTCCCCCTGGGGAGAAAGGATCCCTCTTCCTTTTCCTCCCTCTCCCCCTCTAGGATGACCAAAGTCCTGAGAGCTTTCCCAGGACCAGCTTTAAAACCAGGACCGTTCTGGGCAAACCGGGACGGAGCCATCACCCTTTCTGCCTCCCGCCTTCTCGGTTTCCTTTATCGTCTCCTCCCTGCTCTCTCCTCCTCCGAACTCCTCCTAATTCCTTCCTTTCTTCCCTGCCCCCCTCTTTAAGGGAGTAGTATGATATCCCTCTCTCTCTTTTCCCAAATTCAAAGGCCCGTTGTGAGAAACCCGCAGGAGTCAGAACATGGCTGAGCTTGCTTACAGTGTACTAAGCTGTTCTTCTGAGACGGTGGCTCAGGTCACCGGCCAGGTGGATTGCTGAGGCCTCCCCACTAGCTGCAAAGACAGAAGTCACTTCTAGACATCCCAAGGCATCCTGTTATCTCCGGAGGAAGCCATGGTTCTCCGTCTGTGTGGGTCAGATCAGGATGAACCTTCTCTGTGGGGTCCCCTGAGTTCCGGGCGGGTGGGACGGGGCAGGAATTACTTCAGTGAAGATGAGGGGTAAAGGGCAGGGGGAGAAGTCGGGGACATAGCACACAGGCCCCCAGTAAAGGTTTTCCGGATGGACTTGTTTGATCTTTGGGCCACCACAGGTTGCACCTGCCACGTGCCTGTCCCAGGTGCTTTGCCGGTTTTAACTCCTTTGTCCAGTATAACTTGGGGCATTTGCTCAGGAGCCCAGGAGGGAGGCCGCCTGTGTGACTGTGTCAGCAGGAGCTAGAGGCGTCCTCAGGGGGGTCCTATCCTGGACGTTCGGGGGCTTGCAGGACTTGGGGGGAGCGCTAAGCCCAAGGGAATGGGTGTGTGCGGAGTCCCTGTGGGCCAGGCGGGAGTATTGTCCTATCTCCCTTCCTCTGGGAGTCCTCCTTGAGTGCCCCTGTCCCAGGCTGCCCTCCGAATCTGAGAACCTCTTTTCTGTGTGTTCTTTGTTGGGCTAGGCCCGGTGGACGGGGGTCTCGAAAGCAGGGTCCTGTTGCAGCTCCCTTTGCCATGTCCCCACAGCCTCGTGCTCCATCCCTGCCTCGCGGAGACTCAGGCCACCTGTCTCCCCTCAGGCCCCCCCACGCCATGCCTATTGGAAGCAGACCAGCTGAGCCAGGCTGGGGCTCAACCCTTCACTGTCTGTCCGTCTGTCCACCTGCAGGGTGCGAGGAGCTGCTGAAGGACGTGCTGTCCGTGGAGAGTGCGGGGACGCTGCCATGTGCGCCAGAGATCCCAGACTGTGCGGAGCAGGTAAGGAGAGGGTGGCCTCGGGGGCCTGGCCCTCCTTGGTCTTCTTGCCTTTGTTGCACCTTTTTTCAGTATCTGGGAGGACCCAGAACCTCCCTCTGAGGACCTTCTGGCATCAAAGTGAAGAAGTTTTAGAACAGGAGCACCGCAGCCCCCCGGGAAGCCCCAGCAGGGCGTGTATGAGCTGGAGGTCCTCACAGAGCATCTTTACTCCCCTCCATGGCACCGAGGAGGAACATTCCCAGACAGGGAAAGTGACAGACAGGGCTAGAATTCCTTTTCCACTGCACCATAACCCTCTGAGCCGACAGGTGCCTGTGTGTTTTTTTCCAAACAACTAATTCTCCAATTCTCTGAGATGAACCAGGTGCGCAGCAATTCAATTCAACCCGACACTAACTTCCCAGAGTTAAGACAGACCCCGTGAGTCAGAGGTCAGCCCCACAAGACTGCCCCCACTTCAGATGCCAGCCCCACTTCTGCCTGGCCAGCTGCAAATTCAGGGGTTTCCACCACTGGGGGGTTCAGTAATTCACTAGAACAGCTCAGGAAAACATTATACTTGATGATTATCCGTTCATTGCAAGGGAGACGGCTCAGGAATAGCCACAGAGATGCACCTGACAAAGTACGGGGGTGGGGGTTGGTGTGGGGCCTCCGCGCCCTCTCTGGGGACACCACCTTCCCAGCACATGGGTGTGTCCGCCAGCCCCAAAGCCCTCTGCAGCTCGTCACTCACGTGCTGTTATAACCCAGTGTCCATCCCCTCTCTTCCCTGGGGGTGGAGGGAGGTGGGGCTGAAAGTTCCCACCTTTTAACCATGTGTTTGCCTTTCTGGTGACCAGCCCCACCCTGACACTGTCTAGGGGCCCCACCTGAGTGACCTCATTAGCATAAACAGGGGAGGCTGTGCATAGCTCAAGGGGCCTGTCACGAATGAAAGCCACTCCTATCGGGAAATGCCAAGGGTTTTATAAAGGAGCTCTGTGCTGGGAAGTAGGGACAAAGACCACAGTCCCCAGAGCTCTGTTTTCATCACCTAATGGTGTGTTTATTATAAAACTTTGAACTATTTTTCAAGCACTGCAGCTTCATCCTATGGGGAAATAGTTTAAGATGTGCATGCTGACAATCTCCAAGGTCCCTGCTGGCTGAGACACTCAGAGCTAAAAGAAGATTGTTTTGGTTTCTTATCCAGGCAGCTCCAAAGCCTCTTCTCCAGCTCTGGTTGGTGCTTCATCTGTACCTCAAAAAATATTAGTATTTTTTTTATGTATAGCTGAAGGAGGCCCAGGACCCCAGAGGCGACTATGGCCAGTGGTGGGCCTGCTGGGATCCAGCCGGGTAGTGGGTCAGGATTGAGTTGCACGTGCAGGACTGGGAGAGGGAGAGTCCGTGAAGAGGGCCGTAATGCCGAGGGCTGCCAAGCAAAACATGTTAGAGAAGCCATGCTCCAGCTTTGACCAAACCCAGGCACCAGGTGCAGGGACAGGGCCTCCAAGGTGGGAGTCAGGTGGGTGGATGTCAAGGTGCTGTGCTCAAAACAGGAGCCCTCAGGGTTGAGCAAAGAGAGCCGGGCTCTAGGCATGTGCAGCAGCGCAGGTCCCAGGCCTGCCTCGATGGGTCAGTGTGGGGGGGGGCGATATGTGTTTGGGGCCAACCAATGGGACCAGGATCAGGGCAGAGGACCCCCAGTGTGGGACAAACACTGAGTGCCCCAGGAGTGTCTTGGAGTGGGCCCTTCCCGGACACAGTGAGAGGTGTGTGGAGGGCTCCTCCAGAACCGGGACCATGCCCCGCCTTGGCCACCGACTGGCCGTGCAACCCTGGGCACATTCCTCTCAACTCTTCCGAGCCTCAGTTTCCTCGGCTGTGAAGCACAGCTGGCCACACCAGGCTAGGGGCTCTGTTGTGAAGGTCCAATGAGAAAACAGACCCATAATCCCTGATGACTCCCCTGCCTCCTGGTGCTGTGACTTGGAGATTAGTATAAGACAGTGGTGTTGAAGTTAAGGTTTGCATTTTTCGTTTTACCCTGGGATTCTGGTGTTTCAAAATTATGTCAGAATAAAACCCTGCCCCCGAGAGCTGGAGGGCGGAGTGGCGCAGAGGCCCGGGGCTCGCCTGGCAGCGGTGCCCGGGAGCAGGGCCCTGTTCCCCGGTCTTTGGCTGCCTTTGCAGCCCCATGCTCTGCCGTCTGCACTTTCAGAAAAGACAGTGCGTGGAGAAAAGGTGAGGAATAGGTGTGGAAGAGTTGGCCTCCAAGAGGGCCAAACATTGCTTTTGTTTGTAAAGCAATGTGGTTCTTCTCCCAAATCTAGAGGTTCTGAGAAAGCAGAAAGGCCGCACCAGCCGATGTCAGCAACCCCAGGCCTCTTGGGGATCGGATAGGTGTTTGATGCTTTTGGTTTTAAGCCCTTCCCAGGTGAACTCCTTTCTGCCCTCCACGTAGATCTGTCCCGGACAGACAGCTTGGTCGGCCTGAGCCCAGCCAGGGACACGGCACAGCCTTCCTCATTGTGCTCCTAAGGCAGCTTGGTTGACCTGGGCTCTGTTCCCCCAGGTTCCCCAGTGCCTGGGGGGGAGGAAGGGGCATGGGTCAAAGGCCAGCCCGCTGTGGGGAGGGCCACTGTGGGGAGTGGGATCGCAAACGATGATCCCTTCCGGGCTCAGGCTCCTCACAGCAGGGGCAAGACCACAGCCCTTCAGGTGGGGATCAGAAGGGACCAGCCTGGGGCAAGTCCTGATCCTGCAGGTCAGGCCCTCAGTGCCCTGCTGTGTCCCAGCTGTCCCCTAGGGGTCAGCCTGAGACCAAGACGCCAGCAGGCGCCTGGATCACTGCTTGGGCCTCCGCGATGCTCCCAAGGAACGCAAATCTGGGGAGTGATTTGGGGTGGCGCAAATCTGGGGAGTGATTTGGGGTGGCACGGGGTGACACACCAAGAGACGGCAGGAACTTGACCCCTCCTGGTGCATGCGTGGAGCCTCCTGGGGGCCGGTGCCCTCTGTCAGTGCCTAACCTCACCCCCCAGGGTGGCTCCGTGTTCTGTCAATTACTTATTCATATTCTTTACCCATTTTCAATCCAGTTGTTTGTTGTCTTTTCCTTATTGACTTACAGGAAATCTCTATATATTGTGATTCTCAATCTTTATGCATTTTGCTTATAATTTAATCTTGTTTTCGGTGTCTTTTATTCTACAGAAGGTTAAAATTCTCCCATCCAAGTACTAACCATGCCTGACCCCGCTTAGCTTCCGAGATCAGTCGAGATTGGACGCATTCAGGGTGGTGTGGCCGTACACCAGAAGGTTAAAATTCTGATGTCATCATTTATCGATTCTTTTACACCATTTACATTTTGGGTCTTATTTTGTGCCTTTCCTATCTCAAGGCTATGGACATTTTCTCCTATGTATATTTCAGATACTTTCAAGGGGAAAAAAAGTATTTATGTTTAGCTCTTTGATCCACCTGGAGCTTATTTTTGGTTTTGGTGGGAGTAGCAATCTGGACTCTGATCTTTCCGATGTCACCAGTGCTTTGAGTTCCAATTGTCCAACAGTCCCTTCTCCACTCATTCGCAACTTCACCTTCGTCAGATGCTGGCTTTCCTCATAAATGTGAGTCTCTTTCTGTACTCTGGTCTGTCATATTGATCTATTTGTCTACCTGTTTTTAAGCCAAAACCACAGTTTCATTCTGGCTTTATATTAATAGTTGAATATCTAACAGGGAAAGTCTCCCTCATCATTCTTTGTTTAAAAAAAAATTTTTTTTGTTGTTGTTCTTACATATTTTCTCTTCCAGAATAGTCTTTTTGTCAAATTCTGTTACAAATCCTGCTAGAGATTGTGTTTAAGATTGAATGTGTGCATCTCCTGGAGGAAATTGATTCTCTACAATATTACATTCTCTCATCCAGGAACATAGATAGCTCTTCATTTATTCTGTTCTTCTTTTATGCCCTATAGGAAAGTTTTATGATTTTCTTTAAATAGGTTAGGCACATTTTCTTATTAGGGTGGCTATATTTTAGCGTTCCTATTGCTTTTATGTATAGGATCTTCTTGCTGTGACATTTTCTAATTGGTTATGGCTGGTGTATAAAGTAGGTTTTGATTTTTGGTGTTGATCTTGTCATGACAACCTTATTAAACTCTCTTTATGTTCTGATAGTTTATTTATATCCTATTTTCTACCCTGCTTAATTCTATGTAACTATGTAACCATATTATTTTTCAGCATAATTTTAAATGGCTACATAATATTTTACCACATGAAGACAACCAAATTTATGTACCAGTTTCTTATTGTTGGGCATATATACATGTTTTCTAACCTAATTTCGGGAATTAACAAAAGCAGTGTAACAATTATCCTTGTAGTATTTTCCCACAGCAGCAATCATTGCTTTAGAGTAAAACAGAGGTTGGCAAATTACAGTCCCCATGAGCCAAATCTAGCAGCTTGTTTTTGTAAATAAAGTTTTATTGGAACACAGCCACGCCCATTTGTTCACATCTTGTCTGTGGCTGTTTTCACACTACAGTGGCAAAGTTGAGTAGCTGCCACAGAGGCTGTGTGCACTGCAAAGCCTAAAATATTCACTGTCTGTCCATTACAGAAATAAGTATGTTCAACCTCTGGGGTAAATTCCAATAAGTGGAAACTATTTTATTATTAAGGGATGTAAAATATTAGAACTTCTAATACATCTGCCAAATTCCTTTCCAGGAATCCAATCAGAATTGGATCAGATTCCTATTACCCAGTTGATACTGATGTTGCTGGTTTTAAAATTAGAACCCCTCTTTTGGATTATAATATTAACTTAAAGTACATTTTTTGGTCCTGAAGAGTTCGTTCTCTATGAATTGCCTGTCCACATTCTTCACCTTGGTTTCTACGGCTATGTTTACTGTTACTGATTTTTTTTTAAGGACTAGGAATAGTAACTTTTTGACATACATTACAGTTCTTTTTCAGCTTGTCATTTATTTTTAACTTTATGACAGCAAATTTTTAAAATTTTTATAGCTAATTTATCAATCTTTTCCATTATGGCTTCAGCCTTTGGTGTAACGCTTAGAAAGGGTTTCCCACCCAAGCCAGTGCTCTATTTTATTGTTATGGGTTCCATTTTACTATTTAAAAAAAGTTATAATCCATGGAATCAATTTTGATGTCTAGAATGAGGGAGGGATCCACGTTTTCCCCTCAGTCCCTCTTACCTTCCCTCCCCCCACCTCACCTGGCGGGACCAGCAGCTCCTTGCAAGGTTGTGACCAAGCCACCCCCTCGTGACAAAGCAATCGGGATTTGCTGGGCACCTGGACCTCAGCCTGTGTCCCATATTCAGAAGGAGCTTTGCCAACTCCACCCTGTGCTCCTCTGCAGAATGGCCTGGGGGAGCTTACGGCCTATAGGTCCGAGTCCACCCTCGCTTCCTTTCCTCCCTCCTGAGCAAGGATTTCTAAAACCACCTAGGACAACGGCATTTTTAAGTTCTAAAAATACGTTTCCTGACAAGCAGCTCTGTGATTCAGCTGTGCTGGTGGCAGTGTGGGTGGGGGCGCCGTGCCCGTGCTGGTGTGGCGGCGGGCGGGGGGCTCATAGCTCAGGGAGGCTTTTCGTCTTTTCTATTATATTTGGTCCCAGTATTTTTTCTGTGTTCCAACACACACACTCCCCAATCCAAAAACAAAAAAAATATCTTACTTATTCCAAGCGTTGGACCTTCTGTAAGAATACAAAGATCCTCGGTTTGTGTCTTGGGGAAGTTACTTAATTGTGATGAAGCGTGTGTCCCCTCACCCTGGCCTGCCCTGGACCGTCTGTCCCCCACCTCCTGCATCTACCCATCCCTGCCTTAGGGAGGCTGGGCGGAACTGGCCGGTGAGTGCCCACTTCCCGGGATGCCTCACGGGCCACCTCCTGCTTAACCCAACCCTGATGCCCAAGTTCACACCCGGCTTTGGAACCTAGACTCTCTGACTTAGAGCTTGATAAAACTCTAGAGCTGCAGTCGCCAACCCCTAGGCCTCGGCCTAGTACTGGTCCGTGGCCTGTTAGGAACCAGGCTTCACATCACCCCCTGAGATCCCCCCATCCCCTGTGCATGGAAAAATGGTCTTCCATGAAACTGAGGAACTGGGCCACACACAGCAGGAGGTGAGTGGCCAGTGAACAAGTCACCTGTATTTATAGCCGCTCCCCATGGATAGCATCACCGCCTGAGCTCCGCCTCCCTCTCCCACCCTCCTCCACCCCACCCATCCCCACCCCTACCCCGTCCGTGCAAAAATTGTCTTCCATGAAACCGGTCCCTGGTGCCAAAAAGATTGGGGACCGCTGCTTTAGAGAGTGGCTACTTATATCCCATCCCATCTTTTTAAAGCTGCAGTCTTAGCTCAGCATTCTTTCTTTCCATCTCTCCCATCCTCCTTTGAACCAGCTACCTGCTTCCCTCATTAATGAGTTAGGTAAATTTTTGAAACCGGTAACTGCGCGCGCACACACACACGATCATACAAGGACAGATGTTAGTGCTCAGAAACAGCACAGTCTAAACCAGCAGTTCTCAGCCCTGGCTGTACATTGGAATCACAGGAGCTTTCAAAAAATACTGATGCCTGAGTCCCACTCCTCAGAGATTCTAATTTAATTAGTCTGGGGAGGAGTCCAGTCATCTATTTTAAGAGCTCCCCAGGTAATTCTAAGGCACATCCAAGTTTGAAAAATAAATGTCTAAACCAGGAGTTCTCAAACTTTGCTGCACATTAGAGTTACCTGGGAGCTTGTGAGATTCCTGTGCCCAGGCATCCCTGAGCCCAGAACCTCTGGGGTGGTGGGCCCCAGGCATCAGCATTTTTTAAGCTCCTTAGGCAATTCCATGAAGCCACGACCCATCCAGTGTTCTGGACTCTGCCCTGTTCACAGCCAACACTTGTTTCCCTGAGGATGGAGTGCAGAGTCTGGGGAGAGTCTTATGCCCTGAAAATATCAATGCCTGGCACAGTGTGTGCGCTCAACAAATGTTGGCTGCTGCCCTTCCTACGTGGCCCCAGAAGAAGTCCTCTGGGAAGAGTGGTTTGGGATTGCAGGGCCCTGGCCCGAGGTGTCCATCATCCCCCTAGACCCCAGCTGCCTGCACACTCGGTCACAGGAGGCAGCATTCTTGGAGTCCAGTGAGCCATGACTTTGCTTTTCCAGAGAGAGGCCCCTCAAGAGCCCACGGGGACTTGGTGTCAGCCGGGCCGGGGGCACATCACATGTCAGAGCCTGAACTGGAATCTCACCAGAAACTTCTCAGGGCTCAGGCTCCCGCTATAGAAGGTGCTAGAATGGAGAGTAGGTCACTTTTACTTAACAAGGACCTAAAGGGTTGACTTTTCCTCCAACTTTTTATTTTGAACATTTTCAACTTTCAGAAAAATTGTAAGGACAGAGCAATGAATACCCATATATCCTTTACTTAGATTGACCAACATGTTCCTAAACTTACTTTCTCTTCCTCTTCCTCTGTGTTTGTGTATACATGCTTTTTTTTTTTTCTTTGCTGGTGCATTTGAAAGTTAGTGACAGACATTATGACCCTTCATCCTTAAATACTTGACCTAAGAACAAGGATGTTCTCCTATATAATCACAATAAAATGTCACTTGCAGGAAATTTATACTAACATCGATGCAGTATATTATCTATGGAGTTTTATAAACTCCATATTCACATGTTCCCAATAATATGTCAATAGCTTTTCTTTTTGATCGGGGACCACATAGTACCTTTAGTTGTCATGTCTCTTTAGTCTCTTTTAATCTAGAAGAGTTCCCTAGCCTTTGTTTTTTGTTGTTGTTGTTGTTTATTTTGCACTCCTAATAATGGCATTGACCTTTTTAAAAACTTCAGGCCAGTTGCTCCAAAGAATGTCTTTCAATTTGGGTTTGCCTTTATTGATTTTCCAGTCCTTTGGGGTAGTGTGATTTAAATTTAAATCTAAAATAAAACGAGGTGGGGAGGAGGGAGTGAGGAGGGGAGTTCTGTGTGTGTTTCAGCTCCAAAACGCATTTAAAGTGCCTATGGTTGGCGCCCGCTCAGCGGGCCTCAGTTTTCCATCTGAAGCATGATCCAGATGCCCCTTCCAGCTCATGTCCATTCTAGCATTTCGGGAAAAACTGATGCCTCGTTGTCTGTGTGCTGCAGAGCACCCGCCCCTTGGCATCTGTCCCGCGCTGGGAGGAGGCAGCTGGCCGCGGTACTTGCAGGCTCCAGAAACGTGCCACGGGCCACGTGAGCATTTGTGTGGTACATGGCAAACCCTGGCACCTGGGTACAGCATCGTTCTTGCTCGTGACTGTGGCCACGTCTCCATCCTCTGTGGGCTGAGATGAGGGTTTAGAGCAGGCGTCTTTCTCTCGTGAGAGAGCCAATCTCAGGAGAAAACTGTAGAACAGGGCCAGGGACAAGAACCTTCCAGGCCTTTGGGGGGATTATCTGAGACTGTGAGGAAGAGGTCTAGGCCCCTAGGATGCTGCGGGTGGTGCTTCTCCGGGTACCCAGGTGCCAATACCTGAGGCAGATCCCAGCCGCATGCCAGGGCACCAGGGAGCATCCGGCTGGAGCATCAGAGTCCCTGGAAGAACTGGGGGAAGACTGTCTAACATTGAAACAAACACGGACCATATTAACATGTGAAAGATAAGAAGGGAGACTTTTAAAATAGTTTTACTTTAGAGGCTACTCTTTCTAGTCCTGCTTCTAGCGTGGACCCATGTCCACCTTCTTCTGCCATAGGGCCCCTTTACGTAAGGCATTACTGTTACTGCTGTTTCCTTCTAATAAAATAAAAGCAACGTCCATTTTAATCACAAAACTGGTCTTGGCTCGGAGGGAGGAAAACACAGGAAATTCGATGCTGGGTGGCCAGGGCCGGGGGTTGGCTCTGTGGGCAGGCTCTAGGGGTGATGTGATTTCTCCTCCTCTCACCACTGGCCTTGAGGAGGCTGCGTCCAAGGCCCCCTTTGTCTGGGGCTGCCCTGAACCTGCGAGCAGCCCTTCGACCTGATCTTCACCAGGCACCGCTAATCCTCATCCAGGCCGCTCGGAATCCTGGAGGAGCTTAGGTTTCAGTCAGGCAGGCTGAGTGTGAATTTTGCTGGACCACTTCCTGTGTGTCATTGGGCAAGTAGCTTCACCTCTCTGAGCCTTCTTCATTTCTGCGTGTCTAAAACTGGAGTAGTCATGCCTGGGGTTCACTATTGCAGTGAGAATGAAATGGGTTATTGTTTCTGAAGGTTCCCAAAGAGAATGGGTCCCCCAGTAAGCGGTAGCCATTATTGTCTTCTCGGTACTACTCAGAACCTCGAGGGGGGATCACTGACACACAGATGACAGAGAATTCCCTCAACTGCTCGTTCCCGAAGCCACCAACCTGTCTCCATGGCACCTGTGCACTCAGCTTCCCTCCTGGCTTGGTGGGCAGTGTCACCCTGCTCTGATGCTGGCCGTTTTCCCTCAACGCCCCCCACCCTTCAGCCCTGGGTCCCAGCCCCTCTTGCCAACTCAGGGACGTGCCAGGACAGAGAGACCCCCACCTGCAGTGCCAGCACTGCGCCCCCTGCAGGACGGCTTGTGGAGCTGATGTAATAGTGCCCACGGCGGGGGCAGGGGCAGAGCCGACTTGACCCCACAATCCCCGTTTCTCTTCCCTGTACCATGCGTTTCCTGCAGAGACGTGTCTGAACTCACCTCCCTTCCTCCCTGCTACCTCTCCCAATCAGGTCGCGGCCCCTCTGTGGTGCTGAAACACCTGTCACTGTCACCAGGAACGTCTGCTTTCCGAATGCAAGCATCAGTTCTCCATTCACGTTTTGCTGGAACCCTGGGCAGGACGTGGCACAGGCAGCCTCTCCCTCCTCCCACAGTCCTGCTCTTAGCTCGTGGCTCCCTCCCACCTCTCTGGCTGGGCCTCCTTGGTCACCTGTGCCAGCTACTCCACCTGTGGCTCCCTGTCAGTGGTGGTGGGTCTCAGGTCTGGTCCTTGGCCCTTCTCTTCGTCACCTGCCTCAGTTCCCTGGGGAGCTTGTTGGTCCCGGGGCTCTAAGGCACCGTTATTCTGAGGGCTCCCCAGGTAGAGTGTCCCCCTTTGACTTTGCCTTTGGCTCCAGACTCTTCTACAGAACCCCCTATGCCCCCTGCATTTCAAACATGTTCCAAACTGAACCCTTTGATCCTGCTCCATCCCCTCAGCCCAGGAGTGTTCTCCCAGGCTCTCCCGCACCTGGTGCTTAGACCAGTAATCAGCCTTCATTTCTTTCCTCCCTTCCAACCCATCAGCAAGGCCTGTTGGTTTGTCTCCAAAATAAGTCCTGAGCCATCCACTTCTCTCCACCTCAGAGGCTACACCCCAGTCCCCGCCAGAGCCTGACACTGTCCCCATGCCTGATGGCCTTTCTGTGGTCCATTCTCTGCACAGCAGCCATAGTGTTCTTTTTTTTTTTTTTTTTTTTTTTTGAGACAGAGTCTTGCTCTGTTGCCTGGGCTAGAGTGAGTGCCATGGCATCAGCCTAGCTCACAGCAACCTCAAACTCCTGGGCTTAAGCAATCCTTGTGCCTCAGCCTCCCGAGTAGCTGGGACTACAGGTACGTGCCACCATGCCCGGCTAATTTTTTCTATATATATGTTTAGTTGGCCAGATAATTTCTTTCTATTTTTAGCAGAGATGGGGTCTTGCTCTTGCTCAGGCTGGTCTTGAACTCCTGAGCTCAAATGATCCGCCCGCCTCGGCCTCCCAGAGTGCTAGGATTACAGGCGTGAGCCACCGCTCCCGGCCCATAGTGTTCTTTTAAACTTTACGTTCTGTCCCGCTCTGCCTTGCTGAAGACCCTCCAGTGACCCTCCATCTTACTCAGAATCAAACCCTAAACCCTCACTCCTTACCGTGACCCGCCAGCTTTCACTTTCACCCAAATCTTTGGCCTGACCCACTCCAGTCCTCCCCACCATTCTTACTGTTCCAGCTGCACCGGCCTTTTTTCTGGTCCTCAGACTCCCGGTCTAGTCTCCGACCCAGGGCCCTGCTCCCCTCTGCCTAGATCCCTCATGCCTCACATCTTTGCTTGGCTGCCCTCACATTCTTCTTCGAGCTTCAGCACAAACGTCACCTCCTCTGAGAAGCCTTCCCTGACCACCCTCTCAAGGAACCCCCTCCACGCCCTGGTCCCATCATCCTGCTCATTTCCTTCAGTGTATCAACCACCGTTTGCCACAATCTTTAAAAAAAAATGTTTTAAATGTTTTATTTTTTATTGGTAATGTAGTAGCTGTACATATTTTTGGCGTAGATGTGATATTTTGGTACCTGTGTACAATATGGAATGATCAAGTCCGAATCATCCGGGCTATCCAGCACCTCGAACATTTATCCCTTTGTTGGAAACATTACAATTCTTCTCTGCTGCTTATTTTGAAATATGCATCAAATTATTAACTATAATTTCCCTGCTGTGCTGTCGGACACTAGAATTTATTCCTTCTGTCTAACTGTACTTTGTTTGCTGCAGTCATCTCGTCTCGGTGTGTCCTCTCTGTCTCCCCCCTCGGTGATCAGCCCCGTGGGTCCAGGACTTGGCCTCTCTCACGGCGGCGCCCCAGTGCCTACACAGGGCCTGGCACGGAGGAGCTGTCGGTGCATATTTGTTGCACAAGTGGATGGATGAATGTCGGACGTAGGATGTCGACTCGCCAGGAAGAGCTGGGGCCCCACCTGGGAACCTAGGAGCAGTTGGGGGACCAGCTTGCAGGGTGTAAACGTCACACCCACCCCAGTGCTCTGGGGACTTAGGAGCTAAAAAGAGGTGACTGGCTGCTCTGAGATGTCCCCGCTGGGCTCTCAAACCTGCATGTGCATGTGAGTCACTTGGGGTCTTCACGGAACGCAGACTCTGGCTCAGGAGGTCTGGGTCGGCCTGAGATGCTGCATTTCTGACCAGCTCGTCGGTGCGGGTGGCGCTGCTGGTGGGGGACCAGGCTAGCAGTGCTGTCCCATCTTTCCCCTTAGATGCCATGGGGAGGTGTGGAAAGAGCCGGCAGGGTCCCTTCATTGCCTGCTCTCCCCCTCCTCCCTGCATCCACCAGCAAGTGTTGTTTCTAGCAGTTGCTGTCACCTCCGCATGTGGCGAGGCCCGCTAGGTTTCTGTCTCCACGTTTCTGCTACCGTGACAGACAAGACAGATTCTCTGCCAGGAATTGTGCTCAGTCACTTGCTTCTGTCACTGCTCTGTCTGCGTTCCTCTCGTGCAGGCAGACTTCCCGGGGGACGCGGTGCCGGCTGGAAGTCAGGCCCAGCTCTCTGCCCCGGTGCAGGACGGGACAGCAGAGGCAGCTGGGGTCTGGGACGGGTTGCCCTCCACACCTGGTGGCATTGCTGACAGGTTTCCAAGCTTTGGTTTCAGGAGTGGGCAGTATAGGCCTACCTGACAGCCTTGGGGAAGAGCATGGGCTTTGTGTCTAAGGGTCTTGGATTTGAACCCAGACCCTGTCACATGCTAGCTGGGCCACCTGAGCATAACGTCTCTGAGCCTCACTTTCTTCTCTTCTCTCTGTCACTAGTGGCTTCCTCATAGGGTTATTGTAAAAATGAAAAAATGAGAATGCACAGAAAGCATTCAGCATAGTATCTGGAAAAGTCTAGGATTTCTTATTTTGGAATGCATGGATTGTAAGACATATCCTGGTCCATCTCTTTTGCCCAGGGGTGCTGACCAGGTGTTGATAGCAAGACCCCAATGCCCCAGGCCTCCTCCCATGCCTGCCTCCCCCCACCTGCTGTTCCTGCACTAACTAGGAAATCTGGCCCCTGGGCATTCCCAAGCATTGAGCCCACGCCTTTGTCAGACCATCCTCCTAGAGCAGGGCCTGGCCTGATCACATGAAAACCACACGTGCTGGGCCAGAGGAGAAATGTACCAACATTGTATCAGAGAGAGAAACAGTTGTTCTCCTTATCATTGCTACGTTTTGTTCCTGACCAGGAAAATGAAAATGGCTGAGAATAATACAAGATACAACATAAAGTCTGATTCTTAATTTAGAAACTTTCTGTGAGCTCTACAAAGGCAGTGGGGGTCCCAGGCTGGTTGATGATTCTCCCCGAGCCTCTTTGATTAGCACCCACAGTGTGGCTGGGCAACAGGACTGGTCTCTCAATCTCTGGTCTCCTGACTAAACAAGTCTGTAGGGGAGGAAAAACTTTTCCTCTATCCTCTTATGTTCTGTTTCTGGGGTCTGCAAATTAAACTGACAAAAGACAGATTAACAGAAAAAAAGACATACAAATTTTATTGTTGTTTTGAATTGTACATACATGGAGGCTTCACGGAAAAGTGAAAACCCAAAGAGGTTGTTAGATCTGAGGCTAAATGGCATAAAGTATGCCCTTTTAACAAAAGAACTTGTGGAAGGCCAGGCGCGGTGGCTCACGCCTGGAGGCTGAGGCGGGAGGATCGCTCGAGGTAAGGAGTTCAAGACCAGCCTGAGCAAGAGCGAAACCCCCGTCTCTACTGAAAAATAGAAAGAAATGATCTGGACAGCTAAAAATATATAGAAAAAATTAGCCGGGCATGGTGGCACATGCCTGTAGTCCCAGCTACTTGGGAAGCTGAGGCAGAAGTATTGCTTGAGCCCAGGAGTTTGAGGTTGCTGTGAGCTAGGCTGACGCCATGGCACTCTAGCCTGGGCAACAGAGTGAGACTCTGTCTCAAAAAAACCAAGAAGCTGTGGAGAAGTAACTGGAGAAAGGAAAAGGGTTTGGGCTCCTAGGGGCAGTAAATTGTGGGAGGGCACCTAGGAAATGTATGTTAGATAAGGATGGTTTAGATTTGTTATGCAGATACACATCCAGTCCATTGGACCGATTCCCTTCTTCCTGGTACTGGAGGGGGGACACCTTTACAAATGGAAATTTATGTCTCCTTTATAAAGGGAAATTTATGCCCTACTTTTAGGCAAATAAGGGGGGCAGAAACCTCCTGTTGGCATCATTTGGGGCGGCATATTCTGATCCCCTGCAAGTTCTTGTCTCAGTCCCTTCCCTAGGCCTTTGTATGCATGGGCACCTCACTCCATCTACTTGAACTAGGCCTCCTTTACCAAGGGCGTGGGAAGCTTAGCATCCTGTCTGCTCTGATAGTGTGACTTTTCGAAACAACTGCCTTTATCACACCCAGCCTGCCTCTTCTTCCTTGTGCTGTCACTTGCAACATCCTTGCTCAGACACCTTCTCCTCAAGGACATTTTTACTCTAAGCTGAAAGGACCCCTGAGATGGGTGACGCCAGGAGGTCTGGGGACCCTTAACTGCTGCAGTGAACGCCAGGTCCGCTCGGCCACCTTCAGAGCCGGTGCTCGGGGCGGCTGCACGTCCCCCCACTGAGAGCTGGCAGAAGCTCAGCACCGACAGGTGATAGCGAAGTCACTCATCCTTAGGTCACGTTAAACCCCTATTCCTTTAGATTTTCCTTTCTCTATCCTGAGATCAAGTTCCGTGTCAGAAAGCGCTGTTTAATCTTCCTTCTTGCAAAAACCCTTTCATTGTTGCACACTTTGTTTTTATTCCTGGGACTCAGCCTAAGGCAACCCTAAACAGAACATTTCTTTAACTCCCCTAAAATGGCAATCGGAAACCTTATCACCCGCCTGTCATCCCTTTACTCTTTGACACAATACATTCTTTTTAGGATTTTGCACCAGAAAAGGAGTCCTTCCTGCTAAAATAGATACTCTTCCTCCATCAGATGTTGAGAATCATAACTAACCCCTTGCTTTTCCCTTTTATTATCTTGGTGGTTAGAAAACTTAGAGCCAATGAGACTGGTTAATCAACAAAATCTACCTTTCCATTTAATTATTTACCTCCTTTTTCTATATGGTTTATTTTTATTAGTCCAACTATGAATTTGTCTTTTATTATAAATAATTTGACAGCTGTCAGGAAAAAAAGCCCAAGGAATTCTGATTTAGTAAGGAGAGACTTTACTGGAAAAGATGATTGCAGGGGGCTGGGGGGTGATTGCAAGAGGGAGAAAGTCCTGACCATGGTGAGACCTGTAGGCATGGCCAGGCTTAGGCAAAAGGGTTTTTCTCTGATAGGCGGGAGTAAACAAAGCTGGAGATAACTGCCTGGGGAGGTGAGGTGAAGGGGTGTGATCAAGAACGAGATCCCAGGCAGAAGTCTGACCCTGAGCAGGGCTGTCCAGCAGGTGTAGTGAGCTGGCTCAGGCGGGGGTGGGGCAGAGTTCACCCAACTGGGGAGAAGAGAAACTGAAAGTTTGGTTAACAAGCATTGGGTTCTTTAACTAGAATGGGAATTTGGAGGCCATCTGCATGGGTTCCAGACTGCGCTCTCCCCAGGGGCAGGGGCTGGCCTCCTGGGTTGCTTTGCCCTGCCCCAGGCCTGGCCAAGTTACTGGGTCCCTGTTGGTTGACTGAGGGCCTCGCCCCTCCCGGAGATCCAGGAACAAGTGGCCTGCACTTTCCCCTCCCAGGGAGGAGTGCCCAGCTCTGGGCTGTGCTCTCACCAACCCCTTCCCTGAGGGGATCCCAGCACCGCCCTTCCCTGCCGCTCCTCCAGGCCTAACTCTGGGAAGGGTTATCTACAGATTCCTTCTCCCACCCTGACCCCCACCCCAGGCCCGGCCTGGCACTGGCTCCCCGCCTGCTTCCTCCGCTTTCCTGGGCAGGGGCAAGGTGGTGGGAGAGTAGGAAGGCCGAGAATGGGTCACCCGCAGCCCCCAGGGCTGACCAGAGGTCCAGAGAGAGCAGAGGCTGCAGCCCTGGGGTGGGGGCGGGGTCCTTCTGCCTATTCGCAGGGCCTGCGGCTGCTCAGGTTTCCCAGGCCTCTCCTCACTCCCCTGCCCCAGCCTGGGAAAGGCCCAGAGGCCCGTTTGCCCTGAGGGGCTGCATAGCTTTAGCGGCTACTCATCTGAAACATCTGGGAAACATCTGCATTGCCGGAGGATAGTCTTTTACTCCAGGAATGAAAGTAAATGTCAGAGGGGCAGGTGAGGCCTGGAGCAGGGAGAGCAGCCAGGAATCCCTCTCCCTCTCCCACCCTACTGGCCTTTGGAGCCCTGAGGGTGGCTCTGAGCGGGACACCGAAGGTCCTAAAACAGAAGCCCTTTGGTTTGGTGGAAGAGACAGGTGGGACTGAGCCTGCCAGTGTGGGGCCTGCGGTTGTCAAAAGGTGTTCCTCTGCAAGGGAGCCTGGGAAGCGCGTCAAGGAAAGATGAGCCGGCTGCTGGCTGCAGGACCTCTGGGAGCCTTTAAAATGCTCGTATGCACCTCTGGGACCCCCCAGTGGGGAGGTGGAGGCAGTTTTTCAACTTTCTTTGCTCTTGGAAAAACCCTCAGGTACCAGCATCTTTGTCACATCAGTGCAGAAAGGACTGGCCCTGCGGGTAGCCCAGGGTGTGAAACATGTTTGGGGCGCAGCTGCCACTTCCTCCCCAGGAGGAAACAGAATGTGGCCTGTGATAAGTGCGGGGTATGGTTGGCAGTTGTCACCCAAGGAGCCAAAGGCTTGTGGCTACACACACAGACATGTGTGTGAGCCTGGCCACTCTATCTATTAGCCAGGGTCACTGTGCAACACAACTCCAAGGGGCACTATTCTCATCGTAGTCTATGGGAATTGTGTGGTGCACAACCTGTGCAGCTGAACATGATAGTCCTGGTTCCAGACCTCACTCATGGTGGTTGCCTGAGGGTTGCAACAGCCTCTCTGCTGACTTCCTGTCTCTAGTCTGTTCCCTCTAGTGTTGCCTGCAACTCCCTCCTCCCCACCACCGCCCAGTCCTACCTTCGTCCATCCGAGTTCCTTCTGCACAAAGCCAACTGCCAGAGTAGTCTACAAGTAACTTCAGCTGTGTAGGGACCCTGGGCGTGGAGTCCTGCCTCTGAGATGGAAGGGCTCTGTGGTCTTGGGCAAATCCCTTAACCTTTCTGGGCAACCCCACATTGTTATCGCTTACCCTCATTTGTAAAATGGGGGTGAAAGACCCATCAGGTTATAGTTTTATCACTAGATTCAGAGCTTCGGGAGGCCAGAGGCTATCTCTTATTCAGCTCTGTACTCTAGTACCTGGCACATGCTAGGTCCCGGTGAATGTTTGTTGAGTGAATGAATGCATGTCGCTTTGACCAAGACCTTCCTGTATCCCTCCTCTCCTGCTTGATCGGTTTGCTCAGGATGTACCAAATACCGCTGCCTTCCCACTGCTGGGCTTCCGCCCACCCTGCTCCGTCTGCTAGAATTCCCTTCTGCTCTGTGCCTGCAGCACTGACCATCTTTGGGACGGCTCAACTGACACCCCAGAAGGCTTTTCTATGCCCCACCCCATTGGGAGCAGCCTCTGTCCCCCATCAGTTCTTCCCCCATGGCCCCGGACACCTGTGCCTAACGGTGGGGTTGTGTCCCAGAGGGGATCCTCTGTTGTCTCAGCAGAGGGGCAGCTGGGACTTTACCCTCCTGGGCTTCCCAGAGCTGGTGTGGAGCCTGGGGCTGGGCAGGGCTCCAGACAGAGGTGCACAAAGTGTCCTAGAAATTGGTAGTGACCACGGTGTTCTCTCCTGCCTTCCTGTCACTCCCAGCCCTCTCAGGTGCCCCTTCTCAAAGGGCAGGAAACCAGGTGAGGTTCGGTCCTGCCACCTCCCCAGGCCACAGGCACATGGTGGCCTGGGACACATCAGTCTAAGGACTGGCAGGTGGGCTGGAAACTTTAAGGGCAGGCTTTGGGGTCCACTGGAAAGTGAGTCTTTGGGTGCGGTGGAGAAGCGAGTATGTTCGAGATGCATGTTCCATGCATTGGCTTCCTGGCCTCTCTGCTGTTGAAAAAAATAAAGTGCATTTAAAATGCTTAACCCAGGACCCGAGCTGAGGTAAACAGTTGGTCAGTGCCTGCTGTCCGCGGGAGGAGGCTGTGTAGATTCACCACTGAGAGCACGCACGGGCTTCGGGCTAAGACATGGGTCTGGATCGTGACTCTGTCCCTTCTTTGTGATACTTCGGCCAAGTTCCATCACCTGAGTCTCAGGTTCCTTGTCTGTGAAGTGAGCACGACCCTGGCGCACTTCTCAGCTCATGGGGACAGTGAGGAGATAAAGTAGAAGCCGTTGGCGTGAGTTAGGATGTGTTGGAGTCTGACAGTGAGACAGTGCTAGAAATGTCGGTGGCTATAAATATTACGACTTTGCTTCTGTTTTCTGGCAAAGAACCATTAATTTCTTGGACCTCTTCATTTTCTCTCTCCTTCCATGACTAGTGGTAGCGGGTGGCTTTCTCTGGGACTATTTTTTCACAAAGTTGTATTTTTGTTTTTATTCTTATTTTTAGAGACAGAGTCTCACGGTGTTGCCCAGGCTGGAGTGCAGGGGCCATTCACAGGCACAATCATAGCACACTACAGCTCGAACTCCTGGACTCAAGCCATCCTCCCGCCTCGGCCTCCCGAGTAACTGGGACTTACAGGCATGTGCCACCATGTCCAGCTGTGTGTGTATTTTTGGTCACGTCACAGGAGTTATGTGGCTCATATGTGCTGAGCTGCCCCCACAGTCCCCTATCCGTGGGCCCCCACCACCCACAGCCTCCATAGCCCCCCGCATACACCACCGTGACCCCCACTGCCTATGGATCCCCTACTCACACCTCCCTGCCGCCAGCAGCCCCCCTCACCCCCACCCATAGCTCCCCCACTATCTTCAAAATCCCCCGTCTGTACCCCCCACACACCCCCAGCCCACAACTCCTTAAGGTCAGTCTGATAAACACCCTAAGGCCATTTGCCACAGAGGTGCGGGTGTGCCAGGGAGGCAGTGGAGCCCTCCTCCCCACAAGCCGGGCCTGGCTTTTGACTCAGACAGACACCGTCTGCCGTCCACACTCCATCTGCCCCCACACCCCTCGGCCAGTCTCTAAGTGCACAGCTGAGAACCAGCACCACGACACCAGGCACTCACCTAGCACTTAGCTCCGCACCGGTGCTGCTCTCAGCCCTGTGTGGTCAAACAAAAACGCATGGGTTTCCTCAGTTCAGGACTTCTCAGAGCTTTAACATGCCAGCGCCCCTCTCGACTGTCAACGAGGGCGATGAGACAGTCTGGACAGACTCGGCCAGGGAGCCTTTCTTCCCCTCTGGAGCGTGCTGTAGGAGTGTTCTAGGTCCCTGCCATTCCTGGTGTGGCCCATGTCTCCCCTGGGGGCCGGCATCAGAGTCTGCGTTTTAACACACCAGGTGACTCATTCACACGCTCGTTAAAGTTGGGGATGCACTTTCGGAGGTCACAGGTCTGGACCTCAGCCACATATTGGAATCACCTGGGAAGCTTTAAAAAATACCGATGCCTGGGTCTTACCCCCAAATTCCGATTTAATCGGTCTGAAGTTTGGCCTGGTCATTGTGGAGGGGAGGTCGAAAAGCTCCCCAGGTGACTTTAATGTGTGGCCAGCTGCACGGGTGAGTGAACGTTAGATATGTCAGGAGTATCAGCTTGGAATTTACAGGGAAGCACTTAAAGTCTCGGGACAGCCCCTGTGAGCCCCAGGGAGACAAGGAACAGTCGCCAGGTCGCAGGGCTGGCTGGTTGCAAAGCCTGCACCAGGACTCGGGTTCCTAACGCCAGTTCCCAGTCCCGGCTCTTAGAGTTGCTCCCTCCACGCTGTCCCTTGAAAATTCTCCTTCCTCGGCCTCAGCTCCGGTCCTCCAACAAGAGCCTTGACTGGGTCTGATCATGAGGCTGCCTCTGTATTTACTCTGCTGGCTGCCTGCTCAGGACTCCACAAAAGCCCCGTCCCTAAAGCCAGTAAAGCTTAAGCCGTCAAAGTGGGGAGGGTTAACGCGTTGTAACCATGGGGCACAGTCCCATTACGTAATGAGCACCCGCTGGGAGGCAGCTCAGCTCAGCAGAGAGCCGGGACTCCAGGCATGCGGGGTCTGAGCCCCAGCCCTGCCGCTTGGCAGCGGTGCTGCCCTGCACGGCCCCTTTAGCCTCTCTGAGCCCCCGTTCCCCTCCCTGTAAACTGGGCACACCAGCACGCCCCTGCTACAGGTTGGTGTGCAGGTGGAATAAGATAAAGGTGACAAGAGTCCCACAGTGCCCCAGCACGTGGGGGTGTTGAGGGCTCTCACTGTGGGCACAGACGCAGGCGGCCCAGAGTTCTCAGCCGGCCCCAGCACCTCAGGCTCCCTGAGCAGCAAGGGCACCCTGCACCTCCCTCCCCCAGGCCAGAGGCCGCCGGCGTACACCTCTCCCTTCCCTCCATCTGCTTCTCCTCCCGTGCCAGCCCCGCAGGCTCGGCGAGCGTCCGTGCACGTGTTTGCGTGTGGCTGCGAGGCGACCTGCGCTGTCAGTGTGGGGGACTCCCCAGATTTCTCGGGCTGATCAAGCAGCAGAAGTTGGCCACGCCGCCCAACAGTTGGTGGCACTCGTCCCACCGCGTGGGCCCACTCATGACAGAGCAGCTGTTACTGTCACAGTTGTTTTATTTTTATTCCTCCCTCTGGGAGCCCAGAATCAAAGGGAAACATCAGTACTGCTGCCTCCTTACAGAAGGTGGAGGAAACAGGGAAGGGGAATAGGCAGGGGGCAGAGTCAGTGGGGACAATTTGGTGTTACATCTTCATCTTACAGATGGGGAAACTGAGGCCACAGAGGGCCCAGGACTTCCCCAGGGCTGTGTTTGGCCCAGACAGGAACCTGGTTCTCCGGGCTCCAGGCCTGAGGTCTTTCCCCTGCCTCCTGTGATGTAGCCAGGAAGGAATCAAGGTTAGTGCGCCAGAGTTCTCACCCTTCAGCCAGTGTGTCCGTGTCAAATGCAGGCTCCTGGGCCCCAGTGACTGGCTCAGCATCTGGGCTGGACCTAGGAATCTGCATCCTTAGCAAGAATCTGTGTCCTTAGCAACACACACAGATATGCACAGACACACATAGATGTTCTAGAATGTTCTAGACCCAAAGTTCTAGAATCACTGCTGTGGACTCTACACATTGGTCCCAAAGCCCCAGGCCTGTGCTCTGGGCCTCTCTTCATCAATCCTGCATCAAAACTCACAATTCAAGAATCCCAGCCCCCACGAGGCATGGTGGCATGCCTCTATAGTCCCAGCTACCCAGGAGCCTGAGGCAGGAGGATCATTGAGCCCAGGAGTTCTGGTCTGCAGTGAGCTATGCCGATCAGGTGTCTGCACTAAGTTCAACATCAATATGGTGACCTCCCTACCTAAGGAGGGGTGAACTGGCCCAGGAGGGAAATGGAACCACTGCAGTCCAACCTGGGCAACATAGTGAGACCCTGTCTCTTTAAAAAAAAAAAAAAAATCCCAGTCCTGGACTAATATACCTTCATTCACAGCATCACTCATCTGGTGCACCTGACAATAGTGGGACCCAGGTGAAGGGGGCAGAGATGGTGTCTTGTCATGGTTAAGCACATGCACCCTGGACCCAGGTGGCCTGGGATCACATCACATCTGCCTCTTCTAGTTGTGTGACCTCTCGATGCCTTTGTTTCCTCACCTGTAGGATGCGGATGGTGATACCTCCCTCCTAAGGTGCTGTGTGGATTACACGAGTTAGTATAAATAAAGTGCTTAGCTGAGTGTCTAGCACATAGCAAGTGCTATATAAATGTTAGCTATTATTATGCCATTTTACAGGCGGAGAAAGTTATGCAGAGAGAGGTTGGAACTCTGCCAGGGTTGCATAGCGTCTAAGTGGCAGAGTTGGTTGGGGCTTCTACCCTTGCCCACACAATCCCTGCCTGGGCACCTGCCGCCTTCCACTCCCACGGCCAGCTGCAGCTCTGCCCGTGGGTTTCAGATTGGCGAGAAAAGACCCTCCCCACTCCTCCACTCACTCGTGCGCTCTCCCACGTGCTCCGGGTGCGGGTGAGTGCCCCGGTCCCATCAGCCAGGGAGGCAGAGTCTGTGGAAGCCATGGGGCCCTACTGAGCCACAGCAGCTCAGAGCCCCTTGTGGGGACACAAGGCCGCTAGGGATGCTGCCACGGCCAGTCTCGAAAGCTCGGTTTGCATTACGCCAGTGCTCATTTATACTCAATGCTTATTTCCAATTCCCGGAAGAATTTGCACTTGGCATCTCTGCATTTTGGGGTAAGAGAATGTTTTCAAACAACAGCTCTCCAGGTTCTTGGTTGTCAACAAGACCACTTTGTCGCCTGGGGAAGAAAACAGAGTTAAGGCAAGGTGTCCTTAAACCATATCTCTGCATCTGGCTTCCCCCTTCCCACCCCGCCCCATCTTCCTCTCTCTGATATAATCTCCTCTGAGTGGTTCCCATGCTAAGTTTGGTCCAGAGACACGACAGGAAGTCTGCGTCCCCACTGATCCTCAGCCTTAGAATGGGCTTTGTAGAACCTCTCTCCCCTCCCAGGCTGCTCTGAGGACTGAGGGACCGAGCCAGGCCATTCGGGGCTGTGGTGCGCTGGGCCTGGCACACTGGCACACACCACCCTCCCCTCCCCATCTCTGCAGCCCAGGGAAAGGCAGCTCCAGGGCTGCTCTTTTTCTCTCCTTTCTTCCCTGCTGTGATAGAATCTGCCCCAGCTTGGGGCCCATTCTAATGAAGGTAACTGAATGCCTGGGCAGCTGACACTGGCCCTTTACAAAACAGCAAGGGGAGGGCTGCCCTTGAGGGCCAGCCTACCAGCTCTTGTTTGCCCTAGCCTGTTTTTAGAGAGGACTGGGCCACGCAGCCCAAAGGAGGGGCCCAGGGACGGAAGGGGACAGAGAGCAGGTTTATTTGGGGTGAGCTATACTGGTCCATTGCGGTTTGCACTGGGTGCTTTCAGAAGCTGGAAAAGCAAACAATAGATTTGGGTCACAAGCGGGTGGCGGGGAGGAGAGGGTCAGATTTAGCAGGATTCTGAAGCCAAGTAGCTGGGGCTCAGGGCTCTGGGCTCTGGGCTCAAGACCCTTCTGATCAGAGCCTCTCTTTCCCTCCTTCCCTCTGCCCCTGGCTCAGAAACCCACACAGCTTGGGCAGACACATGCCACCACTGTCCTGGGCTCCTTTGCCTAGATTCGGGAGGCCTGTGGCAGAGTAGAGAGGGCTTTGGAGACAGGCAGGCCTGCGTCCAAATCCTGGCTCGGAAAGTCCTTGGGCAGGTTACTTAATCTTTCTGAGTCTCAGCATTCTCATCTGTGAAATGGGCAGAGCCATGCATACTCGGGGAGATCCAGGTTGTGTGAAGCCCGAAGCTCTTACAATGTGTAGATCCGTTTGTAAGGTAAAGAATCTCAACATATCTTACCTTTGCAAATTTTACAAAACACACGACCGTGTAAATACACCGGCAGGCCCCCTCTTGAGCACATGAGGGTTCTAGAAGCTTAAGGTTTGTTAGCTTCACAGTACATCCAGATGCATGCACACCTACCCTCAGGACTGTGAAGGACTGAATGAGCTGCTGTTTGCAGAGACCCTGGAATAGTGCCTGGCACAGAGTGAGCCCCTCATAATTGTTAGCGTCCGTTCTTACTGCCTCTCGGGGCTGTCGCAGCATCAGCCGTTTGCAGAGTGCGGGCAGACGCTGTGCACTTGGTACATTCATTCGTTAGCTCATCTGATGCTTAGAGCTTCTGATGGGCCGAGTGCCATTCTGAGCCCTGGGGTACAGATGGCCCCTCCTAAAGCTTTCAGTCTAGGAGGGGAAACCAGAAAATCAGTTAATCGCATAAATAGGCAGTTCCGAATGGAATGAGGACGAGTGCTATGAAAAAGCTAGGTGATATCTAGGGGAAAGAAAAATGAGGAAATAAATTTGACGGGTATAAGGCCTCTCTGAGACATTGCACAAGAGGAGGAAAGAATTTTCATTATTCCCATTTCTGCTTTGCTTTCAGTTTCTGCCTGTCCATCTGCAAGGCAGTCTGGCGTGGTGACGTTAATAGCAACTAAAACGTTTCGAGGTCCAACTAAAATCTGAGCAAATATTATCCCATTTGATCCTCTCAGCAACTCTGAGATGAGAAAATGGGGACCCAGGCAGAAGAGGCTTTAGCGGAGCTGACATAGGTTCTAAATGGTGGCGCTGGGATTGAAATCTCCACCTGCCTGCCTGGCGGCGCTTTCCTTTATACCGCGTGGCTGACACAGAGGCAGGGATGCCCTTGCAGACTCCTGTGGTGTCATGACCTTCCCAGAGGTCACATGGTCACCATGAGAGAAGCTGAGGCCCTGAGCATGGATGCCTCTGGGACCCATCCCCACGTCCTCCGCCTGCCACTGTCAAAGTGGTTGTGGCCTCCCTGGGCAGCAGAGTCCCAGAACGGGCAGTCTCCCAGACTCAGGAAACCCTCCCATGGTCCTCATGCACCTGTGTCCTGGGTACAGCTGCACAGACCCGGCCCCCTGGCCTCTGGTCTACCCACGTGGCTCATTCATTCCTGGAAGGGGGACTGATCTTCTACTGCTTGTCACCTTGGAGGTGCTCACAGTAAGAGACACAGGTGCACACAAACCATTAAGACAGAGGCCAGCGTTCAAAAACAAGTAGGGAAGCAGGGAGAGCCCAAGTATTGAGAGCAAGAAACTACGGGGTGGGGGGGTTGGGGAACAAGCTTATCCCTGGGCTTCCCAACAGGCCTGAAGAAGGGGGAATGGGTGACGCATCGCTCACATGATCTGATGGAGGGTGCATGACAGATGGGCAGGGGTGGGGCACCATGGGGACGGATGCTTCTTACGCACCTACCACGTGCTTAAGGGTGGGCTCTGCCAGGTGCTTGAAACCCGACACTGAGTGGGCCTCGTAACAGTCTTGTGTGGTAGGTACTTTTGTTCCCATTTCACAGATGTAAGCGTTGAGGCTCAGAGAGGCAAATGTACTCATTAGGACTCTCATCCCTGAGCCTGACAGGAGTTTATGGGGATGGTGATTAAAGAGGCAATAATGGGCCACGTAGGAGATGGGGTTGTTTATAGAAGTTTTATTTATTTTTTATTTTTATTTATTTATTTATTTATTTATTTTTTTGAGACAGAGTCTCGCTCTGTTGCCCGGGCTAGAGTGCTGTGGTGTCAGCCTAGCTCACAGCAACCTCAAACTCTTGGGTTTCAAGCTATCCTCCTGCCTCAGCCATGGGATTACAGGCATGCGCCACCATGCCCGGCTAATTTTTTTATATATATATTTTTTAGTTGTCCAGCTAATTGCTTTCTATTTTTTTAGTAGAGACGGGGTCTCACTCTTGCTCAGGCTGGTCTCGAACTCTGGAGCTCAAACGACCCGCCCACCTCGGCCTCCCAGAGTGCTAGGATTACAGGCGTGAGCCACCGCGCACCTGGCCAGAAGTTTTTATTTTTTAAATCAATTTTATTATTTTTAAATACAGAAGTGTTTCATATTTCTGTTAGCCTTTGTTAAAAGCAAATGTTTTAAAGTCATTGTGACAGAGTATGTCTGGGAAATGGGGGTTCCAGGGTCATAATATTTACTCACATCACCCAGTGCCACAGTAGTAATAACAGTGTGCGTATGTATTGAGGTCACATATACTGAGTGCTTTAGAGACAGTACCCCATTCAAGCCGCCCAGCAACCTTGTGAGAGATACTGTGATTATCCCCACTTTACAGACAGCAGAACTGAGGCTTAGCTGTTGAGCAGGTTGCCCAAGGTAAGTAGCCGTGCCCGGCCTCAAAGTCAGGTCTGTTGAAGGGGAGTGAGGTGGCCCTGTCCTCAGTCCTCCACTGAGCAGGCTTTGACTGGAGGTGCGAAGTGACAGTCAGGCTCCTAGTGCCAGGTGTGAAGATGAAAGTCCCCAACTCTGTTGCTGCCCAGCTGGCGAGCCTGGCGCGGAAGTTGGCAGTGAGCCCTGTAGGCTGGGCTCAGACTTGTGTCCCAAAGCAGGGAGCCTTGTCAGGTGACGGGATGCCTTGGCTTGAGCCCTCAAATGCCAAGTCACGGAGCAGGAAGGGGCCATTCACCTGAGGTCATTCCCCAGACTTGGCTGAGCGCTGCCCTGGGGCGGGCCGGCCCGGGACACACAAAGAACCACTGTGCGGTGCCACGTGATGAATGCTCCAGAGGTGCCCGGTACCGGGAACCGGTGAGGGAACGGCTGGTTCTGCCCTGGGGGTCGGGTGAGCCGCAGGGAGCTGGCAGCCCAACCGGGCCTTGACAGCTGAGTCACGGTCATCGTCATAAAAGCTTCATTCAGGGTCACTGCCAGTGTGTGCCCAACACTCACGTCAGGGGCCTCGCAGCCAGGCCAGGCCAGACCCCCGCCGTGCGCTCGTACACGCACGGTGGAGCACCAGGGTGCACCTGCCCACGGAGGACAGGTCCCTTCCTCAAAGAACCTGTGGTCCAAGGGGAGAAGGCGAGACCACAAACACGGAAATCAGCCAGTAGCGCAAGTGCAGGCAGCGACAAGAGCTTTGAAGAAATACAGCGGCGAGGGGAAGAGAGTGAAGGTGGGGTGTTTCTCCGGGGAGGTGGCGTGAGCCCAGGGTGCTGGAGCTGAGGGGGAGGCACGGAAGGCAGAGCAATGGGGAGGGACAATGGAAGGAAGACCAGGGGACATGCTGAGGGTGCAGGGCAGGAGTTTGGGGGTGTTTACAGTCCGGGAGGCCAGGGGAGGGCTTTCAGCTGCGAGTGAGAAGACCTGCTTGGTGTCTTAAAGAGATCCCTGTGGCAGCAGGAAGACCTTGAGTCAGGTAGCTGCGTTCGTCCAGGGAGGAGAAGGTGGCAGCTCGGTCCGGGGTGGTGGCAGGTGGCGGAAGGCGGTCGGCTCGGCCAGAGCTGACAGGACTTGCTGATGCGGGCGGAGGAGAGTCACCGACAGCTAGTCTGAGGTTCTCACCTGGGCCCCTGGGTGGATGTCGGTGCCATTTCCTGAGTGGGGTCCGGGTGGGGGCAGCAGACTGAGGGAGGCAGCGGGTTTGGAGGGAAATTCAACATTTGGGTTGTGGACGTGTTGAGAGGCCACTGGACACTCAGTTGAAGTTGCCCACACGCTGTTATGTGTGTCCACATCCCCTTTAGGCCCGAGGCCCTCGTTCTCCACCTGCAGGCAGTGTTGGCCACAGCGGACCCTCCCCAGGGGCCAAGGGGGCTGCCTTGTCTGAGATTACAGACCCTTCCTGGGGCTGGGCCATGTGCGGACACGAGGGTTCTGCCCCCTTGCCTCTTTCTGGGACAACTTTGAAGGGCCGTCCCGGCTGCAGCGCAGTCCAGCCCCCCGCCCCACCCGCGTCAGAGCCCCAGGACCCTCCCCAGCCAGCTGCCTCCACAGGCATCGAGGAGGTGCAGGCTGGGCATAAGAATGGGGAAGGACTTCAAAGCCTCAGGCTAGATGACACCCCGCCCCGCCCCGCCCAGCCCGGGAGAGAAGAGGAAAGGACTGAGGCACAGGGCACAGCAACCTTGAGAGCCAAGGACCAGCCAGGCCGCTGATTCAGAGACCGAGGACTCAATGAGGAGGGCTGGAGAGAGAAGGAGGGGGGTGCCTGGAGCCAGGAGAGAAAGTGTTTAAGGGAGAGAGCCACCAGGCCAGGTGCTGGGCGGATTGCTCAGGGACCGTGAGGACCCATGGCACTCTGGTTAATTCATTTCAACTGCTATGGGGTTTAGTTAGGGAGGGAATTTTGAAGCTGGGGCATTATCTGGTAAGGGGATGAACGAGTAGAGAAGGAGAAATGGATGCAGAAGGTGCCATGGGGGGATCGCAGGAGCAAAGGACCTTCGAGGGGGTGGGGTCCAGGGCCCAGACAGACCATCTGTGAATAAATGCATCCTATCAGGAGGAATGCCTGTGCAGGTGGATGTGCAGACCTGGCAGAGGGACAGGAGGCAGGTCTCTCCTGGTCGCTTCTGCTAAGCTGCACGCAAGCGGCAGGAAGCAGTGCTGGAGATGGGAGGACGAGAAGAGAGAACCAGCTCGGCTGGCTGGCAAAGGGCACAAGTGCGATTCAAACCCGGCTCTGGGCTTCATTAGATGGAAAAAGCACAAGGAAAGACATTCCAAGCAGAGGGAACAGCAAAGCTGTCAAGACGTGGTCTGCCCATCAAGTAATAGCAGTAACAATAAAAATATTCATTGAACTCTAGCTATGCCAAGTATTCATCACGCATTGTCATTTAACGACCCTTCCCCCACCCTCCAATAACCCTGTAACACAGATACGGTTGATCATTATTTGCACATTCTGTATTTGCAAATTTGCCTGCTTGCAAAAATTGGTTTGTAACCCCCAAATCAATACGCGCGGTGGTGCGTTCATGGTCATGTGCAAATGTGCTCAGTGGTGAGAATTTGAGTGGCCCAACAGGCACGTTCCCAGTGAGGTCAAACAAGGCCACTCACTGCCTTCTTGTTTCAGCTCTCCTTTTGTAAACAGGTCTCTCTTTAGTGCCCTGTTTTCTGCATTTTTGTGTTTTTTGTTGGTGATTTCACTATCAAGTGCTGTCTAGTGTTTCTGAGTGCCAGCAGGCTGTGATGTGCCTCGTGGAGAAGATATCAGTGTTACATAAGCTCAGGCGTGAGTTATAGTGTGAGTTCGATGTTAATGAATCAACATATATTTAAAAAGGTGTTGTCAAACAGAGACATGCTCACGACAACGTTAAGTACTGATCCGTTGATGAAAATGTGATCAGAGGTTCACGGGAATCAAACCCTGTTTCCCCTAGGAGCAGTTGTTCAGTACTCACTGATTCATCGCCTGCGGTGACTTTGTGGAACATAACTACTGCAAATAATGGGAATCCACTGTGCCATTATTAAGCCTATTTTTCAAATGTGAGACCGAGGCTAAGACCAGGCAAGCTACGGGTAGTAAGTAGCAGGGGTGGGGCTTAAACCTGGGCTGGCCAGGCGCCAGGGGGCTTCACCCTATGAATGTGGCCTTGTGATCCAGTAGGGACAGCAGGGGACCTGGCCTGGAAGAAAGGCTTCTTTTTTAGGGCACCCTGGGCTCCGGGCCTCTCCGGTTTCTACCTGCACACAGCAGCTCCTTCAGCCTGCCTGGGCTGCAGCCGCAGAGGTGGGGCCGGGCTGTGGTTTTCCCCTAAGTGGGAGGAACACTGGCTCAGTGTCCTGGGCTGGGAGCCTTTGGTTTTCCTTTGCGGAGCCCAGCCCTGGAAGCGAAGCCACAGAGGAGGTATGTGTGCCCGCGACAGGAGGCCAGCACCCGTGTCCCGAGGAGCCCATCCCAGCAGCTGCTGCGGCCTCTTGTTTATTGAGGGGATAACTTGGGCAGGCCAAGGGAGCCACCCCCAGGCTCAGGCTGCCCGCCTGCCCTCTCCCGGGCCCCACTTCCTTCTCTACGGTAGGGAGCCTGCAGCCCTGCTTCTGTCTGTTGTGGGGTGGCTGGTTTGTTGTGGTTTGGGGTGTGTTTCCATTGCAGCATCACTGAGATAATTTAGGAGACAGCTGGGGGGGGACTGTGTTTGCTTTCAGAGTGAAATTACAAGCCCTTCAGCATGTGTCCTTCTGACCCGAAAAAGCTGTAAAGTTGTCATTGTCTACCACCATCCTTGTCTAAAAGTTGTTCTCCTCTCAGAAGGGGGCTCAATCCCTGAGATTAATGACCGCCACCTTGGAGTGTCCCTGGTGGAGGGCCCAATGATGGGCTGAGAACAGGGTGGCAGGGAGTGCCCACACGACTGTGAGGAGGGGGCAGTCACTCTGGTGAGGGGTCTCAGGGCTTCAGGGGCCTTGGTGGAGAGCAGCTCTGGGCGAGGGGGGCGGTTTGGGGTGAACCAGCAGAGAATGCAGCCTGAGTGATCAGCTGGCAGGCCACGGAGGGAGCCTGGGCTTGGAGGGGAGCTGGGTGTGGGGGCCCCATAACCCTCCTTGACCCATTAGATACAGACGGGAAACCCTGGCTGGGAGGACACGGAGCTGTAGGGGCGGCCGAGGCAGCACGGAGCCTAGCTGTTCGGGGGCAGGGCCTGTCTGGTGAGGTCACACCGCAGCACCCACAGGTGTGTGCAGGTGCTAATGAGCGGGAGGGCACCCAGCTGACGGCACAGCCCCGGGTCCCCAGAGGAGCCGCGTGGAAGAGAGCAGCACTCCGGTGTCAGAGAGGCCTGGACAGGCGCCGGCGGCTCCGGCGCAGGGCTGCATCTTGTTCGTCTGTATCTCCAGGTGGCCAGCACGGGCCTGGCCTCCGGTTTCTGCTCCGTGAATGCTGTTTGAGTAAATGAAGCCGTGATGGGAGGGATGGTCTTGGTTCCACTGCGGTTACTTTGGGGAAGGTACTTTACGAATCCAAGCATCTCTTTTTCCATAGTACAATGGTTAGGTGCGTGGTCTCTGGAGCCGGGCTGCCTGGGTTCGTAGTGCTGCCCCTCCACTTACTAGCTTCACGTCCCTGAGTGACCTCTCTGAGCCTCACTTCCCATCTGTAAAATGGGGACAGCACCTGCCTCATGGGGTTGTCAGAAGGATTAAATGAGTTCGGAGCCTGTGTGTATTAAGTGCTATGTAGGCATTTGCTATTAATATCTTTAACATGGAGATAATAACGTCTGCCTTCTGTGTGTGTCTGGTGTGTTGTTTTCTCAAATGTGTTCCTCACAGACCACTGATCCCTGTGGTGCTAGATGAGACGGGTCCCGTCCAAACCCCAGCAGCCTTAAGCAGCCCTGGGTTAAAAACTAGGCAGGTAATCCTAGCACTCTGGGAGGCCGAGGTGGGAGGATCACTTGAGATCAGGAGTTCGAGACCAGCCTGAGCAAGAGAGAGAGACGCCATCTCTACTAAAAACAGAAAGAAATGATCTGGACAGCTAAAAATATATATAGTAAAAAAATTAGCTGGGCATGGTGGCACATGCCTGTAGTCCCAGCTATTTGGGAGGCTGAGGCAGGAGGATCGCTTAAGCCCAGGAGTTTGAGGTTGCTGTGAGCTTAACACCATAGCACTCTAGCCGGGGCAACAGTGCAAGACTCTGTCTCAAAAAAAATAAATAAATAAAAGCTAGGCAGGTTTCTCTCCTGCTGAAGTGCTCTGTGACATCTCCAAGGGGGAGTGAAGAATTTTGCCTATTAATTTGATCACAGAGCACTTTGTTGCTTTCCGAGTGGGATGAGAGTCCCATAAAACATATCTTTGGAAGCAATAAATACTGCTTCCCTCCCTCTGTCTCTGGAGCCCTTGCCTCAGCCTGCTTATCTTGTCCGGTGGCACCCAGGAAGATGCCAGGGTGCATCTCTCTGGGCTTGGAACTGGGACAGGAGGCAGCGGCCAAGTCCATAACAGGTAGTACCCAGTCCTCAGCTCTAACCCAGCAGGCTGTCATCACACCCACGAGGCCAGGACACTCCCCCAGTGGTATCACAGAGGTGCATGTGGGCCAATCGCAGAGGCCTGGTGTGGGCTGCAACTGATTAAAACATTGACAAGCCGGACAGTGGACGGCTGCTTCTCAAGGATGATGAAGAGGAGCATGAGGCCCTTAATTGCTCATGCTGGTATCACCCTCATTAATTAGTTTCTGTTGCTTCCAGTTGCTGTCAATAAGCTGGTTGTGTAATAAGAGAGGCAACAGGGGAGTCCTGAACACGGGCCAGCAGATCTGGGTGCAAATCTTGACTCTACGATCCTGGCCATGTCACTTAACTCTCTTGAGCCTCAGTTTTCTCATGTGTAATGTGGGTACAGTAACATCTACCCTACAGGACTGCTGGATTAAAATAAATGAGAAGAAACGAAGTGGCCGGCAAATAGTATTCCTTCAATAATTGGTAGCTGTTATTAACAACAAGCTGCAGGGAAATGATCTCTCTTTGGTTTCAGGGCCCCAGTCCAAGGCTCCCGTTAGGCAGAGGGGTGTCTCTTCAGAGCTAAGATCTGGTATGGTCTGGGAAGAGGGCAGCTGGATCTTGAAAAAGGCCCCTCTCATACCCTCGTTTCTCCCCTTTCAAGTGCTCATCTCAGGAACTTCAGAAAAGGCTCCTGCTAATTCACAGCCAAGTAGGCCCTCAGCTCTCCACTATCTGGGTGTGAGTGACCCTCTGTCCCGTTCAGGGCCTCAGATGTTCCCCAAGTGACTACTGTGTGCCAGACATGTTAGGACCTGGAGTCCAAAGACACCAGGACATGGATTCTCAGGAATGGCACTATGGCAGGGGACCTGACAGAAGGCCAATCCCAACAATCCAGTGTGTTCCTCACGGCAACAGAACTTGTGTTTGAGGCATGGGGATCATGAAGCCGAGGAATAATTTATTCTCGTTGGAGGAGACAGGGAAGGCTTTACCTGGGAAGTCACACCTGAGTGGGGTTTTGAAGAATGAATAGGAGTTTGCCTAGTGGACAGAGGTGGCAAAAAGCTTTATACTAAAACAGCATACCTACCTAGTCTACTCCCAGCTGTCTCCCCTTGCTGGGGTCAGTGTGGATCCTTCTGCCCCTAGCAAGCTTTGTGATTATGGGTAAGTCATTTCTTCTCTCTAGGCCTCAGTTTCCCATTTGTAAAATGGGATCCCTTCCAGCTTGAATGCACTGTGATTTCATGTCTGTCTAGGCCTCGATACTAATTTCTGAAATGTCCTCCTATCGGTGAAACACTTTGCAAAAGTCTTTGACATTTTCTCTTTGAAGGCACATCCCAGTCTTACAGAGTTGGTCGTACTGTCTCCATTTGACTGAGGAGGAAACTGAGGCCCTGTGAGGTGAAGGGACTTGCCCTTTGCCAGGACGCGGACAGGCCGAGAATCCGGGGCTCCTGTCCACTGTTCCACAGAACCTCCTACTCACCCCACAGTCCCTCGGCGGTTGCCCATAAAGGATCCTGGACAGGTTATCTGGGGTGGGACCTCTGCGCTGCCTGAGTCTGGGAGGATGGGGGGGGGGCGTCTGAGGGAGAGGAGAGGTGCTTATGCTGTCATGGGTTCGTGGTCACCTGACGTTGCCCAGAGTGAAGGAAGTGCTTGCTCCCTGCCCTCACCCAGCCCAGTCAGAAGGAGACCTGGCTCGCTTCCTCCTTCCCTGCCGCCTCTTCCTTTCAGATGATTGAATGAGTCAGAGGAGATGTTTGCTAGGGAGGAAACAGGGTTTTCTCACCATTTTTCCCCGCTCATTGGGTTTGAATGAGTAAGAAAACCCATTGTTCATGTGTGCTCAGGTTGACAAAAATAGAGCTTGGTGCCTCTGAAGACTCCGCCTGGGTCCAGAGTCAGTGAGACCTGGTCCCGCCCCGTCTGCACAGCGTCCAGCCCAGCCCCAGGGGCTGACGGCTGGAGGAACCCCCGCCAAAGGACAGTCACCACACCGGGGTGTTTGCCAAGGGAAAGGGGTCCCCATTTCCAGGGTGCACACCTGGGTCCAGGACCTGTTCCTGGGCTAGCACGGGGCTGCAGAATTGGAATAAACCTAAAGATGTGCCGTCCAACCCACAGCCTTCCCGGGGGAGGAGTCCGAGGTCCAGAAGGCTGAGGAGAGCCGAGAACCCAGGCCTCCTGCCTCCTCTAAGGGTCTGGTGGGAAGAGGCAGAGGAGGGCGTGGTCATGGATACCCTCTTCTTCCCAGGACTACACCAGCCCAGTGCAGGCCCCCAGACACGTCCCTGCTGGAGAGGAAGGGCTCTGGGGCCCAGTTTTTCGAAGTGGGAGATTGGGAACGACTTTCTGTCAGGGCCAAGGGGCCTCTGCAATTCCAGAGTCCTGCCGACTTGCTTAGTTCATGCAAATGTCCTCTCCTAAGCCACTGCTTAGGAAACGTTGAATTTACCACCTTGGATCAAAAGCTGAGATTTAACAGTCGCAGCTGACACTTTCTGAGTGTGGAGTCGAGGGACCTCTCAAGAGAGAGGCGAGAGATGACAAGTGTTTGTGGCACAGTCCTAGCCAGCTACTGGGAGGGCTTTGCCACACATGGAGCGGTACAGCTGACCCTTGGACAACACAGGTTTGAACGTCAGGGGTCCACTTAACATGGATGTTTTTCAACCAAACACAGAGGATTGAAAATACTGTATGCACGGGATATGAAACTTGTATATTCAGAGGTCTCCCTCTCTGGGCAATGAGTGGTTCTACTACACCAGTGATTTTAAACATTTTTAAAA
Source organism: Eulemur rufifrons (assembly GCF_041146395.1). Lineage (NCBI taxonomy): Eukaryota > Metazoa > Chordata > Mammalia > Primates > Lemuridae > Eulemur > Eulemur rufifrons. The sequence goes on from NC_090991.1 coordinate 19,232,406, forward strand.
CCATAGAACTCTTTGTTCACATGAAATTTCATGTGGAAGACTACATGTAAAGCAAATGGAAGTGGAGGTATATTTATTGTTCCCCTGGAGAAACCCTTCCCTTTTGCACAGAACCCTGAGCGTTCCAAGGAATTCAGTTTGAGAACTACTGAGTCAGAGGTGGTGGTGGTTGTTGTTTAGCTGTGATACTATTTGTGTCAGCTGATCTCTGTGCACTCCGCTAACACTGGTTGGCATCAGTTGCTTGGCTCATGTTAACACTCGGTAATGTTCAGAAGGGCTTTTTCCCCACGATAATTATCATGATACCATATATGCTTAGCCAGTCCTTCCCCAGGGCCCAAACATGTACAAAATGTTGCCTCTCTACACCATCTAAGGTTGAGCTAATGCCTGCACGGTGGCAGCAAAAAATAAATAAGAAAAAGGAAAAAAACTAGACACAGGTAGATAGCAGTGTGGTGCAGTGAGAACTTAACTATTCTCTTCTCACCTGGATCACCCAGATGATACACACCTGTCAGTTTCTGGTGGCTGTGACTCCTGCTTGTCAACATTTCATCTGCTTTTATCTGGCTTTGGCATCTGCTTCTATCTGGGTTTTGTTGATGCGTTGTGTTCTCATATCAACAATGGGAGAGTCGGTTTCATGGCATTAAAAGAATCAGAGCGACTTGCTCTCTGAAAATTATTTCTGGATACGTACTCTGGAAAATTCTCTGAGAGAGGATCTTAGTTTTTATTTTATTTATTTATTTATTTATTTATTTTGAGACAGAGTCTCACTCTGTTGCCCCGGCTAGAGTGTCATGGCATCAGCCTAGCTCACAGCAACCTCAAACTCCTGGGCTCAAGCAATCCTCTTGCCTCAGCCTCCTGAGTAGCTGGGACTACAGGCATGCGCCACCGTGCCCGGCTAATTTTTCTATATATATTTTTAACTGTCCATATAATTTCTTTCTATTTTTAGTAGAGACAGGGTCTCGCTCTTGCTCAGGCTGGTCTCAAACTCCTGAGCTCAAACAATCCGTCCACCCGCCTCGGCCTCCCAGAGTGCTAGGATTACAGGCTTGAGCCACCTCGCTCAGCCGGATCTTCGTTTTTAATAAGATTGTTCGTTCTCCTGCAAAGGCAAGTCAGATCCCATAGGAGACTCACAGGGCTGGGCAAGCAAGGTGAAGTCTCACCCCCATCAGTAAAGCACAGTGAGGGAAGCAGGAAGGAGAGGGCCCTGCCCTGGCAGCCAGGAGCCTGAATTTCAGTCCCTGCTTGGCTGCCATCTTACTGTGTGGCTTTGGGGGAGTTCCCAGGCCTCAGTGAGCCCTCTCTAAGCCTCGGTCTTCCCATTGATAAAATGGGGAAGAGGGGAGTACATAAGTTGGTTATCCAGAGTCTTCCTAGCTTAAAATAGTTTGATTTCATGACATGTAAAATAGCTAAGGGACCAGAGTGGCTAACTCAAGACCCCCCTTCCGCCAGCCTCAGGTGGGGGGCCATGCTCAGAAGGCAGGACTGTGTTGCCTGTTAACTCACTCTTAGCCCCCATTGGAACCACGGACACCAAGTCCTAACCTGAGCTGGAGCCCTCAGTTCCCATATTGCATCCAATCCTGCCCCTCAGACAGTCACCATCCCTGCCCCACGCCCAACTAGCATTGCTTCCCTGGACCCTGCTGGAGGTGTCAGGCATTTTCCTAAAAGTCAGCGTCCTCAATTTTCCCCACAGTCTGCTTCAGGTTCAAATCCTCACCTCTGCTCCTCCCAGCCTCTTGCCATGTGGACAGTTATTGATGGCTGCTGTACACTGACTACCTGCTATATGCCAGGCTCTGCTCCATGTATTTTATGGGTCCTGATTATTTTGATCCTCACAATAATCCTAAAATACACACTACTATTATCTCTAATTTACAGAGGAAGAAACTGGAACAATGGGAATTAAACTTGCCTGGGGTCATTTAGCTGTAAGGTGGTGAAACCAAGTTATGGCCCTTGGCGCCAGCAGCCACGCACATGACCACTGAGCCAGGCGAGGGTTCGTTAATGCTGCCTGTAGCATCTAAGGACTATTGCCATTGAGCAGCTGCAACACAGTAGACATTGTACTACACACTTTCCCACTTCATTTAAACCTCACAACTGAAAGAGGAAAGATCTTATTTCCATTTCACAGAGGGGGAAACTGAGGCTCCAAAACAACAAAGACTCCCCTGTGGTAAGTACAACTGGGCAGGCTTCAAACCCAGGAGTGTTGGCTTGATCTTAGCCTAAAGGCTGAGAAGCGATCCCCCAGGAGTGCCCAGTGCATCTGTGGCCTTCCTCTGTCACGCTGCATTTTAGCACAAATACCTGAAGATGCTCCCTACCCACTACCTTTGGGAAAAATAAAGAGGGACCCACTGGCCCAACCCCTTCCACAGAGCTCTTGAGAAGGTTGTTCGGGCTGCCCCTGGTGGGGCAGGAAGGGGCTTGACAGGTCTGGCCTTCTCCTCTGACCTTGGCTGGGACACCACCAGGACCCAGAGAAGCAATGATCACCTTAGGTTTCTGCTTGTGGGGCTGGGCACAAACAGTAACGAGAAACAGTTTGGCCTCTGCACACAGATGCCTGAAATGCAGGGCCTAAGTTCAGAGGAGACCGCTGGGCGTGGAGTTTCCACCTCCCCTCCATGGCTCCAGCTCCTTGCTCACACAGCCCTCGCAGCTAACGCTGCCTCATTTAGGACAGTGCTTCTCAGTTCTGGGGGCCCCAGCGGGCTGCTCTGCCTTAGAGACAGGCCATGGTCAGCAGAGGGGCGGCTGGGAATTAACTGGGAGGAGAGATGCCAGGGAGAAGGCAGCTGAGAGCAGAGAAGCGGGCAGAGACGCTGTGTGTGCGTGGAGGATGGGGCTGGACCAAAGCACCGGCTGCCCTCCTGGTCCCACCACTTTGGTGGCCAGTGAGACTCGGGGAAGATAAAGGTAGTAGCTTCAGCCAGACAATTGGGAAGGTAAATTTGCTCCCCTGGAGTTACACGCTGCAACATCAAGTCCAAGAGAAACCACGTGTGTGATATTTGCTGATTTACGTTCACATCATTTCTGCCTTTTAAAGTCCAGAGCATGGAGAAGAGTGATGGGGGGCGGGGCACATTTTTGACATAAGTAATATTTACTAGGATTCCACAGAAGGGGTCCTTCTCTTTTGTTCTTTGGTTTTTGTTGTCCCTTGTTCTTTTTGTTCCTGGGCTGGTTATAAAGATAGCTTTGACTTTTCATGAAAAGACTGGAAAAGTTTTGAGTGGGATTCAGGATGAAGATCAAGGTAGGAGCCACCAGACTCAGGCTGGTGGTGGAGATGTGGCGGTGTTAGGAGACTGTGGCAGGACTTAGTTCGCGTACGCAAATGTGAGCCGTTGAGCGCTGGCCGGAATCTCTCAGTGCGGTGACAACAGACAGTGAGAGTGGCGCGGAACGGGCAGGCGGCGACAGCACCCACCTGGCAGGAGCGCGAGCTTGCACACTTCGCCTGCTCCAGTCCCGGCCCGGGCTCGGGCTGCAGCGACTGCAGCGCGGGCTCGGGCGGGCCCCGGCGAGCTCCACCTCCCAGGCGCGCCCGGGTCGCCTGAGCCCGCCCCACGGCGGCACGGCCATTGGTCGGTGCCACCTCGGCCACCTGCCCCTACCTTGGGGGCGGGGTTACCTGGGCCCCGCCCCGCGGCTCGGGTTCCCAGGCCGCGCCCCCTCCTCCTCCTCCGGCCCCGCCCCGGCGCGAGGCCCCGCCCCCTGCGTCCTCGAGCCCCGGCGCCTTGTGATGTCACCGCAGCTTTGATACAAAGAGCCCTTACGGCCCACGCGGGTCTCCCGGCAACGGGCGCGGGCGGGGGTGGGGCCGCCTTCTTCAACGGGAGCCGAACCCAGTGCGGCGCGGTTGGGGGACTGTTCCCTGTGCTCTCGGGGCTGCCCGCCGAGTCCCTGCGTGTCCGCTGCCCCGCGCCCAACGGCGTCCGCGCCTCTGCAGTGCACCGACCAGCGGCCGGACCGGGGATGCGCACCCCGCCGGCTCCCGGGAGCCAGGTAAGCGGCCGCCGAGGGGCTCGGGCTCGTGGGGCCCCGGCGACGCGCACCTGGCCCGGCCCGGGCTCCGGGACCAGGGAAGTTGGTGGAGCGCGGACTTAGCCCGCTCCCTCCCGGGAGTGTCCGTCTCCTCGGCCCCGGCCGGGAGGTCGGGTTACCTGCCCGGCTCGCGCGGCCACCGAGGAGAGGCCGCTGCCCCTCCGAGCCCTCGCCGGCCCCCCGCCCGCGCCCAGGTGCGAGGGTGGCCGCGCTCTCTCTGGCGAAGTTTCAAGAAGTGTTTTAGGAGGACCTAGGGGGCTTGTTTGTCCCGGTATCTCCCCGGCCCCGCGTCCCGCCTCCGTCCCCCGCGCCCTGCCCGCCTGCCTCTGCGGGACCGGTGTTGCCGCCGCGCTCTACCCTCGGCTCGGCCGGTCCCCACGGGGCCTGTAGGAGGCGAAGTTTTTCCGTAGCTCCTGGCGGCTGCACAGAGCCTGTTTCCCGGCTTCCCTCGTCCCTCCGGGGGCTCCTCGGGGCCAGAAGAAACGGCCAGCCTAGTTCAAGGTTTGGGGATGGGGCCTGCCCCTTCCCCGCCGAGATACTGCCGCGGCCGGAGGTGTGCCATGGGGTCCGCCCGGTAGTAGTTGCTGTTGACAAAGCCGCTCTCTGCGCCGGGACAAGTGTTTCGAGGTCCCGACGCAGCCTCTGAAGGGCCTTGTCTGTGCCCTGGGCACAGCCTCATTCCTTGTCATCCGTGCAAACCCCCCGGTATCATCTCTTCCCAGTTTCCCCTCCTTTCTCTCCCCGCTCTCCCACAGAGGGCTGGAAGTGACACATCACTCGCCCCGAGAGGTACGCCAGCTTTCCTTGATTGGCTTATTTATAGTCTCCTTCTCAAAGGAGTGTGAGGGCTCTGGGTTCCTGTCTCTGCACTCAGCCCGCTCATCTTGGAGTGGCAAACCCGTGGGCTGGCTCCTGGTGATCACCAAACCTCTGCCCTGCCTTGGACGGCAGGAGGCAGGTGGGCCCTGGCTGCTGGGAAGCTGGGAAGCAGTGGGGCGCGGAGATCCCCGGGTGAAAGATGGTTACAGTGATTGCCAGTTAGGGAAGAAAATGGAATCTCAAAGGTGGGGGGCGTGGTACCAATTGTGTGCCACCAGACCTCTGCAATGGGATCTCTTTTTCCCCCACTGCGCCCCCCAGCCCCGTCTAACCCAGCCTTGGTGGGGTGCCTGTGTCGCTGCCATGGACTTGGGGTGTCATCCAGGTGCTGGCGCCCTGGCCCAGACCTTACCCTGCTCATCTGGCATTCACGGGCTGTTGACTGTTTGCCCAGAGAATATTAACATGGACACTTCCCTGCCCTCAAAGTGTTTGCAGGCTATAGAGAGACTTTGAATACTTGGGTCTAATCTGGCCATGCCCGACTCCCCTGAGCACTTGGGGACATTGATTGGGGTTGTCTTTGAGGTTCCTGTGACCCCACAATGGAGTGTGTGGCCTGGAGGCATGAGAGAAGCCCTTCACTGTGCTAAGCAGTACAGCTTGGGCAAACACCTAGTGGAGAACAGCTTTGGAATTTTTGGGACCCTGGGCTTAGGTGAAAGGGGTGGGGTTAATGACTGAGGCCAGCTGGGAGAGATAAGACTGGGCCGGAGGGGAGGGGTGTGACTAGCCGCCAGGTGAGCAGGCAGGCTGACCTTTACCCTAAGGGAGAGCTGTAGGAGAGACCGCCTGGAACCTGTCCTTAGAAAGGACTTTTAGCCAAGTGAGGAAAGAAAAGCTGAAGAAATTATAGGGCCCAGAAGGTTCTAAGCCATCTCCTTCGGGGTTCCTGCACTGAAGCAGCACTGGGCCCCACTCCCCTCCCTCAAGCATGCCGGTGCCTTCCCCTGCAGACCTGCCCCAGACCCAGGGCTTGCTCTTGGGCTGTTCACCAGGGGCCCTCACAACTCACCCTTTTCATTCCCACCCTCCAGGTAGCTAGAAACTTCTTTTCCTGGGCTGGCTGTCCCTGCTCTGAGCAGCCTATTATGCCAAGGGTTTTTTCACAACTGATTCTACTTTGAGGGAGCTTCACAATTTCACTTTGTTGTTGTTGTTTTTGAGACAGAATGTTGCTCCGTCACCCTGGGTAGAGTGCAGTGGTGTCATCAGAGCTCACAGTAACCTCAAATTCCTGGGCTCAAGTGATCCTCCTGCCTCAGCCTCCCAATAGGCTGGGACCACAGGTGTGGACCACGGATGCCTGGCTGATTTTTGTATTTTTAGTAGAGATGGGGTCTCGCTATTGTTCAGCCTGGTCTCGAAATCCTGAGCTCAAGCAATCCTCCCACCTCGGCCTCCCAGAGTGCTAGGATTACAGGTGTGAGCCACCAGACCTGGCCAGTTTTCATTTTGTATATTTTAGGTGTGGGTAAGGAGGAGGGAGGGTGGGAGAGGCTCCCAATAAAATAGCAGGTGAGCAGCTCCCAGAAGGCAGGCATCTCAGGGATGGGAAAGGGACTGCCTGCCAGAGGGTGCCCGTCCCACCTTCTGGCCCTGTGCTGTCTCCTGACACTGGATTCATTGCGTTTGAAAAGGAAGCATCTTTATCTCGTCCACCTGCTGCCTGGTGTTAGCAGTGGGGTACAGTGCCCCGGCCTTGGCTTGCATGCAGGACCCCTGGGTTGGCCTCTGTCTTCCTCTGGATCAGCTCTGCCCGACTCGGTAACCGGGTGTTTATGGCATCAAATCGCTGCCCTCACAAATGAGGACTGTTCAATTCTCACAGCTGGATTGTTGGGTTGTCCTGTCCATGGCCAGCTGGGCACAACAAGACAGGCATGCTGATTTGGCAGTTGATGCCACCTGGTGCCTTACTGGATGTTGTGTGATCTTAGCTCCTGGATGGTACCGCAGGCTCCTCCATCAGGTGGCATTTCAGGGCACAGAGCCTTCCCCGTTTCTGTTTGCCCAGCCCCCAGCATGTTGCCTGGCATGGGGCAAATGCTGCCAAATTGATTCATTCAACAAATCCTTGGGTATCTAATTTATACCAGATTCTGTGCTGGGTATCTAATTTATACCAGATACAGCAGTGAGGGGCAAGGACCCTGCCTTCTAGGGGCACAGGGTGTTAGTGAGGGGGACAAACCGGTAAAACAGGCAGCATGCGAGGAGCGGGAGGGAAAGCAGGGCAGCAGTGCTGGGTTTGGGGGCTTTTCAGTGGGTCGTCAGGGGAGTCTTCATGGAAAAAGTGACATCTGGACAAAGGAGATATAGGCAGGGGGAACAGCACCTGCGAGAGCCCTGAGGCGGGGCCGTGGCCGGCATGGTGTTTCCACGGAACTGCTAGGGGAGGCTGTGATTGGAGAGTAGGCCCAGTGGGGGGCAAGGTACAAACTTGGGGAGATGGGTGGGTGCCTGACACAAACAACAGCTGAGAACCCCAGGAGGATGAGAGGGCACTAACGGTGGAGACTAGGAACCCACAAGCACACGTTGCCTGTCATTGTGCTCTCCAGACCCTTAGAGGGGATTTGGGCATCACGGTGTTTGAGGAGAAGAGGGATCCATGGCTACTGCTGCCAGGTCTTCCCTGTCCTCGGCTTGGGTCAGGTCGAGTATGGGAACAGTTCTTGCCAGATTATGTTGTTTCCGCTACGCAGATCAAACCAGCAAAAAGTGTGCTGGTGATGTGCACACAGGCATGTCTTGCAGCAGTCAGGGTGCTGTTCGAGGCTTATCTGCCTGTTCCTATGGGTCAGGTCCCATTGCGTGGGGCAAGTCCAGCTCTCGGCAGCCTGTACTTACCCAACCTGGCCTGCCCGGCCCTGCCTGGGCTCTGTTTCCTCATCTCTTTCCTGATCTTTGTGGACTCCCTAAGCCCCAGAGCACCCAGGCCTCCCTCTTCACTCCTTCTGCCTGTGTGCAGTTAGCACACGGTGGTCTCCTAACCAGAGAGGACTCCAGAGAGGCACTCACACACCTGGGCAGCAGCTTTCGGTTTGATCCCTGTCCAGCTTAGGCCCCCAAAGCATATGCGCATGTGTGTGCGTCACACAGACATTCAGGCAGGGCATCACCCATCCATCCACCTCCCGCTGCGGGGTGCCGGCTGAGTGTTAGGGTGCTCCTTGAGTTCCCGGTGGGTGAGGCTTTATTGGGGTGACTTTGTGACCGCCTCTCCTGGCCAGCACACGGTCCCTTGGGAGGATCTGCTAGATTTGGGCCTGACCGCAGTTCCAAGCAGTGTGATCTGGAGCCCACACCAGGGCTGTGGGGAGTGTGGCCCTAAAAGCCTGGACAGCACCTTCATCATCTGTTTTCATTTGGAGCCGTCATTTTCTCATGCCGAGTGTCAGACTACACATGACAGTCCGTACCCAAATGTTTGAAGCCTCATCCTAACACTGTTAATTAAAGGGAATTGGGCCTTGGCCGCATTCAAGGCTGCGTGGCCTCCGGGGCGCCGGCCTTGCTCAGAGGGGTCCCAAGTGGCTCAAGGGGCTGAGCCCCTCACGAAAGTATTTATGACCAACAGCTCAGATTCTCAGAACTTTCCTGAGCACCCAGAGAGCCTGCCGGTCACTTCTTAGCTTTTTCCAGGGACCTGAGAAGGGGGTGGGAGCAGGAGGAGAAAGCAGGCAGCCAGGAATGTGGCCTCCAGGGAGGGTCGCCTGAAGGTCACGGGCGGGCGGCCGCGGTGGGTCCGAGCCTGTGTGTGCGGGTGACCTCCGGCCCCAGCTCTGTCTGGCGGGCAGGCACTAGTAATGCCAACATTGCTAACCCCACTTCTTGACTTCCCTTTAGAAATGGGAAGTTGTCCAACTGTTGGTCATATTTGAAATTGATTCAACCTGCTTCATCTTCCCAGACAAGTGGGTTCTTTCCCAACAATGTAAACATTATTCAGATGAAAACAAAGCTGTGTGGAAGTTGTTACTAATATCTGTGGCTCTGCTCATGGGAGCCTTTCTCTTTTAAGGTACCAAAAAGAGGAAGGCCTGACAGAGCTGGAGTGTGGGAGAGTGGGCGGGAGCGCGCACGCTCTCTCTCGAATCATCTTTGGTCCCCCACCCTCCTCTGCGCTCTGCAAGCCTGATACCATAAAAGGGGAACCCACAGTTCAAGTAGCCGGTGCTGTCTGCCGTGGACTTGGGGTAGTGAGCTGAGGGGTGTCTGCTTTTTGCACCAGACTTAAGTCTGCCTCTTAGGAGAGGAGACAGAGTAGGAACACGCTTCTCCCTGCTCCCTGGTTTGCAAACATAGGTGCCTTCATCTCATGCTCTGTCAACCAACGCTCATTTCCTTAAGGTAGGAAAAAAATATTTTGGAGCCAGAAAACACCTGAGTCTAGATCCTCACTCTGCTGCTTGCTAGTGGTAGAACTTTGGACAAGGTACCTCACCTTCCTGAGCCTCAGTTTCCCCACCTGTAGAAGGGGATTGATGATAGTGTCTACCTCATAAGGTGATGGTAAAAATGAAATGAGCCACTGGGATTTAAAATGCGTAGAATATGTTCTGACCCTTTCCTAGCTGGCACTCAAAGATGGTTAGGTAGTTAGACAGAGTAGTATAGTGCCCAAGAGCCTGAACTCCAGAGTCGGCCTCTCTGGGTTCAAATCCTGGCTCCGCCACTTGCTATTTGTGGAATCGTAGGCAAGTTATTTAGCTTCTCTGTGTTTCAGTTTCCTCATCGGTACAGTGAGGATGATGCTAGTGCCTCCCCAACAGGGCTGTTATGTGGATCAAATACGTAAATATATGAAAAGCACTTAGCACGGTGCCTGGTGTATGAGTGAGCTGTTATTTTTACTCCTGCAAGCTTCTACTGGTTTGATTCTTGTGACTGATAACCTTAGCGTCTAACAGGATTTCTTGCGGGCTGGTATCGGTGCTAAAACAGAAAGGTGGCAGGGGAGAAACCCCACCACCTGAGGGCCTTTGCAGGAGAAGCACAACTCTGCTTCCTCAGCTTTCTGTGTTTTTAAATAAAGCCACTTGGGCTCTGCGGATGCAGACTCTGGAGCCACAGTGAAGGGACTGGCCCCGCATGGCGATCTGTGAATGAGATGCAAAGCACCTTCCCAGGTGCCAGCCTTCTCTCTGGGCTCACTGTGGGACTGCCCGCTCTGCCAGGCTGTGGCCAGTCTCCCAAGGGGAGAGCGGCCCTCCACACCTCTGGCCACCTGTCCCTTACCTCCAGCCGGGGCCAGCTGGAAAAGCCGGCTTGGAGCAGAGCTGCCCCTCGGCCACTGCCAGGCTGCAGTGTCTGCCTTATTAAAGCACTGCGGCTCTGGCTGCCTACCAGCCCCAGGAGATCTGGAGGGGGGCCAAAAAGAAAGGTGCAGGTCGTGCTGCCGCCTGGCCACACTGGATGACCGACCGCCCTTGGTGGTTTTCCAAGGAGCAAACCTTCCTGCTCATCCAGCATGGCTGCTCGCAGGTCTGCAGCTCCACTGAGGCAAAGCTGGCCGGGCCGGGCTGGCCTGGCCGGTTGGCTGGGCAGTGGAGCAGGACAGCCCCTGCCTGCTGCTGTTAAGAAACCTTGGATCGTTGGCCTCCTGGCTAAATGCGGGTTCTTGTTGACAAGGCAGGTTCGGCCAGCACATTTCTGTGAGATTATCTGCACGATTACATCAGTGGTTAGCAAAGAAGGATCTTGCAGCAGCAGGTGTGAGAGAGTGTGTGTGTGTGCATGGAGTTGTTGACTGCCCTTCATTGCACACACAGTCTAAGGCATGTGACTGAATCCCCACTCCCCACTTGTCCTCACACTGTATTCCGTAGAGTCTAAGACACACTCTTTTTTTCCTTCCTTTTAACATCTTAAATTGGTATGTGTTATACATTTGCGGGTGTGTTATAATTTAATTGACAGTGTCATTTTCTTTGTGTACTTGAAATAATGGTGCATCTTAAAATCACAGGTGTCTTGGACTTAATGAAACATAGAAACTAGGTAACCTCTGGAGAACTTACATGATTTGCCCAGTTTCTTCACGGAAGAGGGTAGAGCCACCTTGTAAAAATGGTTGCAGGATTAAAAGAGGGGACACTCTGATATGGTTCAAGGGAACAAGCTTGGACACCAGGCAAACTGGGCCGAGATTCCAGCTTTATGGCCCGCCAGCTGTGTGACCTTCGGAAAGTAGAGCAGCCTCTCTGAGCCTCACGTTCTTCCCCCCACCACATATGAATCGTGGCCTCAGTCCATCGTGCCTTTGTAAGGCATCTTTCCCTGTTTCTCTCTTGCTGAATATCACCTAAGGGCACAGTGCCCCGTTCTGTCTGGGTTAAGAAAGGAAGTGGGTTGAGGGAGTGGGTCGCTGGCCTTCCCAAGGTAGCAGAGGTCTTCTTGACTCGGTTCGTAATCACTGGACGTCCTTCTTCCTTCCTTCCCTCATCCTCCTCCCACATTGCCTGGGTTTTCATTTTCACATGTGTTTCCTTTTAGCAATTTTCTTTCAAATCTTTCTCTTCTCCCTTTCTGTGAAATCTTCCCACATGCAGCCTCTTGGGAGCTCCCTGTGGTCGGAGAGGGGAGGAGGGCTCTGCCCTGCGGCCCCGATGGCACAGACTCAGCCGCCTGGCGATGCAACCTTTAGCCCAAGTTGAGTTCTGGTGCCACCAGCCTTGCTAGCTCCTGTTTCTCCACTCCAGTGCTGAGTGCTGCCCACCAGTGCTGGGCGGCACGTGCAGGGGTGCAGGTGGCGAGGCTGCGCAGGGTCTGGCTAGAGCAGTGTGGAGGGTCAGGCGTGGGCTGCTAGCTGAGGTTGGAGCAGAGCTGGGGGAGGAAGGGGCCGAGTCTCAGCCACGGGGAGACAGCCACATGGGTTTGTCTAGCTGACAGTGAGCCACCAAGCAGGGACTCAGCGGGAGCTGCTGGCTGGGGCTAGAGGGAGACTGTGATAGCAGGTGGTGGTTTTGAACCTTGTTTTCCCCAGAGGTCTGCTCTCTGCCCCTTTTCCTGTCAAGATGCAGGTGAAAGCCAGCAGCCCAGCTGCCTCAATTCACGTACAGCATCAGGGATTCGAAGCTCCCCCGTTGGCGAGGTGGTGTTTATGCCCCTGTGCATAAGAAACAGTCTGTGCCAAGCATGGGGGGTGCTAAAGGTGGACAGAAGCTTGGGGGTCGAGGGGGCTGTAGCACAAACTGAGACTGAGACCTGCTGGAAAGGTCTGAGGAGCCAGGACCTGGTGCAGTGGGGAGCCCACAGCATCTTTGAGGGGGTTCCTGATGGACTCCCCTGGGGGCCTCCACCCTCAGAGCCCAGAGCTGTGGCTTCTCAGACTTCATGCCTTCTCACCTGCCCCCCTGCGGGAGAGCCTGGGGGGGGACCTGAGCTGTCTCAGCCTGCCCTGGCCCGGGGCCCCTAAGCTGAGTTCTGGCAGGCTGTGCTTGGGTGACACCCCCACCCCCACCCTGGGGCAAGACAGCAGCTCCTGGAACACACAGCCTGGGTAGCTGGGCCGGGCAGAGGCCACAGGACAAGGAGGGACACCCAAACTGAGCCTGTCGGGAAGACTGCTAGGGCTCCGGCCACAGAAGGTACTGGAAGGTGGGTGGGCGAGGGTTATAAAAACAGAGGGCTTTGCCAGGGGGCCCTTTGGGGTGGGGAGGAAGGAGAGTCACGCTGCCAGATCCTGACCTGCCTGCTCCAGGATGGCAGGTCGAATGGAGCCTCGGCGTTGGCTGTGGGTAAACACTGGCATCTGCGTGGCTTTGCAAGGCCTGAGGGCTTGTGTGGCAGGGGAGTTGAGTAGATACCTGGCTTTAGACCGTAGGTGAGCTCTATCCAGGTGTGTGCTCCTTGAAGCAGAGGATGGCCTCTCTGGGGAGTCCCATGTCACCTCTTTTGAGGACACCCCCCAGAAGGAATGCTGCCTGGCCCCCCTGGCCAGAGCCACCGCTTTCCTGTCCCAAGCCTTCACTTTGAGTCTTTAAGCTCCTCTTACCATGATGATAAAAGTATGGAGCCCCCAAAACAAGCCCCCCAGACTCGTGGCTGTGTGAGTAATTAAGCCCCCACTGCAAACAGCCACATCTTTAAAAGCTATAATTTGTAGCTCAAAATAGCTGCCGATTCCAAGAACCAGGAGAGGCCTTGACGTGCTCCCCGTTCCACTTGTAGCCGTTAATTCGCTTTCGACGTTTGAGTCCCCCAGACACTTGGCCCATGGTTTTCTCAGGACAGCCGGGGATGTGGTGGCTGCGTGGGAACCGGAGCTTCCGGAGGGTGCTTGGGACATCTTTTCTGAGAATTTAGATAAGCTCATTGAAGTTAGGGGGCTCCTGATGCAGGTCCAGATGGCCCTAACTTTGTACGTGACTCCAAAGGGGTGTGAACGAGAAATTGCAACTTCAGGGGGAAGCGGATTAAACTCTGGACACCATTTCCCCATCCGTAAGGAGGAGACACGTTTACTTGCAGGGATTTTAGGGAAGAGAACGAGACCACCCCTGTAAAGCACAGGGCACACGCCAGCCCTGTGGTAGGTGCTCAGGCATGTGAGCTTCCTCCTCTTCCTCCGAGTGGGGCTCCCCCAGCCCCATGATGCAGATGAAGGGATCTTACTGTGGGTTCAGGTAGGTGGGTGGGGGGACTCGGAGCTACCAGGAAATGCCTCCGTTGACCTGCAGCTTCTCCCTGGGCTGGCATGCCTGGAATTCCTGGGGCTGGCTGCTGGGTTTGTTTTCCAGATGTGGAAGCAATTTAAGTTCTGTTTTCATAATCCCCAACAGTTTGCCTCTGAAGTCCACATTCTCATTTGAAAATCAAGGCCTTTGGCTCTATCTGTGGGGCAGAGGGTAGTAGATAGCCTCTTTCAGTCCTCTTTGTTCAGGAAGTGTGTTCCCTGGGGCACTCGGGTCTGGGACCCAGGGCTTTGTTGGGACAGTCACACCCCATCCAGGGCTTGGTCAGAAGGTGGGTTCTTGTCCCCTGTGGGTTTTCCTTGGAGATGGTTACTTGGCTGGATTCCGCTGTACCTTCAGTCACCATCACCAGCCCTGGACGGCCATGGGTGTGGTGGGCGGGGCTTGGGTTCCAGCCATGTCACAGGGAGGCTTGCGTCCCAGGCGAACGGGGTGGCCACGTGTCCCAGGAGCAGTAGGGGCCCTCTTTCCCACACTGACCACAACAGAGGGAAGGAATCTGCTCTGGATTGCAAGTAGTCAGAAATACTGTCTGACATGGAGAAACCGGCAATATCTTGCTCAGTTACGAGCACTTCTGGCCACAGAGCAGCCTAAGCCAGGATTAAAGGCTCCGTGTGTGAGGACTTGTGTTTCCAGGGCTGACTGCTGGTTTCTTCTCTTGTAAGCCAGTCACTATGCAGGTAAAAGAACTTTTACATTTGTCTTATAACTACACTAAATATAGCTCTGGGCAAAGAAAAATTGCCTCTGCAATTCTAATGTCTCTGAACTGCACATATACATCTTTAAAATCAAAATACAGTGCCTGTACAATTGAGAGAACACAACAAAATGGAAGTGATTTACTTAGATTGGTGTATGCTAATGTTTACAAAACATCATCCTGTTCGCTGTAGATTCGCCAAGCTTTGGTTTCAGCAAAATATAGTCTCTTAAAAAGCAGTACTGTGTCATACTGATCATGAAAGAGAATTCAACCTTTTTTTTTGTTTGTTTTGAGGACGGACCAAAAATAAATAAATAAGTAAATCCCAAGTCTCTTTTAGTTTTTATAGATCCAATATGGATGATCTTTGACTTATGATGGGTTCATATCCTAAGATACAGGATCCATCTATGTTGGATCCTAATAAACCCATCATATGTTAAATATTATAAATCAAAACTGCGTTTAATGCACCTTACCTACCAAACAGAGCCTACCTTAATGTGCCTGGAACACTTACGTTAGCCTTTAGCCTGCAGTTGGGCAAAATCATCTAACACAGAGTGTGTTTTATGATAGAGTATTGAATAGCTCATGTAATTTATTAAATAGTGCACTGAAAGTAGAAAACAAAACAATTGTATGAGTACTCTTGAAGTATGATTTCTATTGAACGTATATAGCTTTCACGCCATCATACAGTTGAAAAATCATTGTCAAACCATCGTAAATCGGGTACCACCTGTAGTTTTCACTGGAGGTTAAATTGAATTGGCCTTTGAAAAATTCACTTTTATTATCAGGGTGGGACGGCGGGTGAAAAATCCGGACCGAGTTTGGGTGGGAGTTTCCATGGAGCTTCTCAGGGCGGGAGAAGGAAAGCGTATTGGTTTGCTGGGGCTGCCATAACCAAGTGCCACAGACTGAGCGGCGTAAACAACTGGAATGTGTTTTATCACAATTCTGGAGGCTAAAGTCTGAGATCAAGGTGCCAGCAGGGTTGGTTTCTTCTGAGGCCTCTCTCCACAGCCACCTTCTCTCTGTGTCTTCACATGGTGCACAACCATTACATCCTCTTTTTGAAATAGGCCAGGACAGTTGTCTTGTGGAAGGTCCCACATACTTTTTTTTAAATCTAATTATTTTCCCTCTGATGATGTGTAACTTGTTCCTCTAGCCTCTGTTTTCCCATTTAGTAGAAACTAGATCCTAAGGCTTGATTAGAACTGAGTTAGGCCGGGCGCGGTGGCTCACGCCTGTAATCCTAGCACTCTGGGAGGCCGAGGCGGGTGGATCGCTCGAGGTCAGGAGTTCGAGACCAGCCTGAGCAAGAGCGAGACCCCGTCTCTACTAAAAAAATAGAAAGAAATTATATGGACAACTAAAATATATATATACAAAAAATTAGCCGGGCATGGTGGCGCATGCCTGTAGTCCCAGCTACTCGGGAGGCTGAGGCAGAAGGATTGCTTGAGCCCAGGAGTTTGAGGTTGCTGTGAGCTAGGCTGATGCCACAGCACTCACTCTAGCCTGGGCAACAGAGTGAGACTCTGTCTCAAAAAAAAAAAAAAAAAAAAAAAAAAAAGAACTGAGTTAAATATTTTGTTTGACCAGGCTTGGTGGCTCATGCCTGTGATCCTGGCTAATTGGAAGGCTGAGGCAAGAGGATCACATGAGCCCAGGAGTTCAAGACCAGACTGGGTAACATGGTGAGACCCCATCTCTACAAAATAAAATAAAAAGAATAAATTAGCTGGGCATGATGGTATGTGCCTGTAGTCCCAGCTATTTGGGAGGCTGAGGCAGGAGGATTGCCTGAGCCCACGAGTTGGAGGCTTTAGTGAGCTATGGTGACACCACTGCACACTCTAGCCCAGACAACAAAGTGAGACCCTGTCTCAAAAAAAAAAAAAAAAAAAAAAAAAAAAACACCCAAAAACAAAAAGTTAGATCCTGAGGCTTGATTAGAACCAAGTAAAATATTTTGCTTGACAGGCACAGTGGCTCACACCTGTAATCCCAGCTACTCGAAGGCTGAGATGAGAGGATCTTTTGAGGCCAGGAGTTCAAGACCAGCCTGGGCAACTTAGCTTGACCTTGTCTGTAAAACATCAAATAAAATTTAAAAATATGAATCGTGGTACTTTTCTTGAATGTCATGAAGATATCATAGGGAAAAAAATAATAAAAAAACTACAGCATAGGTGATGCTGTGCACCTTACGTTGTATCACATCAGGAGGCCCATTTCTGATCTTCCCAATTAGTGATGCTAAGTTTGATCACTGCGTCAAAAGGACAATAGCGTATTTTCTCCATGGTAGAGGTATGCAGGGGTTTTTGTTGTTTAGCTAATCCGTAGGCTGAGTCTTCGGTACTTTGCAAGTATCCAATTTGTCATCAACTTTTAGTCTAATGGTTTTATTTTATAGTTGTTGGGTACAGTGTTCTCTGTGTGTCAGTCAACTTTCTGTTATCCTCTCTAATTCTCTTGTTTGCTTGTTCCATCAGTTACTGAGAGAGGTGAAATAGAATCTCCAACTTTTGGTTCTGTTAAATTTTGCTTTATGTATTTTGAAACTGTTATGATGCACATAAACATGGAGGAGTGTTACATCTTGTTAAATTGATCCCTTGTCATTTTTAAATGTCCCTCTATCTCTTGCTGTAAAGTCTACTTCATCTGATATCATTTATAATATAGTCCCACCAACTTTCTTTTCGTTGGTGTTTGGATGGTCTATCTTTTTTTCATTCTTTTACTTTTGACCTGTCTGTATTCTACTGTTTAAATTGTGTCTCTTGTAAATGGCATGTGGTGATTTTGTTTTTTGGTTTTTTTTTTCCTAGTTGGCAGTATTTGTCTTTTAATAGGATTGTTTACTCCATTTTCATTTAATGTATTACTGATATGGTTAAGTTGTTATTTGCTTTTTATTTGTCCCATTTAATCTTTAATTTTTACTATTTTTAATTGACACAAAATTGTATATATTTATCGAGTGCAGCGTGATGTTTCAGTACATGGCTACATTGTGGCATGATCAAATCAGGGTAATTAGCCTGTCCATTACCTCAAACGCTTGTCATTTCTTTGTGGTAAGAACATTCAAAATTTCTTCACTATTTTGAAATATATAATACATTATTGTTAACTGTAATAATCATACTGTGCAGTAGAATACCGGGATTTATTCTTCTAACTAACTTTGTACCTATTAACCAACCTTTCCCTATCCCCACCCCACCCCCAACCTCTGGTAACCAGTGTCCTACTCTCTACTTCTGTGAGATCAACTTGTTTAGATTCCACATGAGAGTGAGATTGTATGACATTTGTTCTTCTGTGCCTGGCCTGTTTCATGTAACATCTTCTAGGTTCATCCATGTCATCACAAATGACAGGATTTCATTTTTTTATGGCTGAATGATATCCCATTGTGTATGTATGTATACATTTGCTTTATCCATTCATCCGTTGATGGACACTTAAGTTGATTCCATACCTTAGCTATTGTGAACAGTGCTGCAGTAAACACGGGGGTACAGACAGGTCTTTAACATACTAATTTCATTTCCTTTAGATATATCCAGTAGTGGGATTGTTGGATCATATGGTAGTTTGATTTTTAATTTTGGGGGGGAACCTTCATACTGTTGTCCATAGTGGCTGTACTAATTTACATTCCCACCAACAGTGTGTAAGAGTTCTGCTTACACATGCTCACAAGTATTTGTTATTTTTTTGTCTTTTTTGGTAATAATGACACCAGCTGGGTTGAGGTGACTACCTCATTGTGATTTTGATTTGCATTTTCCTGACGATTAGTGATGATGAACATTTTTTCATATATCTATTGGCCATTTATATATCTTCTTTTGCCCATTTCATAATCAGATTATTTGGTCTTTTTTTGCTGCTGAGTTGAGTTTCTTATATATTCTAGGTAGTAACACCCATCTCATCTTTGATCTTTTCTTCCTTGGGTTTTCTCCCCTGTTAGATTTTTAGTAATACGTTTTTATTTTTGTTTTTCAACTGCTAATTTTTGACATGCTCGTGTGTTACTGGAACAGAAGTGGCGCATGGTGGGGACAGAGGGGTGAGGTGGACGGCCCCGCTGTGGGCGTGTCCCAGTAGGGACACACCGTGGTCCAGGTTCTGGCCTGTGGCCCAATGAGCTTGAAAACCAGGTCTTACCAGCCCTTCCCACACCCTAGTACTCGGGTCCCTGCATGCCCACAGATTGTCCCTAGATAAACGTGCAGAGCCAAAGTGCCAGCAAACTCGGGCAGCCTTTGTCTCCCTCTCTTCTGCAGGCTCCTGGGAGTGGGTGGGGGGTGAACTGGGACACAGGGGCCAAGGTTTGGATGGACGTTAAATGATCTCCAGCTCCGTTGAAGCTGAGCCAGGCCCCACACACAGCTTTGGGGCGGGCTGGATGTGCTGGTCAGCCGGACACAGCAGCTCTGGCCAGTGCCTGGGTGGATGCTGCCGGGGTCTGCCTCGGACCCTCCCTGTCTGTGCTTCCCGGAAGCCCACTCACTGCAGCCCCTCGCTGAGGACATGCTCCGTCTTTAGATCCCTCACACTTCCAGTCCCTCCACTCTGCCACCCTTCAGGAAATTTGCCCAGCTCTGCTTTGAGTTTAGCTCCTGGGAGCCTCTGACACCTCTCATTTCTGAGTTTTCCGGGAGTGTGGCTTGCCCCTTCCCCTGTTCTCGTCTGCCTCAGCAGCAGCGTGCGTGTTGGGCGAGGGTGTGAGATTGGGCGGAGAGCGCAAGAGCTGCGATGAAAACACTGACAGAACGGCAGTGTGGGCTTCACCGCCCGCTCCACCGTGGCGTGGCGTGTGCAGCAGCAGAGCTCGTCGTCTGCCCGCCTTTGCTTTATGTGAACGGCACGGGAGTTCTTGAGAAACACAAGCACGGCTTTCTCAGCTGAAGTTCCACAGCCAGCGGGTGCCAGATCCAGGACGGAGCCACACTGCCTGAGAGCCTCAGGCTCCCCATCCATAAAATGGGGTGATTTAGCATCTCCCTGCAGGGGCTGATGTGAGGCTCATAGCCTGTGGATTTCCCACTTGAGACGAATGAGCACCTGGGGAAACACGAGTTGTCACTATGGTCCCCTCCCGGGATCCGCAGGTCCACCTGAGGATGAGAGTGTAGCAGTTATGGCATCTACACCGAGCTCTGCTTCTAGATGCCCCAGGACAGGCAGGAGCGGTGGACCCAAGTGATGGGGGGGTGGGTCTTGTGCTCCTGGTGACACCCTTTCTGTGGGGTGAGGTTTAGGAGGTGGATCCTGGAGCCCCTGGTTGGGAGGAGAGAGCCTAGGAGGGAGGTTGGCTAGGAGTAGGGCATCGACCCCTCTCCCCTGGCCACCCTCGGGCCTCTGATCCAGCCCTGGGGATAGGAACGCGGCATTGTATCTTATCTTCCCAACCAGAGTGGGAAGCTCTGGGCTGGGGAGCTTTCATCTCACAGTATGTGGTCAGTCCCCAGGGCCGGCTGCAACGTAGGATACACCCTAGTGGCTTGGTGACCTGCTGCCCCTGTGCTTGCTCTTGGCTTTGTGGGGATGAGCCAAGGCCTTGCATCTGAGCTGAGGTTCCTTATGTTCAGAAGGCAGGGCTGAGGCCCCAGCCTCCCTCTTTGGGTGTTTAGTCCCCCTTTGGTCCCACCTTGCCGCTTGACTGGCACCTGGGCAACCCTTTGTTGAACCGGAATCTCTTTTTGGCCGCTGCTGTGACTACAGCTGCCCATCTGCAGAGCAAGGCCTGACTTCAGAGCCAGGGTTGGTGGCCCCTCAGGAGTTAGTTACGGCCTGGGTTGCTTACTACTCTCTGCCACCATCATCTTTCTACGCCAACAGCAGCCGAGCCATGGTGGGGCGTAGGGGCTCCAGCCCAGTTTATTCCATCTCTTCCCTGGGGGGTGTCGGCACCCCAAGTTCTCCTGCCAAATGAACCTTCTGCCACCTGTGGAAAGACCCAGGGAGACCCTGTCCCCGGCCGTCTCTGCTCCTGGGCTGTCGGCCAGCTGGGAGTGTGTGAGGGACTTCTTTGTGGGCTTGACCCGGGCAGCCGGGCCCCTCCCCACCAGGGCTTGGTTTGTGTCCACCCCGCCGCCACACGCACCTTCCCAGCAGGGGCGTTCCACGGGTGCCTGCTGTGAGGGGAGCTGGGGTGTGCCCGCCAGGCTATTTTTACCAGCCTGTCCCCGCAGAGCTGTTTCTGGCTTGGAGCTATTGCCTTGGGAGTGGAGCTGTTGCCAGGGCTGGGGGTGGATGCGCCGGAGCCTCAGAGCTTCCTGTGCTCCCTTCCCCAGGCAGCATGTCGTCTTAACACTTATTAAAGGGTGTAATTAACGTGCAGGATGACCTTCTGAGAGAGTGGGCAGGAGGTGCCCTGGGGGGTAGAAAAGAGGGAGCTGTCCCTGGGAGGACAGCCCTGGAACTCGCAGACGTCTGGCTTCCCGCAGCTGCACCTACCCTGCCTCCAGTCCCATGTGGCACCAGGGTGGAGCTCGAGGGCCCCAGGGGCTGGGTGGAGGCCAGGCAGCACCCTGGGTGTCTTCTTTCAACATGATGGTGACAATAATAGGTCAGTTTTATTGAGCACTTTCTGTGTGTGCTAAGACTGTAAAGTGCTTAGAACATAGGCCAACCCACTTCATTTTATCAGAGTTAACGCCATTTAATAGATGGGGAAACTGAGGCACCGAGCAGTTCTGTAAACCTAAAGCCGCAGGGCTTGTGAGTGGTGGAATGGGACTCCCCCTCTTCTTTACCTTGTTTTTTAGCATCCTGGAGGTGCAAGGCATTGACCTTGATCCCTTACCACGATCCTGCCAGGTAGACGCTCCATCCCTGTTTCTAATGAGGCTCAGAAATTAAGCAGCTTATCCCGTGGTCACACAGCCAGGCAGTGACCACACCAGGGTTGGTGCCCAGGCCCCGGGGTCCTGTGGGTGGGCTCTTCCCAGCTCACTGTCCCCTGGCGCAGCTTGGTCCAGCCCATACACGTTCATCACCCACATGTGCCCCCTAGATGCTCACCAGCGGGGTTCAGGTGTAGAAATCCCCATGGCTACCAATTTAGGGTCCTCCCTCTCGCAGGGAGTGTGGTCACTTGCTGTCACTGCCCTCTGTGCGTTAGCCGCCGGCAAGAGGCCGAGTCCTGGTGTGTGTGACTGCGAGAGGCTCCCCACAGGGGGCAGTGGGGACAGGAGAGGACCAGCCGTAGCCATCAAGTTGGGGCCCTGCCGCACCCCTGCCGAGAGCACGGACAGTGGGGCATTGTTGGCCACTCTGAGGCTTGGACGGCCCCCCCCACGTGTATTGATACTTGGCCTTTTCAGCAGTCCTGAATTCAGCCCTTGCCAACTTCCTACAGAGGCAGGGTGACTCGGGGCCTGCTGGCGGCTGAGCACAGCTCTCGGGGCTGGAGGGGCCCCAGGCAGGCTGTGTGCCTCCAGGTTCCCGCTTCAGCTGCGGCCGGCTCTATCCAGGCCCAGCTGGAGACGGGGCGGAAAAGTGGAGGTGGGGACATGGCAGCGGGTGCCCGCCTGCCCTGCCAGAGCCGCTGGTTCTGTCCTATTTTCCCAGCTCTCTCCAGAAACCCCTGGCCTCAGATAATCCCTCAGGTCCGGCCTCTCTGAGCGGGGAGGGATCCCTCCTGGCTGGCTGGCTGGCTGTCCAGGACCCTGCTGGCCGATCAGCCGCTGGTGCTGGGGTATGTTTATCACATATGGCCCTTAGAGTGACTTCTGAGGTAGAGGTGACTGTCCCTGTTCTGTAGGTGGGGAGCCAGGCTCTGAGAGGTGGTCACTTGCCCGAGGTCACACAGCTAGTGAGTGGTGGGCCAGTGAGACTGAACCCCAGTCTGCCAGCCTCCAGGGCAGGCCCTCACCAGCCCCACCCGCAGGGGTCTTCTGGGGTTTGTGGAGGGACACACTGCATCTCCTCTGTCTCCTTCTACCCCAGGTCCCCTCAGCAGGGTGGAAGGAACAGGCCAAGATGGCCTGGACGTTACCAGCCAAGCCTATTTGGCCCATGGCGGCTGGCCCTGTGCCCCAGGGGGCTGTGTGCTCAGGGGCTGGTCCTGAGTCCGGAGGGACAGGGCCCTGGAGAGTCACACTGTCCCACACACGTGCCCAGTGCTGCCTCCTGAGGACACCCTCCCTTCCCTCAAGGGTACCAAAAGACCAGACACAGCCTTTCTGTGCAAACCCTGAGGAGGCTGCATTAAGCTCCAGGCCTGGACATGTCCCCGATGTTAGGGTCACTGGATGGTCAGGCACAGACGTCTTTTTCACACACCAGGGAGCAGACAAGACATGGAAGTTCTGAGGGGCAGAGTCTTGGAGCTGCCCTGGGCACAGACCTTGCTCGGGGACACCTGGCTGCCTGGAAACACGAGCTCTTGAGAGCCCCATTGCCCACTCCCCAGTCCGACCAGGCCTCCAGAGCAGCCGCGGTCCAGCACTGGGCGTCCTCAAACACCCTGGAAGGAGTGCGCTGCTGTGCTGTGGCCGGGGGCGAGTAGGCAACTCTCTGGGCCTCCCTGATGTCCTCTCCCCAGCCGCCTCACAAGCATTCAAGACGGGGGCTCCGTGTGGCCCTGGCCTGCAGGCAGCCTGGCCGGAGGGTGACTCACAGCCTCAGGAAGCCCGTGTCCACAGGCCGGACTTGTGAGGGCAATATTCTTATCACGGACAAGTTCTCTCTTTCCCTCTGCAGCTTCACCTGAAGAACATAAAAGAGGGAAGCTGGCTCTCAAGGGTTCTAACACCACTGACTCTGTGAATTCTCCCTGCCAGTGAGTAGTGGCTCAAAGGTGGGATAAGAGGCCACCTTCTGGCACCTTCCAGCAACTGCCCCTCTCTGCCCCCCATCCCCAGCAGCTCCCTCCAGGCCCAGTGGGCGAAGGAGCTGGGGGCTCCACCCAGACCCTTCCCCAGAGCAGGGCCAGGGACTGAGGCCCTCGGGGGAGCGCAGGTGACCAGGGCAGATGTCACCACAGGGCTCTCAGGTCAGGCACAAACCAGTACCGTCCCAGGCTAACCAAGGTGTGTGTACAGTCACTTTCTTATAGCTGTCTTTATACTATTTGAATTTAGGGAGGAAACTGCTAGAAATGATTTTGAAATTACGATTAAAATTCCCTTGCCTTGGGTAAACAACTGTGAGTTGAATGAAAAGGTATTACTGTAGGAGGGAACAGTGATTTTAAGAGAAGAAGCTGGAATGGGGGTGTGTGTGTGTGTGTGTGTGTAGTGAGGGGTGGGTCAGGGGCCCGGGCTGCGCGTGTCGGACCCTGGCTTCAGGTCTCAGCAGGGCCCTCTGTGGATGGGGTTCCCTGGCGGCTGCCCTCCTGCTCTGCGCCTCATCCTCCCAGGTGCCCTGAGTCTGCCCTGCGCACCTCACGGCGCTCTCACGGGGCTGTCGTGGGCCATGGCGGGGTGCACGTGAGACAGACGAGGGTGCTCGGTGGTCGGTGAAGGGCCAGGATGATGTGGGCTCTGCTCGGTCACAGCTAACAGTCTGCCGCGGGAGGTGGTGGTCTTGTGGGGAAGGCGGGACCCTTGTGCCCCTTCCGCCCTGCCTGTGGCTAAACAAGCTACTGGAGGCTGCTCTTTCCATCCCAGCAGGGGCTTGGGCCAGCTGCCAGGAGTGTCAGGATGCTGCTGTGGGACGTCCAGTGGGAGGGGTGGACCGTCCCCACCTGCATGCGTGCGTTGAGTGTTTTGCTGCGGCAGAGCGCGCGGCATACACTCAGCCTCTGTATCTTGGTGTCCAGCGAGCCAAACTCAGGTTGGCCAAAGCCAGTCTGGACACCTGAGAAGCACAGACGCTGGCCTCCACGTGGCACTCTGCCTGCCTCCGGGAGCCGGTGGGCCGCGGCCTTCTCAGGACCCCGGCTGTGGGGAGAGGGTGGGTGTTGGTGACACAGTTGGGTCCCACCCAGTCCTTACCCTGTGGCTAACTCCCACATGGCCCCAGGCAAGGCCCCTCACTTACAAAAGGAGGGGCAAGCAGGCCCAGCTCACAGGGCTGTGGTGAAGACCAGAAGAAACACCCACTGCCCAGTGGCCGGGCTCTCCTGTGAGCCCCAGGGCAGGCATTCCCAGCAGGGGAGGACTTCCCCTGCCCGTGTGGCCAGGACGGCGAAGAGCTGGCAGTTCTTTATGGCCAGGTGAAGGACCAGACCAGGCGCATTGCTCCTCCGAGAGCCCTGTCCTCCGGTCTCCCTCCTGCCTTGTTTGTCCTTGGGCATCTGTGCACTAACCCGGAGTCTCCTCTGGGTTGGGAAGCGGGTGGGTGTGAAAGTTGCTGCATTAGGAGGAGCACTGGGGTGTCATAATTATTAATAGCAATACATCCCTGTAAACTGTGCTTTCCCTGTCGTCTCCGGAAGCTTTGGAAATCCATGGTGGCGAGGAGGCGTCTATGACAAATGGAACCAAGCGTGTGGCAGCTGGAGGCAGCCGGGGCTGTCCGCATACTGGCCGGAGGGCTTCTGGCAGGCTGTGCTTTGAGCCTCGGTTTCTCCATCAGTAAAATGGGGTTAATAGTAGCCATCCTGAGAGTTGTCATAAAGCACAAATGGGATAATACGTTAACTCTCAGCTCGGTTTGTGGACTTTGGTGGCTGCTCGATAACGTTGGTTTCCGTTTGTTTCTGTCGGGATGCAACTTCAGGCTTGTGGCTGACGAGCTTGCTCAGGGCACGAGATCTGATGGGTTGGGAGCCATGTGATCAGATTAGTGACTTCAAGGTGGAAAGGGCCCTGGGGACACCAGGGGAGGATGTTCATGGTCTCCGTGGTTGGGGGCCTGGCTGGCTGGTGCAAACTTTATTGGTCCGTCTGGTGTTCAGCTCGAGTCCCGGCACAGGCGGGAGCCAGGCTCATTAGTCGCCAGCTATTCTTAGCCCAGGGATCTCCTGGCGGGGGACAGATCCCCAGGAGGACCACCCACTCACCAGTGGCAGCAGACGGCTGCACGTGTCTGGACAGGCACGTTCAAGCCTGTCACTGAGTGGCTTCTTCAGACATCCCTGAACATGTTGTTGAACTGTCCCAGAGGCTTTTCACAGCCCTTGTTCCTGTTACCATGCTTGTAGTCTTGGGGCCAAGGGGACCTTTAATGGGGTTGTCTGCCAGCCCTAGCTGAGGAGCACACCAGAGGACCTTGGGAATAGGTTGACATCTCAGACGGGAACAGGTAGAAGCAGTGCCACCCGGGAAGTACCTACCTTTCCAGAGACAAAGCGGCCCCAAGAAACGGTTTGCGAAGAGCTGCCCCTCGGTCTAGGGTACACTCTGAACGAAGCCAGAGCTCTTCTATCCGATGATTTTAGCAAAAGGTGCAGGCGCATCTTTGTTGCACACTGTCATCGTGAAAGCCAGTGTGTTGGGCACTGGGCCCAGCATAGACAGGTCTGGCCCAAAGCACGAAAGCGAAAGGCCTGGTGTTCTTGCTCTCTCAGCTAGCATCGCGTTCTCTGGCCAGGATTTATTCCTTGAGATCCCACCGTGCCAGATGCTAGCATGAATTAACTTATTTAATTGCCACAATGACCCAAGATCCCACTGCCACTCCTGATTTACGTAGGAGAGAAGTGTGAGGTTCAGAGAGGTTCCATGTCACACCCAGAGTCACGGAGGATGGATCCCAAGCTGTGCCGCTCCCCTGTACCGTGTCACATCAAACTCTCCTGGCTCAGGGTGGTTCTTGAAGGCCATTCAGTGTGGATGTGCCTGTCATTCAGATCACCAAGAAGCCATCGTTTGGCTTCCCGGGCAGACTTCATGATGGGGGCTCTGGTGTGCTGACCAGGTGCCCCGAATGACGTGGCTGGCCTGGCTGTGGCTCTTCTTTATGGATGGCCATTCCTGAGAGTTCTGGCTCCTCCCTAGACTCTGATGAATTGGCCAGTGTGAGAGGTCCCTGAGACTGATCACCTGCCAGGCGTTGTCGTACTTGGGGTCTTGGGGTCTGGGCCTCCCTGCATCCCAGCACCCGCTGTCCCCAGTCCTGCTGACATTCTTGCAGTCTGCTGGGGAACACCGAGCCGTGGGGGGCCAGCCTCACTCACTCTGCCCGCTCTGTCTTTCCCAGGGCAGTGAGGTCGCGGGCCCCACGTATGCTGATGGCGAGCTCATCCCCAGGGAGCCCGGCTTCTTTCCCGAGGACGAGGAGGAGGCTATGACGCTGGCCCCGCCCGAGGGCCCCCAGGAATCAGACATGGACAGCCCCATGGAGAGCACCCAGAGCCTGGAGGGGTCTGTCGAGAGTCCTGCGGAAGAGAAGGACGGGGGGCTCGGGGGCCTGTTTCTGCCAGAGGACAAGTGAGTTAAAACTGTCTGGAGCTTGGTATGTGCCTCTGGGCCCAGAAATGTGGTTCTTGGAAGGAAATAAACATGAGGAGCGCTCAAGATTTATAGCACAGGCATTAGTGTCATGGATATTCTGAATAGCAAAAAATTTTAAGCAGCCTAAATGCTTAAAAGTAGGGATACTTCTGGAATTTTAGGCAGCTGGGCAAAGTCAAGTTTTAAATGACTGCTTAATGTTATGGAATATATGATCTCAATTAGTGTTAAAAAGCAAGTTACGAACATGTCAGTGAAGTATGACCTTAGCTTTGTTAGAAACACTTGCCTATATTTTAGGAAATGCCTAGAAAAAATAAATCTAGAAAATTAAACAGTTATTTCTGTATGGTGGGATGATGGGTCATTTTAATTACCTGTCATCTACCCTGCTATATATTCTATATTTTCTGTGTTGATTATGTGCTCTCATCATCAGAAGTATTATTTTAAAACAATATTGAGACCTAAATGACTTTGCAGTGAAGTAATGTTGTCTTTTAGTTTGGTGCTGGCAGACGGGGGTCCCTTGCATTTCGTCCCCCACTAATGCTCTGGAGGTACACGGTACTCGTGGGCCAGTGGGAAGCTGCCACCCTCGTGGCTGAGGAAGCCGTGGCCATTGGAGTGGCAGGTCCCCTATCGGAAGAAGGTGATGGTTATGGCTGACCGAGAGGTCTAGAGAGGGAAGAGAGGGGTTCCAGGATTGGCTGAACCATATGAAATTGACAACTTTTAATCATTTCCAGCCTTCAAAGAAAAAACGGTGATTTTATGTGGCTCAACCTCATACATTTTCTAAATGCAGGGCTTCTCAAACACACATGGTTCTGAGGGTCATGGTGTTCTTGGTTCATCAGCTGTGCCTGCATCCAGCCAACCCAAGGACAAGGGGTCTGAACAACAGACCTGTTGATGCTGTGGTTATTATAGGCACTTGATTGTCCCTAGTGTTTTCTGGGGCTAATCGTGAGGAGACAAGCCAGCAGAGGGTACTGAGAGTGTCAGTAAAATTTTAAGAGAAAGAACTGAGGAGTATGATTAATTCAACCCAAAGTGCTAAGGAACCTGAGGGCAGATAAATAAGTATATAAATAACTTGTGGTCCACGTACTGGGAGACTTGTCCTTTAATATCCACCCCATCATTGACACTGTGATCCTTAGATAGAAACTGGGGCACCAGGCCGGGTGCAGTGGATCAGGCCTGTAATCCAAGCACTTTGGGAGGCCGAGGCAGGAGGATCACTTGAGGCCAGAAGTGTGAGACCAGCCTGAGCAACATAGCGAGATACCATCTCTGCAAAAAATTTTTTTAAAGAATTAGCCAGGCGTGGTGGTGCACACCTGTAGTCCCAGCTACTCAGGAGGCTGAGGCAGGAGGATCTCTAGAGCCCCCAGGAGTTTGAGGTTGTAGTGAGCTACGATGATGGCACTGCACTCCAGCCTGGGCAACAGAGCAAGACCTTGTCTCCAAAAAAAAAGAAAAGAAAAGAAACTGGGGTTCCCTGGGGGCATGATTTGAGAAGTCTGCCTTACCCTTCCATACTGCTTTTACTGTTTCAGGTTTCCCATTGAGTGTAGAGGTTCAGTGAAGTTGAGGCAATCCGCCCCCTCCCCCCTTTTTTTAAGACAGTCTTGCTCTGTCACCTTGGCTAGAGTACTGTGGCGTCAGCCTAGCTCACTGCAACCTCCAGCTGCTGGGCTCAAGCAATCCTCCTGCCTCAGCCTCCCGAGTAGCTGGGACTATAGGCGCGCACCACCATGCCTGGCTAATTTTTTCTGTCTTTAGTAGAGATGGGATTTTGCTCTTTCTCAGGCTGGTCTCGAACTCCTGACCTCAAGCAATCCTCCCGCCTCGGCCTCCCAGAGTGCTAGGATGACAGGCGTGAGCCACTGCGCCCGGCCAGGGAAATTCTAATTTTTGAGTAATAATGTACAGAAATTACTGCACAGTGACTAAAGGGGAAGCTATGTTTTGGCAGGTCATGAGTTGTACTTCTGTTTGTCCTTGGGTTGTAGATGGGGCACAGCCTCTGGGACGTCACAGGCCACACTGCAGGTCACCCAGGAGAGGCCCCGGAGCCTCGGGTCAGTCTCCGGCTTGTGTTCTTTGGGATGAGGCACCCTTGGACTGGAAATCTCCCCCATAAACTGGGAGGCACTTTTCACCTCATTGTTATTTACTTAAAAACCTAAGTGGATTATGAAGGGTATCTGTATGAATTAAACAAAACTTGGAAAAGGTAGGAAGAGTAAGAATGGGTGAAAATAACCCACCACCCCAATCCAAGTGCTCTTACCACCTTAATATTTGTGTCTCCTACTTTTTCTAATTCCATATAGACTTTTCCTATTTCGTCAGCCCTCGTATCTGCAGGTTCTGCGTCTGCGGATCTAACCAACTTTAGGTTAATATTGGAAAAAAACAATAAAAAGTACTATGATAAAAAGTAATACACATTAAAAAACAACATAGGATCACAACTATTTACATAGCATTTGCATTGTGTTAGGTATTGTAAGCAATCTAGAGATGATTGAAAGCATGTGGGAGGCTGTGCTCAGGTTCTCTGTAAATACTGGGCTGTTTCACAGAAGGGACTTGAGCATCCGTGGATTTTGGTGTCTGGGTGGGGGGGCCTGGAACAGTCGCCATGGATACCAGGGGATGACTGTACTCAGTCTTACTGTATCTAACATTTTAAATCTAACTTTTTATTTATATTCCTCTTTCCACAGTATGGTCAAATTTTTATAAACCCTTCAGCTATTTAATATTTCATAATTTAATAGCTTAACTTACTAATGCATATTAATATTATAATTTAGAAACTGTAATTTGATCTAGCTGTAGCCAAATAATTAGGTTACAGTTAGGGTAGCACTGGTTTGAATGTCTCTGCAGAAGCAGTTTGCGTGGTGAGATGGTTCCCCCTAGCCAGGGTCCCCAAAGTGTGCTTGCCAGGTCAAGAGGTGCAGATTTAATCTGTCGTGCGGAGTGGCCTTCTGGAAGGCCTGGCCGGTCTCCCCACCACGGGCTGAGGATGGAGCCCGTGAGTCCCCCCGACACAGGCGCTCTCCGGCCCGCAGGTCACTGGTGCACACGCCCTCCATGACGACGTCGGACCTCTCCACACACTCCACTGCCTCGCTCATCAGCAATGAGGAGCAGTTTGAGGACTACGGGGAGGGGGACGACGTGGACTGCGCCCCCAGCAGCCCCTGCCCTGATGATGAGACCAAGACCAACGTCTACTCGGACCTGGGGTCCTCGGTGTCTTCCAGGTGGCCCCTTGGTCTGGGATGGCGTTTAGGGTCTGGGAAAAGTGGCAGGAGCAATCCGACTTCATCCTGGGGGGTCAGGCGAGCCGAGTCTTGCACTGACTGTCCTTCCTCTGCCCTGAGCTACTCAGGTTCTCCTGGGGATTGGGGGTGCTGCCTTTGCACCCTGATTAGGGGTCAGGAGTTCCTCTTGCCCTGCTGCAGCCTGGGGTAGGAACAGAATTAACTGACTGGGGAGGGGGGAAGATCGGTGCTGTCTCGTCTCTTAGAACCTCAGCCATGAAGGGCCCTTCCAGGTGACCCCCTGTGATACCTTCTCACCCACCTGAGGCGTCACTTACTCTGACATGAGCTCTCAGTTTGCCTTCCCTGTTAAATGGGTACGACTCACTGGCTGCTCCTCTGTGAGAGTGTTGGAGAAGGGATGATTGGCGGCTGTATTTTCACTACCCGCCCCTCCCCGCCCAGGTTGGCAGGTACTAGGGAGTCAAGTAAAGTCAGCTCAGCAGGGTGGGGTAGGGCACCAGACTGGACAGCAGTTAAGGTGACTTCTCTCCCTCTTACGAATCAGTGCGGGCCAGACGCCCAGGAAAATGCGGCACACATACAACAGCGAATTGCTGGATGTTTACTGCTCTCAGTGCTGCAAGAAAATCAACCTGCTGAACGACTTGGAAGCCCGGCTGAAAAACCTGAAGGCCAACAGGTGAGGCCTGGGCGCAGTGGCGGGTCGAGGGGCACGAGAGGTCAGGGCGGGCCTGGAGGAGCCGCAGCCGCAGGCAAGGCGCCCTGCTCTGCCTTGGCAGTGAGCACACGCTCCCAGTGGGGTTGATGCTGGGGCTTTTTCTGCAGCAGGAAGTCAGGCTGTTCTTTTTTTTTTTTTTGAGACAGAGTCTCATTCTGTTGCCCGGGCTAGAGTGCCGTGGCGTCAGCCTAGCTCACAGCAACCTCAAACTACTGGGCTCAAGCCATCCTTCTGCCTCAGCCTCTCGAGTAGCTGGGACTACAGGCATGAGCCACCATGCCTGGCTAATTTTTTCGATATATATTTTTAGCTGTCCAGATCATTTCTTTCCGTTTTTTTTTTTTTTTTTTAGACAGAGTCTCACTCTGTTGCCCAGGCTAGAGTGAGTGCCGTGGCGTCAGTCTAGCTCACAGCAACCTCAAACTCCTGGGCTTAAGCAATCCTACTGCCTCAGCCTCCCAAGTAGCTGGGACTACAGGCATGCGCCACCATGCCCGGCTAATTTTTTGTATATATATATTTTAGTTGTCCATATAATTTCTTTCTATTTTTGGTAGAGACGGGGTCTCGCTCTTGCTCAGGCTGGTCTCGAACTCCTGACCTCGAGCGATCCACCCGCCTCGGCCTCCCAGAGTGCTAGGATTACAGGCGTGAGCCACCGCGCCCGGCCCATATAATTTCTTTCTATTTTTAGTAGAGATGGGGTCTTGCTCTTGCTCAGGCTGGTCTCGAACTCCTGAGCTCAAACAATCCGCCCGCCTTGGCCTCCCAGAGTGCTAGGATTGCAGGCATGAGCCACCGCGCCCGCCCGGCCCAGGCTGTTCTTTTCAAGACCAAGCTGATTAGCACCTTCCCTTCAGGGGGAGGGAAAAGGCTCGTCCTGTACCTTGGTGTCTTGCAGCTGGGGCAGAGTAGGGGAGCGGACTAGAGTCCCCTCTGTTCACCGACTGTTTCCTCCGTCTCTCTCTCTCTCTCTCTCTCTCTAGCCCCAACCGGAAGATCTCTAGCACGGCCTTCGGACGGTAAGCCCCTCTATCTGGGGAGAACAGATTGAGTGTTGTCCCTTAACTGTGCCTCTGCTGCCAGGAGGCCAGGGCTCCCCACCAGCAGCCCAGACCCAGCCGGTGCCCTGCATGTGGCTGAGTGGGCAAAGCGTCCATTTCTGGAAGAGAAGAGCCAGTCTCCACCCTGCCCCCTCCACCCCTCGCCCTTTCCTGGCAGCATCTTCAAGCCCTTGGCCGCCTCGACCTCAGGCAGGCCCACCAGGGACGCCCTGAGAGCCCACCCCTTGGCTGTCGGTGCCTTTCCTTCCGCTCAGAGCTGGAGCTGTCCCAGAGAGGCCCTGGGTTTCCTGCTGGAGAGGTCTGGGCATGAGTGTGCCCCATCGGAGCAGGTCACTCTGCTCCAGTTAAGTCCTGCTGACCTCCTGGGACAGCTGGGGTCCCACTCTGGTTCTCCCGCAGACTGGGTCCAGGGCTTTGGGAAGGCAGCGTCCCTGGGGGGTGGCAGCTGGGTTTCCCTCAGGCCAGGGTACCTCAGCAAGCACCTGCGTCGCCCCGTCCCACCCACCAACTCCGTGCCCTGCAAGGGCTGGTGAATCTCCCGCCCTTCACCCTCCTCCAGAGCTCCCAGAGTGGCAGCAGGAGCTGGCTTGGTGGGGACTGTGGGACCTGGGGCTTTCCAGCTGGAAGAGGAGAGGGGACTCCTGTGCCAGCTCAGGTCGCCGGGCAGCTGCCAGTGGGAAACTGGCGTGAAGAGGGTTCTGAGGCGGCAGGAAAGAGCTGTGATTGATGGGCCGTGTCTGCCAGGGGCTCAGGGAGGGCAGTAGCAGCCCACCTGCCATTTTGCAACGCTCTCCTCCTCGGCTCAGTGAGGGTAGCCTCGTTAAAGGGATTCCTGGCAGGCCTCTGGGCTATCGGGTGCC
This sequence comes from Eulemur rufifrons, assembly GCF_041146395.1. NCBI lineage: Eukaryota > Metazoa > Chordata > Mammalia > Primates > Lemuridae > Eulemur > Eulemur rufifrons. The sequence goes on from NC_090991.1 coordinate 19,265,127, forward strand.
CACCCAGAGTCGGACCCCCGTCTCTGGGAGCCTCTGCAGCCAGGTGCCCCCTCCCTCCCTCCCTGCAGGCAGCTCATGCACAACAGCAACTTCAGCAGCAGTAACGGCAGCACGGAGGACCTGTTCCGGGACAGCATCGACTCCTGTGACAATGACATCACAGAGAAGGTGGGGAAGGAAATAACGTGTGCACGCCCCCAGGGGTGGTGGGAGCACTTGGCTGCTGTCTGGGGACTTGGGCGGGTGGCCCCAGTCATGTGGGACACCCCTCCAAACAGGACCACTCTCATCATACATGGCCATTTGGAGGTCCTGGTCGTGAACCTCACAGTTTCAAGGTTCTCAGTCCTGTGGCCTTAGAGGTCTTCTGCACCCACCCCTGCCCTCCTGCAGGTGAGCTTCTTGGAAAAAAAGGTGACAGAGCTGGAGAATGACAGCCTGACCAACGGGGACCTGAAGAGCAAGCTGAAGCAGGAGAACACGCAGCTGGTGCACAGGTCAGGCCGGGGCCTCGGCTTTGGGGTCTTGGCTGGGACTCTGGGGAGGAAAGGGCTGTGCCTCCCGCTAAGAGAAGTAGAGGAGGTAACCTTGTGTCTTTCCAGCTCTGAGGGTCTGTGACGCGTCAGCCCCTCCTCACGTCCTGCCCATGCAGGGTACCCAGGGGGACAGGCCTCTAGGGACAGGCAGACAGGGTTGGAGCTTGACCTCGACTCTTGGCCTGATGGATTCCACCCCTCAGGTCTGCAGCCCCAGGGTGGGTCGAAGACAGGAGTTGGGATCCACTGTCTTGCTGTCATGCAGTGACAAGAGCCTGACTTCCCTGGGGACAAGCTTGCAGCGGGACAGGCCAGTGTGAGCCTGTCGGTGCAGTAGTGAGTGCAGAGCTTAGTTGTCCTCACCAGATAGCGTGAGACTCGGTGGACTTATCCTGGCCTTGGATCTGGTCCTCTACCTTGTAGATCCCAAAGATGGGCCCTTTTGTACACCCCAAAAGGTCAGCTCTTGGAAGGACTATTGCTAGTGAGATGCACCCTAGACCAATGTACCCACCAGGCCACCAGTCATGGGCTCTGACATCCACAGTGGGGCCTGGCCCTTCCCGGGTCTGGGGCCAGGCTTGGGCCACTAGCCAGATGTGCCTATTTTGGAGGCCAGGTGCCCAGTAAGCCGACTTGTCAATCAGCGAGGTGCTGGCCAGGAAAGAATAGAGCAAAAAGAGGTGAGACCCGAGGCTGCTCCGTCCGGCTGTGGCTGTCCCTCCCTGTGCTGCCCTGAGTATCCCACCTTCTCGGGTACAGCCTCACTCCCCTCTGGACCGACTGCCTGGTCTGCCCCTCCATGGCGTGTATGACTGACACACTTCTCTTTAGATGTCGCGGTGTCCCTATTGCAGGGACAGGCCTGTCAAACTCACCGCCACCTCCCTTGGTGGGCATGTTAGTGACTCAGGGTCTCCGGGCCTGGGACTCTCCGTGCCACAGCCTGGGTTGGGGTGAGACGACACAGGCCACAAGAGCTTGCCCCTTGCATGGTCCCCAGGGTGCACGAGCTGGAGGAGATGGTGAAGGATCAGGAGACCACAGCCGAGCAGACGCTGGAGGAGGAGGTGCGGCGGCACCGTGAGGCCTACAGCAAGCTGGAGAGGGAGAAGACCACAGAGGTGGAGCTGCTCAACGCCAGGTGGGCCCCACTGACCCTGCTGGGACTGCTTTTGCCCTGAGCCTCGTGCCCTCAGAGACACCCTTACACGCCTGGGACAGCCCTGTGGGGCAGGAGCTAGTCCCATTTTATAGATGGGAAAACTGAGGCTGAGGGAAAGCCTCATGTTCTAGCAGTTCTACTTTTGATACCTTAAAACTCTCATAGGTTTGTTATTTAGTAAGTATAGAAAAGAACGTTCATAGGAGCATTGTTCATATTAGGTAAAGGAAACCACACAAATATTTACCAATAAGAGGAAATCAGTAACAGAAATGTCTTGGTCCGATTCCTGGACTGGGTCTGATGTCCAGGCTTGGAGCTCCCCCTGCTGTCGGTTCTCCCTGACCCTGGGTGGACTGAGCCTGGGCCCCAGGGCCCGTGTTGGCCAAGGGTCCCTGTGCCTCGGGATACCTGTCGCTTTGCCATCAGAACCTCTGGCAGGAAGGCAGGGAGCAGCCTTAGCCCAGGAACCCGGATCGATCACCCATTGCTCCGTGACCGTGGACATACTGTGTCACCCTCTGTCTGTCCCATAGCGAATGTGAGGGTGGGTGAGCTGACACACATCAGGACGCTACACACGGGCAAAGGCTGTGACAGTGCTCTGTCCTGCCTTCACTGCTGACCGAGGCTGCGTGGGCCCTTGGCGGGAAGGACAGCTGCCCTGCACTCCTCGGGCCTCGGGACCCCGTCTCTGCCCTGAGCATTCCTGGGGGTAGGTGGGCTTCTGTGCAGATGGCTGTGTGTCGGGCTCCCACCTTGTGCCTCAAGGCTCTGCAGCAGGTGCCTCCCTGCCTGCAGGGGTGAAGCAGGCCCAGGGGAGCCAGGTGGCCGCACCCCTGTGCAGCTGGGAGGGGACTTCCCGGCTCCCCTGGGCCTGAGATCTGCTTTGTTAACTTTCTCACCAGGGGTTGGTTTTACATTTTGCCGTGTTCTTGAAGCTGCTGTTTGGCATCTGTCTCTGGAGGCTGGTACCCCACTAGGGGTGGCCACTCTCACTCAGCCTGCTTCTGACAGCTGGCCCACGACAGGTGGCTGGGACGTGGGAGGTGGAAGAAGACAGCGTGAGTGTGGGCCAGGTGACAAAGCCCAGAAAGCCAGCCCTCAGGGACTGTCTCCTAGCCTGTGTCCCTTGCACACCTCCAGGGGGCACCATTCATGTAGAATATGCAGATGGCTTTCTCAGAGTCACGTGGTGTGCTTTGGTGTCCACCACATCCACCAGCTCGAGTCCACCTTCCTCTCTGGCCCTGGCCTGGGGGCCTCTCCTAGGGAGCCCAGAGCACAGGGGAGGCCCAGGAGCCATCCCTCCAAGGAGGAGGAGGTGACAGGGTTGGGAGGTTAGGGGGATGCTCCGCAGGGATTGGTGCCAGAAATGACCCTGCACAGTTCTGGTGCCACTGACAGCCCAGTTCACCTGCACCTCTTCTCCAGTCATTTGCAACCAACTTGAGTACCTGGACTCTATCTCCTCATGGAATCCCTTTAGCGTGGCCCTTTGTGGTTGCTAACGTCAGAGGATCACTACTGTTGGAACCAATGCTCGTGGACATCAGAGGCAGCTTCATGAGCACTCAGAAGAGCTCTGGATGAGGTGCCAGACGGGGGTGGAGAATGAAAAGCAAATACAGTCATAGCCTTCAGATTGTGGATTCTCACAGATGGGCCCCAATCACAGACAGCCACAGGAAGATCATTTCTCCATCTAGTAGAAAAACATCCCCCCATGGGGTTGTTTCAGGATTCTAAGAACGTATGCAAAAAGAATCTTACATTCTTATTCACAAATGAATGTTTTTCTTTTATCAAAAAAATAAGAATGATAATAAGTGTCTTTACTGTTTTGCCATGGCTGACAGGAAGCTCAAGGCTATGTTATTATTTGGGAAAACTATTCATATTTTCTCTCTTTCTCTCAGTTGGTTTTTGGTACTTTCCCTCTTCCAGGAAGCAGAGAATCACTGCAGGTTGTCAGCCCCTTGTGAGGTGATCTCCGTTCCAGATTTCTGAGATTTCTGTTCTCCTTTCCCCAGGGTGCAGCAGTTGGAGGAAGAAAATACAGAACTTAGAACGACAGTGACTCGGCTCAAGTCTCAAACAGAGAAACTGGATGAGGTGAGCAGCAGGTCCAGGCTTGAAGCCCAAGGGACGGAGAGGCGATGTTGGGGGCGGGGAGGGTTAGTTTATATTAAATAGTTTCTGAGATTCTAAAAAATTGCCTTGCCCCCCCCCCCAAAAAAAAGTGAATAACAGTTTGTGTTTCTGTATTTCTGATTTTCCAAGTGTTCTACAGTGAATGTATTTCGTTGTACCATGGGGGAAAATTATACTCTTAGAAAGAAAGAGCTTAGCTTCCATTCAGGCTAACACCTCCTGTTCAGACTCTATCTAGCATTGTTGAAGGACTTCAGAGGCCTGAGTTTTTTCTAGCTGTATTTCTAGACTCATAGGAGTCCTAGTCATTTCTTTTTTTTTTTTTTTTTTTTTTTTAACATAAAAAAATATTTTTTGGAGACAGAGTTTTGATCTGTCACCCAGGCTTGGAGTGCAATGGCGCAATCGTAGCTCACTGCAGCCTCGAACTCCTGGGCACAAGGGATCCTCCTGCCTCAGCCTCCTGAGTAGCTGGGACTACAGGCATGTGCCACCACGCTCAGCTAATTTTTTTTTTATCTTTTGTAGAGATGGGGTCTCACTATGTTGCCCAGGCTGGTCTCAAACTCCTGGCCTCAAGCAGTCCTCCCACCTGGGCCTCCCAAAGTGCTGAGATTACAGGCATGAGTCACTGCTGTGCCCAGCCTGGCCATTTCTTTAAGCCATGACTTGGGGGGTTCTGTCCAAGGGAGCTGGTCTGACTGTCCATTTGCCATGTGGAGGGGGCTAATCAAATCCCCAGGGAAGTCCCAGGGGCATAATGAGCCTTCTCTGGGGACTCCCCTCCCCTGACCGCATCTCCCCGGCTCCAGGAGCGGCAGCGCATGTCCGACCGGCTGGAGGACACCAGCCTGCGGCTCAAGGATGAGATGGACCTGTACAAGCGCATGATGGACAAGCTGCGGCAGAACCGCCTCGAGTTCCAGAAGGAGCGGGAGGCGACACAGGAGGTGGGTCCCGGGCCAGAGGCCACCGGGGATCCCTCCAGCGTCCCTGCTCCCACCAACCGGCCCCTCTCCCTCACAGCTCATCGAGGACTTGCGGAAGGAGCTGGAGCACCTGCAGATGTACAAGCTGGACTGCGAGCGGCCAGGCAGGGGCCGCAGCGCATCTGGCCTGGGCGAGTTCAATGCCAGGGCCCGTGAGGTGGAGCTGGAGCACGAGGTCAAGCGGCTCAAGCAGGTGGGAGCCTGTGTCCAGCGGGGCGAGGTGGCCAGGCCACCCGTGTGGGTTTCCTGGGCAGGGACCATGGCCGGGGAGCCCAGAGTCTGTAGCACCCCTCCCTCCCACATCCCTATCTGCTCCTTTTTTTTTTTTTTTTTTGAGACAGAGTCTCACTCTGTTGCCCAGGCTAGAGTGAGTGCCGTGGCGTCAGCCTAGCTCACAGCAACCTCAAACTCCTGAACTCAAGCGATCCTCCTGTCTCAGCCTCCCGAGTAGCTGGGACTACAGGCATGCGCCACCATGCCCGGCTAATTTTTTCTATATATATTTTTAGCTGTCCATATAATTTCTTTCTATTTTTAGTAGAGATGGGGTCTCGCTCCTGCTCAGGCTGGCCTCGAACTCCTGAGCTCAAACGATCCGCCCACCTCGGCCTCCCAGAGTGCTAGGATTACAGGCGTGAGCCACCGCGCCCGGCCCCTATCTGCTCCTTGACACCTGATTTTCAGGGCTGTCCCATTTCACAGCTCAGGTAAAGCCACTTGCCTGTAGGCTCTGTCTGCTGGAAATGCCAGGATCTGTCCCTGGTGTCTGTAGAAAGAAATAGACGCTAGTCTCCTGTGCTTGGTGCTCGGGGTGGAGAAGGAGACTACCCAGCTGCACCGGTGCCTGGCTGTGCTGGGTCAGGAGTAAGATTTCATTTCAGGTACTTCCCAGGTGCAGTCCCAGGTACTTCCCAGGTGCACCCCCACCAGTCGGGGGTGGGGCGGGGGGGGGAGCGGGGTCAGGAAGGGGCAGTGGCCAGGCGAGGGGAGGGAGTGGTGTTGGGCGAAGTGTCAGCTCAGCCTGACCCTGCAGGTGGGAGACTCTGCAGCGTAAGTTGCACCTCTGAGTTTGCTCCACCGCAGGCAGAGGTGCTGGTGGCTGTGTTCCCGCAGCAATCCTAAAACCCCGGCCACCTCCCGGTTTGGAGGGGGCTCCCAAGGTCCCAGGTGTGAGCATTAGGGGCCTTCAGGCAAAAGCTGGAGCGTGGGGCTGGGCACGGGATCTGGGCAGAGCTCTGCGGGGTCAGCTGCACTCCAGAGCGAGAAGGCCCCTGGAGACAGCTCCACTGGGCAGGACTGCAGAGCTGCAGGAGGAGCCGGGGGGATGAGCTGGCCTGCCTGCTCAGACGCCCCGGAGCATCACTTTCCTTCGGGGAGGGCCAGTGTTGGAGACTGAGCTGCCAGGTGGGCGGTGTCCCCACACAGGGCCCCAGGAAGGAGGACATGGCCAGGAGCCATGGCCCTGTCTGGAGACATGGCCGCCCCAAGTGGGGCTGTGAATCCTCCTCCTCGGAACCCCGCGAACTCCTGGGATGCCAGGACCCCAGACCAGGACCCAGCCCTCCTACCCTCTGACGCCCGGGGAAGGCTGCAGCATCAGTGGCCGCCTGCACTGGCTGTGACGCACACCTGAGGGCTTGGTGCTGGTGGCAGTCAGGAGACAGTGGATGCTGAGAAGTGGGTTCCAGTGGGTTCTGGATGCTTCTGAGAGTTGATGTCATGTCACCCCACTCTCTGTAGGAGAATCATAAGCTGCGCGATCAGAACGACGACTTGAACGGACAGATCCTGAGCCTCAGCCTCTATGAAGCAAAGAACCTCTTTGCCACCCAGACCAAAGCCCAGTCCCTGGCTGCGGAAATAGACACAGCCTCACGCGACGAGGTAATCACCTCCACTCGTGCTTGCTCTGGGGCCTGGGCCCCCATCCTCCACTTGCCTTGGTGACCAGGGACTGGTCTGAGGGTCCCATCTGCAGATACCCCAAGTGACAGAGGTCAAGGCTGCGGGGGGGGGGCGGTGGCTGCAGGAGAGGTTAAGTCAGATCTGAGTTCTGCACATGCTGGAAGGAGCATGGGTTTATTAGCAGAGTGGAATGTGAGTCTTAGGTCTGCCAGAAAAGTGCTGATTGGCTAGTTAATTCCGTCAATATGTGAGCCCAGGATGGGCTATACCTCCCCTCCCCCAAACCAAGAGGGGAAGGAAACTAGCATTTCATGAGCACCTACTTCTGCAGGATGTTTTCACGTAATCTCCCGATAACTCTGAGGCTTTGTGGAAACACTTCCACGTTACAGATTGTGGAACACAGGCTCACCCTCCTGGGGAGGGAGAGGAACCCTGCTCTCTCCGGGGCCAAAGGCTGCTCTTTCTGCCATGTTGGGGGTTGATTATGAAGATCAGGCCTCTAAATGCCCTGGAGAGCTCCACAATCCAATTCCACTGGAGTCTCGGGGGTAGGTCCTGGGCATCTGCATGTCTAACACTCCCCGTGTGGAGCTGAGCCACTGCCTTGGACTCTCGCCCTGGCACCCAAGTGCTGAGGTCGGTCTAGGGCCTGCTTTGCCCACGGTCTCCTGAGGCCCTGTGTCATCAGGCCCTGGCCAGCTGCAAGCCGGAGAATCTGGGCTGTGCCCGCACCCCAGCCCGGCTTCTGACTGGTCTTTCTCATTCCCTTCAGCTGATGGAAGCCCTGAAGGAGCAGGAGGAGATCAACTTTCGGCTGAGGCAGTACATGGACAAGATTATCCTCGCCATCCTGGACCACAACCCCTCCATCCTCGAGATCAAACACTGAGCCATGGGCGCTGGCTGCAGAGCAGCCTCAGGACCCTGGGACCGAGGGGCAGACCCTGCCCGAGGATGCAGGCCCAGGCCGGGCCTCACACTCACACTGTAAATGTAGCTCTGGCCACCATGCGTTGCGTGTCCTGGTGTATTTGTGGGGAGGCCGTGTGCAGGAGCCAGGGGTGAGCGTGGGGCCGTGGCTGTGGGTGACGTCTGCACAGTAGCTGTCCATGCACTTTGTGGCCCCTTTGCCAGGGTCAGAGGGTTCTGGAAGTGGGAGGGGGCAAGGTCTGCTCTCAGGAGTTACTGTAATAACAAGAACTGGAAGCTTGTATTTCAGGTACTGGATAAAATGATTCTACCTCTGGGGATAAGGATTAAAATACACTCTAGTGAGCCGGGCTCTTTCACCCCACCCCTAATCCCCCTGGGAGTGGGAGCAAAATTGTGATCTTCTCCAGGAGTTGGAATGCCCCACAGTTGTGTCCTCACCAACTCTTGGCCACCTTTCTAGCCCAGGTGTTCAAGCTCAGAGAGGAGGAAGGGGGCATCTGGCGGCGCCGTGAGGAACGGCCCTCCCTGAGCTGCCCTGTCCTGGCCAGCAGCCCTCTGTGACTCATGTGCACGGTGTCCAAGGGACTCAGGTTTGCAGAGGAGCTAGCACGGGGCATCCTCATTCTGGAGAGTTCTCCATGTACTCCCCTATCCCCGCTTACCCACCCCCCTTTGTGTTTTGTCTTGAAGATAGTGAAAAATAAGCAGCCTTCACTTGGGTGTAATATGAAGTGATAAAAAGGAAGGAGACAAAGAGGGTTGTGGGACAGGGGTGTCTAAGGCAGGTGCTGACATTGGGCAACCAAAGAGATTTTGGGGGGAGGAGCCTGGCTCCCATTCCGGTCAGTTTCCTTCCCCACGGCTGCGTCTTCAGACAGAGGCACGGATGGGCTGTCTCTCCTGGCCCACCGTCTCGGTTCTCCACGCAGCCTGGTGGCAGCAGGCCTTGGGTTTGGATCTCAGATCCGTGCCCTGGGCTCCTCTCGGGCAGCAGCAAGGGCCGATCGGTCCAGCCCCTAGAAACTCACCTGTGTTTGGTTCCCAGCCAGGGGAGCAATGCCGTGCAGGTTGGGGGCTGGTTGGGAAAGTTGCAGGGAAACCTTAGTCTTGCATCCCTCTGACGCATGGTGAATTCACACTATGGTTTTTAATGGGATCTTTCGTTCTAGACGGCTGGGAATAGATATGGTATTTTCCTTAGAGTTTTCCAGTCTATCTCAATTTTATATGGCTTGTGATTCATTTCCTTAACCCAAACATAAACACGTGTGCTCTTATTTCCCCCCCTGCAGTTTCTTGTTTTCTTCAGCACATCTAGTGTTAAGAGGAAGGTTGGGCATGTGGGGCAGGGGCATGGAGGGGCGGAGGCAGAGGAGAGAGAGCAGTGAGGTGAGGAGGGGGACTTGGGTGTGCTCCCTGCTTGACAACGGCAAGGCTGTGGCCAGAACCCATCTTCATCCATTCCAGGCAACTTGGGCTTTTGTTGGACTTCCTGACTTCTTTTTAATCACATGTATGGGACTTGTTTCGTGCTGCACGTGATGGGTTGCACTGGTCTGACCCAGGACCCTGTGAGCCCCCCACACCGGAAAGGTGCTGAAGGGGGCGGGTCTTCAGGGAGTCCCCCAACCCCTTAGGACACTGGTCTCCTTGGCTCCCCCGAGGGTCTGAGAAGAAGCGGGCAGTGAAGGAAGGCATGAGGAGTGGGTCTCTGGAGAATTTGCTAGTAGGAAGGAATGGCCACAACTATAAGGAAGAAGACAAATTGTGATGTAGCTTTGGTCTGGGTCCTGCAGAGAGGCCAGTCAAGCCAGGGTCCCGGTCTGGGGAAGGCGCTCAGCCCGGGGTGAGTATTTTATATGTAAAATGGAATATGCCCTCGGGCTGCGCTGGCCTGGAGTTCTAGGAGGGCTGCAGAGGCGGAGTCACATAGTCACCAGGTGGGCAGGAATCCCTGCGCTGGAAAGCGGGCGGGGCAGGCTGCCAGCCTGCGGCGTCCTGCGGGCTCCTCCCTCTAGGGGGCGCCATGCGAACGGGCGACGGGTCTGAAAGGCCCCCGCGGACCTGGCGCGGTGCCGCCGAGGCCTCTGGAGGGGGGCTGGCTTTTAAATAAGGGCCTGGATTCCAGGTAGCACACCCTCAAGCTAACTCCAGCCTTCTTTCTTCAGTCAGAACACATTTCTTATAAAACCTCGCCGGCCAGCTTGGCTTTTTAAGATCATGTGTATTTTTTAAAATGCTCTTCTGCGCTTGAAAGCTTGCCTGAGGGGGGCAGACGCCCCGGCGGGGGTCCCAGCCTCGGAGCCCCTGAGCCTGGGCTGGTGGAACGGAGCCCGCCCTCTTCCTGGGTTTCCGCTCTTATCTCAGTCGTGGGGCTGCGAGATAGTACGCAGGGTGCCTGGTTAAATGTGAATTTCAGATAAACAACAAATCATTCTTAGAGTTAAGTATGTTCCACCCAATACTTGGGACATATTTGAAATGGGGAGATTTTTAAAAATTCCGATGACTGGGACTGAATCCTCAGACATTCTGGTTTAATCAGTGTGGGTGTGGCCCAGGCATGGAATTTAGGAGCTCCCAGGTGATTCTAATTTAACAGTAACCTGGGGCAGGGGCCACGGATGTGTTTTGTTTTATTGCTTTTGTTGTTTGTGTTTGCTAAACCGGGCAACCCTACCAAGCAGGGATTAACAGTAACTAGTCTGAGGCCTAGAGGTGTTTTTTTTTTTTTAAGTGGGGCAAGGGTTTCTGTAGGAGACTCAAATTTTACGTGACACCCAGCTGTCCTCGCATTCAGTTGGAAGCCAAACAAAATTAGCTGAACCAGCAAGTGAGCTTTATATACAGTATCTAGTAGAAAATGAAGCGCCTTCTGGTCCAGCAGGTCCCTATTCCATGCGAAGGTATAAGAAAGTTCTGGTAAAAACATAAGATGTTTTCTTTTTCTTTTTAACTTTGAATTGGCCAGAGTTAGACCTAGGTTATTTTATTTTTAATTGGGTTATTTATTTGACAGTTGTCACAGGGCAATTTCTTTTTCATGACTTTATTTCTGACCTATTGAAAACACAAGGCCCAAGAACTTCCCAAGGCACTAGGTCCTAAAACAGTGGTTTTCAGCTTTGGTTGTGCATTGGAATCACCTGGGGAGGGTGTGGTCCAGGCACCTGGATGTTGAAAGTCCTTTCCAGGTGATGCTGATGTGAGACCCCCTGTCCTAGGTTGTTGGCCAAAGGTAGAAAAAGCAAGTAGAAATGGCTGTTGGGCTTGTTAAGTCAGGTGCTGGATGACAGCAAGTTCTGCTGGGAGGGTGCCTTCTCCTGTTACGATGTTACTGAAGGGTCTTCACCCCCAGCATGGGAGGCCAGATGCCTTCAGGAGCTGGCGGATCCAGCTGTTGTCACCAGCCTGCGTGGGCAGTCGCTCTGCCTGTGCCCCAGGAGGCAGTGGGTGGGGCTTGTTGGGTTATATTGTCCACAGGCCCGTTCCAAGGTTGGGGTAGAACAGAGTCAGCTGGGAACTGACAAGGGGATCAGTCCTACCAAAAGCAGCCCCAGAAACAGCAGCCACCTACTTGCACAGCTGAGCAGGAGCGGGACACCGGCTCTGTGGGTTTTGCCTCTGATCTGTTTTCTGAGTAGATGAGGAAGCCCCAGTAGCCAAACCAGCATCCCGGCTCACCCCCGGGAGGCTCCAGGTGCTAGTCTGCTGGCGAGTCTCTGATCCCTGGCCCAGCCAGGTCTTGGGGACCAGGAGGGCACAACTGTGGGCTCTTTGTCCCAGGGAGGGACTTCATAGCCTACAGGGCCATGGGCCTGGTGAAGCAGGGAGAAATTCAGCTCTCTTTTCGTGCTTCGTGTATATGTATGTTTAATGCATTTAGCACATTTAAACCTAAAAATTAACTCTACATGTGATTGTAACAGGAAAGTTTTGCATAGTCACCGTGCCAAGGAAATCACCTTGGTCACCTGGCAGATCCACAGTGACTCTTCTTGAGGGCCAAGGTGGATTCTGAATTGAGAAGAAGGGGCCATTTAGGACTTCAGTGCTGTCTCTTCCATGGACTTTCCTCCCAGACCTTGATCCTCCCTTTGGGACCCAGGGCATCCCCTCTGGGGTGATGCTTTAGGCTGGTAATACTGAGGCCTGCCCCACTAAGGGGCCTCAAGTTGGAGGGACCATGCCCTCAGTGCACGACTTTGAGCACTGGTCTTGGGACATCCTGTTCTGAGCACACACGTGAACGGGGCAGCAGCAGGGAGCAGGAAAGGCCAGAGCCACAGGTCTGCCCTACCTGAGTGGCAGGACAACTCCGAGGCCCTTCTGCCATACTGTCTGCTGCCCACTGGAGAAAATAGGCCACTTTCTAGAAAGGTGTGTTTCTAAAAGCATAGACCCCGGTGAAGCTTAATGCCACCATCTCGCCAGGCACAAGGTTCCCACCTGACCTTGATGTTCTGACCTTATTGGCTCCTCCTCTCTCCATTGTGACTGTAACATAGAGGTGTCTGCCCCAGAGCCACCAGCCCAGGAGGGCATCCAGGCCACCTCTCCTGCAGGATCTAAGTGCTGCTGTCCCCGGGGTGACCTGCCTCCTGCTGGGACCTGTCTGCTTTGCTATGCTGCACAGGCTGTGTTTGTCTGCATGGTTTGGGGTCTTTGTCCGTGTGCCTTTTCTTCCCTGTCACCACTGTACAGGATTTTCCACGCCCCCCCACTGCCCCCTTTTCTACATCTTCTCGCCTGCCCAGACCTTTCCCGAGCCCTGTAAACGTGTGCTTTGTATTCACGTGCCTCCACCACGTGAGGCCACACCGGCAGACCAGCTCTCCCGGCGGGTTTGTCCACAGGGATCAGGCCCCCGTCCCCCTCGGCTCACTTAGCCTTGTTTGTAGACTTGGTAACTTTGTACAGAACCTTTCGTTATTGTCTTAAGCGTGGGGGGCTAGGACCCACTTAGCCCCTCGTCCAGCCTGCAGCTAGTTTAGAAGCCTTGCATCCCAGGAAAGGATAACCTTGTGTAAAGCCGCTTCTCCCACAAAGCTCTTCCTGCATTGGTGTTGATGCTGGCAGAGCACAGCTCTTTGACCCGGGGCGTTGGCCCCGGCGGGGATGTCATGGGACTGCAGCCACCCGCCCCTGCCCCCAGAGGGAGCCCTGGCTGTGTGGTTCCCAGCACTTGGCAGTGGGCCTGCATTTAGGGCCACCTCATCTGGTGTGTGGAACAGCTGCAGAGCCCTGTAGGCAGAAGGAAGAGGCTCTTGCTGCTGTCCCTGCCTGCTGTTAACACCTGCCCAGCCCCTCCTAGTCTGCCAAGGTGCTCAGACCAGAGTGCCATTAACACCTGCCCAAGGTCAGGGATCGGAGGACTACTAGTCACTGGGGACTCGCTTGCAGCCTTTGGCTTCCAGCTTTCTTGGCTGGGCTCCTGGGGCCCAGGTGGAATAAACCACACGTGTATCCTCATGCCCTGCAAGGGCTTGTTAGTTGGCTTCTGACTCTCCGTGGGATTCAACTCAAGTTTTTTGCCCCAGGAGGGAGTCTGTGTTTGGAAACAGGCTTAGCTTTTGGGCTGTGGTGGGACCTGCACTTGTGGGCCCCTGGGAGAGGGGAATGTGTAGGGTGAGGCCCCGAGGCTGCGTCCCAGGGTCCCGAGCTCCTCACCTGCAGGCTCTCAGCGGCAGGCTCCTTCCAGGGAACTGTCATGTACAGCAGACCCCGGTGTAAATAAACAGTTTGCTCTTCTTGCCTGACTTGACTGTGAGTTTCTGTGGTTGGGGGAGGGAGGGTGGAAGAATCCTGGCTCCTGGTTCTGGGGCTCATGGGGACAGTCTCCCCGAGGAAGAGCAGGCCCTGCCCAGGGTGCTGGTCCCAGGTGGCTGGTGCTGTTCCCCGGGGCAGGCGGGAGCACAGGGTCACCTTCCAGTCCCTGTTCTAGTCTGCTGTCCCTAGGAGAGGGGATGTAGATCCCAGAATCCCCTATGATGCCACCATTCCAGCCACAGGGCTGTGATGTTTGAATACCTTACCTTCTCTGTGACCATGTTCTCCCCCAGTGAAGGCCTCCCAGGGGTCCAGTGGGGTCCCAGTGCCATGCTTCCTCTGTGTCAGCCACCGTGACTCCCCTGGGTCACAGGCCCAGGTCCTCCACTCAAGCATGTGGATTTCAAGTATCAAAGGGGCTTCACAGGTCGCCCAGACCCTCCACCTCCCAACGCAGGCCCTTGTGCCATGGTCCTCCTGGGTGGGTGGACACATGTTGGATTTACACAGACTCCTGGGCTCACAGGGAGTCATCCCCAGATACTGGGATTTGTGTGTCCCTGGACCTTTGTTCCCTCCTTCCAACTTGCCTTCCCTCCCCAAGTGGGGTTGCCAGATTCGGCAAATAAAAATACAGGATACCTGGTTAAGTGTGAATTCCAGACAATCCAATGAGCCTCATTTTAACTCGACTACATTTGCAAAGACCCTACTTCCAAATAAGGTCACATTTACAGGTATCAGGACTTAAGACTTCATATCTTTTGGGGGTATACAATTCACATACCTATTAAAGGGGGTACCTGGATTGCCTGTTTGCCATCTGCAGAGAGGCGAGAGCAAGCACTGCAGTGTGCAGGTTGAGCCTTGGCAGAGGTGTGTTCCCCATCCCCAGAGTCTTGGGGAACATTTCCTGACCTGTTAAAACCGATGTCATCCCCACCCCTTCCTACATGTCACACCACTCAGAAAAGTATTTCCTTGTTGGATCCCATCAATTCGCTGGGCCTTCAGAGGGCCTTTTAGGGTTATCTGCTGGCCCAGGCCAAGGTCTCCTGAATGTGTGAAAACTATCTGGGCACAGAAATCACTCAACCAACCAATGTCATCTACTGAGCACCACTGCGTGTGCCAAGCTCTATGCCAGGCACTGGGGATCGGCGCAGTCAAGGCTGCTTCTCTGGGGGTCTCCAGGCTCCTAAGGGAGGGAGGAACTTCCAGGGTGATGAGCCGCAGCTGGGGGCAGGGAGCTGCGCCTAGTCAGGAGCAGGGATGGCTTCACCCGAGGAAGGGGCTTGCAGCAGAGCCCCAAAGGACAGTAGGGTCTAAGGGAACTGCACATGGGGAGACAAGAAGAAAGCACAGCCCTTTCAGGGGACAGTGGCTGGGAGGTGGGCGGGCACAGGCAGGAGGTGGGAAAGCCTACAGTTGGGCCCAGTGTAGAGCCTGGCGGGCCAAGGGAGGATCTGTCTCCTTCATGCATTAAGCAGATGTTGCACCAGCACCTAATAGATGCCAGGAGTATGGGGAGGTGCTGGGCTCACAACCATGAGCAAAACTGACTCGCTTCTTACCCTCACAGCACAAGGAAGCCCCGGGCTGTACAAGAGAGGTTCTTAAAAGCACCTACCCCAGCAATTTCTGATTCCTTGGCTAGGGATGGGGCTTGGATACTGGGATTTTTTTTTTTTTTTTTTAAAGCTCCCAGGTGATTCCAATGTGCAGCTAGAGGTGTAAATCGCTGGTTACAACAAGGGCACCTGGGTTCATTTGAGGAGTCAAGCAAGCGGGGCTTCAGTGGAGACCGGAAGGAGAAGGAGATGGCCCAGCGAGGGAGATCCAAGAGGGTGTGGGAGGGGAAAGGCGGAACCAGGAGAGGAAACGGCAGGTACGTAGGCCTTGAGGTGGGGAGGAATTAAAAGCCAGCTAGCTCAGCAAACAGCAGGGCTGTGGCCTGGTTAGGTTGAGTCTCAGAGCCGACAGAGAGAGATGAGGCTGCCTGGACTTGAGTAATGTCTTAGCTAGGACTGCCCTAAAAGAATGCCACGTACTGGGAGGTTAAACAACAGATATTTATTTCTCATAGTTCTTAGAACACTGCTTTGCATGTATTGGGTCATCTAACCCTCAAATGTCCTACAAAGGGGATATATTACAGGTGAGGAACCTGAGCCCCTGCAGGTGACCTCACTGGCCACAGGTCACCCAGGATTCGAGTCCAGGCAGCTGGTAAGGAGCAGAGTCATCCCAGAGCAGGACTTGACTGACCTGCCCGAGGAGTGGGCTGCTCCGAGTGGGCTGCAGGCCGGAAGGCTGCAGGGAGAAGGCAGGACACGCGGTGAGCCCTGGAGCCTGGGTCAGCTCTCCATGAGCAGGGGGTAGTGAAGAGGGAGGTGGGGACCTGCAGCCCTGCTCGCACGTATGAGGAGCAAGAGGAGAGGCCTGAGAAGGAAGACGGTGCCACTGTGGTCCAGCCTGGTGGGCTGACGGAATCAACAGGGTGCCTAGTCCACTGGGGCCCGGCTGGGGGTTCTGGGGCCCAGGACCTCTGGAGCCAGCTTCAAGCTAGTCCTTCCTGGAACTCACCAGATGGCTGGGATTGAGGCTGCAGGAAGTTCTCCTCCCTCTACTGCTACCCCTGGTTTGGCCCCCAAACCCCAAGCTCTGACTTTATCATGATAATGGGCTCTGACTTTATCATGATAATGGGCTCTGACTTGGGCTCCATGATGTTGAGACTGAATTTAAAAAAAAAAAAAGCTGGAGTTTGAGAGGCCCAAACCCAGAGTGCAAAGTTGCTGCTATCTGAGCCCGTTTCTTAGGGCCTGTTTGATGGCACCAAGTCCATGGAAGCTTGTGGATCCTGAAATCCTTGCTTTCTAGCCCAACTGGACCCTCTGGGAGAAAATGACTTCTCCGGTTCTGCTGCTATTCACCCCTAAGTTTGGGGGTGGCTTTCCCAGCATATTGAGTTCAGCAGGTGACCCCAGACCAAAGCTAGACTTTGCCAGCCTCTGGCAGAGTCTATGCGAGACCCTCCTTCTACAATTGGGGGTGTTGTGAACACAGACTCAGGAGGCTGTCGGGGCTGGAGGGAGCCTGGGACAGTATCTGGTCCAACCTGACCCACTACGGAGCCCTGCAGATGAGTCCATTTTTTGAGGTGGGGTGGAGACAAAGGAGACCCACCTCATATCTCTTTGCATCCTCTGTGGGACCCAGCCCCAGACTGATTACAATTATTGTCTATACTCAAAGTCACAAAGCCAGCGAATGACAGGATTCAGAGAGAATCTCCAAAGGCACCACTCATTTATTCCCTCCCGAGGTCCAGGCCACTCCCCCATTAAGAGGTGGAGCTTATTGCCCCTCCCCTTGATTCTGGGCTGGCCCTGTGACTGCTTTGACGAACAGATGCAAAAAATGCATCACTTGTGGCTGAAGTGACATTGTGGGACTTCTGAGCTCTGGCCCTATGAGGGTTAGCAGCTTCTGCCTCCTTCCTCTTGAAATGCCCCTTCTTGGAAAGCCCAGCTGCCATGCTGTGAGGAACTTCAAGTAGCCCCATGGAGGAGAACTAGGCTCTCAGAGCCGTCATGCAAGTGAGGCCACGTTGGACCTTCCAGCCATCCCAGCACCCCGCCCAACACCAGAGGAACTACAACTGCCTGGTCAACCCACAGAACCATGAAAAACAATAAGTTGCTGTTTTAAGAGCTAAGTGTTGGCCAGGCGCGGTGGCTCGGGGCTCACGCCTGTAATCCTAGCACTCTGGGAGGCCGAGGCGGGTGGATAGTTTGAGCTCAGGAGTTCAAGACCACCCTGAGCAAGAGCAAGACCCTGTCTCTACTAAAAATAGAAAGAAAATTAGCTGGACAACTATAGAAAAAATTAGCCGGGCATGGTGGCACATGCCTGTAGTCCCAGCTACTCGGGAGGCTGAGGCAGGAGGATTGCTTGAGCCCAGGAGTTTGAGGTTGCTGTGAGCTAAGCTGACACCACAGCACTCTAGCCCAGGCAACAGAGTGAGACTCTGTCTCAAAATAAATAAATAAATATTAAAATTAAAAAAAAAAAGAGCTAAGTGTTGGGGCAGTTGGTTATATGCAGCAATAGATACCTGAAACGTCAGGTCTTCTGCAATTTCCTCTCACCAGGCATCCTCTCGGAAGATCCACCTTTCCCAAAAGGCATCCACCGAAGCTGGACCAAACGTGGGGAATGACTTGGTCCATCAGTCCCTTGACCTCAACCAAGTGGATCCCTTTACTCCAGGAACTCCATGGAAAATCCTGACTGTCCACTAGATCACAGTCACATTCAGGGATAGAAAGACCCCCCAAAAGCTGTAGCTGCTTGGGGGCAACGCTTGCTGAGGACCGTGCCTTCTTTTGGGTCTTCTGAGGAGACCTGATTTTATTTATCCCATGAGGCACCTATGAGCCCGCCCTGCTCCTTTAAGGATCTTGTTAGGAGTGAATACTCTGCCAACAAGCAGAAGAGTCAGGAAGAGGTAACAGAGGTAAGTACCAAGAAGGGGAAGAAAGGGAGAGGAAAAAATTAACTGTGCTAACCTTAAATATGAAAAGCAGTTTAATTTAACTAAAAATGTGGCCATATTGTCTCCAAAAAGTTTCAGATTGCATTGACTTCCCCCCCACCGCCCCATTAAGAGCAGCCTTAATTTAGAGCTTTCATGGAGGCTGTGAAACTTGATCAAAGGGAAAAGTGTCAGGTTGCTACTGCACCAAAGGAAGAAGGGTCAGCTGGCATTTCACTCCCCTTAACTTTAGCGCTGAATAATGAAGAAGCTTGTTCAATTTTTAATGAATGCAGGGCTGTGGCTAATGGCTAACTCTCCCATTTTGTGGATGAGGGAACTGAGACTAAATGGCAGCTGAGGGGACACTGGGCACGGCCCCTGCCACGTTTACCCAGCATCACTAAAGTTTTATCTACTCCATGCAAATAACCACCAGCCCACAAACCTTGTGTAAGCTGTATATGACCACCTGGATCAATGAACTGTTATTACCGTGGAACAAACCACCATCGAATTCTAGTAGCTCATAGCAAGAATGATTTTATTTATTATTTTCCTGATTCTGTTGCCAGGCTGGCAGTGTCTCTTCTGCGTGTGCCTGGGCTCACTCTTGCAGCTGCATCCAGCTGAAGGGTCACTTGGGCTGGAAGCGCTGAGGTGGCCACCTGACATGTCTGGTGGGTGGTGCTGGCTGGGGCTGGGGTGACTCCTTGTGGCCTCTCATGCTGCAGGAGCTAGACTGTCGTCCTTACGTGGCATTCTCAGGATGGTGTTCTAAGACAGTGGAGGCAGCCGCTACAAGGTCTCTCGAGGCCTTAAGCTTCAGAACTTACATAACATCACTTTCACCACATTCTTTTGGTCAGAGCAAGCCACATGGCCAGCCTGTACCAAAGAGGGGTGAAATCGACTCCACCTCTGGATGGGAAAAGCTGCAAAGAATTTGTGTCTGTATTTAACCTACCTCACCTCTCTATTTAAAATTGCAACCATGGCTGGACATGGTGGCTCGAGCCTATAATCCTAGCACTCTGGGAGGCAAAGGCAGGAGGATCACTCCTGAGGTCAGGAGTTTGAGACCAGCCTGAGCAAGACCGAGACCCCTGTCTCTACTAAAAATAGAAAAAATTAGCTGGGTGTGGTGGTGCATGCCTATAGTCCCAGCTACTCGGGAGGCCGAGGCAGGAGGATTGCTTGAGCTCAGGAGTTTGAGGTTGCTGTGAGCTAGGCTGACGCCATAGCACTCTAGCCCAGGCAACAGAGCGAGACTGTCTCAAAAAAAAAAAAAAAATTGCAAACCTTCCCACTCCTAGAACTTCCTACCCTCCTTCCCTATTTTTTTCTATTTTTTTTTAATTTCAGCATATTATGGGAGTACAAATGTTTAGGTTACATATATTGCCCATGCCCCACCCGAGTCAGAGCTTCAAGCGTGTTCCTCCCCACCCTGCCTTATTTTTCTCCCTAGTGCTTATTACCATCTGCTGTATGTTTTGCTTACTTAAGAATGGAAGCTCCATGAGGGCAGGAATCTGTGCTATTCGTTTCACTGCTTATAGGCCCAGCATTGAGAACAGTGTTTGGCACATGGTAGCTGCTCAATGAGGATTTGCTGTAGGAATGAATGGATGCTCTTTCTACCACATTGCAAGAAGGTGAGTAAGGTTTGATTCTTGACTGCTAAGAGCTCTGTGTTCCAGACCAGCTCCTAGCCTTACTCAGCCAAGAAGAAGTGGACCTGGACGAACCCATAGTGACCCCACCAAGGAAGAACCACAGCGTGGTCCAGGGTTGATGGTGACTCATAGCAGGGGGTCAGAGAGCAAATAATTGAAGAATTAATTTTCAGTTGTTTTCTTTTTTTTTTTTTTTTTTTTTTTTTTGAGACAGAGTCTTGCTTTGTTGCCCGGGCTAGAGTGAGTGCCGTGGCGTCAGCCTAGCTCACAGTAACCTCAAACTCCTGGGCTTAAGCAATCCTACTGCCTCAGCCTCCCGAGTAGCTGGGACTACAGGCATGTGCCACCATGCCCGGCTAATTTTTTTCTATATATATTTTTAGCTGTCCATATAATTTCTTTCTATTTTTAGTAGAGATGGGGTCTCGCTCTTGCTCAGGCTAGTCCCGAACTCCTGAGCTCAAACGATCCGCCCACCTCGGCCTCCCAGAGTGCTAGGATTACAGGCGTGAGCCACCGCGCCCAGCCTTCAGTTGTTTTCTTAATGGAACTTATTTTTTTAGAGCAGTTTTAGGTTCACAGCAAAACTGAGCAGAAAGTACAAAGAGTTCCCATCTCCCCAGCCGCCCCCACCCATCAACATCCCACACCAGAGGAGTGCATTTGTTACAATCAATGAACCTACATTGATACATCATTAGTTTACGTGAGGGTTCACTCTTGGTGGTGTATATTCTTTGGGTCTTGACAAATGTATAATGGACTTGTATCCACCATTATATCATACAGAATAGTTTCACTGACCTAAAAGTCCTCTGTGCCCTACACATTCCTCCTTCCCTTCCCCCCAACCCCTGGCAACTACTGATCTTTTTACTGTCTCCATAATTTTGCCTTTTCCAGAATGTCATACA
Source organism: Eulemur rufifrons (assembly GCF_041146395.1). Lineage (NCBI taxonomy): Eukaryota > Metazoa > Chordata > Mammalia > Primates > Lemuridae > Eulemur > Eulemur rufifrons. The sequence continues at coordinate 19,285,714 of NC_090991.1, forward strand.
GTTGGAATCATACAGTATGTAGCCTTTTCAGATTGGCTTCTGTCTCAGACCATTTTGTGCTGCTATAATAGTACCACAGACCTGGTAATTTATAATGAACAGAAATCTATTGGCTCATGATTCCGGAGGCTGGGAAGTTCAAGATCGAAGGGCTGGCATCTGGTGAGGACCTTCCTGCTACATCAACCCATAGCAGAAGGTCAAAGAGAGGGTGGGAGGGCAAACCTGTCCTTTTATAAGGAAACTAGTCCCTCCATAACAAATCACTCCTGCAATAATGGCACTAATGCATTCATGAGGGTGGTACCCCCATGACCCAAACACCTCCCACTAGGCCCCACCTCCAACACCACCACATTGGAGATCAAGTTTCCAACACATGAACCTTTGGGGGACATTCAAACTATAGCAGCTTCTTTATTATTTATTTATATTTAGCTTAACTATTTTTACTCAGCAGAATACATTTAAGGTTCTTCCATGTTTTTTTATGGCTTGGTAGTTAATTTCTTTCTTTCTTTTAATAGACTTAATTTTTCAGAGTAGTTTTAGGTTCACAGCAAAATTGAGCACAAAGTACAGAGAGTTACCATATGCTTTCTGCCCCCTGCCTCCAACATGCATAGTTTCCCCTGCACCAGGGTGGTACATCTGTTATAATCAATGAAAAGATCCACTTTTAAGGACACGGGAAATGTTTATCCTACAATGATAAGTGAGAAAAATCAAGACACTATGAAATATACAATTGTGAAAATATAAATCTGATTCTCCTGACGGTATTATATAGACTCTATTTCATCAAATTCATCAAACTGATTTTTAAAAACTTATTTTATGTGCCACTAAAAAGGAAAAAAAACATTGTCAATTAATTATAAGTCTCCATAATTTTTAACAGTTTTCATTGTAGTTTCTAATTTGTTAAAATGTGAAAAAAACCTATGTAACTCAGAATAACTGAATCACATTGTTTTATACACACATAAACATACACAATGTGCTTCTCTGTAGTGGTGTGACTTTAAGTCCTTTGAATTCTCCTCTTCAACAATGGTGCTGGGAAAACTGGATATCCATACACAAAAGAAAGAAGTTGGACCCTTACCTTACACCATTACAAAAATTAACTCAAAATGGATTAAAGACCTAAAAAAAAGACCTGTAACTTATAGCTTGGGACCACAAAACAAACAAACAAACAAAATCTGTAACTATAAAAATTCTAAAAGAAAACATAGGGGAAAAGGTTCACGGCATTAGATGAAGTATCTCAAAGACATCTGCACACCCACGTTCACTGAAGCATTACGCACAATGCCCAAGAGGTGGAAGCAGCTGTTCACAACTGGTGAATAGATACAGAAAATATGGTACATAATGCAATGGTATACTATTCAGCCTTAAAAAGGAAGTCCTGACATATGCTATACAACATGAATGAAAATTGAGGACATTATGCTAAGTGATATTATAACAGTGGATGTCACAACCGATGACATAAGCCAGTCACAAAAAAACCAAAAACTTACGATTCTACGTATGTAAGTTATTTAAAGTGTTCAAACTTTTAAGTAAAGCAGTGTTTGTCACGGGTTTGAAGGAGGAAGAAAAGGGGAGTTGTGATTCCTTGCTATAGAGTTTCAGTTTAGCAAGATGAAAAAAGTTCTGTGGATTGGTTACATAACAACGTCAATGTATTATACATAACACTACTGAACTGTACACTTAAAAATGGCTAAAATGGTAAATTTTGTTGTTTTTTTAAACCACAAAATCTTCACAATTTATATTTTTTGAAAGTTCCACACATAAATAAGGCTGAAGCTGGCAGTGGTGGTGGCAGGGTGGGCCTGTTTTGCGCTCCCCGCTGAGTCGCTGGGGTACGGGAGGGCTGGGCACTGGGAAAGGCTGGCCGACTGGTCAGCCCCTGACTGTCCCCAGCGAACATCAGAGCCCTGCCCTGAGAGCAGGGCTTCTCTTCCCGCACCCATCCCCACTCGCCTCTCTCCTGGAACAGGTGCGGTGGCCATAGGCCAAACAAGGACCGAGGAACCTAATGTCCCCCTTTTATTGATTTAAAGAAAATAAAAGATCTGCCAAAAAAGTATACAGTATCAAACTAAGCATTCAAGTTCCCAACCCCTCTCCTTTGCCTCTTTCATAGAACTGAAACAAAACATTACCAATTACGTTAAATTTCCCTTTGTCCTCCAGCCCCGGGCTCCCTCTCGCCTTTGTATTTTCCAATAAATATTCATGTGTGCTTTTGCGCTCTATCTATGCCGATAATCAGTCTTTCGGATCTAGACTGTTCCTTTTAATCGTGACCTCCCCCATTCGGGGCGCCTCCAGTCGTCCACTGTCGCCAGCACGGTCGCCACAAACATCCCTGGGGGCGTCTCCTTGTGTGCCCCACAGGGCGCCCCCGGGCAAGGCCGCCCAGTGTAAACACGCCTACTTGGAGTCCACTCGGCACGAGGCCCGGGCCAGGGACCGCAGGGGAAGGCTTTGCTTCCCACACGGCCGCCCTGCGCAGGGTCTGCGAGGAAGGTCACCCCGCGTCGTCCCTGGGGCGTCCCAGCCCAGCCTGCCGCCGCCCCGCCTTCCGGCTGGCCCGCCCCCCCGCGGCACGCCCCGCCCACTCGGGTGGAAAGGACCAGGCCAAGGTCTCGCGGCGCCGGCCCCGCCTCCACTTCCGCCGCGGCCCTTCTCCACGTGGGGCTCCAGCTTCCTCCGCCGCCGCTTTCGAATCCGCCGCCGGCCTCTCCCCGGGTCGCTCTCGGCGCACGGGGAACCTGGGCGGCGCTAGAGGCGGGAGCGGGTGGGGCCTAGCTCTGCGTGACGACGGTTCGGCTCCCGCAGGCGGCTGGCGGAGGCAGGGGACAGTGGAGGGGGCTGGGGGTAGGAGGCGGGGGACGGCGCGGGAGCGGTCCCTGAGCCGGGCGGGAGCGGCGTTCAGAGAGCCAGGACCAGGCAGGCGGGAAGGTCTGGAAGAGCCGCCGGACGGGGAGCGGGGGACAGGGCCGGGCGCTGCTCCTCCTGCGCCTGCGCCACCTCCCCTCCACTGAGAGCTTCCACCCCTTGCTTGGCTGTCAGGCGCGGTGGCCAAGTGGTAAGGCGTCGGTCTCGTAAACCGAAGATCGCGGGTTCGAACCCCGTCCGTGCCTAAGACCTTGAGGTTGGGGTTTGGCGGTGGGAAGCCGGCACGTGTGCCGTTCGTCCCTGAGCTACGTGGCATTTTTTCTCTTTTAGGATTCTGTTCAGGCGTCCTCCAGTTCCTCCCTTCCCCCTGGCTCCGCGGTCGGCCGCGCCCTCCCACTCCGGGCCAGTGATGTGTGGGGCTCCTGGCCGGGCTTTGGTGGCCCGCCTTGCCGGCGAGCTCTGCCCCGGCTACGCCGCATTTCGCTGACCTGGCTCCGCATCTCCTTTCCCCCAGCCGCACTGCGCAGGGCTGGAACCGTCTTCACCGTCTCTTCGACCCGGACACTGAGACGCAAGGTGAAGGACTCGCGCTAGCCTTGGTGTCGCCCGCGGGGCTCGGGTCCCGCCCGATTTGTGTGTGTTACGGGCAGGCAACTTTCAGAGAGGGTGCTTGAGTTTCTGGAGCTGTGGTTTTGCATTCTGTTTGTTCCCTGGAAGGTGAGTTGTGCGGGCTGTGCTCACCGCCTGCCTTCCTGTCTACAAAGTAAACCATATCGCCCAGCTGGTAGGCGCTTATTCCTTTCCCGGCCCTGGTGAACTGACCCTGTGAATCTGGCCCCAGACAGTTATGACACTCCCCAAGTCGTCTGTAGGAGAAACAGCCCTATTTAATATGACATGGTGTTAAGTGCCTGCCATTTCTGGACCTGCTTTTTGATGCACTCCAGTCTGTCTGTCCCCCTCTTCAAGTGTAACACTCAGACTGAACATACCACTCCAGAGATAGTCTCATGAATGGAACTCCACCTCCCTCATTCCACACCCCATACTTCTGTTAATGTTCCCCCACCCCAAAATACATTACCTTTCCTGAGGCCTGTTGCACGGTTGACCATGGGGAGACAATGGGGTGGATTGAATGTCAGCAGAATCTTGAGTTATCAGGAGACAGGGTGTGGGCCCAGGCAGCAGGGAAATATTGATCTTTTCCCTAAGACTCCAATACATGCTAGAGATGCTCTTGGCTTTTGAAGGGAATGCTGAGCTAGGGTGTCAATTCTGACTAGTGCCTTAGCCTAGACAGAGTCCAGATGTTTAAGGACAGGAAGGAGAAAGGTCCTGCTCTACCGGATATTGCCCAGTAGGAATCCTGTCTCCTACTTTGGATTCCTGATTAGAAGGAACTCTGAGGCTGGACATTGGGTTTTCTGCCATAGCTGGAGCAGTGAATTCACCCCAGCAAAGGGGCTGTGTGGATGAGCCAAGCCAAAGTTGATATAAAAGAGGTGCAAAGTACAGAAGAGGTCAATGCACAGATGTTGAAGAAACATAGACCCCCAAAGGTGAAGGACCAGAGGCAGCGGTCAGATACGGACCCCAGTCAAGGTCAATGAAAGGAGAGGGAAGTGAAGGCAAGTCAGATACAAGCACCAGGGTGACCCTGGGAACAGAGAAATCTTGCATTTACCTTGAAGGCCGGCAGGTATCCACACTTACCCCTGTGAGGCTGGAGGTAGGTCATTGCCTAAAGGGTGAGGGCAGGGACGGAAAGGGACAGCTAGGTTGAGTTTACTGCATGAACTCCATTAAATTGCTCACATTCCCTGGACTTCACCTTCCTTAGTTGCAAAATCCTAAAGTTGAAAGTGGTATTTCCTAAATGCCTTGTGTCCTGAAGTTCTAAGTTTCTACCTCAGAGCCTGAACCTTGCAGAAGCAAGGGGACCACAAGCCGCCCCACCCATCTCTCTCATGGCTGCCAAGATGGTGAATCACAGTGGCCCCTTTCACAGTGGGGACTGGCCGTTGCTACCCCGAGATGAGATCTATGTGACCCTGGCTCCTTCATCCAGAGAGTTACAAAGGCCCTGACCCCTGCGGCTCCCCCCTCCCAGTCTTCCTCTCTCTCCTTTTCCCCCAGGGTCTAGAACAGAACATGGGGCCTCTGGCGCTGCAGTTTGAGAGCCATGCAGGCAGACACGGTCATTTGTGGGCAGCTAAAACCTCCAGGATATTTTTAAAAATATAATCTACTTTACATCAGGCCTCTTCCTGCCTATGAGTGAATATTATTTAACTTAAGAGCAGAATTTGGCAACTCTGTATACTATGCCTCATGCTGTGAGTTTTAGTCCAGTATGCCAGCCTAGAGAAATATATTTTTAAATCTTTTATCATACAATAAAAGATTAAAAAAACACACAAATCCAATGAAAGTCTTAATGAATTATAGGGGGAGCCCCAGCCAGGTCAGGAAATTTTGCCAGATCCCCCAGAAACCTCTTTCATGTGCCCTCCCAATCACAACCCCCGATGGCCGATGGCCGTAAGTAATGCTTGTTCCACCTGGGGAAGGGTAGAAAGCAGGTGTGAGCGTAGGGAGAGCCCTCCTTCCCCACCACATTGGACGTGGGCTGCCTGGAACCTTAGACTAGATGGCTCTGATAGCAGAAGGCAGTCTGTTGACAGGGCTCCCAGCAGCTGGGACAAGACTGTCCTTGAAGGGGTAACACATCACAGTGACCACCAAATACAGAAAGAACGTAAAAACAATAATTCAATTGTGGAAGGTGAGGAGAGCAAAGATAAGACTCATAGAGCTCTGACAAAGGCCTCCCTTCGGGACCAAGGGCTCTGATGGCCAGACACGGGCCCTGCCTATTGAAAAGCCCATCAGAGAACCTGGAGTGAGATGCCCCCAGGTCCAGTAGGGATCTTTGTGTGACCCCAGTTCCTGGGAGCTGCCCACCATCCTCAGCAGAGGGGCAGCCTTGGTAGGGTGTGTCAGCCCACCTGCGTCCTCCCCACCCCTGTCATCCAAGAAAACTGAATCCAGCTCAAAGCACAACCTTGACATTGCTGAGTATGACTACACCTGGAGAGATTTGATTCCATTCTGGGGAATTTACTCCTCTGCTGCTGCTTGAGGGCAAGAGATGTGTCTTTGCTTTCCTAGAAACCAGTAGATAGTGCTCGCTTTGGCAGCACGTGTGCCAAAATTGGAACGGTACAGAGAAGATAAGCATGGCCTCTGCGCAAGGATGACACGCAAGTTCGTTATTTAAAAAAAAAAAATAAAAAGAAACGAGTAGATAAAAGAGCTCTTTATATGTTGGCTGAATGAATGAAGGTCAGAAAAAAAATGGGCAACTTCTCTTTCTACAGTTATGAAACAGGCAAGCTGGGAGAACCCACAGAGAAAATCACATCCCAATTTTGCCAGTGAGCAGACGGAGCCCCAGAGGCAGGAAATAACTGATCGAAGGCTGTACAGAAGATAAGGAACTGAAACACACCCCAAACATTGACAAGACTGGTAATCCCAGTGTAGTTTTTCTGCAGTAAAGATTTCACTTCTAGCCTGTCTTTCCCGTGGGCTCTGGGGCTCCCTCTCTGTCCAAACCATCTGGGCTGAGAGAAACAAAATCCAGGTACATTGCCATCTGAGCAAAATATGCTGACAAAACAAGCCCCATGAATTCCATAGTCACATACAACTTGTGATTATTTACAGCTGTGTCTCCCTCTGGTCACCAGGATGCCCCGAGTCTTCTGTCAGAACCCTTTCGGACTAATGGCAGAGAGCTGAAAAGAACCCAGCACAGTTGTGATTGTAGAAGTGGCTCTGATGGGGTGAACAGTCCAGATGAGGAGGTGGAGTGGAAAGAGCTCATTGCAGAGTGACTTTGGGTAAATCATTTCACCTCTCCAAACCCAGATTCCCCATTTGGAAAATAGGAGCTGTCCTTCCTGCCCTGCCACGTGACAGCACTTCATGCGCTACTAGAGATGTGTCAGGTGTTCATCAGTAGCAGAGAATCAATACCATAACACGGTGTTGACACAGAATACCTTGCTCCGTTCAGGCATTGGAGGCTGCAGTGAACATCAGCCGTCCTGCCCTTGGGGGGATGTGGTTACGGTCTGAGAGGAAACTGATGAAATCAACATATGTCGGAGCTCAGTTCTCAGGGCGGTACATGCAGGACTGAAATGTGTTCAGCAGTTATTTAGAGTATGCACTGTGTGCCAAGCACTAGGATATGGCAGTGTATGAAAGAGAGAAAACCCCGAACTGCTGTGGAGCTTCCATTCTGGGGGCAGGAGGCAGAAACCAGCAACTGAGAGACAGACTATACAGAAATAAGTGATGAAATATGTGGCGTGTTAGAGGGGACAGGGGCTATGGAAAGAGAAAAAAGCTGAGTTGGTGGATAAGAAGGGAGGGGCAGGGGGCTGCAATTTAAAATACAGTGGCCAAGTGTGGATGCGGAGAGATAGGAACACTCACACACTGCCAGTGGGACTGCAAACTAATATAACCTCTATGGAAAGGGGTATGGAGATACCTCAAAGAACTAAAAGTAGAACTACCATTTGATCCAGGAATCCCACTACTGGGTATCTACCCAAAGGAAAAAAAGACATTCTATAATAGAGACACCTGCACTCAAATGTTTATAGCAGCAAAATTCACAATTGCAAAGACGTAGAAACAACCCAAGTGCCCATCAATACATGGGTGGATTCATAAAATGTTGTATATTTACACCATGGAGTACTACTCAGCCATAAAAAATGATGAACTACCTATTGTATTATCCTGGATGGAGCTGGAGCCCATTCTTCTAAGTGAAGTATTACAAGAATGGAAAAACAAACACCACATGTACTGACTATTAAATTGGTACTAACTGATCAACACTAACGTGCACATATGGGAAGTAACATTCATAGGGTATGGGGCAGGTGGGAGAGGGGAGCAGGGGATGGGTAAATCTGTCTGGGGGGGTGGGCCCATCACAATTTAACAGTTTGCAAGCAGCATTTTTAAAATGAAACAGAATAGAATAACAGAGAATACATATTTGTGTGCATAAGAATTGTTTCATAAACATTTGTTTTACATATATACATACATACACGTATATACACATGTTCTCACACACATATGTATTCCCTATCATGGGGCATGGACTGAAAGTTTGAAAGCTGCTATTCTAAGGCAGTGTTTCTCTAAAAATGGTTGTAAGGAGTGTTTTACTAACTTTAGTAATTTGCCAACCACTGTCATCATTTTTGCCATGTCAGAATACCACCTGTACTGTTATTTACTGAAAACTCGTCTTTGAGGTGGCTCACTTTAACCATTTTAGCCTCATTGTAACAGCAATATTCATAACATTTACATTTAAAACTATGTATTTTATTTTTTCCCTACCTAAAGCATGTCCCAAATGAGCACCACGTTTTGGGAAATGCTGGTGGCAAGGAGTGTCATGCAAAAGCACTTTTCCAAAGTAAAGCTGGGAGCCAGAAAAGCTGTGTGACGTTGGGTGAGTTCCAACCCCTCTCTGGGTCCCTTTCTACCCCTGGAGGCTGGCCTAGTCCCATTACCCGGCTTTCCAAGTTCTTGTGGTTGACCTTCCTACAATGGCCACCTCAAGTAGCAAAGGACAGGCCCTGTCTGCTTGTAGACCTGCTTGGGCTCTTTCTTGGGATATAACCACCAGTGGAGGTGGCCAGGGCGCTGTATCTGCCTTTCTCTGTGAGCTGCGTCCTGCTGCTGCCCCAAATTTGCAGAATTTCCTTTCTTGTCCAGCTTTGATTCCATTGATGGGATTAGGCGCCCCCCACGGCCATGTCCTTTGATGTGGTCAGGGGGTAGCAGGGAGATTTCAGGCCCAGGGAGCAAATCTTAATCTTCTGCGGGCTTCTCTGTGATCGGCACTGGGTAAACCCATTACATCCCTGCCCTTTCATCCCCCCAGGACACCAGCTCCTCCAGGCTCCTTGAGTCTCAAAGATCCTAAGCGTTTGTCAGATTTAGAGCAAGCAATAAAAGGGAAAGAGAAAGCAGAGCAGGAACTCCAGACCCCCTCCGGCACCGGCAGCATCACCAGCAATGTCAGGGCATCTTCTTCTTTCTTCCCATATAATCCTGGGCTCCACAAATCGGGGATTACAGAGGCCTGGGGCCAGCGACGGCCCTGCCTGGGCACTGGGCGCCTCTGCCAGCACCTGGTTGCCATCTGCCCTCTACTCCCCTGGCTGGGCTTTTTGGGGAGCACCTCTCCTGCACAGCCGTCTGTCCTGCCCAGGGACCTTAATGTGGGCGTCTAGGGGGACCAGCAGTTTAGCAGTTAAACCACTCAACCCTCACGCAGTGACGTTTTAAGGCATATTTGGGTTCGTGAGGCCAGGAAAGTGAAGGCAGGCACAGCGAATATCTATGTCAGACCACAGACGGATACGTCACATTATTTTCTTTAAATTAAATGATTCCAAGGCTCCACCTGAAGAGAGGTGGGGAAACAGTCTCAGTGGTTATTCGGGCTTCCCCATCGCCTTCTCCCGCGGTCCCCCAGCCCTGGCCGTCTTGAGGCTGGAGATCTTGGCAGAGGCCTGTGGATGGTCCAATCAGAACCCAGATGCGACATGCAGTTACTCCCCCACGTCCAGGCTGAGAGAGTGGGGCAGCAGGTCCCCACCGACAGGATTCCACTGACCTTCGACCCCTCTCAATTTTGGGGCAGCCACCCCCTAAGCCTCGCAGCTTCTCTTCCTCCACAGCCCCCCTACAGGAACTCAGCTTTTCAAACAGCACAGCCAGGAGAGGCTGTCTGCAGGCAGCGGGAACTGGGAGTTGAAAACACAAAATCAACATCTCAGGAAAGCATGCTGCCGGCACTATGCTTGGCGCTTTATTACCATCTCGCTGGTTTGCCACCAGAGCGCTGCGGGAATGCCCGGCCGGCTCCAGGTTCCGGATGGGGAGGTGGAGGGGGGCGGCGGGCGCCCCACCCGGCGGGGGCGCGGCCCGGAGCAGAGCGGCCGGCAGGGGGCTCCCCGCGCCGGTCTTCGCGGGAGGAAGCGCTGGCAGCGGCTCGGACGGGTCAAAGGAGGAAAAGGGAAAATTACTGGGCTCGGGGGTGGGAAAGGCTGCGTGACCGGGAGGAAGGCACTCGAGACTGTCGGGTCGGGCCGCCCGCGTCCGGACCCCATTCCCGGGGCGGCGCGGGCAGCCCAGGACGGGGGCGCCCAGGTTCCCCCACCCCCGCCCCGGTCTCCGCTCGCCCGTGCCGCAGGCTGGAGCGGGCGTCGCAGCCGGGGGCGGTGCCGCCGAGGGGCGGGCAGAGGGCGGGGCGGGGCGGGGCGCCGTCCGCTTGGCTCCGGGAGGCGGTGCGGGCGGGCGGTGACCGCGTCCGCCCGCCGGGAGCCGCGGGGCGCGCAGCCTTCTTGATGTGTCACCAGCACGTGGAGCCAGGTCGGGCCGCGCTAGCGAGCGGAACCCCCCAACTTTCGAGGGGTCTCGCCTCCTAGCTCCTCTCCCCGTTGCGCCGGGCTCGCTCTCCTTGGGGAAGGGGCGGCGGCGGCCCCCAGGTCCCGGGCAGATCGAGCGAGGCCACGGCCCCCGGCCAGGCGCGCACGGGGCGCCCGGAACGTCGGGGCGCGGGCCGGGGCTCGCGGCTACGGTCCCGGGGCCCCGGCGGCGGCGCGGGTTCGGCGGGGCGGGAGGGCGCGGCCTGTGGCGGGAGGCGCCCGCGGCTCGGCCCCCGCCCCGCGCCCCGCCGAGCTGAGCGCAGGTAACCCAGGCGGCGCGGACGGAACGGGGCCTCGCGGGCGCGGCCTGGGAGCGTGGCGAAGTTTCTCGGCGCGTAACTCTTCAACTCGGGTGGGGCTGCGGGTGGGAAGGCTCTGTCCCCGCACCTCCCCCACCCCCAGCACTGTCCCTCGGCCTGCGCCGAGGCCGCCCGGGGGGTGGCCTGGAAGCCGCCACGCGCGCTGAGCGTCTCGTAACCCTTAGAGAGCTGGTTTCGGAGCCCGCTGCCGGAGGTCTAGTGGGGCGGGTGACTTCTCCGGTGGACGCTGCTTGGAGGAAACCCAGAGCCTCGGCGGAGCAGAGCGCCCTGCAAAGAGCTGGCAGCCAGATCCAGGCCGAGGAAGCCCGTCGGGGGCGCGCCGCACCCCGAACTCCGAGACGGACGGGAGCTGAGGGCTGGGTCTTTGCGGGCGAGATGAGGGTGTCGGATCAACTGGCCTACAAAGTCCCAGTCCTCGGTCCCCAGGACCGGCGTCTCTTCCACGCTCCTCGCCCCAGGCCGGCTTCCTCTGGGCCCGCGTGCGGCCCGCGTGCGCTCCGCTCAGACTGCCACCTCCCAGGGCCACACTGGAGGGGTGGCAAAGCGCGTTCGCCGCTGGCTGTGCGGGGAGTCGGGAATCCTGCGCTTCGCAGGAGAAATATGTGAGCGCGGAAGGGTGAGCCCGTCTCTGCGTGCGGTCCGGACCCTTCCGGCGGAGCCGGGTCCCGCCTGGGCGACCTGGGGTGAGTGGAGAGACGACTCCCCACTCCCCCGACGGGCCGGGCCGAGCCCAGTCACCAGGAGCTGCCCTGCTGCGCTTTCCAGGGCGGCAACCTTGAGTTCGGGGGTGGGGAGGACAGAGCCTGACTTCTAGAGTCTGGGGAGATGGGATGAGCTGTGGGGGTTTGGCGCCTGTGGAGCGGGAAGCCCCTGTCCTTCCCCACCCCCCACACACCATTTCTTTAAAAAACAGATCTCTGGGGACGGGTTCCTAATGGCCGGTCTTTTGTTCCTTGACAAATGCAACAGAATGCTGACCGGCTCCAGTCCTGTTCAGGTTTTATGCTGGAATTCTCTTCTCCCTTAAACGTTTTTTTTCCTTTAATAAGTTTGCTTCTACTCCCCCTCAAAGAGAAACTCCACCAGCCCCTGAAATCTCGGGTTTATCTGGTGTTGCAACTTTTTGGGTTTTTTATTTATTTTTGTGTTGTGTTTTGGCTGTCTTGGCAGGGAGGACTGTGAAAAAACATTTGAGGGACATGCAGTGAGGTGACTTGAACTGTGTGAATGGCAGGTGGACAAAATAGGCCACCTCTGGCCTCCTTCTTCCTTGGCTTGGAAAGCAGGAGAGATTTCTAGAAGCAGGGAGGAGGGGGAGGGAGAAACTAGCCTGGCTAGGTTGGCCCACCTCTGGCCAGGTTGTGCAAAGATTCATGCGAGAGGCATTTTTTTTCCACAGGCTCCAGATCTCTGGGCCATAGTCCTTTGCAGGCATCCTGTCCATGCCACTGTCCCTGTTTGGTGGCATGTAGGGCTGGAGCAGGGGGAGCCACCTGTGTGGAGGGCAGTCAGGGAAGCTTCAGGGTCACTGAGGCAGGATTGGGCCTGGGAGCCCAGAAAGGGGTATAGCCCTGTCCTACAGTTGGCCCAAATTTTGTCCATGTAAGCTTTGTCCTGCAGGCTCTAGTCAGTGGAACGTGCAGGTGCCAGAATTATGGGAGAAAAGAAAAGTTTCTTCGGCTGTGAGGTAGATTTCCAAGCATCTTGACAAATTGTTAGTTTGGAGGTGAAATCCCCTAGGAATGGAACTGATGGGAGGTTCAACTGAAGACCTCGCCCCTAATTAAGAAAAATGCTCTCTTTGGAGCACTGGATCAGGTTGGGAAAACAAAGTTCTGCCTTCAAACCAGCGCCTCTCCCAGCCCTGAGGATCAGTATCTAAGAGTAAAGGAGGTGGAAATCTCCCGAATATTGTGTGGTCATAAACATCCCAGAAGTGCTGGAGCAATGAGATATGGATAAAGCAGGCCCAGCTGGCTACTTTGCACCCACCCCGTAGGTGACAGGCTTGGGGACAGGAGACATAAATCCCGGGGAATGAGGATCCCTGCCCGGCCCCAGGCCTGGCTACACGCGGGCAGTTTTCCCTGCGGCTGTGCCCCATTCTTTCTGTGTCTGGCCAGGGTTGTATGGATTTTTAGGAAATGACTTGATACTTCATTTCTTTGGGGGAAGTGGGTGATTAGGTTTTTCCTTCTTGGGTTTTTCCTTTGCACAATGTGATTGAATCAGCCGTGTGGTGGGCTGGGCTAGCCTGGCCTCCCGCGGCTGATTTATATTTTGATTTAAGCTGTTGTATTTAGAAACTGTGTTCTAGTCGAGGGCTTTTTGATTTTCCTCTCTCTTTTGAATTCTCATAGTTTTCTGGAGCAGATGCCTTCTTGCCCCCATCCCCACTTCCAATTTACCCTTCAAAGATGAGCACCTCAAATCTTCCTCTTCCTTTTGAGGGGAAGTGGTTTGAACATCAGACTTGTTTGCCCCGAGCCTTCTTCAGGAAGCAGCTAACTGCAAGGTGGAAAGCTGGTGGGAGGGGAGGGATTTTAGCCAGACCCCCAGGGAGACCCACAGGAGACTCCTAAAATCCACCTGGGCTCGGGCTCCTGCTTACTGGGAGGAAACTTGCATTCCCTCAACTCTTAAGTAAATTACAGCCCGGTGAATAATTAACCTTGCCCCTTCTGGCTTTTTTTTTTTTTTTTAGAAAAATAAAATCCCTGATCTGTGAATGATTAGAGATCAATTTTTGTCCAGCAAGATTGGAATGACAAAGGAAGTATTAGGAGACGAAGAGCCTCTCGTCTCCACCTCCAGCATGTCCTAGTGATTCTGTAAGTTCTGTTACTTAGAAGAAACCCCTCCAGGGTTTCACTGGTGGCCATCCCTGCCTGGCCTCTGAGGCTGCCTCCCAGGTCTCCTCTGGCGCCTCTTTGCCCAAAGCTGAGCTGTCTGAATCCTCCCTGGTGGTGAGGATTCTGTCCCCCACTTTGTCTAGCGACAGCTTGGCCCTTTATACTTCGAGAAGTTGATTCTGCTGCTGGACTGTGTGCGGGCTGGTAAATATTTGGCCAGACTCAGTTCTTTTACACAAAAGAACAAGGCTCCTAATCTGTGATAAGTCCCTGAAAGACAGTTGTCTTAGGAGAGAGGGATCATTTTGAATTCCATGAAGGGTTTTTCTCTCAAAGTGTGAGGGCCATAAAGGTGAACTTTGGGTCCACATGTGCTTGGGTTCTGCCACTTGCCAGCTGGGTAGCTTTGGCCAAATGACTTCTCTGTGCCCCAGTTTCTTCCCTTGTGAAATGAGGGTTATGATACCTACCTCGTAAGGATGTAGTAAGGCTGATGAAAAATGTATGTGGGGTGCTTGGGACAAACCAGTAGATCTTCGACAGGCAGGCTTCATCCCCAGCTCTCTTACTTTGAATCCGTATGTGTTTATGTGCTGGCTGAGATGGGTGCAGAGTGATTGGGACCTCAGGCTTGTGGGACAGGCAGGTTGTAGGCTGACTCCATTGCTTGCTAGTATGTGGCCTTGGGCAACTTACTTAACCCACTGGGAGCAGCGGCCTCCTAATCATGAGTTAGGGATAATATCTGAGAGTCCCTTGCCCAGAGCCTCAGTCCTCTTGTTTTTGTTGCACACCAGCTACGTGCCAAGGGACCAGGCCAGGCAGAGGCTGGGGTGACATCTGTGAGTAAGATGGACATGATCCCTCTCTGCCCACTCTGATTTTTACTCCAGCTCTGAGAGCAGATGAGGGGCATTGTGAGTCCTTGACGTATAGTCGAGGCTGAGACTCAGAGAGGAAGGGACTCTCCCAGAGTCTCACAGCTGACATTCAGTGCCGCAGGAGCAGGGACCTCTGGGGCCTTCTGCGTGCAGCCTCCCAGGTTGGGAGCAGTAGAACAGGAGGTGGATGGGTCTGGATTAGCCAGCCCAGTCCTTAAAGGAACCCTGGTTTGCAGATGTGGCGGCCGCTCACATCTGCTCTGCAGTGCCTCCGCTCTGAATGGCCCAAAGACTCTTCCAGTTCTGACACCGAGCACGTTTCAGGAAAGGTCCCAAGAAAGGCATTTGGATTGCCACAGCCACTCCAGGCTTGCTCGCTCGCTCACCCCGTGGGCGAGCCAAATATACTCTAGTAGGACCAGTCAAGCAGGGGACACAATTGAAAGGGGGTGGGGGAGGAGGAAATAATTGGATATTCCAAAAAATGCTTCAGAGTAATCATCATGGGGGAAAAAAATCAGAAATTCGTGGGACTTTGGCTTGTTTGTGGCTCAGTGATGTTTTTACCTAGAACTTCAAACTGCAGGTGGGGATAGACCATAATCTTTTCAGTGCTTAAGAGCCTTTTGTAGTCCTAACTGGCCCTGGGCAGAGGTCAGGGCTCACAGGACCCAGAGCAGGTGACTTCTTACCCAGTGCCATGCTCCTTCCCTCCTCCCTTTGGGGAATTTTGAAATCGCCCTGTAGCCAGCCCGGTTTGAGTTTGCTGCCCAGGAGAGCTGGGGAGAGCAAGCGGTGCCCTGTGGGAAGAGCCGCCACCTGATTGCAATCTCAGCTCACCGCTCTGGTCGGAGAGCCCCCTTCTCTGTCTAGGCCGGGGCAACTGGACTGAATAAACCGCAGCTCTCTCAGCCCTAGCATTCTTCTAAGATTCCGAGCAAGGAGGTGCAGAGAAGGGCACGGGGTGGAGCCCGGGGCTGTGGTTTGGAGGAGTGGGAGGGGTGGGGGAAGGATTCAGAGATGTGCAGCTGGGAAATTTGGATCAGTCTGCGAAGACTTTGTGGTTCATTCTCATGAAACTCGCTTCCTCTCACTGGATTTCTGCCCTGGGGGATGTGGGGTTCAAGGGAAAACGCTAGCTTTTCCTTCTTGGCGACTGGGGCTTAAATTCTGGTCTCCCAAGCAGACATTTAAGACATAATCCTCTATCTTTTTCCTCCATGTCCACTGTAAGGTAGACCGTCTCTTCCCACCCTTCTGAAAAGAATTAAATTAACTTGTACTTCTTCTTACTTGCTGATAGCACCTGGCTTTCCAGGAGACTGGTCTTAAAGTCTTTCCTGCTTAAGACAGGCGGTTGGAGAAAGGGCGTTGGCTTTGGAGTCGAGAACCTGGCTCTCCTGTAGACTACCTGGATTGGGCCAGTGATGCCTTTTCGAGACTCAGTTTCCCTGTCTGTGGCAATACATGTCCGTTTTGCAGGGTGTTTGGAGGATTGAACAAGAAGGCCTGTGTGAACCACCAGGGATGTGGTGGGGGTGGTACATGGTAGCTCTTCCCAAGTGACACCAGAGTTCACCTCTGGGCCCGTGGGGCTGGTGAACACACCCCCGTTAGGTCAAGGAAGGACAACCTGCTGCTGGCTTGATACCTGGTAAGAAATCACTGGAAGAAAAGCAAGTCTTTGCTGGGGGCAGGTGGGGGTGATTTCTGCTTCTTTAGGGAGTCATACCCACCACTTGGGAGGAGGGGCGGGGGCAGAGGTGGAGGTTAGAAGTTGCTGACTTTTCTGGGGGTGGGTTCATTGTGCCTAAGCCTATCTGAGGGGACAGGTTAGTGGCAGAGTCAGGGTGCTGTCCTCCTGAATCCATTCCTGCCGAGCTTGCTGTTGTGGTCATGGGGGCACACTTAAAAAAAAGAAAATGTGGAGCACGGTGTGGTGGTGCGTGCCTATAGTCCCAGCCACTTGGGAGGCTGAGGTGGGAGGATCGCTTGAGCACACAGGAGTTTGAGGCTACAGTGAGCTATGATGAGCTATGAGAGCAGGACCTGTCTCTCTTAAAAAAAAAAAAAAAAAAAAGTTTTTGCTCTTGGAACTTTGAGCATGATTAAACAGATACTTGGAACTAGGACTTGAGTATAAGCAAAATGTTAGTCTTCAACTTGCCTGGCCAGACCACTGCGTATCTGGGAAAAGTCAACCAGACCACTTGTTCCCAGCTGGTTGGTGTGAAGGGTGAACCCTCCCCGGGCTTGAGACTCACACACACTCTCTCACTCACTCTTCCCCTCCCGTGTCTGGTGATGCCAAGCATTCATCTTTGCTCAGGTCTGGGCACACGCTAACCTTGGCCAAATCGCTGAATGCTCAAACATCTGGCAAAATACCACATTTCGACAATGGGCCTTTTTTATAGAAATAGGGTTAGAGAGGGGCAGTGCCAGGATGTTGGAAAACCACTTAAGCTTTGACAGTGGGAAGGGGCAGGGTCCAGGGTCCTGACTTTGAATGTGAGGGGTGGAGGTGGAGCAGGGGGCAGCTGCTCGAAATAGAAGGAGCCCTGAGGACTAGATCCCCGTTTCCAGAGCCCGAGCTGGGGAGGGGGCTGCCAACCTATCCTGGCATTCTCTCTTTCGTCCTTTTGGTAGATTTTGTTGTAATTAGACAAGTTGTGACAAATATCCCCCTGGACTTTGGGCCGGAGAATTGTAAGGAGCCCTGCCTGGAAACCCATCCTCGTTCACTTGGGAGCCATAGTTAGGCAAGAGAACAGTTCATGGGCCCTTGATTCAATAAAGACCCTTTTATGATGTTGGTTTTTCCCAGAAAAATAATACCACTTTGCTCCGTTTATTGCATTTTGATGTGTAATCATATTAGAGCTAAGCAGCCCAGGGGACTGAAGTTACATAGTTGGGGTTGTAGGGACGGAAACCTTTCCTCTCCGTCACAAGGGTCAAAGCCGACACTCCTATAGCAAAGACAGGTTAACAAGAGAAAAGCATAACAGATTTATTTAATCAAAGTTTTATAGAACATGGGAGCTTTCAGAAATGAAGACCTGGTCAGGCTCAGTGGCTCAATGGCCTATAAGCCAAACACTTTGGGAGGTCAAGGCAGGAGGATCACTTGAGGCCAAGAGTTCAAGACCAGCCTGGGCAACATAGCAAGACCCCATCTCTACAAATAATAAAAAACTAGCCAGGCATGGTGGTGCATGCCTGTAGTCCCAGCTACTCAGGAGGCTGAGGTGGGAAGATCCCTTGAGCCCAGCAGTTGGAGGCTGCGGTGAGCTGTGATTGCACGATTGCACCCCAACCTGGGCAACACAGTGAGACCTCCCCCCATCTCTTAAAAAGAAATGAAGACCCAGAGACCCAGGGAAGACTGTTTTATGCTTAGGCTCAATGAGGAATGGACAGCTGTGTGGAAACATGATTGGACAAAAAGTAATAGGGGGAAACCCAGCAGGGCCTGTCTGTTCAGATTCCTCATGGCCTTTCTGTGTAGCATCCCTTCTTCCTCGGTATGGGGCAGGACCCCTCTGGAATGAGGGGGTCTTCACGGGAGAAGGGAGAGCCTGGCCTTTCTAGGTATCATGGCTTGTTTTGGAGGAGAGGAATTCTGGTTTCTGTGACGCACTGCCAGGGAGAAAGGGGCAAGAGACAGGAAGGCAGGAGAGGTCACAGGGACCCGTGTCAGAGGCTTCCCCGTCTCCCTTGGTTCAAAGTCAGCACACCAGAGCACCCTGATTTAGGCTATAATTTTCTGAGCCCCAACAGAGTTTTCACCAAACCTGTTACTTGGCCTTCAGAGAAAAAGTCTTCAGAAAAAAAAGGAAATGACAAGGAACATTTTTGAGGATTTTCTCTTTTGGCATTTAAAGGACATTTTCTCTCTTCAGGGTGAAAAGTAACCCCGGGTGGGGGTGAGGCGGGGAGGCCGGGGGGGGGGGGGGGGGGGGGGAGGGGGGAGGGGGGGAGGTGCGGAGGAAACCAGAAAGTGAAACTAACTTGACTGGCCAACAGCAGCACCAGCCCCCCTGGTGCGCTCTGCAGTCCTGTGTCAGCCAAGGCCACGGGAGCCCTGCACGGTCCCTCCCCTCCCCGTTGGGGCATATGGTATCTGTCAGATGGGTAGCACGTGCCCTGCTGAGGGCCAGAGAAAACGCCCATGAGGATGCCCGTGTCCTCTCCACAAGGAGTCGAGGTGCCCACAGGTCTCCATGGGGATGGCAGGGCTGCAGGCACCGGCGTCTGCAGGTGGCATTTCTGTGCCTCCTGGCTGTGAGGGGCAGTCAGCCCTGACTAAATAGAGTCCCCGGGCTCACGGGCAGCTTTTGGCTCACTAGGCGGGTGTGCCAGGCCCCCCGAGACGTTGACTGGGCATTTCTTCTAGGTGTTGGGCGTCAGGAGGGACGCCCTGTCTGGGGCGGCTCTCATGAGCACACCCCCTCCCGCCAGCCACCCTCTCTTGCCTTCTCACCCTGAGACGGTGTCGGCAGGCAGGCTAGGAGCGTTTCCCAATCAGGGAGTAAAATCCCTCCCAGAAATCTGCCCAGTGCGGGGGTGAGGTGGAGATCACCAATGGAATCCAGAACCTCTTTCCCCATTTGGGGTTTAGAAATCTCAGGCGATGAGGAAATTTCTGGTAGTCATTCGTAGCAGTACTCTATTAAGAAATAGAGGGCATGACATTTCAGAATCCTAAAACCGTGTTGCATTAAAAGGTTGGGGGGGAGATCCACTTAATTCCAGAACACCTGATGGGAGTTCTTGCTGTCATATCTTTTCAGATGTCCTTTAATGGAGAAGAACTGTGCATTTTATAGGGGATGGTTCATCTGTTTATAGATAATATATAGTAAAATATTCGTGCAGAATTACTATCTTAAGTTTCTTTTTAACCTTATATCTGAGGCTTTCTGGATATTTTGCACTTTTTGAAAGAAGTGCTATTAAATGTGAGATATAAATGTGTGTGTATTGCTTTTTTCCCTCCCAAAGGAGTATAATCAGAACATTTGAAATCAGATTATCCAATTAGCTCTTAGGAATTCATGATAAGATAAATTATTTTAGATTTCCAAATGGAACTTTGGCCACAGGGAGGGTCTAAGGAAGCACACAGGGGAGAAAAATAATGGGCTTTTAAAGTTTGGGCTCCCACCCACTCACCTGTTCCCCCCAAACCTAATATGCTGCCCATCAGGCAGCAACAGTGACCAGAAAATAGTTTATTTTCCTTGTCCTGAGTAATTGGAGTTGGAAAGATTGATTATTTATTTATGTCATCTTTTCTCTGTTCCTGATAAGAAACAGGTGGGCAAGGTTGGCATTAAATACTACTTTTCTACATTTTTTTTTTTGAGATGGGGTGTCACTCTGTCACCCAAGCTGGAGTGCAGTGATGGGGTCATAGCTCACTGTAACCTCAAACTGCTGGGCTCAAGTGATCCTCCTGCCTCAGCCTCCTGAGTAGCTAGGACTACAAGCACACGCCACCACACCTGACTATTTTGTAGAGACGGGGTCTTGCTGTGTTGCCCATGCTGGTCTTGAACTCCTGGCCTTAAGCAATCCTCCCGCCTCAGCCTCCCAAAGTGTTGGGATTATAGGCATGAGCCACTGCACTGGCCTTTTCTACATTGTTTAGCAGTAATGTTAGTAGCTGTTCTTTGGAGGAAAAAGATTCTGTGATATAAATTCATTCACTGCATTTGTACTGTATTCCTTCTGTGTGCTTTCTTTGTGCCAGGCGGCAGTGAGGGCAGTCTGGCAGGGGTTGGGGTGACGTCCCACCAAGACCAGGAGGATGCAGTTGGGACCTGGCTTTTGTGTTTTGTGAGTGGTTGGTGCAGGCCCACCCCCTTCTCCAAAATTCTGAACTCCAAAGAACTCTGAAAACCAAAAGTTGTTTTTGTCACTAATTGCGTGGGGAAACCTGACTTGAGACCATGACAGTCTAGCTGTATTCTGGGAAGCGTGAATGTTCTTGGGGGTTCCACTGCAGAGAGATTAATGTATTTGATTATGGGTGCTGTTCTGCTGGGGTGTTGTATCGTGTGTGGCATAGGCACCACATTCTCTTTCTAAAACCTGAAAAATTCTGAAGCACATGTGGCCTGAAGGTTTGGAGGAAGAGATTGTGGCCCTGTAGTAGCATTGGTTTAATAAAGATGCGACAGCTAGGTGGCCAGAGACGGGGGCAGAGTCCCAGCCTTTCCAGAGCCTGTTTCTCCTTCCTCCATAGGAGGAGCCTGTGGGCTGAATGAGGCTCCAGCTGACCGGTGGACGAGATGCCCAGACAGCTGCACCTCTACCAGGGCAGGTGACTTGGCTGTCCCCGTGACCCTCAGAGCTGTCCCTTACCAGGCCTTAAACTCCATGAAGCTTTAGCAGGCTTTGCTTGTTGGTGCTGTCCCCGATGCCCAGCTGGGTGCCTGGTGCATACTAGGTGCCAATAAAATACTGATCAGAAAAGCAGGAGTCATCAAACTTTTTCCACAAAGGGCCAAATAGTAAGTATTTTAGGCTTTGAGGGCCATGGGGTCTCTGTTGCAGCTATCCTGTTCTGCTGTTGCAGCGTCAAAGCAGCTACGGCAAAAGCATGAATGAGTACACTTACATTCTGATAAAGCTTTATGAAGACAGGTGGCAGGCTAGGTTGGCCCTTTGGCCATAGCTTGGTGAGTCCTTGTCAAGAGGACAAATGTGTCCTTAATCAGATTCTTCTTCCCTGTACTTTAGCCCTGCTGTCTGCCTGCCTGGTCTGCTTGCCTCGCGTCCCTCCCCCCAGTGGAGTCCCCTTTAAAGAAACAGAAATTGTTTCTCTGCTGCCACCACCCACCCCTTGCTTCGGCTCCTGGGGATGGTCTGGAAACACACACACACACACACGGATGAGGGGAAGGCGCTCCCCTCCCCAGACTGGCCTCGGTAGCAGGAGTGTGTTTTGTGTGGACAGATGCAGTCGGGTCCAGGTCCAGCCTTGCCAGGGGGCACTCGGGCCTCCCTCCACTGATGAGTTTTGGGGGCTGAGCCAAGCCCCGAGGCATGCCGGCCGGCTGTCAGCACTGGGCCAGGCAGGGCCGCTGCTGGGGGAGCCCGGTTTCCGGAGAGTTTGCGGGGCACCGGGGGAGCTGAGGGACTGAGAGTGAACGTTTCGGAGCTGATGTGTTCTTACAAAAGAATTTCTGGCAGAGAGAGATTGGATATCGTAAACCCAGAGGCTCTGAGGGATGAGTTTCAGGTCTCCTGTCTTGGTGATCCCAGCAAGGGCGAGTCGGGCAGGCGAGGCCAAGAAGGCTTTTCACCGTATCAGAGCTTGAATCCAGCCGAGCCCTCGGACTCCCAGTGCACCGGGTGCTGACCCAGGCCAGCCTGGCGGGGTGGGCGGAAGGAGGGCAGGACCCTGCAGACCCTCCTGCCCCAAGCTCTCTCTGCCAGCGATGTTTGGCCCTTGACTCAAGGCAGGCCTGGCCTCTCCAGGCACCAGGGCCAGATCCCCAGCCAGCCCTGCCGCAGGCCCCAGTGTCCCAGAAAGGCAGCAGCAGGTCCCTGTATGTGCCCAGTGGCTTCTGTCTATAGGAGGTTCTCCCGAGACGTTTGGGGACTTTTGCCCTCCTCCCGGATCGCCACCTGTCCTAGCCAGGGTAGGACTAGTGCACGGTTTTCTTTCTAAAGCAAGTTCCAAACAAGCGTCGATAGCTGGTTGGCTTTTCTTTTCCTTCTATCACAGTGTTTTGAGTTGCTGGCTATTCTAGGGACTCCATGTTCAGAGTGGAACCTCTCTCTCTGTGGCTCTCTGGTAAGCTCTGGTGGCTTGTCAGCCCCAGAAGAAGGGGGCACCCCTCAGTCCTCAGTGTGTGCCCAGCCCAGGCTTGCACAGAATGAGCACCAGGACAGGCTTGTGGGGCTGGACTGGCGATGGGTTAGCTCTGCTGTCAAAGCCAAGCGCAGGGGGATGCCCTTCACACACTTAGCACGGCATGAGGACAGTCCTCTGGCCACTGTCAGGGCGGCTCTCCTGGCCCAAGCCCTGCTTGTAGCGTAGCAATAAGATGGCCCAGAGCAGTGGTTCCCAAACTTGGGCATCCCTGAGAATCTCAGGAGGAGCCTTTAGCAATGCAGATTCCAGGGCCCGTTGGTGGTGGGGGGGTGGGCAAGGGCGGGGATGCAAATCAGCCTTGTTAGGAAGTATGTGATTGTGATGCAGGTGCTCCTGGGACCACGCTCTGGTGGGTTGGACCAGTAGGCAAAGCACAGTGTGGCATGGCGTGACGACCTTTCGAGTGGGGGAAAGGGGCTGTAACCCAGGGAGGGGCTAGGTCAGGAAGGTCACCCAGAGGAGGTGAGCTGAGTCTTGAACAGAGAAGGAAATGGCAATAATAGCTCATGTGATTGAATGCTTTGTGCCAGGCACAGTTCTCGGCCTGTCACGTGAATGATTTCATTCCATCCTCCAGACAGCCCCATGAGATAGGTGGTCACCCTAGCCTGGCAAAGGAGCAGGCTGGAGCTTGGAGGGGTGAGCAGCCCGCCCCAGCTTATGGCTGCTGCATGAGGGGCTGGGTCTGCCCCTCACTGCAGCACTGCATGGGGTAGGGGCATGCCGGGCGGTGGCAGCAGCTCACACAAGGTGGCATGAGCCGTGGGGGCCGGGGCTCCTCCACTGTGGTCATGTCGTTCAGTGGTTCAGATGATGTGGATCCTAATGTGTGGGGACTGCTCGGGTTTTGTTTTGCGGGTGGAGTACGACTGTGATCTCGGTTAGGGCAGAAGCTCTGGGTGGATGACGGGCCGGAAGGGCAGTTAGAGAGGGCAGAGGCTGGGGCCGGCAGCCGGGGTTCCGGGCACACTCCTCTCAGGTTGAACGGGAAGGAGCCTGGAGCGTGGGGGAGAAGGTGCGGTGTCAGCCTGCCCCAGCCCCTCTTCCATGGCCCAGACCTTACCCTTGGGGCCTGGGGGAATATGCTTTTGTTAGGGGCCTTCTGAGCACTTTGTACACTTTCTTTTCTTTAATCCTCACGTTGCCCTGCAAAGTAGGGCTTATTGTTCCTATTTACAGATGTGAAAGCTGAGGCTGGGAAACAAAGTGGTTTAAACAGGGTCACACAGCAAGTAAGCAGAGAGTGGCACTGGGGCTGTCTGTCTGAGGGCCACCTGTGTTCTGAGAGGCCACGTTTCCTGCCAGACAGCGACACTGATGACCAGGCCCCTGAGGAGCAGGTGCAGTGCCGGGCTGGGCAGGGCAGGGCAGGGCAGGCCCCCAGCGGCCAGCTGGGCAGATTGGAGCCGCGCTGGGGCCCCGGGTGGATGGCCTGGCTTCAGGGGACAAGTTTCCTGTTGATGGGTGGCATTCCACAGATGGGTGGCATTCCATGCCATGGGGTTCAGAGGACCGCATTCCCCAGGGGGTCAAAAAGGCCTGGCATCTGTGGAGAGTGGCCTGCTGGGGGTCCTGGTGCTGGCCGTGGACTGATGCCCTGCTGCCCTGGACGCTGCCTGGGCCGGGGGGCAGAAGAGATCATCCCATTAAGGAGGGTCCCCAACAGGGCTCTGATGCTGGAAGCTCGTGTTTTTCATCCTCCTATAGGAACATGGATCGGTTGCTGGCCCCTTCCCTTTCTTCTTGTTGGCTACTTTCCCACCCCCCCTCACCCCACCCTGCTTTCTTTCAGCCTGCACTTCCCAGTGGAGCCTGTCAGCTCATTGATTTGAATGCAGAAACCA
This sequence comes from Eulemur rufifrons, assembly GCF_041146395.1. Taxonomy (NCBI): domain Eukaryota; kingdom Metazoa; phylum Chordata; class Mammalia; order Primates; family Lemuridae; genus Eulemur; species Eulemur rufifrons. The sequence continues at coordinate 19,309,968 of NC_090991.1, forward strand.
TCTGGAACAGTCCAAAGTCTTGGTACTTGACTTTGTTGCCTATTGTAGACTACTGGTTTTATTTTTATTTTTTATTTTTTTGGAGACAGGGTCTCTGTCACCCAGGCTAGAGTGCAGTGGCATGATCGTAACTCACTGCAGCCTTGAACTCCTGGGCTCACAGGCTATTTCTGTAGAAGGGTAGGAAGCGGACCTGCCTTCCTACTCAGGCCCATGTGAAGCTATTGCCTTGCCACTGATACGGCAGAGAAGGGGAGGGCCGGCCTGGGGTCCGTGTTCAGCAGCAGCTTCCCAGGACATACTGTTTCTCCAGGTTGCAGCTTCTTGCCTCACACTGGGGACACAGGATCTGTGACCTTAAGCCTTCCAGGAACAGTTCTGTCCTTCCTTTGGTTTCTATGACAGAGCTGAAATTCACTCATTTCCTCTTTTGTTTTTCCTTTGGAATGGGAAAGAGGGTGGTAGGAGTAAGAGTTCAGACGCCCACTCTTGTTGGAATCCTGTGACTGTATGTTCTATTTTTTTTTTTTTTTTTTTTTAGTAACAAGATCTTGCTTGGTCGCTCAGGCTGGAGTGCAGTGGCCCAATCATAGCAGCCTCAAACTCCTGGGCTCAAGCAATCCTCCTACCTCAGCCTCCTGAGTAGCTGGGACTACAGCCACGTGCCACCATGCTCAGTTAATTTTTTAAAATTTTTTGTAGAGGTACGGTCTGGCTGTGTTGTCCAGGCTGGTCTCTAACTCCTGGGCTCAAGCGATCCTCCCACCTATATGTTGTTCTTTTTTTTTTTTTTTTTTTGTTGAGACAGAGTCTCACTCTGTTGCCCAGGCTAGAGTGAGTGCCGTGGCGTCAGCCTAGCTCACAGCAACCTCAAACTCCTGGGCTCAAAGGATCCTCCTGTCTCAGCCTCCCGAGTAGCTGGGACTACAGGCATGCGCCACCATGCCCGGCTAATTTTTTCTGTATATATTTTTAGCTGTCCATATAATTTCTTTCTATTTTTAGTAGAGATGGGGTCTCGCTCTTGCTCAGGCTGGTCTCGAACTCCTGAGCTCAAACGATCCACCCACCTTGGCCTCCCAGAGTGCTAGGATTACAGGCGTGAGCCACCGCGCCCGGCCTTGTTGTTCTTTAAAAGGGTTTGGGGAGAGTTGAGGCAGCTCCTTCTCCCCCAGGTTTTCTGGCCTGGGTTGGTCTTCCAGGCACCTCCTGGTATTTCTTCTCTGTATTTGAACCAGGCCTGGCTTCAGCAGAGGCTTAAGAAGGCTGGAGGGGAGGGTAACTCTCTTCTGTTCCTACGTCATGTTAGGCCTGGGACTGTCACTCTGAGATGGTCCACGCCCCTCTGTGAAGACAAGGGCCACTGACTCTTCTCCCAGCTCTGGCCACTGTTCCCCAGTTCGTGGGGCTGCCCCCACATTGGCATTCCACCAAGATGCTGGTCCACGGCTCCCTGCCGGTAGAAGGCGCTGGGTGGAGCAAAGGCTGGTCATTCCTGGGTGTGTCTCAGGAGGGGAGTGAGGCCGGATACTGGCCAAGCCGAGCACTGGCGAGAAACTGCCTCTCTGGAGACCCTGCAGCCGTCCCGCCCACCACAGAGCTTCGCGTGGGCTGTGGGGAGATGCACTGGTGGGCCCGCGTCAGGTGAGGGGACGCCAGCTTCACCTCAGCTCACCTGGGCCAGCCGGATGACTGCTTACTCGCCTGGAGAGTGTTCAAGGACAGCAAGAAAAATGAGGGACTTTCAGGGGCAGCTGTGTTTTCTGACTCAGTCATAATGCCCCTAAAAATCCTTATTGTTCTTGCAGTGTGCATCGGGCAGCGGCAGTGGCCACCAACCTACCCCTCGCCCACTCGGCCCCTCTGGGATGGGAGGGACTTCGTGGGGTCAGATTGGAATGTACCTCCCCCAAATAAGAGTGATGGGGACTTGCTGATTATTAAAACGGTTTTGTTTGCATACTTTAACGTCTCTTGGTGGAGGACTGGGAGGGGTGAGGGTGGGGAGGGCAGGGCATGGAGACATTGCTGCGCAGGACGGAGCCCAGGGGGTGCAGGGTCTCCCTGGTGTGCGTGCACTGAAGGTTCGGAAGAGCCCGGCTGCATGTGCAGCGCAGTGCCCGAGGACGGTCGTCTTTGGGGCCAGTTACGTTAAAGGCAAGAGTGTTGGACGGGATGCCCCCCCTTTCCTGAGAAGTTGGGGCAGGAGGGGAGAAGGCACCTGGGCAGGAACTTGCATTGTTTTTTTTAAAATAGAAGGAGCCTCAGAGTCTGCTCTCTGACACCCAGTGACTGGCCATTTGGAAAATAGTTGAAGTGAATTTGGGGTCTTTTTCCCTCTGCGGTGACCTTGGAGCTTGCTTTTTCTTGGCGGAATGTTCTCCATCCCTGTTGCACTTCATGGGCCTCCTTCGTTCTCAGCAGGTGCCCCCACCCCACCTCGTCCAGCCCACCCGCAGGTACCGTCACGCGCTGCATGATGTCTCAATCCATCATGGATCCCATGAACAACGGTGGCCCCATAAGATTATACCACCATATCTTTCCTGTGTTTAGATGTGTTTAGATACATAAATACTCACCGTGTGTTATGGCTGCCTGCAGTGTTCAGTACGGTAACGTGCCGGACAGGGGTGTAGCCTGGGAGCAACCGTCCGCACGGCCCGGCCTAGGTGTGCAGCAGGCTCTGCCGTCTGGGTCCTGTCAGTGCACTCTGTGATGTTCGCACCACGACGAAACCACCTAACTGCATTTCTCAGGACGCATCCCCATCGTTAAGCGACACGTGGCTGTATTTTGACTGAGCCAAGGCCTGATCTTGGTAGGGGGTAGATTTGGGGATTGTCAAGAAGCAGAAATATGTTTTTAAATGGAAGCCAACTTGTGACATGCCTCTCTTACCCAACACCACCCGTCTATGAGAATGTCACCAAATCCCGAAGCAGCAGAACGTTGCTCTCCGGCTGAGACTGGTCCGGGGCTGGCCATGGTGGGCAGACGGGGAGTTTAAAAAGCGCAGGCAGGACTCTGCCTGCTCCAGTGGGTCCACCCCGTGTCTCGTTGGCCTGACGGAAATTCATCCTGGAGATATTTCTAGGGTTCTCAGGTGCCAGCTCAAAAGCTCTCGTCACCCGAGAAGATGTCCGCGAGTGCTTGGCATTTGTGGGATCCTCCGGTCACGATCCTCCTTCCTGGCCAGCACTGCACTTTCTCCGCTGGGCTCTGGCCCGGATGCCATGGCTGGGCCTGCACACCTGCTCTTCCAGAGACAGTCTCTAAGGGGCTCAGCCTTTTGCTGCACAGGGCAAGGGACAGCTCCAAGGTAAAGTTTAAAGGATATTTATCTTTTCCTGGGAAAGATGGATGGGGCTCTCGCGAAATGAGATTCTCACAACCTCCAATGGACAAGATCCCCGCTGGGCTTCGCTAGCATTTGCTAACATCAAATCAACCATCCCCTCCTCCGAAGCCCCTTCTTCCTGCCCTTCCGTCCCCCTAAACCTTGTTCATGCATGTGTTCTTCATTCATTACCCCAAAACATTGGCAAAAGACCATGTATCAACTTATTTTAAAAAGGTACTATATCAGAAATAAAACTGATTGTTTTTTTTCCCAATTATAAAATAATTGCCTTCTATACAGAGGCTTATAAATGCCCATACCTAGTGATAATGTCTGCTGATGAAATATGTCCTTCCAGCTTTTTCCCCTGTGCCTATACACCCCCACCCACTTGGCAAGAATGGGACTCCTAAAAGGGGCAGGCTCATAACCCACTGGAGCAATGGCCCTGTGCCCTCGGGAGGCTAAAAGCCTTTATTTTCTTTTTAACAAGTGGGATGTACTGTGGGCTGTCGCTGGCCTCCAGCCGGGAAGCTCAGAGATCTTGTTGGAGGGCATTAGAGCAGCACTGGGTCTCTCTCCAAACCGGGATTGATGAAATTGTCAGTGAGGAGGCTGGACATGAGGGCTCTCTGCAGTCTGATTTCTGAGTGGGCTGCTGCATTGCTTCCTGACCCAGCTGCATATAAGAATCACTTGAGTGTTGAAAACATGCCAGTGCTGGCAGGGTACGGTGGGTGGCTCACACCTGTAATTCCTGCACTTTGGGAGGCCGAGGCAGGAGGATCGCATGAGGCCAGGAGTTCAAGACCAGCCTGGGCAACATAGTGAGACTATGTCTCTTAAAAAAAAAAAAAAAAAAAAGAAAGAAAAGAAAAGGAAAATTAGCCAGGCATGCTGGCACGTGCCTGTAGTCCCAGCTACTCAGGAGGCTGCAGTGAGCTATGATGATGCCACTGCACTCCAGCCTGGGCAACAGCAAGACCCTGTCTCGAGAAAGAAAAGAAAAGAAAAAGCCAATGCCTGGGCCCCACCCAAGGCCAATTGGATGCGAGTTGCTAGGGGTTGTGGGAGCCACCCAGGGGTTAGTATCTTTGTTTTTGTTTGTTGTCTTGTGTTCCTTATGTTCCTCAGGTGGCGGTGGTAAGCGGCCAGGGAGAACTGCTGGGCTACCCGCCCACAAGCAGAGATGGAGATTTCCTCCGGCCCTGCCTGCAGAACCCGATAGAGGGGTGTGACCATTTGCAGTTGGCAGACTTTCACTTCCATTATTTCCTCTGCCACTCAGTCATCTTTTGATCCTCGTTTCGCAGACAGAAAACTTAGGCTAAGGAGATCGGGGGACTTATCTGAGGACTCAGGATGTGGCAGAGTTCGGATTTAAATCTGCGTCTTCTGACCCCCACAATTAGTGCTGTTTCAGTAATACTAGTCGTTAGTATTTATAACGAGCATATGGAACATAAGCATATTTTAGTGCTTAATAATAACTGAGCACTTGATCGTCACAGTGTGCCGAGGGCTGGGGGCTGCCGTCTCTCGGAGGTGTCTGCGCACGGCAGGGGGTGATCTTTCCTTGGTTCCTGATGCCCTGTGCACCCGGCCAGCCTGGATCCACAGCCGCCCTCGGCCTGCCCTTGCCACCACCAATCCCAGGTCTGGGCATGGCAGGGTTTAGCCCCATGTCACAGATGAGGAACAGGCTCTGAACACTCATGAGCCTTGGCCGAGACCACCCAGCTGGTTCTCTGCTTCTCACTTGGACGTCTAGGAAGGAGCACAGCCCTGCATGGGGCTTCCTTGTCTGGGCGCTCAGGGTCAGGAGCCCTGCTGGGGGTGTCCAGGTCTCTAGCCACTGTCCCTGCCCCTCCCTCATTGCAGAGCCCGACTCCAGAGGCCATGCCTGTGGGCTGGCCGGGCAGGCTGCCAGTGCAGGGAGCTAACGATGGGCTCATTGTTGGCTCCAGGAAGTGGTCAGCTGTTCCCTAGCGGGTCTGCAGGGCCAGAGGGCCAGCCTGCCTCGGACATGGCGGGTGGAGATGGGAGCTGGGAGCCGAGAGCACCACTTTCCCGGAGCCCCGTGGCTCTTGGCCAGCCCTCAGGCTTCCTTTGGAAGGGAGGGCCCCGTGCTCTTGGCCACTCCTCCCCTTGCTTGGCATCGGCCCTCTCGCTCCTCAGTCTGGCCCTTGCCCATCCCCCCCCCCACCCCAGCCCTCTGCAGTAGAGTGCACAGTCTTGGCAATGACATCCAGTAAACCTGCTTCCCAGAAAGCAGGATGGCCGTGCAGGCAGACTCAGCCAGCACCTCAGTGCGGGACGGGGCAGTGGGCATCAGCCCCGCTCTTCTTGCCTGTGTGCCCTGGGGAGCTGGCTTGGGAAATAGCCCGATTATTTCTGACCCAGGTAGCCAGTGTCGAGCCACAGCTGCTAGACCAGGCTGAGGCAAGAGCTTTGAGCTCTAGGAGTTGGGGTAGGACAAGACTTTGCCCAGGACTCTGAGGCCGAGGACCTTGGGTAAAGCCCCCTCTTTTCTGAGCCCGTTGCCTCATTTGTTTGATGGGCATACTAGTTCCCTGTACTTTCTGGGCTTCTTCTGAATGTAGACACGAAGTTGCTGCTGCCTTCCCTTCCTTTCTAGGAGTGCACTCGGGCAGAGAGCTCTGAGGTGCCCGGCCTGGAGAGGGCTCAGTGAACGGTGGTCGCAATGCACGGCTCAGGAAGTGACGTTTGGTCTGAACTTGCAGATGGAGCCCGCCTTCCTTGATCCTCCATGGACCACCTTTCCCGACAGCCTCCTCTCTGGCCCTCCTGCCCCGGCCGAACCGCACTGGGACGGTGATTCTGGGTTGGAAAGCTGGAGTCGTCTTCTTGGCTCTGGATCCCTTTCTGGTCTGCACCACTGAAGCCCAGCACCCTTGCAGGCTTCTTCCCTGCTGGGGGGTTTGTCCTACAAGTCCAGATGCTGTCAGCTCCGAGGCGTTCCCGCTGGGCCCGGGCCAGAGTGGCTGCTGCAGAATTCCTCCCTCCCCTGCCAGCTTCCTCAGAGTGCTTCCTCGCCCAGCACAGGCAGGAAGGGCTTTCTGTTCAGCCTGACTGGTGGGGAAGCAATTAGTGCTCGCTTTCTGTTTTGACTCTTGTGTCTAGCAGAGTCTGTGACATCACAGAAAAGCAGCCTTGGGCTTGAGTGAGTTTGGGATCTGTCCCTGACAGCCTGGCCATTGCGGAGTTGTCTGAGAGTAGGGGTGGGTGCTCACACTGCCCCCTGGGTATGAGGTGGCCATTTGCTGTCTTTCCGTGGCCCTTCAGGGGACCACCTCTCCCCTACTGGTTCGGGTGGGACCAGCCCCACCACTGGCTTTAGACACAGGCATGCGATCCAGGCCTGGACATAGGGTCCTGAAACTCTGCTGTGGGCCTTCTGCAGCAGCTGTGTGGAAAGGCTTTCTCTTTAGGTGGGAGTTGCTAGGTTGGCAGGATGGAAGCTTGGAACTGCTGGTGACTATCTTGTCCTCCACTTGAGGACAGAGTCAACAAAGAAGAAGGAGAACCAAGAGTTGGAAAGTATGCTGCCCAGATATCCATGAGCCCCTGGATCCAGCCATGCCTGAAGTCAACCTACCACTGGACTAAACTGATTATATGAGCCAGTGCGTTTCTTTTTCTAAAACCAACCTGAGATGGGTTTATGTCACAGAACAGGGCCTAATAGAGGTAATATTTTCCTCTGGTCTCTTTTTATTTTTTTTTTTTTGAGACAGAGTCTCGCTTTGTTGCCCAGGCTAGAGTGAGTGCCGTGGCGTCAGCCTAGCTCACAGCAACCTCAAACTCCCCAGCTTAAGCCTCAGCCTGCTGCCTCAGCCTCCCGAGTAGCTGGGACTACAGGTATGTGCCACCATGCCCGGCTAATTTTTTCTATATATATTTTAGTTGGCCAGATAATTTCTTTCTATTTTTAGTAGAGACAGGGTCTCGCTCTTGCTGAGGCTGGTCTCGAACTCCTGACCTCGAGCGATCCACCCGCCTCGGCCTCCCAGAGTGCTAGGATTACAGGCGTGAGCCACCGCGCCCGGCCTGGTCTCATTTTTTTTTTTTTAATCAGCTTTATTGAGGTATACTTTACATGTAATGAAATCCACCCATTTTAAGTGTATAATTCACAAGTTTTGTCAAATGTGTACACCCTTGTAACCACCACCACAATCAAGATCTAGAGCATTTCTTATCTCCTGGGGGATATGATCAATCCCTCAGACCTGAGACAACCACTGCTCTGCCTTTGTTCTAGAGTCTCATTTTGCCTTTTCTAGAATTTCATATAAAGATTGTCACAGAGTATGTATTCTTTTGTGTCTGGTTTCTTTTACTCAGCATGTTTCCGAGATGCATCCATGTTAAGCAACAATAGCTCATTGCTGTTTATCGCTGGGTAGCATTCTGTGGTGTGGACGTGCCACAGTTTATCCACTGAGCAGATGATATTTGAGCAGTTTCCAGATGTTGGCTATTATGAATGAGGCTGGTGTTTTTTTTTTGTTTTTTTTTTTTTGAGACAGAGTCTCACTCTGTTCTTCAGGCTAGAGTGCCGTGGCATCAGCCTAGCTCACAGCAACCTCAAACTCCTGGGTTCAAGCAATTCTCCTGCCTCAGCCTCCTGAGTAGCTGGGACTACAGGCATGCACCACCATGCCCGGCTAATTTTTTCTATATATTTTTAGCTGTCCAGCTAATTTCTTTCTATTTTTTAGTAGAGACGGGGTCTTGCTCTTGCTCAGGCTGGTCTTGAACTTCCTGACTTTGAGTGATCCTCCCGCCTCAACCTCCCAGAGTGCTAGGATTACAGGCGTGAGCCACTGTGCCCGGCCACAGCTGGGTTTTTTTGAACACTCAACGTATGTTTCTTTCACATTCTTTGTGTGGGTATATGTTTCAATGTTTTTATACTTAAGACATCAGTCTCGCTTTACAGTTAAGGAAACTAAGGTTTAGAGAGGTAGGCTAACTTACCCAAAGTCACACGGCTGGTGACTGTAGGGCTGGCACAGGGGACACAGCCGGGGCAGTGATGGCAGCCGGAGTGATGGAACATGGGGTTTGCGAGTTCCTTAATAAAGGAGGCCTGGGGCGGGACTGCCTGGGGAAGGAGCTCGTGGAATCCTGGTGCCCAAGAACATCATCGCAGGGAAGGATTGTCTAGGTGAGCAGCAGTCTTGCTCCTCACCTGTCCCCCTTGGACTCCGGGGTTTGAAAGATTATATCTGCCAAGCAGACTGCATACATGAAGCCAGAATCTGCTTCCTCACATGGACTCTTCCAGACATACCCAGAGCCACCTGTCTGAGCTGACTGTTCCGTCACTACCAGCGACCTTGGAGTTGAAATCATCCTAGCTGGAAACAAAGAGACCTGGTATTTTTGTGTGTGTGTGTGTTTTTTTTTTTCCTTTGGCTCAGTACCAACAAATTGTGGACTCCTCCCAGAAGTCTGGAGGATGTCAAGTCGGTAACCCCGGTTTAGTCCAACCTCCCATTCACACATGCTTTAGCCAGGGAAACCGAGGCACAGAGATGTTAAGACACAGCTGGAATTCGGGTCTGTGCCTCCCCACATCCTCTCGGCTCCTGCCTGCCAGACTCTTGGCTTCCTGCTCTGCCTTAGCCACGGCTGTGGCCGGAGGATGCCATGGGATCCCCAGAGCTCCACAACTGAAGCCGACCGGCTGCTCTTCCAGGGTCTGACCCACCCCGGGCCACGTCCCAGGGTGTGGGACCTGGCTCCCAAATGGCTGCCACGGGGACTGGAGAAGGCGATGCAGAAGTCGGGGTGGGGGGAGTTATTCTGTGGGATGAACTTGGAGCAATAGGAAATGAGAGGATAAGTTCCTCCTTCCTCCCCGCCTGGGAGCGTGGCAGAGTGGTCATGCATCATGTTGCCTGGCTTCCCATCCTTCCCTGCCTCCCTTTTCCCTCGCTCCCGCCGCCCTGGGATTCAGCCTCAGCCGAAACCCTCCGCACCCATCCCTTGCCAAAGGCGCTGTTTCCTGGAGGACCAGGCAGCCTGGCCCCAGGGCTGCACTGCCGCGTCAGCTGAGCCAGAGGGGAGATGGTGGGAATGTGAGTGGGTGAATGAGTGAAGGACTGATTTACACGTCGTGGCTGCGGAGATGGTGCCAGGCTCATCAGAGACAATTGCCCTTTATCTCTTCCCCTCCGTTCACTAGGTCTGATCAGCCAAATCCTCTCTGACCTGCTGTGTTTCAGAGGCTGTGGCCTCTCCACTAACTCCTTTGTGTGATACAAAAGAATCCACACTCCCTGTTCCTCCACTTACTGGGTATGTGACACTGGCAAGGGACTCTGCCTCTTTGCGCTGGTCTCCCCATCTGTACGATGGGGAGAAGAACGATCTCCCTGTGTAGGGCTGCTGGGGGAGGGGGGGTTAACTTAGTTTATGCCTAGCGCATGGGTGTGGGGGGCATCGTCGGGGTTGCCTATCCACCATCCCTTCCAATGACAGCCCCGCTCTCCTTTGGAAACCACCCTTCTCCCCTTCCCAGTCCCAGTCCCTGCTGAGTGAACGGTGCTGTCCCTGCCACCCCATTCCCAGGCTGTCTGTCGCCACATCCCGTGCTCTGACCTCGAGCATTGGCTCAGGCCTGGGCGTGGGCCCTATGTCGGGCCAGTCACTGAAACAGCGCCCCAAAGTGTTGCTGGAACAATCAGGAACGAGGATTTATTCTTTGCTGAGATCGTTAGCTTGAAGCTACCGAAGGGCATTTTTTACTATTTGGCCGTTTGAGAATGAAGTCAGTAGAATGAAGTCAGAAGAAAGTGGAGCCAAGAGGTGGCACAGAACACAGAGTCCTGATGGTATCTTTGTAGCTCCCGCATTCAGCCGGGCCAGAAGCTAGTTAACCCGTGGTGTTTTTTTACGCGTTAATACTTTAGCCACAATTTTCCTTTTTATTTGCTTAAGCCAGTTCGAGTTGAGTTTCTGTTACTTAAAACTGAAATGGTCCTAATACAGTAGGTTCTCTGTAAGTGATCACTGCTGTTATTGCTGTGAACACTAGTGTAACACACCACCAGGAAGATGAAGCCAGGGGGCGCCCTGCTCCTCACCCGCCATGCCCTGCACGGCGGGCCCCCCAGGCTGGGCGGATTTGTCTCTTTGCTCCTGGTGTGTCCCGGGTGCCTGGCAGATGGTAGGTGGCTAATACACATCTGCCGAGTGAACAGATGAAGTAGGCCCATTGTCCATCATCTCATCCGATGTGCCCTCGCAGTCCTCGTGCCAGGGGACACCGTTTGCCCTCCCTGCTTGCCCTTGGCTGACCTCTGACCCACCGGAGTGGCTGCCCGGAGTCTGTCCTGGCAAACTGATCTCTTGTTTTCACAATTTCCCATTTTCCTAGAAAGTGTCCTTTTCTAGGGCCTCATTCATTCTTTTAAATTTTCAGTTTTTAAAAATCTTTATGAATAAGTGTCCATTATGCTAGGTCCCAGGGAGAGATGCGAAAGTGAACAACGCTTTGCCTGCCTTCATGGAGCTTCTGTTCTAGTGGGGGATGTAGGTTGACAGTTTTGGTACAATCAGGTTATTTTAGGCATTTGGATAATTTTGTGGTATCCTTCTATAGGCCAGAAAATGAAGCAGCTCTAAGGAGAATATCTTGGCCTTAAGCCAAGTTGAAATTAGTACAGCTTACCTATCATTGGAGGAAAAGTTGGCAATGTGGGCGGGTGGCCCTGGGACTCTGGGAGGGAGGTTCCTGCCATGTGCCACGCTCTGTCCTCAGCTTCCCGAACCAATCTAATTGCTGACTTGGAATCGCTGTCCTATCTTCCTGATGGAGAAATGGGCTCAGAGAGATGAAATAACTTCCCTAAGCAGAAATGGAATCTGAACCCATCATTGTGCTGTAACGGGGAGCCCCTGGAGAGTCCTGGGAATTGATAAGACTTCACTTCCCAGCTGGCAGTGGATCATTGTCCTCTGGCTCCCATAGAACCTTGTGTGGATATTATTGTAGCTCTTTGCATTTCTCCTTTGGGTAACAGTGACTCGTTTCCTTGTCTACATCTCCCATCCCAACTCCCAATAAGAACTCCCTGTTGCAGCCATTTCCACCTTACACCTTGTACCAGGGACTGGCCCATGTCCCGGTGCCATGAGCATCTTTGGTTTTGTCCCAGCATCTGTTCTCCCTTTCCAATACTAGTTCCCCCTTCCGTGGAGAACTGTTCTTTTATCACCCTGTCTGGTCCTGGAGCACTTTAACCTTCCTGGCAACCAGGTGATCACATGACCCAGATGAAACTAATCACGCCCTGGATTGGTCCAAGGACTGGATATGTGATCCAATCAGAGTCCTCCCCTGGAATATTCTGAATTTTCCCCTTAGATCATGAGCTGTAAGTATCTGACTCCAGAGGTACCAGTGGCTGGCGGTGGAGCCTGAGAGAATGAGGCCCTGAAGCAGTCAGCTGAGATCAGCCCCTCTGCCTTTCTGTGTTTGGCTTTTATGAGACAATAGATTCCACCCCCTTTTTACCTTTTAATTATTATCAAAATAATACAGGAACATGGTAATAAATCAAATATAGGTTGACTATCCCTTATCCGAAATGCTTGGGACAAGAAGTATTTTGGAGTTTGGATTTTTTTGGATTTTGGAATGTTTGCATCATACTTACTAGTTAGTTGAGCATCCCAAATCCAGAAATCCAAAATGCTTCGATGAGCATTTCCTTTAGGCATCAGGTCAGTGCTCAAAAAGTTTCAAATTTTGGAGCATTTCAGATTTCAGATTTTTAGATTCAAGATGCTCACCCTGAAGTACAGAAGAGCTTTTAAAGGAAACCCCCGGACTCTTCCCTCTTCACCCCAGCTTCACTTCAGAGGCAAACTGTTTTACATATTTCCTTTAGCTTTTTTTTATTGTTACCTCCATAATTCTAGATAATATGTTTATATATCTATTTCTTGATTTATAACTTTGGACCAATATCCATTAACTTTTCTGTAAGGGACATGAGAATTTAGCTTTCTTGCCCTCCTAACTTCCTGCTTCTCAATTTTGAAATTTATAGTCCATCTATAACATATCTACTGACTACCTATATTTAAATGTCTATTTCTTTTGTTGAACTTTAGGCAGATTTTTGGCCTCATTTTTAGGATAAGTATACGTAAGGATGTGACTATCATTTCTATTCACAGCCCACCTTTGTCAGCGGTGATTTTTTTTACATTGTCCATGCATTGACATTCAGTTCTTTTCTATGCCACAATCAAGTTTTTACAGTTTTGCCCATAGGGTGACTCAGAAGATTAAAAGCCAAGAAACAGCATTTATGAGATTATGATTGTTAAATAGTGTTTACTTTAAACTCTCCCTTTTAACCTAAGCTAGTTTGATTTGGACATGTGTTGGTTACAGCCAGTGTGTCCTGACTTACACACTCAAGTTTTGTTGAACCAGATGAGATGTGTCCGCGTGCCTTCAAAGCAAGCTGGGACAGAGCTCACCCAGGCCGGCTTTGTGGGCCTGCGACCTGCACCCAAAACGGCCCTGCACTTGGTTTAGCGCTGTGCTGGCTGTCACCATCTTGAAATTCTTAATAATTTTGAACAAAATGGCCCACAAATTATGTAGCCTGTTGTGAGCATACCATCTTGCTGAGTTTCCTGAGAAACATTCTCTCTCCTCGGGCAGCTGCTGGGCACTTGGAAGGACACTGCTGGGCAGTGTCCTTGGGCAGGTCCTGAAACAGCCATGGAAAATCAGAGTGAGAGGCCGCGGACCTGAGAGTCGGCTTGGTCAATGGACCTCACATTGCGAAGTCAGAGGGGGCTTCTCCAAGTTCCTTCTTACGAAGAGGCAACTAACTTTGGTGAACCTTGGGGTGTGTCAGGGAGCTGGGATTATCCCTGCTCCCAATTTGCTGTGTGTCCTCTAGTGAAGGAATTGCCCTCTCTGACCCATGTACCCCAGTGGTCCACTGAGAGAGCTGATAAACTTTAAAGGTCCCTTTCAAACAGAATCACTATGTAACCAAATCATGTAAGTGGGGGAAGTCTCTCTTACAGATGGATTCCGGCTAATAAATGGAGAAGGAATGAAATATGATATGATTCTGCAGTCCTTAATGAATTAATTGCTTGAAGCATCAATGGCTGCTAACATCACAAAAAAAGAAAGAATTGGACATCATGTGCCTCCAGATGGAAGAACTCAACGTCAGCTAATGACAGTCTTGCAAAAATTAAAAAAAAAAAAATCAAACTTCAGACTGATCAGACCTCTACTTCTCACTACCACTTCACGGGAAAAACAGAGCCCAGAGGAACACTTTGAACTATACCGCAGGGCAGCCATCAGCAAAATCCAGGTGGAGTGAAATGCCACAAAACCAACAACTATTTTCTTCCAATAAGTAAATTGCAAGCAAAACCAAAAAAACCCCTCTAGACCACTCAAAACTGACCAGTCCCAATGTGGTTATCATTATCATAAGATAATGATAAGATTATAATCTTATTTGGATCTAAATTTAAGCAAATAAACTGTCAAAAAGTGATTATGTGACTATTGGAAATTTGAACATTGGCTCTTTGATAATATTGGGAGGGATTATTGTTAATTTTTTTGTGTGATAATGGTGTTGTGATTATCACTCTTTGTCTTTAGAAGGAAGAGTCCTTTTAGAGATGCATGCTGAAATATTTATGGATGAAATGATGTCATGCCTGGAATTTGTTTCAAAATAACACAGGAGGAGGGATGTGGATGGGGGAGGCGGGTCTGGGGGAGGCAGGATGGGCCAAGGGTTGATGATGATCACGGCTGAGTGAGGAAGTATCAGGGTTCGTTGTACTATTGTGTCTGTTTTTGCGTAAATTTATCTATTTATTTTATTTTATTTTATTTATTTATTTATTTATTTTTTTGAGACAGAGTCTCACTCTGGTGCCCGGGCTAGAGTGCCGTGGCATCAGCCTAGCTCACAGCAATCTCAAACTCCTGGGCTCAAGCAATCCTACTGCCTCAGCCTCCTGAGGGGCTGGGACTACAGGCATGTGCCACCATGCCCGGCTAATTTTTCTATATTTATTTTAGCTGTCCATATAATTTCTATTTTTAGTAGAGATGGGGTCTCGCTCTTGCTCAGGCTGGTCTGGAACTCCTGAGCTCTAACGATCCTCCCACCTTGGCCTCCCAGAGTGCTAGGATTACAGGCGTGAGCCACTGCGCCTGGCCTGTTTTTGCGTAAATTTTCAGGTTCAAAGTCCTTCCTAGTGCATGGTAGGGGGCTGAGGGTGGGAGATCTGGGGAAGGATAGCCTTCTTGGAGCAGGGGTGGGGCACAGATTTGGAGGACACCAGGCCTTGCCTCTCCCTCCCCACCTGCCATGGCTGGGCTGGGCCCTGGAGTGTCATGGTCACCAGTATCCAGGCTGGGATCAAAAGGGTGGCTTTCTCTGTGTTTGGATGAGCTCATGGAGCCGGACACTGTAATTGTAGAACTCTGGCCCCAGCCCACAAGCCGAGCTCTCCCTCCCCGGGCACACCGGTCCACATTCCAGGCACATCCTTGGCTACGTCAGGCCATCTGGCCGCCAGCACGGGTGGGGAAGGTGCAGCAGCTGGCGGGAGCTACGGGGCATTCCCAGACACATTTCCCATGACATCCTTGGCGTTGGCGGTGTGGCCAGGGCCTGGAGGGTCAGAGGGCCACTGTCGGGCCCACTACCTGGGAGTGCTCCCACAGGAGGGGCAGGTACCAACCACCTGGTGCTCACCTTGCTGTGTGACCTTGGCAAGACATTTCCCCTTCCTGGGCCTTGGGTTCCTCATCCAACAGGAGGCAGCTCAGTATTTCTTAATGGGGTGCTACTGACCTTTGGGGGGGACAGTTTTCTGAGTTTGCATTCCTGGCCTGCCCATTAAATGCCAGCAGCAGTCCCTGTCACTGTGGCAACCAAAAAATACCCTACACGTTCTCAACCACCCCTGGCTTGCCAACCAATAGTGGTCTTTAAGGGCCTTGCCAAGCCCATAGTTCCATACATTTGTGTTTCTTGAGAATTCAGGACAAATTCAGGATAGAAACTGTTAATGCTGCACACAGTCTTGCAAGGAGATGAAATCTGAACGGGTGTTGAAGTGTAGTTAGGAGTTTGCAAGGCGAGCAGGGGGTGGAGACCGGGGGAGGGGAGTGAAACCCATTCCAGGTGGAGGGATCAGCTTGCACGTGGGCACGGAGACGTGAAAGAACATGGCGTGCTCGGAGAAGTGCAGCAATTCCCTGCGGCCCCAGGGTTCCGTCTGGGCTGAAAAACCAGGCACCAAAGGTGGGGCTTCAACTATGGGCGACAGAGAACCAGCGAGGCTTTTCAAATGGGGTGGAAACTCACGTCCCCTCCTTCTGGGCAGGGGCAGGTTTTTCCTCCCCAGTCCCTCTGGACCGGGAAACCACCGACGCCTGTGTGTGAATCAGGAGAGTGTCTCACTCCTCACGGGTCGGAACTGCAAAAAATGCAGCGGCGCCTCTGGGATTTCTTGCCCTGGTGGTGCCAGGGTCGGGGAGAGATTTGGAGGTGACAGCGAGCTCAAATGTCCTACACTATGTAGGAACACCGTGTTCGTGCCTCTGTGTGTGTGTGTGTGTGTGTGTGTGCGCGTGTGTGTGTGTGTGTGTGTGTGTGGCCCCGTGCACACAGGCTGCTCATTCATTCGTTGGCTGACGCAGAATGTTCCGGATGCACATGGACCTGGCCCTCCCTCGTGGAGCCTGCAGTCCGGTGGATCTAGTGGAGGAGAAAGAAACAAACAAGAAAACAAAACCAAACACATCCCACATGTTAGAGTGAGACAGCGGGGTGGAGGGTGGAGAACGATGAAAGGTGGGAGAAGAGAGCCACAGGACAGGGTGGCTGGGCAGATCGCGTCCCCGCCCCGGCCCCCGAGCAGGCAGTGCCCGAGCTGAGAACGTCCAGTGGGCATTTGCTGGCATGGGCCACCTAACTGCTCCCCTTCCTAACGGGCCTTTGGTTTCTTTTGGGGGCAGATTTTCTCTTCTCTGCTGGACAGAGTCTACTAGGCTCCCTCTGCCCTACCCTGCCACACGGTGGACATTCCTCCCACTCTTGGGCAGAAGGACAAGGACAGTCGGAGTCCTGCGGGTGCCTCCTGCCACACGTTCCTGCCCCAGATCCGTGCCTGCCCTTCCTGCCACTTGGCCCGCCGGAGCTGTCTCAGCTCCTGCCCATGCCCAGGCCTGTTTTTCCAGCCTTCCCACCGATTTCTGAGCTCCTGTGGGTGTGTCTATCTCTGTGTGGGTTTGGCGTTGGCTTTTAAATGAGCAAAGCCAGAACAAGGGTGCTGTGAGGACAGATGAGGCTGGCGGGGAATGCCCTCCTTCCATTGCACTCGCGGAAGGGAGCATGGAGGCCGCATCTACGCGGTGCACACACGCACACGGCCGCTCAGCACGCTCACTTGCCAGCCAGAGTGCGGAGCCCTGGCAGGCCTCACGGGGAGGAAATGCCAGCTGCGTTTCTTAAGCCTCAGTCAGCCTCCCCAGGGACCCTCCGGCCGCCCTGACGCTTCCTCTGAGGCCGGGCAGCGGCGCGGGCCTCCGGCAGGGGCCTGTGACTCAGGGCTCAGTCAGGCAGAGGCAGGATGTCAGCGCCATTCACTGGGCCACGAGGAATCTCACTCTTCTATTTATAGGCAGCGCAACTGCTGGCCCAGCCTGGCCAGAGGAAGTGGCTGCCGCTGCCAGCGAGTCAGGAACCGGGGTGAGGGAGGCACGATGCTGTCCCCCTGCCTGCCGGGGAGGATGTCAGGCTGGGACCAGCTCTCCCACTCCGGAGTGGTCAGGGCTGGCACAGGCTGGGACAGTGAGCTTAGGTGGCCACATGACCCATTAACCAGGCAACAGGGGTGGTGGACACGGGGTGGCTTGGCCTGTCTGGAGCCTAGAGGGTGAGCTGGACGGGGATCTCCCTGGCCCTACTGGGGGAAGAGGGTGAGGGAAAGGCAGGGCCCAGAGGCCTGGCATCCTGAATTTCCACCCCAGACAACTCACCCTACCCTTCCTGCATTGGGGTCCCAACTTGCTTCATCTGTCAAAGACCCCTGCTCCCACCTACCATCTTGCCCCATGGCCAGGATGGCTACTTGTTCTCAGGAAGCTAACATTTGACACCTATTATACTAAAGGTCGAGCCCTGTCCATAAATTCCCTCATTCAGTCTCGTAGCAGCTTTGTAACATAAGCCCATTTAACAGAAGTCAAAACTGACATTCGGACCTTAGTACTTGCCTGGCTTTGAGTGTGCATACAGATGTGCCCTGTACGTACAAGTGTGTAAAATGTGAGCTACCCACCTGTGAGAGGGGAGTTGTGAGGGGTCAATGGGATGGCCTTGGCCATTGTGAATGCAGCCATCTCTGTGTGGGAGCCTCCATCCACACGGTTGACCTTTGTCCTTGGCTAAGCATATCTCTCTGATTGCATTGAAGGATTCTTGTGTTTTGTGCTTGTATTTGTCTCCTGCACCGGACAAGGTGTCCCTCAAGGAAGGGGAGGAAGTCTTGCTCCTCCTATAGCTCCAGCCCCCCCACTTGGAGCTGCTTAGTAGAGCCCCTCTCACCCCATGAGCCCTCAGGGGCTCCTCCATCCTCAAACTGGGTCTCGTCTGGCAGCAGCCTCTCGGGGCGCTCTGCTGCACTGGGTCCACACGCAGGGCAGGGTCTCAAAAAACAAGGAGCGTTGCTGCTTCCGGAGAGGCTGCCAGACTGGGAGCAGCCTGGGAGCTCCAGGCCTTCAGTCCTCATGCCCTTCGGGTGGGAACCAATTTCCTGAACAGGAAACCCTTCCAGTTGAGCTCACGGGGGCCAGTCCAGACGAAACCAGCCGAGGGCCACAGTGGATATTGCAAATCCGCCCTCACCACTGGGAGAATGCGGGAGGAACCTGTGCTCCTCCCTTTGTGTGCCATGGGGCAGCCTCCCCAATCCTGAGTTCCTTCCTGAGGCCAGATGTGACCATTCTCCAGGGCTGTTGTGACTGCCCGCAGGGCCACCGCACACGCTGCTGACCCAGGGCAGGCTGCCTCGCCCATCCCCACTGACCCCGAGGAAGCCTGGAGCAGCTGTTAGCAGCAGGGCTTTGCGGAAGGGCTCAGGCAATTGTCCCAAAGCTGGGCAGAATGGGAGAGAAGGAAGGAGGGGGCAGAGGGACCCAGAGTTGGCACAAGATGGAATCTGACTGCCTTGAGCCCCAGGGGGGCCACTCCTGGCCTCTCCTGCAGTCCTTGGTTTGTCCCCTTTATTTTATTTATTTATTTATTTTTTGAGACAGAGTCTCGCTCTGTTGCCTGGGCTAGAGTGCCGTGGCGTCAGCCTAGCTCACAGCAACCTCAAACTCCTGGGCTCAAGCAATCCTTCTGCCTCAGCCTCCTGAGTAGCTGGGACTACAGGCATGCGCCACCATGCCCAGCTAATTTTTTGTATATATATTTTTAGCTGTCCAAATCATTTCTTTCTATTTTTTAGTAGAGACGGGGTTTCGCTCTTGCTCAGGCTGGTCTCAAACTCCTGACCTCGAGCGATCCTCTCACCTCGGCCTCCCAGAGTGCTAGGATTACAGGTGTGAGCCACCGCGCCCGGCCAGGTTGTCCCCTTTAAAGCCCCCTCCTCTGAGACTCCTCCCCTGCCTCCCCACCCACTGTTCCCATCCTTCTTTTCTCTCCTTAAGGTGATCAGCAAACCTCAGGGCCCTTTCTGAGTCTTGCAGAGTTTGCAAGTCTGAGAATCTCTGAATGTCGACGGCTCTTCTCTTTGGAGCAGGACATATTGGGAGCACAGAGTGGGGAGCGTGGTGGGGAGAGGCTGGTTCTGAAAGGCTCCCCGAGGAAGGGGGCTGAGTGGGAGTCAGTAGAAGAAAAAAGGGGTCCCTGGGGTGAAGATCTTAGGGACGGGAGGTAAAGCTTGGAGAATATGTGAGAAGCTCCAGCCAGGAGGGGTTGAAGCGTGGAGTCCTGGGGTGTGGCGGGGTGGTCTGGCTGAGACGGGGGCAGGCTGAGCTTTCTCCCTTTCTCCCGAGAGCAACTCTGGAGCCCACCAAGGGTCGCAGGCAGGATGCGCCCTCTGGCTGCTGGGAGCGAAGGTGCGGCGGGAGGGCCGGCTGATGCCGTGGCGGTCTTCCTGGCGACAGATGACAGTGGTGGGGGCAGTGGAGGAACCAGGAGGCCAGGAGTGAACTCTGATGTGGCTTTTACTGACCCCAGTGCCCTCCCCAAGCCCACCGTGCAGTGCAGCTGAGGGTGGCCGGAGTGAGGAGAGGGAGAGCCCCTGATGAGGCCAGAGCCCGGCCCAGAGAGACCCCGTCAGCTGCGCCACAAATGACATCATGTTCGTGTACTTAACACAAGGTAAACAGGAGTGGAAAAACCCAAGTCCTCATTATCTGACTTGGTAGCCAGCTGCTGGCTCCCTAACAACCGGTTTCCTGGGATTCTGCAGTCCCCAGGCAGACGGAGCCAGGACCAGGGGCTTCCCGCCCGGGCGCCTGTGCCGTGGCCCGCTGGCCCTTCTCCCCGGGGGGCTGTGCCGCATCCCCCGTGGGTTCATGGGCTCGGCCTGCCGAGGGCAGAGAGCAAAAGCAAGTGTGGCCAGGGGATGCGGTTCCGGTGACCGGGTGGGTTGAGACCTCAGGAGTGCAGGAGGGAAAGGAGGGTCCCAGCAGGGAGGCTGTCGTAAACATTCGAGCTCGAGCGGGGACACAGCCTTGGAGATCATCCTGCCCAACCCTTGATTCTACAGATGGGTAAACTGAGGCCCAGAGACGTCAAATGACTTACCTAGAATTATACTGGGAGAGAACCCGGGGCAGGACGAATGCCCAGGTGTTCCCGTATCAGTGGTTTTTTCCTGGCAAATGCACTGAGAAACTGGCTGACTCAAGAATAGAAAGGAAAAAAAAAATGAAGCACTTGGTTCAGCCTCTCCCCTTCCACTCACCACACAGGCATGCACACATGTGGGCTCTCCAGAAGGTCAAAGATCTGGAGAGAAATTCTTCTGAATGGGTCCCAAATGCTTTCCTTTCACTCCCAGAACTCACCCCCAGTCTAGATTGAGGCCAGAGGAAGCGCTTCCTTCTGGTGGAAATAGCCGAAGGGTGACCAACAGCGGCCTGGCAGCCTCGGAGGACCCGGCTGTTTACCATTCCTCTGCGTGGCAGCCTGGGCACAGCTGGCCCCGGTCCACCCTCCCTGCGGCCCTCCACACTCCCCTGGTGGAGGTCTGAGCAAGGCCAGAACCTTCCACAGAGCCCAGAGACCCAGCAAGTGCCTGCGCTAATCATGCTTGGGGGCTCTGGGCTTTTACTCGCAAAGTAAACCCTGAAAAATAACCTGGTGGATTTCGTTCTCTGCCTTAAATGAAAGCAACCACAAGCAATGCCAGTCGAGTAAAACAGGCAGCACAGAGAACATCTGGAAAACTACCCGTGCAGTCTTGGGCAGATCCTTAGTTCCCCTGCGGCCTCAGTTTCCCCATTGATATTGAACCCTAAGCATCCATAAGTTTCACTAATCCGTGAGTTTCAATGACCACTTAATATATATGTATATACACATATATACATATATATATATTTTAGAGGCAGGGTCTCTTTCTGTCACCCAGGCTGGAGTGCAGTGGTGTGATCATAGCTCACTTCAGCCTTGAACTCCTGGCTTCAAGCAATCCTCTTGCCTCAGTTTCCTAAGTAGCTGGGACTACAGGTGTGTGCCACGATGCCCAACTAATTTTTAAAAATTTTTTTTGTTGAGACAGGGTCTCGCTATGTTGCCCAGGCTGTTCTTGAAGTCCTGGGCTCAAGCGAGCCTCCCACCAAGGCCTCCCAAAGTGCTAGGATTACAGGCGTGAGCCACCATGCCTGGCCAAATTTTTCTGTAGAGATGGGGTCTCACTCTACTGTCCAGGCTACTGAATATTAATGTCCAAAGCCTGATCACCCCAAGTCCCCACTTCTACTCCTAGGAGTTCTAACCCCTCAGGTCTTTTTGAGAGCCCCCAGGGGACATCCTGCCTGCCTTCTTGTGTCATGTGGTCAGCTGAATAGTCGCCCCCCAAAGGATGTCCACATCCTACTCCCCAGAACCTGTGTATATGTTACCTTACGTGGCAAAAGAGACTTTGCAGACGTGATTAAATGAAGGGTCTTGAGATGGGAGATTACCCTGGATTATCTGGGTGGGCCCCTTGTACTCACAAGGGTCTTTGCAAGAGGGAGGCAGAAGGGTCAGAGTGAGAGGAGGTGATGTGATGACAGAAGCAGGTGGAGAAGAGGGCTCAGAGTGACGGGAGGAAGGGGCCAGGAGCCAAGGCACGCAGGCAGAATCTAGAAGCTGGAAAGGGCAGGGAAGCAGATTCTCCCCTAGCATTCAGAAGGAACACAGCTCTGCCAACACCTTGTTTTTAGAACTTCTGACTTCCAGAACTGCAAGATAGTGACTGTGTGCAGCTGCTAAATTTATGGTAGTTTGTTACAGAAGAAATGGGACATAGATACAGGTTAGGACAGATGACTGCTCACTCTCATCCCAGGCCACCTTGCTTGGCCTCCTCTGCCCCTCCTCCCATCCAAGTACTAACCCGGCCTGACCCTGCTTAGCTTCCGAGATCAGGCAAGATTGGGTGCATTCAGGGTGGTATGGCCATAGACCTCTGCCCCTTCTGCTGGGCCACTGCCACTTCCACGATGACTCTGAGACACAGCCACTTCTGCTGGTCTCACTCTCCACATGGGCTTCTATGAGGGGCCCCCAAAGTCTGGAGGTCTCTGCCTATTCACCCCAGCAATGAACATTAGCAATCTTTTTTTTTTTATTTTTTTTTTTTGATACAGTCTCACTGTGTTGCCCTGGCTAGAGTGCCGTGGCATCAGCCTAGCTCACAGCAACCTCGAACTCCTGGGCTCAAGCAATCCTTCTCCCTCAGCCTCCTGAGTAGCTGGGACTACAGGCAGGAGCCACCATGCCCAGCTAATTTTTTCTATATATATTTTTAGCTGTCCATATAATTTCTTTCTATTTTTTAGTAGAGACAGGGTCTCACTCTTGCTCAGGCTGGTCTCAAACTCCTGAGCTCAAACAATCCGCCCGCCTCAGCCTCCCAGAGTGCTAGGATTACAGGCATGAGCCACCTCGCCTGGCCAACATTAGCAATCTTTAAGGAAAGCAGTGGTTTGGCCCTCCGCTGAGTCCTGAGTGCCACACATACTGTCATACATATGTGCGTGCCCACACATGTCCTCTCCCCTGAGCACAGACCCACCCCCAGGCTGGAGCTGGCTGCCATGTGAGGCACAGGACCACCCTCACCAACAGAACCCAGGCTGGTTTCTGAGTGGGGATCCCCATGCTGGGTGCCCCTTGCCTCCTCATCAGTTCTTCCTGGGACCCCCATTCTCCACCCACCCCACCCTCTCCCAGGTGGCCAGACATTGTCAGTGGGAACGACCCCGGCTATGGATGTGGCTCAAGGTTTATACATTTCTTACTAAGAGACTTTTCAGCCCCCACGCAAATCACTGACCCACATAGATACATGGTGGGGACAGGTGTGGTGGGTGCCAAACTCCACCTGCCACAGACTCACCAGGGACCAGTGTACAAGGCGTGGCGTAACCTGCTCACGTGGCTGGTAAACTTGGTGCATCTGGGAGGTGGGTTTATGGTAGTTCATGGCCCACCACACCTCCCTGACCATGTTCTGGCCTGGACCCCTGATCAGTGGCATTAGCGAGTCCCCTTTCTGGGGCCCAGTTTGGCTGTTTCCTTCTGGAGAAACCACTGACGATGGTCAGTCACGCAGGATCTTGGGAGCATTTTTCTTTGAAAGACTTTAAGCTTTCATTTAATTATACAAGTGACACATGTTTCCTGAAGGAAAAAAAATTAGAAAAGAAAGTAGCAAATAGAAATGATCTCTAGAGAAAATAATCCAGTAATCCACTGCCCAAGTTTGGTATATTATGATATATTTATAATAATCTGATATCTGATAATTTATCACTATGGGGATATTATTTATTTTTTTTATGAGATGGGGGGTCTCACTCTGTCACCTGGGCTAGAGTGCAGTGGCACCATCATAACTCACTGCAACCTCAAACTCCTGGGCTCAAGCGATCCTCCTGTCTCAGCCTCTCAAGTAGCTGGGACTATAGGCATGTGCCACCATGCCCGGCTAATTTTTCTATTTTTTTGTTGAGACGGGGTCTTGCTCTTGCTCAGGCTGGTCTCAAACTCCTGGCCTCAAACAATCCTCCAGCCTTGACCTCCCAAAGTCCTAGGATTATAGCCATGAGCCACCTTGCCCAGCCTGTTTATTTATTTGTTTTTAACACAAACACAATCATATCATACATACTACTTCAATACAGGCTTTTCTCATACAGCAAACATGTGATGAACTGTTTTCTGTGTCAACAGACAGAAATCTATAACACCATTTTTCATGGCTGTGTGGTCTTTGCCTATGTGAATGTGCTATATTTTATTAAGTCAATTGTTGAACAATTATGTCGTTCCCAGTTTTTCAAAACTATAAACAATGTTGCCTTGTGAATACTTCTTTGCCCACTTACCCAGCTATTTCTGGAGGATAAATTCCTAGAGGTGAAATTGCTGGGTCAGAGGGTGTGCACATTTTTTTGTTGTTGTTTTGTTTTTTTTTGAGACAGGGTCTCTCTCTGTTGTCCCAGCTAGAGTGCAATGGCATCATCATAGCTCACTGCAACCTCAAATTCCTGGGCTCCTGGGATCCTCCAGCCTCAGCCTCCCAAGTAACTGGGACTACAGGTGTGTGCTAGCACGCCTGGCTGATTTTTCTATTTTTAGTAGAGATGGGGTCTCACTCTTGCGCAGGCTGGTCTCAAACTTCTGGCCTCAAGCAATCCTCCCACCTCAGCCTCCCAAAGTGCTGAGATTATAGGTGTGAGCCACCGCACCCAGCCAACATTTTTAAGGACTTTGGTGCATACTCATGGCCTGCTTTATAAATCCAGACCCATTTCTTTCATGCTGTGGATTTGCAACCCACTTTAGCATTAGCTCAAGGACAAATAAAATTGAAGCGGTGAATCTGCTACTTGTAATTCTCCGGGCTACTTTTCTCCATTACTATGTATGAATGAAAAAAAATGACTGTAGTTTACATTTTTAAAATGCCAAGAATATTCTCACCCCGATGTTCCAGTGCACCTGGCTCTTATGGTAGTTTTGGGAATTGGATTAAATGCTGTTTTTTCCTTATAGAGTGAGAAGTTCCTGGATGAAGCCAAAGACAGTGTCATTTCTCTGAGCTTCCATTTATCCATCTGTAAAATGGAGATATCATCAGTACTTTGTAGGATTTTCATGTGGATGAAAAGAACCCAACTGGGTGTCTGACACATGGTGTAACCTTAGCGTTTCAATTTCTTCCTTCCCCTCGCGGGGCCAGGTGCTGTGCAGGTGAGTCTCCTGGCCCAGGTGTTGGCACTGGACACTTAGTTCCTCCTGGGCTCTGTTCCCAGCTTTTCCTACCCACATTTCCAGGTACTCGAGGCTAATTGTCTCCCATAAGAACAACCCCCAGATTCACTCCACCTTAAAAGGTCCTTGAGCTCAGAAAGACGACCAAACAAGAGAACAGAACATTAGAGAAAATTGCTTGTCTAAAATAGACAAATAATTTTCATTTCATCCTTCCGTCTGGGCTCTGTTTTATCTGTCTCCTCGCTGTCCCTTTCTCTACATAAGCCAGGCATGAGGGCGATATTATTCTTACAAATTCTTGAGACGGATTACATAATAATCCAGACTGGAGACTGAAAAAGAAAAGGTAACTGCTTGGTAAATGGACACAAGTCTTTGCAACTATTTAAAGAGAGAAAACCCAGATCACACCTTGCCTCACCACACTCAGTAGCTGCCTGGCCTCGCTCCTGGGCTTTCTAGCGAGAGTCCCAGCTGAGCCTCTTTAGAACCGTAATGCCCAGCTTCCCAGATGATAAGAATCACCTGGAATGTTTATGCACTTTCAGGTTCCTGGGCCCCAGTCTAGACTTATTGAAGCAGATTTTTCAGGGGAGAGGTCTGTACATTTAACAAGTGGCCCTGGGTGATTCTTAACATCAGGAAAATATGGTTAATATTGTGAATAGAGGGAAAAAAAAAAAACAAAACCTCAGTTGTTTTCAACCTTGGCTGCACAATAGGGACTCCTGGGGACCTCTGACAGTCCCAGTGCCCAGCTGAATCAGACCCCCAGTCACACTGGGCCATCCATGTTCAGGGGCCAGTGGAAAGACCTGTGACTGCACATGACCGGAGAGTCCAGCGTTCCAGCCCTGGCGTTGTCACAGACTCACTGGGTGGCATCTCTAGGCCCTGACTTCCACACATTCAAAATGAGAGACATGGGGTAGCCCAGCGGGAAGATGCTTTCTGTCCTGTGTGTCCATCTGAGGATGGGCAGCAGCTCTCGGGGTCACAATATTGAGGATTCTGAAGCTGGGCCCGGGCTAAACAGGAGAATGCCTTCCTGGATTAACGACGTCTGCCATGGGTGCAGATGAGCCAACTGTGACTGGACTAGGTCATCTGCAGGGTCCCCTCTAAGCCTCAGTGACATCGCAGTAATAACAGCACCAGAGTCATTGTAATGAATAACGGAGACCATGCCAATAACACCTTGCAACCTGTAAAGTGCTATACAGATGTTGGCTGTTATATAATAATTTTTACTGTTTTAGTTCTAGGATGCTACTTCTTCAATCCTTTTTAAGGCAGAGTCATGAGTAGCAAGTCTGGGCCAGGGTGGGATGTGGGGTCTGGGTCAGAGTGCACTATGGGACTGGTAATCACATGGGATTACAGGAATGGATGGTTGAAAGTATTAGGGGTTTCAGAACTCTGTTTTTCAACCTGACTGAGGAGTGACATGATAGAGGGAAGACAATATATGGAGTTCTGGTTCCAGGGTGCATCTCTGTCCCAACCAGCCTGCAGGCTGTATAGTCTGTTCACTCTCAGGCAGGACTATGCTTAAGGACACCATCTACCCATCCACCCATCCATGTACTCACTCATCTGCCCATCTCTCCACCTCCCTCTCTACTCATGCACCCATGTGTCCATCTGTTTATGCGTCTACATTTATTGAGCACTTACCATATACCTCACATATACAGGTGCTGGGATACAGTTGGGTCTGCTATGATTCACAACTCCAGGGGGCAGCAGACACATTGTGGTCTTTGCGTAGATCCTCTGGACACAGAGAGAATAAGACATGAATCTTTCATTCTAAAGGAAGGACAGAAAATAAACAAGTAAATGAATAATCAAGATCATTTCACGTAGTGATAAGTTCTGAGAGGAACGCAAAACAGGGTGATAGGGTACATAGTAAAAGGTGGGGGACAGAGTGGGGCCCTATTTGGATTGGGTGACCAAGAAAGGTGATATTTGAGTAAAGGCCTCAATAACAAGAAGGAGTATCCAAGTGAAATTCTGAGGCTGGAGCTTATCAGGTGGCGGGAACAGCAAGTGCAAAGGCCCTGAGGTAGAAACAATTCTAAGAACCCAAGTGTGGCAGTGTGGCTATGACTCAGTATGTGAACGGGAGAGTGGTAAGAGATGGATGAATTTTTGGCTTAAGCAACTAAGTGAATGGTTGATGCCATTTACTGAGACAGGCAAGACCGAGGAAGGCTCAGGTGAGTGGGGAAGTGAATCAAGAGATCTGTTTTGGCTGTGTCACCCTGGAGGTGCATCTCAGACATTCGTGTGGCCATATTGAACAGGCAATTCAATAGTTTGGAACTCACAGGTCAGGTTGGAGTATGAATCTGGGAGTTGTGGTAGACATGGGGGCTGCGTGCCTCGTATCTGTACATTTTTCATAACTGCCCCAATTTATGTTCCTGTGTCCACATCTCCCGTGTGCTTGCAGGAAAATAATCCCACCCTTGCCCTAGAGGTGGGACACAGAACTCAAGCCTAGGCCAATCAATAATCCCACCCTCTGGCCACGGAACTGGTTCTGGAGTGGGCATTTGACCCCATTTAAGAGCAATAAAACTACAGATGAGTGTTAGGGTCTTCTGGTTCTTTCAAGAGCACTCTGGAAGAGACCTCCTCACTCTTCCTGAACAGGAAGAATCAGGAAGCTCCAGAGCTGTTGACAACCATCCTGGAACCATGAGAAGGGTGGGAGCGGGATTACGGTGAGATTGATTTGAGTGGAAGGTACAGTCGAGTGACATGGAAAAAAAAGTCACCGATGCCCACCCTGCCTCAGAGTTTAGTGAGATGAGAAATTCGCTCACGTATTTAAGCCAGACTGGGTTGAGATCTCCGGTCCTTGGAGCTGAGAGCAAGCCACGGGGCTGGGTGCTGTCGCCCAGGGAGAGTGTAGGTGGACCGGCAAGTGGACAGACCAAAAGGAGGGCTCCTGAAAGTGTCCCAAAGAGAGGACGCTGGGACCCCTGGATGCAGCCATCCTGGAAGTTTTCCTGTGTCTTTTAGTGGCAAGGAAGTGAATGCACCAGCAAGAGCCACAGCTAGATTGGAGCAGCTGCTGCCGTCTGCCAGCTGTGGGAGTTCCGGCAACTCGCTGAGCCCCTCTGAGCCTCCGTTCCCTCCCCTGTGCAAGGAGGTAACAGTGGCCACAGCACAGGGTCGCAGGCGAAGGCTGTGCAGGGGTCTGGCCTGTGATGCCTTCTGCCCCTCCGTTTTGCCTTCTCCTGGGTGGCAGTACTCGGCTCCCTCGCAAAGCAGTATGAGGGATGCTGAGTCATTTTATTCTAAAACTAAAAATGTTAAGTGCTCCCTCAGATGACTGTCTCCAGAGTAGCAGTTGATAACCAAGCACGTTTGTCCCTTCTTTTCAGGCATCTATCACATTTTAGCATGAAAATAGATGCTCTAATTAGGAGGGAAAGGAACATCAGCTGCTGGCTGCTGGCTGCTAAGTGATGATCACGTGGGACAGGGAGGAAGGGCTGCTGCCAACACAGGGGTCACCCTGATGGGATGACCCCCGACCCTGAGAGGTCCCTGAGGGGCAGCCCCGAAGGTGGGAAACACATAGAGCTTTTCCCAAACCGGAATGTGGTGACCGGAGACTGAGGCAGCCCTAGCACTCATCTTCTGTAGTTTCCCTGCTGCAAATGCTGGTTATGGGGCAGGGGTGGGGGGTATAAGCCTCCCTAACTCCTCTCCCCAAAGCGTAGATAGTAAGATCTTGCCAGGCCACTGCCATGTGTGTCTTTTCTTCCTTTTTTTTTTTTTTTTTAAGAGATAGGGTCTCTTTCTATCACCCAGGCTGGAGTGCAGTGTCGTGATCATAGCTCACTGCAACCTCCAACTCCTGGGCTTAAGCAATCCTCCTGCCTCAGCCTCTGAGTGGCTGGGACTACGGCCCCTGTTCCCATGCCTTGCTAGTTTTTTTAATTTTTTGTAGAGATGGAGTCTTGCTACATTGCCCAGGCTGATCTCCAACTCCTGGCCTCAAGCAATCCTCCTGCCTTGGCCTCCCAAAGTGCTGGGATTACAGGCATGAGCCACCACACCGGCCATGTCTTCTTGTTATCTACATAGGAAATATTTCCTGTCTGAGTCCAGGCGCCAGCTCTGCTACTTACTAGCTCTATGACCTGACCAAAGTGTTTAATGGCCCTCTACTTCTGTTCTCCCGTTTGTAAAACATAAAATTAGGAGAGTAGTGTTTGCTCCAGGTATGCTCAGATATTAACAGGAGAAGGCAAAATGGTGTAACTCCTATTGATGGAATTTAATAATATCTAGTATTAATAAAATTACATATGCAGTTACCCTTTGACCCAGCAATCCTCCTTCTAGGACTCTATCCCCAAACCACAATGGCAAAAATACAAAAGATATATACATAAGGCTATTTGTTACAGCACGATTTATAGTAGAAAAAGGCTGGAAACACACATGTCCATCAATCGGGGACTGGTGGAAAAAACTATGGTCCATCCATACAATGGAGTACTATGCAGCTGCTAAAAGGAGTGAGGACTATTTCTATATTTTGCTTTGGGGTTATCACCAGGATATAGTGTTACATGAAAAAAGTAAGGTACAGAAAAATGTTTTTAGTATACAGCCATTTATCCAAGAAAGGAGGGAGGAAACACACACACACACACACACACACACACACACAAACACATACAGAGTTTTTTAATTGGAAGGAAAGTTTTAAATGGTTACCTGTAAGGAGAGGTAGAGAAAAGAATGGAGGGGCAAAGGTAGAGTCTAGGTGTCTCCGAAAGTGGTTCATAATACCATTCCCTCTGCTTTTGTATATATTTGAAATCTTCCATAATACAATTTTTTGTTTTTAAATGCTTTTTCCTTACTTCACATTGGCCAGCGGACCCCTCCATAGAGCACAGCCGCCACCAACCTAAAGCCTTACGCGGGACTTCCATGTGAGAAACAGCGAGCCTTTGCTTCTTTCAGGGACTGGATTTTTGGCATCTATTTGTTCTGCAGCTCAGCCCACCCTAATACACAATCCCACCATTTATCCTCTAGGGCTCACGTTGGCCTTTCCTTCCTGGCTCAAAATGTTTGGATTCACCTCGTAGAGGACCAATGCCCAGCTTGACCTCATGTCCTTCTTTAGCAATATGTTCTCAAGGTGATGGAGGCCAGGAGTCTGGGCCCTGCCTCCTCCTTGGCTCTAGCCCCAGGCCCACGCAGGTGTTGGAAGGACATTGACAGCTCTATATTATTCCTGCCACTTTTTCTATAAGCAAGGGGACACCTGTTTTGACCCAAGTGTTTTGATTATTGTCCTTTTCCTTCCTCCTTCCTCTTCTCTCTCCCTCCCCTCCCCCTCCTTCCCTGATGTTATATGTGACTTCTAGTAAGTCTCCTTGAAAGGAAGGAGATTTCCTTCTTTTCCTACACCCCACCCTACTGCCTGAAACAGAGATGCAATGGCTGGAGCTCTAGTAGCCACCTTGGACCATGAGGACAAGGGTCACATCTTAGAAGTGACAGAGCAAAGAGCTGGGGAAGCCTTTAATCCCCGTTAATCCCTGTTAACTCTGTGGCATCACCACACCATACCAGCTCCAGGCTGCCTACCTCTGAACCTCATAAAAGAAGTAAAAGGGTAGAGAAATTAACTTCTGTCTGTTTAAGTCATTGTTATTTTAGGATTTAAAAAGATAAACAGGCCGGGCGTGGTGGCTCACGCCTGTAATCCTAGCACTCTGGGAGGCCGAGGCGGGTGGATTGCTCAAGGTCAGGAGTTCGAAACCAGCCTGAGCGAGACCCCGTCTCTACTAAAAATAGAAAGACATTATATGGACAACTAAAAATCTATATAGAAAAAATTAGCCGGGCATAGTGGCGCATGCCTGTAGTCCCAGCTACTCGGGAGGCTGAGGCAGTAGGATCGCTTAAGCCGAGGAGTCTGAGGTTGCTGTGAGCTAAGCTGACGCCACGGCACTCACTCTAGCCTTGGCAACAAAGTGAGACGCTGTCTCAAAAAAAATAAAAAAATAAAAAAATAAAAAATAAAAAATAAAATAAAAAGATAAACAGGTTAATCCAATCCTAATTAATAAGTCTTTACTCCCCAACAGCATCTCCGAAGCACCTCTGCAGGGCCCCAGACTACAGTGGAACACTGCTCCGACCAAGGGAAAATCAGCTGGTCGTTGTGAAGTTCTGGCTCTTACAGCTTCTGTCCAGAACTAATACATGTCAATTCTGCTCACATTTTGTTGACCAAAGCAAGTCACATGGCCAAAACTATGGCAGTGGGGTGGGGATGTATAATCTTCTCAGGGAGAAGGACGGGAAATATTTAGAAATAATAATGTAATCCACCTTAACAGCTGGAAAAACTAAGGCCTAGAGAAACAAGGTGGCAGGGTCTTGTTCTGCTGCCTGAGCTGGAGTGCTGTGGCATCCTCATAGCTCACTGCAACCTTGAACTCCTGGGCTCGAGTGATCCTCCTGCCTCAGCCTCCCAAGTAGCAAGGACTACAGGCAAGCACCGCCATGCCCGGCTAATTTTTCTATTTTTTTGTAGAGATGGGGTCTTGCTATGTTGCTCAGGCTGGACATAAACTTCTAATGTTCATTCCATTATGCTTTACTGTCTCTTAGAAGGAATACAGAATTTAGGAACTTGTAATGGCTCCCAAAGGGCAGTGCTTGGTAAGGTCAGGCTTACACTCTAGGTCCTATTTCTATGCCTTCTCCCTTTCCTGTGTTCTCCTTGGGGGTAGCAGTTATAATATCCCCGTCCCTCTCCTCTTCCTCACTGTCGAGGTCCAAGATATCAAATTTATTACTATGGTGGAAACTAGGAAGTGCAACGCTGCCCTAACTTTAAGATGGAATGTGTAAAATAGCCTTCATACAAGCATGGGTATTCCCAGGGGCAAAGAAAAGAGTGAGAGGCATTTAAAGAATTCAGTGTGACCATCTTGCAAACCTTCCAACGAACTCAGATATTTTAAGGATATAGGCAAAAGTTGGGAGGACAGGCATATTCCCAAGGAAAGAATCATGGGAGATTCTGTGTCTTTATATTTTTCTCCTGTGGCGTGAGCTGTTTCTGCTCCTTAATCTTCCAAACCACTAACTCGGTTTTCCACATATCCAACCTACCTTTCAATAGTCCATATATTTTTAGTATTTAAATTTGTATAATTTTTTTAGTTCCAGAA
This sequence comes from Eulemur rufifrons, assembly GCF_041146395.1. NCBI lineage: Eukaryota > Metazoa > Chordata > Mammalia > Primates > Lemuridae > Eulemur > Eulemur rufifrons. The sequence continues at coordinate 19,342,103 of NC_090991.1, forward strand.
ACTTTCTTATGTTCTAATTTTAGCTCTTCAAGAGTTCTTTTCCCTTTTCTGTTAATTTTCTTGTGTAACTCTTCCATTAGTTCAATAGAAGCCACTTTTTAAACTAAGAAAATATGAAAAAAAAAGGAAAATAAATAGTAAGAGATAAAAAAAAGAGCAAGCATAAAATAAAATTGGTAGGAATAAAATAAAGTATATCAGTCATAATACCCAGACACAGACTGTCAAAGTAAATTTATAAAACAAAATATCATACATACAAGAGTATACTTAAAGTAAAATGGTTAAAAGGGTAGAAAATAAAAAGATGGGAAAAAAATAAAGTAGGAGTGGTGATGTTAGTATCAGATAAAGCAGAATTTAAGATCAATGAGTCAAAGAGGGACATTACATAATGATAAGAAAAATATTATTTACAAAGGAGAAGTAGTAATCATAAACCTTTATGTACCAAACAACATAGCAGGTAAATGTAATACATAAGGCAAAAACTCCTAATGATACTAAAACAATTTGATAAAAATTTACAAATGGTGGAAGATTTTTAAGTATCCCTTTAAGAATTTGACAAACCAAGAAGCTAAAATATAAGCAAGGACTTATAGAATGAGTATTATCTATTATAGTACTCATTGTTTTAATAGATATACTAGAATTATTATATATTCCTTTCTTATATTCATGACACAACTGCCAAAATCAATTATGAACAAATAAAAATGGAATGGAAGACCTGATACCATAAAACCATCAATCCTTCCAAAATTAATTTATAAATTTAATGCAACTCCAATGACATCTTCAACAGTTTGTGAAGGGGGGAAGAGAAAGTGATTTTAAAGTAAATATAAAGAATAAGTGTTTCAGAATAACCAACCAGGCCGGGCGCGGTGGCTCACGCCTGTAATCCTAGCACTCTGGGAGGCCGAGGAGGGCGGATTGTTTGAGCTCAGGAGTTCAAGACCAGCCTGAGCAAGAGCGAGACCCCATCCAACTAAAAATAGAAAGAAATTATATGGACAGCTATAAAAATATATAGAAAAAAAATTAGCCGGGCATGGTGGCACATGCCTGTAGTCCCAGCTACTTGGGAGGCTGAGGCAGAAGGATCGCTCGAGCCCAGGAGTTTGAGATTGCTGTGAGACAGGCTGACGCCACGGCACCCTAGCCCGGGCAACAGAGTGAGACTCTGTCTCAAAAAAAAAAAAAAAAAAGAATAATCAACCAAATTATGAAGATGGAGAGTGGTGAAAGGGGGATTTGCCTTACTATATGTTAAAAATTACTATAATCAAAACAGTATGGCACAGGGATAGACCAATAGGTCAGTGGAAAAGAATAGTCTGGAAATAAACCCAAAACCCAGAACTTAGAGTATGTCAAACGTGGTGTTTTAATTCACTGGGGAAAAGATGATTTAGTTCATAAATGGTGCTGGTACAATTGGCTACTCATCTAGCATTGCATAAAGAACAACTTCTCACTATAGTAAGAAAAATTAAATTCTAGTTGGATTAAAGTTTAAGTGTAAATAAATTACTAAAAAATTCACAGAAAATTTAAACATTTTGCATAATTTTAGCAAGACAAAAAATTTGAGTGCTCTAAAGTAAAAGATTATATTTGACTGTGCAAAAATAAACTTTGTGTTCAAAAACATCATAAACAAAGCCAATGATAATACTCTGGGAAAACTACTTTCAATACATATGACAGATAAAGTATAATATTAAATCTATAACATAGTAAGAGCTCCAAAAATTGATAATAAAAGATAAATATTTTGATAGAAATAAATGGATATAAATAGGCAATTCCTGCAAGGGGAGCTCTAAATGGCCAATAAATACATAAAAATGATGTTCAAGTTCTCTTGGAGTGAGGAAAATAGAAATGCAAGAACAAAGAAGGACCATCAAACTGATAAAACAGACAAATGCACAAAACCCCCAAATCATGACGCTCAATCTTGGTAAGGATGAGGGAAATTGGGCACTCTTATACACTGCTGGTTGGAAGGGCAATATCTAGTAAAATACACAATACATATCCCATATATCATGCTTGTATGTACATTATCTCTCTGAGAGTATACCCGAAACACTGGTAACAGTGGTCAGTCATCTCCAGGGAGGGGAACCATGCAATGAAAAACAGGGATGGGAAGAGAACTTGTATATCATGAACAGCCTTTTTTACCTTTTGAACTTTATGTTTCATTTATGTATAATTTTTAAGTTAAATAAGTAAAATAGTCTTCCTTTGTAATGTTTTTTATCTGAGACCTTTCTTCTTTTTATTATAATAAAGGCATCTATGGCTATAAATTTCTAAGAACTGCTTTCACTGCATTTCATAAGTTTTAGTATGTTGTCTTTTCATTTTCATTCATCTCAAAATATTTTCTAATTTCCCTTGTGATTTTATATCCAACATATAGTTGGATAAAATTTTTTCTAAATGCATTCTGTCAATCTCTGGCTTTTCATTGTAGCATTTAATGCATTTATATTTAGTGTAATTACTGATAAGCTAGATTTATAACTATCATTTTGCTCCTTGCTTTCTATATGTTTTATGTCTTTTTTTTTTTTTGAGACAGAGTCTCACTCTGTTGCCCGGGCTAGAGTGAGTGCTGTGGCGTCATCCTAGCTCACAGCAACCTCAAACTCCTGGGCTTAAGCGATCCTACTGCCTCAGCCTCCCGAGTAGCTGGGACTACAGACATGTGCCACCATGCCCGGCTAATTTTTTGTATATATATATTTTAGTTGTCCATATAGTTTCTTTCTATTTTTAGTAGAGACGGGGTCTCGCTCTTGCTCAGGCTGGTCTCGAACTCCTGACCTCGAGCGATCCACCCGCCTCGGCCTCCCAGAGTGCTAGGATTACAGGCGTGAGCCACCGCGCCCGGCCTGTTTTATGTCTTTTTTATTATCTATTCCCTTACTATTGCATTTATTTGTGTTAAATAAATATTTACTAGTGCACCATTTTAATTCCCTTGTCATTTCTCTTACTATATTTTTGGAATTATTTTCTTAGTGGTTGCCCTGGGGATTATAATTAATACCTTAATTTATAACAATCTAGTTCAAATTAATACCAAGTTAATATACTAGTATATACAAACTTTACCCCTATAGTTTGAGTATATGAGGGTATACTCTATGCAAAAAATTATACTTTTTTTACTTTGTGTAAAAAATTTTCACTTTGTGTAAAAAAATTATATCTTTTTTGTATTGTATGCTTGTCAACACCAATTTATAATTATTGTTTTATACTGTCTTTTAAATTAAATAGGATTAAAAAAAGAGTTCCAAACAAAAATATTTATAGTGTCTTTTCTATTTACCTATATAGCTACCTTTACAAATGTTCTTTATTTCTTTATTGTGGATTCAAGTTAAGTTACTGCCCAATGTCCTTTCATTTTAGTCTGAAGGACTCTCTTTAGTATTTCTTGTAGGGAAGGTCTGCTAGTGATGAAATCTCGGTTTTATTTATCTGGGAATGTCTTCATTTCCACTTCATTTTTGGAAGGTAGTTTTGCTGGATATAGAATTCCTAATTGTAAGCCAGGTACAGTGGCATGCACCTGTAATCACAGCTACTTGGGAGGCTGAGGCAGGAGGATCACTTGAAGCCAGGAGTTCAAGGCTGCAGTGTGCTATGATTGTACCTGTGAATAGCCACTGCACTCTAGCCTGGGCAACATAGTGAGAGTTGGTCTCTTAAAAAAAACAAAACAAAACAGAATTCTCAGTTGACTGGTTTTTAGAATTTAAGCAATTTTGAACATGTCATTTCATTGCCTTCTGGCCTCCACAGTTTCTGATGGTAAATCAGCTATCAATTTTGTTGAGGATCCCTTGTATGTAATGAGTCACTTCTCTCCTCCTTTCAAGATTCTCTCTTAGTCTTTGCCTTTCAATAGTTTGATTATGATGTGTCAGTGTGTATCTTTTTAAGTCTATCTTACTTACAGTTCATTGAGCTTCTTTGCTGTGCAGATTAATGTTTTTCATCAAATTTAGGAAGTTTTCATTCATTATTTCTTTCTCCCTCTTCTCTCCCCTCTGTCTGGGATTCTCACAGGTCCTTGAGGTTGTGTTCATTTTTTTTCTTCTTTTCTTTCTGTCCTTCAGACTGGATAATCTCAACTGACATATCTTTTTTTTTTTTTTTTGAGACAGAGTCTCACTCTGTTGCCCAGGCTAGAGTGAGTGCCGTGGCGTCAGCCTAGCTCACAGCAACCTCAAACTCCTGAGCTCAAGGGATCCTCCTGTCTCAGCCTCCCGAGTAGCTGGGACTACAGGCATGCACCACCATGCCCGGCTAATTTTTTCTATATATATTTTTAGCTGTCCATATAATTTCTTTCTATTTTTTTTTAGTAGAGATGGGGTCTTGCTCTTGCTCAGGCTGGTCTCGAACTCCTGAGCTCAAACGATCCGCCCACCTCGGCCTCCCAGAGTGCTAGGATTACAGGCGCGAGCCACCGCGCCCAGCCTCAACTGACATATCTTAAAAGTTCACTGATGCTTTCTCTCTGCCTGATAAAATCTGCTATGGAGCCTCTCCCTCTAGGCAAATTTTTCATTTCAGTTGTAATTTTCAACTCCAGAATTTCTATTTGCTTCTTTTTTTTTTTTTTTTTGAGACAGAGTCTCACTCCGTCACCCAGGCTAGAGTGCTGTGGCATCAGCCTAGCTCACAGCAACCTCAAACTCCTGGGCTCAAGCAAACCTCCTGCCTCAGCCTCCCGAGTAGCTGGGAATACAGGCATGCACCACCATGCCTGGCTAATTTTTTTTATATATATATTTTTTAGTTGTCCAGCTAATTTTTTTAGCAGAGATGGGGTCTCGCTCTTGCTCAGGCTGGTCTTGAACTCCTGAGCTCAAACGATCCACCCGCCTCGGCCTCCCAGAGAGCTGGGATTACAGGCGTGAGCCACCGCGCCCAGCCTATTTGGTTCTTTTTATATATAACTGCTATCTCTTTATTGAAATCCTCTCTTTTTTAAGCATTGTTATACTTTCCTTTAATTTTTTAATTTTTTTTTTTTTTTTTTTCTGGTAGAGATGGGGTCTTGCTCTTACTCAGGCTAGTCGTGAACTACTGGGCTCAAGTGATCCTCCCATGTCAGCCTTCCAAAGTGCTAGGATTACAGGCATCAGCCACCTCGCCTGGCCACCTTCAGTTCTTTACGTGGGGTTGCCTTTGGTTCTATATTTAAAATGGCCAATTTAAAGTCTTTGTCTAGTAAATGCAATGTCTGAGCTTCCGTACGGTCAGTTTCTGTTGGTTACTTTTCTCCTGTGTATAGACCATACTTTCCTATTTCTTTGTATGTCTCATATTTTTTTTATTGAAAATGGATATTTTAAATAATGTAATATGGCAACTCTGGAAACCAGGTTTTCCTTTTAAATTTGTTTGCTTAGTGACCTTCCTGACCTAATTCTATGAAGTCTGCCTGTATTCTTTGTCATGTGTGACCACAGAAGTCTCTGCTCAGTTAACTTAGTGGTCAGCTAATGGCTGGACAGATAGTTCTTTAAGAAGTGCCTGGAGAGGCCGGGTGTGGTGGATCATTCCTGTAATCCTAACACTCTGGGAGGCAGAGGCGGGAGGATTGCTTGAGGCCAGGAGTTGGAGACCAGTCTGAACAAGAGCGAAATCCTGTCTCTCCCAAAAATAAAAAAAATTAGCTGGATGTGGTGGTGCACCCCTGCAGTCCCAGCTACTCGGGAGGCCAAGGTAGGAGGATCACTTGAGTTCAGGAGTTTGAGGTTGCTGTGAGCTATGATCACACAATTGTACTCTACCCGGGGTGACAGAGTGAAACTCTGTCTCAAAAAACACACACAAAACAAAAACAAAAGAAAAAAAGAAGTGTCTGGAACCAGTAAGTCTCCCAGTCTTTGCCAAGGGCTCTGTGTGACTCTGGGGCATGCTTCAGTGCTCAGCCAGGCAGCTTAGACTTTAACCGTAACCTTTACTTCCTGCTTTCAGAGCTTTAAGGACAGCCAGAGGTGAGGGCTCAGGGCCTTCTCAGGTCCTTCTTGAGCAGTGCACATCCCTGGGCACACACACAGTCCTGTGCATGTGCATGGCCTTCTAGAGTCCCAGGAACATATTAGGGCTTTTCCTATCCCCCTGAGGATACCTCGTTCCGCAATTTCTCCTTTAAGTTTTTTGGTTAGCTTGTTGTGTGCTCTATAATCACTGCCTCAGACAGCTGTGATATCAAACAATTGCTACCGATTGTTTTTGACAAATGCCCTCAGGAAAAAGGCTTTTTGTACCGAGTAAGTTCTGTATCAGATCAAATAAAGAGAGCCTTGCAAGTTGGAGTTTTCCAGAATACTGCCAGACAAGTCAAAGAGTGACAATTTTCTGAGAAGAACGGGGCTTTGAAAGAGATTCATTCCCTTCTAACCCTTCCAGTAGTTGTGAGGCTGCTGAGTTCCACCACGATTATAGCCTGTTAGTGGTCAAGGTTACCATGAAGCTGGGGAGAAGGGGATGGGAACAGCGCAAGTTGACACTCTACAATGCTCACTCTTCTTACCAGGATTCAGTCACTTATAAATTCTCTTCAGATTGTTGCATGCCTTCGGTTCATTTCCAGACTCTGGAAAAGTTGATTTTGACCATTTTTGCCAGTGTTCTCATTGTTTTATGGAGAAGTAAGTGTTCAGAGGTTCTTATTCCACCATTACCAATGGCAACATTTGATAGTATTATAAAACATGTAAGTGGGTCTGAAAACCAAAGCAGTGTAAAAAGGTATACGGCAAGGGGTCTAGCTCCCACCTCCACCCCTCTGACCCATCTCTGCTCCCTTCCCAGACACGGAGAGCCATTTTACTAGGTTCCTAGGTGCCATTCCAGAATTTCTTTATGCAAATACAAGCAAATATGAATGCATACTTTTATATTTCCTCCTTTCATACACAAAAAGCAGCAGATCATACACACTGTTCTAAACTTTGCTTTAGTCATTTAATAATGTATCTCGGATAACTTCATAGCAGTATATAGAGCCCTCCTTTTTCTTCATTCTCTCTCTCTCTGTCTTTGCAGTTGCATACTATAGATGTACTACAATTTATTCAACCAGTCCCACTTTCTTTCCTTTCTTTTTTTTTTTTTTTAAGATAGACTCTTGCTCTGTCACCCTGGGTAGAGGGCAATGGTGTCATCATAGCTCACTGCAACCTCAGATTCCCGGGCTCAGGCAATCCTCCTGCCTCAGCCTCCTGAGTAGCTGGGACTACAGGTGTGTTCCACCACACCCAAATTTTTCTATTTTTAGTGGAGATGGGCTTCACTCTTGCTCAGGCTGCTCTCAAACTGCTGGCCTCAAGTGATCCTCTCTCCTCACCCTCTCAAAGTGCTGGGATTACAGACATGAGCCACAGTACCCAGCCTAACCAGTCCCACGTTAATGAACACATGCATTGCCACCAATTGTTTGCATTTCCCAACAATTTTACAACCACTCACCTTATACACAAACCATTTCATACAGGTGCTGAAAATTTTTTTAATGGGGGCGGTCAGGGGTCCCGGGTACCCCAGAGCTGCCCCGACCCTTGGCAGAAATTGAAAGCAAGGTATAAACACATTGTTTGGGGATATTTCTGAGAAAGGGGTGCTCACTTGGAATCCAGTGAATCAGCAAGAACAAGTCTCACCAAATTGGGTTCATTTCCTATATCTACAATATCTGAGGATTGAACATGTCAGATATAGTTCATGTAGGGGTGCACATGGGGATTTTTATAAATGTGATACAGTTCAGTAATTGTCTAGAAGAATGGGGAAAAATTGCACATGAAAGTTATCGTAGTTTGGGGTCCTAATGTTTGACTAGGAAGACACAGTATCGGTGAGGATGGGATGGGCGTTGCTGCAGTAACAGCAGAACTCCCAATCCCAGCAGCTTCAAGCAGCATGCCTCGTTCCTTGCTCCTGCTGTTAGCCCCGGCAGGGAAGCTGGGGGCTCTGTCTGTACCCTCATCATTCTAGTACCTAGGCCGAGGGAGCAGACCCCATCTTGAGCATCGTCGGGGGCTGTAGCAAGAGGTAAGGGGGTGTGGTGAACTGCACGTTGGCTCTAAAAGGGTCACCCAGGAGTGACAAAGCAAATTTCATGGCCAAGCTTAACCTCATGGGCGGTGGACAGGTACCATCCCACCCCGCGTGGGGAGGATGAGGAGCCGGGAGTGGATGGTGACCAGCACTACTGACCTCCACAGCGTAGTCTGCCACCAACTTGGGCAGCAATGCAAGCTCACCCAAGCAGGCTTTGGGCAAGAGGGAGCTTGGCAGAGATTCAGCACTTTGGCACCTGACTGGGGTCCCAGGACTGGGAGCAAGTCAGAGGCATGGACCAGATTAGCCCATGGCTGGGGATAAGGAAGGGGGGAAGCAGACGCTGGATGGAGGCCATATTCCCTGGCCCCACCCAGTCTCCACACCCAGCCTTGCCCATCTCTATTGCTCTGCTTCTCTTCCCTTCTGCCCCTGCTCTTTGCCAGCCTTCTAGGATTTAAGGCTCTGAAATGATGTTGTAAAAGAAATAAAAATCTCAGATTCTGCGCGCTTCTCCCCCCCTCCCCACAACTCCTTATGGAAAAGGGAAGGTAAAGGCCTGGGGCACCTGCGAAGGGCTGGCCCCATTGATCGCTCCTACGGAAATTCCTTGCTGGCCTCCCATAAGCAAGGACGTACAAATTGTAACTTTGGGTCTGCAGGCTACATCTAGCCCCTAAACTAAAGTCTGTTCTATTCCACACAAATAATGAATTACAAGTTTATCTTCCCAGGTGCAGAGCAGAGACAAGATCACCCATTCCTCTACCTACCCAGAGACATCTACATAATTGATGCTTCTTTCACTCCTTTTTCCCCTTCTAATATTCTGCTTATCTTATGTAAAATGTAGATTTCCTGGGCCTCACAAGAATGTAACCATTTTGTCTCATTGCCCACCCCCCTACTCTTTGCTTTCTGTATGCCCCAATCCTTTAAATACTGAAGCTCTCAAATTTCCCTTCAGAAAATCAGTCATGGATTGGTCTGTGGTTTGTGTTTTTCCCAGGTGTGTCCTCAAACGTTGGCTTAATAAATCTCCATTGATTGAGATCTTCACCTCCGTCACTTGTTTTGGGTTGTTACATATACCTGTCTTTACTTAATATTGTCTTTATCAGTCTCTGGACCTCACAAAACACCATAAACAGAAACAACCTAAATGTTCAACAATACAGGAGTGGGTTTAAATACTTCCCAGCATAACCATATAAATGGACTGTTGCAGCTGTGTAAAATGACATCATAAGTGAGCATTTATTGACAATGAACTACATCATGCTGTATCCTCTTTGAAAAGTGGTTGTATCATAAGATGATGAAGCAATGGGACTCAGAAAGGGGCTCTTGGTGGTGTTTGCAGCTGTGCTCTGGACAGACAGGAGCTGCTCGGGGTGAATGCTGGCTCAGAAATGGGAAGGTTGAAGGACTTGTACCCAGAGAAGTGAGTAGTACCAATGGCTGCGGCCAAGGAAACCACATTCTCACACAAAGGTGGCAACTGGTGTTTCTAGCAGAGCCACTGATGACACCATTAGTGTGTAAATGAATTCGAGCAAGTTCACTCCAGGTCACCCTCTGGCTGGCCTGCCAGGAGGCTCCTGCTTCCAGAGCCCCTCCAGCCAGGGCTGATGAAGCCAGCTTATTGCAATTAGGGTCTAGGCAGTGCCTGGAGGCAGGAAGCACTCTCAAAGTATGATGACTATATGAATGTGCACATTTTCTAGGTGTGACCATTGTGTTTCTCTGCTCCCACAAACTCCCCCTCCGACAGTGTGATTAACAGCACAGACTGCTGGGGTTCGAATCCAGACCCCGTGTCACGTGGTGGGACCTTGACTTAGCTACTTGCCCTTTCTGGCCTCAGTTTCCCCCTATAAAATATTTCAGAGACGTGTGTTGAGATTTTAATTAAATTGAATATAAAGGGCTTAGAACCGAACCTGTGGAGACAGCACCTAATAAATGTTAAACATTATTTTTATTATTATACATGTTAAAAGAAAAACTTTAGACGATTTAAATTTAAAGGGTTTAATTGAGCAAAGAATGAATCGTGAATCGGGCAGCCCTTGGAACAAAAAAGGTTCAGAGAGTTCTGCCCTGCAAGGTGGGCAGGCAGGATTTATGGACAGAAAGTGGAAACGAGTTATAAATTGGTGATTATACCAAAATAATGAGGTGATTGGTTATAGCTCTGCACTTGCTTTATTTGAACATGATCTGATCAGTTGTCAGCCTGTGATTGGCTGAAGCTAAGCTGCTGTGATTGGCTGAGACTCAACTAGTTGTTACCAAAAATATCTACTCCTGGTTAGTTTACTCACTAAGTAAAGTTTACTTAGTAAGTTAGTTTACTTACTAAGTTAATTTGCCTTTCGTTATGGACTCAAGGTACAAGACATCCTCAGGCCAAATTTAGTTTAATTTAATATACTGGTGCCCCTGAATTTCAGCAAAGAATTTGCAAGTCACGCAGGGTATCTTTGTAGACAAGTGGAAAAATGTGGGACTGGTTAATGGAAAAACCATGTGAAGTCAACAGAGGATGAACACGTGCAGGGACCAATGATTAAGGAATTAGTGTCGACTTTTGGGGCAGGTGTTTAGCAGTGTGCCCTTAAATATTCAATCAGAACACAGTAAAGTGACGCTTCAGATTAATAGGAAAAGAAAGAAGTACTTAATTTTGTTCACATGTTAGGGAAAAAAAGCTAAATTAGAACCTCACCCTAGCATCATATTCCAAAAGGAATTCCTAACTGATTAAGGAGTTAAATGTGAAACATGAATAGAGGAAGAAACAGGTACAGATACAGGTAACAACACAATTTTAAGTAGTGCGGGGCCTTTTCATTCCACTCCGTGAACCACTGGGAGTGTGGGGATGGGGAGTCAGGAGCAACTATGTCCCCTCAGCAGCTCTTAGGCCCTGAGGGACTCTCGTGGAGCCAGCATCTTGTTGGGCCTGAGTGTGATTCCAACATTTAAAGACAGATATATTTCTCATGATATGGGCTCAATACAAGCCAACCACTCACCCCAGAGTATAACCAAAGAAACTGTGATCCTTTCCAATAACTGAGGAAAAACTGGCCATGTTGTACTAAATAAGACACAATGTAGCTGGGCACGGTGGCTCACGCCTGTAATCCTACCACTCTGGGAGGCTGAGGCAGGAGGATCCCTCGAGCCCAGGAGTTCAAGACCAGCCTGAGCAAGAGCGAGACCCCGTCTCTACTAAAAATAGAAAAATTCGGACTCGGTGGCACATGCTTGTAGTCCCAGCTACTCGGGAGGCTGAGGCAGGAGGATCACTTCAGCCCAGGAGTTTGAGGCTGCAGTGAGCTATAGTCGTGCTGCACTCCAGAGCTAGATCCTGACTCAAAATAAAAAAAAAAAAAGAAAAAGAGAGAAAGGAAGAAATTGAGATCGAGACAATGCAGGAAAAGCTCTTTACTTCTTCCTCAGCTGCCTAAAATAAAGTAGAAATTTCCTCTTTTGTAAAGGAAATTTTTATTAGTAAATATATTTGTACCAGGAAGAAAGCCACTCCAACACCTTTTTTTTTAATTCTTTTTTTTTTTTTTTTTTTTTTGAGACAGAGTCTCACTTTGTTACCCAGGCTAGAGTGAGTGCCGTGGCTTCAGCCTAGCTCACAGCAACCTCAAACTCCTGGGCTCAAGGGATCCTCCGTCTCAGCCTCCCGAGTAGTTGGGACTACAGGCATGCACCACCATGCCGGGCTAATTTTTTCTATGTATATTTTTAGCTGTCTATATAATTTCTTTCTATTTTTAGTAGAGATGGGGTCTCGCTCTTGCTCAGGCTGGTCTCGAACTCCTGAGCTCAAACAATATGCCCACCTCGGCCTCCCAGAGTGCTAGAATTACAGGCGTGAGCCACCGTGCCCGGCCCAACACCTTTTTTTTTTGAGAGAATGTCTCCGTCTGTTGTCCCAGCTAGAGTGCAGTGGCATCAGCCTAGCTCACAGCAACCTCAAACTCCTGGGCTCAAGCGATCCTCCTGCCTCAGCCTTCTGAGTAGCTGGGACTACAGGTGCACTGCCAAAACCACTGGCTGGCTAATTTTTCTATTTTTAGTGGGGGGGGGGGGGGTCTCACTCTTGTTAAGGCTGGTCTCGAACTCCTGACCTTAAGGGATCCTCCCACCTCGGCCTCCCAGAGTCCTAGGATTACAGGCGTGAGCTACTGCGCCCGGCCATAAAGATACTGTTGCAGCTGTGTTTGGAAAATACAATCTGCCACAAATATCAATGTTAATTTCCTGATTTTGCTGGTAGGGCTGTGGCTATGTAAGAATACACAGTGAAGTATTGTTTAGGGTGTGGGGTGGGGTGTGGGCATCAGATCTCAAATGATTCAGGAAATAAAAAGTTCTTTACGCTGTATTTGCAACTTTTCCTTTTCTGCACGTTTGAGGTGGTTTCAAAATACAAAATACACACTAAAAATTCTGTAAGAAAAAGATGTACATTCTGATAGAAAAGTAGATGGAAGTTTAAATAGGTAAATCACAAAGGAATAAGTACAAGTAACTGATAAACATTTAACAAAAATGTTCATTCATGGTTATCAAATGCAAATTATATTAATAATAGCAAGAAGATGCCATTTTGCAGACTTTTAAATGATAATACAAAATACTGGTGAAAGTGGGGAGGAAAGGCATTAATGTTCAGGAAAGGAATTCAGCAATGTTTATACTTCCCCAAGACATTAAATAGTCACTTATGACAGCATTTCAAATGGCTCCATGAAATATCATGTTACAGATGTGCCGTATTTAATGAAACCAATTCCTCATTATTGGATATTTAGTTTTTAAAAAAATATGAATGACATCATCATAAAAATATATATACATAAAACTTTATACATATGTTAAAGTGGAATTATTAAAAACTAATATCTTTTTGGGAGGCCGAGGTGGGAGGATCATTGAGGTCAGGAGTTGGAGACCAGGCTGGGCAAAGTAGTGAGATCCCTTCTCTACAAAAAATAGAAAAATTAGCCAGGCATGGTGGTGCGTGCCTGTAGTCCCAGCTACTCAGGAGGCCGAGCCAGGAGGATCACTTGAGCCCAGGTGTCAGAGGTTACAGTGAGCTATGATGATGCCACTGCATTCTGGCCCAGGCTAGAAAATCCCCTGGAGGACATTGGGGTGCTTCTGTCTTGTCACTGAGTCTGGGTTTCAATACATTTTACACCTTTTGATATAGATCACCAACTTCAATGCCCCAAGGAACAACATGAATAAAGGATGGTCAGCAGTGCTCTGTTCCCCCTCGGGGCTGCCCATCCCCTCTGCCTGGCCTCCAGGAGAGGCAAAGAGCACAGGTCTGAGTGCCCTTGGCCCACAGTCCAGCCCAGCCTGGGAACACAGCCTGTCAATTACAGGCTGAGTGCCTTATATTACTGGCTCCCCAAGAGACTGACTGGCCCTTGGCTAGTCAGAAAACAAGTGGGTGCCTCCTCCGCAGCCTCCCATAAGGGGCTATTTTAGTTCACTCAGCTACATGGCAACATGACCGTCACCCACTCCACGGGGCTCACAGGTCTTCCTGAGCAAGGGGCACCCTTCTCTCAGGCCTTTTCCTTTCACAGGGCAGCTCTGCAGGCTGCCAGGGCTCCACGAGGACCTGGTGCAGTGAGCTCATACCATGGCACCAGGAGCCTCCTAGAAGGCTGCCTTCCTTCGCAGGACTCCCTCCCGGTAGACTTCTGCTCCTGCATTTAGTGCCCACGTCCCTGGCTCCCTGCTCCAACTGCCAGCCACTTCCCAGCCCCTTGCTGACTCCATGACACTTTCTATCCCAGCTTGGACCCCAGCCTCTCCAGGGACTTTGGTATTTGCAATACGTGAAATTGACAAAGGAGCAGCACCCACAATATATAAAGAACTCCTACAAACCAATAGGAAAGGGACAGACTAATTTAAAAATGGGCAAAGAATACGAAATGCATGCCCTAGAAGAGAAAACCCAATAAAGGTCAATTAGCATATGAAAGGATGCTTAACTGCACCTGGGAAGTGAAGTTTTAAACGGCACCGAGGTACCGTTTCATACCCATCAGTTGGCAAAAATTTTTTCATCTGACAATGCCAAGTATCGGGGAGGATATGGAAAGAGAGGAACTTTTATACACAGATGATGGGAGTACAAATCAGAACATCTATTTTGGAGAGCAATTTGGTGTTATTTAGCAAAGTTAAAAATGTACAGAGGCAATGACTCAACTGCAATGAATTAAAGGTGAATACAAATTCTTTGCCACTAGTCCCACTGAGAGGTGGGGTCTAGTTCTACTCCCCTTGAATCTGGGCTGGACTATAATTTGTTTTGACTTGTTAAAAGAAAACCTTTAGACAAATTAAATTTAACAGAGTTTAATCGTGCAAAGAACAATTTGTGAATCAGGCCGCAGTCCCTCCCCCTCCCCCGCAGAATAGGTTCAGAGAGACTCTGGTGCCGTCGGTGGTTGGGTAGGATGAAAAGGGAAAGGGAGGTACAGAAACAGGTGGATTGATTACAACTCAGCGTTTGATGAACACAGTTTGATTAGTTGCCTGCCTGTAATTGGCCGAAACTCAGTGATTGGTACAAGAGTAGGTTACAGCCTGTTTACACATCCAGTTGGATTACAGTTCACGTGTACAGAAAAACCTTTAAGGCCTAACTTACAAGAAGGCAACTTTAGGCTAAGCTTGATTTAACAGACCAGAAGAACACAGCAGAAGTAATGCCGTGTCGCTTTCAAGCCAAGCCCCAAGACATCTGCAGCTTCTACCTTGGTGTTTGGAGAGCTCTTTCTTGGAACTCGACGCCATGCTGTGAGGAAGTCCAAGCTGGCTGTGTGAAGAGAGAAAGGCCCCGTGGAGGAGCACCGAGGCTCCACCGTGTGGTTAGGCCATTTTGGATCTTCCTGCTGTCCTAGCGTTCCAGCTGATACCACACAAAACAGAAGAACCACCCAGAGAAACATGAAAAGTAATACATTACTATTGTGAGCTGTACGTTTTGTGGTGGTTTGTTACACAGCAGTAGGTAACCAAAACACAACAGTTCTACTCCTAGGTGTGTGCTCTAGATAAATTCTCCCATGTGGGCACAAATGAAACAGGTGTATCTATTTTTACTGCAGCATTGGCCGAGATGGCAGAAAGTTAGAAACAACCAAACATCCATCAATAGGAATATGGGTAAATAACTTGTAGGATAGTCATGTGGTGGAATACTACATAGCTCTTAAAATTAATGAGTCAGAGTCACATATGTCACCAAGGATAAACCTCAGTAACAAAATATTGCATGAAATAAAGGAGGATGCATAGCATGATATCTTGTTTTTATTTCAGAATATTACTGGGGTACAAATGTTTTGGTTACGCGGTGCTTGAGTCAAAGTTATAAGCGTGCCATCACCCAAAGAGTGTATATGATATCTTTTATGAAAAGGTTTGACTCATGCAAAACAACTCCTTTTATTGTTTATGGGTGCATGCTTTGTTTAAAGTACAAAACACCGGCAGAATGAAGAACAACAAATTCAGGATCCTGGTCTCCTGTGGAGAGGGCAGGTGGGAGGCGTGGGTGGGGAATGAAACCGGGGGGAGCTTCATGTGTATCAGGGGGGTTATGTTCCTTCTCTTTAAGATGTGAAACAAATGTGGCAAAATGTTGAAATTTAGTAGAGCTGGGAAGTAAACAAGGGGTGCTTGTTATTCTGGTGCTGAAAATACATCATTTTATAAAAGTACTTTTTAAAAAAAAAAAAAAAAGGAAGAATGAAGAGAATGAATGAATGATCCTCCATCCTCTCTTAGCTTCGGGGAGGCTGAGTGCTCTGCCCATGGTCACACAGTTTGTAATGGCAGATCCTAGAGCCATCCCAGCCTTGTGTCCACTGCTGTCTGCAGTTGAATCAGCTACACCAGGAGGCAGCTCCGCCCAGAACACACTGCCTGGTTTAACTGGGCACAAGGTCTAGGGGGCTTGATTAAGTTCAAGACCTTGAACATAAGCACTTGGTATTGTCTGAATGTTTGTGCACCCCCAGAATTTGTTTGTTGAAATCCTAACTTCCAAGGTGATGGTATTAGGAGGTGGAGGCTTTGGGAGGAGATTAGGTCACAAGGGCAGAGCCCTTATGAAAAAGACCCCTTGCCCCTTCCACCAAGTGCAGACACAGCTAAAAGGTAACATCTATGAAGCAGGAAACAGGCCCTCACCAGACACCACATCTGCTGGCACCTTGATCTGGGACTTCCCAGACTCCAGAACAGTGAGAAAT
Organism: Eulemur rufifrons; assembly: GCF_041146395.1. Classification (NCBI taxonomy): domain Eukaryota; kingdom Metazoa; phylum Chordata; class Mammalia; order Primates; family Lemuridae; genus Eulemur; species Eulemur rufifrons. The sequence goes on from NC_090991.1 coordinate 19,358,530, forward strand.
AGATTCTCTGTTATTTATAAACCACCCAGCCCAGAACAGACTAAGACAGTACTTTTGCATACTGGTCACATTTAGGATCCTGGGGTAGCAGGACGCCCAGGGAGGAGCTGGTGTGTGAAGGGTAACAGGGACTGCCCTCCCAGGACAGGGCAGCTCAGTGGAGCAGAGGCTTGGGTGGCCGCTCCTCCTCCTCCCTGTTCCCTGCCCTGGAGTCGGGAATAGCAGCTGGAACCACTATGACGCTATGACGGTGATTCTCTAAGGGCCACTGGGGAGGGGTCAGCTCAGAAGGAATTCTGATCCTGTCTGTTGTTCTTTTGGAGATGAGCTATTATGGGCTGGGTGGACTGCTGGGACTCACCTCTGCCCTAGCAAGCCTCCGTCCAGACTCTTCGGGAGCTACTGCTTTAAGAAACGTGGACAGTGTCCACAGATACCAATTTCCCTTGTTTTCTGCCTCCCTCTACTCTTGCTTGTAGCCGCACCCAGCCCCTGGCCCCTCCCAGGCGGTCTCATCCCAGCGTCTTCCCAAGTTTTACGATTTCTTCTGCTGTTTGGGGACTGGCGCTCTTAGGCTGTGTTCACCCAAGAGCCTGGTGAGCTCCTAAAGAGGTTGACACAACCCTCACCCCACGTTACCAGGAGGCTTGGAAGAAGCGGCCTTGAAGGCCATGGAAGAACATGGACTCCGGAGTGTATGACGACCAGATTTGATTCTAGTGCCCTACCCTCCCTGAGCCTCAGGGTCTACATCTGCGAAATGGGGTGATAATGCTAACCTTCGCTGACAGGCGATTCGGAGGCCCAAATGTGCTGCTGGCACTCAGGGCAGGCTGTGACTCTGCTGTGAAGTACCCTGTGTGCTACAAGGCATTTATTAATAACGTCGCTGACCCCACTCACTCACACTCAGTGTCAGCAGCGCCCCCAGTCACTGGACAGCTCAGATGCCCCAGGCATTTCCAAGTGCCCCAAAGCGGGCCGTCTCCCAGTTGAGAAATGCTAAACTCCTTGAAGGCGATGCGTTGCCAAAGCCAGGTGCTCAACATGAGTTTGCTCCTTTTGTGGACTTTAGTTTTTAATAATCAGGATTTTTAAAAATGACCTCTGGGGCAGCTCTGTGATCAAGATGCACTGCAGCCCACACGGTCCTTGCCTGGGCGGCTGCCAGGCTGTGGGCCGAGGGGCGAGGTAGGGCCCACCCAGCCGGGGGCAGACAGACTCGCCACCTCGGTTAAGTCCTGGAGTTCAGCTCAGCATGACTTGGCCAGCCAAGCCCTGCAGTGGGGTGAGGTGTCAGGGAGAAGGTGCCAGAACCCAGCATGACACCATAGAGCCTTCAGGGCAGAGTGACATGACACTTCCAGTTGGACCTGCCAGACTCCAGGCCCGAATAGCCTGCCCTCCCCGGCCACCCAGCCAGTCCGCAGGCTCGTGGCTCAGCTCTGTCCAGAGAGGGCCGTGGACATGGCCTCCTCGGGGGCCACGCCAGCTTCTGGGAAGGCCCTTAGCACAGGCACTGGCCCTTTGGGCACGATGCCTCACACCTCTGTAAATAGGAATCGTCACACTCACGCCGAAATCACAGAGCACATCTGGAGAATACTCCATGGGGACGCCGCACCGCTGCTCGTTTCTCCTCGCTTCCTACCCAGGGGCCGCCCGGTGCATAGAAAACCCTGACTTGGGCGTCCAGTCTAGCTCGGGTATTTACTAGCCATGGGATTTGGGGTGAAATATTTTACCTCTTTGAGCATCCATTTAATTATCAAATAAACAGAATAACTACTGCCGACCTTCCTACCTCCCAGGAGCTGTTGTGACAATCAAATGAGCTAATAATGGCTGTGGAAATATTTTTGCAGACTCCAAAGCCAGCACACCCTCCCGTCTATCTTCACCCCACCCTTTGGCCTGGAACTTCCACATGATGGCCAGGAGCTGAGCGAAGCTTCCAGTCCACTCCTGGTCAGTCCCTCTGACAGCTCACTGACTGCCCGAGACTTGCAAGGATCTTGGAATCGTACCTTGATTCGTTCATTTATTCAGTGGTCTGATTTCCTTCAACAAAAGGCTTTTTCTCTTGGCTGAGCAAAATCCTTTTTTTTTTTTCCATTTTGTCATTCTTGACATTTTTCTCTTTTTTGTGTGTTTTCTGTTCCTGGGGGTGGGAGACTCAGCCCAGGGCAAGCATTGTGGGCAGGGCAGGGGCCTGTGCAAATGGACTGCTCTGGTCCCCGGCGCAGGCCCCTGGCAAGTAAAACCAGAGACCACGGGGCTGATAAGAGCAAATGTCATTGGTCAGGGAGGGTCCACACCTGTGCAACCAAAAAAGAGGACTTCTTTCACTTGATTAGGAACAAATCTCTAAGCCAACTGGGTAACATACCCTGGAAAACACAGTATAGCCCCCATGAACTGGTGGCCCAGTAGTCCCACATTCTTGGGCTTGACAGTTTATGAGTCACTTCTGACCCAGAGGCTGGTGGTGGGTACTCTCCGGATAAAAACCATACCCTCCAAATGGGATTTAAAACTACAGGTGTCTGTGCCTCCCACCGTTTTGAAGAGAGGCTGCAGCCAACAGGAGGACAGCTTTGACTGATGTGGCTTAATCCTCCTGTACTGTCCTTGTAAAACTTACTAATCCCCAAGACACAGAAACTCAAAGTCCATCCTAAGGCCTCTTCCTCCAGGAAGTCTTCCTGAACACACCCCACATGTCCCCAGCAATAAGTGGGTGCTTTGCCCCCTGAAATCCCATGACACTTTGCTCTGTTGTCTCCAGATTGTCTACATGTTCATCTATGAAGGGGTGGGGAACTTGCGGCCTTGGGGCCACATGTGGCCTTCTGGATCCTTGAGTGTGGCCTTTTGACTGAATCCAGATTTTACAGAACAAATCCTTTTAATAAAGAGATTTGTTCTGTGAAGTTTGGATTCAGTTGAGGGGCTGCACGTGGGGATCTGGAGGGCCACATGTGGCCTTGAAGCTGCAGGTTCCCCCCCCCCCCCGCCCCCGCATGGCGGCGGAGAGCAGGGACAGTCCTGCTCCTTGGCACAGCCCCACAGTGCCAGCTCAGAGTGAATGATCCAACGAGCCAGGCTTCATCTCCCTTCACTTGACTTGCCCAGGGCAGAAACTTCCTTCAATAACAAGATTCAAATGTCACCTCCTCCACTTGCCCCACTTACTGCTGCGTGTTCAGCCTCTAGCACAGCACTTAGCACGTAGTAGATGCTCAAATATCCAAATATTTGTTGGATCAATGTGTAGTAGGATTGAACAGGTACTCACACTATACTCAGATTTGTGAAGAAAATGTCACTTCTTTTTCTAGAACTGAGATGCATTTCTTATGCACCCCCCAGGCAGCCAGGCCAGCTCAGACTTACCAGTTAAAGAGACTCCACCCTATGGACTTCAATGCTGGAGAAATGGCCACCAGCTTGATGTTCTCAGGGTCCTGATACCCATCTTCACATTTCTTATCCCAAACAGGGGACCTTCATTTTTAACAAAATCCCTTGGGACTGGAAGAGGTACAATTCAGGTAATTGTCACTTCCTCTGCGTTATATCTGCCCCCTACCCCAGAGCAGGGAGTCCATGAGTGCACCCGCCCACAGAGGAAGCGACAACGGGGTCCTTCACACTAGGTGCTTCCGATGCCAGAGGAGCTGAGAACAACAACAAAAAAAAAACCTAACTAGACAATGTTGCATAGTGACTGTTGTTCTAATAGATATCCACCATCCCCTAAAACCAGTAACCCTCAATGGGTAAGAAACCTCATAACAGCAAGATCTATAGGCATGGAAATACAGATGAAAACAATGTTATGTGTAATTCAACACATGAATTTGGGGAGACACAATTCAGTCCATAGCACTGACTTTCAAGGAGCATCCTTCACTATTGCAAAGATGTGGAAAAAACCCAAATGCCTGTCAATTCATGAGCAGATCATTAAAATTTGGGGTATGTATACAATGGAATACTACTCAACAATAAGAAACGACAGTGATCTAGCACCTCTTATATTTTCCTGGATAGAGCTTGAGCCCATTATCCGCAGTGAGGTACCACAAGAATGGAAGAATAGGCTCCATCAAATTGGCACTGACTGATCAACATTGTGGTGCTCACATGGTAGTAATATTCTCCAGGGATTAGGGGGTTGGGGGGGCAGGTAAACTCACAACTAATGGATGCAGTGAGCATTGCAGAGGGGAAGGGCATGCCTCTAATCCTTGCTTGGGTGAGGCAAAGACATAAAATGTAACCAAAATGTTTGTACCCTCATAATATCCTGAAATTAAAAAAAAAAAAGGAGCATCCTTGAGTGGGCTGGAGCCCAGAGACCAGGGTTCCCACCTCAGCCTGCTCTTCACTGGCAGCATGACTTTGGGCAAGTCACGTGCCCTTTGGCATTATCTGGAAAATGAGAAGCTTCGGTTAAGCCTTGAAATTCCTTCTCTCACTAAGATTCTTTGAAAGTCCCAGGGCTCTTTGCTTGGGCTTGGGGTAGGAAGACTCTTCCCCAGTCTGCAGAGTCCCCCCAGGAAAGGCTGGGTCAGGAAGAGCTTGGCTGTTTTCTTTCCAGCTCTTCCATGAATGCACTTGGCACAGGGACTGTCTGTTGCCATGGTGAGGGCTTCCTGTGGCGCTGGGCCTGAGAACTCTGCAGCGGCCTAGGGTGGGGGCGCTGTCAGAGCCGGGGGTGGGTCAGTGGAGAGGCCCAGAATTGACAGATTTTCTAGCAGCCTTGAATGAAGGTGAAACCTGGGGAAACAGGAGTTTTGCAGTTCCCCAAACCCCACCAACTCCGCTACTCTCCACGTGTGACCACAAGTAAGGGATCATTTCTTTCCTATGAGAGTCGGTTCTCAGAAGCTGGTAGTTTATGAAAAAACCAAGCTGGGAAGAGGGATGAGTGGAGAACAGTGTGCGGAACCTCGCTACAGAAGTCCAGTCCTGGGCCAGCAGCACATCATCACTGCGGGGGGGGGGGGGGGGGGGGGGTCTCAGGCCCCGCCCCAGAGCCACTGAATCAGAATCTGCATTTTAGCAAGATCCCCAGGGTTTATGTGCACATTAAAGTTCCAAAAGCCCCAATGTGGTGGAAAGAACGCCAGCCTAGAAGCCAGCAGACCCGGCCCTAGGGACGGCTTTGCCACTCTACTGGGCAATTTCTGCAAAATGGAGAGGTGAGGAGAATTTTCCCAAGATGCCATTACCTTCCACTGAGAAGCTTTGCCTGGGACAGGTCAGTGTGTGCTGGAGTTCCCTCCTGGCCTTGGGAACAGTTATCCTGATGACATTGAGTGCGTTGCCCCAGTCACCTGCAGGAATCCGGAGGTCTGTGAGCCACTGAGTAGGCTAAAGACCAAAAGGTCGTTTGGAAACTCAGAAAGGATAAGTGTTCATGGAACTTCTGCTGTGATAGAACTGGGAAGTCAACGTATCCAGTCAAAACCGAACACATATCCAGCCAAAAAGCAATAGGACCTGATTATTTTTGTGGGAGGTGGTGCAGAGAGGGGCTGTGCCCTGCAGACCAGACTGAATTCACATCTGGTTGAGTAGAGGTTTTCTTAAACTTGAGCCAGCCTCAGAATCACCTGGAGGGCTAGTTAACACACAGACTGCTGGGCCCCACCTGGAGTTTCTGATTCAGTAGGTGCTATATAGATTGAATTCTGCCCTGCGCCCAAATGCATATACTAAAGCCCTAACTCCCAGTGTAACTGTATTTGGAGATAGGGCTTTTAGGAGGTAATCAAGGTTAAATGATGTCATGAGGGTACGGTCCTAATCCAATAGGACTGGTGGCTTTACAAGAAGAGTAATAGGCACCCCAGTGCACACACATGTGCGCTTCCTCTCCCCCTCCCCTTTCCCCATTTCTCCCCTCTTCATCTCCCCCTGCATGCACACTTAGATGAAAGACCACCTAAGGACACAGTGAGAAGGTGGCAAGTCAGTAAGATAGCCAGCTCTCACCAGAACACAACCCCAAATGGCACCCTGATCTCAGACTTCCAGCTTCCAGAACTGTGAGAAAATTAACTTCTGTTGTTTAAGCAGGGGTCCCCAACCTATGGTGAGTTGTATATTTATTTCATTATATATCACAATGTAATAATAATAGAAATAAAGTGCACAATAATTGTAATGTGCCTGAATCATCCCCAAACCATTCTCCCCCACCCTGGTCCGTGGAAAAATTGTCTTCCATGAAAATGGTCCCTGGTGCCAAAAAGATTGGGGACCACTGGTAAGCCAACCGATCTATGGGATTTTGTTATGGCAGCCTGAGCTGACTTATACAGTAGGTCTGAGGTAGGGCCAAGAACGTGTGTTTCTCACCCAGGTGACACACATGCTGTTCGACTGGGACCACACTTTGAGGACTGTTGGCTTGTCCCTTTGGATCCCCTGTCTCTGTCAGGGAGGGTTATCATCATGCCCACTTTACAGATGAGGGCTGTGTGAATCTAATTGGTGGACAGGAAGGGAAAGGCAATTGTTAGCACCTGAGGTTGGGTGAGTCTTCCCCAAACTGCTGTCCTTGAGGAACTCAGAAGTAAGTAATGGAGGACACTCAGGTAAGCAGCTCTCATTTCAGAGGAGCAGGGGTCAGGGCAGGAGCAGGGCCAAGACAGCAGCCCAGTGTGGGAACCCCTTAGCTTCTGCTGAAAGGGCAGCCCTAGGCAGCCATATTTGCACCATAAGACTCACCACTCCTTTCCACCCATATCTGATGGAATGAGAGGTAGTCACCTGACCCAAGGGGAGCAAATCTATTGGCTAACCAGTGACCAATCAGATCCAATCTCTCTCTCAAAAAAATGGAATTTAGAGTCAGTCATTGTTGGGTACTGGAGCTGGAAAGGGTTGGAGTGACCATGTTGAGCCATTTTTGAGCAAAGCAAAGTGATCAAAAGAGAAGGAAAAGAGGAAAAAAAATCAACATCTTTACTTAGATGTCTTAAAGTGCCGCAGAGTCATGATGTCAAGAACCAAACTCCTCCTCCACCAGTCTAGTTCTCTTCTCACTATCACTCTCTCAGTGAAAGGCACCATCACCCATCCAATTAAGTAAACCAAAAACTTTGGAGTCATTGTGTCACCTCCTTGCCCTCATTCATAACATCCCATCAGTCATCACATCTTGTTTTTGCTTCCTTAATCTCTCTCAAGCTCTGCTTCTCTCCCTCCCCTTGGCAAACGACACCACTGTCATTTGCTTGGAGCCCTGTAATGGTCTCCCCACACCTGCTCTTGAGTCTCTCCACTCCATATTCCCTCTCCACCTAGAACCATCTTTTCAGCATGCACGTATGGTGATGTCACTGTGCTGCCACAGAGGCACGAGCTCCATGTGACCTGCCCCTGTCTATCTCTCCACCTCCTCTCATGCCTCTCACCACCCTGTTCTCTGCACTCCCGCCACACTGACCTCCTTACAGCTTCTCCAATCTGGAATGCTCTTCCTCCTCCACCTAGTGTCTGAAAATGGATCCCCTGCAGGGTAAGAGAGTGGAGATGGAGAGACCTTGAGCCTCGCATCCTGCCGTACCTGCAGCTAGCACCACTCTCTTTGTTTCCATCCAGTGTGAATTGGATTTTCAGTCATTCCCAATGCAAACAGCCCTAACTGACTTAGTTTGCCTCCTTCACTCTGAGCTCCTAGAATTGAGCCTTGTGTCTTATTCTTTTTCATATCCTCACCCCAAGGAGGTACCCTGATTTCTCTGGTGGGAGGAAAAGGGTGGGAGTAGAATCCAGGCTTGGCTGACCAGGAATGGAGGTGGGATGGGAAATGGACCTACTGTGTGTCAAATCCAATGCTAGATATTTTACGAATATAACCCCTGAGGTTGATATTATCATTACTACTTTCTATATAAGGAAACTGGAGCTCAAGAGTAACTTGCCCAGGGTTCTGTTTCCAGTAATGACAAAGAAGCTCCCACTGGACAACAAACAAAAACTATGAACTCTGGCAAAGATCTGAAAACAACAAAAACAACAACAACGACGACAAAAACTGCCTAAAGGCGCTGGAAAGCAACCAAAAGCAGACAAAAACGGGGGGTGGGGGGGGTCTGCCTACAAGCAGATTAGAGCTGAAAGAAGAGTCAATGAACTTGAAAATATATCAATAGAAAATATCCAATATGAAAATCAAAACGAACTGAAGGGCCGGGCGCGGTGGCTCACGCCTGTAATCCTAGCACTCTGGGAGGCCGAGGCGGGTGGATTGCTCAAGGTCAGGAGTTCGAGACCAGCCTGAGCGAGACCCCGTCTCTACTAAAAATAGAACGACATTATATGGACAACTAAAAATCTATATAGAAAAAATTAGCCGGGCATAGTGGCGCATGCCTGTAGTCACAGCTACTCGGGAGGCTGAGGCAGTAGGATCGCTTAAGCCGAGGAGTCTGAGGTTGCTGTGAGCTAAGCTGACGCCACGGCACTCACTCTAGCCTGGGCAACAAAGTGAGACTCTGTCTCAACAAAAAAAAAAAAAAAAAAAAACGAACTGAAGAAAAAGAGAGCAGAGCCTCAGGGACCTGTGGGACAGTATCAGAAGGTCTAACATGCATAATTGGAGTCCGAGAAGGGAAGGAAAGAGAGAATGAGACAGAAAAAAATAGTTTGAAAAAAATAATGACTGAAATTTTCCCATGTTTGGTGAAGACAAATTTACATACCCAACAATCTTAGTGAACCCCGAGCAGGATGAGTACAAAATACACACCTACGCACATAATCAAACCACAAAACAACCAAACATAAAGGGAAAATTCTGAAAATAGCCAAAGAGAAAAACAACATATTTCATACAGGGGAACAAGGGTATAAATATCACTGATTTCTCATCAGAAAGAACAGAGGCCAGAAGAGAGTAGAACAACATCTTCAAAGCATTGAAAGAAAAAAAAAAATACCTGTCAACTCAGAATTGTATATCCAGTGAAAATATCTTTTAAGAAAGAAAATCAAATGTTCATTCAGATAAATGAAAACTAAGAGAATTCATCCCCAATAGACCTGCACAAAAGAAATGCTACACGAAGTTTTTCAGATGGAAGGGGAATTATACCAAACAGAAACTTAGATTATAGGAAGGAACAAAGCTCACCAGAAATGGCAAATATATGGGTAAATATAAAAGACTGTTCCCCTTTAATTTCTCTAAAATGCGTATGACTGTTTAAAGCAAAAATTATAACAGTAGAGTTTGGGGTTTACAGGGTATGTAGACATGATATATATGATAATTATATATCACATAAAGGATGGGGGGTTCATGATTAACAGGCCTGTAAAGCTACAAAGTTTTTATATTTAACGAGGAATGCAGGTAACTTGCCAATGTCTTCCAGTCAGGAAGTGGTGGAACAAAGTATGACTAATGTCCAAGGCCCGTCCTCTTGCTTCTACATCAGACAAGAAAAGTGGGTGGGTAGGAGGAGAAAGCAAGACAGGGAAGAGAGTCTGACAGCTCCAAGTAGCTTCAGGGGCCCAACGGTTGCTGAACACGAGGATTCCCAGGCCTCGGAGTCCGACCGGGCAAATGACAGAGCACGGGGGTGAGGCACCAGGGAGTAGCCGAAGCAAAGAGCCACCCTCTCATTAAGCCTTGAAGTCAGCCCTTGTGCCTGTGAAAAGGTGACGTCCAGATGGGTTAGGGAGGTGCCTGTTGTCCCCACCCCCTGGCCAGGAAGTGGCTAATCCTCCCTGGACACTACCTTACCCGGTGTCTGGGGCCTCGGAAGAAGACCAGGGAGCTGGGCGGGGCAGCAGTGTCCCCCGGCACCCCAGAGCCTGTCCCGCGGCCTGGGGGAAGCCCTTTCGGTTCATGCCACAAACCTGGACTCTGGGCCCAGCTCTGTGTCCAGCACTACAGTCCAGGAGAGAGACCAGAGAAGGGGACAAAGGATGGATTTGGGTCTTGATTCAGGATAAGCTGATCCTCTGCCTGCAGGAGTGGGAAAGACGGGAGATGTGCCGGCTATTCCCCGAGTCCCCCTCAGCTCCCAATGCCTCTTCTGCGCCTGGCTCTGTGCTGCCGGGCTGCAGCTCCCAGAGGCCTTTGCAGCTTTCTATTTGGCCCTGTCCATCGGAGGCCCTGGAGGGAGTTGGGAAGGCAGGTGAATGGAGAAGGTGCTTTCTTCCTCCCTGTTGTTTGCCGTTCCTGTCAGGGCAGCCCGGCGGTGGCAGCTGGTCCCAGTCTCCAGGGCCCCTCAGCACCCCAGCACCTCGCCTGCTCAGAAGCATCCCCAGAGCCCGGCGGCACCCCTCCACGGTGTCCGAGCTCTAGATTCTTGTAACCCCGTCTTCCTCCCTTTCATTCCCCCAGCCCTGGAGGTCACAGCTGCTTTCTATCATTATTGTCCCTGGGTTTTCCTCAGTATCCCCTTTTTTCTTTCTCTGCCCTGTGTACCCAAATCCTTATATTAAATTTCCTCTGTTGAAATCCTGGCACGATTTCTGTTTTCCTGATTGGCTCCTGCTGACACAGAAAGAAACGGAGCTGCTTTCTCCTGGGAGCCCGCCGTGGTTTACGAGAGGCAGAGTAGCACAGAGGGCAGGGTGGGGGCTTTGGGTTAAGGTGGTCCTAAGTCCAAATCCCTGCCCTGCTGTTACTCCCTGAGTAACTCTGGGCAAGTTGCTCAATTTCTCTGAGCCTCAGTTTCCCCACATGAAAATTGGGTTGATAATACAAGCCTGATTAGTCAGTTTCTTTGGGCACAAGAGAAAAAAACAGTTTGCACTAGGTTAGGCAAAAGGGTAAAATTATCCTGGAAAGTTTCCAGAGAAATAACTGTCAAGTGCACAGGGTAAGAAGCAGCAACTCGCAGGCAGTCAGGACTTCTCTCTGCGTCTCAGAAATGCTCCCCAGCCGGTGGACCTGATTCTTACCACAAACCATCTTCGCCATGTGTTGAAGGAAAATGGCCTCTAGTAGCTTCCAGACTCACACCCTCCTGACTTTGTCCAGGGAAGCAGGGGCCCCTCCTGGCAAGACCCAGCTCAGTGGTTTCAGGGGAGGGCTCCAATTGGCCAGGGTGGGTCACGTGCCCAGCCCTGCACACATCACTGTGGCCTGGGAGTAGGGTCACAGAAGGGATGACAGCTGTCAGTCAGCTACAACACGTCTGGGTCTTACAAAAACTCAGGCATTTCCAGAATGACTATCCCCATTTCACAGATGCGCAAACTGAGGTTCAGAAGAGGAAGGGCTTGACCACAGTCATGTGGCTTTTCTCTAAGCAACAATACTGGACACTATGTCATTAACAACCAGATTACGGGAAGTTCTGTAGGCTAGGAGGAAAGCAGCCGCATGTGGGTGAGTGTGGCTCAGAAGGTGAGGAGGGAGGAAGCCCATGTCTGCTTCATGCCCACCCTGTGCCGGGCACTGGGCAGGGAAGGCAGAGGAACACTGCAGAGCCACGCCTCCTGTGCTGGCCCTATTTTGAAACAGGGAAGACAAGGAAAGTTCAGAGAGGCTCCACAGCCAATCCCAGGGTTCGCAGCCTAGAGGCAGGGCCGGAGTTCAAACCCGAGGCTGGCAGATTCCGTGTATTACCCATCACAGCATCTGGATGCCCAGTCCCCCGGGGAAATGTCTTGCCACTGGATGGGCTCAGGATTGGATGACATTTCCTGGCTCCGTTTCCTCTGGTCTTAGATGCCAGCAGAGTATAAGGTCCCTCTGGGCATCATGGCACTTGAAAAATTGTAGGGAAAGGGTACAGAGAAACTAAAAATGGTGATCAAAGGGCAAAAATGGTTTCTGAAGAAAGGTCAAGACAAATGGGGCTGGTGAGCTGCTGGTGACTTGTCCCCGGCACTTCTCCAGCCCTCCCTCTGCCTGACCCTCCAGCCACACTAAATTATTTACAGTTTCCTGAACATGTCACTATTTTCTGCCTCCATGCTTTTGTTAAAAAACTGCTTCTTTTACCTAAAACACCTTTTCTACCCCCATCCAAACCCTGTCTCCCTGGAAAACTCCTGCACATCCCTCAAAACCCATCTCCTCTGTGAAGTCCTCCTGTTTCTTAGTGGTGGACCCTCCCTGCTCCATACACTAGGGTCGATTGTTCCCTTTTCTCTGTACACCAACATACCTAAGACTTCCTCCAAAGGAAGCACTTCTCAGCCCTCATAGAAGGACCTGCTCCATCAGAATCACTTCAGGAGTGCTTTCAAAACATTCAAGCCCAGGCCCCACCCTGTGAGAATCTGATTGAGGGAGTCTGGAACAGGGCCAGGTGTCAGAAATTTAAGTGGATGCCCCAAGTGCTTGTGCTCAGCGCCTCTTGAAAGCCTCTTCCTATATAGCAGGTGCTGGCACAGAGGAGTGATCAGTGAGGGAGGAAGGAAGGAAAAATGGAAGGAAGAAGGGATGAAGGAAGAAAGGAAAAATGGAGAGTAGAGAAAGGGCAGGAGGATGAAAATGGGCATGAACCAGAGACGGGCAGGAAGGGGCAGGCTGTGGCATGGGGGTCCCCGGGGCAATGCTGCTGGACCATCCTACTGCACCCTACGTTGGCACAGACACCAGTTCTGGAGTTAGACATGCCAGGGTTTGAGTTCTGGTTCTGCCACTCATGAGCTGTGTGTGCTTTGGCAATTTACTCAACCTCTGTTTTCCGTGTCTAGCGGCAGTAACAGCTGTGCCTGCCCCACCATGATGTTCTGAGCATTCAGCAAACTCTCAGGATCAGCGCCTTTCAAGCACGCATGTGCATGTGAACCAGCTGGAGAGCTTGTGAAAATGTCGGTTCTGATTCATCCAGATCCAGGCTGGAGCCTGAGATGCTGAAGTTCCATCCAGCAGCCTTCCAGGTGGCGTGTGCGCGCTGGTGTTTGAGAGGTGAGGATAGCAATCCAAAGTCAGACTTCTTCCCTCTTGGGGGACCAGATCCTCTGCAACAGGATGGGAAGGAGGCCAGGACTGCCCCTCACGAGCACTTGGTGTGTGTGCCAGACGCTGTGCTCAGCCGCCGCACCCCACCTCACTGCGCTGGGAGGTCCCTGTTTGCTCAGAACTTGAGCAACGATGTGATCACAAGGGTCCTTTCTAAGCAATGATGCAATGATGACCTTGCATTACTTAAACTGCACTGTCTGAGTTTCTTATTGCTACTGTAACAAGTTATTGCAAACTGAGTGGCTTAAAATAACACAAATTTATTCTCTTACAGTTCTGGAGGTCAGAAGTATGAAACAAGTCTTAGGGGGCTCAAATCAAGGTGCCGAAGGCCTGGTTCCTTCCGCATGCTCTGGGGGAGGATCCATTCCACGACTCTTCGAGCTTCCAGCAGCAGCTGGCATTCCTTGGCTTGTGGCCACATTGCTCCAATCTCTGCTTCTGTTGTCATGTTGTCTTCTCACTCTGACCTCTGACCTCTCGCCCTCTTAGAAAGGACCCTTGTGATTACATCAAGCCCATCTGGATAATCCAGGTTAATCTCCCCATGTCAAGATGTTTCACTTTACCACACCTGCAAAGTCCCTTTTACCTTGTCAGGTAACACAGTTACAGGTTCTGGGGGTTGGGAGGGGCCACTGTCCTGCCAGCCACAACTGTCAGGTGTTTCATTGGAACCTCTTGAGTCAGATCCTGACCAAAGAGCTTAGGCTGCCTGTGATCTCCTGGCACCAGATCTACCATTATGGTCCCTTCAAAGTCGAGGCTCTGCGCTGCCAGTGGTGGCCGTGGCAGTGACTCATTCCACTGATCGCTCCTTCGTGTGGATGTTCCTGGTACCATGCATCCATCTCCCAAGGCTCAGAGGCTGAAGGAGCAGGGCCAAGGTCACGCTGACCCTCGAGCCCTGGAGCACGTGCTTGCCATAACGCACACTGCTCCCAAGAGCCAGGAAGAGGTGACTTCTCAGGCAGCAGAATCAGGAGAAAGTTGGTGGGTGGGACAGAGAGAAGTTGGACAGAGCACTGGCCAAGGAGGCAGAGCGGATGGTCCCTGACATGGAAAAGGAAGCTGAAAAAAACCCCAGCCCTACTTTTCCCTAAAAATTATTCCCTTAACCCTGTGGACCTTGACACCCTGGGACAAGCTGGGCTGACTGGCCCAGTGGTCACATGTTCTGAGCCTACGACTGGCTCTTGGAGTCAAGCTGGGCGACAGGTACCCATTCATGCAACGTGTCCAGGTCTCGGATGGCCCACAGGGCAATGGAGCCACCCTTGTCTTGCCCACCATCTCCATCAATGCAAAGACGGTTCTTCAGGCTTGCAGGCAGGGTGGCCAACCACCCTGATTTCCCTGGGACTAAGGGCTTTCTTGGGAAAACTGGGACAAGGTGGTCACTCTACCTGTAGGGCAGCCACACAAACCCCAGCGGGGGGCTTGGCTGTTGTCTACTCTCCAGCCCAGGCGACTTGCAGGCACCCTAACACCTCCAGCAGGCCGGGCTCATAGCTGTTACAAAAGACTTTCCATAGGAAGCAGCATCTGTGGTGACAACAGGAGCTCAGGGGCTGTCAGAGAGGACAGCCCTCTCCCCTGGGGCTGCTGAGTCACACTGGTTCACGGCTGGATGATTCAGGAGCTCTACTCCTTTCCTCACTAGGGGTGCAGACGGGGGACTCAGGCTGCAAAGAGGGAAGGGAAGAACTAAATCTCAAAGTTAAGACTCCCCTGCGAAACCTGAATGTCCATTTTGAAGCCTGCAATGGGGGCCAGCCTTTCCAGGGTCAAGGCCACGTATGTTGGGGGCCCAGGACCTGCAGCTAGGAAGAAGCATGTTACGGTGGCAAGGCGAAGCTGGGATCAGATAGACCCTGGATTACCCACAGTGACCTTGAGCAAGTCTCCTAGCGTCTCTGAGCTTTTATTTTCTCATGGTAAAAAGAAGCTGTGGATACCTCTGTGCAGAGTTCAGATGAATAATAAACAACCAACATGTGAACTTGCCTAATGCCCAGTAGGTTGCTCCTGTCTTCAGCCCCAGATCAAGGTCACCAGGAAAACAAATTATCAACCAGAGGCTGCCTGGTGAGTCTTGAATTAGAACAAAGGGAGCTGTTTCACCCCAAGCCCTGGGCCCAGGGCCCTTCCCTCCCTTGGACAAGTTCTCTCTGCTGCTCCTTCCTTAGTATTACTCACCCGTCCCCTGGCCCTCCCATCCTTCCAGCAGTACCTCATGTTGCCTGTGTTACAAATGATTAAGCTCTAGTTCCTCTATAGGACATACAGGCTTCCTGCTGGACTTTTTGATTTTTTATCATCAGTGATTTCATTTGACTGTCCAATAACCCTTAAAGGTAAGTGTTACTCTCCCCATTTTACAGATGTGGAAACTGAGGTTTGGAGAGGTTGAGGAAGTTGCTTAGGGTCACACCAATTCAGGCCCATATCTGCAGGCTCTAAGTTCAATGCTTTCCCCCCTGGAACAGACACTGTGACATAGCCGGGTGCACCCTGCAGAGGGCGCAAGGGGACAGCCCCCCCCAGCTGACCTGGCACGTTCAGTTCCCACGGCTGTGGGCAGGGGGCAGTAGGCAGGGGCTGATGCTGTAAGGTGCTCAAGTGCTGGGCTGGCACAATCACAAGCCTGGGTTTCAACTTCCGTGGGAGAATGGGGCCCTATTCCCTGCTCCCTTATGGTGGGGAGAGGGTGCCCAAGTCCTGTCTTCCGGAGTGATATAGGGGGCTGGAACAGAAGTCCCACTCAAGAACAGAGATTGCAAACTCTCTAAGATGTCTGGTTTTCAATTGCGACAAGCTAAGTTTTTAGACCATCATTTAAAGCACGACAGGATAGAACCTATAGATCTCAACAGCAGAAGAACCAGGAATGCCGGTAGAGAAGATAGCGTCAAAGCCGGCTGGGGGTCTCTGCTGAGCTCTGGGGACCCTGACCTTCTGCTCTAACAACTGCATGGGCACAGGGAACAGGAGATAAAATCTAGGGCCCCCCAGGGTGGGGAATCTGATAGGACACCCCACATACAGCTGGGCCCCCACTGAGAAGGATGGATACAAAAGGAAGTTGTTCGTGGACATTGTGGGGGGAAATCTCCCTGGAGATTCATAACCATGTGGGGGCCTGTGCACGGGTTTGCTATCTGATTTCATGCATCTATGAGATTGAAACAAAAGAAAAAAAAACTTACAGTAGAGCTTCAAGTTTCCAGTAATCCCAGTTAATCCCAAACACAGCAGTTAAAAGGGAATCCCCTGGGACTGCAAATTAGTACAACCTCTGTGGAAAGCAGTATGGAGATTCCTCAAAGAACTAAAACTGGAACTACCATTTGATCCAGCAGTCCCACTACTGAGTATCTACCCAAAGGAAAAAAAAGTCATTTTATCAAAAAGACACCTGCACGAGAATGTTTATTGCAGCACAATTCACAATTGCAAAGATGTGGAATCAACCCAAGTGCCCATCAATTCATGAGTGGCTTAACAAAATGTGGTGTATGTATACTATGGAATACTAATCAGCCACGAAGAAGGATGAATTAGGGACTTTTGCAATAATTTGGATGGAACTGGAGACTGTTATCCTAAGTGAAGTATCTAAAGAGTGGAAAAACAAACACCACATGTACTCACTATTAAATTGGAACTAACCGATGAGCACACATGTGCACAGAAGGAAGTAAAATTCAACGGAAATCAAGCAGGGGGGAGTGGGGAAGAGGGGCTGAGTGAAAACCTACCTAACGGGTACAATTAACACTATCTGGGTGTTGGGCACACTTATAACCCTGACTCAAGCCTAACAAAAATTATCCATGTTGTAACCAAAAACATTTGTACCCCTGTAATATTTTGAAATAAAAAAAGGAGTCCCCACCTAGACACATTTAGTGAAACTTCAGAAAACCAAAGATAAAAGATGTTAGAAACAGCCAAAAACAAGGCATATTACCCAAGAGCTGGTTTCTTAGCAGCTGTCATGGGTGCCAGAAGACAATGGAATAGTATCTTCAACGTGCTTAGGGAAAGTAATTGCCAGTCTAGAGTGTTATATCCGGCAAAACTAGCATTCCCAAATGAGAGCAAAATAAAGTATTCCTAGACAAAATTACTACCAGCAGTGTTGGTAGGAACAGACTAGAACACCAAAGTGGCAGGGGCCGGGGAGCCCAGCTTCCTCCAGCTTCTGACCTCTGGGTAACAGTCCTCTATCCCCTTTTGCCCCTCCAGGCCTTTTAACAATTTATAACCAAATTTCCCATATTAAATCTTATGCTTGACATACTAGAATAATTTCTGTTTTACTGACTAAACTCTTACTGTTACACAGGTTGGAAACACACACACACACACACACACACAAAATCCGCATGTAGAATTAAAATATGTGGTAATAGTAGCATCTATGCCAGGATAGAGTTAATGGAGTCAAATTGATTTAAGATTCTTGTTTGGGAGGAAGGCAAAGGTTTTGATTAACTTTTGATTTTGATAGATTAAGAATGGATGTTGTACCTTCTTGGGCAATCACTAAAATAACGGAAAAAGAGGTTTTTAAAAAGTAGAATTAATTTTTTTATAGATACAGTGATTCCAAAAGAAGGCAAGAAATGAGACAAACAGCAATATGAAACATGCAGGACAAACAGAAAGCAAAAATCAGGTGGTAAATTTAAGCCCAAAGATACACATTATATTGATTATGTAATTACTCTAGTTAAAAGATAGATTATCAACATGAATTAAAAATAAAAATCCAACTGTGTGCTTTTTTATAAAAATCACATAAGGATACACAGTGAATGCCGAAGAGTAGAAAAAGATAAGCTATGCAAACACTAACCCAAAGAAAGCCTATGCATATTACATTAATTATTACAATATCAATTTTATTAACATCAGACAAAGTAGATATTACATCAAAAGACCTTAAAAAAGCAAAGAGAGTCACTTCATAATTGTAAAAGTTTCAATTCAACTAGAAAACATAATAATTATAAATTATATGTCAAAAGAAAAGAAAGATAAAAGAATCAGAAAGGAAAAACAAAACTATCTTTATTTGCAGATGATATAAATTTTGTTCATAGGAAACCCAAAATGATCTATAGATTAATTATTAGAATTAATAAGAAAGTTTGACAATAGTGCTAGATACAAAATCAATACATGTAAAACCATTCATATTTCTATATACCAGCAGCAACCAAAAATATAGGAAAATGTTTTTCAGAACATACTCTTTACAAGAGCATCAAATAAATATTAACCACTGGGACTAAAACTAACAAAAGGTATGCAGTCCGTGGTATAATTATAAATCTACATTGAGAGACATGTATAAAGACTTCAAAAAAGCCAAAATATACCAGGTTAGTTTGATCCACACCTTCCACCACATACATAAGTTAACTCAAAGTGGATCATAAACCTAAATGTAAATCCTAGAACTACGTCCTGCCCCCCCCAAAAAAACAGCCGAAAACCTTTGTGACCTTGGGTGAGGCAAAGATTTCTTAAATATGACAATAAAAGCACAATCCACAAGAGAAAAAATTATAAATTGGACTTTATCAAAATTAAAAATGTTGCTCTTCAAAAGATACTGTTAAGAGAATGAAAAGACAAATCACAGAATGGAGAAAAGAATCTTTGCAAAACAAATATCTCACAAAGGATTTGTATCTAGAATAAAAAGAATTATCCAAACTCAATAAGAAAAAAAACCAAAAATGAGCAAAAGATTTGAACAGATGAAAAATGAGCACATGAAAAAAAGTTCAACATCATTACGAAGGGGAGGGAGGTGGAGAGGGATTACAAAGAGGAATGAGGAATGTTTGGGGCCCATGGATGTGTTCATTACCTTGATTGTAGCGTTCGTTTTGTGGGTGTACACATATGTCAAAACTTTCAAATTGTTTACTTTATATGCAGTTTGTTGTAAGTCAATCAAACCTCAATAAAGCTATTTTTAAAAAGACTTCAATAAAAGCAGAAATATACCATGTTTGTGGGCTGCTAAACTCAATAGTCTCGCCAATTTGATTTGTAGATTCAATGCAATTCCAATAAAAATCCCCACAGCTTTTTGTGTGTGTGTGTGTGTAACTTGATGAGCTCATTTTAAACTTTATATAGAAATGCAAAGGACCAAGAATAGTCAAGACACTCTTGAAATTTTCCCCACGAAGTAGGAGAGTTTGCTTGACAAAATATGAAGAGTCTTATAAATCTGTAGTAATTAAGACAGTCAGTGTGCTGTTGGCTCAGGGATAGACCAACAGACAACTGTAACAGAAGAGTTCAGAAATAAATTCATGTTTATATGGACACTTGGTGTATGGCAGAGGTGGACTGCAGAGCAGGGGGTATGAGCAGGCTTTGCAATAAATGGTGCTGGGATAGCTGAGTATTCATCCATACAGAGAGAAAGGTGAAAATAAGACCTCTACCTCACACCATATGCAAAAATCAATTCCAGATAGAACAGGAACATGAATGTCAGAGACAATATTTTTAGAAGATAATATAGGATATTTTCAAGATGTCAGGGTAGAGAATATACTCTTAAACACACTCACAAAAAGCACAAATTATAAAGGAAAACATTAATAAACTCAACTATATTAAAAGTAAGAACTTCTTAATAGAGCCAAAAACAGTTCACAGAGAGAAGATATTTGCACCTCATAGAGCTGACCAAAAAAAAAAAGTAACACCAAAACTATATAAATAACAGACAATCCAATAGAAAATTGGCAAAATTCTTTCTGGCACTTCATAAAAGAAGAAATCCAAATGGCTAACAAACATATAAAAAGTTGCTCAGTCTCATTAATAATCAGAAAAATGCAAACTGAAACCTTTGTGAAACCACAAAGAGATACTACTATATATGTACCATAAGACCAAACAAATTATGTCACTACCATGTATTTGGTGAGGATGTGGAGCTACAGGAACTTTTATACAGCTCTTATAAGACCAATAAATTGGTGCAACCACGTTGGCAAACAGTTTGTCATCTTCTGGAAAAGTTGAATATAAACATACCTAGATAAACTCATGCAGCACAGTTATAAACGATGAGTATCTACAGCAGCTTTCTTGTTAAACCAAAATACTAGAAACAGCCCAATCTCCATAAATAGTAGCTTGGACAAATGAATTGTAGTATATTCCTAAATGCAACACTATACAGCAACATAAATAAACAAACTACAACTATATGCAAATATAGCTTACAAATATAATGTTTAGCAAACAATAAATACAAAAAGAATACATTTCATATAATTCAACTTCTTTAAAAAAGTATACCATATGTCAAAATATGCAAAGTAAATTTATACTGTTAAAGGATGAATACATAGGTGAAAATGGAAAGCAATGAAGAGTAAGAAAAATATTATCTTGAATGACAGAATAGTAGTTATTTCTGGGGAGAGGGAGGGGGTTGTCAACAGAAAATGTACATACAGGGGCTTCTTGGAGTGCTGGCAATATTCTAGGTGTTCAGGTCCAGTAAGCCTCTTCCTTAATCATGGAATTGAAGTCCTTCCATTTAGTCTGATTGGTCCAACATGTGCCTAGTCCCGGCCAATAACTGTGGTTAGGGGAATTCCTTAAGCAGATTGGCTTAAATCTGGAGCGTTGAATCAATCCCTGGTTAGAGAAATGAGATTATTTAAATCTAAACCAATCAGGTCCACCCCTAAAGCCGGGGTTCAGCTTTCCCCAAAGGCACACAGACCACTTGGGGAAGGAGAGGATATCAGAATAAAAGCATAGTTCTTTTAAAAAGCAGGAAGGAGGAAATGCTGAGAAGGTAACCAACCACGTCCACTGTAAGCATCACTGGTGCAGTTGCGATTGAACATTCACAATCGTCATTCCCAGCACCACCCACGCTGGACCCCAGAACTCTCTTCTATCACCGCTACCTTAGAAATCTCTAACTCGTCCTGGCAGGGCAAGGAGTCTGTGTCACTCCGCCAGGGTTAAAGGTCCCAGACGAGAGCACACAGGTGAGTCCAGGTCGTTGGCACGCCCTCTGTGCCAGGGAGCAGAGGAGAGGAACATCTTCCCTTCTTCAGCTCTCTTACCGGGAGGGGGCCCTGCTTCCCATCATTCTTGGACTCCCCTAAAACAGGAGAGGCGTTCAGCTGCCGGGTGGGCAGTGGGGGAGGGGCAGAGGAAGAACACCCTCTGATTGATAAACCCGGTTCAGGTGCATTCCTCCCTTAACCCTGCCAACCACCTCGTCTAGTAGATAAGGCTGTTCCCGTTTCCCCTGGCAGATGGGGAAACTGAGTCTCAAAAAATTTATTATTCATTTTCTCTCTCTCTCTTTTTTTTTTTTTAAGTCATCAAGCCCAAAATGTCATCTAAGACTTTAAATACCTTGACCAAGTTCACACGGCTAATAAGTGGCAGAACTGGAACTTCTATCCATCTCTTTGACTCAAGCTGGTTCTCTGCCCACAGCCTCAGGCTGCCTCCTAATTAATGAGCTTCAGATCATTAATAATGGGGGCAGGTTTGATTGGGAAAGCAAGGGGCTCCTCAGGAAATGGCGTAGAGATGGGGGGCTGCGGCACCTTCTTCCCAGGACCTCCCTGGAAACTTCAGTCCTCACGAGGCTGGTCCCACCCAGGTTCATGGTCTGCAGCTAGCTAACCTGCAAGTCCCAACCCGCTCGTAACCACCATCCTCACCCCTACCCATAACTCAGTACCCAGATAAAGACTGGAAGGGATGGTATTCCAGAGTTGGAACCAGGACACTCAAGGAAGATCAGAACCAAGGAATCTTTCTCTACCCCAACTGCTTACCCAACACAGAAATCCTCCAGCACTATGAACCCCTGACTGAGCACCTCCGGGGCAGGGACTACCTCCTCCGCCAGCCGCCTGGTCTAGTGTCAGGTGGCCTCAGTCTTAGCACCCCCTGACTTCCATCAGGTGGAAAGTTCCCTCCATGTAACTAATGTCCATGTCCTGGGCCAGTTCCAGGATACAGGTCTCCGTGATATTCCTGCGGAGAGAAAAAGAGGAAACAAGAAACAAAAAGAGGTTGGAGAGGGAGACAGAAAGATGTAAGGAAAAGGCAGGGGGGAAAGAGAGATTTTCTTCCCCAGAGTAAAATTCCCAGTCCTGCAGGCCTGCCCACCATTGCTGGAGAGCTGTTCCCGGACCAGAATTAACCTTGGCACTTGGGCCTGGAGCTTTGGTGGGCCGTGCCTATTGCTCACTCACAAAAACAAATCAATTGATCAACAAGCACTTGACCACTTCGTTACTGTGGATCCGGCCCTCAGCCTGGCCCAGCAGGCCTGGCCCTGAGCAGCTGCTCTCGTAACTAAACACCATTCAGACCCCAGCAATGCTTCAACTCTGCTGCTGTCCTATGCTTTGGCCTTAGATACCATGAAGGTTTGAGGGTTTTGACTCTGCCAAGGTTGGACACTGTGCAGAGAGGATACGAGGAGCAGAAATAACTTGAGTAAGAGAAAAGACAAATGAAATAAGTTGTGAAATCTTTCTTCTCTGATAGCATGAGTACATCAGATTCTTGCATTCAATGTATCACATTTTCCAGGAGTGTTGAGTCATTTTCTTTTTTCTTTTGTGTTCCTATTAGTCGTTCTAAGCTACTCATAAATTATTATGGCATTCCCAAAAGTTGCACAAGAGTGGCTGAGGAATACTTTGCAATCTTCAACAAGTCATATTAATCTTAAATTTGTATATATCTAGGTCTGGACGTAATATACCTGCAGCATGATAGCAATTCTTTGCATTGTCAGTTAGACATTGAACTTCAGAATTGCAAATAGTTTTTTAATAAAAATATTAAGATTTAAATAAATATCAAAAAATAAAAATAATTTCTTTAAATAATTTTATTTCTTATTCTAATATTAGTTATAATTTGCATTTGCCTTTAGTTTTAATAGATCATTTGGAACAAGGATCAAAACAAACTTTTTCTCAAAGGGCCAGAGAGTAAAAATTTTTGACTTTGTAGCGCCTATGATCTCTGTTACAACTACTCAACTCTGGTGCTGTAGCAAAAAAGCAGCTATAGATAATATGTAAATGAATAGATGTGACTGTTCCAATAAACCTTTATTTACAAAAACAGGCCCAAGTAGCTGGGACTACAGGCAGGAACCACCATGCCTGGGTAGTTTTTTTATTTTTTGTACAGACAGAGTCTCTCTGTGTTGCTCAGGCTGGTCTCAAACTCCTGGGCTCAAGCAGTCCTCCCACCTCTGCCCCCCTAAAGTGTTAGGATTACAGGCGTAAGCCACAGTGCCTGCCCTAAAATAGTTAATTTTTTACACTTACCTTAATTTACACATTTGATGAAAATACATTTGAAAAAAATTACATTTTATTTTTTTAAAGCATATTACTACTATCAATAGGACACAAATTATGTGATAATATTAGTTATCAACATAGTGATTTTGCTAAAACAAATAAGGCAAGAAAACAAATCACATGAAATAGAAAAATTAGTGAATTATGTATGTTTTTATTTTACTGTTCCTCCAAATGTTGCCGGCCCATCAACAGAATATTTATATTATCATCTAAAATAGTCTGCTTTCTGTTGATTTTTAATTTTGCCCATTATATTTTAAACTTATTATGAAGATGTATTGAATGATAGTAGATCATATTTTATATGAGAGTTTAACTTAAGTTATAGTTGTTAGCTATTCATATTATTTATAAGTAGTTTATCAATAACTACTTTTTTATTTATAACTTTTAACTCTTTTGAGTTAAAAAAAAGAGTGGCACGTGAGCATCTATTAATACTTGCACTTTTGCTCTGGGCTCCACAAACATTAGGGACAGACCTGTCCCTCAGGATAGGGGCAGTCATGGCCAGCATACCTATGTGTGTCAGAGCTGTAGGGTAATGGTTAAGTGTGTGTACTTTGGAATCCAATTTCCCAGGTTCAAATTCTGGTTCTTCTACTTCTCTGCTGTGAAACCTTAAGCAAATCCTTTAACTTTTCCTCACCTGAGTGTCCTCATCTATAGATGGAGATAAAAATACAGTAGGGCATCACTTAACAAGGGGGCTACATTCTGAGAACTGCATTAGGTAATGTTATTGCTGTGTGAACATCGTAGAGTATGCATACTTACGCAAACTTAGATGGTAGAGCCTACTCCACACCTAGGCTATTTGGTATAGCCTACTGCTCCCAGGCTACAAACCTGGACAGCATGTGGCTGTACGGAACACTGTAGGCAACTGTAACACAGTGATCAGTGTTTAAGTATCTAAACACATATATACCTAGAGAGGGTGCAGTAAAAATACAGTATGAAAGATAAAAGATGGTACACCTGTATAGGGCACTTAACCATGAATGGAGCTTGCGGGACTGGAAGTTGCTCTGAGTGGCTGAGTGCGTGAGTGGTGAGTGAATAGGAAGGCCTGCAACACTACTGTGCACTACTGCAGACTTTATAAATACTGTATACAGGCCAGGCGCGGTGGCTCACGCCTGTCATCCTAGCACTCTGGGAGGCCGAGGCAGGCGGATCACTCAAGGTCAGGAGTTTGAGACCAGCCTGAGCAAGAGTGAAAGCCCGTGTCTACTAAAAAATAAAAAGAAATTAGCTGGACAACTAAAAATATATAGAAAAAATTAGCCAGGCATGGTGGCGCATGCCTGTAGTCCCAGCTACTCGGGAGGCTGAGGCAGGAGGATCGCTTGAGCCCAGGAGTTTGAGGTTGTTGTGAGCTAGGCTGATGCCACGGCATTCTAACCAGGGTGACAGAGCAGGACTCTGCCTCAAAAAAAAAAAAAAATACTATATACACATAGGCTACACTAAGTTTACAAAAAAAATTTTCTTTTTTCAATAATAAATTAACCTTAGCTTACTGTAACTCTTTTTACTTTATAAACTTTTTAATTTTTTAACTTTTTAACTCTTTTGTAATAACACTTAGCTTAAAACACACACAGATTTTACAACTGTACAAAAATATTTTCGTTCTTTATATCCTTATTCTGTAAGGTTTTTTTCTATTTTAAAAAAATTTTAACATTTTAAACTTTATAAACTTAAACTTTAAAAACTTAAATTTTAAAAACTAAGACATAAACACACACATTAGCCTTGGCCTGCACAGGGCCAGGATCATCAATATCCCGGTCCTCCACCTCCACATTTTGTTCCACTAAAAGGTCTTCAGGGGCAATGACACTCATGGAGCTGTCATCTCCTGTGATAACAGGAGCTCTTTTACAGTTAACTTTTTTTTAATAAGTCGAAAGAATACAATCTAAAATGATGATAAATAGGAAGTTAATACATAAGCCAGTAACATAGCTGTTTGTTATCATTATCAAGAATGTCCTGTACAAATTGCACGTGCTATACTTTTATACGGCTGGCAGCGCAGTAGGTTTGTTTATACCAGCATCCCAACACACACGTGAGTATTGCGTTGCATTACATTATGACAGCTGCAATGTCACTAGGCAATAGGAATTTTTCTGCTCAATTATAATCTCATGAAGCCACCGGGGTATATGTGGTCCGTCGCTGACCGAAATGTTAGTTGGTGCATGAATCGGGTATCTGCCATGGAGGGCTCCTAGGAGGAGTCAATGGGATTGAAACACTGTACGGAAGGGACTTCACCCAGTTCCTGTCACAGATGCAAAATGTTAGCTCTCCTTGGGGGACAGTGTCGTGAACACCTCTCCTCCCACCAGGAAGGCTGCCCACAGCCCAGGCACCCGGCTCACACCCTGTCTGGCTTTGTGACATGCCTCCCACCCCAGTGGGGGTCACTTTTTTGGACTTTATGGCACCACTGTGGGTCTGCTGCCCTTCCTCTCCCCAGGTTGGACCTGCATTCCAGCTCTGGCCGGGTGCTGCCCTCCTGCCTGTGGCTTCTTCTTGTCCTGGGTCCCAGCCTTGGACCCCCAGGCATCACCCAGACCCTACTCGGGCCTGGGCCCTCTCAGAATCTCTGGGC
The DNA here is from genome assembly GCF_041146395.1 of Eulemur rufifrons. Taxonomy (NCBI): domain Eukaryota; kingdom Metazoa; phylum Chordata; class Mammalia; order Primates; family Lemuridae; genus Eulemur; species Eulemur rufifrons. The sequence goes on from NC_090991.1 coordinate 19,384,535, forward strand.
CTGGCGCTGGCCCACCAGCTCGTGCTCCGAGCTTGCCCCTGCCTTTTCTTTGCCTCTCTGGGACACGCACTGGAGGAAAAGAATAGCAGTAACCGCAGTTCCTTTGAGAAGCCAGCAGTTTGGCACTGGGGGAAGAGAGCTGGTAGGTGTATACTGTTGATCGATCCCTTTTCACAGCTTAGGACAGAAATACCCCATTAGAGGAAAATCTTGCATCTACGTTGGAAGCTGGGAAGAGCCACTCACATGCCAGAAGCAGTGAGGACTTTATGCTAAATACAGAGCACGTGGGACCAGATTAGAAAAGGACCTGCGGAACCAGCCCCCAAGCCACCTCACCTGGGAGAGGCACAACCCCACAAAATCAACGCTCTCCAACAAGGGGAGAATGCTCAGACCAGATCCTAGGGACCAGGGTGCAAAACTGCAGAACTTAGCCACAAAGTGGGTCCCTGCTCTCCCGGCCCTCTCGAGCCTTCTGAAGCACAACGTGGACCCGGGAGGACCATTTTCAAACACCGTTACGTGGCAGCAGGCCCACCAGCGCCCATAAATATTTTTCTATTGACTTTTCTTTTAGTCTTTAACAGTATCCTATGAACTATTTCAATAAGCAGTGCAAGGCAAAGGAAGAGAAGATTCAGAGAGCAGAATAAATCTTTGAAATGTTAACATAAGCTCCAGCCAACTCTGCCTTGGACTGCCAAGGAGAAGCTTGGGGCACTCGCTGAGACACAGTGCATAGACCAGGCTTGGACGCGGACATCAGGGCTCTGCCAGCACCTCCAGCGGCGTTACTGAGTGGAGAGGGAAAGAAGGTTCTAGAACTGGAGAAGAAATCTAGCAAGGGGTGGGGAGAGAGAGAGGAGGTTCGGCCACCACAGAGTTGCAAGGCACCTTGGAGACCCTCTGGTCCCCCCTCACTGTGATGTGGCACTTGGGGACTCAGGCTGTGGAACCCGCCTGCCTGAGGTTCGAATCCTGGCTTCACTACTCACTATCTGTGCTCCCTTGGGCCTCAGTTTCTCTGTCTGTAACTTGTGGATAAAAATAGCATCTGCCACATGGGGCCTATGTCAACCTTAAAAGAGATAATTCATGTCCCGTCACTTAGCACGAGTGTTCAGTAAATCATGCCTGGCGTGATCTTACAGGCAGGGTTTGGGGGGTGCTGAGAAGTCCCAAAGACATGCCACAATCCAGTCTCTCCGGAGAGAATGATTATCCTGAAATTCCTTCGATTAATTCCCCCCACCTCACCGATTCTAAAGGTGACCAGGTTCTGGGAAACAGGCTGCCGCAAAACAGTAATTTGTTTAAAGCTACTTACTGTGTAAGATGGTCCATGAATACCTGGCCGGAGACAGTCACTGCTGCTCCTGGGAGGCAGGTGTGTTCACAAACGAAATCACGGCCAGTCGGTGGCCAGTGAATGTGAGGGTCAAGCAGCAGAGTCCTGTGGCAGAAGGAGCACAGCTCTGGGACAGAACCTGGTTTCCACTATTGTGTGGGCTCTGAGCTCATCACTTAACCTCTCAGGGCCTCGATTTTCTCATCCATAAAATGGGCATGAACATAGTGTCACCGGGATCGCTGGGAAAAGCAAATGAGGTGGCAAATGAAAAGAGCTGCAAGTGCGTCCAGCTTCATGGAGCAGCGTGAATGATGTCAACCACTGAAGTCAGGAGATCCAATTGGGATTTCCAGCTTGGCTAGATCCTCAGTTAAGTCATTTCTCTGTCAGGATCCAACTGGATAATGTGCCTAGAAGTGCTTTAATTGTTACAGTAATTTTCTGAGCATCTTATTGTTTACTAAACACTCTGGGCCTCACTGAAATCTCGGAGGCTCAGAGAGGTGAAGTGATTTACCCAGGGTCACACAGCAAGTAAGCGGCAAAGCAGGAGATCAGATGCTAGTTTTGCAACTCTGAATCCCTGGCTCTTTCTCTCTATGCCTGCGTACCCCTGAGCGTGGGCTCTAACAGCCTGGTAGGCAGGCTCACGCCCGCACCACCCCAGGCCCTGCTTCCTAGAGCCTTCTCCACTGGTGAGAGGACCCAGGGAATATCCGCTGCCACCACTCAGGGACTGAAGGGGTGGGGCTGGGATGCGGTACCTGGTGGGTCTGCCCCCATCTGCTAGTGTCAAACGGGATGATGTATTAAAAGCACTAAGCACAGTGCTCAGCCTATAACAAATCCTCAACAGATGACAGCATGAGCATTGCCAGATTATAAACTCCTGTGGGCAGGGGTTGTGTTTTTTTGTGCCTATAAACTCTGGTAACTGCAGACTGAGAAGAAACACAGAGGACCCTGGGGAAGAGCAGCCTTCAGGACGGTGGCCGAGAAGGAATGCATGAAAGAGACAGAGAAGAAACGGTCAGGGAAGTAGGAGGAGAACCCAGAGGGTATTTTAGCCTAGAAATGAAGGGAGGAGAGAGTTTGCAGGAAGGAACAGGTCACGGTGTCCAATGCTGCCAAGAGGCCACAGAAGGTAAGAACGAAGTTTTTTCCCTTTGGATTTTGCAATCAGGAGACATCAGAGGCCTTTGCAAGAGCAGTGTCCGTGGGCTGACCAGATGGCAGAGGTCTGAGTGGCCAAGGGACAAGAGACAGGGAATAATGTGCTTGTCCCAGCACATCCCAACAGCTAACATCGATGGAGCACTTAACAAGTGCCGCCCACTGTTAAGCATATTTTGTCCATTATTGCAGTAATTTCTCTCCACACCCCTGCCAAGTGTGCTGTTGTTCCTATCTTAACATGGCAAGGTCAGGCAGGTTAAATAATATCCCCAAAGCCACACAGCTAGGAAGGAGCAGACCCAGGAGTTAAGCGTAGTTCTCTTTGGTTTCTTAACCAAAATCTTGATCGATGCAGGGAAGAGGGGAAGAACAGAGCAAAGGGGCTCCGAGGGGGTGAGGACCCAGGATCCAGGGCTCGGGAGGTGGAGGACACCCCCTTCTCCTGGTTTCTGTCCATCTCAGCTGCTTGGTCCGAACCAAGAGTTACTTGATACCATACACGGTCTTACAGGCCAGAGGAGCTTCTCGCCACCCCTGATTCTGCAATAAGCCCTTTTGGCAGCGTGGGCCAAGAAAGAAGCTTCTGGAAGAGAGTTGAGCCCAGAAGCCATTAAAGATTAAAACAAACAACAACAGCAACACACACGCACCCCACTCACACGTGTACAGCGTTCAAACTTCTGTTAGCTGGTCCTGGAACCAGCCTCGGGTGGACACATGGGACCATCGCCCTCTGACAGATATGGAAACTGAAGCGGAGGGAGTTTGCCAGGGCCCGAGGTGTCAGAGTGCCAACGGGCTCTGCTGAGAGAATCTTGTTCTCACTGACCAACTCTCCAAGGAGAATGCGATCAGAGGAAACCGTCCAGGATGAGTCACTCACTCCTTCATTGTGCATTTACGTATTGACCACCTACTATGAGCAGACCCGGTTCCAGGCAGAGGTTTAGAGACCGAAATGCAACAATCCCTGACTCCGAGCTGGGGAGACGGAGGAGGAGACAGACGGTGACTCAACACTCCTGTAAGTGCCAAGGGAATCTCAGGGTCCTTGGAGCAAGGACACTGGGGTGGGAGGGGTGTACTGCCAGGGAAGGAAGGCAGGGGTAGCCGCCCTTCACCCCTGAACATGAGTGGCATCTTCCCCACGGTGGCACTTTTAGCATGACAGGGCAGCCAGAAGCCCAAGACTCCTGTGGGTGTCCTGATGACGCAGACAGCCCAGCTAGGAGACCCTGTACTGTCTCCTTTCTCTCTGCGGCCCCAGCGGCAAGCCCTGGCCAGACACCACTAATGGGCTGAGCTCTGAGGACAGAACCTGGACCCAGCATGAGTGGACTCAAGACAGCCTCATCCCCGCCAGCCACTCTGTGTGACCTGGGCCACTCAACTCATACCCCAGAGCCTTGATTTTCTCATCTGTCCAGTGGGATCAGGCCCACCCCTTAAAGCTGCTGCGAGAATGAAATGGGATCATGTCTGTGCCAGTGCTTTTTAAGCCGTGAATCTCTCTACAAAGAGCGCAGGTTTTTTTCTAAGACTCCTGGTGCATTTCCACGATCGAGGTTCCAGACGGTCCTCAACTCCCGTCAAAGGCAGCGGACGAGTTAATTCTTAAGCTCTGCAGCCCGTGGGGAGCAGAGGCAGAGCGAAGGGCAGGCCTAGAGGCCTCTTTTGGAAATGACAAGATCCATTTAGCAATCAATTAGTGCAGTCCCCAGGCTCTGGGCCCGCGCGCTGGCTCTGCAGAAAGAATGCACCGTGCTGCGCTGATTAGAAACAGATGCGCTGGCAAACAGAGCTGGCCAAGCGGGGCCGGAATTCCTGGGCACCCAGCTCCTGGCCGGGAGACTGGATTTGTTATTACATTCGAGGCACCACCACGGAGAGGGAGGCCAAGGAAACCAAGCTAAGAGAGCAGCCTGCCTGGAGAATGTGTACCTTCGAGGGGCTTCGGAGGCAGGAGAGAGAAGAATGTTGACTTTGTCAGAAATAATCTGGGATAAAATCAGTTCAGCCAAATATAGAATGTGACTTTGGACTAACAGATACTGAAATTCCAAACATGACAGGGCCGACACATGGGGAAATGAGTGCTCGGGAGCTGAGCAAGTTGCAGGAGGCCTGGGATCGCCGGGGCCTTGAAAAATAACCCCCCCCACATCACCCTTGTTTACAGAGCTCTTATTATGTCCAAGGCCCCGCACCAAGCCCTTGATGTGCTACATCATTTATTTATCACAGCAACCCTGTTATTATGCCCATTCTGCAGATGAGAAAACTGAGGCATGGATCTGTCCACCTATTTGCCTAAAACTAAACAGCTAGTAAGTAGCAGATCTGTGCTCGAATCCAGCTGTCTGACTTGAGAGGCCTCTGTCTCAACCGTGCTGGTATCAATTCCTCTTCTTCCAACTCTGTCCTCCTCCCTTAACAAATGGAAGGGGAAATTTGAGCTCCTCTACTCCCGTCTCAAAGCACTGCGGGAGAGTTCACTGCAGTGTCCCTGACCGTGGAGAGCAGCCTTGGCCAGACCTTCCCGATGCTGAGGGCCTCACCACCTCTCAAGGCTGCTGGTTCTAAGCTTGGGCAATTCACAAGGTTGATGCTTCTTCTTTCTACTAAGCCAGAAGTTGGGCCACTGCAAGCTTGGAGCTTCCCCCAGTAGCGCTGCTCCTGCCCTCCGGATTCCCTCAGAAGGAGACTGATTCCTTTACCCTGGACCATTTCAGGGCATGACCACGACCCCATCTCTGTTTTGTGAAGCTACACGGCCTCTGTTTGAGCAGCTGCTACCATCATCAGCCATGGGGCTCTCAAGTCATCACCAACACCCTTCCCTGGATACGTCCTAGCCCACTGAGGTCCCTGGAGGGTCCGGGCCTGGATGTGGGGGTCAACCAGGTCTCCCATCTCCCTGCAGCACAAAATGGAATATTCTTGGCCGGGCGTGGTGGCTCACGCCTGTAATCCTAGCACTCTGGGAGGCCGAGGTGGGCGGATCGTTTGAGCTCAGGAGTTCGAGACCAGCCTGAGCAAGAGCGAGACCCCACCTCTACTAAAAATAGAAAGAAATTATATGGACAGCTAAAAATATATATAGAAAAAATTAGCCGGGCATAGTGGTGCATGCCTGTAGTCCCAGCTACTCGGGAGGCTGAGACAGGAGGATCGCTTGAGCTCAGAAGTTTGAGGTTGCTGTGAGCTAGGCTGACGCCACGGCACTCACTCTAGCCTGGGCAACAGAGTGAGACTCTGTCTCAAAAAAAAAAAAAAAAAAAAATGGAATATTCTTTAAAGTATTATTTCAATACAGCATGTTTGCCATTATGAGGGTGATACATTCTCACTATAGGAAATACAGAACCATGCAGGGAGCAGAGCAAAACTACCTCCCCAGAGAGAGAAAAATCACACGTTGTTCCACCTCCAGCCTTTTTTGCTGTGCTTAATTTTTACCTAGCTTCATTTATTTTATAGCTATACACTTGCGTCCTCCCCTAAAATTGGAGAGGCAGACAGACAGACACAGAGAATCACAGCTTACCATGACAGAAAGCCACGAGCAAACACCTCTGCGAGAACAGAGCTGGGGCAGATATGCCTGAACAGTAGCTGACAACTGCTGGAGGCTCAGGGTGGGCAAGTCTGGAAGTTCAAACCCCAAGGGCGTCCAGCCATAGCGGAGACCTCATACTTTTGTGTGAGTTTTATCTACAGGTTCTCTCTATGCCGATCAGAGAAAAATCCGGTGTTTCTGGCAGGGGGAGGCGAAAGGTAGCCATAAACACGCCAGAGCATTCTGTCCTTCTTAACAAGGACCATGCTCAGGAGAAATTATTTCATCTTAGCCTAACCTATTGGGGTTTTATCAGAGCCTAACTAACCTGGGGAAGGGAAACACTCAACTCCACCCCCCTCCAGCCATGCTTTCCCACCTAAGGAGAGGGGGAGGGGACACTGAGAATCACTTGCGAAGGTCACAGGCTCACCAAGAGCCTGAGACCTAATCATAACGCCATAGAGCACTTGCTCTCCCCCAGCACCCTACCACCGCATCACTAAAGGGCCATATACTGCAGTTCCCTTCGCCCAGTACATCATGTCTGGCTACCAAGAAAAAATTACAAGCCATACTAAAAGGCAAAACCACGTTTTGAAGAGACTGAATAAGCATCAGAAACAGACTCAGATATGGCAGGAATGTTGGAATTATCAGACCAGAAATGTTTAAAAGCTCTGATTAATAGGCTAAGGGATCTAATGGGAAAAGTACACAATATGCAAGAGCAGATGGGTAATTTAAGCAGAGAGATGGAAATTCTAAGAAAGAATCAAAAAGAAATGCATTCTTCATTTCTGTTACAGTGTTTCTGATTTCTAGCAGAGAATCAGACCAACAAAAATTGAGGGAATGTTTCCAATAGACCTGTCTTGCAAGGAATGTAAAAAGACATTCTTTTTTTTTTTTTATTTTTTTTATTTTTTTATTAATTTTTTTTCAAAAGGGTTTTTTTTTTTTTTTTTTTTGAGACAGAGTCTCACTCTGTTGCCCAGGCTAGAGTGAGTGCCGTGGCATCAGCCTAGCTCACAGCAACCTCAAACTCCTGAGCTCAAGCGATCCTCCTGTCTCAGCCTCCCGAGTAGCTGGGACTACAGGTATGCGCCACCATGCCCGGCTAATTTTTTCTATATATATTTTTAGCTGTCCATATAATTTCTTTCTATTTTTAGTAGAGGTGGGGTCTCGCTCTTGCTCAGGCTGGTCTCGAACTCCTGAGCTCAAACGATCCGCCCACCTCGGCCTCCCAGAGTGCTAGGATTACAGGCGTGAGCCACCGCGCCCGGCCAAAAGACATTCTTTACAGAGAAAGAGAATGACATAGGTCAGGAACTTGGATCGTCATGAAAAAAGAAAAAGCACTGAGGAAGGAATAAGTGAAGGTAAAATAGAGCCACAGGATGTCCCAATTGGAGAGGGTCTTAAAGATCATCCTTTCAAGTTGCAGATGGTAAAACTGAGCCTGGGGCTGGGGACGGTGGCTCACACCTGTAATCCTAACACTTTGGGAGGCTGAGGCAGGAGGATCACTTTAGCCCAGGAGTTTGAAGCTGCAGTGAGCTACGATGATGCCACTGCACTCCAGCCTGGGAAACAGAGCGAGGACTTGTCTCAAAACAAAAACAAACAACAACAACAAAAAACCCTGAGCCAGAGAGGGCAAGTGAGTTACCCATGGTCACAAGGGACAGGGACTGGCCAGGAGCCAGGACTCCGGACTGCCAGCTCAGGGCTCTCTCCACTGCCACGCCCATGCCAGGGTGGGTGAGAGCAACTTCCAGACAGCCAGGGAGGGCTCCAGTTAGGGCAAGGTTTGTTATTCTTTGACACTAAGGGGAATAAATCAATCAAGTCATTCTTAGCTAAAGCAACTGGCTTCTTACCAAGAGTTCAAACTTAATAATAATAAAGAAAAGGAGGGGATAGAAATCCACAGTGGCACAGCAGGCCGTAGATGAGGCAATTTGGAAGCACACAGGGCATTTCCATTTTCCTTGATGGCCACTCCCTCTCCCCGACAATCTCAGCTGCCACCACCAAGAACCTCTCTGGGATCATCAGACTCACAGCTCTTGGGTATGATGTCTTGAAACCTAGAGAAGGGAATGGGAGGGCAGGACCATACTCTCCAGTAAAATCAGGTCCAGAAGGCAGGATCAGAGGGGAACAGTCTTCGTATGAGGGCAGGAATGGGCCAATGTGTGGAAAACATAAATATGGGAGTGAACAATGCCATGTAGAAATCCCACTTACCAGCACTGAACTTCAGAGACTTAAGTCACTCCACCTCTCTGGTATCAGAGGCCTCATCTGTCAAGCTCATTCCTCCAATTCATTCCACAAACGTTTCTTGAGTGCCTGCTGTGGGCCGGCACTGAGGGAAGGCCAAGAGGCTTAAGGACCTCACTTACCAAGAGGTACAAAGAACAAAAGAAGAGAGTGTTAATTCAATACCCTTTTTTCAGGCATTATGATAGGCCAAAGGGACAAAATCATAACAAAAACAAATAGTGAGGCTTATAGTCTTGGAAATCTGAGTCACTAGATAACTGGAAAGCCCTCCCACTAATAAACACATAGAAATTCTGTATAAAATATAATAGATGTCCTTTGCAAAGGAGAGCTAAGAGCTCAAGTGAGTAAGGAAATCCCCATGGACCAAACACTGAGCAAGGACTAAACATCAAAGGAATGAGCTTTTGAGTTAATGCAATGCTGTAGTTGTATGAGTTAGGAGGTGGAAGGGAGTAGGGAGGTTATAAGGAATTTTTTTCTGCTCTATCCTAGACTCTGAGTAGGAAAACATCTCTCCAAAGGGGTGTAAACTAGGACCTTCACCTCATGTCTGGTGAGAAACTTTGATTGTCCTCCCCCTACAGTCCAGGAACTCCCGAACTGGTAAAGTAACATACTAACTAGTCTCAGGACTGCGATATCCCTAGGATTCCTGACAGTAACAAACACAAAACTGCTCCAGAGGGCACACTCTCAACCAAGGCTGCATGTGATTCCCACAGATAGTGTAGATGAGTCCGCAGTCCAAAATTACAAGGTAGATGAGCGAGAATCAGACAAAATAAGTATTATAATCGGTTTGATCACCCCTGCCAAGAATTCAACCATTAGAACAAACATATCAATTTCAAATAATTATGCCTTACCCAAACCAATGTCATCGAGCTTTTTCCTATGTTTTCTTCTAGTAGTTTTACAGTTTCATATCTTATATTTAAATCTTCAATCCATTTTGAGTTGATTTTTGCATAAGATATAAGGACCCAATTTCATTCTTCTGCATATGGCTATCCAGTTTTCCCAACACCATTTACTGAAGACATAGTCCTTTCCTCATTGTATGTTCTTGGGACCTTTGTTGAACATCAGCTGACCATAAACGTATGGGTTTATTTCTGGGCTTTCTAACCTATTCCATTGATTGATGTGTCTATTTTTATGCCAATACCATGCTGTTTTGATCATAGTAGATTTATAATATATTTTGAAATCAGGGAGTGTGATGCCTCCGGCTTTGTTCCTTTTGCTCAAGATTGTTTTGGCTATTTGGGGTCTTTTGTGGCTCCATATGAATTTAAGGATTGTGTTTTCTATTTTTATTAAAAACTGACATTTGAATTTTGAAAAAGGTTACACTGAATCTGTAGATCACTTTGGATAGTACAGACATTTTAACAATATTAATTCTTCCCATCCATGAGGGCATTTTTCATTTAATTGTGTTTTCTTCTATTTCTTTTATCAGTGTTTTATAGTTTTCAGTATACAGATCTTTCACCTCCTTGGTTAAATTTATACATTTTTTTTGTATGTGTTGCTATTGGAAGTGGAATAGTTTTCTTAATTTCCTTTTCGGGTAGTTTGTTATTGGTGTATTAAAATGCTGCTGATTTTTGTATGTTGATTTTGTATTCTGCAACTTGACCGAATTTGTTTACCTGTTCTAACAGTTTTTTGGTGAAGTCTTTAGGGTTTTCGACATATAAGATCATGTCACCAGCAAACAGAGACAATTTCACTTCTTCCTTTACTACGAGCATGACTTTTATTTCTCTCTCTTGCCTAATTGCCTGCAATAGAATATTTCTAATAGTATTACGTTGCTATAAGTTACAGTGTTATTTTGAGACTATTCATTCAAAGGATAAAGAAAAATAGATTATATTAAACATAGGTGCGATGAGCTTTTTAACATTAACCGTCAGACATGCCTGTATCTTACTTTTGAACAGACTAGCTTCTGACAGCATCCATTTCAGAACTTATTTCTCATCCATAACCACATGTGTCTAGTACCGACATCACTGCCCTGTTATCACAGCACAACCTCTGATCCCTGCAGCTTGTGCGGCAATTCCAGGCGAACTGACAGGGTGGGCAGTAGTATTATTCCCAGAGGCCATTCCCAAGCCAGATGGCTAGCAATGCCTCACCTATACACGGAAATGACTGCAAACAACAGAAATATGTACCTGCAGGCTAGATGGTCTGTTGTCAACTTGGTGCTACCATTGCTCCTTTTAAGTCAGATAATTACTTTTCCTAGTATGGCTCCAGGTTAGAGTTTGCCAATGAGAAAACTTGAACAAGACTGAAAGGCAGACAGAAGTAAGGTAAAATTATAGCCATTTTTTTTTTCAGGTTGTGACAGTCAGACATTGCAATGTCTGAAAAATTTGCAATTTTTCCACATACTCCCGCCCTGAGGCTGTGCAGAAGCAGCAGTTCACAGCCTTCCCACAAACCCTTAAACTTTACAGTCATCGTGGCAAGATGTGGTGATTTCTAGTGCTGTCCCACAATCAGTGGCTTCTCCCAGCCCCTCTCCGCCCGAGGCCAGAGGTTCGGATGTGTGGATATTACGTGGATTCACAGACAGAGGCTAATGGTTTGGCTGGATGGATGGGGATTTTGAAAGAATAAGCTTGGAAAGTCGGTGACAAAGATATAAGAGGTATGAGGATAGACCTCCCCAAATGAGCATATTTGGGTGGGATTGCTCAGCAGAAGAGGGTCCCAACAATCCACTGGGGAAGGTAACCCATTCTGTGTATGTCAGTCTTTCCTGTCCTCGCTCAAAGTGCTCGTCAACACAATGGCCGTGGGAGAAAGCATGGAGGTTACGCGTAGGCCCAGCAACAGGGGCCACCACTCACAAGGCTGATCTGGCTACAGCCCCTGCTGAATATCCAGCCTGTCAACCACAAAGACTAACACTGAGCCCGGAAGATGACACCACTTTCCAGAGGGACCAGCCAAGCCATTTGATGGAATGGTGATGGCCCTGAATTCCACCACAGAAAAGATATTTCATGGAAACTGATGAGCTGATTATAAAATCTACATGAAAGATGATGGGAACATAAAAACCTAAGTTGTTCTTGAAGAAGAATAAGACAGGAGGATTTATCCTACCAGTTATCAAGATAAAGCTATAGTAATAAAAATAATGTAGTATTGGTGCAGGAGTAGACAGATGAAATAGAAGAGAGAGCCCAGAAACAAATGCAGGCATATATGGTGCTGTGGTCTGAACGTTTATGTCCCCACAAAATTCACATGTTGAAGTCGCCAAGGTGATGGGAAGCGATTAGGTCATGGGGAAGAGCCTTCATGAATGGGATTAGAACTCCACAAACAACAGCTTTAGAACATACAGTTTTTTAAGCATCATGAACATTTTGCAGTTAATAGATGAAATAAGTTCTAAGTGTTCAATAGCATGGGAGGGTGACAATAGTTAACGATAATTTATTGTATATTTCAAAACAGCTAGAAGATTGAGACGTTCCCTACACAAAGAAATGATAAATGTTTAAGGTTATGGATATCCTAATTGCCCTGATTTGATCATTACACATTATATGCATGTATCAAAATATCACATGTATTCCATAAATATGTACAATTATTATGTATCAATAAAAAATGTTTAGGAAAAAAGGTGTGTAAGATCTTTACAGAGAAAAGCGTATAGCTTTATTAAAATACCTTAAAAATTAGCTGGGCATGGTGGTACGCACCTATGGTCCCAGCTACTTGGGAGGTTGAGGCAGGAGGATCTCTTGAGCCAGGAGTTTGAGGTTGCAGGGAGTTATGATCACACCACACTGCACCCCAGCCTGGGCAACAGAGCAAGATCCTTTTTCAAAACAAACCAACCAACTAAAAAAATAAAATAAAATACTTTAATAAAACTGAAGAAAAAATAGAGAAATTGTGTTCATGAATGGGAAGTCTCAGCAATTGGCAAAATGGCAATTGTACTTTCAAATGGTGGATAAATAGGATTCAAATGCAAACACAATTTCAACACTGTGTGTGTGTGTGTGTGTGTGTGTGTGTGTAGGCACAATCTGACAAACTGACCCTAAAATTTATATGGAAGAGCTCAGGCCCTAAATAGACAAGTTGATTTTGGAGAACAAAATCGGAGGACTTACCCTACCAGATAGCGGGACATTTTATGAATTATAGTAATTTGCACAGTGTGGTATTGGCATAGGGTTAGAAAAATAAACTGATGGCACAGAACTGAGCCCAGAAAGAGGTCTAAGTGTATGTGGAGACCTCATGTATGACAGACATGGCATTACAGTTGAGGGTGGGGAGGGGGCGATGCGCTGGTCAGTGCCGGTGCTGGGAATATTGGTTACCCAAATGAGGAATGGGGAAAAATGGATTCTTAGTCCACACAACAGCCAAAAAGCAATTTCAGAGGAATTAAAGACTCAAATGTGAAATGTAAAGCTGAAAACCTTCAGAACAAAATACAGAGAAAATCTATATGATGTCAGGAAAAGATTTCCTAAGCAAGCATAAACCATAAAGGAAAAGATTAATAAATCTGATAATAGATAATGCCCTTAACAGAGTTAAAAGGTGAAGCACAGTGTTTCTTATGACATAAACGTGCACCTTCCCTAGGACCCGGCAATTCCACTTGAAGGGATTTACCCAAGAGAAATGAAAACATAAGTCCGCAAACAAACGGGTACAAGAATGTTTACAGCCACTTTATTCACAGTGGACAGAAACTGAAACAACCTACACGTCCATCAACAAGAGAATGGATAAACATACTGTGGTGTATTTATACAATGGCAATCTCCTTAACAATAAAAAAGAAATCTAGGCAACAACATGGATGAATCTTAAAAACAATATGTTGAGCAAAAGAAGCCAGACACACTTACTGTATGATTTCTATTATATTAAATTCTAAATCAGGCAAAATTAGTATATAGTGAAAGAAGCCTAGACAGTAGTTGCCCAGGAAGGAGCACCAAGGAACATACTAGGACGGTGGAATGTTCTATAACATGATAGGGGAGTGGGTTACATGGCTGGATGCATTTGTCAAAAATCCATTCAACTGTAGCAATTAATTGTTTTAATTGTTTGTTTGTTTGTTTATTTTTTCAGACAGAGTCTTACTCTATTACCCCAGCTAGAGTGCAGTGGTGTCATCATAGCTCACTGCAACCTGAAACTCCTGGGCTCAAGTGATCCTCCTGCCTCAGCCTCCTGAGTAACTGGGACTATAGGTGTGAGCCACCATGCCTGGCTAATTTTTCTATTTTCTGTAGAGATAGGGTCTCGTTATGTTGCTCAGGCTAGTCTTGAACTCCTAGCCTCAAGCGATCCTCCCACCTCAGCCTCCCAAAGTTCTAGCATTACAGGTATGAGCCATGGCCAGATTTGTGTATAAAAAAAAAAAAAAATCTCAAATTCTCCCCCCCCCCCAAAAAAGACAAACTATAACCTGGGAAAAGACATTTGCCTGATAAGAGATTCATGTTCAAAATCCACAAAGAACTACCACAAGTCAATTCTGAAGAAAAATTGCCAAATTAGAATAGGCAAAAGATACGACAATTTACAGAAAGGAAAATGTTTGCAAATATGTTCCTCACTAGTAATCAGGAAAATAACAAGATGGAACTTCATACCCGTTGGATTCACCAAGTCGCTGAGGTCTAAGAATACTACGCCCTGGTAAGATTGTGGAACAACTGGAATTCAAATACTGGACACTGCTTACGGGAACGTAGACAGGAATATCTAGGAAAAGTGAAAGGTACATTCCTTAAGAAGACCCAGCAATGCCACCACAGGGGTGCTCCTGGTGCTCGTTAGCTGGGGGGCATTTTCATCTCTCATGTGCACACAGGGCGTCATCACTGCAGCGCTGTTTGTAACAGCAAAAAGGGAGTGGGCAGAAATAGATAAAAGAAAACAAGACAGATTGGGGGGAGGTAGGAGAAGGCAAACTAAATGCCTCCCATGTCTATCAACAGGAGAATGGATAAAGTATGGTCTGTCCACATAACAGAACAAAAACCAGCAGTAAAAATGAATGAATTACAGGTTATACATAATGTCAGTACAAAAAACGTTAAACAAAAAAAGCAGGTCATGGAAGACTACAAACTATATGTTTCCATTTATATAAAGTTTGAAAGACAGCAAAGCTAAACAAGCGATTGTTTAGGGGTACAAGTGTATTTTGTGTAAGTATAAAGAAAGCAAAAAAATCACACACAAAATTCAGGATAATGGTTACCTCTGGGAAGGAAGGAAAAGGGGATGGGGGAGGAGGGCAGAGGGGGGGACTTTCAAAGGGACGGTTATATTCTTTTTCCTAAATTGGGTGGTGAGTACATAGGTGTTCACTGTTTCACTAATTCTTAGACATTGCACATATTTTATAAATATTGTATCTACCTAATAGTCAAACATTTAATAAAATGAATAATAATAAATAAATAAATAAAACATTCATTTTTAATAGAAATTGACTTGAAACTTAGAGGCCTTCAATCATGTTTATAATCTTACCTTTTAAAACGCATCTGAAGCAAACGTGGCCAGTGGTAAGATTGGACCAAGTTGGAAGTTGGGTAGTGGGTAACAGGTGTTCGTGAGTCTTTTAAAATATTTAATAGTAAATGTTCATTAAGAAGAAAAGTAATACCACTAATTTAAAGGTAAAGATATCTCTGTTCTCATGGAGCTTCCAGCCGGGTGAGGGAGATAGACATTAATCAAATAATTGCTCCTATTAAATATAACTACTAACTAAGCTACGTGTTCTAAAGAAAAGGGAATCATTCCAGGGGAGTATAAAATAAAGAAATTTCACCCAGACTGGAGCATCAGGTTGGTGGGTGGAGTGGGAGTCAGGGCCGGTGGGCGAAGCAGACACCCATAGATGGTTCAACAGTGGGCAGCGGGGAAGAAACCAGCCCAGCTGGAGAGGAAGCCTTGTGCCGATGGGCACAACCTGGCAGAATTCTGAATGAGGAGTAGGGCTTAGCCAAAGAAAGAAGGTGGTAAGAGTGTTCTGTGCAGGCCCGGCACAGTGGCTCATGCCTGTAATCTCAGCACTCTGGGAGGCCAGGGCAGGAGGACTGCTTGAGCTCAGGAGTTCTAGACCAGCCTGAGCAAGAGTGAGACCCCGTCTCTACTAAAAATAAAAAAAATTAGCCAGGCATCATGGCGCATGCCTGTAGTCCCAGCTACTTGGGAAACTAAGGCAGGAGGATTGCTTGAGCCCAGGAGTTTGAGGTTGCTGTGAGCTATGATGACGCAACTACACTCTAGCCTGGGCAACAAACCAAGACTCTGTCTCAAAAAAAAAAAAAAAAAAAAAAAAAATTAAAACATAGAAAATTTTCTTTAAAAGAGTGTTCTGTGCAAGGGAGGCATTACATGCTAAGGCAGAGAGATGTGAGAGAAGAGAGTGAATCTGGAAGTGTTTGAGTAGTTCAGGATGGCAGGAAAATGGGGTTTGGGAGTGGTGGTGTGAATAAGTAAGTGTCAGGAAATGAAGCTAAGAGCCCAGAGGGACTGGCCATGGGGGCCTGCATGCTGTGCAAATGCAGCTCAGATGCAGGCCAGTGGCATCCCACAGATGATGGAGAATAGGAGCGAGGACAGTGGCAGTGGAATGAGGAAGTCAGCCTGCAGTCACCCAGAGGACCTGCTCTGGCCAAAAGCCGGGGTCCCAAGAGGGAAGGTTGGAGAAGGCAGCCTCAGGCCAAGGATGGGGGCTCAGAGTTCTCTTCCAGATTCATCCACTGCCTGCCCCTGTCCCAACCTGAGCTCACTCACAAGTAAACAACATGAAAACAAAGGGAGATCACCCAGCCGAGACCTTCCCATCTGCAGAGCGAGGAAGTCTCGGTCTCAAGGTTAATGCTGAAGAGGAACTTGCTTGGCTGTGCAGGTCGCGGGGTCGGCAAGACTCTTGATAAACAGGAGAGGATGGTGGCATTGGGGGTCGGGGTGGGGGTTTCACTAAGTGATTTGGCACCAGGGTCAAGAGGAGGCCAAGGATGAACAATCTAGTGGAAATGAAATGGTGATAATTTACAAGTGCAAATTGTTTTCCATTCCAGGGGAGTTGGCTCCTAAGCAGAACTCTTCCTGCAGGAGTTGAGGTGGTATGTGAGTCATTGTTATAAATAGACCGGCGATCTGAATGTCATCGGAAAGGACACAGTCCCATGAGCATAACCTTGGAGGCAGCGGAATGGCGCTGCATGCATTGAGAGCTCGTTCCAAGAAGAATACGGAGGGGGAGGTTGGGAGGGCTGTCTCAGGAAAAGAAGCAGATGCTTGGGAAGGGGGTTCCAGCTCAAGCAGGAGGACAGTGCAGAGGACTGGCCAGGAACGAGCTTCCTGCATGGCTGAGTGGAGCCCCCGGCTCAGGCTGGGCCACCTCACTGCCTTAGTCTGCTCCCGCTGCCATCACAGAGAACCACGGACTGGGGGCTGAAACAACAGACATTCATTCCTCACGGTTCTGGTGGCTGGAAGTGCAAGATCTGGGTGCCAGCGGGGTTGGTTTCTGGTGAGGGCTCTTCTTTGGCTTGCAGACGGCCACCTACTTGCTGTGTCCTCAGATGGCCTTTTCTCTATGCGTGCAGAGAGGGAGCTCTCTGGTGCCTCTTCCTCTTGTCGGAGAGATCCCAGTCTATGGGATTAGGGCCCCAGCCTTACGAATTCATTTAGCCTCTATTACCCCCCAAAGGCCAGATCTCCAAATACAGTCATATTGGGAGTTAGGGCTTTAACACATGGATTTGGGGTGGGGGAGACACAATTCAATCCCTAACACCTTCTAGAAAGTCTTCCAAGGAATTCCAACTCTTCTAGGATCCCAAGACACTCCTTTAACCAAGGCATAAGAGAACAAATTTCGCAGCCAGTATTAGTTCATTTGTTCATTCATTCATTCACCACCATTGATGTGCCAGGCTCCCATGAGCTCTGGGGACACAGAAGGTCTTTGCCTTCAGATTCACAGTGACTTTGAAACAGGTGCTCCAAGTTCTTAGGAAACTTCTAGAAGGGCAGAACATCATCACAGAAATCAAGCACTGTCCCCTGAGAGGATCTGAGCCCTGCCATGCCTGGGGTGAAAGCAGTTGCCCATAAGCCTTCCCTGCCCCCTTGGCCAGGCCGAGAACCCTCCTCTCTACTCCCACAGGCCCCTGAGCTTCTTTTATCGTGGGAAGGATTTAACTGTCCCAGAACTGAGCTGAGGCCCAAAGCAGAAAACAAAAGGGGTTCCTTTAGCTGGTACCTCCACACCCCAAATATGAGGCCGGGGCCTGCCCAGCCACCCTTGAAAGGGACCAGGAAGATATGGAAGATGCCCTAGAGTGTCGAAGGCCAGGAAAGGAAGGATTCAACATAGCATAATGGAAAGCAATGTGAAAAAATAAAGCCATTTCCTGTTTGGACTCCCATGAATTGACATTCCTCAATAAACCACAAATCACAGGATTACGCATATTTCCACAAGTAGGACTGTGAACTCCCTGAGGGGTACAGATGTCATCCCTCTGTCCCCAGCGCCTGCAGTGGTGTCAGGCACAGTAAGGCTTGGTGACAATGCCCAGCGCTTTGTCTGTTCTTGGCACAGGAGTCGCCTGGGCTCCTCATGGTGTATTTCTGCTCTGTCAGACAAGTCGACCCCTCAGAACCAGAAGCAGCTGCACCTCACGCCAGGTGCCAACCCCTCGGGGTCCTCCCCACTGCCCAGGCCCCTGCTGTGGGTCTCTGAGTACAACCGGCTTTTTGGAAGACTCGGCGGCCTGTCCTAGAGCTTCTGGCTTCACCTCGGGCTTGCCCCTCTCCTCTCTGGTGTGAGGTCCAGCGCCCACAGCCCAGGCCCAACTTCGTGGATCGGACATTCCTGATTTCCTCTGAGAAAGAGGAGGGAGGGAGCCCCCTTTAAAGCCCACCAGCCCGAGGCCACCAGGAAGGACCCCCGAGGCTCCAGATGAGCCTTCAGGGAAACACCTCCCTCCCAGCAGCCCAGACAAAGCCCGAGCCCAAGCAGGAAGGAGCGGGTGGCAGTCCCTATGAATGGACAGCCCTGGCCTGGCCAGGACCACTAAGAGGCTGGGGCTGGGACAGGCCGTTGGCTGGCCCACTGACCCACAGGGCTTTCCCGGCCAACTTCCTGCTGACGGTGCCCCAAAGCAGATGGGGTGACGGGAGGACGCTCCTGAGCCACCAGCCCCTCAGGCACCCCAGGCAGCAGGGGCCAGAGACCCAGCACCCACCCCTGTCTGTCTTATTCTGCGGCTGGGGGAACCGGGACCAGAGAGCGGAAGGCCTTGCCCAAGATGACACAGGGAGTCAGCACGAGGCTGAGGAGTTGGTGCTAAGTGCGGCAGGCATGGGAGCCACTGATGGTTTCAGGGAGGGAGTGACATGCCTGAGGCAGGCAGCAAAGAGACCGATGAGGGGGTGGCTCAGATTGGTTACATGGGGAGAGGGGGATGTGGCGAGAACTCAGTGGGGGGCCACAGGGAAGGACAGGCAGGAACAGATCTGCGTGCACCTGCAGATCTAGATCTCGGAGGTACCAGCAGCGTTGGCATGGAAGGGTGGGGCCAGCTGAGGGGAGGCGCCAACGATGACCCAAGTTTCCGATGGGGGTGCTGAGTGGGTGGGGGGGGGTCGTTACCAGGAACGGAGAAGTCTGGGGGCTCAAATTCATGCAGGTTCATTTGAGGGACAGGGAGGACATGCCCATTTCCTGCAGGAATAAGCAGAGCTGGGAAAGGGCCACTGTCCGCCACGGGGCACTGAAGCCAGCTAGGCCATTCACTAGCAGTGTGACGTCGGTCAAGTCACTTTACCTCTCTGAGCTCAGTGTCCTCACCTGTAAACTGAGGCGGAATCACAGCGCTCACCCACAGGGTGGCCGTAAGGACGAAGATACCACATGACACGCACCGATAAATACCCGCGTCATTCTCATCACTCTGTGCCAAATGCTTAAATACATCATCTCATTTAATCCTCCCAGAGACACTCAAGGCGGGCACTGCTTGTTTCCCAATCTGCAGATGAGAAACCGAGATTCAAAGAAGTTAAAGAAATTGCTTAGGGTCACACAGCAAGCACGAGGGTCTGTGCAGGGATTTGAACCCGGATCCTTCTGACCCAAAGCATAAACTTTCCAGCGTGCAAATCACCCCCACTGCCTTCATGGGGTACAGGGCTGTCTCCCATTTGCAGGAAGAGGGAGAGTCAAGAGACTCGGAGAGCAGGAGGTAGGTTTGAACACATAGAACATGAACCCAGAATCGTCTGGACGTGCTCTAGACAATTGTATTTGTCTCCAGTGTACCTGATGATGACATTTCCCTTTTTTTTTTCCCCTCCCCACTTTTTTCTTCTCCGGTCAATGAGTGTACTGTAATCCAATGAGTCACCGGAAAATGTAAATTAAAAAAAAAATTGAGAGGAACATTTCTCCTACGTAAGCCCCTGCCATCTGTGAATCATTCGAGACAGGTATAATGGACATAATTACAGCTCACTCACAAGTTAGGCCCAAATCAGTCCTTCAGGCTAAGTTCAGAATCGAGTGGTTTCCCCGGCAGAGCCTGGGGCCCCTGAAGTCAGCCTAGAGGGGAATTCAAACCCGAGCTCAGGGGCCTGGGTTCCCTCAGTGGGGCCCGGGCTGGCAGGGACCTGGGTATGCTGCCCTGACACTGGAGACCCAGCAGTTCCAGAACTTCCCATCACACTCACGCAGGGCCCCTCCCTCCATTTGAACTATTCTCCTTTTACCACCTTGGCTCTTAAAGGAGCCATCACTGTAAAACCAGCCAACCTAACAAAAACCGGGGGGCTATTCAATTCATAATATTCCAAACAGGGTAGTCCCTTATGTGTACAGACTGCATGGGCCTTGTCTAATCACTCTTTGCTTCTCTTTCCTCATCTGTAAAATGGGAAAATAATAACCCCTTCCTCTTCGAGGTTTTGTGGCAATTAAATGAGGTGATGGATATAAGTCCTTAGCACCAGGCTTGTGTTCAGTAAATGCCAGCTATTATTGACATTGTCATCTTTTCATCATCAGGGGAGGTCAAGAGCTACCATGTGAGATGGCAACTCACATGGCCTCGGGGCCCCACATCCTGGCGGCCGGCATTAGGAGTTACAAGGGGCATGAGAGTTAGAATGTCGGAGCTGGAAGATCGTCCAGCCCCAGCAGAGAAACTGGGTCCGAAGAAGGGAAGAGACCAGCCCAAAGCAGGACAGTGGCAGAGGCAGGACAGGAACCCAGGCCTCCTATGGCCAGGCCATTTCTCATTCCATTCCAGCACATGTGTCTCCCCAAGTCCCAGAGGTCAAAGTCAGAAGAGCAAGCTTAACACAGCTCTGTGATTAGGGGAGAGGAGCTCCTGGGAAATGGGAAGCATCAGACTAATTTGTTCCAAAGTTCTCCAGCTCAAGGCCAAGTGCAGGGGACTGTGATCAGTGGAATCCACATTCTTGCATGTCAGAGCCAGTACCGAAAGGAAAAGAAAATGCCCAAGATTGCTCAGGTGCTCCACCTCGGGAGAGACCTTACCTTGGAATTGCCCTGAAATGTCATCAGGAAGCAGGGCTTGAAGCCCCTCCCTCTTCACCTGCCCTCCTGGGCCCCTGTGTATGGGCTGCACCCCAGACCCATCAGCTCACTGCCTCCCCGCTGGCCTGGAGACACCCACACCTGCACCTGGGGACTCACATTTCCCATAGCTGCGCCCTTTCTCCCAGCAGTGATCCCTACCCTCCAAAGCTCACGGGCCAGCCAGGAAACAGACAAATGGATAACCAGAATATAGCATGAGAAAGGCCTTTCGGGGTTGGGGGGAGTGCAGCAGAGAGACTCATGACTCTCAAGGGTGGACAGTCCCACTAAGCCTTGTAGGATGAGTTCAGTTCACTGTGCAGACAGAGAGGGACTCACACAAGCCAAAGTGAGGAGATGTCACTGGTGAGGCTTGTAGCTCTCCCTACTGCTGTGTTGTCCTCCCCAAACCAAATCCTTCAAGACCCTGACCAAGGCAGACTCCTCCAGGAAGCCTTCTCTGATACAAAGGTTGCAATCTCACTCCTCTGAACTTCCATCCTAATCGGTCTATGTCCATTCCTGCCCTTCCCGCCCCCTTGACTAATCACTCTTTGCTTCTCTTTCCTCACCTGATCCTACCTACAGGGTCAGTGTTAGAGCCACAGTTGACCTTAGGCAGGAATTAAGAGAGCCAGGGCTCAACCCCAGACTGTCTGACTACAACCTTTTCCACTTTCCCCAGCTACCTTTGGCTACTCTCTTTGGCCAGTGATCCGAGCAAGCAAGAGGTTTAAAGAAAAAGTTTTTGGCCAGGTATGGTGGCTCACACCTGTAATCCTAGCACTCTAGGAGGCCAAGGCCGGAGGATTGCTTGAGCTCAAGAGTTAGAGACCAGCCTGAGCCCTAAGCAAGAGTGAGACTCTGTCTCTACTAAAAATAGAAAAATTAGCCGGGCGTAGTGGCACACACCTGTAGTCCCAGTAGCTTGGGAGGCTGAGGCAGGATGGCTTGAGTCCAGGAGTTTGAGGTTGCTGTGACCTAGGCTGATGCCGCTGCACTCTACCTGGGGTGACAGAACAAGACTCTGTCTCAAAAAAAAAAAAAAAAAAAAAAACGATTTCCACCCCTACGCAGGGCTGGCTCCTGGGACTCAGTGGAGGCATCTATGGGAAAGTGAGCATCAGAAGCAGCCCCAACCTGCCCCAGCTATCTCGGAACGCAGTGCCCCTCTCCCCACCAGTCGGGAATCCAACCACCTGGCTGCAGGCACAAAAAGCTTACTTAGATGGCAGGAAGATCATGTGAAGACATAAGGAGAAGACATCTATCTACAGCCAATGAGAGAGACATCAGAAGAAACCTACCCTGCTGACACCTTGATCTTGGATTTCCAGCCCCCAGAACTGTGAGAAAACAAATTTTTGTTTTATAAGAAAAAAAAAAACTTACTTAGCACAGGCTTCAGCACATAAGGGTTTATTTTTCTCACGTAAGATGTCCAGAGATAGACATTTTGGGCTGATGCAGCTGTTCTCAGTTGTCACCAAGGACCCAGACTCAGTCTGTGTTCCTAACTGTCATCCTTAGAATTTCAATTTCAGTCTTGCTGTCTCCAGATAGCTGCGTTATATCCACAGAGGGGTGGGCCAGCCACATCCGTCCCTTTTGAAAAGCCTTCCTGGAATCCCCACCCCACGACTTCAGGTTGCGTCTCATCGGCCAGAGCCAGGTCCACGCCCACCCCTGCCCGGGGAGTCTGGGAAGGTCGGCATTTTCTCCTTGCGGCCTCTGCGGTAGAGCGGTGCTTCTTTAACTTTAACATGAGAACAAGTCGGCTGGGGAATCTCGTTAATTGCAGATTGAGGGTCCCAGATTTGGCCTTTCTAACCAGTGCTGCTGGTTCTTGGATCACACGTTGAGTAGCAAGTGTAGAAGAAGCAAGAAAGAAAGGGGCTGTGTGTGGCTTCCCGGGAGACTATCTATTGAGTCTAAAACATCCCCCAGCACCTGCGGCTACTTCAGGAGCTGGGAACTCTGCCCAGCATTCCACACTTGGGACATAATCCACCCGGGATAATACTTACCCAGCACTCCCACTGCGGCTACACCCGGTAGCAAGACCAACAAGGCTGGTCCCTCACTCAGGGACTCTCAAACACCAGCAACTTCTGGACAGGATGGGACCGGAGCCTTCTCTGGGATGGGCTGGACTTCTGGACTTGGGCTACCACTGGCAGGAGGTGGCCAAATGTGCACACTCTGGGGATGGCTGGGGCTTGTTGGGGACACCCTGGCCTGGGCAAAGGGTGAGGAGGAAAGCCCAGCTGATCCGAGGCCTGCTTCCAAAGCCCTTTCTTTCCACTACCCTACACAGCCAGGAATGAACAGAGCCAGGGCTCAAACCTCAATCTTCTGATGCCAAAACCAGAGCCCTTCCCACGTTCCCAGGCTGCCTCTGGCTGTTTTCTTCGGCCAGTGATGCGAAGCAGCCAGGCTCCAGGGCGAAGGGGAGCTTGGACTCCGAAGCCTGGATGGGGCCGATCCCAGCTTAGACTCTCGGGGCTTTCTGGAACTTCTTTGGTTCCAAGGCAGCTGCTGAACAGCCGTCAGCCAAGGGAGTACATTGTTAGGGGCCAGGGCAGCCCATGAGGGGCTGGGCCATGTCACAACCCTTCAGACAGGGCTCTGAGACCTAAGTTCAAGGATGAAACGCAGTTCAAGGGAAATGCTGGGCCCGGGGTGAAGCTGCCCTTGAGAAGTTCTGCTTAACACCTAGCTGGGGGAGTGCAGCCAGTGAGTTAGCCGACAGGCCTGGGCTAAGCGAGATGTGGCCCAGCTGAGCTGCACCCAGGGCCTCTGGGACAGCCAGGCCACCGATTTCCCCCTCAGCCTCCACCTGCCCCAGCTCCCCAGCTCACACGTGTGCATGCCCTCTGGGTTCTGGCTCCAGCAGCGTGGTTCAAGTTGCGCAATGAAAAACTAAGGTTACATTTCTTACGCACCTGAAGTCTGTAGGCTGACATTCAGGTGTCAATCACAGCGCCCACCTCCATAGGCCGTGAGCGATACCACGTGACCTCCCCCACCCATGCCGCTGCCGATGGGTGCAGAGATGGCTGCAGCCCACAGGGCAATCTGCAGGCTGGCAAGCAACGTGGCCTGGGGTAAAGGTACGAACTGAGCCAGTCAGATTCCCTCTCTGCAAATGTGAACTAAGTTTTCCAGAAGGACTGAAATGAAGCACAGTGGAAAACCACTGTAGAGAGATGCTCAGCCACAGATGAGTTGGAGGGAAGAGAACCTTTGAGATAAAGGAAAGGTCTGGAGTAGATGCTCAAAGGATGGTGAAGGTAAGACTCAGCAGGGGGTTTGTTTAGAATGCAGATTCCCAGGTCACACCCTGGAAAATACGATTCAAAAGAGTGGCTCGGGGTTCAAGCCACCAGGCCAGGAGAGCCTGATGCAGGTGACTTGGTGAGCACACTTTTGTTCCCAAAGGAGCAGAGATGAAGGGGGCAGGGAGAGCAGGACACAGGGGAGCAGACGCTCCCACGAAACCCTACCGTAACGTCCCTAGAGTCACCCCAGTTAGGAAACCCTCCCGGGGCCCTGGCTGTTGGGAGCTCGTGGGCCCCCAGCACATGCCTCCCGCAATCCCCACCTCGCTACAGAAGGATACTGGACTCTGGGCTGTGTAAACAAAAGGGCCAGGACCAGACCCCACTTCCCTTCCCCTCGAAGTGGCTCCAGGGAGAAGGAGCTTAGAGCCTCTCACTTCCCCTCATGGCGGCTCCGTGTGTAGCCGTGAAGCCGGCAGCCTTTGGAGCCAGCATTCCTGCATCCGGCCCTTAACTCCACAGCTTGCTCCTGTGCCCTGCCGGCCAAGTTAATTCACCTCCTGCAGACTCAGTTTCTCTTCACAGCACCAGGTCGGGAGTACCCGCCTCATAAAGTTATCATGAGGGCAATTGAACTTTAATATATACTGGCTTTCTCCCCCAGTCTCATCTAGAAGCTCTTTTCAAAATCAGAGACACAGCTTGGGTAGAGGCAACAGTTCTGATCTGCCCTGTGGGGGTGGTAGTGTCAGCTGCCATTGTCATCCCCCGGGAGCTACGCGGATCAGAGGCATCAATGCCGCAAGTGGCTCTTTTTCTATAGAGACTAAGGGTTTAAAATTGTGTGTGCATGTGTGTGCGTGTGTGTATGTGTAATGTTAATAATGCAGGAGGAAGGAAGACGGGGAGTACAGGAATATCAAGACAAGATGGTATTTTTTTTAATCCATAACCAGTTGCTAAATCAGGCTGATTTTTTCAAAATTGAAATATCTTTATTATTTTATCTGATTGTAAAAGTAACACTTGTTCATTGTAAAAAATAAAATAAAATGACGGAAGTCTGTATGGTAAAAGGACCAGTTCCCACAAAATCTTAATCCACAAAGACAACCACGGTCAGTAGTTTGAGCTATGTCCTTCCAGATGCTTTTCTAAAATGCATATATGGTTTTTTATAACATAAATGGAATCATATTATACTGTTCTGCATTCTGCTTTTTTCCACCCATTAATCATCCTTCGGGTTTTAAGTGCACCCTCCTTGCCTTACGGCTCCACCCCTTGCTCCTAGAGGGAAAGCAGCCAATACCCAAGAAAGATGCTGGGAATGACCCACAGCGCCTGCCCTGATGTAGCACATTAGGCAATGCACATATTTCTCAATAAATGCTACGAAAAGAGAGCTTTTACACACTGGAGTAATTGTCCTCCTTTTAAAGGCTGCTTCTATGAAAGAGGTGCTATCTGCATAAAAAATAACTTTACCAAGAGGGGAACTTCATTATAGAGATAGTGCACAATGCAAATTAAACAACAAAAGGATACCAAATTAGCCAAAAACTTTTAATTATACGCTTGGTGGTGGTAAGGAATATGGCTGGCTGTCTTGTGTGCTCCGGGCTGGCATACTAATTGGAATACACTTTCTAAAACGTAATTTGGCAACATTATCAAAAACCTGACAAATATTCATACGCTTTGATCCATTGTAAGGAATCTCCCCCCCAGTGAAATGGTTCAAAATCCTGGCAAGGAGGGAGGTACAAGATGTTCATTATAAATATTTGATAATAAGGGGAAAATGCAAACAGCCTAAATATTCAACTTTAGGAGAATGGCCAAACAAATCACGGTACCTTCCAACTATTGCATATTGTCTGCCCATTTATTGGTCAGTGATTTTTTTTTTTAAAGTTTCTGTTAACATGGGGAAGATCGAAATCAAGTGTTGCAGTTGAGTGGTGATGTCTGTTGCTTGTGGGACTACAAGGGAAGGACAGGGCACTCGTGCCATTTGCACAGGCAGTTTGGTGGAGCCCTGGGGGTTGCCACATGGGAGCAGGCAGCGGTGACCTCTGTGGTGTGGTGTGGGTTCCAGTAGAGATGGGTCTCCTTTAACACCTTTGCCTCCTTCAGACAAATGCTAACCTACCACACATATCTACTGACTCTTAGAAACCGGGGATCTCCTCTATGATTGGGTTCTTTTATCTGCCTCCTTAATTTTTTTTTTTTGTTTGCATGATTATTTGTTCCAATTTAAAATAATTAGCGTGCAGAAATTTTAGAAAGTACAGAGGGGAAAAGTAGGAAAAAAAATCACAAAGCCTCCAGGGCTCCATCCTAGGGTTAAAGGTGAACCAGAAGTCAAATAGCTCTCACGAGGACTGCCCCCCTGCTTCAAGAAATTCGAGAGCCCGAGAATCTCAAGCTGCAAATCTGAATCAAAGGGACCTCAGATTCTAGAGATGCAGGTACCTACCAAAGAAACAAACAAAAATCCTCATTAAAGGAAGACAGCATCACCGCAGGCCTCACATTATTCCTACAAATTTTTTTTTTGTTTGTTTTTTGAGACAGAGTCTCACTCTGTTGCCCGGGCTAGAGTGCCGTGGCATCAGCCTAGCTCACAGCAACCTCCAACTCCTGGGCTCAAGCGATCCTCCTGCCTCAGCCTCCCCAGTAGCTGGGACAACTCGCATGCACCACCATGCCCGGCTAATTTGTTCTATATATATTTTTAGTCATCCATATAATTTCTTTCTATTTTTAGTAGAGACGGGGTCTTGCTCTTGCTCAGGCTGGTCTTGAACTCCTGAGCTCAAACAATCCCAGAGTGCTAGGATTACAGGGGTGAGCCACCTCACCCAGCCACAAATATCTTTTTTAAACACAATAGCCTACACTCGAGGATAACCAAGTACACAAGGAGCCAAGACCTCATGAGTGAAAACCAGTAGAAAAAATGGACAAGACATACGAACCAATAGGGACTCCAGATCCTGGCACTATCAGACAGGATCATAAAACAACTATGGCTCCATTAAACGGGGGAAAACCAAACTTGAAACAGGTGGACATGCAGCAGATTTGAAAAAGAACCAATAGAATAACCAAATTTACTCAACTGAAAATACAATAACCAAAAGAACTAAAGAAGCCACGAGTGCTATAGCCTGTCCCTTCCTGGTCTCCACAGGGAAACTGACACTCAGCCAGGGCTGAAATTTATTTCTGTCTCCTGTTGAACCACATGAGGCACGCCACCCCCATCCGCCTTGAGCGAGATCAGGAGACTTTGCTAGTCTCTCCACCATTGGCCCTGGCTCCAAAGGTGTTTTCATATCAAAAGCAGAAGCAAGTATAGCACCATAGGACAATAACTCCTGGCTTTATTGATCCTGGTGTTTGAGAAAGGGTCTCATCAGTATGCTGTTTGCTAAGGCAAGGAAGGGTAGGATTAGGAAAACCTACTTGAAAATGTTTTCAATTTTTGCTTTAAATTGATCAACCGTCCTTCACAGGAAATCTCACCTGTGGAACAAGCACAGCCTCTCTCCTTGCCAGCTTCCTTGCAGGGCCACTCAGGCCTGTCGTCAGTGAAACCCAGTCCCTTCTGTTGTCATAGTGACATTCCAGGACGCGGGTGAGAGTCTCACCAGAGATGTTTAAGGACATAATATGTATTTCAACAGACCATTGCTCCCATTCCTGAGAATAAATTCCCAAGAACTGAAAACCCTTCCAGAAATTCCAGGCTTCTCTAGGAAAGAGACCCACTTCTAAGAAACCATCAGAAAATAAGTTTATTCTCAAAGATGTTCATCACAATGTTATTTATAATGGAAGCCACCTAAGTGCCCAGCAACCAAAATGGCTATGTTAACAGGGACAGAGCCACTTAGGAGCTGTTCATGACGCCATTGTTTAGAGAGAGAACAGTGAAGACAAAGGAGCAACATGATAAAACATTAAGTGAAGAGTAGGAAATGAATTTGTATTCGTTAAGATGACTAATTAGTGTTTTGTATATATTTAGAAAAAATAAAAGGCATTACAACAAATTTACATTTGTAGTTTGTTAGGGTGGTGGTATAATACGGATGATTTTCCCCCTTTTTCCTTTTTCACAAATGTCCTATATTTTTAGGACAGTTTTCAAATCTGAAAGAAACAGATACACCCTAGCTTACCTCAGCCTGATTTCTGGGTTAGTCATGAGTACAGCATGAGATTAAGACTTTGCTGTTGGCCACGCCGGGTTCTGCTTCCACGGCCCTGGCTATGTGAGACTAATCAGCTCCCCCAACTCCTCGGTCCCTTGGAGCTCCAGTCCATCAGCAAACAAATATTTATTGAGCAGCTGATAAGTGCCAGACACCCAAGTACTGGGGTTACAGCCTTAAATAAAATAGACAAAGTCACCGTCCTCCTGAAGTTTACAAGTAGGGCAGGGAGATAGAAACACACGGCCACACGGCCGTGTAAACATGAAGTGCGCCAGATGGCGGCCAGTGCTCCAATTTCCTCTGGGTGTGGGGGTGAAATGAGATAACGCACCCAGGGCGGCAAGCACAGTGCTGGGACGTAGTACGTGCTCAGTAAATGAGGGCCACAGAGCAGCTTTCCTGATGCTGCTCAAACCCCCCGGGGAAAGACAGGGGGGCCAGAGCTTCAACCCCTCAGCCCTCCGAACAGCCTGCAGGGATCTGCGGCTCCCAGCTGCAACCCCCAATCCCCAGTTTGAGAAGAGATGAAGAAAAAGGGCTCTAAAATGTGAAACAATCCCAGGACCCACTCACCAGGGAGGTCTGTAGGGTGGCTGACTTTAATCTGCAGAAGAGATTTCCATCCTTTCTGTTACTGATTGAGACTGGCTGCACCCCAGAGCCCCGCTGCCAGCAGAGTGGCGTGGTAGCTGGGAGGCTCTGAGGCCAAGGGTTTGGGCCCTTATTTCCAGGTCCCCTAGGGGAGATCATCTGTTCCCTATCACGAGAGCTGGCTTCCCAGCACAGCCAGCACCGCCTCTCCTAGCCCTGTTTTAACCCAGCCTTGAGTATCCCGGGAAAGACCTTGAGACCCTCCAACGCCTCTGAGACATGAGCCCACACAGGCAGGACTGAAACAGTCACCAAGCTCCCGCAAGATACGAAGCGTCACCAACTCTAGCCAGGCAACATGATTTGTAACTCCATGTGTCACCACCGTCTGGCGCCAGGTGTGTACAGTCAGTCACCTGCTACAGGTGAAACTATAGCAGCAGCCAAAGTGCTGCAAAGCTGGGGTTTTAAACCAGGTCTCATGACAATGACCCTCCTCTTTCACTGTCCCAGCTTGGCCACTGCCCTCTCCCACACCCCAAAGTTGATCCACGACTTTTCTAAAAGTCTTAAGAAAGAGAGAAAGTAGGGACAATATGGTTGCTTTGCCTAAGAATTCAACCAAAAAGACATGGTCATTCACCTCAATGTACCAAACCCCGAGGAAAATACTGCGTGAATTTATAAAATCCTTCCTCAAACACATTATCTGTACCTCTTCTTCCATATGCTTGGAATTAAAAAAAAAAATTTTTTTCCCCCAAAAGGAAAGAGACTTAGTCACTGGGTGATTACTTTGTGCCAGACATTGAAGTAGGCGTCTTTAGTTAATTATCTCATTTAAATCCAGTTGCCAGATGAGAACACTGAGGCTCAGAGGTCTTGGCCCTCTCAAAGCTGGGTGGCATGTTGGCGGCAGAGCTGGTACTCAGGCCAGCCAAAGCTCCCCTTGCTAGAAGGCCTGTCTCTTCCTTTACCAGCTGCCATTAGAAGGACCCATTCATCCCAGCTTGCCTGAGACTTTCCAGGACTTTCCACGTTTTAATACTGAAAGTCTAAAGGGTCCCAGGAAACCCTTTAGTCCTGGGCAAACTGGGATGGTTTGTTACCCTGTAGGCAGTTATCAGAGGCTGGGGGAGATGTCATGAGGGCAGCTGGTTTTCATACCCTTTTGGTTTAAATTGAAGGTTTTTTTTGTTTGTTTGTTTGAGACAGAGTCTCACTCTGTCACCCAGGCTGGAGGGCAGTGGTACGATCATAGCTCACTGCAACCTCAAACTCCTGGGTTCAATGGACCCTCCTGCCTCAGCCTCCCAAGTAGCTGAACCACCACACCTGGCTAATTTTTCTATTTTTTTGTAGAGATGGGATCTTGCTATGTTGCCCAGGCTGGTCTGGAACTCCTGGCCCCAAGCTATCCTCCTGCCTTGGCCTCCGAGAGTGCTGGGATTATAGGCATGAGCCACCCTGCCAGCCTGAACTGAAGATTTTTCTTTTTGGTACATCCAATAATGAAGCACAGAATAGTGTCAATGCATCTTAATTCCTCATTTCTATATTTTCTTTCTTCTTAACGCCCCATAAAACACAAATCTCATCCTGAAGGCTACTGAACTCTACCTATGAAGAAAGAGGGCTTGGAAATTACACAAGAATCATTGTATATTAGCTCCATATTTCTTTCTCAGAGAAAATGGGGTTTCTAGTAAAGTAGGGGGCTCCCCTTGAAACCAGAACCCCTGAGCTAGTTCTGCCCATTAAAGAGCTGTGTGCCCTTAGGTAAGTGCCTTCCCCTCTCTGAGCCCCAGTTTGAAATATGGGCATTCTATTAAAAAAATGATCTCCTGCCCTCAAGGAGTACACAGGCCTTGATGCTCAGCCCCCTCATTCTATAGATGAGGACGTGAAAGCCCAGAGAAGTCAAGGGGCCTGGCTAAGGTCACACAGCAAGCTGAAGCAGTACAGCAAGACACGCGGCAATCTCTAGAGGTTTGTCTTACGAAACAGAGTGTCGCCCGTGCACCACCACCCGCACCACTCCCCGACACACCCCAGAGAAAAAGCAGAGTGTGCTAAGAAACAGAATCTGTTTAATGTTGCTTTCTAAGCCTGTAAAGGAAAATGAGCCAAATGCTGAAAGATTAAGAATTCTGATCTTTAAAAGCAAATCAGGGTTTAATTTGGGTTTTCTTAAAGCCCCATAAAAAAGAGAAGCTGAATCCTTGACCAAATACTCAGCATTCCAAACTGGGAAGATGAGACAGATTTTAATCCCCTGCGTGAGGAGCCGGCAGATTGGAGGCCGCGTGTTTCCATTGGCCTGCATATTTCTCAGATGTGTAAATGGCAGGCCGCCTGGAGGGAAGGGCCGCCCCAAAGGGGCACGAGGGGAAGGGGGAGCCTCTGCGGAGGGCTGCCTCTGAGCAGAGCCACAAGGCAAGCTAACTGGGCTGCGTTCTGGTGGCTCAGAGAGGGTAAGCAATTTGCTTAAAGCCATTCAGCTAGCAGGTGGCCGAGTTAGGAATTGAGCCCAGATCTAAGTTCAAGCCCAAGTGCTCACTGGCTATGCTACGTAAAATCGGGAGCTGGAAGAAGAATGGCGAAATCAGGACCCCTTTCCATTATCCAGAACGTCCGCTGAGGGCTCTCCTGGCTCCCTCCTGGGTCTCCCGCTTCTTTAGGCTCGCTGTACTGGATGAAAATTTATTTATTCAATCGTTCAACAAAGGTTTAATAAGAGTCTACTAGGTGCTGGCTTCAACACACAAGAGTTCCTTGGCTGACGCACTCTGTCGGGGAGAGAAGCCAATCCAGCTAACAGGGAGTTGTGTCCAAGTGCTCTGGGATTAAGGAAGGCTTCCTGGACAGGGCAATATTTGAAGCGGGCCTTGAGTTGGATTTGGACATGTTAATTGTTGTGTCAAAATAAAACCTGGCTGAATTATTTAGTTATTTACTGGCAGCTTGGGTCCCCTCTGGTGGGCAGACCTCTTGGAGATGATCTGGAAGTGCCAATGATGCCCAAATATTCCAAACCCCAATGTGTCAATCTCTCAGTTATCTCTGCCTCTCATTTGTGTAACACCCAGCATGGGAATGCACATCTACCTGGCACCTCTGCACCAGTTATTTTAAAAATACAAGGCCTGCGTGGGAATTATTGTAGCCTCATGTTATCCTGAAGAAACGGAAGCCGGTAGAACTGAGGTGACTTGGTCAAGCTCACACAGCTCGACAGAGTAGCACCAGGATTGGAATCTAAAGCCCACACATTGTTCTCATGGCCCTACGTGCCTCCTGTGTATCAGACAGCGTCAGGTGCTCCAAAAATAAAATCTGTGCAAAAAAAACCTAGTCCCATAAGGACATCAAAACTGACCTGTTGATTCTGCATCTGCAGGGTGCTTAGCCCATGCCAGGTGGCAGGGGCTGACAGAGGCCTAACCTCAAGGAAGCTCTCACTCTGTTGAAAGACCTAAACAGCCCACTGGCAGCCACAGAGACCCACATATAACCAGGAGTTGAATCGAGTGGTGTCACTAGTGTCCTGGGTGGTGGGTACCCATGAGAGCTGGAAGGGTCAGTGATCAGAGTCCCAGAGGAGGCAGGCGACTTTGTGCTGGTCTGAAAGGTTAGGAAGGATTTGGCCAGAGGCAGGAGAGAAGGAAGCCAAGCGTCAGTCATTCCAGATGGGGGAAATGGTGCTCCAGCATTGGCTGGGACCAGGTTTCTTTCTCTCCTAGCTCAGCTTTGCTCCCCCAGGACGTTCATTCTCAGGCCTGATCCTTGAGCTCAGCTGCTGCAACCACATCCTTCTAGATTCAAACGCAGCTGAAAAGAGCAAGTGTCTGCGTCCAGCATTTCCCGCAGAAGTCCTGAGGTTCACTCTGGTTGGACTGGCTTAGGTCGCCTGCCCACCCACGAACCAACCAGTGTGAATGGAGGCTTGGGACACACTGTTTAGCTTCAGACCGGATCACGGGTCCTACTCCTGAAGCTGGGAGCAGAATTAACTCTCCCATGGACCAAAAGGGGATGGGAATGTTCCCAGAGGAAAATTAGGGTATGGTTGCCAAAGAGATAGCGTGGACGGAAATGGATGCAGTGCTTCCAGAACTCAGTAAATATCCACTCGCTGCATTGCCTAAAGAGAACCCTAGGTTCAGAAGGCTTGTGTGACTCGCCCAAGATCTGGAGCAGTACGAAGTGGACTGAGAAGTCAAGTTCAGATCTTCCGCTCAAATCCAATGAAGTAGAGTGTATGTCTTGGAAGAGTAAAAGGAGAGTAAAAGCTAAGGATTGTGTTGGGTGTTAATAGAGATAAAGGTGTTCTTGGTAGAATACACCTAGATGATGGAGAGCCAGGAAGAGCTTTATTTGCAAGCCAGGAAGAGGTTGAGCTTAATGAAGAAACTTCTGTGGGTTTTCATAGAGAAAGTGACGAGACAGAAGCTGAGACCCACTCAAGGCTGCTACCAAGGGGTCTGGACCCTTATCAGTTCAGATGGGCACTGCCTTTTACGCTGTGAGCGTATTCTCAAGGGATGGGCTCTGCAAGGCGTGCCAACTCCCACCCCCACTGCCTGGCTCCAGCCTGTCCTCCCAGATCCTGAGTCCCCCTCCTCCTTCCCAATGCTGTGGCTTTGGCAGCCACTTTGGAAACTGCAAGTTTTAAATGAATTTCCACCCCAGAGGAAGTTGAGAAGCAGGCATGTTGCACCAGCCACTTCTGAGCTCCCAACAATTTCTCTTTCCCTTTCAGAAAAAGGATCAAACGCTCTTTCACAATGGAAAGACGAGAGGGAGGAAGGGAAGCGAGCAGAAGATGCAGGGGCGGGGGGGAGCAAAGAGAAAAAGGAGAACAAATAACAGAACCTCATTTGATCTCATTTGAACTTAATCAGACAAAGTTTATGTCTCAATTATATATTTTTTTCTCTTCTATGCTGAGAAAACAAATACATAAGGGAAAACAAATCAACAAATCACATGTTATTTATTTACTTCCCTTGAATGTCTTCCGACTGATTCCAAAAGGATTTAGGAGACTCACAAGATCAAACACAATGGTGACCGTGATGATTAGGGACAAAAAGGAACAAAGACCATAAAGGTAGCAGGGAGAGTAGACATCAGTAGGCACCTGAAGAATGCCTGCTTATAACTTGGATACTGTATTTGGCCCTACATGGAAAAAATATTTGCTTGAGATTGGCTTTGTCTTCTGATGATAGAAAGCGTTCACACGCATCTGTGGCCGCAAACTTTTTTGTGGGACTGAACTCAAGTTGAAATCTATCACAGGGGGCTGACAAGTTATATTTGCGTTAAGAGAATAACAAGTTTTCACGCCTGTAATCCCAGCACTCTGGGAGGCCGAGGTGGGCGGATCGTTTGAGCTCAGGAGTTCGAGACCAGCCTGAGCAAGAGCGAGACCCCATCTCTACTAAAAATAGAAAGAAATTATACAGACAGCTAAATATATATATAGAAAAAATTAGCCGGGCATGGTGGTGCATGCCTGTAGTCCCAGCTACTCGGGAGGCTGAGGCAGGAGGATTGCTTGAGCCCAGGAGTTTGAGGTTGCTGTGAGCTAGGCTGACGCCACAGCACTCACGCTAGCCTGGGCAACAGAGTGAGACTCTGTCTCAAAAAAAAAAAAAAAAAAAAAAAAAAAGAGAATAACAAGCGCAGTAAGCCCAAAGGACTTTTGAAGGAGACATTGTCCTGGATGGCAGTGAATGTTCTAAACAGCACTTTTATTGCCGAGAGAATAAACGCACTGGTTGATTAAATCCTATGCTCTTTGAGTAGGAAGATGTCCCAGGCCTGGAAGAGTTAAATGCTGCAGGATGGGCAGCCTGGGAGGCGCCGAGACCCGGAACTAGATGACCTGGAACTGGACCTGCAAACTCCGCTGGGGCAGACGCTAGGAGAGAAGAGGGACCAGAGCCAGGTGCCTCCTGTCCCTGGCCCTTTAAACCAACCCAACCAGTCATACGTCGCATCCTTGGCAGCCAAGGCGATCATCAGCACCCCTTCCTCTCCATCGGTCTGACCCTGTGTGCTTTCTCCTGGCATTACCATACATGTTCAGTTGTGACCCCCAAGTTCAAATTCCAATTAGGGTGAATATTTTATAAGCTGCCTCCTCACATCCATGCCCTCCTTCTCCCACCAGCAGTGCCCTCAGTTTCCTTTGGAAGCACTCCTCCCTGTGTTCAGCCATGTGGTTTGGGTGGGATTGATTCTGCCCCCAATTCTAGGGTTAAACCCTGTGACCCAACCCTTAAGCCATCCACGCATCACCTTTCCCTGGCCCTCGTGGTTGGTTTCAGGGAAGGCCAATGAGCCAAATCAGGCCAGTCAGGGCTAACAGATCTCAATTCTGGGACTTTTGTTTGTGCTATCACGGAAGTGGATTTTCTTCTCCTCTGGAAAGAAAATGGGAAGGATGCAGCCCCCGGAGCTGCTGGCAGCCGTCCTGTGACCATGAGGGCAGAGCTAGTTTCAGAAAGAAATGAATTCAGGAAACCAAACTGAAAGATGGAAAAAACTGGATTCTAGTGACACCCTTTGAACTGTTATGAGAACAACTTTAGACAAGTTAAATTGAATGGAGGTTTTGTTTTTTGTTTTTTTTTTGAGACAGAGTCTCACTCTGTTGCCCAGGCTAGAGTGTTGTGGCATCAGCCTAGCTCACAGCAACCTCAAACTCCTGGGCTCAAGCAATCCTCCTGCCTCAACCTCCCAAGTAGCTGGGACTACAGGCATGCACCACCGTGCCCGGCTAATTTTTCCTATATATGTATTTTTAGCTGTCCATATAATTTCCTTCTATTTTTAGTAGAGACGGAGGGGGGGCGGGGAGGGGCGGGTCTCACTCTTGCTCAGGCTGGTTTTGAACTCCTGAGCTCAAACAATCCGCCAGCCTCGGCCTCCTAGAGTGCTAGGATTACAGGCGTGAGCCACCACGCCCGGCCCAAACTGGAGTTTAACTGAGCAAACAACAATTCGCAAATCAGGCAGCCCCCGACCAGAATAGGTCCAGAGAGACTCCACTGCTGCTGTGTGGTCGGACAGATTTATGGACAGAAAAAGGAAAGTGGTGTACGGGAAACAGAAGGAAGGTACAGCAACAGCCACATTGGTTACAGCGTTTGCCTGATTTGAATGCGGTTTGAACAGTGGGCCACCTGTGACCTGTACAAGAGTAGGTGACAGTCTGTTTATACATCCAGTTAGGAGGTTACAGTTCACTTTGTACGGAGAAGCCTTTAGGCTGAACTGAAAATCTGTAAGGAAGCAGCTTTAAGCTAAACTTAATTTAACAGAACCGATGCAATGAGCAACGCTTGAAGTCAGCCTCACACCTGGACTTCCCAGTTAGCTTTTTTATTTAAACCAGCTTGGGTCCAATTGTCTTCACCTGGATCTACTAGGCTCCTAACAGATACTACTAGGATCCCACCTTCGGAGTTCGGTTACCTCACTCTCCCCTGCACCCACACCGTGGTGCTTTCTTATAGACACAGCCTTAGCCCCCTCCTCTCGGCCTCTGCCCTTTCCTATTGCCAGAGGTAGGCACTTCCTCCTCCCAATTCTCACTCCCCATGGTGCCAGTTGAGCCTGGCCCTCTAAGGAAGGTTGGAAATCATTCAGACACCAGGCATACACGATAAGAGAATGTTCGATCAACAGGCAAAATGCAGCGCCCAGTCAATCCCAGCAGCCCTGTAGAGGCTTGGGCCCCCCACTCGCAGGGGGCCGCGGCAGTGGGTGTAGGGATGTCTCAGCGACACCAGGCAGCCGGTACTCGGCATGACTGTCAACGTGTGACAAGGCTCCACAGCACCAGGCCGGTATCTGGGGATGGGACTCCTGACTAGGAGAAGAACTGGCATGAAGAAGGAGCACTCCCAACTTAGAGAGACTCGGGCCAATTATTTAACATGGAATTTAGGCGAGAAAGTATCCAAACATCAGAACAGAGGCCCAGTCCAGCATTTATATCAGAAACAAGGCAGAAATCCGATGACTTCAGTGAAGCCAAGATCAGAACCAGCTTGGAGGCCCCGCTGACTTGATATGTGGTCCTTCTTTTTTTTTTTTTTTTTTTTTTGAGACAGAGTCTTACTCTGTTGCCCAGGCTAGAGTGCCGTGGCATCAGCCTAGCTCACAGCAACCTCAAACTCCTGGGCTCAAGCAATCCTCCTGCCTCAGCCTCTCGAGTAGCTGGGACTACAGGCATGTGCCACCATGCCCAGCTAATTTTTTGTATATATATTTTTAGTTGTCCAAATAATTTCTTTCTATTTTTAGTAGAGATGGGGGTCTCACTCTTGCTCAGGCTGGTCTCAAACTCCTGAACTCAAACGATCCGCCCTCCTCGGCCTCCCAGAGTGCTAGGATTACAGGCGTGAGCCACTGCGCCCGGCCCGGGGTCCTTCTTAAAGACAGAGGTCACTGAGCCTACAGCTGAGGGTCCAAGGGCCTGAACTCTCCACCTCTCCACCTGGTGCAGGAAAGCACTTAGGGCAGAGACTGTCTGCTACCCCAAGTCCACCCTCACTTCTTATTAGACAAGCTTTGGGCAAAGCGGCCATGTGCCCGATCCTGTTAAAAGGCAAGCCTTTCCCCACCACCCGCCTTCTTCCTGCTTGGAGTGCTGGCGTGAGCGTGGCCTGCTTGGAGCTACTGCAGCCTCTGGAATCCCGAGGGAAAAGGCAAAGAGAAAGTACAGACTTGACCTAGCGCCTGATATTATTGAGCTGTTAAACCAAACCTGGGAGCACCCTCATCTGGACTTCTTGTTCTAGGAGATAACTTAATGTCTCAATTGCTTAAGACAGTGGTTCTCCGAGTGTGTCCCCAGACCAGCAGTATGAGCAGCACCCGGGAATGTGTTAGAAATGCACATTCTCAGGCCCCGCCCAATCCTCTAGTCCCTGAAGCTCTGTAAGTGGGACCCTGCAATCTGAGTGATTCTGACATGTGCTAAAGTTTCAGAACCACTGGCTTCCAACACTGTGTATCAGCTTTTTGCCGAGGTGCGGCTGAAAGCATTTATAATTCATATGCTTCTCCACTGCATCCCTGAACTGTTTATGGGCTATCAAAAGGCTGATAGCCGACAGTCACACACCAAATGGGAACGTTTCAAGGAGGAAATGGAACTCACAAAGAAGATAAATGCAAATTCAGTACCTCTCTCCATCAAAATAATTGTAGATGCAATTAAAGAGCAAAATAAAAGATTGGGGAAAATAATTGCAACACATACCACAACACTTAAAATCCTTTCTTTGTTAGAAGGTCATGCAAAATCCAAAAGAAAAACAAGATCCCAAAGAAAAAAACAACACACACACAAAATCCAGACTAGGAAATACAAATGAATAATAAAAAATGGTCAACCTGTTGGTACTCAAAGCAATGTGAATTAAAATGAGATATTCTCGTCTATTAGCAAACATTGAGAAAAAGAAATATCTCGATGTGCTGAGGGTAGGGTGGGATGGGTGTGTTCCTCCACCGTGGAAGGGGGTGTGACTTGGAACTGCCACCATTCCAGAAAGCAATCAGGCCACAAGTATGGGGAGAAGCAAAAATGCTCAAACTGTCTGAATCAGGAATTCAACTCTATTTATCTTGTCTAGGGGTCAGCAAAGGCCTGTTTTTGTATATCAGACAAGCTAAGAATAGATTTTACATTTTTTAAAGGTTGGAAGAATAGAAGGGAGGAGGAGGAGGAGAAGGAATGGGGAGGAAGTATTAATAAATTAAGGAGGAAGAGGAAGACAGAGGAAGAGGAAGGAGAAGGAAGAGGAGGAGGGGGAGAGGAGAGTAAGGTGCCACAGCAGTGGCAGAGGCCATATTTGGCACAGTTTAAAATATTTTCTATCTGCCTTTTATTGAAAAAAATCTGCCAGTCTTAGACTGATTCTAGTCTAAAGCAGAGTCAGCAAATATGGCCCATGGACCAAATCCAAGTACTATCTGTTTTTGTAAATAAAGTTTTATTGGAACACTGCCACACTCATTGTTCACACAGTTTCGCTTTTGTGTTTCAATGGCAGAGTTGAGTAGTTGTGGTAGAGACTGTATGGCGTACTAAACAGAAAACATTTCTTATCTGGCACTTTACAAAAAGTAAACCCTTTGTTTGCCAACCCCTGATCTAAAAAATAATCAGAAAGATGACTGAAATGTGTGCACAAAGATATTACTTACAGCACTACTTATATAGAAGATCACTTAAACAAATGATGGAACATCATTTAATTAAGATCATGAGGATGTATTTATTTACCTCAGGGCCTCACATCTTAAGGATTTAATAAACATTAGCAATTATTAGCATCTATGAAGTAATCCTCCTGGCTCAGCCTCCCAAGTAGCTGGGACTACAGGTACGCACCACTGCACCCAGCTAATTTATTTTTTGAGAGATAGGGTCTCACTATGCTGTCCAGGCTGGTCTTGAACTCCTGGCCTCAAGTGATCCTCCTGCCTTGGCCTCCCAAAGTGCTGGGATTACAGGCATCAGCCACTGAGCCTGGCCTCAGTTATGTTTTAAAATATATAGATATGCAAGATAAAAGAGGACTGAAAAGAATGAATCAGAATCTCAGCAGTTCTCCTTGGGGTATAGAGTTCTGGATAATTTTCATTTTCTCCCATATACTTTTCAGTCATTTTCAAGTTCCCTGTAACGAGTGAATATTGCTCTTATCATTAAATTAAAAAGTCCTTTGCTCAGAGAGTAATTGAGTTTAGAGATATAGCTGAGGGGCAGGGGCAGGCTTTGGGAGTCATTGCTGCAGAAACCCGAGTCAGGCTGCAGGTTAGTGCGAAGAAAAAGGCAAAAGCAAGGCATGAAAAGTAGAAAAAGGAGCCGGATGGGTGGTGCGAGGCTGGGCACTGTGCAGTGCAGAGTGGCCTGTGGCAAGGCCCGGGGCCACAGAACTTTGAAGGACTAGGAAATCTGGCTTTGCTGCCCAAACTGTGGCCTCTGGATGAGCAGCACGGCCACCACCTGGAGCTGGTCGGAAGTGTAGAATCTCAGGCCCTACCCCAGACCCACGGGATCGGAACCCGTGTGTTAAAGGCTCCCGGGGTAATACCTGGGTCCACTCAAGTTCGAGAAACACTATCTGCTCCATGGAACCATCTGGAGCTGTTAACTCTCCTCTAGCGACCGCCCCCCACCTGCAATCTTTTTCAGCGAATCTGCTGCCCTTGAAGTGCCCTCCAAGAGAGATTTGTGACTCCCTCACAAGGCAAAAGAGAGTCTTGACACGAACAACAGATAGTGGGC